>NW_028301594.1:11245000-12495000 GCF_987345545.1 Pholcus phalangioides
AAGCACCAATTTTTACTTCTTTGTGTAAGTGTATATGTGTAAGTCTTTATATAGCACAATTAATGTTTGATAGAGAAGTTTTTTGAACCCGGCACGCTTATGTGTTCAAGTTATATAAATTCGAATCCTCTCTGTGTTTTCTCTCTCTCTCTCTCTGAATAGTATCTCATCCTTTGTTTGTTTGCTCAGATCGCAGACCTTGACGGCTACGCTAAGTTGAGCAAGGTCATTTCATTCCCTTTTTTTTCCATATGAGGAAGGTCAACATGAGGTGTACCCTAGACGTTTATGACATCATCGAGGGAAGCTATTATGGCAAGGATCGAGAGAAAATTCCGAATGAATTCACTTCCATCTACAATCACTGCTAAACCAGTGCAGTAGACATCTCGTGATATAAGAACAGTATAAAACTGAGAGGATAGGATGAATATTGGTTCGAAAAGGCGGGAAAAAAAAGTACATGCATTTTAAGTAAAATTTGTTAAATCGAGAAAATCTTCTGTATCATCACATGTTAATTAACCTTGTACATGCCGCCGCCATCATTAGGATGTTTTTAAACATTTCGGACTCATGCGGTAATTTGTTTTCCTCGTGGCTAATCTTGTGGTCACACCTGACTAGAATGAGGTCACTGGTCTCATTTTAATTAAAGCGCTGCTTCTTTTTTTAATCTCTTACCTTATTTTTCCTTTGGGGTCAGCTTGAAAAAACGGTTGACGTGTTTGGTCAAGCCCATCACTATTGATACTCCAATATATATATAGCCAACATAATGCAGGGTATATATTTATCGTCAGATACTATTTTTTACAAAATTTTATTGCTAAATTTTATGTAATAAATCACATCTTTCCCGGAGGCACTTTCTCGTGGAAGCCACCTTAAAAACCCACCGAAAGTTCAACTCACCGAAAGTGTTGCCTCTTGATGAAAGCTCCCGAAGATCATATTCACCATATTTCTAACTCAAAACTTACGCAATCTTTAATTCAAGACCTTTAATTCAATAACCTCCCTGAGGTTAAAAGAAAAAATTCTACAGTAAGAAAAAAGTAAACCACACATTTGTGGCACCAGGGTCTGTTGATTCAGTTGAAGATTCGGTATGAAATTCATATAAGATATAAAAGATGTTATACATGTTCGTATTTTCTCACATTTCTTACTTCTTGGAAGTTTTTATAGGTACTATATATATCTGAGAATAAAGAGGGTATATATAATGAAACCTCGCTACTACAATACTCGATATAACGATAGATCCCTCTGTTGCTTTTTAACATAAGCAACTTTCACTGGGTTTTTAAGGTGGCGTCCACTAAGAAGTGCCTCCGGGAAAAGTGTGATTTATTACATAAAACTTACTTGCAATAAAATTTTGTAAAAAATAGTATCTGAAGATAAATATACCCTGCATTGTGTTGGCTGGAAAAAAAACTGAACGAAAGAAATCATTTCTACACACAAAAAAAATATAAAAAAAATAAAAAATAAGTATTTGATGATGTTTTCAATGCATTTTTTGAGTATCAAAAATGCAAAAACATTTTGAAAATTCCAAAAAATGAATGCTGGGGTCTGAAAGAGTTAATAACATTAAGGCATTTTGCAGTATCTGCCCTTTCTCTCCGAAAGTTGTTAATGGAGTTGCAGTGAAGCTACTTTCTGTGTAGTACATGAAAATGTTATGCGGCAAAGTAGTAAAATTATAGTGTGAAACAACCAACAGAGTTTTACAAATACAAATACAAATGCAAATACAACGCCACAACAGGCAAAATGCCCAACGAGGTGGCTGATAAAAAGATGCCCATAAAAATATGGTTGTCATATGTTTCAAAAATACAGCAACCCAATTAAAAATGTAATTAACACAAATTATAAACAATATATACACATGATAAAATATTATACAATGCCCATAAAGAATACTTATGGTTGTCTTATTCTAAGAATGGATAGCTTTTCGATTTACCCCAACATGTTTATCGTATTTCTTTTTAAACGTGTCAATTGTGTTACAATTTACTACCTCCAGGGGTAAGCTATTCCATTTATTAACAACCCTATTGGAGAAAAATTCCCTGCGACACCATAACCTTGCATTGTCCCTCACCAATCGATACTGGTGTCCCCTTGTAAAAGCAGTCGATTGGCGGTGTACTAAAAGTTCATGGTCCATCCTATCCATCCCATTGAAAATTTTGAACACTTCGATCATATCTCCTCGACACCTGCGTTCATCCAATGTAAACATATTCAAAAAATGAAGTCTTTCTTCATAACTCAAGCCCTGTGTGCCAATAAGGACACGCGTAGCTCTTCTCTGCACCCCTTCAACCAAGTCTATGTCCCTCATCCTTTTATTCATCAACTAATAAATTAGAATTTTTTGCTGAGTATAAATACTTACAAATGCATTTTGTAGGGGCTACTAAACAACGTCAACTCAAGCGATGTCAACAACAGCATAAATTTGAACGCATCTGATGATAATGCCGCCTCCCGATATAAGAATAACCCCTCTAATACAACGATATTTTTCTCAATCCGAAGAGCACCGTTTTTCGTGGTTTCACTGCCTATAGAAGGCATATAAGGGTTGTATATATATTCACGGCAAGCAAATGAGGGAGGCTGATAGAACTGTAGTCAATCGGGGGGTCCAGATAATTATTTTATTTGTTTACACCCCTAGGGTAGGCTGATTTAAATCAGCTTGTGATCAAGTGATTTAAATCATTAATCAAAATTAATTAAATCTTGATTGGGGTGATTTCTTTGAAAAATCATTGATTTAAATAAAAAAATTTAAAATTCGTTTTCTCTTTACATAACTGCAATGATATTGAAGTAAAATTAACTTGCTAAATGGTATGCATGTTACTGATATATGGTAAAATTCGTAATTAAAAGAAGTATAGAAGAGCTTTGGAGGTAAATATAGACTTGAACTTAATACCTAGATACAGTGCAGAAAGAAAACTGCTCTATTTCTAGATTTTGTGCATGGGAAAAATTGCAGAAAAATATAAGGAGTTGAACTTAGCACTTAGCTAAACTGCACTAAGTATTTTCAGTGCGTTACAATGTGACCAATTGTGTGAAAACATTGTTGGAACTTCTTATTGGGAAAACATAGTTTAAAACATCTTGTTGGGAAAACATAGTTTAAAACTTGTTGGAAAAACATTGTTGACAAATTTTCGTTGGGAAAACATAGTTGTAAACACATTGGGAAAATATTTAAAAAAAACTCATTGTTGTAAAAAAAATTGTTGGCAACTTTTTGTTGGGAAAACAGAAAAACTCACCATTTGAAAAACTCATGTTAGGAAAATATTTTTATAAACTTGTTGGGGGGGGGGGAAATGTTGTTGGGAAAAACATTATTAAGAATTTATTGGTGCATCGTATGTGTTAAACAATCATATTAGAGAATTTAGCAAAAATATTTCTTTAGCTCAGTTGAAGATATTAGTTAGAAGCATATTAGTTGAGTTTAGCTTCTTAAACTCAACTAATATACTAGTGAACATTTTCGTCCGTTTACTAGATATTGGCTATGGCTACGCTTCGAGACCAGTTTGATTAATTTTTTAACAGTCCCCTTTTTAAAAAGGGGGGGGGGGCTGCTAAAAAACTTTCCTTATCGATTCGAAGATCATTTTATACATATTTTTTAACCTTTTCATCTCTTTCAAGACAAATGGTAATCTCACAGACTGGTGGCGGAATATAACCACCGAATGAAACAAAACGAATCGCATCAATGATCCATTTCAACTGATTACCGAATCAGTTATTACCAGTTGAGGATTTACGAAAACGCCAAATCGTTAACGCCGTCCGAAAGCTCGTTTTCATCTTTTCAGTATATGCTTTCACACACGTTTTCTTCGGATTATTATACTTCGCCAATTACCACAATATATGAATCGAGGACTGGACACACAATAGAATAAGTTGATGCTTTCGAAGAAGAAAATAACGAACGGGAAGTGACGGGAGAGGAAGAAAGAATAATAAAGACAGAGAGAAATAGGCGAGTTATTACGGGAATCGAACCCCCTCCTTGAAATATTAATTGGATGAAACTCATACACACGAAGCGAGCATCGAACTCAAAAGAAAGACCACCACCACCATCATCAGGTTGTGGCTTGCTTTCTCCTTCGCATGAGTGACTTCAATTGTATGCGATGCGAGAGTTGTTGCTGCCCTTCTTTTTCACAACTTCGCCACCTGCTTGTTTTTTCTTGAAGACCAGTTGTACTGCTATTTATTCCAGCTGAGTCGTGATTCTGCACGTGGACCGCGCAGTATTATTTCATCGTAGTGGACGCTGCTTGGGTTTCCTTTTTATTTTCGCTCTCGCCTCTTTGTGTATTCGTGTTTGAATAATAGATGAACTTGGAGGTTTTGTTTTTCTCTCGGTTCCTGAGGTAACCACCTTCAGAGTCCTCTTGAAAATAGGTGATTGTGTTATCTTCGTATTTCACGGAGTATACCAACTATCTTTCACACATTCAGGAGATTAAATCCGTGCGCGCAGAGGAACCTTATTTCCGTGAATTGGTAAGTAGTTGATCGTCATTGAACTCACTCTAAAACGCGTAACTGCTGATGATATCGAATAATAACTTGGGGAATATTTTTCATATTTTTAATGTTGAAGTCTATATTTGAAATTCAGCTTTCTCGTGCAATAATGAAACATTGGAGTGGATGTCATTTAAATATGCATGGCAGGGAGCGTTAAGGTTTACAGCAGGGGGGTCTTCAATCTTTCAGACGTTGGTGGACAAATTAGAACTTTCCCCATGCATCCCGTGGGTATATATTTAGAATTGTAAAATGATATCCAAATTCACGAGGACTTGATTTACGGCCTCTTAACGAACGGGCCAACAGAGCTGAACGGGGGGGGGGGGGGGTGGCCCAAATGATTGAAACTTTTATTTATTCTGGAATTATTTATTCCATAATTGATGAATTTTCATCCATTCTGTAATTATTTCTTTTAATGATTCTGTAATTATTTCTTTTAATGATTCTGTAATTATTTCTTTTAATGATTCTGTAATTATTTCTTTTAATGATTCTGTAATCATTTCCTTTAATGATTCTGTAATTATTTCTTTCAATGATTCTGTAATTATTTAAGAATTATTTTGGAAATAATTCTAGAACTGCTTCAAGGTGTTTTTCAGCAATTTTTAAATTCTGTTTGGATCACAGGGCCGTAACTAGGATTTTTGCCGCCCGGGAGATACATGACTCAGCCGCCCGAGGCAAACATTATTTTGCCGCCCCCACAGCTTTAAAATTTGATAATTTTCTAATGGTATTCTTTGTTCCCACCTAAAACTGCCGCCCCCTAAATATTTCCGCCCCCCGGGGCAGTTGCCCCCCCCCCCGCCCCCCAGTTACGACCCTGGATTGGATGCGAATTTTCACTCCCGAAATATATGAAATCAATATTGCCAAAAAATGTTTGGGCTCCGGTCACCTGAAAGTACAACAAGGGGTCTTGTACCTTGAAACATGTAATGTTGTACTTTGAAACAGGGTAAAATTACAAAGACAAAATAATACAAATATTACTGTAAAAATAATGTAATGAGTATTTTTTCAATATAAATAATGTATATATAAATCAAAAATATCAAAATAATGACGCAAATGTGATTATTAATGCACAAAAGCAACAATGATGGATTTAGGAACGTGTATTTATGTAGACGGAATGCATAATTATTCTATATTATGCTTGTTGAAAGTAAAATTTAATTAATTTATTTATTTAATGTTTTTAAATATTTAGTTCTGTCAATTCCTTTGATGCTAGTGATTTCATCAGAGATACAACATCTGTGAACAATAAAATATTTTCTCGCCCTCCTCTTCCTCCTAAGGACATTCACTTGGTAAAAGTTTTTGTTCAAAGCGTCCTACTTTGATTATTTTTATTTTTGTAAAATTTGTTTTTTCCCCAACAAATTCGACTAGGAAATGACCAAAGGGGAGTGGGAAGAGAAGAAATGGGGGTAGCTGAAATTTTGGAAGCCGAGAAGTATACAACTACAATTTTAAATATAAATTGTATTTAAACGCAAATGAATAAGTATTAAAAATTAGTGTAAGGTGAGTATTTTTTAAGGCAAACTAGAAAATTTTCAATTTTGATGCTATTCCAAGGTACACGATCTTTTTTTGTTTCAAGGTAGATGATGTTCTACCGTTAGCGAAAACATTAACAACTTTATTCACAGTGCTTGGTGGTATGATTGAGCACTTCGTATGGTGCATCGGGTGATTGCATACATTTCAGTTACTGCAATATAGTTCACTAAACTTGCAATGTTGAGGAGAAACACGGCAAAAACAAGCGCACAATTTTGTTACTAAAACGTGCTTGCTTACAAAATCTCTGTCAAGGTCACAGAAAAAGAGCTGAAACAACACTTAGTTGTGAGGTTATGTGTATTTCTAATCTCTTACTCTCCAAAAACATCAGCTAAAATGCAATACTATTAAATATTAAAACTAGTTCAAGTGTTTCAAGGTTTATTATGGACGAGGTACAACAGTTTCCCCTACTATTTTCTTAAAATAATCGGTGGCAAAAAGCTCGAAGAGCCACATATGAAAAAATAATTTCATAACTTATAGAAATTCATATTTGATAGAAAAATAATTTCAGAATTGATGAGAAAAAATTGGTATTTAATGAAAAATAGATAGATAATCTCATTTTGATATATTTTGATTTGGAAATATAAAAAACATTTTGAGATATTTGAAATATAGGGGCCACATGAATCACAGGATTTAATCATCTTAAAATAGTTCAACTTACTGAAACTTTACTTTACTAAATGAATAAACTTAGCTTTTAATGAACGATGAGATTCGTCTTATTCTGGTATTCAATCTTGAATTCGTATTTGAAAATTGCTATCTATTTTAAAATTCTTCTATTTTCGTATCTAATAGGACTTCCAGAGGATTTCAGATGCATTAAATCAAGAAAATACGATAAGGTTGATTTATGTCATTCCTAACAGCATGCACAAATACATACTCTATCTATAAAGATAAAATCTTGAAAAGATACGTATCTCCAGTCCTTGAGTATCGTTATATATAGGCATTTCTCTGTATATCCCTTTCCAAACCAGATGGATTCGAAAGCAGACCCTCTTACAAACAAAGAGAGATTGGTACGCTGGCCAATCGGCTGTCAGGCATTTTGCTCATATTGACATTCGCCGAGTATGGCATAGATGCATGTCCAATACAATTTATTTTTTGTTTTGAGAATGTTTTTGTCGAATATAATTTCATGCTCCTGAACGGATGCTTGAAAAACGAAGTAGGAAGAAGCTAAAAATATCGTGTTTTTGAATCGATATGTAGTATAAGTAAGTTCATACCTGGATGAACCTTGCCAAAGTGTTCTCTCCGTATATATCAGTTTTCACGTGCCATACTAAGACCACCAAGTGAAATCTAAAACTGTCGTTAGAGCATTGAAAAAAGACAGGGTGGTGGGGGATTATTTTTCTGCATTTTTTTTTTATTTTACTTATCACAGGCACCTTACAAGATTTTTTTCCCTCACCAATCAATGAAAAGAAATCGATTTTCTTTCTTTTATTGTTATTATTATTATTTTTTTTGGTTTGAAGTAACCTTGGTGACCTCGATGAAACGTGCTCTGGCCTATTTGGATGTAGCCTATCGGATATCGATTGAGATGGGCTACGCTATCGCTTACAATAACTCGAATGCTCTTCGAAAATCTTAACGGACATCGAGAACCGTTTTGCTCATTTTTGTTTCCTTAAATTGTTCCGCCTACTATTGGGAAGGAAATTAATCAAAAATGCTGTTCAGACATTTTTTCTAATTAAATTTCATTTACCTCAAAGACAAAAAAACGGATAGCGCTGTCTGTATATGTTCCTTGAATCACGTGTTTTTATCCCAAATATCTTTCGTGGTATTTCTCTCTCTCGAAAATCTATCAGAAGTGACTTTTTTCTTCTTCTAAACCGAGAACAACCCCAGTCTATCGCCATTGTGGGCAATTCACAACCGTTTTACCTCCTTTCAGGGGTAAGTGAGTTGTATCGGAAGTGTGTGTGTGTGTGCACCTAAAAACCTATTTGAAAAGTGAGCTGAAAGCCGTGATTCGTGGAGTGCTGCACCCATAAAGATAGAATAGTATTTAGGTCCGCAAAGAAAAAGAATTTCTGTATATAAGTGGCCGCAACGTACTTTAAAAAGCAAAGTTTGTTGTCTCTCGCTGGAAATCACTCTGGTTCTCTTGCAATCCAAGCAAGTGCACTAACTTGTATAGGTATATTGCAAGGTTTCTAGAATATATATTGCTTGGATTGTAAGAATATATAGACGACTTTCCTTATAGCATGCACAGTAGCATGATGCACCGAGTAGAGACAAAGTAGCCTTCCGTAAGTCAGCGATGGCGTCCCCCCCCCCCCCCCCAGATGGGGGAGAGAGATGTTATTTTCTCTGCCTACAATAAATCAAGGAAAGTGAGTATAATAAAACCCCTCTTAACAGACAATCCTCATATGCGGTCACCCCTCTTTTACGACCAAATAATAATTTTCCCTCTTGTATAATAAAAGTATGCATTTCAAACCCCTGGTTAACGGCCACCATTCATTTACGGACGAATTTTTTTTGTTCCACCAGTGTCCGCAAAAGAGTGGTTTTACTGTATTTGGATATTAATACTGAGATGAACTTGTCATGTTCGTGAAGGTGATTATCGCTGTGTTAAGGAAGACTATTATGTCTCTACTCAGTGCATCACGTTATTATGCTTAATATAGAAAAGAAATGGTTGTGCATCTGTGGTATGTGGGTCAAAACTGCTCGCTAGGATTGCAAGAGGATCAGGGTTTGATTCCTGGCGGAGACAACAAACTTTCCTTTCTTCTTGGCATTAACGTCCAGGAAAGCCTCTTTTTTTTAATGTGTTGTGGACTGTGGAAGTATCATCTCCCAATACATATCGTGTTGGACTGATTTAACAACCAATATTCTTTGGTTAAAAATTTTATTATTTCCAATTATTTCCAAGTTTTTGTTAATTTTTTAATGTTTTACAGCTTATGTTACAGTTTCTACATCTACAACACATTCCAGGTTTTACATAGACATATGATACTTAAATATAATAATAGTATAAATTTATGTTGTTCACACGGTTCCAGTTTCACTGAAAGAAAAATTCTGTCCCCGATGCAGAAAACTGCAGAAAATCTTTTTCCGTGATATGTATTGGTTACACGTGATTCGAAGCTGTTGGGGGTGGGTAAAGAAGATGGATGTAGTAATTATTTCCCCCCCCCCATGTTGCATACACACAATTGATAATCATGAAAGTTCCGGAACCCCCACCTTGAATGTGTGTGGATACGTGAGATAATGGGAACGATGTGAAAGGTACCAGCAGCATCTAGCAGGTGGTTTCTTCATACTTATTATTCGCCTAGAATCTTTTAACTACGTCGTCCTCATTCACGTTTGATGTAACATGAGTGAGCTTGCTCAGAATATCGTTAGAAGTAATTTAAACGCGGGCTTGCGTATATTAATCAATTCATTATTTCTATAGAGTTTTTAATGATTTTCTTTAGTGCTTATTGTTTTAGTGTTTAACTTTTTTATGTCTGGCTATATAATGTAAGTTGAAAGAAAATGTTTAATATATTTGTATAGCATATCTATGTTTTGAAGAAAGCTGTGAAAATGAGACTCGAAGACACACAGCCGAATAAAACAGGATAAGGATTACTGGTGAATATCAAGGCAAAGGATGACCATCTTGAACGAGACACAGAATGTCCCCAGACTTATCGGGGAAGGGTCCCACGAAAGAAGCCTCACTTCACCCTCGTCCAACCATGACAACCGGGCCGAACAGATCAAGTTCTGCGGCAGGGACATGACGCACATTCCGGAACACATCTGGAGATGCGATTCACTCCGAGTTCTCGATTTCAGTAACAACTGCCTCGGCCGCGTTATTCCCGCAGACAGCGAGGAGCTTAAGCGCTGTTTCGGCGAGTTGAAACGCTTGAAGGGTCTCAATTTGTCCTGCAACGAGCTTAAGAGTTGGCCAAGCTTCCTGGATGGCCTGGTTGAACTCGAAGTGTTGAGCCTCAGTGGAAATGAACTGGAAGATGTTCCCGAAAACATCCCAAGCAAGTAAGTACTTGAATAAAAACAAAGTTATCTAACTAAATTGGTTTGGGTGGCATTTTCTTTATTGTTAATCTGTTTTTGTCTGCACCATTACATAGCTGGACACAGGCCATTGAGTTCACATTATAAAGAGGTGAGTAGGGAGAAGCAAAAGTGTTACCACGATATCCTTCAACTTCCTAGTTTATGCTCAATGAATTTTTCTTTATATAATCCTTTTTTTTTTCTTCTCTTTCCCCCTAGTTAATCTTCAGCTTTCATCCAAGTTCCATCACTATTCTTAAATAGTCAGTGAGCCAAATTTTATCCTTTTTTTTGTTGCCAAAAAATTTCAAGATACCATTTTCATCGCTACGGTAGTGATCCAATGATTTGGAAATGCAAGATGCCTGAGTACAAAGCTTTTACAAATGAGTGGAGTGATTTTATGAATTTATTATTCGGTATATGATCGAAGAATTTTAAAACTACATAGGAAAATTCACAACACCCTTCAGGGGGGGATTCTGCAAACATCTCAACTCTGTAATCAAGTTCCTTCCACACGTGATTTGGCATATCCTTTTCATCCCTTAATGAAAAGCATTGATGATGAGATGAAAATGAGAGTCACAGTTCTGGTAAATCAGGGTAAAGGAGACTTTAAAAACACGAGTTCTTCCACATTAAATCAGAGATCACAGTGAAGTGATATTCAGAGAAGAATGGAGAAATACTATCATCGTAGCGATCATCATTCCCAACAAGACCGACCTATCACTTGCAAATTGGCGTTTAACCCTTTAATTTATAAGCATTGAAATATCCAGCAGAAAAATTTTTTTGAGGGGGTTATATATTAGCAAATTAGGTACCCTTAATGCTATTACACGACAAAAAAAAAATTATTGTCAATAGACAATTTTTTCTCAGTCCTATATGTATATTAAGGAAACATAATTTCCGAATGTTAGGTATTTCGAGGTGAACTTGGAAAGAAAAGTCATCTGGTCTCCGCCGGGACTCGAACCTAGGCCCTCTTGCAAACCGAGCAAGCATGCTACTATCTACACCACTAAAGACACGACCCTGCCTTTTTTTTTTTCACGCACTGTATCGCGAGGCGCTGAAGTAGAGGCACTAGTGCCCTCTCTTAACTCAAATGGCTCTTAGGTGGGACGGTAGAGAGAAAAATAGGCAGCTCTCTTGGCCGGTTTGCAAGAGGGCCTGAGGTCGAGTCCTTACGGAGACCAGATGACTTTTCCCTTCCGTACTCACCTCGGCATAATATTCAGAAAATATCTGTTTCCATTTATTGCCAATATTTAAAAAAAAGTATGGGATGTTGTGCGCTTCAGCGTACACACGGTATTTAGGTGATTTACAAAGATTTGAATAGCATAAAAATGTCATTCATTGTTTGCCAACTTACTATCATTGTTGAACGATGCTCAGCAAAAAAAATGTTTCCTTTACACATAATTCCCTCCGTAATGCAAGGGTCAAAAATCGTTCTTGCTGGGCTTGTCAAGAAATTGGAGACACGTGTATCTTTGAGCCATTCTGCTGGTAATTATAGAAACTGCATAAACAGCTCACAATTAAAAATCGAATGTTTAAGGAGTTGCTTTGAAACAATCATCAATACCGAAACGAGCTCAAAATATACCATGCTTTTACTCGAAAAATACAGTGTAAGAAAATCGCGTTGCTTTTGAGAGCAACATTGCCAAATAAAGGGTAAACGAATTTCCATACATTGCGTTATGAAAATGTGATGAGTACTTTCCCAGTAGATCAGTGGGTATATAACCTTTTCTGTCTGCAGGCCAGAAACTAATTTATGAAGGGTGGAGACACGACCCGTATTTTACGGGGCATTCTCCTGATTTTGGCAGTTCCTAAATTTTTATGACAATGTCCTGCTTCTTCATACTCTCTATGAAAATTTCTTGAATTTTCTTCTTTTCTGAAATCAGGGCTAAAAATTACTTTCATAACGTGTAAGTTTTATTATGATGATCGTGACTATAATTATTTCAGGCCGCAGAATTTTTTACGAGCTCCCTATGTAGTAAATCTATAGCATAGTAAATACAAGGTTAATCCTAGGCCCCTTGGGTCAGTCCCTTGGTCAGTCTTCTTATGTTGAGATTGGAGAGCTATGGCTACCTTACAACGACAGGGAAGTATAAATTTCACTTCAGATTTTAAATTTGTTTTTGATAATTTCAGGAAAGCCAAACATTATCTTTCAAACTTTTCTTGATTTTTCTAATACAGCGGAATCTCATTTTAACGAATACCGTTATAACGAAAATCTCGTTTTAACGATCAATCTTCTAATTCCCCCCCCCCCCATATAAGTTTACATAGGAACAATGCAGAAACCTGGAATTCCTTTATAACGAAATTTCGTTATAACGAAGTAATTTCTCTAGTCTCTTGGAGCCCGTGACAACAGTCAAGTCACCCGCTACCACTGATATGACGTGCACTAAATTTTATGTAAGTGTCGTCTCAAACAGGGAATTTAAATCTGATATTGTATAAGGAAAGTACTAGTATGCGTTTTTTACTTCTATATGGAAATGATACTTGTTTCTCTTGGGGGAAAAATGCATTGTAAGAGTGCTTAGTGACCTAAAAAAAAATGGCGTTGTCGTAATATTGAATAATCATTTTTGTTTGTTTGTGTTAGAAAAACACACGCACACATACAATTGGATGTGAAGTCGTTAGTCGTAATCTTGCCCATAATCAAGAAAAGAAAAGAAAATGGCTGGTCCTTGGTGAATCGCCATTGTTTCTGATGTGAAGTCCGTTGACTTCCAAGAAAGTCATGAATTTATATGGATGTATACTTTTCTCACGTCTTTGTATAGAAATAGAAAGTTTTTATTTTTTGCGAGCAATTTTCTCTGGACTAGGCTTTTGTTTCGCGGAAACAATAGTAGAGATACAATATACGTATGTAAAATAAAAATAAAAAATGAAATGAGATTCACTCCTCAATGTATTATTCAGCACTAGTCATTATTATTCATTGCATCTCGCACCTTCTTTTTTCTTCCGGTCGTTTTCGTTGGTGTCTTACGAGATTTATTCCGATGTAAATACGTAACACATACTGTGTGATAAATATCTACGTTATGCTGCTGTTGAAAAGTGCCTGAGTGAACAGAGGTTAGAGGTTTTTATATTGACACACGGGAAAGTCCGATATCGGTTTAGAAACGGCAGGTAGGGAAGCGTAATTTATTTGTTTGCTGGCACTTTCTGGCCTGGATACTAGCGAAACCGTAGCATCATCCAAACTGCACGAGTCGGTGAATTACTGTAATTAAACACGCACTGACCGCACAGTCATCCAATGCTAGACATTTTTTCTGGCTCTTTTATGTCTGTAATTACGAGAATGTTTTTTCCCCCTCTCTCCACGAAAGGTGACTGAAACGGACGGCGATCTTTCGATTCCTGCTTTAAATTAGATTTTAAATTAGGTGTTTATGGTTCGATACTTCCCATTGCTATTTTTCGCACCGAAACCTTCTGAAAGTTTTAGTTTCTTAGACTAGATTTCGAGAGGGGGGAGGTAATGAATTAAAATTTTTTTAAATCGGATGTAACATCAGAAACACGCGCGCACACATTTCTCTGATACCGTAAACTGAGGTGACTTGAGTGCAGATTTTGGGTATTTTTTGTATTATCCCCTTATAAATTGACATATTTTACAAAAAGTTGATTAGGCCGGAAATATGCTAACAGCACCCATTTACATCTGTATTTGTAGAAAAAAATTTTTAGTACGTTTTTCATGGGAGTTAACTATAGAGTGTTAAAATATATTCCTCCTATGAAATATTCATCCTAGGAACTTGGAGTGATAATTTGAACTTTAGTTTTTTCTCACGTATTTCCGAGAATGCAAACATGCAGTTTTTAAGCTTGGCGAGCAAAACTGTACCCTTTTTTGGCAGAAAAAAAAAGGTTTATTTTAGTGATGTTTTGTCACTGCCCCTGAAGTGTACAGAATCACCCCGTGGACAGAAATTAAAAATTTGAATCGACGACGAAATTTTAATGGTCATTGGGCTGTAAGGCCGGATTACACCATAAAAGTTCGATAAAAGATATTTTAGAGAAAAAAAAACATTAAGCCTATATGGTTTGCATTTGCTCGAATATGACCAATATGCATATTGGGTGCATTTTCCCCGTTTTATAAAAGAACACTTTCATAAAATTTTGGAGCGTATTACCGGCCTAAGGCCGGGATTACATTCGCTCGACCGACATGCTTTTTGGTTAAATTTTGTAAGTGTAATTCCGGCCTAAGAGATGCACTAAACACTTGTGAGTATTCTAATTACATGGTATGAAAGGACTACTCGTGTAAATAACCAATCTTGTTATGTGGCACCGTTTTCTCTGTAGCTCCATAAGAGACCAAAAGTACGAGAGATTGAATCTGAAGTGATTATGAAATTATTAAATTAAATTTGAGTATATCCGAAGAAAATATCGTTTATCATTTTATATTTTGTTCCGTGCTCTCTCCTGAAGGCTAAGGCGATTTCACGCTGATTTCAATCACATCAGAGTCCTACCAGCAATGCGATGGAGTTCAATGGCAGCATCTCTCACCACACTTACCATGTCCAACAACCATCTCGAAGAAATTCCATCTTCGTTGTGGATGATACCGTCCCTGAAAAGACTAGACGTCAGGAAAAACAAGATAACGACTGCGAAATTTCCGTCGGGGAATGTGATGAGTGAATTGGAGTATCTCAATTTGGCTCACAATTGCCTCAAAGGACGCTTGGAACTTTCACGTTTGAATGTAAGTATGATTGGGATCTTTATTTTTCTGTTATGGTAGTGGTGCATATGTGTGATTCAATATTCATTCGTAGAGGGGCTACTGAATCCGTAAAATACGGTACTGCGAAAACGTGTTGAGATGTCTTCAGGTGGCACGTGAGTATTTGTTTCTGAAATCGGTCTTCAAAAATCAGTAGTGTATGTATGATGACCCCTAAGGCGCATATGGAGTAGAGCGGGCTTGTCATCCATTTTTGAGCTAATAGCAGGTTTGCCACTCCAAGTGATGTCTCGGAAACATTGAAAAAAAAATCAGGATGTGTAACACTGGCTGTAGCGATAATAATGACGTCACACTTTTGCTCAACAACGGTGCATAGGCCAGCCTGGAATTTCAAGGAGCTTTTTGATGACCGATCGCGATTGCATGGCGTCGTTGTGAGCTGCGTAAACCAGATTCATCACACACACCAACTCCGGCCATATCGCAATTTACTGCCGGTAACGAGTTGGGTTGGAAACGAAGTCGCCGTCTATCGGTGATCACCTCAAGCTCGTTATAGAAAATATCTTTTTATCTACATTCTTCCCCCCGGCTCTAACCTGGAACCTGTGGCAACTTTCACGGTGGCTCGGATGGTGCTGCGTAAAGCAGATTTTCTCAACTGCTGTACCACTACTGAACCACACATGCACCTCGTCCCTATTCCTCTGCGTAATTTCTAACGAATTGGTACATGTTGGGATGTGTGTGTATGTGCAGTGAACCTGACGTGAAGTTTGTTTCTGTGTAATGCTTGTTGCATGTAGTGCCATCTGCCATCAATTTTTCTAACTATGAGTGAAGTGTAATGATTGAATAATTGTATCGTTGTAGGCCGGTTGACTGCTGTACCGCGTCATTATCTCCTATATTGTACTAATATAGCTGTGAAGAATTTAGGAAGTAGTGGCAACACACCATCTATAATAGAAGGGCTCCGCGCGAAGCTCGTGATGTCACTAAAGAAGGTCATCTCACTTATAGCCATTGGATATAGTAGGCCGACTCATGCGCCATCTTTACCCCTTTTTTGTAGTATATCCAATGGCTATAGGTGAGACGACCTTCTTCGGTGACGCCACGATCTTCGTGTGGAGGCCTTCTGCTCCCGTTTGAAAAAGTCTCTCCGCAGAGAGCAGGCAGACCTACAACACGATACTGACGACATAACATGAAAATTAAAGCATTTCCATCTTTACTTCAGAAAATGGAATACAGATGGCAGCATGAACACGAAACAAGCGCAGCTCGACAACATAAATACGTTAGGGCCACACATACACCCAGAACACACATTCCGACATGTGTCGATTCGTTAGAGATTCCGTAGAGGAATGTGTACGAGGTGCATGGACAGTTAAGTAGTAGTAGTCACAAATAGAAATCAACCAGGTCGCCGGTTTCCAACGGTTCAGAATCACTGGCGTAAAGCGTCAGTGTACGCTTGAGTAAATGTAATGCAATTTGGTTAACGCTTTAATGTAGAGAGAGACGACGTCACTACTCATGAAAAGTGTAGAAGAACTGGACATAATGTGAAGATGATGATGGGAATGACGCGCAAGGAGACAATGTCACTCTGCACTGCTACTACTTATAACTGTGCATGCAGCTCGTGCACATTCCTCTGCGGAATTTCTAACGAATCGGTACTCGATGGAATGAGTGTTCTGAGTGTAAATGAAAAAAATATGTGGCGCCTGGACTTCTGAAGGGCCCCCGAAAAACACAAACTTCACACGTTTTCTAATTTAGGGGGGGGGGCATCATTTTCTTTTGCGCCCGGGGCTCCGACCGACTTTAATACGCCACTGCCTACAGACCAAGTGAGAGACCAAAAGAGTGATCAATGCAAGTATGGGAGTGACCAAAAAGAGTGACTTGAACAGTGACCAAAGTAGCGACACAGCCGTATTTACAGGAGTGAGACAAAGCGCGTTAGAGCACAGGGTGGCGAATTTGAGGAATGAGTGGCCAAATAAATTAGACTAGAATCGGAGAAAGGGTGGCAAAATTGGTGCAGCCGAAGGAAACAAAGCCGTAAATCCGCCCTCTGGTTATACCAGTGATTCTCAACGTGGGCGATGGAAAGTTCCAGGGGAGGGGCGATAGAAGCTACGGGTATAACATAGGATCCTATGAGTTAGATTGCGTTGGGGGGGGGGGGCGATTGGGAGAAAAAAAATTTCTGAAGAAGGGAGCGATGGGACATAAAAAGGTTGGAAAACTATGGGTGATACCGGGGCCTTCGTGATTTTTCCCTTCTTACCGAAAGGAAATAGGTAAGAAGGGAAAAATCACGAATTCCCCGGTTATAACCAATACCTTCTAGAGCAGACCTTCTTTAGAAGGTATTGTTATAACCCACCACGGGTCATCTACAAATTTTCTAATGGGCTAGTAAATCCCATGAAATACAGGGAAAAGCCTTCAGTATAGAAATCACGTCATCAAAGGCACTACCGGAAAATCAATACCCAAGTTTCTATGAATTTCATCTTTCCGAGAAAAAGAAAATAACTACTAATATAATCAATGCAAATTCACACATGAATATTAGAGTTATTAAAAAAATCACCTACGCATGAAATTACTTGGTTACGGAGATGAAACGAATACCCCACACACACACACACACTCTCTCTGATTTCGACCGACTCTTTATATTGTAATTACATGGTCGAGTGAGTTCCCCCCCCCCCCTGCATTACTACATCTACTACAAGTATAATAGTCCATAATACAAATATAGAGATGCATAGAGAGACTTTTAATGGACACCGTATTCATCCACCTGTGAAACTGTGACATGTTGAGCGATTTCGGAGAAAAACCACCTGTAGTATCAAGCACGTTTCTCTCGAATATATTGTGCTAAGAATAGCTAAACCTCGATAAAACGATACTCTATGGACTAAGAAAAAATATTGGTTTTACACGAGTGAGGATTTACTAGAGATTTTTTATTTGTTTACTAGGATTTAGAGGGATTCTATTCTTATATCGAGTACCGTTGTAGCGAGGTTTCACTGTATTTCTTACATAAAAGTGCGAAAGAATTCGGCAAAATGTAGGATTCCTGAAAAAATCTGCTTGATCATTTTCCTGACGCCTGACCAAAACTCAAAAATTATCCCCGACTTCCCCTTACTCAAAATTTTTTCCCTCACTTTCCCTGACAATACTCAAAAATTTCCCTGATTTTCCCTGAACAACTCAAAAATTTCCCTGGCAAAAACTCCAGAATAAAAATATATAGTGAATATCCTGATTTATACAATCTTAACCTTCCAGATGTTTTCAGTTTTTTTCCCCTTCACAAAACTTTTCCTTGATTATTTTACATTTTCCCTAACTCTCTCCCACCGATTTTCATCTCCCTGATTTTTCAGCTTATTGGGAATCCTGCAATGTGCAAGATGAATTTTGGTAGAAAAATTTAGAATATTCTCTAAGCGGAATTACCGTCCCCTCGCAATACGGGCGAGTGCGCTAACCACTATACTACAGAAGCACATTGATCCTTCCTTGGAGTGTATACTATATGTGCTGAACGGGACCTTGCAATTTCCAGTCTGACCTGACTCAGCTAACAGCTCATGATGACACTACTTCTTCTTAACCATACATGCACCTCGTACACATTCCACTGTGGAATTTTTCAATGAATCGGTACATGCAGGAAAGTGCTGTATGAGTGTATGCATTTGCGTGGCCCTTACGTATTTTTGTTGTTGGAGTTGTATTTGTTTCGAGTTCTTGATGGTGCTGCCGTCTCTGTCCCATATTTTGAAATAAAGAAGATAAATGCTCAAATTTTTTTCGTTACGTAAGTATCATGTTGAAAGTCTGTCATGTTCAAGGAAACATGGAATTCAAATGGGATGCCGGCTCGCGTTCGCGTTGGAAAACTATAGAAATCCAACATCAGCCGACCACCACTGTGCCGCAATGGGGTTCAAACCTGGATCCTCACGATGAGTCATGCTGACACTGGTGCCAAAGAATGGTGTAGAGTAACACTTCTCTGCAGAGATGAGGCAGACCTATTCAACACAATACTTTCATAACATGAAAAATTTAAGCAGTAACTATCTTCATTTCAAAATACGGAAAACAGATGGCAGCACAAGCCCAGAAGCAGAATGGTTTGCATTGTTCTGCAATGAACCCTGCGGTGATTGAAAATATTCTGCTGTAAAAATTCTCTTAATAGTGCTTTCTATGCAAATGAGTTCCATTCTTAAAATTCTTACCGAGATTGTTCTGTGACGTATATCGCTGATTTTGGCTTATTCTGCTTTGGGGAGCATCAGCAAAACTCTGACAACACAAATACGTTAAGCGCAGTGGCGTATTAAAGTTGGTCGGGGCCCCGGGCGCAAAAGAAAATATTGGGCCCCCTAAATTATAGAAAGTGTGAAATTTGTGTTTTTCGGGGCCGCTCCCGCCGTTAAATCCGCCTCCGTCTGTAGGTCATTCCCAGGCTCACAAACTCTCTAGGTCACTCTTTTGGTCAGTTCCATGCTCACAAACTCACTCTTTTGGTCAGTCCCATGCTCACAAACTCACTCTTTTGGTCAGTCCCATGCTCACAAGCTCACTCTTTTGGTCAGTCCCATGCTCACAAACTCACTCTTTTGGTCAGTCCCATGCTCACAAACTCTCTAAGTTACTCTTTTGGTTGCTTATTTCCTCGATTTCTATGTCACTCTTTTGGCCATTTGAATGCTTGCACACACTCTGGGTCACTCACTGACCTAGTTCGTCACTCTCTGGGCAAAAGCGTATAAATTTTCCCGGCCTTCTCTCATTCCATTAATTTTCTTGGCCACTCAGTTCTCAAATTCGCCGCCCTGTGCTCTAACGCGCTTTGCCTCCCTCCTGTAAATACGCTTGTCTCTACTTTTGTCACTTATATGCTTGCACACCCTCTTGGTCACTCTTTTTTTCGTTCACTGACCTGGTCCTTTGGTCATTTCCATGCTCACACATGCTCTAAGTCAGTGTTTCTTAACCTTTTTCAGCTCGTGGCCCCCCTATAGAACACGTTTTTTCTCGTGGCTCCCCGGTCCTATCCAGGGCCCGCTCTACCCTCATCCAAGAGTGAGATACTTTCTATTTTTTTATTATGAATGAAATTTTAATAAATCAGATCAATCTATGGACTCCTGGCTATAGGCACGGATTCAAATGGGGGATTATCATCTCTCTCAGGAGTCAAATTATATGGTAAAAAACGGTCTGTGTAAAATACGGGACGATCCAACGAACCTCTGCACGGTAAATCGACCCTCCCAACACTTCAACCGTTGCTCTGGCAGTCCTCCATACTTAGCTGGAAATAACAGCTTTCACATGAAAATCATAGTACCAGATCCCATATAGTGCAGTCCCCCTCCCTCCATTATAGACATGAAGACACGGGTCATGCCCACATAGATCCAAGGATTAAGATGCCCGGGGTTCTATGGATGGATATGATGGATTCTGAAAGTAGTAATATTTTTCAACCATGTTTCACTTTTAAAGCTGCTTTCTTCACAGCTCTCTATGACTCCCTTCACCACCTGTCGTGGATCATCTTTCTTCTGATTTTCTCCCGTGGCTCCCTAGAATATCCCAGGACCACAAGGGGGGCCACATAGCCCCAGGTTGAGTACCACTGCTCTAAGTCACTCTTTTAGTCAGTCCCATGCGCACAAACTCTCTAGGTGAATGTTTACTTCGCTTTCTATGTCACTCATTCGCCATTTGCATGCTCGTACACACACTACGTCGCTCTTTTAGTCATTTCCATGCTTGCACACTCTCTAGGTCAATGGACCCCTTTGGAGCATATTTTTTTCTCGTGGCACCCCGTCTTTTTGACCACGCATTCCTCAAATTTGCCCCCCCCCCCCATCCCTCACCGAAATTGCTTCCCTGGGCAGCAATTTAGGTTCCCGCTTATCTCCCTGCAAATATGCCACTGATTATAGCAGTATCAACGAAATCAAGTCGAAATTTAGAAAGTTTACAGTAACGTAATTACCACGAATCATACACATGAGTATTATCCATCTGAAGAAGATAATGTTTGCATTGATGCTCTGTCATTGTCAGGAGTAGTTTCTACAGCCGCGTTTCCATTGTTTTTTTCTCTGCTTTTCCATCAGTTTCCGTGCTGATCCAGAAGTGGTGCGATAGAACAACCGGTCTATAGATACAAATCATTTTCCCATATTTCCAGGTGTTTTTCTAAACGCAATCGCAACGATCCGTTAATAGATGATGATCTTTATCTGATGATTGTTTGTGTAGATCTCATTCAGAAGATTACGATTGTGGTCAAACTGTTTGTGGATCATCTTTGGATCATGATTATGGCCCAGACACGCAGACAATAAAATAGGAACACATTTCAAGAGAATTACTCACGTGTGACTCTACTGAATTTGCTGTGTACATACATACACACCCACTTGTACATACGTATATGAGGCCGTCTCTAGTTATTATTTAGGTCTTATTTAGCACATTAACCTTTGTTATCTTTTTTCCCATTAAACCTCTGTAGAGTTCAGTTGTTGATGTATCTTATATTGAAAAAAAAAGAGATTGATGCAATATTACGATCGCTAAAAAAAGCATTGTTACTTGATGAACCAGTATTGGTGAAATGATCGAACAAATCATACTCAAGTAAGGTTCTTAATCACATGCAACACAAGACGGTCTTAAGAGCACCGTGAGGCAGAATGATTTTTCCGGGCTCCTTAACGTGGTTAAAAATCCCTGCCTACCTATTTACATGCTTTTTGTCGAAGAATTTTTACCGAACATAATTTTTATGTGTGAGCCCCCTCCTTCTGCACTCGAGGCTCCCGGTGTCCCATGCGTATGTAGATGACACTGATGCACAAAATACTTTTCTTTTCCGTTGTAAGAATAATTTCTATTAGAAACTCTCTGTAGCTAATTTCTTTCGTATTTTTGCACATATTTTTCACTAGGCATCTTTTACATTGTTTAATGAAAATTATTCAATTGTACGCAACTAATATTAATGATATACACATATGTTCGTTAAGTCTATGTACTGCAGGAATAAGTGGTCTGTCCAATTGTTTAAGAAATTTCAGTGGTCCTTGGGTTCAGAATGAGAAACACACACACACACACACTCTCTCTCCGCTTTAAGCTACACGCATGTGAACGCAAAATTAACAAATACAGTACCAGCCATTAATAAAATTAGCCGTTTTATAAAATCAAAAATCGCTAAAACGAAATCAAATCTATACCAATCACATTATATAATTACTTCCGTTTAATAAAATCAAGAAACCGCTTGTAAAAATCAAAAAAAAATTCTTGAAATGAATTTTATCTTCTAAGAAACTGCGTGAAACTCGAAAGGAAGTTTAAAGTTGAGAATTATTTGGTCTCATTTTTGGCAGCTGGAATTGGTTTGAAAATATTTCAATTATTCACATTCAATATTTCAATTGAATTGTAAAAGAATTTCGTTATAATAAATTTTAACATATACAAACATTTTTATTGTAACGACCAGTACGGGGCTTGTTGGTTGTCTTGTTTTTGTATTTAAATTTTGTTTCTCTTGTAATAAACTGTCAATTATTATTATTATTATTGAATTTAAGCAATAGGAAGAAAAGGGGGGAAACGAGGATTATGATATCAGAGAAGTAACAAAATAAACTGGGAACTCGAAAATGGAGACGTTTATTTTTAAATTGAGCACAAACCCGGTCTACTGTTATTGTGGGCAATATGCTACGGTAAAGGGCTGCAAACATCGAAGAAAAATCCATAAATCGGAAACGATATAGCCTCCCCGGGCTGGAGCACACGTGCGCAGAGGGGCCTCATAAATGAGATCTGGTTTAAATTTTTGACGGTAAACAATTTAATTGGTAGGCAAAATTTTTTCATGCATGTAGATATTGTAGAGGTTCGAAAAATTGTTTCTTTATATATATACCATCATGTTTTTTTTACATTTTGGATTTGTATTCCATTCCGTTTAGCAAGTTGGGCACATTTTCAAAAATGTTAAATTCATATTTTTATGAATGTTTGGCAGCTGAAGCGGAATATTTTAGAAAGCCCATTTCTTTACACTCGCAACCGCACTGACGAAATATCTCACCACCTTAAAAATCCCTTGATGATCTTATCGATGACAAGCCTAGATATTTTGTAAAGTTGATCAAGAACATCCACGGAATAAACAGTAACACGTGATACGCATGATAATGCATTGCTTTTGCTACAATTTGTATTTTCTCTCCCCCCCCCCCACTTATTCATATCATTTTTTTTCTATTAGAATTTAGGTGTATTAGATGTGTCATATAATAGCATAGAGCAGCTTGACATAGAACTACTTGGGAAACTGGAATCTATCAATTGTTCGAATAATCAAGTGAAGGCGATCAAACTGCATGGTGCTGTGCTACGCATTTTGGTGGCTGAATGCAATGGTATGCATCATTTTTTTCAGCCACTACCACTTTGTTGGGCAATTTGCCTGCTGTGAACTTTGTGTTTGTATTTCCTCGAAATTATTCATGAGAGAGATTTTAAATAATTTTAAATCGTTACAAATTTTTAGTTATGTTTACAATGTATAGAACGGGCATGACTAGAAGTAAAGCTTGTAGTTTTTTTTATTAGTTCCTTCATTAGTTTTCTCAGTAGTTCCAAACTACACAGAACATATTTCTTAATTTATGATGTAAGTTAAATAATGAACCAGAAACAAACTACACACAGTGAAACTTCCCATAACAGATGCTCCCATCTTTTTTTTAATTACGTCGATGGGCCTCACAATGTGTTTTACTATCTATTAACGGACACTCCTCATCAGCGGACGAAATCTTCTGTCCCAAGGGTGTCTGTTATTGAGCGGTTGTACCATATTTAGTTTGGTACAATTTGTGCATATCGTGTTTTCTTGAGCGAATATTCTGAATCGTTTGGAAAATTGTCTATTTTATGGTGCTACATACCTTAACCAAATTAATCGCAGCTTTAAAAGCATTCAGATTCTGTGCATTTTGATGTAATACTTGCAATTTTATGAAAGAGGATATCAGTTTATTTAACTCTGTCATCGGCTCTGACGAGATATCTCACCTCTCTAAAGGCTCCTGATTTTAGCATTGATAAGCCTAGATATTTTGTAACAGTGCTTTCTCAATGAAACACATTTGCCCCATCTCCCTTATTTTGCACCTACTGAGCTGAAAATTGGAAGAAAAGTCTATTTTATTAAAAAATATATGACATTTTACAGGGCTAATGCACTAGCTTAATTTGAAACCTATAGTTGAAAAATAAAGATTTCTTATCTTCAAAATCACATCAAGTTACATGTTACCAACAAAAAATTTTGAATCATGGTTTTGTATATATATAAGTGATCTAACACATTTGTATTATTTCTTGCATATCTGCGCAATTCAATTTCAGTTTTATTCATCACATTAACAAAACATACATTACACAAAACAAAGAAAATCCATTCAAGGTATTGTTGTCACAGTAGTAACATTGAACGATTATATATTCAAACCAAAAACAATTTCAATGATTCGTATCTGTAAATTATTAGTAATTTTGTTGATATAAAACTTTAAATATACCTATAATATATTTTCTTTTTTTCATCAAGATTTGGAATCTTTAACATGCAAAAATCCACCATTATCGTTAGAGAAATTGATTCTTTCTCAGTGAGTACCTTTACTTTATGTTGATATTTTTTGCCTATATTTACTATGCGTCATTGTATTGATTCTACATTTCCTAACATAGCAGTTGGTTTTTGATATATGCATGAATATTTATTTTTTAGATCCATTATTACTTTTTATAGATTTACATACCACAAACACTTGCTTTTTTAAGTTAAGTAGTGTGATTTTTTGAATTTAGTCAATAAATGCAGACAATACTTTCTGTATAGCATGATAGGGGATGTGATACTGATTCTAGCTGTATAACCACCAAAGTTCTTAAATATCTGTGTTATTAAGAAAGAGCATGATGATGTTTTTCCTTTTTCTTTTAAATCAGAAACTGTCTGAAAGAAATACCACAATGGGTGCTTTTGTCCAAGAAATTAATATATTTATGTATGGATCACAATCAAATCACATATGTTCCTGATAGGTGAGAATAGTTTTCTTTCTGTACAACATAACTTGATGAATAATGGGTTTTTTTAATTAATTGCTTGTTTTAGCTTTTGAAGGGCAACATTTTTTCATGCAAACAAATGTAGAAGTGAATTAATTTTTTTTGTTATGATGGATGCTAAATATTGCAATTTTTTTTTTGAAGTTCAAGGCACCAATTGGTCTCTTTTGAGTTGAAAAACTTCATAACTCTAAGCAAACTATAAAGATTTCAAAAATATGAACTCAATTCAATTTTTCGGATTATTCAACGTAGCAATAAAACACTGCATTTCCACAGAAGTTAGAATTTTTAATATTGATTTCTATGGGGGAACCTCCTACTTCTGTCCCTCACAGTGATACTGATAATGATTATTACGTCTATGCAAAAAGCTTCATTTTTGTACTTCATAAAACTTTTAAATAAAAACTTGAGTCATCAGGTGACAATTTTTCTCAACTACTGCATTGTTAAAAATTAATAAGATGCCAAGATTAAAATACATTTTATTCCTTATTTGCATCGTTCAAGCAGTCAGAGAGTTAAAATTTCACACTCTTGTGGTATTCAGTATAAAATGGGATCCATAAGGAAGATTTATTATGTCAGATATAAGCCACAATACTTGTCATCTAAAGCATGTTTTGAAAGCTGTAGCATGAATTTTAAAATATCTAGATATTTTACATTTTTTCCACTTTCCTTTCTTCACTATTATGTGTCAGTGAAACTAACTTAATGGTAATCAGTGAATATAATCTAAGTGCAATCACAGTAGGTAGCTAGAATTCATTGGTATTTTTATAATAGAGAATAATCCCATTACTACTTTTTAAATCTGACATTCAAAGTTGGAAACTTTGGTATGTAGAAAAATGAAGTATATCTCTTAAATGAAATGCATAAATTTTTCCATTCAAAAATTGTAGGCTGTATATAAACAGCATTAAGAACCTATAATGTTCGCTTATCTCAGTGTATTTTAAGAAAGTTTGATGATTAATTCTATCATTTCTCTCTTTAAATGTACAGGCTGTTTGATTCTGCAGTGAATCAGCTGGCAGTCATGAATTTGAACCACAATTCGATTGAAAGGCTTCCCAGCTGCAATTCCCAATGCTCTTTGAGGGAACTGTATCTACAGTGTAACAATATCAAAGAGCTTCCAGATAATTTCTTTTCCAATTTCTTATAGTATGTATACTTTAAAGTTTCATTCTATGTATAATAATTGTTGTTGTTGTTTTTTTTTAATTTATTCTCTACGACACCAAGTATGCTCATTTGAATTCATTATTTAATTGCATGTTTCGTGATTAAAAATAGTGCATTTTATAGATCAGGGTTCTTCAACCTTTAAGACAGTTATTCCCAATGTGGGCGTTAACGCCCTCCCCCCGGGGGCGATGGAAATTTTTAGGGGACGGTAGAAGCTATGGGCATAACATAAGATCCTATGGGTTAGATTGTGTTGGGGGGGGGGCGATGGGAGAAAAAATTTCTGAAGAAGGGGGAGATAGAACAAAAAGGTTGGAAAACTTTGCTTTAAGACATGGTGGGCTAAATTGAAACTTCCCATGAAGCCCACAGGTTGCCAACTCGTGTATTTTAGAGACATCTTTATAGAAGGGACAAATGGGGCCTTGAGTTAAACAGGAACAAAAATAATTAAAGATTTTTATTTATTCTGAAATTATTTCTTTTATTAATTGTCAATTTTGATTAGTTCTGAAATAACTTTTTTCACTAATTCTGAAAAATGATTCTGAAATTACTTTCCTTCTCAATATATTTTGAAATCATTTCTTTCAATAATTATGTAATTATTCTTTTATCTATTGTGAAATAAATTCTAACAGAAATTACAAACAATTTCTCATTGATTTATAAATTATTTTTTCACAAATTTTGACATTTTTTTTTTAAAACTTCAAAAATTATTTCTTTCATTTATTCTGGAATAACAGTTTTTCCATGTTTTAATTATTTTCTTAAAATCATCAGCGGGCCACAACAAAAAGCTCAGAAGGCCAAATGTTGTAGACCCCTGTTATAGATAAAGCTAATGTTTGATAGAAAATATAACAAAAAAGTCATTAAGATTAATGTTGAGCTTTTGTGTGTGTGCCTTATGAACGTACATTACAGAGTAGCATGAATTTGTTTTGAAAAAATAAAACTAAAAACTAAAAAGAGTTTTTTCTCCATTATAGTCAGGGGTCTATCCAACCAAAATTCTTGTCTGTTTTTCTGACCCTTCACAAAATAGAAATTAAAGAAAACATAAATTTGGAATTTGGTTTTTTTTTTGTGGTAAATCAGCTAAAGTGTTTCGCTTTCCACAAAACCACTTATTTTTCATAAATTATATAATGACCATTTTCACAATAACAGGGTCCTTGTACCAGGGCTATAACGGTATTCGACTGTATCTCCTTTTTTTAATCCAATTTATGTTATTTTAAATTTTAAAATTTGCAATCATTTGTAGCATGTGACACATCTTCTCTTCCAAATTTTATGTTATGTCACACGCACTATGATATATTTTTTGTAAATGATTGGAAATTCTAAGAGTGTTCTCATTCATAGATTTACAAGATTAAAAGATCAAGTCTTCAAAGTTTCTTTTTGCAGAGAAATTTTGTGCAATTTTGTATTTCAGAACTCGTTACTTTTATATGATTTAATTATTTTTCTTTACATCCTTCCAGTCTTCAAGTGATAAATTTGTCATACAATCAGCTGCAGCATTTCCCATCGGTGTGCAAGTGTACAAACTTAAGGCACGTGCAGTTGTCTGGGAATAAACTTGCTGACGTGTCTTGTTTGGAGAGCCTTTTCAGGCATCCAACACTCTCTGTACTACATCTTGCTCATAATGGCATCAACAATATACCAGACAAGTAAGTCTTACAAGTTGAACCTATAAATTTAATATTTCAATGCATTTTTTTCTTGTTGAGTTTACATCTTGGGTCATGAATTAATGTGTTCATTTCAAAAGAATTCCATTGGAATTCGCTATAAACATATTAAAAGAGAAATGTGTATATTATTTTCCTTTTTTGTATTTTTATCTTGCTTAATAGATATGAACCATTGTACATTGTCTCTTTGGGTAGATTCACATTTTTAGATTTACAATTGGTTTTAAGACCAGAGCAATAAATTTGAATTTTTAGATTTATAGCTATTATAGCTAAATAACTTATTTAAAAAACATAAAATTGAAAAAAAAGATTTAAAAAAACATTTTTAACTAACTTTCTTTTGGATTTACATTAATGAAATTCATAATATTAATATTTCCGGTAAACTGGTCTCATTTGCAGTTGATACTGTTCTGGTTTCCTCAGCTGAAACAATTGAAAAGTTGATTAAAAATTTGAAAAAGGATATTTATGCAGAGTAAAAGAATTTGAAATCTTTTACTTAGAATAAATGCTAACAAGACTAAATGATACTTTTTAACCTAACAAATTCAAACACACAGACAATTGGATTGAAATTTCATGAATGCAATGACTTTCTCTCCCTTTAATATCATACGTAACTGTACGTACATTGAAAGAGTAATGCACTATAAATATCTTTTGGAATTATTGTTTCAGCCTACCTAAAATGGAAAGATCATTCTAATCTAATTGTTAATAAGTTAAGAGAGAATGATGTTTAAATTGAAAAATATTATATCGTATCAAAGTATTTTTTGCATGGGTGTTGCCTCACATTTTATATGGACTAACAGTATGGGGGAAAGGGAAAACATAAAAATTTGATATCTACTATGAACCATCTTTATGACTGTCTTTGACATGATATCTTACAAACTGACTATAGTAAGATAGTCAAGATATCATGTTTAAACTGGTGGTTTTTCCCTATAACAGTGAATCATTAATTCAATTTAATGTATGACAACTTTATTTATGTAAAGTTTTACTATTTATGCATAAGAACCCGATTAGTATCCGAAAGTGGCTATACAAAGAAGCACTATGAGATCCCAACACCTATATCACATAATTTTGCCAAAAAAACAAAAATTGTTAAAAAATCTGATTTCCTGCTCCAAGATTTTGTGGGAAATTCGATACTATTATTGGGCAACAACAACCACTTTACATGTACAAAAAAGCTATAAAAATCATATACTAGAAATTTTATATGTTGAGTGGTTGTCTCATTTGATATTTAACCATTATGTAAATTGAGGGGAAATGTACTATGTATAAAAGTATATATATTATAATTTCTATTTTATGTTGAAATCTTATGTACCCTTCATAAAATTGATAGCCAAAATGATAATGACATAACAATTTTTAGATTTGAATTAGCAAAAGCTGAAAGCAAAATTGACGATAACAAGACTAAGAACCTGAATGCATAAGATTGAAGTAAATTTTTTTTTCAGAATATTGAAGTTTGAAAAGTTTAAAATTAAAGCCAGTGCCCGGGCTCTTCATCGTGGGGAACACCTCGATGCTGGCCATGTTTCAAGAATTATATTCAACTTTCAAGTTCATTTCTTATATGTATTTGTACTTAAAGTATGCATATCATGTACTGTATCATAATTTGTTGTGGTTCGATTGCAGCTATTGTTGTATAAAATATTTTAGTTTGCTATTGCTATCAAATAATCTGTTCAAAGTAAGCTGTTAGTATAGTATAGTTCATGGAAGAATTCTTTTATCCCTTTGAGTCAAAAGTGTATACGTTGTTCATTCATCTTGTTCAATAAAGTGTGTGTGTGTGTTATGAAGTAAAAAAAAATCAATGTTGCATAAGTAAAGTGAGAACTTTTTCTTTTGAGAAAATTAGATATGCATTAATTGAATGTTTAGCTTGTTTAATTTTTATTTCATCTTTATCTTTCAGTTTCTTCAATAATTGTCCTTCTCTGGCAGAATTATCACTCGCTGGCAATCAGTTACAACATCTGTCTAGTCACATCACTAAAGCAAAGCATATTCGCAAGCTGTTTCTTCATTCTAACGCCTTAAAATTACTACCAGAACTCACTCAGATGACAGAACTCAAAGTAAACCAGTTTCTCTTTTAAGTATAAAATAATCAGTTGTAATCTTTGGTGTTGAAATATGTTATGAGAGAGTGATTCCCCATGCTGCTGCTTCTTTTTGAGTGGAGCAGAAAAAAAGAAACTGTGCGCATACACACTATAAGTTGTTTGAATTATTTAAAGTTTCATCACGAGGGCAAAATAAAAAGGTTGAAGATCTCGCAACTGCACTAAAAAAAATCAGCGTCACTGTTATTCAAGTTGCTATTCAGTTTCCAATCCCTTCTGGTAAGGGAATGAAACTGCAGCTTAGTTTAAAATGAGATTTTCAACGTTTGACCATGATCTTTGACTACTACTATACTGTATACATACCTCATAAACACTATGAAGACACTCTAGGAATTTCTAATGAATTGGTGCATGCCAAAAACTGTTGTGTGTGCATTGCATATGTATGGTCCAGAATTTTTGGAATATGTATCAGTGTATCTATCAACATGGAAGTGGTTTGAATTCTGAAAAAAAGAAAGAAAAATATTATATTGGCCTGTGTGTTTTGCCAGGATAAAATATCTTTGACTCCTGGGAAATTTCGCTGGCACCTAAATTTTTTTGATTTGTCAAGCCCTGTTAGAGAGACACATTCTTTAAATCTATTAGGATATCTAAAATGTGAAATATTGTGTAATATCCAAGATATTTGGATCAAATACTGTTTTTAGTGTTTCTCATAACAGGCCCTATATGTGCATATATTTTTTTCAATGGAATTAATGTGTTGTTATTTTGATTGTTTTATAGGTGTTGGACTTGGCAAATAATGACTTCTCAGGACTCAAGCTAGAAATGCTCATACCAAGCAACTTAATATATTTGGACTTATCAGCAAATCCACATTTGTTGATAGATCCCACAGAATTTCAAACTCTTTGGTAAGTTGAACATCCCTCATTATCTCTTATTGGTACCAGCTGTTTGTATTAGAACTGATATGAAACAGACTTAGCCTTGTGTTATTTAACTCCGTAAACGCTCCATTATTGATTTTCAGTCTGCTAGAAAAATTTACCTTTTTTTCTCAGAATAATTGGTTTTTAAATTTTTGCTGTTATCTTAGGGGCTGTTGAAGTATTACGGCAGCAGACTTTTAACCATTTTTGACCCCCCCATCAGCAAAACTCAGACCCCCCCCCCTTGTCAGCAAATTTTCATCATCACTTCCCCCCACCTCCTAACACATATTGGGATCAGATACGTACTCGGGGGCAGGTGGCCCAAGCCCCGCTATGCCCCTCCCGATGATTTTTTTAAAATGCAAGAAATATTTAAAAACTAAATAGAATTTTGGAATAAAATATCTTTATATTTCATTATAATCAATTTCTGTTAATTCCAACGCTAAGAGCTCAAAATTTTTCTAAGAAATTCATTGCAACCCATCCTCTAAGCCACAAATGTTAAAATTATGCGAAAATTATGGCTCACGGGCCATATGTGGCTCTCGAGGTTATCTGACGTGGCCTGCTACCTCAAACCTAATTTTGTAAAAATGAACTGAGCCGCACATTTACAGATCACTTAAGTGACTCATGGCACAATTCCAGTGTATTTAAGCGCACCGTGACATATTTCAGATCACTTAAGTAGGTCTATGGCACTTTTACAGATCACTTGAGTGACCCACAGTGCAGTTCCAGAACACTTAAGTGATCTGTAGCACATTTAGAGATCCCTTATGAGGAATGTGGCACAGTTTTGCAGCACTTAAGTGGCGTGCATTCAGTTCTACACCACTAACGTTATCCGAGGAATGCTCCCGGATTATTTAAGATTATTTAAGTTATCAACGGCATAGTTGCAGATCATTTGAGTGACGCATGACATAGTTTGAGGGCACTTTAAGCAGCCTGCTACACATTCCTAGAACACTTGTGCGTGCGGACATATTTCCAGCTCACTTGAAGCATCAGCAGAACATTTAAAGGTTACCGAAGCGGTTCCATAGAGGACTTATCAATAGGAAGAATTTTAGTTCAGGTGCCCACAAACTAACGGAAGGTTCTTCTCGTTTTTGGTACACCCATTAAAGATATTTCATATTTTTATAAAGGGTGGTTGATGATGTAAGCATCATCCAAACCCCCCCCCTCCCCGATGATGACGTAATACTTGAATGACCCATTACCATTTGTGAGACATATTTATATATATTTCTAGTGCTCAGCGATCAGTAGCTATTGTTGATATAAATAGCTCAGGCATAAATCACAAGCCCACGCAAAAAGATGCATTGACACCAGATGTAGAAGAAATGAACATACCTTGGGCCTTTGGTTGTACTGAAACAGAGAGAGGGAGAACAAGGTATGGACATCAAATTTTTATTTTTATTTGCTTGTATTTCTTAAAATATGTCTGGCAAGCCCAAATTCAATGAATGATCTACAGTTCTCAGCCACCTCTTTGGGCATTTTGCCTGTTGTGGCATTGTATTTGTATTTGTTGTAACCTTTTCTAGGGATATTCAAAAATCAATATTTTAATTGAATTATTAATCATAAAGTAGAAAAAAAACTACTTTTAACCCGTGTTTCTCAATCTAAGGCCATATGTCCCTTGTGGTCCTGGGATATTCTAAGAGGGCCACTGATGAAAATCAAATGGAAGGGAAGCCATCACAGGTAGTTAAAGGAGAGGGAGAGGCACATAGAGCTGTGAAAAAAAAAATTCAGAGCTGAGAAAGCAAATCCTTTGAATGACAATGGTGAATAAAAGCGTGACTGTTTTTGAAATCCAAGTAGAACTGCCCATAGTGTCTGGACCATTTTGATGAATGGGGTGACCCAGCATATAACCTGACAAAACGAAAACTCAATGAACTCTAACCAAGGGGGGTTCAAAGATGGATCTTATTCATGAAAACCTTTGCTTACTATAAATTTACTGAGAAAATAAATTAAATAAGTATGCAGTGGCTCACCAAAGACTGCGGCCAACAGTCGCCAAGTGCGAAGACTGCGTGAGACGATGACTTGACTCTCCAGACCAGAGCAGAATGCTCAGTCGATGTGTTGTGTGCGATTGAAGCTAATATGTTTTATATCATAAAAGAAATACTATAAAAGAAAATTATGTTATAAAAAAAGTAATACATTAAATAGCAAAAGATCATGTGTTCAGTCTATGATGCATCAAAAGAGTCATGCTGCAAGTAGAAAGGGTCATCCCACTTCTGGATGAGGGTGCTGTATACCCATGAGAAGAAAATATGGGCTAAAGAAGGCCAGGGGCAAAAAAAGTTTGAGAAACACTGCTCTAAACCATAGAAATTGACATTTATTTTTCAATTAGGATTATAAGGGTCTTAAAATCATGAGAGTGCATATTCTTTTATTGGAAAATTCATTGTGAAAAATTGAACTTGAGAGAAATTAAATAATTGTTCTTTATGAGTATGTAATATTGTGTTGTCATGAGATATCTATAACATTCCATGATTTGATTGTAAATCATTCAAATTTATCTGATTTCATTAAGTACATTTTCATTACAGGCTTTTTGTTGAACTACAAAAGAAAAATCTATCAGGTCAATTTGAAGCAATTCTAGCCTTTATCGAAGCTGATGATAATGACCTGGCACAGCAGCTGAGGAGGGCATTGCCTGGTTTTATACAGACTGAAAGAGAATGCGAAGAGACACCACAAAATTATCTTAGAAATGTATTGCTGTCTAGTGTCAGGTACAAGAAAGAATATGCAATTGATAATAATTTTAATGGAAAAATAGAACTTGTCTTTTTTTGCAGTCAGTTTTATGCCAACTGTCATCTGCATAATACTCCCATTAAAAATAAACTATTACATGCTTGGAAATTTAAAAGTCTTGTAATTATATCCTGTTTAAGTAAAAAAATGGTTTTTTCTTTATAGGTTTCTTAGGGCCAAAGGACAAAGTCATAATTTAGGAATAACTTTATGCCAGCTGTCAACACTGAGCCATGGTGGACAGATCTCTCTACGCCTAGCTACATTTGGAAAACCATCTTCTTGTGTATTGGGTAGGGCTGGGAATGCAATCATATTGACCCAGAGAGATGGGTGTCGATTGGTCAATGTCGATGAATGGATGGATGTCATGGCGGTCAGTCTTCCTCAATTTCAATAAAAGTCCTTTAACATTTTCATTATCTTGACGCTCACAGCAACTGCTTTTCTTTGAATTGAAAATTAAAAAAAGTTGAATCTGAGATAACTTTAACAATATCATCGTTACTTTAATTAAATAACATCATGGTTTTTTTCTTTACCCAGTATTTACCTCTTTTTCTGTTTGTGCTTTTATTAGGCATATTGTATGAAGAATTCTTATTCTTTTCAGTATGATATGCATAGGCATGGGTGGAGATACCCCCCCCCAGTGGCAAAGGTGAAGTCGACTGATACAATGTATATGTGTATATATGAATTGACATCATCATCATCATGCCCCCAGACTTTCAACTCTATCTCCACCTATGTATAACAATACCCTGTATTATGATTATCATACCTATATATTGTTCTTCGGCCATGCACACTTCTCATAATATTAATGTATTCCATCTTTAATTATAAATCTTGTTTAATGATGCTTTTCTCTGGTCTTTTGAGTATCTTTACATGAGAGTTTCACTACTGTATTATTTTTGCGAGGGTGCTGCAGGAATATTATCACAAGGCAAGGAAGCCACAAGAATCAAAAGTTTGAGAACCACTCTGCTCTTAGATTGATCAGTTTTGTTTATAAAATTCTTCTGAGAATTAAGGTTTTTGGTATTTCTTCCTTATAATTCTAATGCATTGTGATCTTGAATGAAGTATACAATGAGATATTGGAACTCATAGTACATGTGCATTTCGTATTCTGACCAAGATATTCTCGTAATTTAACCAATTATTAGTAATTTCATTGTGAAAAAGAATAGAGTAATCATTGAAATATGAGAAGTTTATTATTTTTTTCTATACTTCTAATGATAACTAACTGGAAGAAAACAAACAATTTAAAAAGTTTGTGCATTTGTATTGATGCTGCCAACAGTCAAGTAGTTTGCACTCCAGTCTTTGAAAGTACAGGTATGGGTGTGTTAATCACAGTGGTGTGATTTTGTATATCTTAGTAACTTGCTCTAGCTATTCAGCTATTCACTAAAAGACTATAGGCTCTCAATGTGTAGGTTACAACCCAGGCCCGTAACCAGAAATTTCGTTCCGTGGGGGGGGGGGGGGGGAACGAAAGTGATAAAACAATAGATTTGGCCATCTTTTCCCTTTTTCGGTCATTTTCGGGGGGTGTCTGGTCTCCCCTCCCCCTCGCTACGGCCTTGTTACAGCCCAAAATCAGGTTGAAGGGCAGGGCCATAGCTTACCTTCTTGGGGTCTTGGGGCAGACATTCTCTTATGAGGATTCCCTTGAAAAATGAGGATCCCCGTAAAATAAGTGTAAATTTTTTGTGAGGGGGCCCCCATTTGGCTCGGGTCCCGGATGCCCTAGCCTAGTTACAGCCCTGTTGAAGGGCTTCAGAGAGGGGTCGTGCATATCCACTGTTGCAAATTTACTGGTTTCACTAATTTTGAAAATCAACATTTCATTAATGAGGAATATTTAATTGGCATTTTTGAATTCAGAATAGGCCAGTGGGTTTTGGGTTACTAAATTGTTGTTGATTTTGGGTCCTGTCTGAAAAGGTCAAGAACAATACCCTGTGCTCTAGACAAATACTTTTCCATTCAAAAAGAGTTTGAGTCATGAGAAGATTTGAAAGCTTTCATTTCAAGTACCATTTTTTGCATTTCATAAGTATTTCTTCTTTAATTATTGGAAAAACTTACTTAGTGACATCAAATTTTACCAATGAAAATCTAATATATATATATATATATTTTTATTTCAATGTTTAATCATTTAATCGCTTTGCCAAGATAAGCTGAAATTGAGGCGTCCAGAGCTATTATTTTTTTTAAATTATAGCATTACCCGGCATACCGGGAAATACTGAAGGATACCAGCATGCCAGAAATACCCATACTTTCCGACATGCAGGGAAGTTCGAGTCAAAGATTTTGGAAAAGTCTTAAATATTTAAACCAAAACAAGCAATTGAATTAGCTGATTTAAACCCCATCTGTGTTCAGCATTTTAGGATCTTTTGTGTTTTACAAACCGAACTACATTCAGATATCTGGAGCTTTAGATTTGCTTTTGCTATCATTAGTCTTGGTTTATTGCAAATGTGGAATGCTAATGCTATTCATTCTCGTAAGTAAGATGAGTTAAATGGAAAAGTTAGCAGACTGCAAAGTTTTTTTTTGTATTCGTTGATTATGTGTTTAAAATCTGAATTAGGAAAGCGAAAAGTTAAATTGCATTGCAAAACATATTGTAACACAACAACGACAGCATATTTCTTCAATCTTGAATTTGCAAAACAAAATTGTGCGATACACAGTATCTGTATATCGTATTAGGCTTGCAATAATTAGGATAAAACGATAAGTAAATGTTTAATTTCCATTATCGTCATCAAATTCCTGGACAAAACGTGTTGCTACAGTGAAAACTATTATTTTATTTCGATTCGTGTATCAATTTAGTATTTAATATGTACTCGTAGTTTAATATCTCGGTTTCCTAAATGTATCACGTGATCCTTGTTCAATCTTGCTTTTTCCGGCTTGCCGAGAATGGACCAGACTATACCGCTGTAAAAGCTGGTGCCCCCGATTTTTACTGCACGCTTTCTAATGCTGGGAATACGGCATATCACGAAAAATAAAATGGCAGACTCTTAATTTCCTAGCAGCCTTCATATTTTACGAAACAAGGTTTTTTTGGACACTTTTCGAAAGAATTATATATTTATACCAATTGCATTATTTTATTTCATATTCACCTTTTTCATGGGATAGGTGAAAAATTTAAAATACGAATTAACCAAGTACGCTGTGAAATTTATCCACTGATAATTTTTTTCGCTTTTGTTTTTTCAAGGCATCCGACGTATTCAGTAAAAATCGTTTCGAGTCAGGACCAGTGACGTGTTCATTGCGAGGTCCGTGGGCTGCTATTCCAGATCCCGAAATCAAAGAGCTCATTCTCAATGTACAAGATAAATACGTTGTATTTGGCGACAGTAGCTTCTCGAAGACAATATCGGCAGAAGAAGTTTGCAAGATAGTTCATTCTTCGAAACATCCCGTAGCTGCAGCCAAAGCATTATCCGAGAGATACGCATCCGTAAGTAATGGGAGGAGAGAATGTGTCGCTGTTGTTTCGTTAAAGTCCGACTTACAGCAGAGGCCGGAACAAGAAGATGTAGAGAAGTATAGGTGCTGGGAATTCATGCTCGAACAAAACCACAAACTACTTTTCACCAAAGAACTTGAAACTATACATAAAACTATACTTAACAACCCTCAGAAAATAGGTAGTCCGGATCCCAGCTCGTGGTACAGCTCTGCATTCTCGAAGTACCGATGTCCCTTGCCGTCGCATCGTGGCAGATATTATTGCTATGGAAATAAAACTGAATGAAAATCAAAAACATTTTTCCACCGGTCAGTTATTCCATTCACAAAACAGGTAAAAAAAAAAGGTATTCTGAAAACAACTTTTTCATGTCGAAGTGTTTTTCAGTACTTCATTATTGCGTATAGTTCTTTGCAGTAACAATAATTAAAATACCATTTTTAGAAATGGAATCGGTATTGCTTCATTCAAATCCTAATACCTAATATGACATTATACTTCTGATGTATACCTTCTTATTAGTTCCGATACAATTGTAAATGTAGATAGTTCTGAAGATGTACCGTGAAATGCCTTGCTTCATTATTATTTTTTCAGTGTGTTGTGTATAAAATGATTCTTAACTGAAATTTTATTAAAATACTTATTTTCATTAGAATATGCTGTGCTCTTGAATATGTTTGAATGAATGTATAGTATTGAAATGCAGAAACATCCCGAATTTCTCCAATTGGACAAACAGTAGAAGTCCGTTACAACGACGGCTCACAATCACGAGGAAAATTAGTGTTATAACGGACTTTTCGTCATGAGCGAATTTTCATAATTTTTCTCTGCCAGTTTATTATAAACTTGCTATTTTATCTGCATTGTTTTAGGTCATTTCGTTCTAATATCAACAGATGAAAACAGAACTCTAGTCATGAAATTCAATTTTAGTTCTCACAGCAGTTAATTCTCTGACATTTTCGCTGTAAATTTCGTATTACCAAAGTGATTTATACAACCAACTGAACAATTAAAAGTCTCAATTATTATATAACTGTTCACTTCCATAGCTATATGGTCTCGTAACATCCCTCTAACAGTGCCGTCTGGACCCACCCGGGCCACGACCACCTAGATAGGAGGTTATATAGGAGGTCATGCCCGGACATGGCCCGGGGGCCTGACAAAAATGAGATCTGTTTGAGATTTTCGAGAAGTAGGGCCTAAGAAAAATCATTTGGCCCGGGGGCCCATGATGCTCTTAAGATGGCCCTGCCCTCTAATCGAAAAAAAAAATTTATCATGATTTTTTTCAGTCATTCGGAAACGACTTCAAACTACAAGTTCTGGTCTCGTACTCGTACGATACAAAAAAATTGAAGTTTGTATCTCGGTAAACATACGATCTCTAGAAATTAAATGACATATCTATATATAAAATGAACATGTGTTTGTGGTTAATTTCTAATTTAAATTATGCTTTTATACCAACGGTTCAAAAGTTCGAAGTCTTACTACACTGTATAAATTATGTATTACAATTGCTGCATATTGTTTTTAGTCAGTAATGTTTAATGTAAATAAATTAAATAAATGTTAGTAAATAAATGTTTAATAAGTAATTAATGAGTAGATTCGCATGTTAATTATTTAATTACATTTGTTTAAGGATAGAAATTTATTGTATTGTATGTGGCTTGGCACTTAACAATTGAAACGTAAAACAAACAGTTTTTCAGCTGTTTCGAATCGAAAAAAAACGTCAAATTTTGCTGTATTTTTAAATTTATTTATAAATTTAATTTCTAAATAAGTTTAAATTATAATAAATAATTTATTATAAATTTATAAATTTCTATGGAAAATTTTGATGGATTTTCTTTCTTGGAAAATTTCGATTCCGCTTTTAAAATTTCATCATGTGTGTGTGTGTGTATGCGTGGTATTTTTGCCGATACTGAACGATTGTTAGCCAAAACTTAGTCATATGATTGCATAGTAACTCTTACCAAATTACAGAAAATATGCACAGGGTGATTCGAAATTCATGACACAAACTTTGAGGGGTGATGGAACATGCCTAAACAAGCACTTTTCGTCATGGAATATGCGGTCGAATATGAAAAGTTGAGATGCAAACTCTGTGATAAAACAGACTGGTGACTCATTAATGACACTGTATCTGATCCGTTATAGCGGACATGTAGTGTTTAAGTAATTTAGTTTCCCTGCAAAAATGGACCTATTTCATTATGTTGGAACTACATCCTCCCTCCGATCCCATATGATTGGATTTTGGTTTTATTGGTGCAAAGACCATCAAGAATATGCTGCGCCAAACTGATAAGCAGTAGAACGACTTGTGGTAGATTTCGCTTTTAGCTACGGTGAACTACGGAGAAGCTTACCACATTACAACCCCATAAACCCTTGGATGGTGGAAAACACGTATCGCAGTAAATCCGTTAGAAAATATAATATTTGCTACTGATGAAGTGCTATTATGCACTCTCTAAAAGCACCTCTGATGCCTTTTCTATTGCGATTCGACCACATGTTCTATGACCAAAAATGCTTGTTTAGATGTCTTATATCACTTCTTGAAGTTTGTATCATGAATTTAGAATCACCCTGTACACAGGGTGCATAGGGAAGTCCCTTCATTCTGGAATTACTCACGAACCGTGAATCCTAGAAACATACTTCCAATCGAAAAAAAGTATCCAAATAACCTCAAATATAACCTCCCCCAAATATAGACCTCAGATGCGTCATTCATATTGCAAGAGATGTATAGTTATTAAAATAAAAAAATTGACTTATCTGATCACCTTGTCCTAAAAAAATCCAATAAGAAAGTTGTTGCCCTGTCTCTCCTGATGCCAAAAAAAAAATCCATGCAAAGTTCGATGAGGTATTTGAACTCAAATACCAATGAAAATGAAAGGAAAGCATAGCATATGAAGCGTAGAATGAGTTTTTCCGTTAGTTTATGCTATTGATAAATTTTTAAACCAACTGCGGTTAAGGTACGAGAAGGTTAAAGTAAGGCTACTCGGGACCCCGTAAAAAAAAGCGATAAAGGAATAAATGCCAGGCAAGTACAAAAATTTACAAATTTTAAACGAACTTCATCTACGAGAAAAGATTCAATACACCAGAGGCTAAGAAAAGTAACTCACAGTAACTCCTCTATACGACGGCAGCGACAGCATTACACCCATTCTGATTCTGCCTCCAGATTCCCTTCAGTATTTTCGGCATGAACAGCAGAGTGAATGTCTCACGGAACTGTTGGCTCATGGTGCAGTAGATAATGAAGTTGATGGCGTTGTTAACGAGCGCTAAGGCATCCATAATTTCGCCAAAGTTCAGGTAGACGTTGTCGAAGAAGTCTGAGCCTAGGATGCCGCTCAGCAGTGCCAGCAGCCCAGACGGGAACTCCGTCATCAGGAATAGCAAGAGCACCGCCAGCAACATCCGTGTTGTTCTGTCGTGAGTGGTATCTGTCTCGGTTCTGTTCTTTAGCCTCTGGCGTCTCAGGTTCGCTTCGTAAAGCGCCCTGATCAAAGCGAAGCTCAGAGCTGTCAGCGCGAAACAAGGGACCAGCTTGGTTATCACGCTGAAAAACCAGAAGTTGATACTTTTCAGGAATTCGTCGTGCCTATGCGCGATCTCGTTGAATCCGACTCTGTACGTGGCGTGTCCATCGTCCTCGACGTACTCACTGACGGCGAACGCCAAGTACTGTGGTATGCATATCAGCGTGCAACTGGCGTAAGTGGACAAGATCGCGAATTTGGCTCTTGGCATAGCACACCAGTTAACCGAACTGGCCGGGAAACTCACGGCCATGAACCGCCAAATGGCAACGGTCACCGTCAACCACGTGGAGATGGTGTGGTTGACGACGGTGAAGTGAGCGTGAAACAGCGTGAAGACTGCCCAACCGTAAGAGAACCTGTCCGTCTCGTTCAAGTCCGTCCTGACGTAGTTATGAATCGTGAAGGGTAAGTACGACAGCATTACCATCATATCAGCCACCGCCAATCCCGTCAGAATGGCATTAGTCGGCGACACCATGTTCTTCCTAGTAAGCACGATCACGTTCAGTATGTTAGCCGTCAGACCGAAGATACACACTATTAGGGTGATGTAACCGTGCACGGAACCGTAGGTGCTGTGGAACACACCCAAATAATCGCCGTAGAAGGGGGTTCTGTAGGCGTAGAAGTCATCGTACATACTCGAAAAGTTTCCGTTACTGTAATTGAAAGTTTCAGTTTCAAGCGTCTCGTTTAGAGATATCGATATGAAGCTGAAATTCATCTTTCAGTACATCACAGCGAACATTTTAACGAACAGATGCGCTTGAAAATTTGATAGGATTTTACTTTCAGGTATTCATAAGTTAAACAGACCTGGTGTGTAGCACAATAACACAAACCTCGACGTGTTTAGCAAGAAACAAACTTAAGAGCGATGTATTTTTCCTTTTTTTAGACAAAATCATGATCTCGCTCTGTTCAACTAATTGTCATCCCATTGTATAAACTCCATAGAGTTTCAGTCAAAAATTTATTAGTTAATTCGTAGAACGGAACTCTTTTATGTCGTTCGGATATCAGTTAGAAGCTGAGTAGAGTCGAATAATTGGAAGTTTTTGAATAGTTTCAACTTCATGCTCGTACCAAATCCAATGCTGTTCTAGAAAAAGTTTCTGGTGTGAAACTCCATTATGAATTCTTTTATAAGTTCAATAATCTATTTATGTCCATGAAAAAGAACTTTCCGGAAATATTCAATCAACCAGGCAGAATCCATTGCCATCCTTAAAAAAAAAAGAAGCTTTTTCAATGGAAGAAAAATTCATGAGCATACGGATAGCTCATCAATCACTCGATGATTGATCTTCGTTAACAAGTCGCTACTTACTCCTGAAATGAAAAAAAAAACATAGAAAAATAAAGATGTCGTTAATTAAAAATTCATTGTAATAAACTTATGTAGTTTCTTAAAAAAAGCATAAAAGAAGAAAAAATACATATTTTTTCAAATTAATAAATTTTTACACAAAAAATAAATTCTTTTTTTGATGAATGAGTTATTACTTCTATAAATAGACTTGAATAAATTTTTTTTCAATGTTGAAGGATACAATTCAGGGACCATTCAAGTATTACGTAAGCAGATTTTCAGCCATTTTTGACCCCCCCCCCTGTCAGCAAAAGTCAGCAAAACACTGACCCCCCCCCCCCCCTTCTCCCCTGTCAGCAAAATTTCGTCAGCAGCTTAGAATATTTCATATCTTCAAAAAGGGGTGGTTGATGACGTAAGCAACCTTCAAACCCCCCTCCCCCTCGATGCTGACGTAATACTTGAATGACCCCTTACGCTTGAAATTAACTCTTATTAACCAACATTATTTCAAAATAGATTTTTTTTATTCATGAATTGTAAAGTGAAAAATCTGTGGAGGGCCACCTGTATAAAGATGCCACTTTCTAAAAAGAGGAATTTTTTCTAATCCGGAATTTCTCCCTACACCATAGTTTTTAATTCAAGGACCACTTCCGAATAGGACCAACTTTTTGTGGTCCTGCATCTTTCCCAACACATTTGTTCACATGTGTTTAAAGGCAATTCCAATGAAGGGTCAATTTTCTAAGTAACAGAGAGATTTAAACTTTAATCTTAAATCTTATCTCTCTAAGAGTCTTCAACCTTTCAGATACAGCGGGCCAAATTGAAACTTTCCACGAAGCCCGCGGCCACCAACTCATGTAGTTTAGTGACATGTAGCATCTTAATAGAAGGGACCAATGGAACACCGAGTTAAACAGAGACAAAAAATTGATAGAAGACTTTTATTTGTTCTGAAATAATTTTTTATTTATCAATTTTGATTAGTTCGGAAATAATCTTCTTCACTGAAAAGGGATTTTTTAATTAACTACTAATTGAATTAATTCTGAGACCTATTTGAATCTGAAATCACTTCAAATGATTCTGTAATTATTCATTGCAGTAATTTTAAAACTATTTTCTTTCTCAATGTATCTTGAAATCATTTGTTTCAATAATTATGCAATTATTCTTTTACTGATTTTTTTAAATAGTTTCTATTAGAAATTACGAAATTATTTCTCTCATTGATTTATAAGTTATTTTTTTCACTAATTCTAGAACTATTTCTTTCAATAATTCTGAGTTTTCATCAATTTGTTCCGGAATTACCTCTTTCATTTATTATAGAATCATTTCTTTCATTAATTCCGAAATTATTTTTTTTAATTAAACCTTTGTGAGGTAATTTCTCGGCCAAGACCCGAGAAACAGGTCCTGGCTGTAAGTCGGGATATTACTGTATTTATGTTGTCAGAGTTTTATGCTTGTTTTGTGAACTGCCATCTGTCTGTCTATATTTTTAAGTAAAAATGGTAAGTTTCCATGCTATGTAAGAGTATCGTGTTGAAAGTCTGCCTGCTTTCTGCGGAGAGATTTTTTTTCAAATTGGGGGGGGGGGAGAGGAGGACTGTGTGTGTGTGTGTGCGGCTTGCAATTAGACCGGCTGTAATTAGACTGCAAAAATAATTAAAATTAATTAGACAATAATAAAGTCGGTTATAACGAGAGCTGACAATTCCAGGCTTGTAAATGTGATGCGATAGCAATGCCATCTAATGGACTGCAAAAGAACTAAATCAAAGTTTCATACTCCTAGCGAGAAATGTTACCACAAGTAGAATTTTTGCGAATCATAACAATATTACTACCGTAGTCTACCAACGTTGCAGCGGTGCTTTTGCACGTTAATTAAAGCTTTTCTTTTCAAGATTTTTGTTTTTAGGCTCAATATAACTACCCCCCCTTCGTCCCGTCGAAAACGGACGTAATATTGGGAGGGTTGTTATAACAAAAATAAAACATATATGGTAGTCGTTCTATGAAAATATTTGACACTTATCTTACCAGTCGTTGTAATAGAATGGTCGATATAACGTGGAGTCGTTATAGTCGACTGGATTATTTTCAACTTGGCAATAATTTTTTTTTATAACTACACTATTGGGCTGTCGACCCTTTGTTAAAAGGCCATGGACTAGTGGTCCAGGCACCCCTGATCGGGAACCACTGTTTTAGAAAACAAAAAGTAATGTTGTGCCATTTTTCGTCTTTATTCAATACTTAAACCTGACGATTCAATCGCTGTTTTTATAAATAGCAGTCATCTTAACATTTGAATGAAATCTATAAAAATATGAACTACTTGGCGTTATCTGTCAAAATTATTCAATATTATACCCAAACAGCTTCCGTTGTTGCATCATCTCGTTAACAAATATGGAGACATCCAGTTAAAAGATAGCTAATGAATTTGGATCATGTATATTTTTGAAACAGTTGAATTTCTAAGGACGGCATATGTGTGAGATAGGCTACATTTGGCATTTAATCTTGACTGCCGTGAATAATGCACGTGCAAACACTCTCATTTATTGCATAATAATGCTTTTTTTTTTGTTTCTTGTCGGAAACCTCCCTTAACAAGTTTGTAGTCTAGTTTATGTGATGAGAAACAGCTACGGTCGCTTAATGAGAAATTTTCCCCCCTTGTGTTCTCATTCGTTGCGCTTACGATCTCTACGTTATAAGCTATTATTTTTCCCGTTGTTTAGGATTAATATTGTCCAGAGGAAATTGCTTTCTTGCATGGCAGCTTAGTGTGTTCGTTCCTCCTCCTCTTCTTCTTTGTTTTTCTTTTACCCCGGCGACTACATATTTATGCGTGTGTCTGTATATCAATGCAGCTTCCGTTGCTGGAAGAATAAGTTAATGTTTAATGCAGGTATCCTTGGAATTGATCAATTGATATATCTGAGTTATTATTCTCAAACGCGTATTAAGGTAGATACAAGATTGGTAGTTATGCATCCTTTCAATTGGAATGTGTTTTTATGATCAAGATATTTAAATTTATCTAGCATGTACACTCACGTTCAAAAGTTAAGCAACTAACTGATGAGTCTCCATTGTAACGGTATGATGGCAGAAACTGCTATTGGTGTCCGCATTGACCTGCATATCTTCACTGAAGGTTCGGAGACGGTTGTGCACTATCGAGATGACATCTTTGCACCATACGCTCACGCCATTTCTTTCTGTTACGAGACCTTATGCCATGTTTATGGACGATATGGTATAAGTTAAGTTAGTGTTGCCAAGCATTACACTCAATTTGAAATACTGACGTGTATGGTATAGACACCCATTTTTTTTTTTTTTTTTACTTGAATCCAATGGTGCCGTTTTAACGCATGGGCCCACCCGGGCGACACCCGTGGGCCTCAAGAGAAGAGGGGCCCCACAAAAATGAGAAATAGGTTATTTTTTCGAGAACTCGCTAGGTAAGGGCCTCAGAAAAATCACAGGGCACGGAGGCCCATGATTCTCTTAAGACGGCCCTAAAACTCAATAGAGCAGCGTTTCTCAAGTTATGATGTGCAGACCAGAGGTGGTCCGCACAGACTCGATAACTTAATTCTCATATAATGAAAAATTATTCCACCATTTTAATTGATATTATCTACATGGGTTCGATTAAAAATATACCTTCATACTATACTGTACATCACTATCATCGAGGAGAAATTGCGATCGTAAATACGGGAGGGGGATATCACTAAATTTGGCCAAAAAATGTCATTTATTTCTTAAATTCAATTTTCTAATTACTCCTAAAATCGCTGAAGGGTGGGGAAAATAAAGAATGCTACAAATTACAGTAAACGTAATGTGTTTCACAAAAAAAAAAAAGATCAGATGTCCATATTTTATAAGATGGACTGAGATCTTAAATGGGGTAAAATACGAGACATAACCAATTGTCATCAAAAAAGTTGCCGGAAGTAGGCACAATCGTTAATTCTTATTGAAATTGCTGAAAAACTGAGGGAAAAAACGTTGGACATGACAAATATGTGAAATGAATATCTGTATTCTTTGCCGTAATTATCATAAAATAGTATAATTTGTATGAGCTTTATATTGAAAAAGCTGTGTATTCACGACTTTATTAATATTGCAAATTCAAATAAAAGCATCATTGAAAAACGGGACAAATGTACAAAAAAAAAAAATCAGAACAACCACAATTACAGGAATGTCCTGTAATACAGGACGTAAGTAAGTTGTAACACCGTAAAGTTGTTTCAGACATTCTACTGGTCCTGGGTTCAGAAAGGTTGAGAAACGTTGCAATAGAGAATATATTAGACATCCATGGAAAACATTCAACTGCTCCCCATGACTAAAGCCTCGGTGAGCTGCGAACAAGCCTTTCGCTTAAATGGACCCACGCCATTGATAATCTTATTATTGGTATGGATCGACGTTGTCGAGCCTATGTATTCAGCATAGGTGGTCATATCCCATATTGACTGACTTTCTCCATTGAACTTTTTGTTTCTGAATGTATGATTGTCCTTTTCTACGCCAATTATTCGATTTTTGATTTCCTATTTTCTTTGTAATTTTACCAGAGAGCCCTTTGCTTCAGCCTATGATTTGTGTTAACTCCAACAAAGAAAGAATTAAAATATTTGCTTTTACAAGCATTTTTGATTTTGTTGCTTAACTTTTGAGCATTAGTGTAGGTTCGGAGTTGTTTCAGAAAGAACTCCCTAACTTTTGAGTGACATAAATAGGAAACAATAATGGATAGAAAAATAGAACACGTGATACTCCTGACGGGCAAGCCCAGAATTTTGAATACCCCGTTTTGCAAAACTAATTACAATTTTAACTAATAGACAGTTACCACACTGATTTTATATTTCACTACTTTTTTACAAATACAAATACAACGCCACAACAGGCAAATTGCCCAACGAGGTGGCTGAACATCATGGATCCCCGAGCCCCTACCTACTACTGCTACACCACACATGCACCCCCCCCCCCGGAACCCCCCAACGAATCGGTACATGCGGGAATGTGCGTGGGGGGCCATTTGAAGTCTCCATAGTCTCCAAGCGCTGTTTCAGCTTGAACAGTTTATCTGTGAGGCACACGTATCCGTTGCAGTAGATGTATTGCAGAAAAGTTGCTTCAAACTCCACTTCTCACTTTTGTATTGGAATTGCAAAGCAAGGCTATCATTTTAAATTCATCGTAATATGTAGTATTTGATCCATCTTATAGATGAACAATATTATCCAATATTCAAGGACATTGCACAGAGACTGAGGTGCCATCCATTAGTCAAAGTACCTAATTTCACAAATTGACGTATTTGAAATTCCAGGCGTGCTCATTAAAAGAACTACTTATCTCATCATTTTACCTATGGCTGTTTCCAAATTATTTTTTGTTTGCTCATTTCGAAGTTAAGGGGTCTAAAAATGAGGATAGATAAAATATAGAGAATGTAGTGTAAAGAATAGGCATATGCCGTAATGTGCTGAGTATGTATTGCATACTCACAACGTGATATTTATTTCTTAAAAATGCATGCTTTGTGCTGTCATCTGCCTTCCGAATTCGGAACAACTAAGCAGGTTATTTTGCCTGCACATATTATGCGTGAATTTCGAATATTGTTGGCCTAATTGCTCCAATCCTTTCCACTCAACAGCTGTAGCGTATTGTCGAAGTAATCAAGACTCTTCCGCAATCGGTGTTAATATGTTAATATCAGATACGTGAAAAGAAATTGAATATCGTTTAGGGATAGCCCGAGTTACAAAGAGTGCTCATATTGAAATGCTGTAGTTTTATGTGACGCAAATCGTAATAAACATTAATTATTCACTGTTTGCGTCGCGTTTTATCAGTTATGTCGAGTTATTTGTGGTTCAGTGCCATCTGTGAGCAAAGTTTTGAACTCTTTTCAACTGAACTAGTCAACGCCGCTTATTAGAATTACAGATGATATTATCATTTGGTTATTGTTATAACTTTTGCAAAGAACGGAAAGAATCTATCATAACATAGAAAGAATTTCGGGACTTCGGATAATTTTTTTTCTGTCGAAATTTTTTTTTCGCATTTCAATACTAAGATTTAATTAACCTAGTAATTTTGGGATTGTCCAAAATTTCTGAACGAGTCTGTAGGACGAGATTATCTTCGTATCTCGAGAATAACAGCTTTATCCGAGATGAACAACGTGCCTTTCGTAGCGGACATTCTCGTGTAACATAACTGGTCCGGGTTGTAGAATACGTACAAGATGCTTTCATCCACAAGGATTATGTAGCATGTTTTGATTCAGACATACAGAAGGCCTTCAATAAGGTTGAGCACTCAACACTGATTGCCATTATGATAAAGGTTTCCCTCCCACATTATACATATGGTTCACAGCTACCTCAGGGATAGGACATTTCAGGTCCGTATCAAAAACGCTCTCTCTACTCGACGCCCACTTAAGGCATCTATTTGTCAAGGGTCAGTAATTGGCCCAATGTTCTTCAATATTTTTATTAACGATTTTCCTGCTCCAAAAAGAGGAATCTTAGCTTCTTATGCTGACGACTCGAAAATCCTTATGGCATCCAGGGACCCTCAATAAGTTCTGAGGAACTTGCAAGAAATGGTCCGAAGGATCGAGATCTGGTGTCAGCTACATGCAGTGGTCTTAAATGAGAGCAAATGCAACTTTATATGGTTTGCAAGAAGGCAACTCCCACCAAACACCACTATCACAGTGGGGTAGACCATATTACAACCCAAGTCTCAGACAAAATATCTTGGTGTTATTTTAGATAAAAGGCTCAGTTTCAAAGCTCACATTCAAGAGGCGAAAGTTCGAGCCACTAAGGTTGCAGGACTTCCAAACAGTCTGTTACACACGCTCTGCACTTAGCCTCAAAAACAAAACCATTATATACAAGTCAGTCATTAAACCAATTATGTGCTACGCAGCACCATGCTTTTTCCACAGGGAAACCCACTGTCATCAAACAATTACAAGTGCAACAAAATAAAATGCTTCGGCGATATACCGGGACACAATAGTATATCAGCAATCTCTCTCTCTTGACATAATGAAGGATTTGAACATTGAAACCATACATGAATATTTAATCAAACTATGTAGAAGATATTTCGATAGGGCTGAAACATCAGAATATTAGCACATAACAGATATCTCGCCTTATCCTGCGGGAGAGATGTTGAAGTTTCTTAGACCTAAGAACAAACTGGCCTGATATGGGTCAGTGAATCGGTTTAGTTTTGTAAAAAGTGTAAATAAATACAAATACAACGCCACAACAGGCAAAATGCCCAACGAGGTGGCTGAGAATAGTTCTAATTCTCTCTTCATTGATTGGAGGCATAGTGTTGCATATATACTGAACGCTTACCCATATTTATCGCATTTAATCTTGTACCCGCATGTAATCATATATATTGTATTCAATCACGCAATTAAATTTTCACGCATTAGAATGAATATATATATACTCTGTTGTGTTGTAACCATTAGGTGCAGAATTACACACTTTTTTTTGTCAATTACTTGCTGAGATAATTGATAGTTAGATTTTGTAATTGCATATGAAATGTGTTCTTGAATTTTGATACTTCACCTCCTTCAGACATAGCTCTACAAATTCCAAATTTCTGGGATAAGTAAGCCACAACTTATCGAATTCATTTTTTCTAATATGATCTCAATTAATTTGACATATACTGACTCTCTGAGTACAGCATTAGGCTGTAAATTTTATTACCATTTATTGACACGCCTCTTATACACGTACACTCACACACTCAACTATCACATACAAACAGTTTCTTAACTTCTTCATCCAGCTCGTACGGAGCAGTATCGAACAGGGGAGCTGATGGGAGTCTTGAAGACTCGGTACGCCCTGAGAAAATTATGTATCTACCTGAGCCAGTCAGTCATCTAAATAAGATGCCCGTAACCTTCAAGAAGTTCATTTCAGTCAGTTATCGTTATCAGGCTGAAAATGTATGTGAGAAGCTAAAAACAAGGTGTCATCTCATCCTCTCGCTTGTTAACAAACATTTTCGTACTGCTAATTAGTCCGTAGTATTCACTAACTAACTAACTAAACCAGACATGCACCTCATCCGTATTCCTCTGCGAAACTTCTAACGAATTGGTACATGTTTGGATGTGTGTGTGTGCATGGAGTGAATCTTCCGTAAACTTTGTTTCTGTGTAACGCTTGTCATGTGTAGTGCTGCCATCTGCAATGAATTTTTTTTAATTACGAGTTTTTTCTCAACTCATAGTGAGTGAAGTGTAATGAATGAATAATTGTACCGTTGTAGGGCTGTTGCTCTTTGCGGCGAAACTTTTTAACGGGGAGATCGGCCTACATTCGCGCCTCGAAATTGGGAACCGCAGAAAACCAACTTCAGCCGACCACCACTGTGGCGACGGTGGGGTTTGAACCCGGATCCTCGCGGTGCGAGTCCGTCACTATGCCCACTCGACCACCACAGCGACTCGTAGTATTCGCTGTGATCCGTGTACATATGGAACGGCTTTTGGCCTTCCTGTACTAGAGGCAAATGTGTGAAAAAGAAAAAAAAAAGTTCTCTCTCTCTCCCCCCTCCCCTTCTTCAGTTCTTGGCAGTTTCAATTCATTCATTGACCAGATTCAAATTTCTTTTTCTGAGAGACTTTTACAAGGAAGCCATGAAAGGTATTGTATATTAACAAAAGCATCGTACTCGTGATATACATTAGACAGTTACATTCTAACACCTCCTAATGGCTGAATAACAAAAATGCCGAGATTTTAGCTCAAAGTAAGAAAAGTCCCGTTCTAGAATAGAATTTAAAAAAAACTACAATAGATATTGAAAACGTTGCAACCAATTACGTGGAAAAGAAAAACAGTACCCACGTTTTACCGATTCCAGTTTACTATAGGTCTCGTTAAACCAAACGGGATGTATGGTCACAGTACTTGAAAACGGGACTTTTTCGGATATGGTTATAATTCGGTTATTGTTACCAGAAACCTCGAGTCCCGATGTGATAAAAATTACGCGGTAGGGACTGTATAAAAAAAAAACATGCTATGTTAAACATTTTAGTGCACTCCGCATTTTTTTTTCCTGTCAATTGTTTGATTTTTGAATTCTTTTATGTCTTAAAGCGTGTCTTGGATTTCCGCCCACTCTGCATATTTTGACGTTAATTCTGCATGTGGAGATTTTATTTGAAACCTCTCTTAATTTAGACTTTGATTTATTACATATTGCTTTGATTTATTGTTAGGATACGCACGCAAGTAATGTTTCAAGTTGAAAGTTAAAAATATATTCCTCAATGCTTTCTCTGATTGAAAAACATTTAGGGAATCGAATATAAATAGTTTAACTGACGCAATTTATTAATGTAAGCGAAATTACTTTCCTGGAAATGGCAATGTCATATGCTTCCTGGATAGTGTTTCCATTGCATGCAGAATATTTATGCAGTGAAACACGAAATGGAGTTTTACAGGGGGGGTGTTCACACAAAGTTGCGTTGATTTATAACATTTAATTTGCTAACATTAATAACGTTAATTGGTAACATTCTTCATATTTTTTCTCTTCCATTTAATACAATTGTTTATAAATCCTCAATCAAAAACAATCATCTTCTAAAACAATGGGCAAAAAAGACAATAGGAGACAATGCTAAACACATAACGGTTATTCATACCTACGAATTCGAAAAGAAAATACATACTACATTTTCCTTCGGAACAGGAAATAATAAATACATATTAAGAATAGAATTAATCTAGCGTAAAATTATGTTTACAATACATCTCATTATTAAAATGAAGAAATTATCACTGGTTAAAATGTGTAATATTTTAAATAAATGTAACTCTCACTCATTCCTTGTTGTTCAAGATGAAAAAAACTGCACTACGCATAACAACCGTAACGCAGAAACAAGCTTCACGTTAGGTTCACAACATGTACACGAACATTTCAACTCGTACCAATTCGGTAGAAGTTCCACAGAGAAATACAGACGAGGTGCATGTGGAGTTTAGCAGTCATTTTAAGGATTCAGTATACATTGATATGGATAATTCTAATTTTGTATAATTCGACCTTTTTTGCTGTCCCCTTGATCTACGAATTAAGTTCGACTGTATTACCATTCGGTACTCATATCCGCATGGGGATGTGGTTCATTTCCACAGGATCCCCCAATAATTCTTGGGTCCTAAACTTTTAAGCAACGTATGTTCACTAAGTCGCCCAACATCTTTAAAGCCACTTATTGCCTGCCTTGTCCAGGGCCTCCGTATAGTTATAGTTTAATAAACACAGGGAGGTTGTAAATAAACTGACACTACTGAGACTTATTTAGCACCCATTATGATGGAGATATTCTGATGAAACTTGGTGTATAGAATATATGAGCCGTGGAGAAAAGAAAGATTCAATTTAAAAAAAAAGTTCAGTTTTTGGCCACCAGGTAAAAAAGTGGAGCTTTTTCATCTCAGTTATCTTATTCCCATGGTCCAAATAACACATATACCAAGATTTAATGAAATACGTCCACCACAACGGGTGCTACATAGGTCGGAGAATTATAAACTGACATACTCTGCTTAACTTTTCCGACACTACTCCGACCTATGTAGCGCCAGTTGTGGTGGACGTATTTCATTGAAACGTGGTATATATGTTATTTGAACCATAGGAAAGAGATAATGCGATGAAGAAGTGCCACTTTTTCACCTGGTGGTAAAAAAATTTAAGTATTTTTTTTATTGAACCTTTCTTTTACTCCTCCCCCTCCCCCATGGTCCATACATTATACACCAAGTGCCATCAAAATACCTCCATCAGAATGGGTGCTACATATGTCTGAGCAGTGTCAGTTTATTTATAAATACCCTGTATAATCACAGATTTTTATGTCACGTAAGCTATTATACACTCTGAACATTAAATTGTTCTTTAAAATTTTTCTGGACTAAAAAAAAAATCAGCTTTATTTTATCATTGAACGCATTTTGCAGTGCTCAAACCAGGGCCTGAATTGGGGGTGGGGGGCAGGGGGCAAGTAGGGCAACTGCCCTGGGTGGCAGTTTTAGGTGGAAACAAAGAACACCGTTATAAAATTATCGAATTTTAAAGTTGTGGGGGCGGCTAAATCAGGTTTGCCCAAGGCGGATAAAATCTAAGCTACGTCCCTGCTCCAAACATATCTCCAACAGTATGATGAATTCACTTTACTGACGTCATGGGTCAAGTATATAGCTATATTCTTAAAATAAATATTTTGCTTATATAAAAAAGACAAGAAAAGTATATCTCCTCTATCATGCAAAGTAAGGCTTTCTATATAGCTTTTTTTTGTCATTTTGTCAACAAAAATATACCTACTGAAGCTTAGAACAACTTATAAAAAATGCTATAGGAAATCCATAGAGTCCATAGAGATATTCAATACTCTATAGTTATGACTATATCAACATTATCTCATCCCTCATACAAGATATGGCTCGAACACTCTAGCTCGGGAGTCAGTTGTAATGATCTCATCCACCAATCTGTGCAATGAACATAGTAGAATGCTCATATGAATTTCGTAAATTTATAATAACTTTGTTTCTACAATAATAATCACGAATGTTATATAATTGATTACATTTACAAAATTACTCTTATACAAGTACAAAATCTGAAGCCACAACAGGTAAACTGTCCAACAAGGTAGCCGAAAAAAAAAAATAGAGAAAAAAGATAAAAAAATTAAGAAAGATAAGATAAACCTGCAAAAAAACCTGTCTATGTTGGACATCAACGGTTTTATTGAAATTTGTCAAAATTGGAGAGGTGTCAAAAGATATAGAAGTATAGTAATATGTGATTGTTATATATAGGGTTATGGTCGGTTCCTTTCAGAACAGTTCATTGTGGTGAGGTGTTAAGGGTAAATAGGTGTTCCAAACTGTGACAGATTTTGCTGTATATTATATAGAATAGAAAAATAATATTGGAAAATAAAAATATATGCCCATAAATATATGGTTGTCATATCAATCAACATCATCTCTTGCATTTACAAAATTACTTTTGTAGCAGTCATTATCTTGCGTTTGCAAAATTATTAATCTAAAAATATGATTTTGAATACGACGCATATTTAATAGAAGAAATTTACGAATATTGTAAAGAAATTTTCGTAATAAAAAGTTAAAAAAAATTCATCATTATTATATCGAATGAATATTACAATACTGAGAATGTCCAAACTTACCAGAATCATTTGGAAAGAAATGAATCAAGGAAAGAATATACCAGAAACGAAAACTCTTCTTCTCACTTTTAAAATGTTAAAGAGATTTTTCAATTACGAGTTTAAAATCTAGGCTATTATAATAATATCGCAAACTAATTTAAAAACTTCGAGAATCATAATTTTCTTCCGATTTCGAAGAAAAGAAAAGTTGACTTCACTTGAAGATATCTAGGAACCAAGTGTTGCTCCGCAAGTTGGGTCGGATCTTTTCCCGAGTGGGAGAGAATTCCGCGCATGCGCAAATATCTGAACACCCAAAATTTCTCATTATTCATGTCTCGAAATTCTTATTTTACGTAGATACGAAGGGAAATGTCTTGGATTTTACGCCATGAAATTCATTGAGAATTAGATTATAAAATAGATTATGATTTATTTTGCATTACAGTATTAATATATTTCATTACAAAGTTGGGAAAAAAAGGATACATTGAAAAACCTATGTAAAACGTTACACTGCCTATAAACGGTATTTTCCTTGGTCTGCCGGCGGAATTCCTATTCACTCAATATATTTTGAACCTGCCTACAGCGATAATCACTCTTCACACGCACACACACACACCGATACGCCTATCTATAACGGTAATTTTAACCTCTTTACAAAGCTGGTAGTACATTATATATCCCGATTTTTGTATCTTCGAAAACAACATCCTATGGGTCCAGAATGTGAGATAACGTGATGGCAAAGCCAGGAAACCGGCAAAAGCTCTTATTCTGGTATGGACCCATCCACCACTGTAAATTGTATAAAGTCCTTGTGAATCTTTTTTTGGAGAGAAGAGAGATGTCATCTTACAAATCTTACAATTCCAAATACTGTGCGGCAGTATAACTGGTCTAGCCCACCCTTCCCCACAAATGTGAGGCTGCCAGAGCTTCATCCCGGGTCCCGACACGATTCTTATCACTTTTTGTTCTTTTCGCACAATTAATTTACTACAGACAGGCCCGTGAGAAATCTGACCTGGGGGCTCCTGTTGCTAAATGTGGGGAGAACATAAACTTTGTAGCCGGGGACGTAGCATGCTTTTCGGAGTCTCAGCCTATTCACTGGCCTGTTGGTGGCCCGTCGGCTTCATTGAACTGTAACTCCTTCCGTCACCTACCAAATAAAAACACAACTTAACAGCTGTTGTTTGCTTGTTGTAAAACAAAGGAGATAAAACCAGCAGAGTAGAATGGAGAAACGGAGGATTTTAATCATTTTTGACTCTGAAATTGATTTGATTAATAATAACCAAACGTCAAGGACGTCTACCAGACCAGAATTGAACTTTAAGCCGATTCCCAGCCCGCGAGGGATAATAATAACCAACCGAAAACCGAAAACCGTAATTGGTGAAACGGGGTTCCAATGGATAGTTATAATGATAACCAATTAATTTCTTGAGCTTTATTCATATTATTTTACTACGTTAAAAAAACAACTGTTAAAATTTCGAGGCCAATTCAATAATTTAATTAATGTTATTGCATAATAAATAATTATTGATGTACCATGTTGCTTTTTTTTGTATGCGGTACATCAATCAAAAACCAATTTTCAATCTAAGAACCACAATAAATGTTTTTTATTCGATAGGTGGCAGCAAAAGTTCTAGTTCAATAACCTTATTGTAATATTTATAGAAGATTGTTATTTCTTCAATATTTTCTAAAAGGCATATTTTTTGTTGATAAAATTCTACTTTTGGACAAAAGTATCTGGGAAAGACCATTTTTTCGTGGTGAATAAATATGGACATTTACAAAAAAATTAACATTTGAAAATGAATGCTTCCGCGTACGCTTTTCTGCTAAGCAGATAAAAAAACTCATATTTTATCAATTTCAGAGGTTACATATTTCATGTAGAAATAAAACTTTTCCTTTCCTCGCGAGCATTACGATGCACACCATGGCCTTTAAATCCTCGCGAAAGGCCCCCCCCCCCCTAAACTGAGCTCTTTGGTGGCCTCCTCAATAGCAAATTTATAGTGTAAAGAAAAGTAAAACAAAAAGTAATAAGATTTGTCCCGGGCGCCCGTGCTAGGGCTCTGCCAGCCTTACCCTTGTCGGGCCAGGCTGGTCACTTGAACCATTGAGGATGGATGTTCGATTACGCACTCAGGAGATATTTACTGACAACTCAGATGAACACCCGGTGATTTAACGTATCTTATAAGGTAACTAATTCGAACCCCACCGTCGCCACAGTGGCGGTCGGCTGAAGTTGGTTTTCTGTGGTTTCCAACTTCAAGGCGCGAATCCGAGCCGATCTAACCTTTAAAAAGTCTCGCCACAGCGAGCAACAGACCTACAAACAGTACAAATGTAATTCAATCATAACACATCACTCACTTCGCTTCTGAAATATAGATGGCGGCTCTGAAAAATCAAATACACACTACATACGCACTCAGACTGTTAGGTACACACACAGCTACACAACTGGGCACAACTCACTAGGTAGTAAATCGCCCATGGATGGTGATAGACCTGAGTTGTGCTCAGTTTGATAGAAAGAAAAGAAAGATTTAACGGATTGCCAGAGTGGCGCAGTTATAAGATGCTCATCGTTCACTATGAAGGTTACCGTCTAGGTCCACGGGTTCGAATCTGGGCAAGAACATCAGAAACACGTTCTTTAATACAGAGCCTGGGGTGACTACCGATAGATTGCGCCTTCATTTCCCACGCCAACTCCACTGGTTGGAAATTGCCGTGTGGCGATCCTTTCCTCCACAAAAAACATAATGGACGAAAAGAACTTATTTCAACCACTGAACGGTCAGGGACGAAATATCTCGTTCCAAAAGCGAATGGAAGAAACTCATTCTAGATATCTCTCTGTTTTTTACCTCTTCTCTCATCATCGGGAAGCTTCAATGTAAACCCTATTGACGGAAGTTGTTGTTTTTTACGTTTTTTCTTGGCGATTTGTTTATCGTAATTTGTGATTTTTTCCTTATAATGTGTATCTTTTTTCCCCATATTTATCGCTGATATTTCAAATACACTAATTCACCAGACACTAATGCCGACCATATCGCTATATTGCAATTTACTGCCACTAACAAATTGGAGGTGGAAATGAAGTCGCCATCTATCGGTGGTCGCCTTAAGCTCGTTAGGAAAAATATTCTCCTTCCGGTTCGAACCTCGGACCTGACGGCAACCCCCACGGTGAAAGGGGTTACGGAAATTACAGTTACCACAAATGAAGAAAGAAAACCGGGGTGTGGCGACTAGAGCAAAAAGTCTGTCTCCACTCTGAAACGTCTCGTCGTCTCGGGGCGACCGTTAATTTTTCCCTTTAAAGCCACGGTTCACTTACTTGAAGAGAGTATGTGCCGCGGGTCACTTAAACTAACTCTAAATGTGTAGCGGGTCACTTGAGTGAACTGTGAATATACAGCGAGCCATTCAATCGAGGTGAGAATGTGCCGCGGGCCACTTTAGTGATCTGGCACTACAGGTCACTTAAATTATCTGGAACTGCGCCGCGGGTAACTTGAGCGATGTGGAACTGCACTACGGGAAGCTTAAGTGCTCTGGCATTAAACCGCGGGTGAGTAATGTGCCACGGGTTCTTTAAGTGATCTGGAACTGCACCGCGGGTCACTCAAGTGACGTGCACAGCGAGCCACCTGAGTCATCGGTAAATGTGCAGAGCTTAGTTCATTTTTACAAATTAGGTATGAGGTCGCGGGGCCCCGTCAGACAACTCCGGGCCACATTTATCCCGCGCGGGCCATGGATTGAGCATGTATGCTCCAAATTAATTATCACCATTCCGTATGTTTTTATGAATACAAATAATTGAATGTTCTATCATCCTTCGATCCTTTTGTTTCTATAATCACCCAAAGCTTTTGATCTCTCTCTCCTGACTCGTTAGCACTGATTGACTCGTTAGAAGATTCGGGAGGACGCGGCAAATTCCATTCGTCATGTCTCATGTGCTTTTCTGGTCAGCAAACATGACATTAAGAAGGAGGAGAAAAGTCGATGATCTCGCAAGAATTCTCATTCCTTCTCATTAATCGCTTGGATTCTCTGCAAATCACACTTCATCTAAGAATCGAATCGAGTCGGGGAAAGTAAAGCAACACATAACCTAGGAAACGGGGGCCATCTTTGTCACTCTGAAGTCACTCTCAATCCTAATCTTTCTTAATAATCCAGTCTCAATTAAGATATATAACTCAACCTAACCTTAATTTAACCTTAACTGATTATAAGTCGAAATTAATTAGGTTTGGCAGGAATTTTTTTTATGATGATGAAGGAATAAATGTAGATCAAGGGTGCTTGCTCTCAATATTTTGGAGAGTGCGCACCACTTCATTGGTTTGAGAACGTGTCGCAGGCCACTTAGGTGATCTGTAAATGTGCCGCGGGCTGTTTAAGTGATCTGGAAATGTGACACGGGTCATTGAAGTGATCTGGAAATGTTTGATCATTTGATCACTTTTGTCACACCACGGTCATTTTCTGCACACAAGGGCTAATTCGACCGGAACTTACAATTTATTACCGATTCCAAACACAACAGCGTTGTTTATACTCACCGAGAGGTTGGTGCGTTAACCCCTCGATGTGCGACTCTGTGGTGGTGATCTTTTTCTGTGGTCATGTCACCGTTTCTGTTGTAACCCTGTGCCAGGAAAGTTTTCTGACAAGGACGAACGGGGTATCCAAATCGCGACAACTCTAAACATCCTTTGGCACTTTGGTCGAGTATCTTATCGATCTGAGCTACCGCACCCATCCGGAAATGTGACACGGGTCATTGAAGTGATCCGCAAATGCGACACGGGTGATTGGAGTGATCCGGAAATGTGACATGGGCCATTAAAGTGATCTGGAAATGTGATGCCGGCTGCTCAAGCTGTGTTGCGGTCACTTAATCAATAGGAATGTGTCACTGGTCACTTAGATGATCTGAGAATGTGCCGCGAACCACTTGAATGAAGTGAGAATGTGCCGTGGGTCACTTAAGTGATCTGTAAATGTATTGCGGGGTCACTTGAGGGATTTGGGAATATACCGCGGATCACTTAGTTGGTTTGAGAATGTGCCGCGAGCACCCTACTTGAGTGTTCTGGAACAGCATCCCCATGTCATCTTACGCCTCTTAATGTCACCTGTAAACACATACGTTGCAGGCCACTAAAATGGTCTGGAACGAAGTGGCCCAAGTCACTTAAGTGATCTATCTCTAAATGTACAGCAGGCCACTTGAGTGATCTCTAAAAGTGATCTATCATCTATCTAAGGAAATGTGCCGCTTAGTTCATTTTCACTAAATTAAGTTATAGGTGTCATGGACCACATCAGATGATTCCGAGGAGGAGACGACATTTGACCCGCGGGAGCATGAACGATGTAGATTATTTTTCTGAAAGTTTTTTTATTTTGTATTCAAACTTCTTAGATTTTTTTTATTATCAGATTCAGTTATTCTCCTAAAAATCGGAGAAAAATTACGAAAACGCGAAAAACGTCTTAAGCCAACAACAGACATGATGATGATGATGATGATGACAGCATTATTTTCAATATCAGCACTTCGGCGACAGAAAATTCGGTAAATATTCACGACGAAATTGATGACCGTCTCGTCTCCGCTGATCCACGAGAAATTTGAGAGCACCTCTTGTACATGACAGGGTTCTCCATCAAAATAATTACCGGCAGTTATGTGTGTTAGGGGTGCCTTTTTTTCCATTAAACATATTTCCTCCTCTCTCAAGAAGCACTCTCTTCATGGATTGTCTTGGAATTTTCTCTCGAAGCTATTTACTGCCAATACTTTCAACCGAAGCAGCCTTTTACGTGTATGACAGTGAACGCATTGCTAACTTAATATTTTTAGATGCATCGGAAGACATTCATTTCCTTTATCGATTTGCATAATGCCTGAGAGGATGCTTTTCGGGTGTCGGTGTGTTATATAATCCCTAACATCGCAACAACCATCGATAAAAACCATTTTTGTTATCGGAGGAGATTGGATGTACAGTGTGCGCCGCTTAATGCGATCACATCAGGCCTCGGTCCGGGTTGTAAGCACGATGACCATATGTCATCGGACGGAGTTGTCCCGTTTTGATCAAACGGGACACAACTCCGTTTTTCTTTCCTTACACATAACAGGTTTCAAAATGTTAAATCAAGGGTGCCGAACCTTCAGGGTAGTGCGGGCCACTTCATTGGTTTGAAAACGTATAACGGGCCTCTGAAGTGATCTGGAAATAAGCTGCGGACCACCTAAATAATGTAAAGCGGGCGCGTGGTTCTGGAACCGTAACTTAAGTGTTCTGGAACCGTTTCTCGGGGTCACAAGTGATCTGTAAGTATGCCGTGGGGTCACTTAAGTGATCTGGGGAGTGTGCTGCGGGAGCCACTCAGTTTGTGGGGAAACTGCACCGCGAGTCACTTGAGTGATTTGGAAATGTCCCGCTTAGTTCAATTTTTACAAAATTAAGTTTGAGGTGGCGGGCTGCAATAGATGACTCAAAAGGTCACATTTGGCCCGAGGGGGCCCGGGTTGAGCATTCATGCTCTCAATTAAAAGTGTTCCCACCCCTAGGAGAGTGCGGGCCACTTTAAGATGTGTGTGAAATGTGTAAACCGCAAATTCTCTGTGTGTAAACTGTCATACATATACATATGTTGTACTGCGAGCACGTATAAACTGTCATCTGAAACAGCACCGCAGTTCACTTACGTGATCTGAAAATCTGCCGCGGATCATTTAAATTATCTGGAGATATGCCGCAAGCCGCCTATATAACTGCGCCGCAGCTAACATAAGTGATGCGGATCTGCACCGAGTGTCGCTTAATACTCTGAAACTGTGCCTCAGGTCACTCAAGTAATCTGTAAATATGCCGCGGGTTACTTGAGTGATCTGGAAACGTGCCGCTAGGTTATTTTTTTACGAAATTAGGTTTAAGGTCACGGGCCACACCAAATGACTCCAAGGGCTCCACTTGGCCCGCGGGCTATGGGTTGAGTTTGTATGTGTTAAATCGTGATTTTTTTTTTCTAATTGTTTTAAAACAGTATTTTTCCCCTTTTTGAGCTAAAGTCCTTTTTTCCTTTCAGTGAGGAATCGGAATATAATCGTCCAACGTGTGTCACGAATAATACACAGTACGTTCACAGATTCCCTTGTAAAAGTCTTCCATCCGAGGAACTGTGAATGTGGTCAGTTTCTTTCAACTGACCATTTGAACTGAAGAAAGGGACTTGTTTTCTTACCTTACGCATGCCTTCAGTATGAGAAAGAATTGCAAATGCGAAGCGCCGCCACACGTACATGGATCATAGCACTATTACAACCCGATTTACTTGCAGTGAACTGAATACGGAAATTTTTGTCAATATAAGGGGGGGGGGATTCTTACCTCCAGCACAGTCTTGATCATTGATAACGATAACTTGTAAGGAAAAAAAGAGTCTGCTTCAACCTTAGCTTCAAAATATGGAAAAAGAAAATTTTTTAAAAAACTTTGATAACATAAACCGAATTCCTGAAAACTATATCCGGATTTACCCCGTGTTATGATATTGGTTCGTTCTGTACTTTGCAAAAGTGGAAGAAGTACTCTAATGATAACATTATTTGTGATTCTAATAAGCGGCATCTATACCGTATGATGTGTACATACCATCCTCTAAAATTTATGCTTTGGAAAGGCGATAAGTTCTAATATTTGCTCCAATTTTATAGAGTTATAAATGGACTAACATAAATTTCAAAGTCGCGCTGTTTAATCTTGATTCTCATACCATAAAAAAAGCACTCTTTAGTAACGGCAGTCTTGTGACATTACGGTACCGACACGAATGTCATTACTAATGATAATTTCATCAGAGGTTTTTTTTTTCCGTCCAAAGAGGCGTTGAAAATTATTTGTATGTCCTCAGTGTTAGAAACAGAGAGTTTCTCCGAAGTTGAGGAAACCATTGCTGCTCCCCCTTCGGCCCACACCCGGAAGTCGTCCGATAGTATTGCTGTTATATACTGTTATATATAATAATATGGCTTCCCCCGCGGTGGATTCAGGATAAAAGAGGTCTGGTTCAAAACTAATTCTTTTTACAGTTCAGGAGCCTTTTAGCTGTTATCGATCGATTTTCCTTCTTTGCCCTCCACTAGAGATAGTCTAGCCTCCAGCAACGAAAATTTCTTGCCCGGTAAAAAGTGTTTCAGACACGTGCCCGTAAACAGCATTGATAACTCTCATTTTGAAGTTTTTTGAATCTTTACTAAATTCATCAATAAATGATGATTTCATTTATGGGGAATTTTTTCGTCATTTTCAACCAAACTGGATCTCTTTAAGTCCCTCGATGCTGAAGCAGTTCAGAAATAAAATATAATGAAATCCTCGCATCATTCAGAAATACGGTAATATCCCTGAGTTACGCGATAGGTGGAACCGACAATAACCACATAAGTCTGAGTACAATTTTGCATATGAAGACATGTAAATATTACTTAATAGGAACCAACATTTAGGAATAACGCAGTCTTTGTGTAAAAAATTACGGTAAGAAATATGCAGTTATCCCTGCACAACTTACTAAATGGAAATTAAAAAGATATTATTATGGTCATGGTTCCGTAAAATCTAAGTTGCCTCGTTGTCACAATCAGGTTCTTAAAAACGTTCATATTCACTGAAATCTTTGCAAACCGAAGATCAAATATAGTAAGCTTCAAATGTAAACATTAGTTATGTACAGGGTGGGCAAAAAGTGCGTAGAAACTTTAAAAATGAATGAATCCCGGAAAATAACAGAAATAAAAAACGGTTTGCAGGGCTAGCATCGTTAGGTCACGGAATTTTTTCAAGACAGGAAAAAAACTTTAAAAAAAAAAAGCCGATAGGTGGTGCTAATACGAGTGACTTCGGTGGAAGTATACAAATGACGGTTATAAGAACTTACGCTCCTAATCCACAATCAGTTCACCGTTGTAAACCGTGTATGTGGACCTGCTGCATTCTGCCGTTGCTGGATTTGTGACTCGCCTGCAATGTGTTATCCCCTGTGGTGGTTGGTCACGTGGAACTCGTACTGCTGTAATAAACGATTTGTAGGCGTTCTGTTCGTTATTTGTGAATCTTCTCTTTGACTTTTGTACATCAGCAAAAATATCTCAGACCAGCAACACTTTGATTCTGATGTAAATCTTTTTGGTGTCTAGACTTTTTAACTAGGAAATCGGCTCGCATTCGCGCCTCGAATTTGGCAACCACAAAAAACCAACTTCAATCGACCACCACTATGGTGTCAGTGGGGTTCGAACACGGGACCGCACGATGCGAGTCCGTCACTATGACCACTCGTCCACCGCAGCGGCCACTTTTGAGTCAATAAGTTCAAAGTTCGCTAGTAGTATGATAGACATCCACTGTTCATGAAGTCAACGTGATGAGGCTAATACTTTACCGCACAACAACTCCGGTCATCGCCATACGGTAATTTCCTACCGATGGAGTTGGGTGGGAAATGGAGATGTCATCCAAACGGTAGTCACCCCAGGTTCGGTAGGTAAAGAAATTGTTTTCTATGTTCTTACCCCGGATCGAACCCATGGACCCTGGTGGCAGCTTTCATGGTAGTAGACGAGCATCATATTACTGCATCACTCGGGTGCATCGTGATGGTCCCGGGCAGACCCTACAGGCATCCAGGGCTATATAGTAAGGGCTGTTTCATCCCTTCGAATTCGCGCTAGATGCCTTGGCTCAGTGGGCGTGGTCTCGCACCGCTCTGATATTGTTTAGCAGGTGATATCATACAAGGGCTATTCATGTGGCTTATTTTACTGTTTGAAGGGAGTGATTTCATAGCGTTGTTTTAGTGTGCAGTGCTGTGTGCGTGGTATTTTGGTGATGCATTTTCGTGATTCTTACGTTCATCAGTGATAAACAAATGCAAGTTGTTGTTTGATTGCCAGACCCTTCTTAACGCATGGGCCCACCAGGCCCGGGAATGGTGTTTCTGAGGAATGATATCAACACACAAAACACGACAGGTACACCAGTTTTTGGCCAGATGTGCATCCTGGGCAATATGTCGGGGAGGGCGCATTAATGTGGGAGTAAAAGGGCGTACGATAAATATATGTCCCGTATTTTAAGGGATAGAACAATTATTTTCAATTGTCTTTCTGGCTCTTCGCTGAAATGTCGCCAGCATCGCCTCCTCCCCCACAGAGCCCCTACTAGGGAAGGGCAGAAAGTAAAAAATAGAAGAATGAAATATAAGTAAAGTCCACGCCGCTTAATGTGATCACATCGGGACTCGGGACTTCTGATAACGATAACCGATGATAACTTTTCCAAAAGAAGTCCCGTTCGCGAGTATTTTGAACACGCATCCCGTTTGGTTGAACGGGACGTATGAGAAACAGTTGTTAGTAAGAAAGGGGACAACCGTTTTTCTTTCCGACATAATTGGTTGCAAAATGTTCAATCGTTCCTTTTTTTTTTCATTCTATTCTAAAACGGGACCTCTTTTTTTTGTCTTTAAGCTAAAATTTTGGATTTTTGTTAATCAGCCATGCGAGGCATTAGAATTGAAACCGTCTAATGTACTGTATGTCACTAATTACGATTTTTTAGTACGATTTTTTGGACGAGCATTACTATCCTCTCGTCGACTCGCTTTCAAAATGATGTCTCGCATATACTGTGTACAGGACACCTGTCTTCCACATTTTCACTTCAAAATAGGAAAGACGGCAGCAACACGAAGCAAAAGCATAACTCTGACAACGTAAATGCGTAAGGGCTCCGCATATACATACGCAGCACATTGTAGAATGCACCGATCCATTACAGATTTCCCCAGAGGAATATTTACGAGGTTTCATATATTTCTGCTTATACAGAACGTATGAGTTGGACTTTAAATGTAAACATGCAAAACAAGAAGAAATATTTGCAACGTTACCCGAAGGAAAATTATTAATATATTCATCTCGTACCGATGTAGTAATAAAGCTGGCGCGTAGGTTATTGTATTTTCAAAACGAGGCGTAAAGAAATTAATTTATAACAAGTTATTTGAACAGCCAATTACAACACGTTTCGGAGTTAATTAATGAATCACAAGGTAAAATTGAAGAGTTAATTTGGAGGGGGGAAAAATATCGGCAAACAACGTAGAGGCTGGATTTTAATTGCCTCGAGCTGGTAATTGTCTCATTAAAAGTACACTCGACGCTTATGAGCAATTTCTTTAAAAAGTTACGCCTTTAAATTAAATTTACGTTTAATCAATTGAGAGAGGGAGGAAATGTACGGAACTCTATTACTGGCCCTTCTTCCCTGTTTAGAATAAATATTTCTCTCAAAATATTCTCTAGCTTCCTTCCTTCTCCTTATACAGCCTTGTACAAATTCAATTCCCCAACGATGATCAATAGAAACTGTTTGGTATCAGTTAATGATGCCCTCGAGGGTATTCCCCCACTTCAGAACAATATGATGCTTATTCGTTAAGAATTCAACAACCCGTTCGTTCGGTATGGATCCCAAAGTGTCCCGGGCGTGAATCCTGAAAAATATTTAACACGATAGTATTCATAATTTTCACAATAAGAAGCATTCAAGTTTTTTGAAAGATTTATGTTTGTGATAGGTAATCATTTGGCAAACATTTTTGGCATTTGTTCTGGAGTGTAAACACACTACTACAACCACTATTAAACCGTACGTGCAGAGGCACATTTGTGGTTTTTCCCCCGCCTGTGGGCGCTGCACGAATTTTGTCGCCCTTCTCCCATTCTAATCGGTCTAATTTTATTGACGAATTTCCTTTCCTCGAATTCAGCCCCCCCCCTCTCCCCCTGCAAGTACAACTGTGCCTCTAAGTCACTCGCCCGCTTAACACTCTGCAAGTTACTCTTTTAGTTCATTCACATGTTTGCACGATTTGGTCACACAAATGCTTGCATACTATTTCGGTTACTCATATTCTTGTACCCTGTTTTGGTCATCCACATGCTTTCACGCTGTTTTGGTCACTCATATGCTTGCACACGCCCTAGGTCACTCTTTTGGTAGCTCATTGACATGGTTTCTCTGTTTATGGGGCACTCATTTGATCATTTTCACGTTTACACGCGCTTTAGATCACTCTTCTGGTCATTCACATGCTTGCTCACGCTCCAAGTAACTCTTTTGCTCATTCACATGCTCACTCACGTGAGTGAAAACTCTCCAGATCACTTTTTTTTGGTCACTCACTGACGTATTCTCAAGATGTCTGGGCGCGCACACACACACACACACACAGAGGCGGATTGTACAAATTTTACAGCCCTTCTCCCACTCATTAGTGAAATTTGCCGTCCCTTTGAACTTGCCACCCTGGGCTATAATATTCCCGGTATAAGCCTCTCCTGTTAATACACCACCACGTACATGCACCTAGTACACATTCCTCTGCTGAATGTCTAACGAACATGCCGGAATGTGTGTTCTGAGTGTATGTGTGTAGCTTTAACGCAGGGGTGCGAGATTCAATTCGACTTAGGTCATTTGCTTTAAAATTACCTCTCAGACAATTATTAAAAAAAATCAATAGTTAAAAAATCTTTTAACTAATAATAGAATATGTTAATTAGCAATTAAAACATTAGCACTGAATAATCAGACACAACATTTTATGCGCACTCAGACTGTTAGGTACACAGTCCACACACTTACACTTCCGGCACAATTCACTAGGTTGTATATAAATTGCCCATGACGATAGACCTGAGTTGTGCTCGGTTTGATAGAAAGAAAGACTCAAATGTTGATGATGGTCTACGTATTCATATTGTTTTGCGGTTCATTTTCTAGCAATTCGTTACAAAGGCATTGCCCATTCCGAAAATATGAATCGGATGATGCAGTTCTAAAAAAGCATCATTACCAGTCAAGTAGGTGTTCGTCGCCTGATTTTCGGTAATGGCGTCTGTGGGTTTTGACAATCTTCCGAATGAAATCCTCTCTGATATATTCTCGTATTACGCGAGGTCAAATGACCATAAGAAGTTGATGGACAACGTTGCGAACGTTTGCAAGAGATGGAGAGAAATAGCGTTAACGCCTGCAGTGTGGAGTCGCGTAAAAGTATGCGAAGAGACGAGGACCTCTATCAACGATCTGTTAGGGTTCGCCGAAAAAGGCTGGTTGTCGGAAACTCGGAATCTGAAGGTGAGAGATGATTGTCTTGCCCTCGGGAAAGACGAGTTCGCGGACATCATCGGCAAATGCCAGCGTTTGGTGAAATTAGACGTCTGGGGTTTCGAACTGAGTATAAATTCGACAGACATTGCTGAAAACTGTCCGCTGCTGGAAGTGTTGAGCCTGAGCAACCGTTGCGTTACGTTGAGCTACGAATGCAAATTCAACATAAAAAAGTTCAAGGATGGTTGTCCGCGGCTGAGGTCATTGTTCTTGAAAAACATCGTTTTGGAAACTGACGACTCGGGCCAAGACAATGGTTTCGAGATGCTGGAATACTTCAACTATTATTGGGGATATCTGACCTCCGAAGAACTCTACCAGGTTGCCGGCAAATCACCCAAGTTGCGCCATCTCGTTATAGTAGCCACATCAATAAACGGTCTCGAAAGATTATCTTCTGAATTCCTGGAGGAGCTTGACATCATCTCCGCACATCTCCTGGTACCTAGCGATGGCCTCGCCAAGGCTTTCCGCAAGTGGAGACACACCTTGCGTACCTTGAAGATAATTCTCAATAAGGATACCGACTATTATTATGGCGATGCTCTGAGGCAATTGGTGGACGACCGCTCGGATTCTCCGATAACATCCGTCGAACTTAGACGCGGGACGCTCAATTTGAGCGATTTGACGTATTTCATCAGGTACGCTGGGAATCTCAAGCACCTCCACGTCGCTTGCATCGATGGATTGCCGGGAGAATTTCGAAAAGACTACACTTCATATAACTTGATGTATCTTCGCAAACTTCTGGTGAGCTTTAAAAGCTGATATGTTTGAGTTGAAAGTTTTCAGGTACATATAAGTCGCCGTAACGGAATGACTTCTAATATCCATTTTTTTGTCTTTAAAATATTTTCGTTTATTTCATTTGTTAAAAAAAGAGAGAGACATTTTTCCTCTCACTGAAGATTCCGTTTCTTTGAGTCATTTTGTCTAGTTCAGTTAATGTCAAATATCATCAAAGCATGTTCTGAACATAGAAGTCATTCGACGAGTGTGTGTATGTAGTCCCCTATAACCATGTCACTCCTAAGTGAGAACATTGTAAACACTAATTTATATACAGAACAAGTATTGAAATGATGTAACACAACGATCGCGAGATCCGGTCATCACAATTGAAATAAACTTATCTTTTATACGTTGTTCTGTCAGTTGACTTACGTAGTTTCCGGTAATTATCATATTGAATTACAGTAGAATCTCGGCAATTCGGCACATATCAGAACAGGAGTATTTCGGATAAATGGAAGGTCATCAAAAAACAATGAATTTAAATTATGCAAACTTTTTTTTTATGAACAGAACACCGTATAACGTCAAAAATGAACTGAACTTTAAATATGAATTAGGTTGAATTTTTTTTTTTGATAAGTTCCCTTTAGTTATACTAATAATTTCAATGATACCGTAAAACGCATCACCATGATTGTGGTGTGAATTAATTGAGGAGCTTATTTTCAAAAGGGAACATTTCTACAATTACTAAATTTACAGAGTAGAAGTAAAAAGATCTTTTTTCTCTTCGGAATAGACTACTTTACGAAATTGGAAAATAGCGCAACAGGTTGCATACGGGAGTGATATAAAAATATTCAAATATTACGTTTCTTGATCAATGTTTAAGGGAGTTATCTAGATTTAAATTTTCGAAATGTTCCGTTTTGAAAGAAAATTAGTGGAAATGTTACCTCTTGTGATAAAAATCGGAGCTGGTCAAGTCCAAAAAATTGGAAATTTCTACGGCACCCGTTAATTCTAGAGGGATCAACCTAGCCAAGGAAGGTACCTCACAAGTAACATAACAAACACGATTATTCTACAGTAGAACCTCCCATAACGGACACCTCCTGTTAGCGGACACCTCCATTAACGGAAATATTTTTTTAAAATTACGTTGACGGGACTCATAAATATTATCAAGTATTTATATTACTTCATGTATGTCACTACCTATTAATGGACACCTCTTCGTTTAGCGGACAAAATTTTCGGTCCCATAGTTGTTCGTAACCTAGAGTAATCTCCGTAGTCTAGTTTCACTGTAGAATGTGACTTTGAAAGCGCTTCTGAAAAAAAAATCCCTCAACGCCAATAGGACAACCACACTGTTATGCTCCCTTTTGATGAAAAGTGCGGAAGTGAACGAACACGGTAGATATATTCCCTTTTGGTATAGAAACGACCACTTTACATTGTAATTTCTATCAAAAATATTCCTGTTCGAATATAAATCATACTCCATAATCCGACACAGCTTATCCCACAGCTTCACAAACCATTGAAAAATGCATTCCAGAGAAAAAAAAAAGTGGAAAAATGTCGCTTTTTTGAACATAAGTTCGTCAGAGTTCGATTCGAACACTATTCCAAGAATTATAAAATAACTCGGAGAATGGTGGCTTCCAATTACGTCATAAATGATCTAAAACCAGATAAACCGGGATATAAATACGAAGGATAAGGAAAAAGGAACTGCGCCAAATGACACGATCCAAGAGAAGAATTATTTCCCCCTTATATTTCTGTTTTTAGGGGCGTTTATCGTTTTCCAAATCACCCAGATATATATATATAGCAACATTTCTAAGGAAAACCCTCCGTTTGGAGCGATCGAGTAGAAAAGCGTGGGATGTGCTATTAAATCTCAACAAAAACTCAATTTACAGTAAAGCTTTTCCTCCCGAGTTCGTGGGTATTTCGGTCATTTTAGAAAGTGATTGGCTTGTATCTTAAAAATGGAAGGTCTCTTTTTTTTTTCCAATTGATGTTTTATGTCTGGTTCGAAGAGGGTCTCTTCTGATGGGAGGAATTCAACAAACCATATGGCGTACGTGCTCAACCCATGGCCAGCTGGCCAAATGTGGCCCTTGGAGCCATCGGATGTTGTCCGCGACCTCTAATGTGATTTTATAAAAATTCTGAACTAAGCAGTACATTTACAGATCACTTAAGTGATCAGCGGCATATTTACAGGTGACTTAAGTGACCCTCGACACAGTTCCAGGTCAGGCGTGTGGCCCGCCACAGCTTCACTGATCACTTACGTGACCCGTGGCACATTTACAGATCACTTAAGTGACCTGTGGCACAGTTCCAGAGCACTTAAGCACCCCGCAGAGCAGTTCCACATCAACGAGTGACCTGCGGCAAATTTAGAGATCACCTAGGTGACCCGCGGCACATTTATAGATGACTTGAGGGGACCTTGGCACATTTACAGATGACTTGAGTGGCCCTTGGCACAGTTCCAGAGCATTTAAGCGACCCACGGGGCAGTTCCACATCAACAAAGTGACCCACGACAAATTTCCAGATCATTTAAATGACCTTTGGCACAGTTCCAGGCCACTTAGGTGGCCCAAGGCACATTTACAGATCACTTAAATGACCTGTCAAGGAACCCGGAGCCAAAACAGTTTTTGAGACCTATGATTTCATTTAGGCTACATATTTCGAGAGGCCGAATTTGGCATCCAAAGGTATACATAATTTACATTTGATAAAAAAAACATGTTAATGAAAGAAATAATTTTAGAAAATTAAAAAATAATAATTTGCTAATTGATGAAAGTCTATTTAATGAAAAAAATAGTTACGTAATTACTGAAAGAAATAACTGCATAATTATAGTTTAGAAATAACTTCTGAATTATTGAGAGTGGTTTCTGAATTGTAAAGAGCAATTTTCAGAATTGTTCAAAGCAAGTTTTAGAATTATTAACAGTGATTTCAGAATTGTTAAAAATTCATGAAAAAATTAAGAATTTTTGGAAGAAATTATTTGATAATTAATGGAAGTTTTTAAAATAAAAGAGGAAATTACTTCAGAAATATCGGGAAATTTCAGATTTAATAAAAGAAGTAATTAATTGAAAAGAATTAATTAATGATTTAATTAATTAATCAATGAAAGGAAGTTATTTTTAAAAATAAATAAAAATTCAAATTTAACGAAAGGAAAAAATTCAGGGTAAAGGAAAGCGTTTAATAATTTGGGGAAATGTTTAATAACCGAGAATACCGCGGTACGACTTGGTGTCCTCTTGCTGGCTTTTTGGAAAATTTCATTTGTCCCGCAATGTCTAAAAAGTTGACGACTCTGGTAATAAAGGAAGGCTTTGAAAGAACTTGTAGATTTTTCGGTCAAAACTATTGAAATACATTTTACTATGAAAATTGTCTTTGTTTACTTGCAAATCTCGCAAGTTTTTGCAATAAAGAAGCGATAAACCATTATGCGAAATCCCTACAGATATTCGAAAATTTACAGCACATTATTAACACCTGAAAATTAATGGTTTTCTCAAATGCATAATCTCAAACCTATTGGTAAAATACTCTTTTTCCTCATACCTTGATATTGCCTTAAAGCACATCAGTTTCATATTGATTGACTCTGTGAACATGTGAGAACTTCTAGAAGATGTTTGAATTATTTCCTGAAACGATTGGAGATAAACGAGAGATCTCATTGAGACTACGTTTGATTAAATCATTTCTTGAAATATAAATGGTCCTCTTTGGAACGTAAATGCGGACCAGGTGATGGCTTTCGAAACAACCATTAAAATGAGAAGTTACGAATTAAAATACTAGACTTTTTCACAATGCGTCCGATCGTTTATGCGTTCGCTATTTAGAATCGAGGGCACGAGAGACCTGCACGTTTATTGCTCGCTATGGAACTCAGGATTCGTTCAGAAAAGTATCTTTGCTAAAAGTAAATGAATTCGTTCAAAGGTTTCCGTGGATGAAATTTCAAGGATTTCGGGTTTATCCACCCGAAAGTCGTCTCGAATAAGTTCAGTTGAACAATTTTCGATTGATTTCAGTCATTTTCAATTTGATTTGTGCAGCAGAATGGAGTCTCGCTGTTCCCTAAGTCAAACAGTGGCTACTACAAATAATTTATTTTGTTTCCTTTATACATTTTTTATAAGACTGGGAATCGAATCGAAAATTTTTAAGTTATCAACATAAAATTTTTAATCGAGTAACTGAATTTTAATCGAATATTTTTCGCAATCATATAAAATTTAATTAATTCGATTGATTCGCTATAAAAATATATCTTATTCACTTCACACACCTATTCGCCAAGTGTGAACAAATATAGGATTGCAATATATTAACCCCTTCGCTTAGAAGTGAATTGGCAAGAAATTCGGATCCTCTTTATTTGACGAATCGGTAATAAATATAGTAACCTTGTCCTAACCTAACCGCACGTTAGGAAAAGGGAAGGAAAAAAACACAAATAAAAGAATGAGGTAGTATAAAAGATATATAAGGTGATAAAAGTATGTAGGTACAAAGTTAGATTTCTTTTCACCCTCACCCTACCTGTTCTCTTCCACTTTCATAAGAAAGATATACATCATATGTGAGGAAAAAATCACTATTAGGGTACACAAAAACCAAAAGGAAAAAAAATTGTAAGGTTGCAACAAAGCTTCAGGATGATCATCTGAGAGGAAAGAAAACAGAGTGAACTTGTTTGAATTCATTTCATTGGCGTTTGGGCACAATATTACGTCCTTTGATCGTAAAGTTAAGAAATTAAGGCTGCCTGGAATTTAATATGCTGAACATATTGTGGCAAAACCTGGAATTTCTTCACGAATCATTTCTTTTTTAAAGATATATATAGTATTTTAGGGTATAAGTCACTTTTTTTTAAAACTTCTTTTGATCATACCATTGCTTGTTTTCCCAGAAACTCCTTCGAAATGTTACTTGTGAAGAGCTGATGCTTCCAAGCAGTGTTCACCAATACGCATCAAAATTCAATTTTACTCCACCAAATTTCGTTGAGGAGTGAAAACACTCCTTCAAACTTTAGGTTTTTTTTAATAGAGTTATTTCTAACTGATAAAAAATAGCCTTCTTTTTTTTTTATAAAAATACTTTTTAAAATTTCGAAAGGGAGTGAAATTACTTTTCGATTCGGATAACACTGCTACCAAGAGAAATGCGCGAAAAACTACTGTGTTTTATAGTAGAGACAAATGAATTTCTCTCTCTCTCGCGGTCATTTTTTCTATAATCCCATAAAACTCAATTTTAAACTGAAATCATCAGCTTTCATTAAACCCATGCCGAAAAATTTGATCAAAATATTCATTCAAATATTTTTAAATATGGTCATTTATTCAAAATGTTATGTATAGGACCATAATTTATCAGACATTTTTAATCGGTATCATTAAACAAATCAAGTTAAATTACAAACTTTTTAAGCAAATTTTAATGTAATTTTAATCGAATTGATCGAAAATTGATTAATTCAACTAATATTGTTATATATATAATTAATTGACTGAGATTAACAATTGATCGATTAACTGGCTCGATTAATCATTTAATCTAAAAAGCCCTAACGTTTTTATTAAATTTTTGTTTGTTCAGCATTTCGTTTAATTTTGATATTGGAAACTTCTTTCTATGTTCAACCCCGAAAATGAAGTTTTGCAAAAGCGGAGAAAGACTTAAAGGGGGGGGGGGGGTTCAAATTTGTCAAGACGCCCCTACATAGGATAGTCTTCGTTTTCTCTTTGGAATTCACCCCCAACCCCAACGGTTTATTTCGACTTTCAGAGAATCCAGAAATGCAGATTTGTCAACAGTTGGAATATATGTATATTCACTTTTTTTAAAACTAAAATTCATTAATCCACTCGCTCGCTGCTCACTGTCACGCTCATTCATGAATTCACTTAATCACTCACTGTCACTCACTGTTCATCCATAGATTCATTTACTTGCTCGTTCACACTTTATTGCTCACTGTCGCGCTCACCCAGAAAACCCACTTATTGTCAATCTCATCCATAGATTCACTCAATTGATCATTCACTTGGTAACTGACTTGCTCATTTTCTCATTCAGTTTCACTTAGTTGCTCCTTCACACTTAATTTCTCATTCGCTCGCTCATTCACACTTAATTGCTCATTCACATTGACACATTTGCTCACTCAATTACTCTCTCACTCATATCGAACGGTTGCCAGTGAATTTTCCCAGTGATGAATTTTCTTTTTGGTGAATTATTTGTCGGTGAATTTTTTCCTAGCAGTGAAATTGCGCGGCGGTGACTCGTTTGCTGCTGGTGAATTTTCTGAACACGATATTTTGCATCATGGTATATACAGTATTAGTATCGTCCAAAACTGAATTAAGAGTTAACTTTCAACCGGCTTTGGTATCGTCTGCTTGAATAAATACTATAGAAAAGGAGCCTCCTCTCCCCTTTCTCCCCCCCCCCCCGAGATTTTCCTTTCTAGACTTCCTTTATTTTTCAGTTCTGAGGCTAGCCGTTTCAGAGGCAAAACCCGATCGTTCGGATTTGAAAAAAAAAATCGGAAAAGAGAATCATTTCGGGTACTGTCCGCGTCACCTCTTACTAGTGAACGCGAAAATGGCTCCCGTGAGTATCGACGACATTCCCAGTGAAATTCTCGCGCGCATATTTTCGTTTTACGCGAGATCAAATGGCCACAAAAACCTGATGGACAACGTAGCGAACGTTAGCGAGAGGTGGAGGAAAGCCGCGTCAACGCCGTCGGTGTGGAGCGACGTAGAAGTATGCAATGAGACGGAGACGTCCATAGACGACCTGCTAGGGTTCGCCGAAAGAGGTTTGCTGTCGAACACTCGAAATCTGTTGGTGATGGATTACGATATTCATCTCGGGAAAGACGAATTCAAATCCGTCATCGGGGGATGCCCTCGCTTGCTGAAACTGGACGTCTACGGGCTAGAATTGGGAATAGATCCGTCCGACATCGCTGATAATTGCCATCTACTGGAGTCGCTGCGCCTGCGGAATCGCTGCGTGTCTTGGGTGAAGGAGGATTGCAAATTCAACATTCGGAAGTTCAAGGATGGTTGCCCGCTGCTGAGAGAGCTGTACTTCCGAAGCGTCCCTCTGGAAAGTGACGACGGCGCGGACGGAGAGAAAGGTTTCGAGATGTTGGAATCGTTCACTTGTCTCGACGATTTGACGGAGAAACAGCTCCATCAGGTTGGCGGGAAATCGCCGAAATTGCGTCACATCAGTGTCTGGAACGAGTCCTTGAAAGGTTTGCTCAAGCTGTCGTCCACGGCGATGGAGGATCTCGAATTCATATCTGATGATTACGTCGTGCCGCACGGTGTTTTGATCCAGGTCCTCCAAAAGTGGAAGCATTCCTTGCGGAAACTAGCCATGACTTCCCTGGACTCCAATGACTACGACTTCGGCGAGGCCCTGAAGTCGTTGGTGGATGGCGGCAGCCCGATGTCGCCAATCAAATCCGTCAAGATCGACGGTTTCCGGCTGAAGTTGCAAGATCTGATACGTTTCGTCCGGTGTGCCGGAGATCTCGAGTACCTGGACGTCCAGCAGGTTCGCGGGTTACCCGAACAATACCGGCAGGTGTATTCGTCGACAGGAGCGGTTTGTCGTCTGCGGCAGTCACTGCATTCTTAAACTGACAAGTCTAATCCCACTCGCTTAGCATGGAAGCTATTGAAGGAAGTTAACGACATCCGCTGCCGTTTTGAAAAATATGTTTGGTTTTTGTTGTGTAATTTTCTCTTTGTATCCTTTTCCTGTAATTAAGTGATGTTTGGGAATAAATTAAAAGTAAATACTAGAACGTTCCACATCGTATCGGAATGGCTTCCCACATGGGGTGGGGGGGGGGGGGAAGCATTCAAGTATTACGTAAGCAGATTTTCAGCCATTTTTGACCTCCCCTCCCTTGTCAGCAAAATTTCGTCAGCAGCTCAGCTTAGAATTTTTCATATCTTCAAAAAGGGGTGGTTGATGACGTAAGCAACCTTCACCCCCCCCCCCGTCATCTAAAGTCAGCAAATCCGAAACACCCTTCTGCCCCCCCCCCCCTCGATGCTGACGTAATACTTGAATGACCCCCCTGAAGAAAAAATATGAAGTTTGTTAATTCCTTCACAACGCTTTAAGGCATTTTGTCTGCCCTGACTGAGTGAGCGTGTCCGGAAAATTCACGGACAACAGTTCGATGCGAGGAGTGAATGAGTATGTGAGTGACCAGTGATTGAGCGGTGAATTTTCCGTAAACCGTGAGTGAGCGACAGCATGAGTAAGTGTGTGGGTGAATGAGTGACAGATCACGAGTTAGTGCATGGGTGAGTGATTTGGTCAGTCACCATATGAGTGACCAATGGAAGGGTGTCACTTACTCGGTCAGGGTAGGTGAAATATACCGTGAACGACATGTCGGAAGCAAAACTTCCGGATCCCGTTTACAAAATTCGTTCTAATTTTTGGAAAAATATATTTGGTATCGTTGTGATTTCTTTGTATACTTTTTCCGCGGTTCAGTGAAATGTTAGGGGTAAATGTGTAATAAAGGAAATGTGGAATGTTTAATCGTATCGAAATACCTTTGCTTTTCTCCACGAAGAAAATTCGTTTATGGAAAAATATGTTTGTTAACTCCCGTCACGTAAAAACTTTCGCAGAAAAGGGAACATTATAAGGCCGGTATTACACTATACAAGTTTTATAAAAGTGCTTGTATAAAACTTGAAAAATACAACGAATAAGCTGACGGGTTACATTCAAGCTTATCCAACCGATCAGTTTATTGGTTGTATTTTTCAAGTTTTATCAAAGCACTTTTACAAAACTTTTACAGCGTAATACCGGCCTAAGAGAGTATATAATATAGTATAGATTTCTTTTTACCCTCACCTTATATGTTCTCTTTCATTCTTACATGTAATTGTTACGGTACATGTGATAAATCGGTTATTATGCAAACTTGCCAATCGGCGTGGTAAGTTTGATTAATTTATCATTTACCGGCGAATGTGCATACCCAAGCAATGATCGTAAATACTGATAAAACGGTCACTTTAAAGGAGATTATGCATAACGAAAGTGTCGTTGGTAAATTTGATAAATACTTGAAATTTATTGCCTTTATCTGTGATCATACATAATATTTTAGTCTAATTAGTGAATTTGATAAATATGAAAAAAAATTCCAAATGAGTCGTATGTGTGATGAATATAGTCGTATATAAAGCATTTATGGTATATCCTACTATTTATCATGTCTAAAAGATTCAAACTTTTAATTTCTCTCAGCTCATTTATTATAAACGGAAGAGATTGAGAAGTGAAGAATCATTTCTTTCCAGAGTCAAAAAGGTTTTCTTCCGGAACTTAAATGGAAGATGGTAAGTATCAATATAGACATTGAGATGAGAAGTTGCGAAGCGTTGAATATACGATTTTAAAAGCGGTGGATCGAATCTGCAGTTAAGACTTGATGACCCAAGTGATCGTTTCGTTTATAGCCAGGCCATAAACATAAGATGGGAACCACTCGAAACTGCGTTCCTTTAGATAAACTTTCAAGGACCTTGGGCAATTTTTAGGTTAACTGTTATCTGAGTTTCGGTTTAAATTACATCGTCTCTTAGTTTCAAATGGAACTTCAACGTTTGGAGTTTCACAGAAAAAAAAATTATCAAAGTGTTAAATAAACTGTTACCGTTCTGTCGCCTCTTACAAGTCTAGAGACTCTTCGTTCCGCCCGAGCATTCACCATTCGGTGACGACCACAAGTTACACGTTGAGGATTTTTATAAGAAACATTTATATCTTCGTGAATATACTGGGTTAATGGACCGACAAACTCAGAGGGATGTTAGTGGGCATCGAGAGAAACAAAAATTGCAATGGAACATGGTATCTCAAACCACGTTGCGATACATGTGAAAAACGCATATGCAGACTTTGAGTCCAGATGAGACGAAAGGTGGATGTCAGTTGATCGCTGAATGCGTTCTTGTGTTCGCTCACCATATCTGACGTAAGCAGCGTCGCGAAACGCATGCGCTGGGGTTTATGCGACGCCTGTGGACACACACTGGAGAATCTCATAACGTGGATCGTCGTCACTGCGGCAGACATCGAAAGCATACCTGATATCTTCGAGCGCCTCCGGGAACCATTTTTACGTCGTTGTAGACTGTGCAATGACGTCAGCGGCCGCCACTTTCGCCAACTCTTGTGATAATTAATCAAATAAATCAACATTACCAGATCACTTGAGTGACCGTCGACGCAGTTCCACGCGACGTAACTAGCTTGAGGCGCTGTTCTAGATAACTTAAGTTGCCCACGAAACATTCGCACTTCAATTGAGTGGTCCACGGCACACTCCCAGACACTTAAGTGACCCGCGACACGTTTAAAAGACCATTTTAATAGTTTGCGGGATATATTTAGCTCTCTTCAGCGACTAGTGGCACATTTACAGGTCACTGAAGCAGCCCACGGCACATTTCCCGATGACTTAAGTGACCTACCTGCAGCACATTAACAGAAACTTAAGTGACACGCGCCACGTTTAAAAGATCGTTTAAGCAATTCGCGGCACATATCTTGAGGACTTCTGTGACCCATGGCACATTTCCAGACCCCTTAAGCAGCCCGCGATACATTTATAGATCACTTAAGTGGCCCGCGACACGTTTTTAAACTCCCCAAGTAGCTCCCAAATCCCAAAAGATTGAGCACCCTTGTTGTGTGTGTGGTGTGAAGTATTTACTTTTATTATTATATTATAATGATATATTAATATCATTAAGTAGTACTTACAGGAAAAAATAAGTTGAAAACATAATTTGTACTATAAATAGCGAATTCCGTTATAACGAACTCCAAGAGAACGGAGAAATCACTTCGTTATAACGAAATTCCGTTATAAAGGAATTCCAGTTTTTTTTTTTACATTGTTCCTATGTAAACTTATCTGGGGATTAGAAAAGTGTCCGTTAAAACGAGATTTTCGCTATAATGGTATTCGTTAAAACAGGATTTCACTCACGGGATTCACATATCTCTTTTCAGATATATAATTCGCTAAATGATAGAGAAAAAAAAAAGATATTGATGAGAATCGCAACAGAAATTTTAAATAATGAATTTCTTGTACATTTTTTCCCTTCGTGATGTTTTCCTAAGGCCGGGATTACAATGTGTAAACTTTTTTTAGAAAAACGTTCTTTTATAAAACTTGAAAAATGCTACCAATAAGATCATCGGTTGCATTTTCTAGAATGTAACACTTTAATGGCTGGGTTTTTTGAGTTTTATAAAAGGGATTTTATCAAACTTTCATAGTGTAATACCGGCCTAAAAGAAATGTAGGTACAGTCGAATCCCGTTATAACGATAACGGACGCCAAGAGACCGGAGGAATCACTTCGTTAAAACGAAATTTCGTTATAAAGAAATTCCATGTTACCTAGCATTGTTCCTGTGTAAGCTTATTTGGGGGAATTAGAAAAGTGTTCGTTAAAGTGAGATTTTCGCTATAACGGTATTCGTTAAAATGGGATTCGACTGTATATTTACGTGCAGTATGTTTTATGTTATTTCAAACTATAAAATCATTGACCACGTATATGCTCGGTGGAAATTCAAGTTCGTGGAATAACATTCTATACAGTATATTTCAAGAATCACGTAAATTAAAGTTTTCAGGTGGCACTCGGAAAATTTGTGATACGTGACATGTCCGGTGACACTGAAATAACAGAGTTCAATGAATATTCGTGGAATATGGAGCGGAATGACTTGAGAATCTGTCTAAAGGAATTTCGAGGATTCGGGAGTGTGAACTCGTGATGATTCGGGAGTGTGAACTCGTGATGATTCGAGTTCCGTGTTTCTGTAACTTTAATGAGAACCTTCGGCAAAATTTTTGCGAGCGAGTGAAATTATTCAACTCACGATATTGTCTGCACTCTGCACACTGTAATTGAACAGTGTATCATGGCATCGAACTTTTATCTGAAAGTTCTTCGTGGGTGCTTACGTTCAGCTGGAACACTACTTCGTATACGGTACTGCGTACGTATCACGTTCTAAATGTTCGATCTTAACTCTTTAAGCGGTTTTTGAATTTTTCCTGGTCCGCATTATAACTGCCACAGCGGAAATCGCTAAACCTTCTAGAAATTAGTGAAACAGATATTTCGAGGTGAACTCGGAAAGAAAAGTCATCTCGTCTCCGTCGGGACTATATATATAGAACCCAAGCCCTCTTGCATACCAGGCAAGCGAATTCTGTACCACTGGAACCTGCGTTCCTTATTTCACGCACCGTGGCATGAGACGCTGAAGTAGAGTCAGCAGTATCCTCCAGATGGTAGCATGCTTGCCCTGTATGCAAGAGAACCTGGGTTCGAGTCCCGACGTAGATAAGATTAAGGTAATTTATCATTAATTTTGATAGTTCAAACCTTTCTTTAAAAGACTGTGATATAAAAAAAATCCACTTTTTATAATATTTTTATGAAATATATTTTTATTTTGGGCCAAAGTAGCCCGTAAGTTAGGGTAACTTTGTCTCCACATCTCAAATATTCTCATTTCAAAACACTGAGAAGCATGCTTGAAGCAATGGAACCTACTGGTTTTGAAGATAATATATATTATATAATTATATATATATATATATTATATAAATGCAAAAATACTTTATTTAGGTTTAGTTTACACCACTGGTACTTCTTTGTAAAAAAACCGTTTGCAAATCAATCAAGAGAAAGACTAAACAACATCAGTCTTATTATAGGTACTGTACACCTGAGTATAATCATTGTATCAGTCTTTTAATTTATATTTCCCTATTTTCATTCTCACCTATTATATGGGTTCATTGTTTGCGGCAGTGATTATACCAGTACGTTGCAACGTAATCATCCAAACCCGGAAAAGAATAATTCGATCACTGACTGCGGATTACTCGATCTCTACCGACAACTAAACATGCTCTCCCATTGCGGTAGTTATACTTTTATAAATCGATTTTCCCCTACTTACAAATAAACAACACAGTCTTCCCCCTTAATTTATCAAGGATATCAAATAGATATACAATAACATCCTGGATATTCCTTTAATACATAAAACAATGAAGAAAAACCATTTTGCATATTTCATTCCAAACGTTTATAACAAACTACCATATGATATTATTTGTTCCCTCTCCGTACCGATACTGAAAAAACGATTAAAAAATTATCTTTTCTCAATAGCTGACATCAATGATCATTTTTGAAAAAGCGCAAAATCAGAACTCTATCAGTCATAGAAATGAATTACCTTTTGGGTTAGATACTGCCAGGGAACGACCGACGTATATTGACCTAGAATTGCAAAAAGGAACCACGGCTAAACGCGTTTCGGAACTATATGAAGTTCCTTCATCAGTAGCAAAGAAAGAATAGTGAAAATACACGTTATATATAGCGGGAGTTACTCGCTGTTGTAGAGAGTCTTGTAATTCCTACAACAGCGAGTAACTCCCGCTATATATAACGTGTATTTTCACTATTCTTTCTTTGCTACTGATGAAGGAACTTCATATAGTTCCGAAACGCGTTTAGCCGTGGTTCCTTTTTGCAATTCTGGATCAACATACGTCGTCGTTCCCTGGTATTCTATTAGTCACAGTCCTAAAATTAGTTTTATAAATAAGTACACTTCCTACTGTGTTTGCCTCCAATATTGTCGAAGTCACTAAACAATTATCGTATCATTCTAACATTTTATATGCATTAAGTATATGTGAGAATATGTCTGAAATGCTTTATATTGTGTATCCTGACTGAATACTCATTCATTCCATAGATGCAGAATTAATTTCGATGGATTTATTCATCTCTTTTTTGTTTGTTTATCATGTCCTTGAAATTGTATTGAAACTCAATTATACTTCGTGTAAATCAGTACAGATTCCACGTGATCTTTTGATGAATTTGTTTTCTCATCGTTATGTAATATTTCATCATGATAAATAAACTGTTCAAAAAAAGAGCCAAATTAGCCCGTGTTTATGGTAAGCATTTTATCCGGAAACGTGTGTACGTAATCCGAAGCATCACTGAGTAGTGCGAAAATGTTTTTAATCGATCATCTTCCTAAAGTTGAATAATAAAATCATTGAAATATATTTAATGACTTTATTATTTTAATGACATCTGTATCAGTTAGGTTGATTCGTTTCCTCCCATGCTGTTTATTTTTTTAATCTATTACAAATTTGTTTCTTCTAATTTGTTTTCATTTCATTTAATACTTGAACGAATCTAGAAAATTTTATATAACACACACTTCTCTCGATTTTTCTTTTTTGTGCCAATTATTATGCACTTTATTGAGTTTGACTTTCTGTGGTATTCTCAATATGTTCGCATTCATTTAATTTAAACGAACCGAACTTCTGATATCTACGAGATTTGTACTTCACCTTCATCGGATTTACGAGTCACGGTTTGTGTAGGATCTTCGATAACACACACACACATACAAGCAATGATAATATGAAGTGTACCACGACTGACCGATAGTTCCGTCATAATTAATGAGGTACATCCACATTTGTTACAGGCACACAAACTTCTCCTCTCTGTGGCTTTGCGAGCTTTATCATTCAATGGGACTTTCATTCGTGAATGGCGCTTCTGTGATTGTCGGATTCAGATTTACAAGACACGAGAGAGATCACTGTTTTCATCGCATGAAAAGATATTGATCGGATTACCTAGAGTTATGACTTTGTTCACATAGATTCATTCATCTCTTCGGACTTCTCAGGTAACGTGAAATATGATTCTCCGAAATATATGATGTCCAACCGAAATACTCAACACAACTAGTAATCGCAAGTGATCTAAACATGCGTGATCATTAAAATTATTTGTAACGAGTAGTTATTCTGATCGCGTGATACCTTCAAGTAGAATTATATCCAACTTATCTAAGGCCAGGATCACACTATAAAAGTTTTATGTAAGATCTTTTACAAAACTTGAAAAAACAATCAATAAGCGTATCGGTTACATCCGAGCGAATCAATAGGCTTATTGGTTGTATTCCAAATTTTATGAAAGAACTTTTCTAAAACTTCTATAGTGTTATCTCACCCTAACTGAAAATAGCCTATCATAAAATACAACAGCCCTTAAGCCGGGATTACACTATAAAAGTAAAATAACCGATAGTCTTATTGGTTGCATTTTCAAGTTTTATAAAACAACTTTAATAAGACTTTTACAGTGTAATCTTGGTCTTACGCCAGAATTACACTATGAAAGTTTGATAAAAGATTTTTTTTACAAATTCAAAAATATCTTAGCGAATATTGCACTTAGAAACGTGGAATTTTTTCTGTTGGTCTCAGTAGATACACGGCATTTACTTCCTAATTGTAAGTTAGGGAACGATATAAAAATTTAGATTTTTTTTAATTTGGTTACACGCTGTATTTTCACTCTCAAAATTGGTAGAGGGTAATTTTCGAACGCCTTTTGTAGCCTTTTAACGCCTTTTGAAACTTTTTTTAAATTGGAATCATACCTCTACGACGGACGGTTGATGAGATAAAGGCCGCATTAGCACTTACGGGACATTATAGATTAAATATTATAATCCTAAAATATATATATCCTATTTTTATGCCTGCATTTGTCATAAATCCATCTGAATTCAGCACCAGATTTGAAATTTATTTGAATGTACAGTGTATGCAATAAATGTATTTCAATACAACGAATGTATTTGTATGTGATTATGTATGTGTGTGTGTATATAATTATTATTTATACTGTTTGATGTATGGATGTATATATATGTTCCATAACATTTAGCATTTATTCTCTCCTTTCACTTAGGTGTAATTTTGATCGCATAAAATTATGTTTATGGTTGGCTGTACAGGCCCAGGTCTCTTGACGACTAATACTGTCTTATAGATAAAATCTTATGACATATCTTGAACTGGAACAAAAAAAAAATATCTCCGCGAAAATTGAATCAAAAATATGGAAGCAATATTCGCTCACAGCTGCATTTACATTGCAAAAATTGGAAGTTTTAGCACACGGGTTCTGCATAAGAAGTAATATTTTTTCTATTTTTTTTTTTTTTTTTATGTATACGTCCCCTTGGGAAATTCAAGACATTTTTAAGTAACCACACGTCATTTGAAAGCTTTTTGAATTGAAAATATGTTTCTAAAGTCGACGGTTGCAGAGTTATCCGTTACGCAAACAATTTGTCTGTATACTTTAAGCTTAATTTCAATTCATATCAAATTTCTTTTCGCTATTGCTACATCAGAACTCATAATGCTTTTAATTTGCAATGAATGTTGTTGTTATAAATAACATTATTGTCACATACATGAAAGTGACGTAGAAGGGAAAGATACATTTCAGCCATTGACGATGCAAAAAAAAAAAAAAAAGAAATTAAATTAAAACATCACATTAATGCACATTTCGAAACTTATTCGATTCGAAGTACTATTGAAATCTCAGCTTTCTCCATATTATGGAGAAACGCATTCTATGTGGCGAACGTCGATTTACATGCATGCATAAAGATGAGTAGGTGGGGAGTTATGAAAGAAGCCTCAGAAAATACTTTCGTTCGAGAAATGGACATTCTTATTTCTTTTCAAAAGGTTTTCAAAATTAATTCAAGGAGAGGAATTTTCTTCTAGAAGTAATTCTTACGAAACGACACAAGAAGCCCGTTGTAATATTATTTCTACCGGATGGATTTGTCGTCAGTATTGCAGCTTCTTAGACGGATTCCCACTATTGAAATTTTCAGATGAGCGGGGGAAAAATCAAATTCAAATAGAAGAAAAATAAAATCTCAAAAATTTTTTAGAAAATTTATATTGCGATGGGTTTCGAACGAACCTTTTTAGTGAAAACTTCCATTGAATATAAAACGTGGGTGTTTCAAATGAAATATTCAAAATATATATATATATATTTATTTATATATATGTGTGTTTCTTCTCCTTCAAGCATTTGATAAATAAATTTATTTTTTAAATATACACATCATCGTGCATAAATTAAAGTTTATGAACTCATATAATCAAACGTAAATTATTTTTCGATTAATTAACGAATCAGATGCTATTTCTTTCACTAAACTTGGTTTACCAGACGTCCCGTCCGTGCCCCCGCCCCATACTCTTATGAAATGAGTGGTATTACGTCATTTTTAAAGTTTATTCTTTCAATGAGAAACTTTTTTTCTATAGTCTTTGCTTTGCACCTTCGGAAAATCCGAAGAAATCCTACTTCAGTAGAAAAAAAACCGTCATGCCAAAAAAAAAGATACGTCATTTTACAGGGGATTTAGTGATTTCTACTGTGACGCGGAAAGGGTTAAGAATTCACGCACTCAAAATACATTGACCATTAAATATATATTCTTTTATTTAAAAAAATCTTTATTCGAATTTTAAAATTCTCAAGGAAAATCAATTAATTGAAATGGAATCGCTGCCGCCATGAACAAGAGAGAGAAAACATACAGCAGTGTCCTGTAAGTACTAATGCGGTCTTTATCAACCGTCCATCGTAGAGGTATGATTCCAGTTTGAAAAATGCTGAAAAGACGTTCAAAAACTACCCTGTACTTGTTTCGAGAGTGAAAATACAGTGCTTCACAAAATAAAAGATCTAAATTTTTATACGTCTCCCCTCACCTCGTTCTCTAATTTCTAATTAGAAAGTTGTTGCCCTGTATCTCCCGAGGCCAACAGAAAAAAAATCCATGTTTCTAAGTGCAATATTCGCTAAGATATTTGGATTCAAAAATCGGAGAAAAGTTATGACAGAACGGCAAAAACTAATGGACAACGTATCCTTTCCCAACTTTTCTTCGGTTTTTGATTTCGAATACCTCAGCGAATATTGCAGTTAGAAACATGGAATTGTTTCTGTTGGCCTCAAGAGAGACAGGGCAGCACTTTGTAATTGAAAGTTAGAGGACAGGCTGACCGTATAAAAATTTACATTTTTTATCTTGTGACACCCTGTATTTTCACTCAAAATTCGTACAGGGTAATTTTTTTTAACGCTTTTTGAGCATTTTTTAAATTGGAATCATACTTCTACCACAGATGGTCGATACAAGATAAAAGCCGCATCAGCACATACAGGACACCCTGTATGTACATCGCAAAATATCCTATTGCCTATTAGTTTCACGTTCGATTCTTCTTTTTTTGCATGCTGCACATCTGTTTAAAGCCAACAAGACAGCTTCACTTGAAGAATTTTAACAGATACTGCTGTTTTTGTTTAATAGGTGGCAGCAGGGGTTGCAGCGTATCGCTTTTTCTCTCTTGAGTAATAATGGAACCTGATATTGCTACATTAGAATTCCTGCTGCCATCTGCAAAAAAATTAAGAAAAAATTCACATCGTACAATAAGCAGTTGTGTAGTATTCGATATGAACTAATTAACCCTTTCAGACCCTGGTGCCACAAATGTGTGGGTTGCTTTTTCTCACTGTAGAATTTTTTGTTTTGATCTCAGGGAGTTAAACACCGACTTAAAGGATTGTGTAAGTTTTGAGTTAGAAATACGGTGATATGAACGTTAAGGGGCTTTCATCAGAGGGCAGCACTTAAAGTTGAACTTTTGAGGAGGGGAAGGGTTAAGATGGCTTCCAGGAGAAAGTGTCTCCGGGAAAAATATGATTTGTTACATAAAATTTTTCAATAAAATTCTAGAAAAAATTGTATGTGAAGATGAATATACCCTGCATCATCTTGGCTGAAAACATTTGAACGAAGGGAATTATTTATTCACAAAAAAATATTCAAGAAAAATATTTGCTGACATTTATGTTTTTAATGCATTTTTTTTAGTATCAAAAATGCAAAAACATTTTGAAAAATTATAAAAAATGAATACTCGAGTCTGGAAGAATTAAAAAATTACCCTTTCAGCTATTTTAAGTACTGGTTTTTAAAAACTGCCAAGAAATTCATTAATTAGAATCTTTAAAAAAAAAACATTTTTTTTTTTATTTCACGTAAAAAAGTTTTTATTACACTGTATTAAAATAAAAATCTCATTTTAAAGATCGTTTCATGATTTCCTAGGTTTCGGGGTGATTCTTTTTCCCTCTTTAACTTCATTGCACAAAGTAATTAATACAGGAAAACAAAAACTCGGAACTTAATTAAATCCAGTGGATTCCGATTTCCCCGAATGTTAAAACTTTTTTTTCTTTTCATTTCATGCATTATTTGAATTTTTCTTTTACCGGCTCAGTATATTAATTAGAAAAAAATGAAGGATATTTAAAATTTAATGCAGCTAATAAATTTAGCATCATTGCATAAAGATGTTATTGAGAAGTAAAGAAAGGATCGTGTTTTAAAACGAATGAAATTAAGAGCTTGAGGAAATTAGTTGTTTTTCATTTAAAAAGTGTAAAATTCGTTTTCTTACATGTTTTTTTTTTCTTTCGTAATTTAACATAAGAACTGCAATAACACTGCCAAAAAAATTTTATTTTTGGTTGGTCTAATTTCAAAATTAAGCACGTATTCTTATTGTACATCGGTGAAAGAAGATTGAGCATAATATTTTATTTGAAAGAAAAATTTGATTGCAATTTTTATTTTCCGTAGAATGCAATTAAAATTTAATGAAAAAAAAATACAAATGATAAATCGGATTTTTTATTCCCAGGAAGCTTTTCAAAGTCGTTAGGATCTTGAGATGTTCTCTTTAATCGCAATAGTTTTATATATATATATATATACATATTACAATACAAATGCAACGCCACAACAGGCAAATTGCCCAACGAGGTGGCTGACTTAAGAACACCATGGATCCCGAGTCATTTTTTTGGAGGCCCTACCTACTACTGCTACACCCCATCCCCCGCGGAACCCCCAACGAATCGGTACTTACGGGAATGTGAGTGTACGTGTAGTGAAACCTGATGTGAAGTTTTTTTTTGTGTTTCTCTGTAATGCTTGTTATGTGTAGTGCTGCCATCTGCCACCAGTTTTTCAAACTATGAGTGAAGTGTTATGATTGAATGATTTATCGTTGTAGGACTGTTGCTCTCTGTGGCGAGACTTTTTAACGGGGAGATCGGCTCGCATTTGCGCCTTGAAGTTGGGAACCACAGAAAACCAACTTCAGCCGACCACCACTGTGGGGTTCGAACCCGCATGCTCGCATCGCGAGTCCGTCACTATAACCACTCGACCACCACAGCGGCAAGACTTACAAAGGTTTTCTTTTAAAAACTCGGAAATAAAAATTATTTTTTTAAATAATTATATTCTTTCAGAAATTTGATTTTAAAGTTTTCAAACTTATGTCTTTATGCCTTTTTTAGATTAAGAATCAGTTGAAATGCTTATTTCTTTTCAGCCGCCTATTTGGAAAGAGACGGGTATAGTAGCCCATAAGCCTTCCGCTAAATCTACCATTGCACATACAGTAGAATCCGGACTATCCGGCCTAATGTGACGGAAGAGCGGGCCGGATAACACAAAAGTTGGGTAGGGTGGAGATCTATATATAAATGCTTACTTATATTATCTAATATTGCCCGCGACCTCAAACCTAATTTTGTACAAAATGAACTGAGCGGCACATTTGCAGATCACTTAAGTCACAAGTTCAGTACTACATGACTCAAGTTGCTCGCGAACATTACCAGATCACTTAAGTCACAAGTTCAGTACTACATGACTCAAGTTGCTCGCGAACATTACCAGATCACTTAACGCCAACGACACGTTTTTAAACCAATGAAGTGGCCCTCACTCTCTAAAAGGTTGAGCACCCTTGTAAATAATCAGGTGTTTTTGGTTCTCTAACTATATATAATCCATAACTTTTAGGCAGAATGCGCAGAACTATTAGGCAGGGTGCCTGACATCCTGTATTACAACACTACTATGCAGGTTGCATCGCTTGTGGTTATCGGTCCAGTGTGGAATGCGCCTTAGGCCGATTTCAGATATTTTTGGTGGCAGGAAAATCATCGAGCAAAGCGAATGAAATCTTGCAACGCATCTCATTGATTGGAGGTAGAATAAATATCCTTCGAGCGACAGACCAAGAATAAGAAAGCGGATCTTTCGTTAATTTGTTTGTTAATGACCCATTTCTAGCTTCAAATAATAATTACAGTTAATCGTGTTGTAAATAATTACAATGAGTTTTAATGATTTCGACGAGTTCATTAACAAACTTTTTGGAGATTTATATTGAATAGCTAAAATATTCTTTTTGTTGTAGAAAGAATCCGGAAAACAAAGAGGGAAACAAAAGAATGGAAGAGAAGAGAGCATTCCTAGCTCTCTGATATGGCATCTGTGTATAGATAATGATGTCCGTCATTGGTCATTCCATCTAGTGATCTAGATAACATGTAAATGGGTCACTAGAGCAGGGGTTTCCAAAGTAAGTTTCTCACGGAACCCCCTTGAGTTATAAGGTTGTTCCGCGGAACCCTTGATGATGATGAGGCTGTTCTACGTAATATGAACAAATATTTGAATAATTATCAAAAAAGATGTCCCTACTTCCGTCTCAAAAGCATCATAGCCTCAGTGAAAAATGATAGAACCAAGGCACCATTTAATGAAACTTATTTATTGTATTAAAGCATTGTGCCAGATCTTACCGTAGAAGCCCCTATGCAATGAGGTCTCCGCAGGGCCGCAATTAGGGGGATCAGGCGGACCAGAGGGGACGTAAATTTTATTCTCAAACCTCTCCTTCAACATTACAAGGGGGCGCCAAAATGCCACTTGCCCCGGGTGACGAAGCATCTAGTTGCGGCCCTGGGTCTCCGCATAGCCCTCACAAGGGGGAGTAGTAGTGCCGTCTTAACCTATGAGCCCACCCGAGCAGGGCCCGGGGATCTTAAGAGAAGAGGGGCCTCAGAAAAATGAGAAGTAGTTAAATTTTTCGAGAATTTTCCAGGTAGAGCCTAAGAAAAATCACTTAGCCCGGGGCCCATAACGCTCTTAAGACGGCCCTGGGGAGGAGAGGGGCTGACAGGACTCTTGCCCGGAGGCCCGAGATGATTCTCTTTCATAATTTTTAGTTTTTCACACTACAAATTCATAACAGATTTTACACAGAATTTTGATATCGCGATATCTGCACGAAATGATAAAAATAAAATACTACCTTATACAGTATAGCCGGGAATTTTCTCTGCTCAGCAAAAAAATTTTGTATGTACAAGGAAGCATTTTCAGTCACGTTCAGACTCTAAACGTGCAAACTTTGTAAACTTATTTACCATGAAAAAAATGGTGCCTTTCTTTGTTACATTTGTCTATAACCAATGAACGGGTAAAAATAAAATTTTCTCAGTAAAAATGTGACTTCTAGAAAATATTAAAAATAAATGTACACACACAGAGTACAGTATATATAAACTATATATATATATATATATATTACATGTAAAACATCATTGAACTAGAACTACTGCTGTCACCTATCAAATGGAAAATGCAACCGTTGGGATGTTCACTTCGATTCAAATTGATGACCGGTTTTTGATTGATGTGTGCTGCGTTGAAAAACTCAATGTAATGTGGTATTGAAAGAGGGAGACAAATATTTTTTGAGCAATATTAGATAAATTGTCAAGTTTGCTTCAAAATTTTAACAGTTGTTTGTGTGTGGTATTAACATTAATGAATGTTATCATAGGCGTACGCAACATTTTCTAAAGGGGAGGGGGTTCAATTTTTTTTTTCTTCTCACGGGGTTAGAGGTTTACATCTTTCCTGCAAAATAACACTATAATTTCAGACGAGCGTACGGCAATGAATGTTAGTAAGATGTGCACGAGTAATCCAGAACATCCTCCTTGGCTTTTTGAAATTGCAATCGCGAAGAACATAGACAGGAGACCCAGTTCTATTCTGGTGTAAATAATAAATGTATAATCGATTACAATTACAAGTTTTGTGCATATTACTAATGTTTGTCTACCACACACAGACAACAATCGTTAAAATTTTTAAGCAAACTTGACAATTCAACTGATATTATTCGTCAAAAATTATTTATCAGTATCATACTACATTGACTTTTTCTATGCTGCACATTAATCAAAAACCGGTCACCATTTCACACAATCGAAGAATCGTAACAGTTTTATTTGATAGGTGACAGCAGCAGTAGTTCCATTTAGTGATGTTTCTTTCGTGTATTCTACATTTATAATATACTAGGGGGGCTCTGCCCCCCCGCCACCTTTGGCGGCCAATCCCCCCCCCCACTTCTCTCCCGGACATATCTTGTTTATTTCGTCCCACTTCATCAGCGTGCTATGGAAAAGGGGAAAGGGACGTGTGAAAGCACCAGCCTACTGAAGAAGCGAATTTTAATGAAAATAATAATAAAGCAACAAAAAACAAATGAGATTCATCAAGTATCCCCAGAAAACTTCCCCATGGGGGTCCCCAGATTCAATTCGCTGAATTTCAGTGGGGCCCCACACTGGATATATCTTGGGCTACCGATGTGTTGCAAATTTTACAATGTTAAACCACAAAAATCAATGAGATACATTCAGGGGCACCGAATTACAACCTGCCAACATTTCCATGAAGCCCTGACCTGCAAGCTTGTCGGACACCCCCCTGTGAGAATTTTTCATTTTTATCAATTTTACAACGAATAAAATCCAGGGCCCCAAATCCAGTAGCGGGGACACAATACGCAGATTTTTAGTGGGGCCCCAGACTGGCTATATCTCGGGTTTCGGCTGTGGCAAATTCTACAACAGAAAAGAATGAGATTCATCCAGGGCCCCCAAAATCAAACCTGTAAACATGGGGCCCCCCGACTTGGAAGCTTGTCGGTCATCCCCCGGTGCGAGTGCATGAAAAATTTTCATTTGTATTCGTTTTACCAACGAATAAAATCCAGGGCCCCAAAATGAAGCCTGTAAACATGGGGCCCCCGACTTGGAAGCTTGTCGGTCATCCCCCGGTGCGAGTGCCATGAAAAATTTTCATTTGTATTCGTTTTACGAACGAATAAAATCCAGGGCCCCCAAACAATTACCCGGGACACCAATTCGCATACTTTTGGTGGGGCCCCAGACTGGCTTTATCTCGGGCTTCCGCTGTTGCAAATTCTACAACAGAAAAGAATGAGATTCATCCAGGGCCCCCAAAATGAAACCTGTAAACATGGGCCCCGACTTGGAAGCTTGTCGGTCATCCCCCGGAGCGAGTGCCATGAAAAATTTTCATTTGTATTCGTTTTACCAACGAATAAAATCCAGGGCCCCCAACCAATTACCCGGGACACCAATTCGCATACTTTTGGTGGGGCCCCAGACTGGCTTTATCTCGGGCTTCGGCTGTTGCAAATTCTACAACAGAAAAGAATGAGATTCATCCAGGGCCCCCAAAATGAAACCTGTAAACATAGGGCCCCCGACTTGGAAGCTTGTCGGTCATCCCCCGGAGCGAGTGCCATGAAAAATTTTCATTTGTATTCGTTTTACCAACGAATAAAATCCAGGGCCCCCAAAATGAAACCTGTAAACATAGGGCCCCCGACTTGGAAGCTTGTCGGTCATCCCCCGGAGCGAGTGCCATGAAAAATTTTCATTTGTATTCGTTTTACCAACGAATAAAATCCAGGGCCCCCAACCAATTACCCGGGACACCAATTCGCATACTTTTGGTGGGGCCCCAGACTGGCTTTATCTCGGGCTTCGGCTGTTGCAAATTCTACAACAGAAAAGAATGAGATTCATCCAGGGCCCCCAAAATGAAACCTGTAAACATAGGGCCCCCGACTTGGAAGCTTGTCGGTCATCCCCCGGAGCGAGTGCCATGAAAAATTTTCATTTGTATTCGTTTTACCAACAAATAAAATCCAGGGCACCCAAAATGAAACCTGTAAACATGGGCCCCGACTTGGAAGCTTGTCGGCCATCCCACGGAGCGAGTACCATGAAAATTTTTCATTTGTATTCGTTTTACCAACGAATAAAATCCAGGACCCCCCAACCAATTACCCGGGACACCAATTCGCATACTTTTGGTGGGGCCCCAGACTGGCTTTATCTCGGGCTTCGGCTGTTGCAAATTCTACAACAGAAAAGAATGAGATTCATCCAGGGCCCCCAAAATGAAACCTGTAAACATAGGGCCCCCGACTTGGAAGCTTGTCGGTCATCCCCCGGAGCGAGTGCCATGAAAAATTTTCATTTGTATTCGTTTTACCAACAAATAAAATCCAGGGCACCCAAAATGAAACCTGTAAACATGGGCCCCGACTTGGAAGCTTGTCGGCCATCCCACGGAGCGAGTACCATGAAAATTTTTCATTTGTATTCGTTTTACCAACGAATAAAATCCAGGACCCCCCAACCAATTACCCGGGACACCAATTCGCATACTTTTGGTGGGGCCCCAGACTGGATATATCTTTTGCTTCCGCTATCGAAATTTTTCAACGTTAAAGCAGCAAGAAAACAATGAGATCCATCAAGGGCCCCTGGAAATGAAAACTTTTTACTTATACGTGAAATCTTCCCCGGGTACCCCGACCCTGTGTTGGGAGCACTGCTGTTGTGTGTGTATATTATACATATATATACCTCTCGGCATGGACCTCCCCCCCCCACAAAGGAAGGGCTGACAGGGGCCACAACGATTCTTATCACTTTTTGATTTTTCACACTATAAATTAATCACAGAGGGGCTCCTGAAAAGCTGGTTTGGGGGCTCGAAATCTAAATTCCAGCCTAAGGGCTCTGCTGTAGGATGTAGGAGCCTCTTGGTACATGCACATAACATGGTCCCGATGGGTCAAATGGGTCCCGATATGTGAATATCGACCCAATATGATATATGATATCATATCGATATATGAATATATGAATATGAATGTACGATATATGAATGTGAATATCGATATATGAATCGAACCCACTTCCGTAACAGATTTCCGTCACTCAAAAATTTCACCCACTTCCGTCACTCGGTTGCTTAGCGACAGGCCCTTTTCGAGTTTGTTTGTGATTTTATATTATAGAATAGATATATAGAATGATTACTTAATTCCGCTTGCTGCATCTTATGTATAACTGTTTATTCTGGAGGCATACTTCCCATTAGAAAAAAAATTAACTTCTTATATAGACCTCCCCCCCCCCCCAGGTCCTCAAAAACCCTTCTTGTTAGAAAGTTGTTGCCCAGTCTCTTCTGAGGCCTACAAAAAAATTCGACGTTTCTAAGTACAATATAAGCAGAGATATTTGAATTCAAATATCGAAGAAAGTTGGGGAAGAACAGCATAAACTAATGAACAACGCTTCTTTCCCTCGTTTATACTGTTCTTTCCTAACTTTCTTCGTTCGTTTTTGAATTCAAATATCTCGGTGAATATATAAGTATTTTGGCTTTTTTTTCAAGTTTTGTAAAAGATCTATCAAACTTTTATAGCATAATCCCCTTACAAAAAAAGAATCCAAATAACGAGCACATTTTAGATACGTCATTTGTTTTAATACAGTTAAAATTAATTTTCTATATGGTCCCCACTCCCCCATCCTTTAATTTTCAATTTAAAAAGTTGTTGCCCTGTCTCTGCTGAACCCTTCCAAGTGCAATATTAATCGAGATAGTCCTATTTGAGTCCAAAAATAGCTGAAAATGAGAGAAAAAATAGCGTAGAAGCGTGATGAAGTGTTAATGCTGTGCTTTCCCTCATTTTTAGCAATTTTTGAAGCCAAATCATCTCGACTAATAACTTAGAAACATGGAATTTTTTTTGTTGGGTTCACCAAAGACAGGACAACTTCCCAATGGAAAATTAGAGGACCCTAGTAAAATAAATTACATTTGTGCAATGTGCTTATTTAGACACTTAGAAACAAACTTGGAAAGTATGTTTCTTTAACCAACGGTTTCCCAGTAATTTCAGCTGGAACTGACTTAAGTTTTTTGCCCTGTTTAAGTTCAGTTTAAAATACAGCCACACTCGCCGACCTTTTACTTTTAAATTAACGAACGAACACTTTTTAAATTAACGGAAATGTAGCCGCTGCTTGTAGGAATCACGTTCGTTCACCCATTTTGATTCTTATAAACGATCCTCCAACATCAAAACAGAGTTTTGTTTTGCAGATTTGATTCTTATAAATGGTTTTTTATGACCAGTGATTCTTATAAGCGGTGGCTATAGTATTTTTTCAGCGCTGATGAATCTTGGTGTTGATTTCGAGATTGTTTTGTGAAAATTGCTCAAATTTAGTGGTGACCATATGACCCGTATTTCCCAGGACATTCCCGCATTTTTTCAACCGCCCCAATTTTTTTCTCACAAAAATGTCCTGTTTTTTCCATATTTTCAACGAAGCTCTAATTTTTGTTATTGAAAATCTTACTTTAGATGAGAAAAATTAACTCATTGTTTTTGCTTTATCATGTGCTGAATTCTATTCTGTGAAGGGGTCCGTACGCAACATTCGAAATTTTCGAGAGTTAGATGTCTGTGACCTTTATCTTTTATTTTTTTTGGCACAAACGGTCTCTAGAGCACAAAAGGTTAAGAACCAACCTCTACTTTGACATCATTTTGGCGATAATTGTTGGTATTCGCATCGAGGAGATCCCAATTTCCCGTATTTTTGCTCCAGGAAATATGGTCAACATGAACAAAATTAGAAATTCAACCGTTAAGAAAGAAAAAAAAAAATTAGATCTTGTATCTTGAGTTGGTATTTAACTTGATTGAACAAGTTAAGAGATTAATTGACATGGAAAGGACTCTATAAATTTTTCATTCTTTGAAAGTCCCTAACTAATTATCGGATAAACCCACAACTGCATTAAAAAGAAACGAAAGTGGGGGAAGAACAAATTAAAAAAGATGTCAAAGTGCAGAACTTTTTCTTGACCAAACTTATTGATCAATCTAATCAATAAGTTTGACAAGTGGCAATTAATGTCCTCTAAATAATTCAAAATTCATAAAAACTGAAAGAATTGGTATATTGTGAATGCGGTTTGCAAAGAAGTAATTCTCACGAAGGTTCGGGGGGGGGGGGGGGGGGGGGTTAGCGCAGAAAAAAATTTAGTTCGAATTTTTGTCAATAAAGGACACGGCACAAATAAAAATCACTGGAAATATGCAAATCAGCATCCTATAAAATGTAGGTTGCATGATTAACAGCTCATATCTGAGTTTTCCTGCTACTGACACTTCCATACGGTTTTCGTGATATTGACATTGGAGGATGAACTCTATCGGTGAACTTGTTGAAACCGTAGCCACGAATCTCTGGCTGAAGCTGTACGAATGTTTTGGTCCTAGAAGAGATTAAAGAAAGGTTCGGGTGCATCACCAAAAATTTGAACCTTCTTTCCGCTCAAGAAAGAAAAAAAACTGAGAATAAGATAACCGAATTCAAATATGCTCATTCCTTCAATTTTTATGAATTTTTAAACTCTTTATGAATTTATGGGATCCCCTGTGAATCCGATGTTAGTGCATAATGCAATTATCACAGATTTCATCTCCCAAATATATATGGGTTCACTCTTATTGTTCAACAGCTAATTTCCCAAACATATTAAACTTGGAGTTGACTTGTAATTACAAAAAGTGTCTCAAACATTATTACTACTTGAGCCCAGATATATATATGCAAATGTTTATGTGCATATTTTGGCCTTATTTTAGCATTAATGCATATAAATGCATGAAATGAAAGAATTTTAAAAATAAGTATATTTTTGAAGGTTCATTTAAGCTCAATCACTTTTGATTTATAATTTTTCAAATAAATATTGTTCCCGATAATTTTTCACAAGTCCTTGAAATAAGCAGAGGATGAAGCAATCTTCAGGACGTCACAAATTTATTTACAGAACAGCAAATTTTTACAAGCAGAGACACATACTAACCAGATCAGAGTTCCCTTATTGAGCATCTCTCCCTCTTCTTGTGATCACCTCACTATTTATAGGTATGGTCGAAACTTCGAGAAAAAGAATATTCCATGAAATTCTATTTTACAGTTTGTAAGTTGGCGGCCCCCCCCCCCCCACCTACAGAGACCTTCTAGATCAGTGATTCCCAACATGGCCTCCTGGGGGGGGGGGGGGTCCAGGGGGGCGGTAGAAGCTACGGGTTTAACATAGGATCCTATGGGTTAGATTGCGTTGGGGGAAAAAATGTCTGTAGAAGGGGGGAGATGGGACAAAAAAGGTCGGGAAACTATGTTCTAGATAAATCTAAAAGCTTTGAGCATATTGATTATTGTCCAGAGGGGTTATTCAAAAATTGTGTTACCAATATTTTTCGTAACAATACTTCTCATGTTTACATAACATTGGTTTTTTTCCCCCCAAAGGCAGGATTTAGTGAATTAATAGAAATGTTTGTAATACTTTATTTTCCAAGTATCAACCGTTTGATTGTAAGACGCTTCTTAGAGATACATCAAAAGTGTTCAATTTTTTTAGAAATAAATGTCCAAATTCTTTTGTTACTGGTATTTCATATACATATTTCATAACATATTTACCATTTTTAAGTGCATATTTCACCCCTTTTTTAGTGCATACAATTCTGGCTCTAGTTATTACACATAATCTTTATAGCAGTTTTAGGAAAAAAATTATTATTTGTGTGAAAAAGTTATGAAACTCAAATGTTTACAAACACGCACTACCCTTAATTTTATTAAAATCTTGACAAACATGTGACATTAATATTTATAACATTTGATTATCATAATTAGCATTATTTTGAAACTTAACAAGGTACTAAGTATAGTGTGAAAAGTACTCAGTTGAAGCTGCCACCTATTTTCTAAAACAGAGGTTCTTGATATTTTTTAGGCACAACCCAAAATCAACACCACTATCAACTTCTCGACCCATGAGTTCATTTCAAATTTAAAAGTGCTTATTAAACATTCCCAAATAACAAAATATTTGGTTTTCAAAATTTTTAAAACCAGGTCTGTGTCGTATTAATGGGTGGACCCAACCAGGTTTTAACCAGGGCCCTGAATCAAACAGGCCCCTCAAATTATTGGAAGCTTCACTCTTATTCTGAAATCCCCTTCTTTCATAAATTATGGAGAGTTATTTCTCCAATTAATTCTGGAATTTTTTCATTAATTCTGGAATTAAAACTTCTTTGTGAATTCTGTGTGTGAAATTCTTTCTCACAATAAATAAATTAACAGAAACACACTGCTTAAACCTTATGACTTAATTTATTTGAAAGTCCTCAAAATATGAAAATGGGAAAAAGTAACCAGATACTAGCTAACACCATTTTTTGCTGTTTCTGGACTTCCTTTGTCAAATGAATCATTCATATCAGCTGCATCAATTTCAATCTCTGAATTGTCTATCGATTCACTGATGTTGTCTTCGTCGTTTCGTGAATTTGAAGCCTCCTCGCTGTTCGCTTTGATTTTGAACCTTTTCTTGTCCCTTTTTTCTGTGAAGAAAATGAAAGTATTTCATGTAGTTGGTTTGAAATTGAACATTATTGGGTGTTTGAAAGATACGTTTTCATGAATTTGGGGTCATTTCGAATAAAACTAATTTTTTTTTTCACTATAATTGCTTTCTCCATGAAGAATTCAAAATGCTGTTCCATAGGGGAATTTCTCTTTTTACTCCATAGATATATATATACAGGGTGCATAGCGAATGGGGGTATGCTATTTTACTGACAAACCGTTGATCCTAAAAATATACTTCTAATTACAAAAAGTTCCCAAATAGCGTATAACACTCAGATATGTTATTCATGTTGCAAGGGGTTGTATAATTATGAAAATAAAATAAAAATTAACTTTTTATACAAGCCTAGTGCGTTCCAAAATCCAATCAGAGAGTTGCCCTGTCTTTTCTCCACATTTACAGCTGTTTTTTCCCAACTTTCCCACATTTTTTGAATTTTAATATATATCAGTAAATATTACTTAGAAACATGGAATTTTTTTGTTGACATCAGGAGAGACAGGTCAACAACTTTTTAATTGGTTTTAGGGCACACTGGGCTGTATAAAAAGTTAATTTTTTATTTTAATAACTATACAATCCCTTGCATCATGAATGGCATATCTGAGTACTACATGTCATTTGAAAACTTTTTCTAATTGGAAGTATGCCTTTAGGATCAACAGTTCACCAGTAAAATGCCATACCTTACAAAATTATTTGCACAAAAAGTCATTATCAACATATCAGAGACAGTTTTAATTGTATCTTAAAATATCAGACCTGTATTTATCTTTTGCTTCAGCAACTATCTGCCTTGATAATGGACGGCATACATGATACCACACTCTTGGACAGGCCCTGATTTTCACATGGACAAGTGGGACACTTGCCCAATGCCTGCCCCCTAATTTTAGGGTCCCCAAAATTTGAAAAATGTATTTTCACTGACTAATCAAAGGTCTTTGGACCTTGTTGCAGGAATGGGAGCATAATTCCTGTTTTCCCCCACGGTCCCCTCATGTCAAAATCAAGAGTTGCTCTCAGGGAATGCCCAAATTGAGTCGTGTGCAGCATTCGCAACTCAATGCAGAGCAGCACGCAGTTTTGCAGAAAATGGAAATCAAAAGAACAGATCAAATTGAGACACAACGCTATGCTTCGCTGATCACATTTTGCACGTGCACAATTCTTCGTTATTAATTTTATAGAAAAGTTAGCTGGTTATTGTATTTCTTCATAAATGAAGAATTCAGAACAGTGTATGCAAGGTGTGTATTGAATTCAAAAACAATTTTCAGGAAAATAATCAGACGGGGAAAATTGCATAAAAAGGGGAATGATGATTTTTTTCAAAAGATGAAATTCATCAAAAGATTTTATTAAAGTTTTTTTCCTGTTTAATTTACTTCTAGTAAAATCAATTGACATCGGCAGAATGACATATGTAGCTCTTCAAGAACAACAAATTTCATCGTGAAACTGATTTGGTAGTTTAGAAAAAAAGATCATAGCATTTTCAAAATGTCTGACAATTCACGCTGATCATAGAAAATGCACAGATTTTCTTGATTCTAATTTTTCAAAGAACTGATTTCAAAATTCCTTGTACTTACCATACTCTGTAACATCTACCCCACTCATTCTGAGATAATGAACACGTTCCTGTTTTGCAACATAGCAACGCAAAGTGAGCTTCCCTTTCCATGCACACACTTCAATACTGAATTCATCGTCAGTACTATTGGAGGACAACAGTATAACATAGATGAGAGCATGAATCATTTGCATCATACAAATTAAGGCATGTACACAGCAATTTAACCACAGAAATCATTTGAAATTCGAATCAATGTTCATAAACTATTAATAAAGGAGTTCATTAATTATATTTTTAAAAAATTCTGAAGGGCAAGTGTATAGTTTACAGTTGATTCAAATTATTGGAAAAATATTCTCACTACTGAGTAATATAATATAATACTAACCCTTCATTTCCGATGTAAACTAAAACCACGCAGCCTGATTCTGAAAAAAGAAATAAAAAAATAATTTATCAGCATCTAAAAGTTACTGAAGGCAGTCACCAAATTCAAAAAAATGATGTCATTCACAAGCTTCTATGGCAACTGTTCAAAGTTTCTTCAGGATTATTGTATATACACGGTAATTCAAAAGTAATCATTGGATTTCAAAGTAATATATTTCAGAAAGTATTACAGATTTACAGACATGAATAGTATCTCGTAAGCAGAGAAGACATTTAAAGTTTTTTTTTCACTATTTATAAATGTTCTATGCATCCTCCTTCCATTATGGGCACACATCTGTATGGTAGTCAAATTTATCCCACATATGGTTCGACATGTCAGCATTGATATTCGTGAAAGTGGTGGTAATTCGGTTCTTGAACTCATTCAGCATAGATGGCAGTGGAATCATATACACTGTGTTTTTAATGAAACCCACAGGAAAAAGTCACTAAAATTGAAGTCAGGAGATTTTAGAGGCCACCCAAAAAAGGCAGATTCGCAATTACCACATCAGTCATTCCATCATCCAGAGATTTCCTCATTCAGGTAGTGATGAACTTCTCTGTGCCAATGCGGTGGAGCCCCCATCCAGCTGGAAAATGAAGTTAGCGAATTCTCATTGAATTGTGGAAATAACCATTCCTCTAACATGTAGAGATAAGTAAGACTCGTTACAGGGTTTCAATGAAAAAATAGGGCCTGCACACCTTTTGAGACTGCTGCAAAGACGTTTACTTTAGGAGAATCCCATTTAATTTGCACATGTGTATGTGGGTTTTCAGTACCTCATATGCAGGTATTGTGGGGGTTCACCACCCCACTTACATGGAACGTTGCTTTGTCACTAATTGTCCAATAAAATCCTCATCCTCCATTGCTTCCTCCACGAGATTAAAAAAAGTGTATCACAACTCATGGTCACAAGGTATAAGTTGCTGCAGGACTTGTATGGAGCACAATTTGAAACATAGGCAAAGTAAAATTCTCCACACAGTTGTTTGCGGGATATCCGATTCGCGACTATTACATTAAGTGGAATTTTGTGGGCCGTACACGAAAGCATATCCAATGGCACCCACTACATCTTCTGAAGCACTTGGCCTTCCACACCTTTTTTTACCCAAACAACCGATCTCCTTGAATTGGCAAAACCATCACAGAATACTCTGATGGGACGGCAATTGTGTTCCGTATTTTCTTTGGTATGCTTGTTGCACTGAAACAAGCAAATGAAGATGTCTCATCTTCCGAAACACAAAATGCTTTTTTGTTCATTCATTGTCATCTGCGTGCAATGTGACACATGACAATAACCCCTTCTTTCAGGTTACTGCTTTTACCAGAAATGAAGTGTGCGCCATCTAGTGGCCAGATGAAATACTGAATGTGTGGGAATAAAAGAATTAACCTTTGCTTCTTTATGCCCCATTTACTATATTAAACATTTATATATACAGTCAAATCCCATTATAACAAACTCCAAGAGACCAGAGAAATCACTTCATAATAACAAAATTTCATTATAAACGAATTACAGATTTTCACATTGCTCCTATGTAAACTTATCTGGAGGATTAGAAAAGTGTTCATTAAAACAAGATTTTTTCGCTATAGTAGTATTCGTTAAAATGGGATTCAACTGTAGTTATATTTTTTATATAAACCCAATGATTATTTTTGAATTATCCTGTACTGTACTTCACAAATTAAAATGAAACCAAATGTTTCTTTCTCATGCTACTAGGTACAAAAAAATCATCAGAACACATAGTATGCAGATTATGCTTCAAATATGTTTGAATGAAAAAAAATACTTTAATTCCAAAATTTGTCCAACTGCTTCTCTCTCTCTCCGATTTAAAAACCATGGCACCCTAACCTGTAACCTGACTAGAATATAAACATACCTTGATTATTAACCCTTTCCTGCACGCTACCCTTTAAAGTTGGAACTTCAAAAAAAAAAATTGCAAGTGTATTCAGGCCTAGAGGAGTACACAGGTATAATTTTGTAAAGATTGCACTTACCGTTTTAATAAGCCGTTTAATAATCTTGCCTAAAATCGAGTCCCAAATTTAAGGTGTGTGCCCAAAGAGGGCACACCTTGAATTTGGGACTAGATTTTAGGCAAGCTTTCAATGTAAAAAGTTAAAACTTATGCAGAATAAAGAGATTAGTGTACAACCAACAAAATGGGTAATGGCTAAAATTTGCGATTTTTGACAGAGCTTAACCATACATGCACCTTGTAAACTTTCTTCTGAGGAATTTCTAACAAATTACAAAATCTCACCATGGAAAGTAGCAGCAGATACACAGATTAAGTAATCAATTTAAAAAAAAAAATTACGTTTTTCTCCCCAACTGTGGCGCTTACACCCATACAGTACAGAAATAAAGCATACTAAACTTGACAGCTATGAAATGCAAAAAGTTTGGGAATTCCTTTATTAAGATAATTTTCATCAAGCAAATTAAATTAAAAACAAATTAAATATTTAGTGTTACTTCTCTACTAGCAACATTATTCATCGAATAAATGGATGCACCCATCATATAAAAAATACTAACCAATGCTTTCCAGTTGCTGTCGTACTTTTTCACTAAACAATTGATTGCTGGTGTACTCGTTTGTCAAAGTCAGAACAAGATCTTCTTTCAGTATGTTGACTTTCCTTCTGCCCAAAAATGGTAAAACTGATGACAAACCCTGTAATATATCATGCCATTTAAAACACATATTGAAGCAAGCCATTAAACTTCAAAAGTAAAAATGACAAAAAACCAGGAAAACTATACACTTGACTAATATTGAACAATAAAATAAAATTTATATTCAATGAACAATGGAGCTTGTGAAATGAAATATCAAATAAAAAACAACAAATTTAAAGTTACTGAGAATGTATGTTAAAATGTAAAATCGTGAATTCAGCTATTTTATTTCTGGTTATTTTATTCTTCCAGCAGCCTCTGAATTTGTTGTAGTAAAATGTAAACTTCAATTTGGATGTTCTAAGCCTTGAGAGAAAATAAGAAAATACAAGGAACTCTCTTGTTCAATAGCATAATATGAACTTAACCATTCCATATGACACATTTCTGCTCATTGGGATTATTAGGGTCTGCATATGGTCCGCATATGTTGGTTATAATTTTGAGGGGTCATAGTGAGTTTACATCCACTTCAAAAAAGTTTCATCACTACGAACAGAGCACCAAATATGCATTCAACTACAAATACAGAGGCCACTAAAAATCAATATGCCCAATGAGATGGCGGAAAGAAATACAGTATAAATGCCCATAGCAAACTTTAAGAGCAGTACGAAAACACAATGTGATGAAAACATGAGCAAGTACTATTGTCACTAGAAATAATGAATGTAAATAGTCTATCAATTGGGTCTGCTTGGAAATTGATGGTTTAAATCATGGCTTCCCAAACTTTGTTTCATCGCCCCCCCCCCCCCTCAGAAATTTCTTTCTCTCATTGCCCCCCCCCCCAGCTCAACCATGCCCATAGGATCCTATTACCCGTAATTACTTTCTTACATAATTACATTCTTACTCCAAGAATACCCATAGTTTCTATTGCCCCCCCCCCCCAGACAATGCCATTGCCCACTTTGGGAAACACTGGTTTAAATAATGATAAGAAAATCATTTTAATACACCATAGTTTTTACCTAGTCATGGGCCGCACAAAATCACCTCACGGGACAGCTGTTGGCCACCTCCTGATGCATATCATTGAAGTTTTCATGTTTTTGCAAATCAACCGATTCAAGAAAAGGTAGTGCCAAATCACCACATAAAATTTTACATCAGGATAGATTCTTGTTATATATGTGTGTGTGTGTGTATAAAATCATTTCTGAAATAATTTTCACTGAGATTTTTTTTTCTGAAATGATTTCCTACAACATGAACAGCGAAATACAGAGCAAACTTAGTTTTTTGAATCACAGGGATCCATCAAGGCTTTTATAGGGTCATGTTTTTATGAAAACGATCCATAATTTTGTGAAAGTTAGTAATTCTGTGGGAAGAGAAACAATCTAGTTAATTTTGTACAAAAGCAATGGAATTTCAAATATATGGTTTTGTTAATTTTTATTTTATGAAGGGTCCATTTTTCAAATTCAGAATTTAGAGAAGGATCTAGAAAATGAACCAAAATTTCAGCTGGACAGACCTCCTTAATCATTAAAACTTTCATAGTATCCCCATTAACTCCATATAGTCAAAATAAAGATAAGAAATCATTAAGTAAAAAAAAAATGTTAAAAATGTTGTCATGTGTGATAAACATTGTAAAACAAATTTTATCTGAAGAAAAAAAGTGATAATTTTTTGGATGAACTGCATAATTTTCACTTTTGAAAAACACGCTAAAAAAATTAAGTTGATGGTATACTAATCTTCAAAAAAATAAATAAAAATAATAATCTTAATAAAACAAAGTAATAACCTCTTGAGTCAGGCGGAAAATGCAAGTTGCATCTTTATTTTCACTTCGGCAGAACATTCTTACTCCAGTATTTATAATCTGAAAAAAAAGGAAGAAACAAAAGATTAGAAAATATTGCTAATTCTTCAGAGCATGCATATATATAAATATATATAACCTATCACATTCATTTACAATAAGAATTGAGCCTATAAAGAAATTAAAGCTTATAATAAAAGCTTATTAATTAAATCATTGACATCAATAAAATGAATCAATCATTAGTAATTTTGTAACTCAGTAGAACCACAACATTTCCAATTCCGAATGAATAATGCTTGCATACACAATCAAAGACTTTAATGTTATTTTCAGTCCTTGTTAAAGAGTTTCACTGGTTTTGACCAGGGGTAGTTCTTCTTTAGCTGAAACATTCATAAGTCGATGTGTGTGTATGTCAACAGCTGTGGTCAAAACAGCATTAATTCTTCTCATTAACCCTTAAAAAGTAATTATGCCTTAAGACAGTCAAAAGCCAAATTTATTTATTGCCCCACCCAGTATTTAATCAAATAATACAACTCAATTCTTCAAGGAAGGATGAAGCTATAAATATAAAATACTGATGGATTAACTTTTGTGCAAAAAAAGCTTAATGCTTGCAATCTACAAAAATCTTATGCTAATTCAATTTCAAAAACATTGTTTTTCTGTTGATCTTTTGGGTGAATTTGTATACTAGAGCTGTGTTTTATCTTCCAAGAATTACAGTACTTACTTTGATTTTTTCTTTGTTGTTTTGTATAATACTCTTTACTGAATCTGACACAAGATATATATTTCTCTTCCTACTTTCCTGACACCTGCACAGCAAGTTTGTATGTTTGAAGCCCTTCAAATCATAAAAACCTCTAAAAACAATTAAAAATATACAAATATAATACATGTGTTTGTTTACATGCTATATCAATATTTACATGCTATCAATCAATCGTGTTTAAATCAAGGTTTCCTGGTGCTTCTAATTTTTACATACGAAATCTGCATCTAAATCATGTTCCAGACTCTGCCACGAAGCTGGGCTGAAAGAGATCTCAGCAACAGGATAAGTCCAGTGACAAAGTTCTGGCAATCATTCACTCATGCATCTAAATCAGCTCTTGAACCAAAAATTGGTTGAATATAAGCAAATTAAATTTAGTAGACTCTCACTAATCCAGCACATATCAGACCAAAGTATGCGGCAAAATTGCCAGATGGCATGCCTTCTTTAAAAAAAAATTGGTTATTAAATATATTTAAAAATAAGTGTAATAAATTTGATATGAATGATGCTTGCAATAAAAATTTCCATAATCACAAATTGAAATTACAGTAAAACCTTGGTAAGTTGTCACCCTAAAAGGGCATCACTCTGTTGAAGTCATCATTTTTCTTCGGCCCCATCCAGCTTTCAGATAAAAATGTCATTAAACCCTCATTTACTTGTCACTAATTTTGGTGACCTCATCACTAAGGAAAAGTTTGAGAGAAAGGAATAGATTATGTCCATGGCCTTCTTTAAAAATGAGCTTGATAACAGCATTGCATATGTTCAAAAGTGACCATAAAATCCTTATGTACCAAAACGGAATAGCTCAAGTTACGCTGAGAAGGTTGATTTTCCAACTAAAACAACAAAAGTTCTTGAAGCGTTAGGAACTTTTGCTGGACCTGATTTCTGCATGCACAAATGGGGTATTTGCGAAGAGGTCCTCCTCTAATTTAGGACTTCAAATTTGAATAAAATATAATTGCTGACACAAACCAGAGATTTTTCCCTTCCCAAAACAAGGCAGCTTTATAATCTTAGCTTACCCTGCCCATTGCCCCTTCAAGTCAAAATCAAGCCCTTTATTCAAGATTACCTTATGTTTGAACCATGAACTACTACTGAAGAATTTCAAACACAAAAATGTGTTGTAAAATGAATGTGCACGAGAAAAAATTAACTATTGGCATTAATTGTAAGTGTACCTGTGTATTTAGCCATAATACGTTAATACTGTAAAACTCAATTAAAAGGTGAAAATTCCATTTTTTTTTCTCTTAAAAACCATAAATTTGTTGTTATTGCAATCTCAACCAGTATGTTAATAAATGTTGTTTTACAGTGTTGTACTTGAATTTGACAACACTTCGCTTAAGCTATCACAATTTCCCCAAAACTTGAGTGACAACTTATTTTACTGTATATCTGAAACTAATGGTGCATACTTAATTTCTCATTGCTACTGCCGTAATTTTCACCATATAATCCGCAGATGAAAGTTTTATTACTTTGAGAGAAAATGTCATTTTGTGTCCAAAATGTTTTTTGATCAACCGGCGGGTCTCAAATAATGTATATAATCAAACTATTTGAATTTTTTACTCATAAATAAGAGGTAGAAAATGTTTAACAGATATTTCCCCATCATAAAATCAATTAGAGAGGATAAATATGCAGATTTACCTAATGCTTGGCCAGTCAGCATCGTTTTCATTCAAAAAAATGAAAGGATCCTCCTTATAGCCAAACACTTTTTGTTTCTTCCTTGGAGGGAACCTGTCAAAGGATCAGTCAGAATTTTATACAAAATAAAAAATACTATGTATGAGAGAGTGAATATAATGAAAAATATCACTGGCACGAATGCTCAATACACAATGATTTGGATGAAGTGTCAGTGATAAAACACAGTTACCTCAGTTTTACGCACAAAAAAATTAAGTCAGTAATGTGTTTAATTTTTGAAAATTATGTTGAAAGTAAAAATAGAGTCTAATATTGTATGTGTATGAATATACTATTGATCTGTTTAATAAAAAAATTTTATCAGAAAAGTTCTTCCATTAGAAATTGTCACCTGTAATACCACCAAAAATCTCTCCCTAAATTGATCGTATCAAAGGGCAGAACAAATTTTTAGAAATTTACACACCTGAATCTATTTTACATGCTTGCATCTGGCAAAAGAAATACATGCCCGGTCAAAATTTTTACAGTCTCATGGCATGTTGAGTAATAACTAGCCTTGTCTCAGTTAATTTATTTCATTATTTTGTATGTTTATCGCGCTCTACATAAGGTTACTCGATTTCCATTGTATTATTGTCATGGAAATAAATCATGTTTGTTACTGTATTCACAACTGTTAATTCTACAAGTTTTTTTTTTTTTTTGTTCTTTTTAATGATTTTTATGCATGAGAAAAGTGGTAACTATGGAATAACTTTTATCAACATAATCAAATTTCGATACTTTTAAGTGCTTCTAGCAATTGATATTAAATAATTTGAAAATAAAAAGAAACATTTTTGCTGCTTTCAAAAGAAAATTTATCTCCCATGAATATAAAATACAGTGAAACACTAATATACCAACAATGCTCAGGGGACCGGAGAAATGTTATAAAAGAGTTATCGTTATAGATGAATACATTAACTATATAAAAAGTTCATCAGAAACGAAAAGCAATATCATTTTATAGGTGATTATCATTATAGAGAGTATCATTGTATAGAATTTTCATTGTATACATATTGAAGGACCCGACACACCCCGCTTCTCATCTCAGAGAGATATCGAAGCTTTCCTGGGGGGATGGGTCACTGTATACACATACTAAGTAAAAAAACAATGGCTTACTTATGTTGTTGCTGTGATTCTGAGCCTGAAACAAACATAAAATTATAATCCACATACTTTTTTTTTATAGAATGCACATTCAAATGTACTTTCTAATACTTTAAAATAATAATTATTAAAAAAGCTGGCTTATTATTCAAAACTAAGAACTAAAAGCTATGCCACTTGATAAGGTTCATATGTAGAATATGTTATCAAGTGCATATTTTATTACATACCTTAGCTAAGAGGTACTTAGAATTCATTCAGAAGATGGTACTTAAAGTTATCGATTTTTATGTACACACCAATGTGTTTTGAAGAATCTAATACTACATAATATGTAGTATCATGACTATAATATTAGTTCAAATTTTATACAACCCAACTGATTTTAAATAAAATAAAAAAAAGACAGGAAGCACTCTGAAACATCCTAGTAGGAAATTTCTGAGATAGTATAATATTTTTATGTATGTTATACTTCAATGAATATGCAGGAGAATCTATAGCACAGGTGCCGATTCCCAGACGAAAATCTGTAGTTTGTCATGTAATGAAATATTTCACTGCCAAAAAACATCATTCAAATAAAAGGGAAAAATAGGGATCTGCATAGGGTAACCATATAATCAGTTTTCCAAAGACATTTCTTAATTATGGCCATATCCCAACTTTTTTTTTTTTTTTTTCAATGTCCTTTTTTGCCCCTGTATTTTCAACCCCACTTGAATTTTTATTCTTCACTGGTAACTACAAATCAAGGAATAAACTGTCAAGGAATATATTTTGCAATTTATATATTATAATATTATGAAATTGCATAGCAGAATGAGGATTTCTAGAGACTTTTCTATAAAGATACAAAAAATTGAAAGAATCTGGTTTCAAACCAGAAGATTTTGAAAAGGCTTTTTAAAAAGCATTGGCACCTATGCTATGATCACTTTCATCTGATCATTGATTCATTTTACCACAACTTGATAGTAAAAAAACCTTTTTTGTTACAGTCAAAAAGTTGTCTGGATGTCTTTGGACTTATGAGACCCTGTGTGTATATTAAATTAATATAAATATACTTTATACATTATACTTTATTACACTGTTTAAAATCTCCAGTGGAATGGATAGGATGGACCACGAGTTATTAATACACAATCAATCAACTGCTTCGACAAGGGTTTAGTATGGACAACTCCAGGTTGTGGTTTGTCGCAGAGAATTTTTCTCTAATAGGGTTATAAATAAACGGATTAACTTATTTCCAGGGGGGGGGGGGTGGTGAATTCTAACACAATTGATGCATTTAAAAACAAGTATGATAAACATATTGGGATAAATCAAGAAGCTATCCATATTTAGGTAAGACAACCATATTTTTTATGAGCAGTGTATGACATATAATTAATTATTTTTGAGATACATGATTTCATATTGGGTTGCTGTACTTCAGTTATATTTGGCATCCATATTTTTTATGGGCATCTTTTTTCAGCCACCTCGTTGGGCAATTAGCCTGTTGTGATCTTTGTGTTTGTATTTGTATACAAGGTTTGACTCAACAGAAAATGAAAAAAAAAAACAATTACACTGCCATGTCAGTGTGATATGTTATGTCAGTTATATTATATGTCTGTATGTGTCTCAAAAGCAACTACATGATTACCCTAGGTAAAATATTGATCATAACAAGTGAGCAATGGTTACCAAACAAATTGATACAAAAGTATTTTTAAACTATAAATGAAAAAAAATCTATTCAATTAAAAATAACTGTTATGCAACAGATATACTGCAAGAAAAGTATGAAATATAATTTGCCTTCATCAGACTGCCAAGGTAGCTTCTCTTTGATCTTCTCTATCACAGCAACAAAAAATCCTCCTGTGTCTTGAAAATATGGTAGTACACGGAAACTGGAAAAAAAAGAGAGTGGAAATAGCTGAAACAACTCACAATTCATGTGATATTTAATGAAACCTCTCCAGAGGTGGCAAATGTGTAAATGGGCTGCCTTTTAATAGGACAGTTTTTCTGGTCCAGAATTTTTTCCCTGTTTACTGCTATCAAGGAGCCACCTCTCCGAAGGGCAGATTTTTCTAAGAAAAGAAATGTGACCCTACTCAGAGAGGTATTACTGTAGTTATACAACTTTATTTGCTCGAATTTCAAGTCACAAAGCATTTTTCCAAAAACTTTTAATGCAATTTAAAAAATAATGAATGCAGGTGGAAAAATTCTATCACCAAACACAAACAAATATGTAGTTATAGAAATGCATGATTACCATCTATTGAGATGCAGTTTTTCAGTAACTTCAGAATTTGGAGGGAACATGGAAGGCCTTATCTGTGTATGATACTTTTCATCAACCTCATCAAATTTATCACAGAATTGCATGTCTTTAGTAGAAACTTTCCACTCAGAGATGCCTGGATTTCTTTTCAAGCCTGGAAGAGCATCAGTGACATCAACTAGCTCTGCTGAATCTGTAAAACCAATTGAAAAAAACAATAAATAAATATGAATAGAGCATAACAAAAGCACAGCAAAGATATGCTATATCATTCAAATTAAAATTTCTGTTCTTTTTTTTTCTTTTTTTTTAATTCAAAACAACATAAACGTCTAATTTTAACAGGCAAAAATGGAAGGCATTTATTCACTTCTACAAATTCTTACTTTTTAATAAAACTGAGTCCAAAAAATATTTGAATCCGACCATGTGTGCTAACAAGTTTATTTTTTCCCTTTTAAACAAGACAAAATCTTACATTGACTTATCAAAATATCATTTTAATGAAAAGTAATTCTTATGCAATAAAGATTCAAACACAATGCTTGATCTCATGCTACATATACATTAAAAAAATCGTATAATTTCATACTGAAATTTTTTTTTTTTCAATTTCTGGTAATACATACCTCCAGCCATCTGTAAAAGAGCAGATATCACAGCTTCATCCTCAACAGGATTTAATGAACATGTGGAATAAACCAATCGACCATGTAATGCCAATAGCTCTAACCCACGTTTAACTATACGTAACTGAAGACTTGTATGAGAAAAAAAGTACAATAGAATTATATTTATTATACATAGGAAATTCAACAAGATATACAGTCAGACCTTATAATGAAGTCGGAAAAAACAGCAAAACTGTTCATTGTGCACAAACTTCATTATATCTTATATATCTGTACCAGCTTAAAAAATTATGCGTTTGGGCAAAATGAAGCATAATTTAAATGCACAGATTACAACACATTTTTCAATAATCTGTTTTTTTGAAATAGATAGAGATAAAATTAATCAAAAAGAGGTCTTAATTTTAATTAAAATCTTATGTAATTAAATATTTAAAAGAAAATATATGTTGTTTTTCCTTCATGATATGATTGTGAATGTTAAACGTTTTCCATAATAAATCATTTTTGCATAATAAGCATGAAAAAATACAATGCTTTTTCTTTAACCAAGAGCCGGGTTAATGGAATGTTTTTTCACTTCTTACTTTTTTTGAACCATTTACAAAGAGCTCTATCTATGAATCCCTCTCCTTGTAGATTTTCAGTTAAACATCCAAAAATGTTTTCTTTAATTTCTTTTTCCTTTTCAAAATTGTGGATAGAAAACTTTGAAAAGCCTGAATAGCTAAGATATCACACTTTTTTTTAACTTTTAGCTTCGATTTTTCAAATAACAGACAGTGTTTTAGCGCTTGATATTTACAAAAGCTAACTTGCACACGATAAAATCACCACAACCAACGTCTGAATCTAGCAAAAGATTGGTAAACATGCACTAAAGGTGTTTTGGAGGTTAGATTATTGGGAATACAGGGGAACCTTAGTCTTTTCTTTCAAATAAAGTTTTCCGCAAATAAAACAGGATTTAAATAGTAAAAAGTAAAAAAAAAAGAAAAAAAAGAAAAGATAATTTCACATTACTCAAAAACGCCGTACTGGAATGTCTTTCAGGGAAATAAAAGGGGCATTATTAGTTGTACCTACATATTATAGAAAGGTAAATTTAGAAAATAAAAATATTTAGATAAGATTAAAAAGAAATTTGTCAAAATTTGTGGTTGAAAACAGGTTAAAAACTTGTTATAGGCATACTTTGCTGATATAAATGTTCGTTATAAGCAAGCGAAACAGCAATAGGAAGTAAATAAGAAATCCGCGGGACATGGGAAAACTTTGTTATATATGAAAATTAATGTTCGTCATAAGCAAGCCAGACTGTATATATGTATATATATATAATTAGTCTATAAAACACACCCTTATAAAAAATAAAAATCGCACAATTAAGGTGGAAAAATAATAAAAGAATGATTTTTTTTTCTTAATGCATACAGGGTAGAGTCTTCCAATTACAAGATAAGTTTTTGGTACTCCTGTGATCTCATATCAAAAATTTTTATTGCATTTAATTCTTTTAGATGAAATAATTACAAATTGAGAATAACTCGTCAGTGACTAAGCTTTCATATTTGGCTTGTCCTTTTAGAAAGAAAAAATAGAACCATCCGATGTGCCATAGTCAAGTCTCATCTCGTTGTTGCAGAACAATAGATAAGGGAATAAAAAAATTACAAATTATCAAACAATCAATACAAATAAGCATAACTTGTATCAAACTAAAGACTACAGATGAATCCAAAAAACAAGTAAGTGAATGCATGCTAACTGCAAAACCACTGCATACTTTAAGCCCTAAAAGATTGACTGAAAATAAGAACAAAATAACCATTAAGTTTAAACTATTTAAATTTTAAACAATACATACTTGTGGAGGCCATTGGCATTGCCTACATTCCATTTTTGCCAAATATCAGGAATTTTGCGCATTGTACCATCACCACTAACAAAAGTAAAAGTTATAGGTTCAAATCTTTTTCACCCAATTATTTTTTAAAGCTCAAAAACATGTAAGCAATATGTATAGCAATACAAGTGATGGATTGTTTATTTACAAAATGTTTAATTAGATGTAGTTAATCTGCTACAAAGACAAGAACCAATAAGATCTAGCTATAATTTTATATTATGTCTTTATTTTTATTGATTATAAAGAAATAATACAGCACACATCTGGCATTCATGCAGGCATATAAACAGTAAAAGAGACTAGGAATCTAAATGATGCGACTGACAGAGGAAATGGCTTGAATATGAAAACTCAATATAAACACAAATGGCTATATGGAATTAAATAGTAAGCCTTAAAAAGCATCTGCTTAACTGGTATACATAAATACTTATATATTCCATAGAGGGTCCAACTTGAATCGGAAATCTTAGGCCAAGATGTTTGCCAAATGTTTGAAGGATTACAGGCCAAATGTGTTTTATATTTTTATTGATATGATAAACAAAATTAAACAAGAAAAGAAAAATCCATAATCCATTTTTATGCATTTTTCTGAAGTATGGTAGACTCAATAGTCCAGCCATGTGCTAGTCTGACCTGTCCTGTAATCCAGCATTTTTAGGTGGGCTTTTTTTTCAAGGATAGAAGAGGAAAACATATCACTGCATTTCTATGTGCAGAAATTTATATTACTTAAATGGGCTTTTTCAACTAATTTCCAGTAATCTGACACACCCTGGTCTGATATGTGCCAGATTAGCTGTATATGCTAATCTGGCGTTGAAATATATAGTAAAAATATTTCATTGAGAAGATAGATCTTCTCAAGATCTTCTCTCTTACGAATGAGAAGATAGATCTTGTACGCAATAAATACAATTTGTAAAAAAAAAGAAAAGAAAACATTATTAAGACTTTCTCATTGTAGAAAGCTTATTAGTTCCACAAAATGCTAAGACTGACTATTACTGAAAGTCAAGAGGTAGTTCAAAGCTAATCTACACAAACTCTCTTGTTTTTAAAAATATCATTTCTTGTATAAGCATGTTCTATTTCATAATGAAAAGAATGCTACTGAATAATGTAATAAAAATTAATCTAAGTTCAAGAAAATTATAATCAAGGAATCCAGTGCAGTCCAAAAGAAAAAAACTGACAAAAATCAAATATGAACGGAAAAAAAATTAAAAATCAATATCACCTGCAAGGAACATCACAAAGTATTCTATCATATCTCAAATTTCCAACCACTCCATCCTTTAAAAAATTTAAAGCCAATTTACTCATAAGATGTGATGTGTAACTAAAAAATTACATATCAGAAACAGAATCTATAAGTAAATTTTAAATTTAAAAATTTTCAATTCTAGCTATCATTATTTTATATATATATTCCTGTTTTTTAATCTTACACAAATCATGAACAAGATAGACAACCACAGATTTTTATTAAATTATAAAATTTTTTATCAAATCAATTTTGCATAAAATAGAACACTCTAGTCTCATACCTGTTCAATTGAAAGTTCTGGCATGTGAGAGGCATCTTGATTTGTAATGATGAAGCAAGGACTGTTTAATCGTTTTGCTTGATGGACCAACATATAGCATCTTTTGTTATCTACGTCATTTGCAACGACAAGACCACCTATATATTAATAACAAAAAAGCTCATCACTTTTACGTGTTATAAAACCATTCACAAGTGAATCATCATCATGGTGGGCAAAAAGAAATAAACATTGCTACACTGCAACTATCAATATTGGCGAATCTAAAAATGGAAAAACAATGAATGGAATGAATACTACGACTTAACCATACATGCACCTCATACATATTCCTCTACAGAATTTGTAATGAATTGAAAATTTGGAATGACTGTAGGATTGTTTCATGATGGTTGATAGGAACTCATGTAATCATCTTCATTGGATATTATCATATTTCTAGACCTATCCACTGCAGTGCTCATGTTTCTAAGAAAAAGTTCTGGGGGCTTGCACTGGTGCACAAATTAATTTTGAATTCAATTTAAAAATATAAAGGTTCAAGGTACCTGATTATTTAATCATAAGTATGTGCAGAAAGCACAGTGAACCCCCCAAACTCTAGAGCACCAAATCTTCATAGGGCCAATTTTTTTCATCTATTTTTGTTTGACAGGTAGTTCACCTCTAGCAATGAGACACCTCTCTGAAGGAAAGGTTTTCTGAGAAATCAGGGGTGGGGATTCAGCCTTTTCAGAAACATTTTAATGCACATAAAATAAAAATTATTATAGTTATTGTAAATTATATAATCACAGTATTTTCTATGACTAGCAATTCAGTTACCTGGAATTTTACCATCCTCTTTATGCAAGAATTCAATTACTTGTGCAGTTTTCGAGCCGGGAGCGGCACACATGTCTAGCACCTAGAAAAATAAAACACATGAGTTAAAAACAAAGGAGAAGGAATCTGTACAAAGTAGACGTATTTCACATCATACTGAACTTTTCTCTAATTTCAAATAATATTAACCCCTCTGCGAGGATCTCAGTACATGGTACATCACAGGCAGCAGGCCCCATTTGCAGATCCTTGTACACTGTACACCTTGCTCTTCTCTTTTGGTTGAGATTTTTTTCTATTGCACCATCATGCTTTCTGAATGTCTGTGGCTACCCTTGGTCTCTTACATTTGTTTTTGAGCCATCATAATCATTTCCTTCAATTACATTTTTGATTTAGATTTCTGAACTAGCGTGAAGGGTTAACACCTATGTGATTATTGTTTTTCATTATTAATAATTCACTGCATATCATATAATCAAGTTTTTTTTATAATTATATACCTTGTGATGAGGTTGAACATCCAACAGAATAGGTGGTATCATGCTCACAGTTTCTTGCCTACTTATATTACCCTGAAATCAAACATAAAAGACAAATCTTTTTTTCAAAATTACAACCGTGACGCAAAATCTTACAACAATACATTGCCACTTAATGAATGAACATGTAAATTCTGGTTTTATTGCAAAGAATGTGAATAAAACTTCACCGATGGGGTTAATTAGAGGATGTGTTGATATAGAAAAAAGTCTTACATACTGTTTCTGTTTCTGAAATCAAGAAATTATGCAAATGCTGAAGATTTTCTGATGTCCTTATAACAACCCGAGACAAATTCATTTGCCATGCAAGATGCTGCGGATACCTGGAGGTATTAAAAACAAACAAAAAAAAAGAAAATCAATACAGAATTAAATGCATTTTTGAGCTGATAATAATTGTTGCTAATGACAATCAAAATTTTAAAATGAAAAACAAAATATTAACTATTTTGAAATGGACTGATTTCTCTAAAAACATTACTACTTGCAGGAAGTTTGCAACTGACATTGACTGGATAACTAATTAATGCAAAATAAACAAAAGTTTTTTTTCTGCAGCACTTTAAGCACTAAGTACAGCTCTTTTTGCAACCTAGAAAGTGCTTATTAAATTTTGCTACAGCTCTCTAGAAATTTTTCATAAGTTATATGAAATATTTATCTTTTTTTTCCCACGTAACAACTAAAAAAATGTGTTATAATTTGAGCGAGTTTTTATGACCTAAAGATCAAACATCAATGCTGATAGGTTAAAAAACCTGAATGTCAGTTCTTTAACCAATCAACAACAATGTTTCATGTTTAGGTCATAAAAATCCGAGCCATAGTTAAAATCTTGCAGAGTTTGACAGCTTTTGAGTCTCCAATATTTTATTTTTTGTGATTCATCTGAAATGCAGTTTGCTTCAAAAAAAAAGAGAGAAAAAAACTAATATCTACTGTGTAAAATAACATTACATAATAATCTACTATGCAATAATCTACTCAGAACTGAATAAAAATTATTGGGAACATCTGTAATTTTGTGAAAAGTTTCTCGAGTTCCCCTATGAAACAGTCTCAGGATTTCCAAAATTCATTACACTGACATATGATTAAAAAAGTACTGTGTAATATTGGATCAAAAATATAACATTTAAAAAAAACATCATGAAAAATATTCTATGCTGGAAAACACTTAAACCGGGAAATTTTGATGGGCATTAGTGAAAGATGGGACTATTTGTACCAAGTGATAAAACGTTCCAAATGGGAACATTATAAGCGAGATCCAGTGTATTATTAAGAAATTAACTTTTTTTTACTTACCACGGAAGAGAAAATGGACGACACTTATCTGCATCATCTCCTTCTTGCTTCAATAAATTATCGAAATATTTTCCTTTTATAATGTTGAGTAATGCTTTTGCTTGTCTGCAAATAAATAAATAAATTTAAAAAATTTTATCAAGCAATTTCTCTAAATTCCAAATACACAAAAATTAATTTTCTACAATTTTCAAGAAATACCTGACCACTGTAGCTATGAAATTTTAAGGATGGGAACAAAACTAGTAGGATAGTAAGCTAGCTCTTTACATGACTCCATCTACAGTAAAATGGAGTCCCTATTTAACCAATTCTCATCATTGTCCTTAAAAACTTCGTTATAAAGAATATTTAAATAGAAATTTCTAAGTTATAAAAACGAGAAAAAACAGAGACTGAAACTTGTCTACGTAACCACTTTATTTAACTTTAACACACATCTTAAACTGTAAAAGTCTGCAATACTATGCTTTATAAACGTTTATTTTATAAAGAACACATTTTCCTAAAAATGTTCACACCTTTGTAAAGATTGAAACACGTCAAGTGTAACATTTTCTTGAAACTATAATCTCCTATGAATTGTATCAAATGCTGTTAGCATTTCTTCTTGTGAAGGTTTTTAATAATCTCTTCATTATCAACTTCATCACTCACTATAGCCCGGATTATATGCAAATGCATACATGCATATGCATTTGCATACTTTGCCCTTTTTTAGTGTATGCTCTTTCACTTTATTTATGAACAGCAAATTTGTTCATGCTCAACAAATTTATCAAGTTCTCATCAATTCATCAAGTTGTTAGTGATTAGGTTATTGTTATTTGGCTGAAAACCTGCAGACTGGAAGTGGTCGATTTTTTTTTAAATCATTTTTTTTTTTTTTAATGGTACCCTGAATTTTGTATAATGCTACCATTTTTCATATAATGAAAGAACTCTTTCAAGAAAAAATGCAATTCATTCAAACTATAAAAGTTAATAAAAACTAGAAAAACGCAATAGTCGTTTTGTTATATTGGTATAGTGAAGAACAAATACATCATACGACTCACCCCTTGTAACCAGTTATTCGGAATGACGCTGGAAGATTTTCACGCAATATGTTCATGAAGAGATCCCATTCTTCTGCTGGAATTATTCCTTGTGTCTGAAATAAAGAAAATAGAACAAAGTTGAGCAAAATGAAAAAATTTTTCCTTTGACACTTTTATTGAATGTTCATTAATCAATGCATCTTATATACTCTCAAATTAATATGCGTACACGATAAAAAAATTGAAACTTATCTACAACAACCATACTTCCATTTGTTGCTGAAAGGTTTAATTTTTTCCTCCCTTAAAAGTGATCAGTATTTTATACAGTGAAATCACAATAAAACACTACTCTGTGAACCAAGAAAAAAATATTCTTGCAGGGAGATTATCTTTATATCTCAAGAAGTAGCATTATCGGTGCTCCACGAAATTTATGCTGTTGTTAATATCTCTTCTGAAGCATTATTGGTTACCACCAGAAAATTACAAATTTACTATCAGAATCCCATTCTACTGAAATAACACAAGATAACCTAGTTTCTCATTCGCACAGCTTGCATATGGGATTCATTACCTGATGAGATTGTAATGAAGCCTACAATCCATCAGTTCAAGGCTGCCTTAAAAAATCATAATCTGTCACCGCATCTTTGATGCAAATTCTTTTTTTTTTTTGCCAAGAATTTTCAATGTTTTTATCATTTCTGAGCCAGCTACTGTTATGTTGTTGTAGTTTTAACTTTTCACATTGTATTCTTTTACGTAATTTTATATACGCACTTATAACTACTAAATAGCTGTAAAACATTTTTATTTTAGTTTTTACTTCTTGTTTATTTTTATTTTACTTGTTTATTTTATTTCATTCGTTTGTCTATTTTATTTTTTGTGTGCCTTCACCCCCCTCCCCCCCCCCCTTGTGATGTAAGTGCTGATCTGCCATTCACAAATATTGTAAATAAATAAATAAAATGCACTTGCAAGTATTTATTCACCATAAAACACCATAATTGATTAGTTGATTAATAAAATTCAGTTACATGTTTTGTCCCTTGTAAAGAGATTTACTGCAACACACTGCTGTGCACTACACAGAAAGAAGCAACACTGATTAACTTCATTAACACTTTCTGTGATCAAGTTGTGCAAAATATATGTTATTTGATTTCCTCGGAAGAACAAAAATGGGTGACGAGTTAAAAATAGATTGAAGGTGATTTCAAGCAAGATTTAAAAAAAAACCATTGTAAAGGTTTCAAAATCTCTTTAAAAATATCATTGCAGAGGGATTTATCATAATAAAAGATACCATAGCATCAAGGAGTTTAACATTGTACTATAGGCAATTCTAACAAAGATTTGAAGGAGAAAAAAATGTTGTAGAGGGTTTTCTTGTTATATAAAGTATCTTTATAGCAAAAATTCACTGTACATGAAAAATTTTGTTAAGAATTACACTGAAAACAAACACACCCCCACACAGAGTTACAATGTAGATACACCTTTCCACAAAAGTAGTCCAGAATATCCAGAGTTGGAAACTCTGGCTCTTTGAACCTCTTCTACTACTATGATATTTTCCACATAGAATAGGCTACATATTCAGTGTGGTACCTTGACTTCTTAATTCATTCTTGAAAGTTATTAGTGTCATGAAAAATCTTGAATTCCAATTCTATATTCCCTATACGTGGAGATTCATTGGTTTTTATTAGCACATAGCCCTGTATCCACTAAAGAAACTTTTAAAACATGATCCATTCATCCAATCAACACTCATAATTCTTAGAGCAATTTTACAAACATTGTGAAATCGACTCACCTTATAATATGTCTCAAATTTCTGGTTTGATTTTATTATATCACTGTAACCTTTTCTTTCCGGTTCTTCCTATACATAAGGTTCATAAAAAAATAAGTAAATCAAAGAAAAGTTTTAATGGTAAAAATTTGATTCGTCCAGAAATTATACAAAAATGAAACAATGGCAAACCCATTGCACATTTTTATTTTAATGTGATGGGTTTGCACATCTCATATCATCTGTGATACATCAGCTTTTTTTTTGTACCTTGTGTTCATCCTTTTATGGAAATTTTTCTATGATTATTTTGAGATTATGATTTTCCATAAATTTCCATAAAGAGATGTAAATTCTCGAGAAATAATAATAATCTCCAGGAGAATATTCTCTGGAAGGACTATTGTAAATAACTTGAGAATATTCTCATATTCTCAATGAGAATTTTCTCTAGAATGATTACTATTATAAATTACTGGAGAATATCCTAATCGAAAATATTAGAACTATTCTCAAGTTATTTATAACAGTCCTTCCAGAGAATATTCTCCATCCCCATCTCCCTCCCCGTCAAGAAGATGGGAAATATTGAAGTTTGTAGTCCAGAATATTAAACTTTAAAAGCAAGAAAATGAAACCATTCTGGCTCTGAATTGCACAATTCACAAAGAAATACGAGATATAAAATTTAAGTATATTTAATTGAAAAAAATACCAGTTCTGTATCTTCTTAGAATGAAGGTGGCTATAAGAATAGTTTCCTTCGCCAATCAACTTTGATTTGAACTAATTTCTGAAAATTCATATAATTTTAAAATAATCTTTAAGGTTTTAATCTTAAGGTTTCTAAAATCTTCATAACCAAACTTTTAAAACCTCTCATCATCACCAACCAAATATTCTGGGAATATGCTTGAACTAAAAGTTGTCATTATATGAGGTGATCATGCCTATAATACTTTTGTTTCGATTGTTTCAGGCAATGAAAACTGAATTATACCTATTTCATAATATAAACAAAATTAGTAATTTTTCTTCAATATTTAAAAGAAAAATGAATATTCTTGATTGTTTCCTAATTTTCACATCCAGAAGAATATTCTCGTTCTCTGAGATTCTCACCTTACATCTCTAGGAAAACCGTTTAATTTGTTCCAGAAATGGCCTAAAATTTGAAGATAAGTTTCATAAAACACTAAGAAGCACTGTAAGAAGTACAAATACTGATGGAAGGACAAGATAAACAACTTCACAATTGGATGAAGAAGAATTTATAGACAGATGAGATACAATGCGATGCTGACACAATATGAAAATTCAAGTATTTCCATCCTCACTTCAGAAAATGGAAGGCAGCATGAACACAAAACAAGTGTATCTTGACAACATAAATATGTTAGGGCCACACATACACTCAGAACACATATTCTCTCTGGTATGTGAAAATTTGATTCGTTAGAAATTCCATACAGGAATGTATACGAGGTGCATGTACAGTTAAGTAGTAGTAGTAGACAGATGAGATACTGAACAGATCTTTTATTTTGCATTACATAGGCTATGCATTTGAGTTTGTGAGCCATAGTGGAAAATAAAGTGTGAAAGGTGGTTTGTTATGTGATATTAGTCAGCTCATTAATCTCTCACACATAGAAAAGATAAGTAAGAAAGTAAAGTGGAAAAGATAAGCTCTCAGATTATCCAGAATGTTGAGGTTGGTATCAAGAGTCTTACTATATATATCCACTGAAACCATTCGAATCTTTGAGGCTCACTCCCCCCACTTTTAAATACATTTTCTTTCAGCTTAATCATTCATTTCACATGAAATGGTTAAAAATCTTTCTGAAAGAGAAAAAAAAGAGATATATCTGGAAAGAGATTACGAGTTGGAAATAAATAAATTTGGCTCCAGTGACAGTTACTCACTGGATTCATTGTGACTAGGCATAAAAATTTAGCTCACGATGCGGCTGTTTTATGTTAGCACATACATCCATATCAACTGAAATGTTTGTTAGCCAAAGCAGAAAATTGTGGGAAAAAAATCTTTGTTCGCCCAAGAACTTGTAAGTCAAAGCAACATTGTATAAGACTGCGGCTTGACAAATCAAAGAAAAATTTAGGTGCCGGCCAAATTTCTCATGAGCCAAGAAAAGCGGCAAATATAAAGGCATTGTTGACATACTCAGAGAGCACGACCAGCTCCCTCCATATTGTTAATTTTGTTGCCATCCTACATCAATACTTGCATGTTTAATGTTATGTACTTTTGTGTAAATTAATCGTGATTACACAATTCTTGTTTACTGCGTGCCAAAGATTTTCAGTAGTCCAATTGATCATCAATCATTTTTGTTGCACATTGTCATTTTCTGCACACGAGGGCTAATTAGACCAGGACCTACAATTTATTGCCGATTCCGAATGGCAGGCTTGTTTTTATACTCATCGAGAGGTTGGTAAGCTAACCCCTCCATGGGAGACCGTTTTTTTTGTTGTACCCGTGTCAGGAAAGTTTTCTGACAAGGATGAACCAGGGGGTGTACCACCTTCCGATTCTTAATAACCAATCATCCATACGTAAGAATCGGTTCGTAAGAATCACGTTAAGAATCGAGCTCCGAATGCAACCACGGTGTGATTGTTAAAAGTTATTCTTAAGGTCACGTGACGATGGACAGGCCGATAAATTTCCCTTTTGGGGAATTTCACCATTAGCCAATCAGCGCCCAGCTAAAAATTAACAACTTGTTGTTGACAAGATGGAGGAAAAGAAATTTTAGAGCAACGCTAGCCTGAAAAAATGGCGGAGATTATTTCAGCAAATGTTGAATACGGTTTTGAAGAAATGATAAATACATAATATTTTTTTAACATGTTGCAGTAAAAAACAAACATATCCATACTTAATCATCCGATATGATTCGAATCAAAGATTCATCCCACGTTCACTGGGATGGATCCCTGCCAGCCTCCATGAAGAGGGGCCATGCTATAGGGCCTATATGTTATGGTGAAAGTGATAAAGAGCTGTTATTATATGAATAATCACCGGCCATTTCGGTAAGTTTGATAAATTTTGCTCATATACCGTGAATCTATCACATTTGTAGGTCATTATGCATAATTGCCAAACCATGGTTAATGTGATAAATGAGTCATCGTTGTGTTTACATTACGTATGTAAGTGAAGCTAAATTATAAGACTAACAATAATTTTTATAATATGCTTCATGTTTCTTTAAATTAATTGTCATGGTGAAATGAACGTGGTACTGTGCATGTATTGCATAGCTGCTTCGTGGTCAAATAACAATAATAATGATCAGATAATACATCAATATTAAAAATGGTCATCGCTTTTGTAATGTTGGCTTTTTCACGTACACCGAAGCATGTGGGAAAAAAAAATGCATCAGCAGGTTAATAATGATTTTAAATTTATGTGCAATTATATTTCCGCCGATTATAGAGCTTTATCTCGCATATTTTGTGGGATAAATTCAGTTTTCTCTCAAGTTTTAAACTAATAAAAAATTTCAAATCTACAAGTTCTCATAACATGAAAAAAATTGTATTTACGACTCATCGATCATGATATTTATGGATTGAAAATTTGAGAATTATGCATAATCACTGGTAAATGTGATAAATGTAGCAAAATTTATCAAACTTTATTGAAATAATCTGATATTTTATCACTATTATCAACATATATGTGCTGTATATAGACTCTAACACTGTTTTCAACTCTCCCACGCAACCTTCAGATAACTTTTCGATATAACTTTAAAAAGTCTGACGAATTCCTTATTTGGAAATAAAAATGCATTCTTAATTATTTTTTTTTCTATTTCTTAAAATATGAATCATAAAAAAACTTCTATTAAAGAAAGAATTTAAGTTATCTCGCGCATAGAAGAAAAAAATTGTTTACCAAGAATGAAGCTAAGAAGTGGGTAGCCTTGGTTCTTAACTATCGATTCTTAACTATGGAACAAAAACGATTCTTAGTTAAGAATGTGGTAGCAAAGTTCTCTCTCGATTCTTAACTAAAGATCAAATCCATAGTTAAGAAGCGGATTCTTATTAAGAATCAGAAGGTGGTACATCCCCAGGTATCAAACTCGCAATACCTCTAAACATCCTTTGGTACTTTAGGCGAGTATCTTATCAACCGGGCTAGCGCCCCATAGTCCAACTAGATCAAGATTAAACTGTTATGCTTATGTATACATAGTAATTGTGAAGAGTATACATTATATATATGCATATATATGCTGGGAATATATGCATTGCATTATATTCCCAGCTTATTGTCTTTCCAGTACTAAGAGCTAAGAGTTGTACTAATTATTTAGTACAGTAGTTAACCTTCAGTAGTTATGTGACAATTTTGTCTGAGTCAGGCTGAGGCACAAGTACTAATCCGGCTAGATCGGAAATCAGTTTTTAATATAATGAATCTTAATCAAAATTAATTTTACTAAAACTTGAGCTCAATTCAGCCAATTTGGTGATTTCAACAATCATGGAAAGTTATTGATGAAACTTGAACTATTTAAATGTTGACCAGTATTAGGCAGTGTCTAGGCTAGTTGGTCCTCCATGTTCCTCTTCCATGGCTGTTAATATCTGCTCTGCACAAAAAACCTGGTATAAATACATTGAGAGTGAGAGCTGTGATTCCTTGAGGTTCCCTGTGATCTATTACTCCAATTGTGATGGATCTCTCACAGTGACTGGAAGGACTTTCTTTCTCCTAGGCAGAAGGATGTACAGTGAAACCTGTATGAAACGGAACATCAACAGATTCAAATAATATTCTTTTTAGACAGATTTTCGTTTTATAAAGGGGCAAATAGAAGCTAATAATTGAACAGACTATATTTTGATTCTGTTTCAAGACAGGTTTCCATCACATACAGAGTCCGTCTTAGACAGGTTTCCCTGTACTAGGACTATCTGAACTTGCTTGAGCATCCAGCAGCAAGGTGGTGTTGAAGTGCACAGACTGCCATCGATCATTGGGTGAGACCTTTCTTATTTGCTACGAGACACATTCAGAATGTACAGCATAATCAAGAAACGGAACCAGATGCCTAACATGAAAAATGTTTAATTTGGATTCTTAATCTAACTGTAAAAAAATAAGTGTTGTCATTAAATTTTTTGACTGAAAAATCAATTTTGTCTATTCCTTTCCTGCCTGTGAACTTAGTTGATAGCTAGGAATACGGGACTGTAGCTAGGGAGGCTACATCATAGCTAAGTGCGGCTGTCCGTAGAAACTACAGACAATCAATCTGTAGTAGTTGGAAACTCAGTATATACATGGCATCTAAATTCAATTTACTAACTCAACAAATCAGGTAGAAAAAGTGAATGGCTCAAATTACGTTGACTCAATTTCTAAGATGAAAAAGAAATTGAACTAACAGCGAAAGAAAAACTGAACAGATATAACCACATAAAACACGCATAAAAAAACTAACAATTTTAATACATGTTTGATCACAAACAAGTGAAGCAATTGTTAAAATATATTGAATCGATGGGTTAATCTTGATCATAAAAAATACAATAGCAAGAACCTTTGGTCCTCTACTACATTAAGTGTACACGTTTAAAAAAAAAATCAAAGTTTGAATAGCTCGCGTATATCTTCATAAGTTACATGATCCCTAACATTTTTTCCACCGCTGAGTACGTTCTTCGCCAAACGTTTCTTCTCTGTCTGCATTTCAACGATTTTCTCCTCGATAGTGTCTTTGCAAACAAACTTGTGTATGAAAACCTCTTTGTGCTGTCCAACTCTATAAACTCTATCGCAGACTTGCGTTTCTAGGGCTGGATTCCAGTGAAGATCCAAAAGAAACAGGTGATTACCTCCAATGAGATTCAATCCTACGCCGCCAGCTTTGAGGGACAAAAGGATGATGGGAGCTCCTTTGGGATTGAAGTTGAAATCCTCTATTACAGCAACCAGTGTCTCTGGTTTCATCCCACCTTTAATCATATTGTACTCAATGTTACTGGCCTCCAAATGAGTTGCTACGATATTAAGCATCGAAACCCACTGCGACACGACAACGCTTTTGTCTTTTCCATTCGACGTAACCGATATTTCTTTCAGCTTCTTCAATAACTTGTGAATTTTACTACTCTGCTTAGAGGTAGGAAAACTCGACAGACTCTCGTTAAATGTCAAATCAATTGCGCTGTCATTATCACCAAAGGCATCTTTCTTCTTTTCGCTGATATTGAGTGAGGAAAAATCGTTCAGAACGTCAGATATCGAGCTTTCGGAATGATCCTCAACTTCAGAGCCCAACAGAGAAGGATGGTTACAGCACTGTTGTAATCGCAACAAAAGCACTACAACTTTAGCAGAAGAACACTGATTATTTCCAGACTTTTTCGATACTGCACCTTGGTTCTTTGCGGAAGCTTTAGTCCCTTGTTCGTGACAAAGAATTTTTTGTCGAGACCTCGAGAATATATTCTCATACAAATCCCTTTCCGACTCTGATAACGCCACAGTATGCAAGAATGTGTACTTTTTTGGTAGTTTCACCAAAGGGATCCCGTTCTCGTCCACTTGATTTTTGCACCTTCGATACAATATGCTCTTCACCAGTGCATCGCGTCTTTCTTTACTGCGTTCAGAGAGATCGCTGATCAACTTTTTCCAAATTTTATGCTCATCAAAAGGAGCACAGCGGAGAAATTTCAACAAGCTGTACATGTCCGCCAAGTCGTTGTGGATAGGTGTACCGGTGACGGCCCACCTACTATTTGATTTGATCTCATACATCCACAGGGCAGTGATTGACTTGTGATTCTTTATCACATGCGCTTCATCAAGAATCGTGCGATTCCAGGCGATAATAAGAACCGGAGAGATTATGCCCTTCGTTTTCATAGCTTGTCCCTCTGTACGAAGAAGTTCATATGAGGAAATCACTACATCATGCTGAGCGATATAGGTGGCATCTCTTCGACGATTTGCTCCTTGGTACATAAGCACTTTCAAAGACCTCTCTTTACAATGTCGGCTTATTTCGCTGTTCCACTGACGAATCAAACTCGCTGGACAAACAACTAAAGTACCACCACATACATCTCCATTCTCTTTACATCGATCTGTATCGCTCTTAAACGATTTCAATATCAGGCTGATCATTGTCAAAGTCTTTCCCAGGCCCATATCATCCGCAAAGATGCCACCAGCTGGCACTTGCGTCTCCCTCCATAACAACCAAGACAATGCTTGCCTTTGATGCTTCATCAGTCCAGTTTTCAATTCAGGGGGATCTGACTCTTCATCAGTTGGGGACGGACAGCTTTTCAACGAACCGTGAATTGTCAAGACTGCATCTTTTTTAGCATTGGCAAGTTTCTGCTCGTCAATGAATGAAGTCCCCAGTTTCTGGTACATTCTAAGTTGATTAATTAGCAGATGTTCAGGTAGAGGAGCAGCTTCGGTCAGTTTGATCCCTTTTTTAACTGAAGATTCAGATCTGTAAGCTTTAAATGATGGGGAGTTGTGAAACTGCGTCACCGGATATGGCTCAACTTTTTTACTTAAATCACTGAACGATAGCAGTTTCTCTGGGCTTTCATCATCTTGTTGGACAGAAGCGGATTTCACGCTTGAACTAGATACTCTTACAGTGGGATCAGTGTTATACTTTGACAATATCTCGAAATTTCTTTTCTCGTCACCCGTAATCTCTCTTATACTGATAAGATTTGGCTTTCGTACTGCAGCTACTTTTATACTCCGTTTATGGTCCAAATCTTCATTCGCTGATGGCTCATTTTCATTGCTCTTGGACCTCATATCAATGGGATTTGGCTTTCGTAATGCTTCTACTTTCGTGCCATGCTTATGGTCCATACCTTCATTCAATGATGGCTCGTTTTCATCAATCCTGGGCCTTATATCAATGGGATTTGGCTTTCGTAATGCCGCTACTTTTGTACTCCGTTTATGGTCCAAATCTTCATTCACTGATAGCTTGTTTTCACAGCTTTTGGACACACATTGCTCAAGGCTATTTCTTCCAGCACCTTTATTTCTAAATTCCCTTGAAAGCTCCTCTCCTTGCTCTGGAACATTTCTGAGGATAGAGTCTTTCTCATGAATGGACAGTTTTTCAATCTCAGTCTCTAGATTTTCAATCACCTTCTTCAATTTTGCACCACCATCAGGTAGTTTATCTTTCACTTCGGCGTAGACTTTTTTCTGTTGGGATAACTCCACACGTAGACTGTCAACGGAAGCTGTACTCCATTTATGGTCCAAATCTTCATTCGCTGATGGCTCATTTTCATTGCTCTTGGACCTTATATCAATGGGATTTGGCTTTCGTAATGCTTCTACTTTCGTACCATGCTTATGGTCTATACCTTCATTCAATGATGGCTTGTTTTCACCAATCCTGGACCTTACATCAATGGGATTTGGCTTTCGTAATGCCGCTACTTTCGTACTCCATTTATGGTCCAAATCTTCATTCACTGATAGCTTGTTTTCACAGCTTTTGGACACACATTGCTCAAGGCTATTTCTTCCAGCACCTTTATTCCTAAGGTCCCTTGAAAGCTCCTCTTCTTGCTCTGGAACATTTCTGAGGATACAGTCTTTCTCATGAATGGACAGTTTTTCAATCTCAGTCTCTAGATTTTCAATCACCTTCTTCAATTTTGCACCACCATCAGGTAGTTTGTCTTTCACTTCGGCGTAGACTTTTTTCTTTTTGGATAACTCCACATGTAGACTGTCAACTGAAGCTGTACTTCTGGATGCCATGGTTTAATTCGGATTAAAAACGAATAACAAACTTACTTAAAATGAAATTTTTATTTAAGGGATTAGCTATAGCCGTTGAAAATAATGAATGTTGAATGAAAGGATATATGTGATATATCACAGTGATTTCACAAGCAAAACCGAAATCAACTGATAATCTGAAGCTCCTCGGCGAGCCGCTATGACATAACAACAAATGAAATAACGCTTATCATTATTAGTTTCATTCGTTACTGATAAGAGCTGCTCTGCGATTGGCTGTTTTGACCGTTGCTAGCGCGCCATGATTACGAGTAAGATCCGCATGGGCCAACTCACCTTTTTCGCAGAACTTGTCGCTGATTTTTCTTTGCGGAATAAATGCTTCTTCCTTTTTCTTCCCATTACAAGTGCGACGTTGCGGAAATTTTGTAAATATTTTAACGTTTTTCAATGAGACAAGTTTCAACGTAAAAATAATCAAAAAGTGACTTTTTTCCCTTTTCCGCGCTTACTATTGTTTACATTTCACAAACAACGTGGGCTACAGCTCATGTTGTACATATCGCCCTGTAAGAAATTCATACCAATAGTAAAAGTTTCTATAGATGGCGCTCAGAACTCGATGAAAAGAAATCATTTTACATTTATGTAAACCATAAATGAATAAAAAATAAAATAATCTCGATTTCTAAAAAATCGTTTTATATCCGTATCGCAAATCGGATATGCGATTTGTATGTAAGAGCAATTTTTTTTTCTAGATTTCGAAAACGGTCCACATATTTTTTTTCAGGTTGGAAAACTTTTGATATAGATGGCAGCACTAACTAATATGCGTAGATTAGTCATAATTTCAGAAATCTTCCTTGCCTTGCCTTTCACAACTCAAAGCGTATTAAAGACGCTTTGTCACAGATGGTGTCACCAGGGCCGTCTTAAGAGCATCACGGGCCCCCGGGCCAAGTGATTTTTCTGAGGCCCTACCTGGCGAATTCTCGAAAAATTCTACTTCTCATTTTTCTGAGGCGCCAGTGCAGTGTCCGGGTGGGCCCATGCGTTAAGACGGCACTGGGTGTCCATTCAACTCACACAACTCTTGCATATTTGGGGTTTGTTTACTAGATTCCTAAACTCAGAAATGAGGTCACTGGCAGGCGTTCTCTTGGCAACATCAATTATATATGTTTAAACAGATGGCGACACCGTTTACGTTTTTTTTAATGGAAGAAAGAAAGAGGTAATCCAGTAGCCATCTCTAACAAATAGGCCTCGGGGAGCCAACCGGGCTGGGGTCTCGGTTTATATAGGGCGAGTCCATATTAATCAATTTGTTGTTATGATTTTGCAGTTTGACTGCCATAAGCGGATCTTTCCCCTCCTCCCCCCCAAACGGGGGACGGCAATTCACCAAAAGTGTATATAAGTGAATGGGGGCGGGGTGAATATCCACCTCCGTCATCCCAACTATATCAATATTAACTTTTTTTCACTGAACGAGGAGAGGAGCGATCACCCCTATCACCCTTCCCTCGTAACCACCTGTGTCCAGTCAGCACCAGTGCTGACTGGACACAGGTGGTTACGATATATATAGACAGGTACTAACAATATTTCTTTGAGATAAGTTTTAGAATGTGGGGGGGGGGGGGGATTCTGTGGATTTTTTTCTAATGTATTTCTAAAGAACCTTTGAATAAAAATGCAGATTTAAAAGAAAAAAGTTATAATTAAAAAGTTTTATGCAAAGAAGCTGGTGGCATTTTCAAAAAAAGCACTATTTTTGAAATATATTTGTTACTACTTGAATCACATCTTAGCGTAGAATGTTATGCATCTGTGTACGAATGAAAATCGTGCAATCATCAATATCCAATCCATAGTGGAAGGAGCAAAGTAAAGTATATTTGTTCATATTCATTCGCTATTTTTTTCTTCCCTTTAATAAAATACACACTACATATGAAAAAAAAAGTTCCGTTTACATAATTTATTATTTTTTTATAAATGACTGAAAATATTTAGTGAGTATTGCATGTGTCTATCTTGTATGTATTGCATGTGTCTATCTTGTATGTATTGCATGTGTCTATCTTGTATGTATTGCATGTGTCTATCTTGTATGTATTGCATGTGTCTATCTTGTATGTATTGCATGTGTCTATCTTGTATGTATTGCATGTGTCTATCTTGTATGTATTGCATGTGTCTATCTTGTATGTATTGCATGTGTCTATCTTGTATGTATTGCATGTGTCTATCTTGTATGTATTGCATGTGTCTATCTTGTATGTATTGCATGTGTCTATCTTGTATGTATTGCATGTGTCTATCTTGTATGTATTGCATGTGTCTATCTTGTATGTATTGCATGTATTTATAGTAGAATTTGTCTCAAAAAAAATTTCATTTGGTATTCAATGGATATTTTTTTGATTAAAATCAACAGAAATGAAGTTTTGAAAAATTAATGCTCGTGGGGTAGTTTTGAGGTCAAAGGGTAATTTTTTCAAGTATTGCCAAGTTTTTATTAAAAACTCTGGCTCTAACTGATGTTTGAAAATAATGTTGAATTATTATAAGAGTATAAATTTATACTTATAATAATATTCGAGTGCTCAATTCTTTACTAATTCGGCCTAGCTCTTTTTCTATAACATTGAGAAAAAAATATAATAGCAACGTTGGTCAAATATATAACATATAGGCGTTACAGTGTGTGTGTCGCTCGTTTGTGATGCTGCTGGAAAACGATCTTACAGGGAAGACGGGTTTCGAATAAGACGCCTTCATATAGAGGTGTATTAAGGAGTTCTAGTTTCGAAGACGTATGTCAATGACGTCACGAATATCTTGGTGAGGCTTTCCGCTTCAGCTGGTGTTGGCCCAGTGCACGGCATTAGCTACCACTACATCACGCATGCACCTCGTCCATATATTCTCTCCGCATAACTTCTAACGAGTTGGTACATGTTGGAGTGTATGTGTTGTGAATCTAACGTGAAGTTCGTTTCTGTGTAATACTGCCATCTGCCATTAATTTTTCTAACTATGAGTAAGTGTAATGATTGAATATTTGTACCGTTATAGGACTGCTGCTCTCTGAGGTGAGACTTTTTAACGGGGAAATCGGCGCACATTCACGTCTCGAAGTTGGAACCATAGGAAACCAACTTCAGCCGCCCCTACTGTGGTGACGGTGGGCTTCGAACCCGGATCCTCGCGATGCGAGTCCGTCACTATGACCACATGACCACCACAGCGGCCACGGCATTAGCTGATACTAAGCGAGCACAATGATATTTTTATTACACGTTAGATCAATATCTCTCAGCCACCGAGCCCTGACATCATTAAATCAGGACCGGCCCATGAGTGAATAAAAATAGCAATTTTATTTATTTTTTTTCTTTTATATCTACAGTGTAATCTCCCCTAACAGACACTCCCCGTTGACGGGCACTTTCAGAACCCCAGTCCCCATGCAATAGCGCTTTAATGTATTTCACCCCCCAGTTAGCGGACACTCTCGATAATAGCCATCAGTAAAATCAGGATAAATTCACGTAATTTTTCTTTCCAAACTCTACTTTTTGGTCATAAACCGAGAATTTATTATATTCAACTAAGATAAGATTATGTTTAATCCCAAGCTCGTGTTGGTAAATCGTCGATTAATTACTCAATTAACTGAACATAAGGGGCAATTCAAGTATTACGTAAGCAGATTTTCAGCCATTTTTTAACCCCCCCCCCCTTGTCAGCAAAAGTCAGCAGAACACTGACCCCCTCCCCCCTGTCAGCAAAATTTCGTCAGCAGCTTAGAATATTTCATATCTTCAAAAAGGGGTGGGTGATGACGTAAGCAACCTTCAAACCCCCCCTCCCCCCTTGTAATCAAAAGTCAGCAAATCCGAAACCCCCCTCTATGCTGACGTAATACTTGAATGACCCCTAACAGTTAATAAACAGAACTTAACTCGATCAAGAAAACTTTTTTTTTCAATGTCAGGATATTTATAATGACGCAAAATCATCTTTTATCCATGAGATCAGTTGAGATAACTGACTACTACTACTACTACTAAACCATACATGCACGTCGTCTATATTCCTCTGCGGAACCTCTAACGAATTGGTACATGTTGGAATGTGCGTGTACATGTAGTGAAACCTGACGTGAAGTTTGTTTCTGTGTAATGCTTATTATATGTGTAGTGCTGCCATCTGCCACCAGTTTTTCTAACGATTCGATCAATTCGATTAAAATTTTTATTAAAAGTTTGTGAACTAACTTGATTTTTTTGAAAGAAAACCGATTAGATGTCATAAATCATGTTTTATTCAGAACATATTGGATAACTGACCATATTTAAAATATTTGAATCAATATTTTCATGTGAAATAATATAATTATAATTACGATGCGGTAATATAAATTATAATTTAAATGTAGATCCAACGGAACTTGATGATTTCAGTTTCAAATTGAGTTTGATGGGAATTTTAGAAGACAAAACCAAAAATTATTGTTTCCACAATGAACAGACATTTTCCGCATTCTTAGAAGCATCAGCTCATCTCACAAGTACCAATAAGAGGAGTTTCTGGGTATAATCGAAATTAGTTTCGAAATCAGTGAATAACAATTATTAAAAATAACCGATTTCTTTTTAAAAAACAAGATTCAAGTGAAAAAATTACAGGTTTTGGCAATTATGTTCAGCATATTGAATTGCTTGAAGCGGCCAGCCTTAATTTCTTAACCTATTCCTATATTTGTTTACATGTACAGAATATGTGAGTGATATATCAATAAAATATATTTTTATACCAACTTAATATTATATGATCATAAAAATATTCGATTAAAATTCGACTGATCGATGAAAATTTTTTTGATTAACCAGTTAAAAATTTTAATCGATTCCCAGCCCTAATGCATATACATGTACATATTGTGGCTGGATTTCGGAGTGCTGCTTCAATTAGACATCAAAATGTAAATTAATGGGGTTTGTAGTTACGCTACTATGTGGAAATAAACTTCAATATCATTTTATTATGTGAAGATATTCTTTAAAGCTGGTTTTGAAATAAGGTGGATTAGTAATGATTTGCATATCATATGGTATTGAATTGAAATACCTTATATATAGCCCTACAAAAATAAAGTGTTTTTGTCAAATATTTTTGTGTGCATGTGATAAAGAGTAAATAAAATTTGGTCTACGCGGATTTACTGTACACACGGGCGAATAGTATTGTTTTTTACACAGAGTAATTGCTGCTCTAAGTATAGCCAAAGCCTCCTAGGTGATACTCCAGCATCTAGGAAGCTTTCGTAATGCTGGCGACCGGTTAAAACGTCAGCATTACGAAAAAGAATTTGGGACTTAGGTGTTACAGTCATTGTACATTAGTCGAATTACTTTTTTTTTGTAGGTTAGTTGTAGGGCGAATATTACTATTGTAATCGCCACCAGATATGCAAAGACCGTATTATATGTGTGATTGAAACCATGAAAAATACAAATTTCTGATGAATACTCTGTTAGCATAACTTTTAAGACGAAAAAACTTGAAAATTTGAAGATCATGTACCTCAGTTTATCATATAGATAGTTTATGTGTGATCCATTTTAAATTATTATCGAAGTAGGAACCAAGTTATTTAATACTTTTGACATTTTCAAGACAACTGCGTAAACATGAGGTGAGATTACATTGGTAAACATGGTATATCAATTGGATAGTCACGAGGATCACCTCGTAGGGAAAATTACAAGTATTTGCCCTTTTCATTATTAATTTCCAGATTATTAATAAGAAACCAATTGCGAATTTTCAAAAGATCATCATTTATTTATTTATTTTTGGTTCAATACCTTTGGTGGATACATAATCTTGCATACATAACCATCGTATCATCAGCGAAGCAGATAGTTTTACCAAAAATATCAATGTTTTAAAAATCATAACCTTTGAACCTCAACCTCCCCCAAAAAATTAATGAAATAAGCAAAATAAATTAATGATCATTATATGCTGCGATATAAAGCTTTTATTTTATTTCGCTGTATAAAATATTGCATTTTGCGCTACATAAAATTTTATTTTTCTTTTCTGAACAACTCTATCCAGTTTTTTTTTTCTTTTGTATACGGCCGATTTGCATAAACAGTATACATAAAGAAATTTGTTTACTGAGTTAGACAATGCTCAATTTATATAGTAATTCTAATTTTATTTTAACGAAAAACTACATTTTAGTACACTGCAAGCATCTATGTTGAGCATAACATTTATAAAAGCACATTCATTACATATATAAGAAATTTATTTCTATTATATTTTCCTAAAAAAAAAATTCCGCTTCCCTTGCCAAATTTATAACGGAATGAGAAGAGAATTTTTACCACATGCAGTAGGAAAAAATTATTTTAATCTTCTTGTGTGGCTATGTTTCTAAGCGATTATTCTAATATTCCACGCAAAATCAGAATATCTCTACATTTATTACGGAACTTGGAAGAGACGAGAGGTCCAAAGATTCAACACTTCGATAAGAGACGAGTCCTCGACTGACGAAGTTAAGGAGTAAAAAAAAAGAAATATAGGAACTTATAAATGTTTACATAATGCCAGAACCAGACTTAATCGAAAATATTGATAAATAAATCCAATTTAAAGAAAAAAAGTGTGTGAATGAGAAAGAAACATTTTTTTGGAGGGGGAAAAAGCAAAAATCAATCTTCGGGTCTGGATCTTGAGAGATTCATTCGAGGTCAAGTTCTTCTCTTCGGGTTATAACGATAAAGTAAGAAGAAGAGGAGCGATTTATAATATATATTACAATTCGTCGCTTAACGATCCAAGGATTTTCGGTTCCGCTACTGCTGCTTAATTCCTCTGGAAATGGCTTCCGAATGGACATCTGCTGCCGAGAAATTCAGATTGAAGAACGCTACTGTTCGAGAGTTTATTTCCGAGTTTCTTGGGACACTTGTGCTGATTGTAAGTGTATATTTACTGTTATTTATCCAGAATTGATTCATTTAATAATTATTCAAAATTGATTCATTTAATAATTATTCAAAATTGATTCATTTAATAATTATTCAAAATTGATTCATTTAATAATTATTCAAAATTGATTCATTTAATAATTATTCAAAATTGATTCATTTAATAATTATTCAAAATTGATTCATTTAATAATTATTCAAAATTGATTCATTTAATAATTATTCAAAATTGATTCATTTAATAATTATTCAAAATTGATTCATTTAATAATTATTCAAAATTGATTCATTTAATAATTATTCAAAATTGATTCATTTAATAATTATTCAAAATTGATTCATTTAATAATTATTCAAAATTGATTCATTTAATAATTATTCAAAATTGATTCATTTAATAATTATTCAAAATTGATTCATTTAATAATTATTCAAAATTGATTCATTTAATAATTATTCAAAATTGATTCATTTAATAATTATTCAAAATTGATTCATTTAATAATTATTCAAAATTGATTCATTTAATAATTATTCAAAATTGATTATTTTATTATTTATCCAAAATTGATTATTTTATTATTTATCCAAAATTGATTATTTTATTATTTATCCAAAATTGATTATTTTATTATTTATCCAAAATTGATTATTTTATTATTTATCCAAAATTGATTATTTTATTATTTATCCAAAATTGATTATTTTATTATTTATCCAAAATTGATTATTTTATTATTTATCCAAAATTGATTATTTTATTATTTATCCAAAATTGATTATTTTATTATTTATCCTTAATTAATTCATATTACACGAAAATTATCATTCATGATTCAAACTGATCACATTTAGAAAATTTTCTGTATTGGGAAATAGAATAGGGAGAGAATAGAATCCCATATTAGGTTTTATGGGAGACTTAGAATGGTTTTATGTATAAGTTTGATGAGATTATTTAAAAAAAATTAACCCTTTGCGGTCCAGAAATCGTTTCTGCCAGTTCAATACAGTGATACCACGAGTTACGAGTTTTATCATTCCTGAGAGTTACTCGTATCTCGAAACAAATTTTCCCATTGGAAATAATGGAGATCCTTCGATTTAGTTTTATGTCTTCACACAATACTGATACCCGCATAAATAAAAAAAAATTAGCCTGGTACAGTACATAGTATCTTGTGAAGACTGTGAAGATAGTTTTACTTCCATGACTAGTACCGTGTTCCCAAAAGAGCCGACATGAAGAAAGTAGTGGGGTGGAAGTTGGCAGCCATCCCGTATTTACGGGACTCAATAGTATCCACGGAGACAGGAGGACCGTTACATTTTGTATTCATAAATTATTGGGTTGGGAAATTCTGCCCCCCCCCCTTCCACAAAACTTATTGCGGTGGACTCAAATAATCTGAGCCTTCTTCGGGTTCCGGCACCTATGAGTACGCACCCACACACACACACAGTATAGCCCGAAAATCTCAGTCAGTTTCATGACTTGTTCGAAGAGGATCTATACTCTTGTATGTCGGATGAGGTTTACCTTCTTGAGCTTCAAGCTCGTAGGTCGAACAGTTGATCGCAAATTCGAATGGCCATCCGTGTGGATTTTCTGCCGGCTCGCGAAACATTTCTCCTAATTTTCAAAGTAACTAACACATGATTGAGGAGCTGCATTGTTGTAGGAAGAAGAGGATGTATTTGAAATTTCTATTTATGTATGAAAAAAAAAAGATTGCTCGGCCGTGTCAGTAATAAAAACCAAACAGAGAAATCGAACGGAAGTTGATGCAGTGCTTTTTATCACAGAAACAACCCTAAAGATACGTATATAGATTTTTTTTAAGGAAGAAGCAGTGAGTAATTGGTAAAATTCAGCTGAAAACATAAAAACACAGTAGCCGATATGATGGCGTATAAAATTTACTCCATTGTGTAGTATCAAAATAAACAGTTTTCGATGTCATAACCATTCTCATGCTGCACATTGGTTTAAAACCAATAATCCGTTTTACTTGAAAGAATTGTAACAAATAATTTTGTTTTTATTGGGTAGATGACAGTAGGTGTCCCATCTCAATGCTCTTTATCTCATGGGTATAATAGTAAAGTATGAAAATTAATATGAAATATGCATTCATATTCCAGCACACGAGAAAAAATAGTTGAAATAGTCTACTTCAAACATAATTGATGTAACCAGTAAAAAGTTACACCACACAGTGTGGCAGCATTAAAATAAACAATATATAATATCATACCACGTAATGCTTATTTTGATGCTGCACATCAGTTTTAACCGAACAACCAGTTTTACTTTTACAATTGTGAGAGATAGTTTTTTTATAGGTGGCAGCAGAAGTCCAATGCTTTTTCTGACGCCCGTCCTCCTTTAGGAGGACACGTCCTTTCTTTGGTGTCATATCAAGCGTCCTCCTATGCTTTAAAAAATTATTCATACTTTTGTCCTCCTTTTCAAGTTTCCAGAATCATTCTTTCTCTCTCTCTTTTCAGGGGAATTTTTATTTAACTCTGGAGCATATATCTCTTTATTGGCATGAGTGTTTGCTTGTGCCTTTTTCCCACATTTTATACACGCTTTGACCAACGCTCTCGAAATTCCCAAGTTGCTGCCAAGCAAGACAGATGCTATTCTAACCATGGCCCAGCTTACCCCTATATACAGTAGGAAAACTGCTCTGGAAGAAGAAAACAGCATTATCCATTTTGAGAATATCATTGTTTGTCACCAACAGCAGATGCCATGTACTGAAGTGGGGAGAGCATGAGCCCCCATGGACTCCTGGAGCAGAGCCCTAGGTTAGAATCATCCTCGGGTCCCTAAGCAGCCTCGCACTATGACTTAATCCGGTCATCCTCCTCGGGCCTCGGGAAAGCAAGAATTTATGACTTTCAATGCAAAGGTCATAGAATAATGACGGAATAGTATATAATGTCTTCCTTCGCAATTTCCACTAAAGCAGAGGAAAAGGTGACGCCGGTTGTGGTTGCCGATAGCATTTAGTGGTTTGCGGTTTATGTCCAACAAAGACTTTTTATTATCTTTTACCTTAATTATCTGACAATGCGTCAGAACCCAGTCATAGTGAGAAGCGGGCTTAAGCCATACTTTCCACGAGCCCTGCTATAGTGAATTTATAGCATTAAAAACAAAAAATGATGATAATTTTGACCAGGGCTAGGGCCCTGTGAGGCCTCCCTTGGGGGGAACCATGGGGAGGGGGTTACCAACAGGGCCGTCTTAAGAGCATCATGGGTCCCCAGGCTAAGTGATGTTTTCGAGGCCCTACCTGGAAAATTCCCGAAGAATTCACCTACCTCTCGTTTTTCTGAGGCCCCTCTTCTCTTGAGGCCCGGCCATGCCGGGGTGGGGCCTATGCGTTAAGACGGCACTGGTTACCAATTCCATTCAGAAATAAAAAAAATAGGGTGCAAACAACACTCAACGCTGATTCATCCGGCAAAAAAAAATACTCCCAAAAGATACAAAAAACTTTTCAGGGTATAAAAAGAAAGCCCCCCCCCCCCCCTTGTTTTAGTCAAAATAATAAACTGGCCAGACGGTGGGCGCAATTCAATAAAGGCGAGTGGAGGCGCATCGTTATTTTTTTGCTCCAACTCATAATGTCTGTGCTAGACGTATGTCAAAATGGCGAGACCTTTCAATTCCAAGACTATTGTATAGCTTTTTGGCCATCATCATCATCCTACTCCCCTTTCCGCCTGGTCTGAAATTTTGAAGAAAAAACAAAATTAGCCAATGGACGGTAGCATTAAATAAGCTCGACAATTGTAGGAGCGACGTATAAATTTTTGCACATTATGACAATTCTTTACCTCACAAATATCTACCACACCATTAATATTTTTGCCGCTCTTTGTTGGCAACTTATCAGGTGAGCTCGAATAACTTCGAATAATTTTCATAGCTAGAGCCCGGATTATACGCAAATGCATTCGTGCATATGCAAATTTTGAACTTTTTCAGCATTAAATATATATGCACGCAAATGCATAAATCGAAGAATTTCAGAATAAGTCGTATTTTCTTCACTTTTATCAATATTTTTAAACATAAGTAACATCACTGATCGAATCCCTCACCCTAGGCTGAAAAATTTGAGCAGAATGTCCAATCCCCGATAAATGTGGAAAACAAAATTTATTAAACTTACAAAAATGGTTGGCAACTATGAATAATAGACGGTGATAGTGTATAATGACCGGGTTTATCAAATTTCCGTAACATATATAGTTCTAGAGAGATATAGATGGCTTTTTTCTCAGCCATAATATCCGGAAAATAACTGTTTCCTTGATATATAGTTCTGTATTAGTTATAAAGAAAAAATTATTGGTGATGGTTTCCTTTATTTTTGGGGTCAAAGTGGCGCCATCTATTGCGGAAATTGGTGGAAATGACGTCATCTTGGGTGCGCGCAGGCGTCCTCCTTTCTCAGTTTTCGAATCTGATAACATTATCTTTGGTGTGTAATAATAGATGATATTGTTACGCTCTGGAGCTACTGCTGCTATGTACGAAACAAATTGAAAACTATACGTCTCAAAATCACATATTCTTCGTTTTTTTCAACTGTATTTATATCAGGCACACCCAAAAAAATGTAAAATACAATTTTTGTATTTGATAATATATATCAGAATATAATAATGAAATTATAACTGAAGTTTGGTGGCAAAAACATAACCGGTATGCAGTGTAAAAATTAAAAAAAAAAAACATATTATTCATTTTGATGCTTCATACCGGTTTGACACCAACAACTGAGTTCACTCTCAGAATTATAACACATAGTTTTGTTTTTATTCGGTAGGTGACAGCACGTTTTCCAGCTCAACTCAGTTTTTCGTATGTACAATAAATATGGTAATACAGTATAAGTCAGAAGGTTGTGTGTGGGAAATTTTTCTCAAATTATTATTTTTTTTTCTCGGGTTTATACAAATTATTTCTCCCATTAAAGCCGGTCCGTGAAATTGTAAACTTAATGTAACCGGTTCACAAGGTTGAAGAACACTGCTGTATCGGATAATATGAAATCACCGTATATACACGTATATAAGCCAATTTTTTTTTTTGTTCAAAATTTCGTTCCTATATGGGGAGTAAGTGTCGGCTCATACACAATTATATACAGTAAAGTTATGTGTTAAGTAACTCTCTGTCCCCCCACCCTCCTCTTACCATAGGTATACGGAGATTGCGCATTTGCACTGTACATTCTCGAGGGCCAGGGTGTCCCGGATGTATTCGGAGTGACTTGGGCATGGGGAGTAGGAGTCATTTTGGGCGTAGCTACCGCTGGTAACATCTCTGGTGAGTAACTGGTTACTGTGATCTTTATTCTTGCGTTTGTATGAATTGTGTACAGTAAGGTATTAGAGTCTTTGCAATCAAAATTTTGATCCTCAGGTGGCCACATAAATCCGGCGGTGACGGTTGCGTTTGCCTCTGTGGGTAAGCTACCATGGAAAAAAGTTCCAGTTTACATGGCTGCCCAGCATCTGGGGGGATTCGTTGCCGCAGCCATCGTTTATCTCGTCAATTATGGTAAGTTAGAATCCATCATTTTATTCCCCCCTCCCCTTTAAAAAGCTCTCTTTTTAAACGTCTTTTTCAGAAATTTCTACAGCAAAGTTTAGATTTTGACCTGCACTACGACATGGCTCATTCATGTTCAATATTTTTTTAGACGCGTTGAACGCATTCGATCCTCACAGAAGTGTCACGGGGCAGAATCGATCAGCTTGGGTCTGGTCTACTTACCCGAAGGATGAAGTATCCATATGGAACTGCTTCGTTGGAGAGGTGAGACTACCATGAATATCTCAGTATTTTATACGTCACATTTAAATTTAGGAGAAATTGATGACCTTCGTCTAATGTCGGTATCTGCAAAGTTTGAGTGAAAATCAACCAGAATGTGTATTAAGGAGGTTGTTCAAGATAAACCATTCTTTTAATAAAATCTTCAAAAGGCGAGCTGAACGGGCTCTAGACCGATGGCCTGGGAGATTCAACCAGTTAATTTTTTATTAATAAGAAAATTCACACGGGGAAGGGGGAGCTCGCTTCAAGATGTAGCGCCTCCCCCCCATGCATATACTGTATGAAGAGAGACAACACATGGTGGGTGAGAAAGTTCGGTTGAGGGTGAAAGAGAAATCTGCACCCTTTTATTTCTAATATTCGAACATGGAAACCAGATTTATCACCGATACTTCAAATACAGATCATCCAAATCGGTTGCCAAAAGACTGTACGTGAAGGGGGGAGAAGTTTAATGAACATTTTCACAGGACGAATGGTTTTCCCTGGTGGGCCACGTAGACCCACACACGGCAAGTTAAACATCCCGCTGCTTTACATTTTCGGGTAAAACAATTTCGAGTTTTACGCCACTTTGATGCACACATACATTCTGTTTTACGGTTCAACATTTTGCAGTGTAATAAGCTTTATACATGTAATATACTATGGCAGGGCCGCAACTGGGAAGTGGGGCAGGTGAGTCTGATGCGCCAGGTCCCTGACCAGGTAAGGCTCAAATTTCGAATGCCTTTAAATTCTTCTTCAACATTACAACGGGGTGCCAAAATACGAGCTTGCCCCGGCTGGTCAAGCATCTGGTTGCAGCCCTGCGTTATGTTCAATGTCAGAAGTCTGGCCTGTTCAGAATTGGCTGGCCAGAGCCCGAAGTAGTCTCGCCTCTCGTGTACTTCGGACTTCGAACAAAGGATTTAGCAAAAATGCGAAGTGGCCGGCAATTTCAATGAACTGACTAGCCTTCCAACATTGGCCATAATACATTTTGTATTTCAAATAGAGCGAGCCCATGTATCAACGGGCTTTTGTTGAGTGCATTTATATGAGTACATGTATATTTGAATACGCAGCTGGTCTGTGGATTCATGATAATGTTCACCATTTTGGCTATAATCGATCACCGCAACCTCAACATACCGAAGTGGCTGTGGCCTCTGTATTTTGGCTTCATGATACAGGCTTCCGCTATGGTGTTCGGATTGAACTGCATGGCTCCGATAAACCCGGCTAGAGATTTTGCCACCAGAGTCTTCACCGCTATCGCTGGTTGGGGAAAAGATACCTTTGCGTACGTAGAAACTTAATTATACATAGAAATATGTTATTTTTTAATTACTTTTTTGCTTACATAGAGAGTTTATGAATGATGATATATCATGTATTTAATTTATTCATAATAATGCAGTTGATTTTCCTGGCAGCATCCGGGGTTACGGTTACTGGTGGATAGGCATCCTTGGCCCACACATAGGCACAGTCCTCGGAGCTTGGGGTTATTATTTAGGAATCGAAATGCATTGGCCTCACCAAGAAGCCAGCGACCAGGAAGTCCGTCGCATCGACACGGAGCTGAAGGAGAGGAAATCGGACGGTAAGTCATACATGCTCAACCCATGGCCCGCGGGCCAAATGTGGCCCTCGAAGTCGTCTGATGTTGCCCGTGATCTCAAACCTAATTTTGTATAAAAACGAACTAAGCGACGCATTTCATTTCTCATTTAAGGGGCCCGTGGTACATTTTCAGACAACTTAAATGACCGTTGGTGCTTTTCAGATCACTTGAGTGTATCATAACACATTTCAAGATCTTTCAAGTGACCCGTGGTGCAGTCCCAGATCGCTTATGTGATCAGCGGCATATTTACTTTACAGATCCCTTGATTGAACCGCGTCACAGTTCCAAAGCACTTGAGTGACCCTCCTTCCACCAAATATTTGCTGCCATCTCCTTAATACCTACAGACATAATGAGTTTGCTTCGCCTCCAAATATTTTTCAGCGAAGGTTTACAAAGAAGGTAGTTAAGTATTTCGAAAGTAATAATACTTCAGTACATTTATTTTTTATGTGATTTTACGTCCTCTTTAAGGCCCTGAATAAGGAGTGCAATTTGGAATAAATTTATTGTTTTTATATTTTTCCCGGCTTTCTATAGGCTTAATTAATTAAGGAAAAAATTATCAGCTCAAAATAAAAAAAAATCATGCATTGTAGGGTTAAGAAACGCTGGTTTATACGCATTTAAAAAAATCAATATACAGGGTGAGTATAATTGAAGTTTCCATTCTCTGATTAGTTTTTTTTCCCCTCAAAAACTGCTTATCCGATTACAGCCAAATTTTTGGGATATCTTAATGAGACCCATGGGAGAGATTTATGAAATAAATAGAAAAATAGTTCAATTTTCGACTACCAGGTGAAAAAGTGGTGCCTTTTTCTATTGCATTTTACATTTTAAAATGGTCTATATACCAAATTTCAATGGAATACGTCAACCAGAACGGGTGCTACGTAGGTCTGAGTAGCTTCAAATATACTGACACTGCTCAGACCATTGTAGCACCCGTCAGTATACTGACAGCACTCCGACCTAAGTAGCGCCCGTTCTGGAGGACGTATTCCATGAAACTTGGTATGTACGGTATATGGTCCATGGGGGAAGAAAGGAAAAATTCAGTAAAAAAAGCGCTACTTTTTCATCTGGTGGTCAAATATTGAACTATATTTTTCTTTCATAAATCTCTCTCCCATCTCCCATGGTTTCATTAAGATATCCTAAAAATTTGACATATTCGGATAAGAAGTTTTTGAGAAAAACTATTCAGAGTACGGGAACTTTAATTATAATCACCATTTAAAAGGAAAAAGGTCCATAAGAACCCTATATTAAAGTCATGGAAATATCCAGCTCACAATTACATTGAAAATTTAATTCGCCATTTCTTTGTATTTTCCCCCATGTAATAGGTACGAAGAGACTAGAAGGAGTTTATTGAGTGCTATTTATTACATCATAACGTGGATAAGAAAGAAGATCATGTGGAAAATTATCACAAGGACCGCAATAAACTCGACGCCTTCTTTTTTGGAACCTTGAGATTTGAAGAGGAGCAAAGGGAAAATAAGTGATAATTTTGTGTGTGTGTGTGTTCGTGGTGTGGATGAACAAGTTGCTGAAAATAAACAGATTTATTGCCATTATCAGGAAAAAAGATCTTCCGGAAGATTATGGTCATACTTGAAAGTGATGAGTTTTATAAAAAAAAAAAATTTAATAAAGTTGGATATATATATATATATTTTTTCATAATGACGTCATTCAGACATAGATATATTCACAACCGTCTTTTTTTTTTTTTAATACATTCCTCTTAAAAAAATGCATGTACTTAAAAGAAATTATCATTAATAAACTAGAACATATTAAGCCGCGATAACGTTGGTGAAAAGTATTTATTGCATCGACACGTTTTTTTCCCCCAAATAATTTATTATCACTACTTACCAGAGGCGCCGACGTGCAGAAAACATTGAAGAGGCTGAAAATTGATGGTCGTCCCGTATATACGGGACTCAAACGCGTACGCAGGAGGAGGAAGGTGCATTGTTTTTTCAGAAATTATTGGGAGGGGGCCCTCAGCTCCTTCACGAAATTTATTGGGGGGGGGGGGCTCAAATGACCTCATCCCCTAGGTTCCGGGGCCTATGATACTTACCATTAATCACTATAAAATCAAGATTTATTTTAAGGGTTTTAGGATAGAGAGTGTCCCGTAAATTCTTAAATAGTTCAAAAAAAATTCATAAAAATTGAAGAAATTAGTATATTTAAATGTAGGTTGCAAAGGGAGCATACTCATGAAGGGTTTTTTTTTTTTTGATGAAGAAAAAAAATTAGTTCATTTTTGTCGCTAGAGGGCTTGCATGAAAGCAGATCACTGGAAGTAAGCCAACCAAAGTTCTATAAAATGTAGGGTGTGTGATTAACAGCTCATTTCTGAATTGTCCTGTATTCTAGAAACCTTGCTGTAACTGGCTCTTACATAAGGTTGTCATTGTGATATGGAGATATTGGTGGATAAAGAACTATCGGTGAAGTTGTTTAACCTCAGCGTAGAATCGCCGGCTGAAGCTTCGCGAAGAAGATTGAAGTCGGGTACAGAATTCTGTCATTTTCTTTGGTGCGACGCCCTCTATCAACAACAATTTTTGAACTAGATAACTAGATTTCTTTTTTTCTGATTAAAAGAAATCCCCTCTCTTCGTGATTATAACTTTTTCACACAAACCGCATATAAATATACTAATAACTTGAATTTTTATTAATTTTTGATTTTGCAAATTTATGGGACACCTTGCTAAAGAATCAATTTTCGCACTCGTAGAAAGATTACATTTTTTCTGTAATTCGTAATTGAAGAAAAAGCAGATGGATTTTGTCCTGATGAGGAAATCAATTTTTGCCGAATACAATTACACAAAAATTGATCAAATAACACTTGGTTATGCATTTCTAATACAAGGGACAAATGATTGCAAAAAGTGGTAACTTTTCCTTCAATGGTTTTTTTTCTCCCTGTAATACCTAGATTTCAAGCCTCCGGATCGCGATTGTTATGGCAAGAACCTTTCAACACCGTAACAACGGTAAATACTATAAAATTTAATATACGGGGTGTCCTGTAATTGCTAGCACAGCCTTTATCTCATCAACCGTCCGCGTAGAGGTGGTATGATTCCATTTTAAAAAGTGCTCAGAAAGCGTTAAAAACTACCCTATACCAGTTTTGAGAGTGAAAATATATTGTGTAACGAAATAAGAAAAAATCTAACTTTTTACACGGTTTCCTTGACCTCTAACTTCAAATGAGAAAGTTGTTCCAGTCTCTTCTAAGGCCAACAAAGAAAAAAATTCCACGTTTTCAAGTGCAATATTCGCTAAGATATTTGAATTCAAAAATCGGAGAAGAGAACAGAAAAAACTACTGTAGTTGAAAAGTTATGAAGGAACGGCAAAAATTAACGGACGACGCTCCTTTCCCCTCATGTCCTTTCCTAACTTTTCCTCGATGTTTGAATTCGAATATCTCAGTTAATATTGCACTTAGAAGGTTGGAATTTTTTTTTTTTTTTTTTTTTTTTTTTGGCCCTAGGAGAGGCAGGGCAACAACTTTCTAATTTGAAGCTAGAGGACGGGGGACGTATAAAAATTTATATTTTTTTATTCTGTTACACAATGTATGTGTGTATTTGTTCTCAAAACTGGTACAGGGTAATTTTTTAACGCCTTTTCAGGATTTTTTAAACTGAAACTAATAAATCTCTACGAATGACGGTTGATGAGATAAAGGCCGCATTACCCACCCTGTATATAGTAGGAACAATAAATTCATGGAGGAGACAGCGAGGCCGGAGGCATCTTAATAATTTCAGGTTCCTTTCAGCCCGATTTCATAAATTTTTCGATGGGCGGAAATCGAACATTCAACGATTCATACATTATTACAAAAATATAGACAAATAGATGTAAATTAACCCAAAAATCAATGAAAAAATTCAGAACTGAAGGAAATTTCTGACATAATTTTAGGACGTAATGTAAGAAATTATCTGAGACCTAATAAAATACAACATAAGGGTCACAACAGGCAAAATGCTCAACAAGGTAGCTGAAAAAATATGTGCATAAAAAATTATGGATGTCAAACATATCTAAAATAAAACAAAAAAAAGCGCGCAGATATACCAATAATTATGATAAAATACAATATACTACTCATAACAAAAATTATGGTTGTCTTCATCTAAGTATGGATTGCTTCTAAAAATTAGCCTCTCATCCCAATGTATGAGTATTTATTTTCCTTTTTAAACGCGTCAGTCATTGGTGGAATTCACGACACCCGGTAAGCTGTTGAATTTATTCACAACCCTGTTAGAGAAAAATTCCTTGCGGCACCACAACTTAAAGTTGTTTCCTTACCAATCGATACCGGTGTCCCCTTATCGAAGCACTACATTAGATTGGCCATGGTTTTATTCATCAAAATTTAGGATTGGTGAATTGAAAATAAGAAAAATAAATGAAAGAAATAATTTTCCAGCAGAGAAGAACAAATTCCAGAATTAATGAAGGTTCAGAATTAATGACAAAAATGTGCTTGATATACCTAATGGTATACTTTTTTTACTTCTATTACCATTGTGCGACCGTACCTGTCGCACACCGTTAAGGGCGGCTCTGAAGCCGTCGGCAGTTTTTGAATCACAATCCCTGAAATTTTTTTGTGAAAACTACATGGATCAATTTTCCGTCAGTTGTACATAATAGCTTATAGAGTGTGAGAATCTCCTCCTTATTGCTTTTCCCCCTAATTGATGCTAAATTTTGGTGCACATTTTAATGGTCAAGTCTGCTCAGAAGCATTCATTTATGTTGTCATATGTATAAGCCCGAAATTGTCCAGTTCACGAAGTGACGAGTGGCCGGCCAGCTCGCGAATTCGCGTTTCGTTGTAAATTGACTTGGCCAATGTCTGAATTTTGGGCTTTAGCCAGACAGTTCGCGAAGTGGCCGGATATCCGTGGTAAAGACATAATCCGGTAACAAAAGTCACAATTCGGAGTCATCGCCAAGTTTGCGTATTTTTTCGATTATGGCCACTTTAGCTATGGCAACTCATCATATCGCGGTCACGATGCGGTAATTCCCCCCCCCCTCAAAATTTGCCAAAATGCTACATATGTTTATATTATTATTTTTATAGTTTTTTCCCTCAAATTTCTTTTTTTTTTCTCTCGTCACATGGAGGTAATCCAATACAGCTACTACATAGAGCCTTTTTTTTTCAAGCCGAGCACAACTCAGGTCTATCGCCATGGGCAATTTACTACCTAGTGAGTTGTGCCGGAAGTGTAAGTATGTGTACCTAACAGTCTGAGTGCGTATCTAGTGTTATGTATGATTTTTAGTGCTGCCATCTATACCTCAGAAGTGAAGTGAGTGAAGTGTAATGACTGAATAGTTGTACTGTTTGTAGGACTGTTGCTCTCTGTGGCGAGACTTTTTAACGGGGAGATCGGCTCGCATTTGCACCTGATAACCCCCACACGTTAGCGATGAAAAAAAAAAAGGATTTTGTTGCCTACTGGACCGTCTTACATCAACGCATCGAACCATTTGGCCAGGGATCTCCGGCCACTAAGCGAATTAGCCGACCAAAGCTCGAATCAATTCCGAAATTCGAACTTTGGCCACAAGTCTAGGCCACTTGTTTGATGTTCTCTGTTATGACAGTGGGATTGATATGAAATAGATCACTTTATAGAGTAACAATATCTCTTGTTGCAGGTCATTCTAAGAAGCAGTGAACTCTAGGATGTTTGTGAAATTGTGACTAGCAACAAAAGTTGAAATTTTTGGCATATTCAAAATTTGCGGTTTTTTTTTAATTGTTATTTATTGACCACTAATATTCCAAGTTTAAATTGCTTTTGATAATAAAACGTCTAGGGAATTATTGGGAAGTTATCGCGTGACAACCACGAAACTTCTCCATTTGCTCGATTACTTCGATGCGAGAGAAACGACCCCCTTATAAGTTTTACCTTTAATCCATATCAAAATTTTAATTTTCTTTCAAATTACTTATTTTCCTCTCCATTGCAGGCATGGCCCCCGTTAGGGCGAGGCTAAAAGCCTTGGGGCCCGGGATAATTTTTTTGTTTTTTCACGCTGTAAATTAACTATAGAAGGGCCTGTTAAAGGTTTGACCCGGGGCCCTGCTCCAGCATGTGGGTACCATGATTGCAGGATATGAACTTGGATATTCAATCTCGTACTAGCCTCTTTGCTTGAAGCGCCAAGTGCTAATCATGTAAGGGGTCATTCAAGTATTACGTCAGCATCGGGGGGAGGGGAGTTTGAAGGTTGCTTACGTCATCAACCACCCTTTTTTGAAGATGTGAAATATTCTAAGCTGTTGGCGGGGGGGTAAAAAATGGCTGAAAATCTGCTTACGTAATACTTGAATGGCCCAAACTATAAATTCCTATAGAAGGGAAAGTAGAAATCTGACCTTGGGGTCTTTGACCTTTGAAGATGGGACACACCCCGCTTCCCATCTCAGAGAGATATCGAAGCGTTCCCCAAGGATATATGGATCTTGCGTCTGGGATTCTAAGTTCCACTCTTGCCATGCTTTCGTTTACAACAATGCTGAGTTTAAATTACTTGCACACTTGCAGGATGTCAAAATTGATACTTCATATACAGAACATTATTGAAGACTGAAAAAAAAATTGAAATACAGAGATTATAAAAAAAAAAAAAGCTTAGGAATGCACAAAAAAAAAAGTTAAAAAACACCATAATCTGACTGTTACACCTTATTTTGCAGGTTCACAGTGAAGCTGTTTCAATAAACCTATTTGAATCTGCCTGAGAGACGGTGATGTCTCGATCAGTCTTCTCCCGTTTCATTCTCAGATGATAAAACCTTAACGGGGAGTGAGATGGGGGCTTGTCCACTTCGGATAACTTGCCAAGTACCCATTGTGCATTGTACCTTGGTGCTCATAGGCCACCTAAACCGCATTGAAAAAATCTAAAAGTGACTTCAAAAGCGAGAAGCGCAAATTTTGCATAACTAGGAAATGTTTTTTCATTTCGAAAGTAGGAATGAAGCAAAGTTTATCAAAAAAAATTGATACTTATAATTCTGAAATGAAACAATATTCTAAATTCTTCAGAATCGACGATTATGTATAACGTCCGGTAAATTTGATTAATTCGATTATGACAATTTACTAGGACTATGAAAAGGCGGTTATGGAGAAAATGTGATAAATTTGTGTTGGAATCATCATATAGCCGTTTCCCAAAGTGGGCAATGGAACGAGGGCGATAGAAGTTACGAACTTAACATAGGATCGTATGGGTTCATTTGAGTTGGGGGCGATGAAAGGAAAGAAATTGTTGATTGAAGGGGGCGATGGAACAAAAAGGTTGGGAAACGGATATAGCCTATATGCTGTGTGTATGTGAAAAACAAGGGGTATTAGGTTTAAATGATAAATTTTTCTAGCTCAAAAAAATCTAACTGAATCGAAAAATGATTTTAAAGCTGCTGTAATTTTTTTCCCAGTTGAATTAAAGAATTTTTTTTTTTAGTGGCGGTGACGGGGTTTGAACCCGGGCCCTCGCAATTTGAGTCCGTTACTCTGATCATTCGACCACCACAGCGCGTAATAACTGCTACAGTGGAAATAAAACCGGAAATATTTAGGAGTGACCAAATAAAGCAGATCGAGTTCGACAGACGTCGGGATTGTCGCTGTAAGGGTTAAGCTAAAATTCTGCATTTTTGTCAATCATTGCGAGGCGTTATAATGAAACTGTCTAATTGTATCACGAATTACAATATATCTTTTATGTATACAACACGGTTTCACAGATCCTTTCTTAGTCTCTCAGGAAAAGAAATTTGAATCTGGTCAACTGAAAAAAACTGATGGAAAGCGTTTTCGTCATACAGTTTCCCTCACAAAAGCAGTATCACAGCGAATACTACGGACCGATTATAAATACGGAATGTTCGTCAACGAGTGGGGAGAACACCTAGCCTTGCAGCCTGATTGAGAACTTACAGGGAAAAAAAATACTTTTGTTTAACTTTAGCCAGGGCCATAACTAGGTTTTTTGCCGCCCAGGGAAAACATGATTCAGCCGCCCCCACAACTTTCGATAATTTTTGCCTTCTGGGGCAGTTGTTCTCCCCTTCCGGCACTGCCTAAGCTTCAGAATGCGCACACAAAAAAAACTTTCAAACAATATTTTGATATCCTCTTCAGTCCCGATAACTAAAAACGAATTTTTCTCCCAAGATATATTGGTTCGTTTTGTTCTATGCAAAAGTGATAACAATACTCGAATGATAGTATACTATCCGGGATTCTAATAAGCGACGTCGACTATCTTTAACTGAAATTGTACCATGGAATTTTGTTTCTAGCACCTTTCGCGATAAAAAAAAAACAATTTCACAGCAATTGTCTTGCATGAACAGACTTAGTACAGGCGGGTAGCGTTACGAATTCGAGATCACGCATACTATTTATCACAAAAGCCCTAATTCCATGTTCAGACCTACGCGCAAAGATGAACATTTGTGCTCTGCGATGAACTTTTCCCTCTAAAAAGTGTTAAAATACGATACACCAGTGGTTCCCAAACAGCACAGAATAAAAAAACAGATAAACGTAATAGCTAACACTGGTGGGGGGGGGGGGGGGGGGGGGGAGAAACACTGAATTTTTGTTGCATTTATAACAAGCACTTGATCTTACCTACTTCGAGTATGCGCTGATTTCAAATCTGAATATTTAGTTATTCCCTGTAAGCTGTAGATTTTCAAAATAACACATTTTTAGAGTTTTTTCTGAATTTATTTTTTCTGGCACTTTGCAGGCAAAAATTTTCACTTATAATTCTTGCGTTTTTGGACTTTATGAGGGCAATCTCGTTTGATGCTCCAGCAGTAGTCCGCCATCGTATTTTTATCCTAGCGGCCTTGGTAGCGCTCTTCCATCGCCTTGAAATCTTGATGAAAGCGCACTCCCTGTTCATCACTTACAGCCCCAAGACTCTTGCAGAATTCATCAAGGTGACTAACAGGAATTTACACTTATGTCGCACCTGAGCTCATGAAAAGCCAACAGCGTTTTAGTAACCAGAATCTCAGTTACCTGCCTTTCTGTTACCAAGAAAATTTTGTATAACCGCCTTAAAAGACAACCAATGCTGACTTCTCATTTTCATTTATCGCCGTGGTAAGTTCAGGATCACGCACAAGGGCACGAATTTGAGGTCATCGATCACACCTGCTTTGATCTTCTCGAAAGACAATGGAGGAAAAAAACTATATATTCAAAACATTCACCAACATTCAATGCCTTCACAAACTACATCAATCCAAACTTGAGATGAAGTGGAGGAAAAATAATTATCTCTCGACTGACAATTGGACCACTCACAATGTTTGGAAAGCTTGCTTGCATGTTTTACGAATATAATTCCTGTGTTTATCTCAAGCATGGCTGTCCCAAATGCAAAGAAAGCATGGAAATTTTGTGAATCCTTTCTGTTGGCCAAGTAGGATGTTAACCATTTTCAGATCTACACAAATGATCTAGTTATGCGTGTGATATTTCAGTAAGTCAATGACCATTTTAATGTCATCATGCTCCTCTCACAAATACGCAATGGCAGAGTGGTACTGCTCAATATCAATTATAGTACACATTTTAGACTTCACTTACTGTTATCCAAAAATAATCCCACTCTGCTGAAAAATAGAGGGTGAAGACCTGGGATATCGTGGCAATAAACAAACTGCTTATCTTCTGAAAAGGTTAGCAAGTCCTGATCTCTTTCAGAAAAAACTTTTGTAGAGGAATCAAGTAAATTTCTTTTCTTGTAGCCTGAAGGCAAATGGAAACCTCAACTGCTTTTTTGGAGAGGGCCAAATCACACTAGGTCATTCAATTACGCTTGACTAAGCTGCTGAGGGGGCTGATTAATTTTTGCTATCAGAAGATGGGTGATCACAATGGTCATGTCGATCTAGAAGTGAAGTGCTCCAAGGAAGTGGCAACTGCTATCCGTGGTGTCATCACGCTTGCTAAACTGACCTTAATTCCTGTGAGACATGGGGTAATAACATCTGTTCTCACACTGCCTTGTAAGGAGACAGGAAAGTGTGGATTATTTTAGAAATATGACATCTGTATTTGTTATGGGCATCTTTTTGTCAGCTACCTCATGGGACCTTTTGACTGTTGTGGCTTTGTATTTATGTGAAGTCTTGAGATATTGAAACCATTTCTGAAAGCTGGCTATCACGGACACCACACATCTGCTATTTTTCAATGTCTTCATCCTTAGACAAGCCAAAACCATTAAACACAGGATTAGCTCAAATAGCAACATCAGGGATAGATTCTGCCGATTTTGCTTGCAGACACCTTTTGTGTTGACCAGGCAAAAAATAGCAATTATGTGATCTGTGGGTTTCCACCAAACTATGGGAATTCCAAAAGAGACACTCGTTTTCCTTTTGTGTCCAGTCATGAAGCATTTCCTCACAATTATGACACACAATATGAGGGGGCCCAATTCTTGTCTTGGTCCCCATGTTGAATTTCGAAATAGGCTATACAAGCCTGCTTCACAAACAATGAAATATTGAGCCTTTGATACAAAAGTGTGTAGCAACCACATACGTAACAGAATGCATCGGCACTATTTGAAAATCTTGCATGGAGAAACCATAAATCAGATCTAAAAACAAACTCCACAAAACACACTTGACTATCAGTTTAAAACTGACACAGAAAATAACACTAAAGAGAAAGATAGAATGAATGACATTTCCTTATCGCATCTGCAACTGAAATGTACTGTGTGGCCATCTTCCTGATATCACACCTTACATGCTATAAATGTGCTGCCTCTAGTAGCCAGTGGAGTCAATTTATAAAACTGCTTCAGAGTGATAAATTGACACACTAGTGAATCTACATAGTAGTACAACTAAACTGGTGCAAGTCATTAGTTGAAAGCCCAGGACCTTTGGCTATGTAGCAGCATATAATATCAAACTGCATAAACACTTGAGCTTGCAGAGAGAAATTGATTTAAAATTTGAAATCCGAAATAAGAAAACTTAGATCAGTTGAAAAATCCCATTCTGCAGAAAATGAAAACAAAAATGTTCCCCAGTGTAATTAACCAGATAACACCACACTCGCTTTGGCTTTTTTTTTTCTTTTTAATTCCAAAAAACTGATTCTAAATATTCTGGATATAAAATAAGTTTTTTTTTCTCCTCAACACTGAAGAAAAAAAGTTACAGACACCTGCTTTTACCAATGACTCCATAAATAACAAATGTTTAGTGAAAGTCCTTCGCAAAAAAAGAAAAGTGATTCATTATAGCTAAACACAAAAGAAAAACAAAAACCTTATGAATAATATCAAAATAAAAAATAGTTCATTCAAATTCAATGCTCTGAGCAAGGATAGTCAATGTGAGCTTATCGTAATGCAAATTATTAGTGAAAAAAAATCAATTTTTATATTTAAAAATAAAATGATTCAATTTCAATAAAGTTAGGAGAAAAAAAAATACATATCAAACAAAATTTTCACGCAAGATCTGAACCGATACAAAATGCCCACATGATTTTTTCCTCTATGAATATATAATATATAGCACAAAAAAAAAATTTAGCAAAAAAACCATATTCTACATATATATCACTCCATTTTTATATATATAAATATCATTTGCTTCTGAAAGAAAACTAGAAGCTAAAATACTTTTATTCTTTTTGCATATTTTTTTTAAAGCAATTTTCGTTGAAGTATTTTGTTTGAAAACTGCCGACTGGAACATTTAAATTTTCTGAGGGAAGTAGTACAGCCCTAACAGAGTCGAAACCTTCAGGTATACAGAATACAACTGCAACATTCCTTAGCGTTAAAGTTCAACTTAAAATGAAAATTCTAGGGGGCTAATTAGTTGAGTGGGAACAACCTCCCACCAACAGACAGAAGAAATATAAACCTATTTATGGAATGTGAACAATTCTTACAAATTACAAGAATATTGTTCCATATCAAAAAGGAAACAAAACATTTTTTTAGGACTTGCAATTATAGGATAGAGAAAATATAGAAGCAGCAGGCAGAAAAAGGCATTGAAAACACACAGGCTATACAATATTAAAATGAATTACAAAGCAAAGTACAACAGTAAAACAATAAATAAACACTGAAAGCATTTGTGTATGCTTTGGTTGATAACGCAAAGTTATACAAACGCAAAAAAAAAAACCTGAAAGAGAAAAAAAGCAGCTCTGGCCAATATCACACAACAGTTTTTCGATCAATACACTTTATTATCATTTTCTCTCATACTAATGTCCAGATTTGTAAGGAGGAACAGGGAGGAATCGTAGAAAATTTCATAATTCCATTTCACCAGCCTTTTTTTTGGGTCGAGATGCACACCTTGATTCACTATATGAAAAACACCATAAGTCCATGCTCAGAGCAAACAAAAGAGGCAGAATCAGTATAGGATGAATTTGGGGGTAAAATGGGAAAAAACCATGACAGCAAAATTAACTTCCCCACCAGTCAGTAGACGAGCTACTATTGTAGCTGCTACGATAATTTGGATACTGGTTCCCACCATACCCCCCAGAATTCTGCATCGAGTAGTAATTAGGGGCTGGATTTCTGCCTCCTCCACCTCCTCCTCCATTATTGCGGTCACGTCCATTGCCAAACTGACGGTAATCCCTTGAGCCAAAGCCACCAGATCCATACCTGGAAAATCATTTGAAAATTATTATCCCGACAAATCTATAGCTACTAGAATACTACATGTTACATGAAATAAATGCAAACTGTGAAATGTTGACACTGGGCTACGATGCAATTAAATAAAAAAATAACATAAGCTTTACGTTTTCCCAAGAGACGTGTGCAATTTTCATAAGAAATTTCTAGTGTTTATACATATCCAATTCGAACCAAGACATACACAGTCAAGGACTAGCAAGCTAAATGCTCAACCAGCAGATGGCAATTAGTATTCGAAGATAAATCGATTGGACTTAAAGCATTGATTTCTATTAGGAATGTAGAATAGGATAATACAGGGTGATCCAGAATCATCCGATTTAAAGCAATATATTTTTCTTATTAAAGACTAAATTGACTTTATTCATGTATTACTTACTATTCTTCTTCTAAAGTCACTTCCTCTAGTAAACATATGTCAAAGTAATATGAAAAATCATACACAACACGTGCCAATGAGAGTCGGATGGAAAATTCTTCCACCTCTATAGTCTCTTCCATGTGAAGACAGAATTTGTCATTTTTAAGCTTTGAAACTTGTAAATTATACAATCTGTACGGCTTATAACACATTTGTTTCCTCAACACACTAAATAATAGGGCCAGGAACACTCTGAATGATGATTATAACTAACACAATACTAATTGGAAGACACACCGCTTTCCGCTAATTTCACATTTTACTTTGCAGAGCGCTTCATAAATGACACATTATCATTTATTATTCATAACCCAAAACTTAAACATTTCCCTTCGTGTATTACTTCAGGGTTCCCAGCAAAATCTGCTCGATCATTTCCCTGACAAAATTCAAAAATTTCCCTGACCAAACACTGTAACGCGCATAATAATTCTAAACCATCCAATATCACTCTAAATTATCATCCCCCCCCCCTCCCTGTATTCATGGCAGGTTACATTCCGGGAGTGGGGAAAATACGGAAAATCTGTGGAATAACCGAAAACAAAGTTCTATTTGTTTATCTCGTTTCTTGAACATCATGAGAAGAGCAGGATGACGCAAAAGTATAAGGGAATGTAAATGAGGGTGCAGCGATTGATTGTTGGTGATGTTTTCTGAAAGAACATTGTGATTTCTGTTTGTTGTTTCTTCTTCATATCATCAAGTATGTTGGAGTGTGTTGACAAGACTTCCTCTACCAATTTTTCTACGCGTGAAGAATGTACCATAGAGGGATCTATATCATGAAAATAATCTAATCAACTTGCGAAGCCCTCCCCTATGTTACTCGTGGTGAATTTGTATTTTACTTCTGGTATTTTCGTCTGGTACCGCTTGTTTCACGAGCAATCAACTGCATTGATTCTTCCTCGGTCAATGCCTCTGAATTGCTACTAATTAGCTGTTCGACTTCTCTTTTACTATATCCATATCATTGAACGCTTCTCCACCTACCTGTTTTGCTAACATGACAATGTCTTTTATAATCTCTTCAGTTGGCTCTCTAAAAATAGTTGTGTCCTGGAGTGCACATGTGGCCAAAGATCAATCCAACCGAGTCGATTGTTTCTCTCTTAAGAGCTGCCATGGTTCTAGTGATGACAGTAATGGCATTAGTGATAGCGTAATTCTTCCATACCTTCAAGATATTTTCTGCATTTGCATGCACAATCATCTTCATTGAGTGACATGTATAGTGAGCCTTGAATGCTCGCATTACCCCTGATCAAGGGGGCTAAATGATAGATGTATTAACAGACATATAACAGACTTCCACACCATCAACTTTGAACTAATTGACATCTGGGTGTCCAAGAGTTTTATTCAGTATCAAAATAAACTTTGAATGGCATGTCTTCACTCTCAAGGTACTTCCGGACTTTTGGAATGAAACATTGTTTAAACCAATCCAGGAAAAACGTTTTCATAGTCCAAGCTTTTCTAATGATCATCAAAAATACTGTGCGGAAGATTTGACTCACCCTTTCCCTTCAATGCTCACGGATTCATAGATTTAAAAATGATGGTGGGCTTTACCATGTACCCATACACATTTGCACAAACAATATAGTAAGTCTACCGTAAGTCTGCCTTAAAACCAGGGGCTTGCTTTTCTTCATGGGTGATAAATGTTTTCTGCGGCTTTTTCTTCCAAAATAGTGCAGTTTCATCAGCGTTAAACATCTGCTGAGGTGAAGATCTATTCTCTTCAATAATTTTCTACAAAGTCTTTGGAAATTTTCTAGCTGCCTCCTGGTCAGCAGCGGCTTGATCGCCAGTGATTTTTACATTGTGTAATCCAAATCGTTTCTTAAACCAATGAAATCAACTTTTACTTGCATAAAATTCTGATGAAAGAGACATTTCACTACCCCTTCCCTTTATAGAAGAGTAAATTAATCCTTTCGCTATTTCCCATTATAATATTATGATCAATTGGACTACCTTCTTTGTATCAGAAGACTGCTACAAAGAAAGTCTGCTACTAAACTTTTTAGCAAAAAAAACCTGCATTTTCGATATGAGAAACACGTGGATTGCATAGGCGATGCAAAATTTTCACTGCCACAGGTGCAGCTACACCCACGGCTGACCGAATTTCAGATTTCCTTTCCTTGATATATCTCTCAGTAGATTCGTCGATTCCGTAATGGCAAGCCACGGCAGCAATTGACTTACTTTCGCCAAGCATAGCCAATATATTCAATTTTTCTTGTAAAGTTTTCACTTTTTTTCCTCCTTTCAGAGTATTATCAGTACCGCTGTGGTGGTCGAGTGGTCATAGTGATGGACTCGCATCGCGGGGACCCGGGTTCGAGCCCCACCGTCACCACAGTGGTGGTCAGCTGAAGTTGGTTTTCTGTGGTTCCCAACTTCGAGGCGCAAATGCGAGCCGATCTCCCCGTTAAAAAGTCTCGCCACAGAGAGCAACAGACCTACAAACAGTACAAATATTCAGTCGCTACACACCACTCACTTCACTTCTGAGATATAGATGGCAGCACTGAAAAATCATACGCAACACTAGATACGCACTCAGACTGTTAGGTACACACACTTACGCATCCGGCACAACTCACTAGGTAGAAAATTGCCTATGGCGATAGACCTGAGTTGTGCTCGGTTGGGAAAAAAAAAAAAGTATTATCAGTAGCGCACTAGACAAATGAGCCATTCTAAACACGCACAACTCAAATCTTGTAAACAAAACATGTGAATGGCGATTGCTGAGCATTGCTGAAAAAAAAAATTCCAATGAAGAAAGAAAAAACCACAAATACAGGAACCACGAATACGGGGGAGGGCCGAATGTATAACATTTTGTGATAATATACCATTGAAAAGCACATTACAGACAGAGTGTTAATATTTTGTCACCAAATCAAATTGTGTATATGATCTTGCATGCAATACCAGTTTCCTTGGAAATCTCACACAGAGATAATTGAATTCAAATCATTCTTCAACATAAAAAGGTTAAAGGTTCTCTACCCCACAGGCAGGAAAAAAAAAGCAAGAGGATATATATAAAATGTTTTTTCAGAAGAGATAGAAAAGAAGTTAGAGCTGGTATTGGCTTTGTTTTCAACAATGGAAAGGTGAGTCTCTCCTCTTTAGACAGATACCATCATCTATTTACTCAGAGGGCAGATTGTTCCTTGGCCAACATTGTTTTCCAGTATGTAAAATCCCACCCTTCAACTGATAACACATTTCTCTCAGTAGGGGATCTGGTGGAAAATGCTGATAAGGATTTTTTTCCCTCCCTCTGAGGATCTGAAAAATAATCTTCATGGAAAAAAGTGAAGGTAAACCACATGAATGTAGATTTATCCTCTGATTTTTTTTCTCCTTCAGATTTTCCCTGACTTTTCCCAAGTATTTAGAATTTTCCCTGACTTTTGACAAATATTTAACATTTTCCCTAACCGTTTTCCAATTCCCTGACTTTCCAGGTTGCTGGGAACCCTGTATATATCATTCTGTGATCTGATTTCAAAATTGTATGTTTTTTAAAATTAAGATTATTCTTTTTGAATCACCTTGTATATACAATCTCATGATGAAAATTAAAAATCATGCAAGATTCCTTGAAAGTTTAGTTATATTTTTTTGGAGATGATTGCAAGAAAAAAAAATTCATCTCTGCCCCCACAGGACTCAAACTCTGGTCTCTCGTTTGTAGCGAGAGTGCTCTACCAACTAAGATATGGAAACAGGTGCTCCAAGGGAGAAATATTCTATTTATTTCCATAGTTTAGTTGGTAAAGCCCTCGCCCAGCAAACAAGAGACAGGGTTCAAGTCTCTGTAGGAGAAGAGATGAATTTTCTCTCTTGTAATCACATCGCCAAAAAAATATAACTAGACTTTCAAAGAATTTTGCATTAACAAGTGGAGAGGACATTTCTACATATTAAAAATCATTATTACAGCTGTTCAGAGAAAAGCTGATGCCAATTTAATTGTGTCTATAATTCACAAAGAAGTCTCTCCCCCCCCCCCCCCCCCATGAAAATATGAAATTAGAACTAAAGCATGGGTCTCAATACTTACTTTTTACCACTTGAATATTTTCTTTGATTGCCTCCACCATACCGTTGTTCCATTTGCACTTCTTTGGCTAAGGTTGAAAGCCATTCTGGCAACTCTTGTTTTGTCTCAGTTATAAGCTCAACAAGATCGATGGCCATATTTCGATTCTTCTCATTGAAAAAAGAGGTTGCCAGACCTAATGGTTAGAAAACAATATTCTATGTATAGAGGGTAAATTAAACATGTTGATAGCGACAAATCATAACAGGAACTAAAAAGTATAATGTGCAACTCCAGGGAGGTCTGAAAAAACTGGTCACATAATGCAAGTGAAAACACTCGTTAGGTACACTTTTTTTTTAGATTGGAGTGAACAAAATCACTGAATTATTAAACTGTTCATCCACACTCACCACTTCATTTGATTACATTTTTTCACTTGAATTTTACCTATTTGATGTCAACTTTTCATTTTTATAAATAAATTAAAGTAGATATTGTTTTATATGCTATGTGATCAGCCATTAGATATTCTATCAAAAGCTGAGAATATGTAAAAATGAAGCAACTTGAGTTACTTTCAGATGTCACCTCAATGTTCCCTACATATATCTGAATGTGTTTAATGTTCAAAGTGTTAACCATGAGTAAAAACTCCAAAGAACAATTTAGAATGAACAGAAAGAGCTTCTCGATGATCAACTTACCGATTGTTCCCACTCTCCCAGTTCTGCCAATACGATGCACATACTCTTCAACATCGCTTGGCAAATCAAAGTTGATCACATGTTTCACATTCGGGATGTCTAATCCTCGAGCAGCAACCTAAAATAATATTGGAAAAAAGTAATAATAGAGACCAATTTTTTCTTCAAAACCATATTAAACATGAAAAAATAAAATATGTGAATTGGTACAGACCAAGAACAACCTCTGAACCACAGCATAGAATATGAAAAATCATATTGCAGTCATATTAAACTTAATTTTAGGGAAATAATTTGCAGTATTCAAGGTTCGATATTCGAGTATTGAGATTTGGTGAGAATCATGCGATACATTGTGAAGACAAATTTATGTTAAATACAGAATATGCAAATCTGAATAAAGTATAGTTTTCACTAGGAGCAAAATTTTTTCCTCCAGGAATGTATTACAATAATAAAAATTAAGCATTTACTAAGTGTTCTAACTTAATTATGTCAATCTAATACAAAGTACACAGTGTTTTGAACAGTTTTTGCATGTTAAGAGATTGTAATACAACAACAGCAGCACATTTCTTCAATATCATGTTTTACAGTGCAATTCTATTTTTTGCTCTGCTCATTCAAATCTTGAACACATGATCAAAGAATACAAAAAAATATTTCAGTCTACTAATTTTTCCATTTACCCAATCTAACCTATGAGAGAATACGCTTAGTATTTTTATTCTAATAAACAGTGATTTGCAGAAATAAAAGCAAACAGAGCTCGAACTACAACACTGACTACCACTCAAACTACCACTAACTGTGTGATTATTCATGAAATCGAAGAATGCTAAAATTCAGAAAACGAATTTCAAATCAGCTAATTCAATTGACTTTTTGAGTATCTACGACTCAAATTTCCTAGCATACTCAAAAATATGGGTATTCTCTGGCTGGTACCCAACATGCCAGCTAATATGGGTGAAAATGGCAATTAAAAAAAAAATGAAATAAAGTAATAAAAGAGGACACTATGGTTATACTCCTGCAATGAATATACAGTAGACTCTCGGTAACTCGACACCCCAAAAGTATCGACAAACATGATGTCGAGTTAGCGGGTTTCACTCTAAATTTTTGTCCGATCGTTTTTGTGTATGTAAATATATACATTCTAACAATTTCATTAAATAAAATACTAATTCTCATTAATTTTAATTCGGGGTTGTTTCAAAATAGATAAACGTATAAAAAAAAATTACCCCATGAAAAATAATTAAGTATATTTGCTTGTTTTTCTTTCCGAAGAGAATTTTTTTTTTTCTTCTATACACTATTCAGTTTATACTGTGATTGTTCGGCTTTTTCCTGACTGTATAGGAAGTGACGTATCACATCTAGAGTTTTTAGTGCATTATGGAGAGATGGTGCAGATACTTCATCTGAACTTTCTATATATAATTCTATTTCTTCGAAACATGAAACACTTGCTTTGGGCGATTGATTCTGGAATATCGTCGTCTGCTAAAAGTCCTGAAGTTACAATATCAGAGTCAATACTCACAAATTCATCGTCGATACAATTACCTATAGTGCTATTTATGCTTTTGTTACTATCCACTTTTATTGTATCATCGAGAACATAACATGTTGAATCAGCATTATCTTCAGGTCTGTCTAGTCACAAAAAATTCTCTCGCGCAGTCCCCGCACTTGGCGACCGTTGGCCACAGTCTTTGGTGAGCCGCCGCACACCCCTCCCCCAGTAGCGAACTTATGGTTCGAAACGGTCCGGGAAATGGACAGTTCGTCCGGAACGTGTTTTTCTTGTCTGAGGAAAGGGAGGCGTAGGTAAGGTAATTCTTGTTGGTGACGGACTGGAATCGTTCACGTCTGAAGTCAGGTTTCAGTCTGTCCAGAGAAACTTTTTTTTTTCCACGGACATCGATGTCGAATGCCTTTTCACGTCGTTGAATCACTTGAAATGGTCTGTCATATGGAGCTTGAAGCGGCTTTCGCACTCCATCGTGCCGAATGAATACGTGTGAGCAGTCTTGCAGATGAGGGTGGACAAAAATACTTTGTGGTGCATGACAAGATGTTGGTCGGGTCGTAATTTTGTAAAATGTTCTTTGATAGTCTCAATAAGTTCTTTTGATGATGTTTCCCTCGGAGTGGGATCGAATATTTCTCCGGGAAGTCTGAGACTGGTGCCGTATACCAATTCCGCGGTGGTAGCTTTCAGATCTTCTTTGAAGACGCTACGTAAACCGAGTAATATAGTGGGCAAAGCAGTACACCAGTGTTCTGTGTTATATGCTTTGATGGCAGCTTTGAGTGGTCTGTGTAGCTCCTCTACGAGGCCATTTGCTTGCGGGTGATATGGTGAGGACCGTATTCATTGAATTCCTAGTACTCTTGCCAGTGCTAGGAAGAGGGAGCTCTCGAATTGATGGCCTTGATCTGTTGTAATCTTGGATGGCACCCCAAAGTGAGATATCCATGTTGAGTAGAATGTGCGAGCTACAATCTCGGCGCTGATGTCTGGAATCGGGACCGCCTCCGGCCAACGTGTGAACCTGTCGATCATAGTTAGACAATAGGCATTGCCACCAGAAGGAGGAAGAGGACCAATGATATCAAGATTGATGTGATCAAATCGCTCAGTTTGGTCAGGAAATAAACCTATTGGGGTTTTCGTATGTCGTGTTATTTTGGACTTTTGACAAGGTATACATTGTCTGGACCAGTTATTACAATCTTTATTTAATGAAGACCAAATGAAGCGAGTCCGAATCAATTTAGTCGTAGCTTTAATTCCTGGATGGGAAATATTATGAATGGTTTCGAAAACCTGCTTACGAAACTGTTCTGGTATGTATGGTCTAGCTGTGCCAGTGGAGAGATCACAAAATAGTGAAGTATTTGAGTCTGGCAAAGTCAATTTTTTGAGCTGTAATCCTCGTGGATTTTGTAAAAGATCAGTTAAAGTTTGGTCGCGTTCTTGTGCTTTTGAAATTTCGTTATAGTCAATAGGATTGGGCATTGAAATTGATGTTATGCGGGAAAGTGCATCTGCGGGTATGTTTTCGCTACCTTTTATATAGTGTATGTCAGTAGTGAATTGGGCAATAAAATCTAATTGCCTGCATTGACGAGGAGAAGCCTTGTCTAATTTTTGCTTGAAGGCATATGTTAGTGGTCTATAGTCCGTGAGTAAAGAAAAGTCCCTAGCTTCTAACATATGCCGAAACTGCTTTATAGAAGCATATGCAGCCAGCAATTCACGGTCGTACGCACTGTAGTTGCATTCCGCGGGAGATAATTTCCTAGAAAAGAATGCAAGAGGCTGAAGCTCGTTGTCAACCACCTGAAACAGTGCGCCGCCAATGGCAAAATCGGATGCATCTACCTGAAGTACGAGTTTGGCATCGGGTTTCGGATGTGCTAAAAGAGTTGCGTTGGACAATAGTGTTTATGTCAGGCCAGGCAATTTCTCTGTTGCCGTTTTTTTTTACCCTTTCAAATAATTATTCAGTGTCTGTTTGTGTGCTGCGTGTGGTAAAAATCTGCGAAAAAAATTGAGTAGTCCAAGGAAACGTCGCAGTTCTTTAATTGCTCTTGGTCTTGGATAATTGAGAATCGGCTCAACTTTTTCTGGCAAGGGTTTGGTGCCTTGTTTGGAAATGGAGTGGCCTAAGAATGATATCTCCGCAACACCGAAGACACATTTGGAAACATTAATTGTGAGGCCATAGTTATTGAGCCGTTGCAAAACAGTGCATAAGTGAACCTTATGTTCAATTTCACTGTCACTGAAAATCAAAATGTCATCTAAATAGACATAACAAAATTTCAGATCACCAAGAATCTCATTCATAAATCGTTGGAAAGATTGGGCAGCATATGACACAAGCCAAAATTTAGGTAAGGAAATTCAAATAAGTTGAAAGGTGTGCAAACAGCTGTTTTCGGAATGTGGTTGGAATGAACAGGAATGTGAAAATACGGCCGCACAATGTCAAGTTTTGAAAAACAACTTTTATCGTGTAATGCATTTGAAAAGTCCTGAATGTGAGGAAGGGGGTACCTATCTGGGACCGTGCAGGCATTGAGTTTGCGGTAGTCACCCACTGGACGAATACTGCCTGAACTTTTTGATACGACATGTAATGGTGATGACCAGGGCGATTTAGAAGGCCTACATATTCCTTGATTCATCATAAATTGGAATTCCTCCTTAACAGCATCATAGAGCTTGGGATTTAATCTCCTGGGTTTGCTATGTATAGGCGGGCCAGTGGTTTCGATGTAATGTACAGTGTTATGCTGAACAGGCTTCACTTTGTGCGACACTTTTGTCAGTTCAGGAAATTCTGCCAAGATTTTGTAATATTCCGAAGTTTCGGATATTACCTTAATGGAATAGTTTTCAGAGTTATATTCAATTTTTCCAATTTGCGAAAGTTTCAAGGTGTTTGAGATCAATTAAAAGTCCAAAGTCAAGAAGAAAATCCGCGCCTATGATCGGTATTGGTATGCTTGTAATGAGAAACTTCCACTCAAAACAACGTCTTAATCCAAAGTCAACATTGAGAACTTTGGTGCCGTAAGTGTGTATCTTAGAGTTATTGGCAGCAAACAATTCAAATGAATCGGGAACTATTTTTGTGTAATGTTTTGTGAATGGAATGCAAGAAACGTCAGATCCTGAATCAATCAAAAAATCTCAAATGGGATCTTTTATCAAATACATAAAGGCGACAAGTTTTCGCGGCCATCGGTGTTGACGTCGCCGATATATTATAGTCGACTGCCGTGTTTAGTTTCCCTGTTCGTTGGTTTGAAAAGTGCACGGTTGTTGACATCTGAAGGTGTTGTTGCTGAATCTAGCATGGTAATAGCAATAGCCGGTTGTTTGTGATGAGGGAGTGAAACGACGTCAAGGAGATCTGAACCTCCGTCTAGTATAGTTTGTTTCTCTCTCTCTAGACAAGCGGTCGAGTTTTTTGCTAAGAGAAGCTATCTCCGCTCTCATGGCACTCATTTCTGTCAGAGGGGAGGGATTATCGGGTTCAATGTTGTTGACATGTAGCTGCGGGGTCCCTGTGCGTTCCGCTCTCCCTATGGCATAGATGCTGTTGTTGTATGTGTCTTTACTAACTTCTATTATTTTGTCGGCCATTTTCGCTAATTTCTCTAAGCTCTCTGAGCTAACTGATAGGATGGCCTGTGTTTCTGACGGCATACGTTGGAACCATAGAGTTTTTAGAAAATCGTCGCTTACAGATTTGCCGGCTAAATCTCTCATTTCCCTTAATAGGTGTGAAGGTCTTTTGTCCCCCAACTGTAGTTCGGACAACAACTTGCGTACTTGACAAGTGTTAGAATCAGAGAATTCTTCGATTATCCGTTGTTTAAGAGTCTCGTACTTGTTTGTTTTGGGTGGGTTCAATAAAATATCTGAAATGGAAGCGAGCGTTTCTGGATCTATAACCGCAATCACGTTATTGTATTTGGTAGCGTCGTTAGTTATGGCGGATATTGAAAAACAACTTTCTACTTGAATGAACCATAACTTTATATTTTGCCGCCATATGGGCGGGAGTTTCAAGGCAACGCGACAAATTTTTAAGTTTTCTGGTGATGGGTCAGGTGGCGAAGGGTTAGGAGAGTTATTGTTAGGCATTTTTGGATACAGACTTTTATGCGAATTTAGTTATATAATTGCGAAAATAAAAATAAGAACATTTGTTATCCTGACCAAACAAAATAGAGCGATCACAAAAAGGTCCTACCCTGATCTTAATGGCATCGGCGGTGCTGCACACATTGGGCTTCGGCTGAGTAGATTCATCATCTTTATGTCATTAGAAGGTTGCTTCGATCTAGGTCACCACTTGTAACGTATCGGGATCCGATCCCTCTACGTTAATGGTGATCTTGCCATTATGTGGGAAATTCCTTCTTATTTTAGACCCCAGGGACCTCTCAGTTACCGGAAACCACCCGAGGACCCGCTGGCAAACCGGTAAGGGCCAGAATGTTCGCTTAGTTCGGCAGTCGGCGGGTGGGGGTCTTTCGGCTGTCGAACGAGAACGGGCCAGAGATCGGGCTACTGATGTCCCACATAAATTAATTTCCCTCATGACGACGATGTCGCTATTTTCGTGGAGGTGTTTGGTCCAGAATATGTATAGGTTGGGCGAGGCTTAAGGGTTTGTCCGGTTAATTATTTTTATTTTCATTAAAGAACCTCCCGGGGGAGTTGTTACAAGTCTTGTTGTACGGAGAATATAGTGTTGTACTCACTTATTTTCGGCGGGGGGGGGGGGGGGGCTGCAGACCTCCGTCGGAACAATTCATTTTTTATTGTCTTGTTGATATTGTTTACATAGTCGGGAGAGTCTGATCAGCTCTCCAGATTGTGTCATGTTGCCAGATTCCAATGTAATAATTTAATTGTAATGTTTATAATATAGTGATGCATGAATATGTAAATCTGATATTTTTGTTGAGGCAAAAAGGCCTTGCGAGGACATGTGGTCCCAAACTTCTTGTGAAATGGGAGTATAAATTCCTCCCTCTGTCTCTCACATTGCGTTCATCTTTTGTTTGTTCTATTCAACTGAAGCCCTCTAGTAGGACGGTTCACCGTCTTGCTACCGTATTCATTGGCCTTAAGCTGAAAATTAGTTAAAATGCAATAATTTACAGTGTTTGAATCAGTTTTCCAGCAGGTCCGGAATCGAAAATATTAAATAATCTTCACAGTCAAAGTTCTTCATTGCTGATCAAGGTGGTCCGGCCCTCAACCGAGAGGCCCCATGGAGCTGATCAAGGTGGTCCGGCCCTCAACCGAGAGGCCCCATGGAGCTGATCAAGGTGTTCCGGCTCTCAACCGAGAAACCTTCTCTGATACTTGCGGGGGAAGGCTACGTCGAAGTGTCTAACAACATCGGATGTCCGATCAATATAAAAGTTTGACTGTTGATGATCATCAATTGGTGGGCCAGTATCTTCCTGTTAACGTCAAATAGAGGGATCCACGTTATACTAATCTATTGTTAAAATTGACTAACTTTATAATTAGATTGAATAAATATTACATGCGAAAGTTTATTTGCAATCATTTTCCACTTGTCGTTTGCCACTTTATTACTGGATATTTCGAACCGGGCAAGCAACTCCCATAAGGGACGTTGCACACTGTTACTATCCACTTTTATTGTACCATCGAGACCATAACATGTTGAATCAGCATTATCTTCCGGTCTGTCTAGTCACAAAAAATTCTCTCGTGCAGTCCCCGGACTTGGCGACCGTTGGCCACAGTCTTTGGTGAGCCGCCGCACTTTCTTCACACTTAATCTATGAGGAATCTTCAGGAGAAATAATCTTTTTATTTTAATTAATTTTCTTTGGAGAAATAATCGTTCTCCAAAGTTAGGCACTCGTGCCTAAGTTCCATGCAGAATCAACCATTTCAACTGCATCTAAAACAGAAATTTTTGCTTCCATTCTATAACATCCACAAATTCATATTCATTCTAATTTTCTGTAAAAAGTTTTCATACTTAGAATAATTCCTAATTTCCTTGATTGAGATTTTTTGCAAAATCCTTTGCTTTCCTTGAATTATTGGTCCTGATAATGGGATTGAGTGAGATTTGAACCACAAAAAAGTTGCTTCCTCTACATTGCTGAATTCTGATTTCTTATGCGTTTTCTGCTTGGTTCATAAGATTCAAATGCTGAAAAAAAATTTCCCTCATTTTTAGCAAATGTTGAAATGGATTCCGTGCAACTCCATATTCTTTGGCGAGAGAATTCATCTGAGTTTTTCCTGAGTCTAGTTTTTTGAAAATTTCAACTTTTGATTTTAAAGTTAAAGTATGAAGTTCGTGTGGAACTATTGCATTCACTGCCATCGATACTCACAATGATAACCAAATGACATATTCAGTGTCTAACCAGGCTTTAGCTCTTTTTCTTTTACTCCTTTTCCAAGAAATCGTAAAACCGAGTTCCACCAAAAGCATTCTTCGCAACAGACAATATCAAAACTTACAATAGATAAGATTTTTATCCGTATTGGATGTTGACAATTTCAACATCCAGTACGGATCACATCACACTTTAGGGATCATCCACACTTCTTTTGAACATGAAAGAATGAAAGACCTGTCCTGGAAACGTCAATAAAATGATAGGTCGGCCAAGAGGCTTCAAACATTAATTCTTCACATGCACGCCCCTCCCCAACCATAACACAAAAAAGGGACCCATCATACAGAACAAAGAAACAAAGGATCATCGAAGTACCCACATGTCAAAAAATTATTAGAATGGTAAAACATGGGCAATTGTAAAAACCAGTCGTAGTAAAGGGAAAAAAGTCGTAGTCAACTTAAGCGGAGTTCAGCCAAACATGTGTCGAGTTAGAGTTTCCCCTTCATTGAAATTAGTATTGGGCCAACCAAGAGAAATAATATATGTCGAGTTATCCACGTGTCGAGTTACCAAGAGTCTACTGTATTATGAAAAAAACAATTCTAGCTTGAAAAGAAAAATACCAAAATACTTACTGCAGTAGCGACCAAAACTGAAGTATGTCCTGTGCGAAATTTCCAGAGAGCATCCTCCCGCTCTTTCTGAGAACGGTCACCATGAATACTTGTTACTGGGTAACCCTCAGTCAGGAGGAAATGTTCCAATGCATCTGCTCCCTTCTTAGTTTCGACAAAAGTTAATGTCAGTGAATCATGAGCTGTAAGAAATAAACTCAAATAAAATATTTGTACAAGCAAAAAACACACACACTATCAGCAATTAATCTATATTCATTTTTGTTTCTCATTAAATTAAAAGAATTAACTTCTAAAAAAACTAAATGTAAAAATCAAACGAACCATTTCCATTTTTTAGACTTTCTACATTCAAGAGATCAAGGAGAAATGATCGTTTTTCGTGTTCATCAACCCAAACAACTTTCTGGGTGATGTTTTCTGACGTACTTCCAACACGACCAACAGCCAAGAATATATAATTGTCCAAAAACTTCCTTGCCAATTCCTGCAAATGAATGGTGGTATAACGCAAAATAAATTGGGAAATAAGCAACAAGATAAAACTATCTTACTGGACATGCAAATGATTATGTGCAATACATATTGGACTATTTCATTCAATAACAGACGAAGTGAAAATTTTAATAATAAATCAGTATCACTGAATGAGTTTATGTGTGCGTGTGCACAGAATTCTGGTGCGCACACACATAGTTCAAACACCTTTAAGAACTTGATAAATGTGGGTGTACATCACCATTGAAGTTACCCAAAAATTCAATGAGAATGTACTTTTTTCCTTTCTTCAGAACTTCAGCAAAACATTTACACTTCTGAGCAAAATTCATATAGAAACCTGTGAAAAGACAGTGAAACCTGTCTACGGACACTGTATGAGATGGAAACCTGCCTTAAATGGAATCAAAATATAGTCTGTTCAATGATTAATGCTTTTATTTGCACCTTTATAAAATAGAAATCTGTCTAAAACAGAATACTAGTTCAGTCTGTTGACGTTCTGTTTCGTACAGGTTTGACTATATTTAACACTATTTGACAGTAAATTTCAGTAATGTGGTTTGCATTGAAGTTCTGTGAGCTAAATGTATGATTTTCGCACTAAATTATAAATGCTTTGTTGAAATTCTCAAGGGAAAAAACCATTGATACTTATAAGACATGTATAATTTGAACATCAAATACTATTGAAAATTTTGTTTCAGAAAGATGCAGTCAACCATTAGAACTAGGAAGTGATTGTAATTGTTATAACAATAATCCTTAAAAAATTGAATTTTATTGCTTTTAGACAATATATAGAGTTCTAAAGGTCTTGCTTTAAAAAAAAAATGTAGTTTAGTATACACGACATTTAAAAAATAATTTTGTTTGAAACAGTGTTGAAATTTGCCTTCGATAAAAAAAAAATTTAGTCATATGTAGGGTGACTATATATGGCCCTTGTTTCCTGGGACATTCACATTTTTCACGTAATTTTAGCCATCCTGAATCATTTCCTGTATTTTTAACAAAGCCTATTAAAATTTTTGTTCTTTTCTGACATTAGTATTACAATTATGACTAATTATGAATATTCATTTCGCATACAGTCAAACCCTTATTAAACACCATTTATTTCACATAATTCTGATGCGCACACACACAAAATTGAAGCACTTATCACTTGATTTTTTTAAAGACATGAAAATGAACTTTCAGGACTGTAGGAACCCTGCTACCACAGAAAGATAAAACACACAGCAAGCTATTAAAAACCACATTATCCTTATATGAGAAAAATGGCAATTGGAATAAATATGGAACAGGATGAAAATATATAAAATGTCAATTCATTGTCAGTAATTGTTTTTTTCGACAATCGAAAGAACTTGATTTTTAAAGAAAAATTTACATTAATTACCTGTACTTTCTTTGGAAATGTGGCAGAAAACATTAATGTCTGCCGTTCTCCAAGAGTAGGCATATTGTCTTCAAGAACTATTCGACGGATTTGAGGCTCAAAACCCATATCAAGCATACGATCAGCTTCGTCCAAAACAAGATACCTTAACAGTGATAAGTTAGAATATACATTAAACTATGAGAAGAAAAAAAACATTACATTACAAGTTTTTCATTTTAATAAATACACTTGCAGGCCACTTAATCTGATCACATCAGGACTCAGTTTCTCACAGCAATAATCAATTGATGACTATATCTGAAAAGTCCAGATTTCAAGTACAATGACCATACATCCTTAGTTTGACCTAACAGGGTGCATGGAAACAGTACAACTACATTTTTGTGTCCCATATAACTATGGTTGCAAAATGTCCAATCACACTGGTTCCTTTGCCCCCCCCCCCTCACTGTTTAAAAAAAGGAATCCACAGAAATCCACTTTTTTCTTAATTCAGCCAAAATTTACATAGAAAATACATTAAATTCTAAAATAAAAATTGTTAAAGAGCCTCTGGGCCACTGAAATCTATGCAGCTGTATTCAGAACTATAAGATACTTTCCAGAAAACACAGTGTACATTTGATAAGAGTAATTGAAAAAAATTTTGGATTCATGGAAAAATAATAATTTCAGAGTAATTAAAATAATTCCATAGTTGATGAAAATAATAGTTACAGAATTACTGAAAGAAATAATTGCACAACTACTAATAGAAATAATTTAAAAAATTTCAAGTGACAAAATTTCATGAGAAAATTTAAGATAAATTTTAAAAAAATAATTTCGGAATTACCAGGACAAATTTCAGATTAAAAAAAGAAATAATTGATCAGAGACATAATTAGTTAATCAACAATTTTCAATCCACTGCTGGATGAAGGTATCTGAATTTTTCCATTTTGTTCTCTGATGCTTTAGCCATCCAGTTGACTCCAGCCACTTTCTGATCTCGTTGATCCATCTTGTGTGAGGACGCCTTCTCTGACGTTTAACACTGTGTGGTACCAATCTAGAATACTTGTGGTCCATCTGTTGTCCTGTCTTCTTGCAATATGTCCAGTCCATTTCCATTTTAGACGTCTAATTCTTTCCATGATATCATATACCATTGTTTGGTTCCTTATCCAAGTGATTCGTTTTCTGTCTCCTTGTTATGTCTAGCATACATCTTTCCATGCTCCTTTGTGTTGTCTGTAGTCTTCGTATTGTCTTGCTTGTGAATGTCCATGTTTCAGCTCCATATGCCAGTGCTGATAGCACAAACTGGTTAAACACTTCTTTTCAGGCATAATTGTATGTCTCTTCAGATTTAGTTTTTGTCAAAAATTAGTTAATAAAAGGAGTTATTTAAAAATGAATAAAAATTCAAATTGAATGAAATAAATTCAGAATAAATATATTCAATAAATTTGGAGAATTCTGTTTAATAACAGAATACTGTGGTATGACATGGTGGCCCCACAGGCTTTGTGGAAAGTTAAATTTGACCAGCAATGTCTGAAAAGTTGAAGACCACTGGTCTAATGTGTATTACGAATTACAATACTTCTTGTAATATACAGTCCATTCAGAAACTCTTATGAAAATCTTCCAGCCGAGAAACTGAGTGTGGTCAGTTGAAAGAAACCATTAACCAAATAAAGGGACTTTTTTTACCTAATACATGATTTCACTATAGGAAACAAATTGTAAAATAAGCATTACACATACATGGATCATAACGGCTATTAAAGTTTAATTAGAACACTTGTGAATTAAGTAAGGAAATTTGTCAAAATTTTCTATCTGGCAGTCGTGCAGTTAGAAAAGTAGCCTCTGACTGTGCAGGTTCGAATCTCAGTTCAGGTATGGATGTCTATTTAACTTTAACAAATTCCTTGCACGAACCATACAGATCTTTTGGGAAAATGTGAGAATCGCGTCATAAAAGATCCTTCTGACCACCTATATAGGTGTGCATGTTGATAATGATTAATTATGAGGGAGAAAATGAGTCTGGCTGGGCCTTAGCTTTGAAACATGCAAAAAAAGAAAACTTTCTGGGGGGGGGGGGGAATAACAAACCAAAGTCCTTATAACTATAAACAAAATTTTTCCCATGTTATAATATTGGTCTGTTCTGTACTTCGCAAAAGCAATAAAAGTACTCGAATGATAACATTAACTGTGATTCTAATAAGTGGTGTTGACGACTAACATGATAAAAAATTATTGCAAATTACATTTTGCACCACATCCAAGTATTTTAACTTAAAAAAAAAGACAAACACAACTTTGCATAATACAAATCTGCATTTTTTCAAAATAAGATTTAAGAAAAACATGATTAGAAGAAAAGGTTATCCAAAACAGATTGACGGCTAAACTTTAAGATTCTATAGATTTACTCAAGCTTGAAAACCAAAACTTGTTCAAATACACAAGTATTGAACTTCAAGAATATATGTATTGCTGACATACCTGACCATTTCCAAGCTAATTTTGCCTCTCTCCATCATATCTACCAGACGCCCAGGTGTCGCAACTAATAGATGACACCCACGATCCAGATCCTTCATCTGTTGTAACGGGTCTGCTCCACCGTAAACCACACATGGCCTTACCCTAGATCTGTAAGCAAATTTGCACGCTTCATCATAGATCTGGCAAGCCAGCTCTCTAGTAGGAGACAGAACTAGTGCTAGAGGGTACTGCTTCACACGAGAAGAATGCCTTGGTTGCTGGAGAAATAAATGTACATCAAGTTTTTAAAAATCAGCAATCTTACTAAAATCATGAAACTACAACACATTTGATAAAACATAGATCGTTTCATTTTCTTAAAAGTAAACTTGTGTATGCAGGAGGTTGAAACAAGATAAACATACAACATACGATATATACTTATATTAATACAGTGCAATCTCAAATCAAAATATTATTGCTCATTTCAAGAGAGAGAGAGCAGTTTGCATAGAGTGTGATTTCCCAAATACTTTTAGTTGTGGAGCACCACCCTCCCGAAACTAGTCATCTACACTGAGAATGTTCTTGAACAATGGAGGACATTCTATCCAGTACCAGTAAGTGTAATGTGATAATAATGCTTTCTACTGGACTGCAAAAGAACTAAAGCAATGTTTCATACTCCTATTGAAAGATAATTGATAAGGTCACAACAAGTAAATTTTTTTTTTCAAATCATGAACAATATTACTATTGCAGTCTACCAACGTTGAAGCAGTGCTTTTGAGCATTAATTAAAACTTCTTTTTAAGCAATTTATTTATACTGTTCATGTTTCTTCAGCTTGGCATTAATTTCATTTTATAACTAGCTATAATACTCGGCACTGCCTGGGTTTTCTTCAATAAGGCTTTTTGGATCATGTGATATCTCCCTCTTTCTTTGAGGGGAAATACAAACAGCGTCTAAGTTAACCAATACGGCGACTTCCTGCACAACTAGTGAAAGAAACAAATCCAAATTTAAAGAAACAATTTTTTTTCCCCTTTTTCAAGGGGAGCTAGGTACTTTGAACCCCCCCCCCCCCAAACTTCAAATTATCCACATCTGCCTGTTTCAGCTTCCAAAAATTCTTAGTTAAAGCTGTGGAATTTCTTCGATGTACTTTATGGGCCCATAATTAATTTTTAAACAACCTAAACTATATCAATTTATGCAGTTAAATACTAAAAGACAATTCAATTCAATTTCAATTTTATTTATCACATCATAAAACTTACATTGGCAAAACGAAGAAAAAATCCATTCAAGGGATCATTGTTGATCCATACTGGTGGACACGATTATTATTAAGTTAATTTTCAAACACGAATAGTAAATATTAATAATAAACCAATAATTAAAAAAAAAATGAAAAAACACAAGACAGAGAAATCATCTAATGAATATGACATACATACACACACACATATATACGCAGACACAAAATATTACATTGATTTGAATTAAGATTATTGATTTGTTTTATTAATATAAATAAAATAAATTATAAATGAAGCAAATAATTAGTATTAAGATAAATAATGGCAACAATGGAAGGTGCTATTCCGAAATTTTTCGAGTGATGGGGTAATGTTTTTTCCTTTTTTGCGAGAGCTCAATAGGGAAAAAATATATTGCATATTAAAAAACTTTCAATACCATTTATAGAGAGCAAATATTGTTTGAGACGTTTTTTTAATACAAATATTGAAGTGCAGTCAAGAATGTGAGATGGCAGATTGTTGTAAAATTTCGGAACAAGAAACGTAAAGTGATTTCTCTTTACTATTTTATGAATAAGTGGTATAGATAATGTATTGCTAAATCTACTCGATGTTCTTGAAGTATTGAAGGGTAAATGGAGTTGATTTTTATGTGGAAGAATTATCGATCTGTGAAAATATAGATAACGAAGGGGTAATATATTTAGGTTTAGAAAAAGTTCGTGTGAAGGAGTGGAATAATTGTTAGTAAGTGCTCTTACTATTTTTTTTTTGTATTTGAATAATGGGGCGTAAAGTGCTTATGTAATCGCTTCCCCATACAGTCAGGCCATATAGTATATATGAATAACGGCATAATAAAATGACAGTAGAAAAGGTCGATTTACATATAGCTTAAGGTAATAGAATTTGTATAGGGTATATCGAAGTTTTGATTGCATGCGTTTTATGTGTTTTCCATTTTAGGTTGTTATCTATATATACACCAAGATACTTTAATGAAGATACTTGTTCTAAAGATGAACATGTGCACGAAAAGTTACATGGGCAGTTTTGGCTATGAAAAATAATATTGCATCTAATTTCTGTATTGTTATGCAAAGAAAAGCTCATAAATTTTGTTTTCGATACATTAATTTCAAGATTATTTGCAGAAAACCAATTGCGAACGTTAAGTCATGATTTATGGTGTTCGTTAAAGATTGATGATCTATTGCTGAATAAAGTAATGCAGTATCATCAGCGAATGTTATAATTTTAGCAACTAAATCAAGGTTACAGAAATCGTTGATAAATATAGTAAAAAAGTAGTGGCCCTAAAGTAGATCCTTGAGGAATTCCTTTCTTCATGGACATCGGAGTACTCATATATTTGCCACATTTAATTCTTTGGATCCTATTCTTAAAGTATGATTTAAATAGGATATGTGCATTACCTCTAATTCCATACAGTTGAAGTTTATTAAGTAAAATGTTATGGTCAATGCTGTCGAAACATTTTCGTATATCCAGGAAGATAGCTATTGTTTTCTTTGATTTGTCTATATTATCAACAATATAGTTACTGAATTCAAGAAGTGCAGTTTCTGTATTTCTATTTGGAAGAAAACCATGTTGGTTGTTTGAAAAGAAATTATGCACATTTAAATATGAAAAAAGTTTCTCTCATAATTGTTTCGATAATTTTTGATGCTGTACAAAGAACTGAAACGGGTCTATAATTGTTCAAGTCATTTTTGTCACCTGTTTTGTAGATTGGGGTTATGACGGCATGTTTTAATGAATCCGGAAAAATTCCATTTTCCAAACTATCATTGATAAGCCTGGAAAATATATATAGAATATTATCCGGAATATGTTTCCAAACTTTTGCATTAATTGAATCAGAAGATGTAACTGAAGTTTTTAAATTATTTAGGATTTTTTTTACTTCAGCAATATCTGAGGGAAAGAGAAAAATGGAGTTATTGATGTTTTGAATATATTGTTCATGAGCATCATCCGAAACTCCTCTGTTTGATGAGACATTAATAAAATGTGAATTGAATTGATTAATGAGGTTTTGAGGTTCAAGATTATCAGGGAGAATATTTGTTTTTTGTTTTGCACCCAGTATGTTATTAACAAATTTCCAGCGTTCAGCATTATTCTGACACTTAGTAAATTCGGTTGAGTAGTAGTTTTTCTTGGCAATTCTAATTTTTGATTTAGTTAGTGATGTTACATTTCTGTAAGCTGATTCAACTGAAATGTCATAAGGGTATTTTTTAGTTTTCAGATACAGTTTTTGTTTATTTTTTATTAAACAACGAATTTCGTTGGTAACCTACGGTTTCCCATAATTTCTTATAGAAGCATTACTCACATATCTGGAGTGATTCTGAACAATAGTGTGTAAAGTAGAAAAAAAGTGATCGAAAACAAGTCCACTATGCGAATCATCAGTTTTAAATTTGTAATTTTGAAGATATGATGTCATAGCAGTGTAGTTAATAACTTTCCTTTTCATTACTTGCACGGCTGTATTCGATTTATTTAAGTTAGGAGAATCAAATTGTAACTTACAAACAATCGGGTAGTGATCGGTGATATCAGTTTCGATTATAGACGAATAATATCCAATAATGTTAGATGAATTACGTAAAGATGTGATCGATACAAGTACCAGATGTGTGTCTCGTTACATCATTGATCAGTGGTAAAAATCCATATCCTGACAATATATCCATGTAATTTGATTCGTCATTTGAAGCAGGATTAAGTACATCTATATACTTAATGATGTCACCGATTAATATAATATTTTTCGTTTTAATGGTATTTAATGTTGAATCCAGTTCTTCAACGAAGTTTGAGATGGTGAATGAATGAGACCTATACAAACAAAGGAGAGTTAATTTTAGTGAGGGCTGATGGACACCAATTATTTCCGCTGTTTGCATTGTAACGGATGTTAATTTATTGTAAACCAAGGACTTAGTAGTATACACCAATATACCACCAGATTTATTATAGCTTCTGCAACATGAAAATAGATTAAAACCTGGTATATTATAAAGTTCAATTTCCTCATCGAATATCCAAACCTCTGAAAGGACTATAACGTTTATATAGTGGAGGCAGCTATCTATGTAAGTTACGAAATTATCAAAGTTAGCTCTTACACTTCTTATATTTAAATGTATTATATTGAAATCACAATTATACTGTGATATACAATTGTTGGAACTATCACTGTTGACGGTTAAAAATTTTTGTAGATCTTCCAGGGTGTTCAATTTGAAATTTTGATTCATATTAGAAATCAGTTAACGTGTGTTAAATCATCCACATGGGCGATTCTGAACACCCTGGAATCATCTCATTTATGCATGTAAATCCTACCATCACGGATCCAACAATGTTTAAATCCAGTCTCTTCTTTATGCATTCTAGAGTGATAAAACACATTTTTCATATACAGGCACAAGTGTTCATTGAAATATATCGATGTAGGTCTAAGTCTGCTGTCCACTAATGAGGCAAGCAATTTCTTGTACTTGGCCGTTCTCAGAAAACAGTCTCGATTGGATTTTTTGTCAAATTGAATGATAATGGGCTTGATTTTGTCCTTTTTCACAGTAGGCACTCTGTGTATCACAGTAATATTTTCCATCAGACCCGGTTCAATTAAATTCACCAAGTTCTCTTTCAGAGTATTTATATATTCATTTTCTGTCTCAGGAAGCCCCTGGACTTCAACGTTGCATCAATGGGAGTATTGCTGAAGTTCACCGATTTCAATTTGTAGTTTCTTAACACCAGATTTTAGCTGAGAATTCTCAGAGGATAATTCTTGCTGTTTTTCATGCATATCGGTTATTTGAAGCTGGTACATTTTATTTTGATCACTGAGTTCTCTGAATTGATTACATATGAATGTCTTTAACGATTTGATGTGAGATTGGAATGCCTCGTTGATTACGGTAACCACATTTTTCACCTCTTCCGGTAAGCTTTCGACATCGAATGGGAACACGGTTTGAATGTCGTCAACGGACAATGGTTCTTCAGTACTTTGAGATGCAGTTGTTTGGTTCGTTGTACAGTCAGATCAGTAAGTGTGGGTGATTCTTTACATTTAAGACAGATCCAATTTGTGAGGCGATCTCTTCAGGGTTTTCGAAGCAGATTTTCACAATTGTAATGGAAAGTGTTCTTACATTTACTGCACTGGATTTTGTCATCAGAAATCGTAATCGTTGTACCACACGTACCACACGAATCATCCGCCATGACGAACGCTCTTGTTTATGATGGTTGATCAGAGCTCTCGTTACGTTAATATTAAGTAATTCATTAAAATTTCACCTCACTATGTGTATGTTATCATTCTGAATTTCACACTAGTCACAAATGCATTAATTTTCATGGATATAAATAAAAAGCTGAAATCAATGTTATTGCATGGATATCCAACTCAAAAGTATGTCCGGCTAATTACTTCCTATTTAATTTCCTGGGCTTCATATCTCTAAGCAAACTCAATATTTCAATAAATGGAGAATTCAATACCATTTTTAAAATTATTGATGTGGCAGAAAATCCCAGTAAATTTTCACATTTCTACTGTAAAATCAACAATTTTAACACTGATTTCTATGGGGATCATTCTTTACCTGACCCTAAAAGTGATGCAGATGATGATTCTGACGCCTATTCAAAAAGTCTCATTAATGGGAGGATTGAAAAAGTGGCAATCCATTGTAAAGGCATATACACATCTGAAACACATTGCTAGGGAACCACTGTAACCAAAGTAAACGTTCCGAAAGTGATTGTTGAGGCCCCAAAACCATTGTTGTCCAACAGTTTTCACCCCTTTCGGGTATTTGCCCTGCTCTGACGAACTTTTAAAGTAGCCTATCGTTCAAGTCGGGTCCCATTTGGTACACATGCAAAATTTGTATAGAGAACATACACACACAGAAAATCAATTTCATATATATAGATTCTATAATTAGGCGGGCACCCCTAGCAAAAAGGCTGGTCCTCCAATAGGGAACCAATGGCATAGAGCGTAAACATTTCCAAACAAGAATTGAAAAAATATCGTTGTAGCGAAATTCATTATATCGAGTATTGTTGTAGAGAGGTTTCACTGTATCACTTATTAGCTAAACACAAGCATTTATGTGTGAACTAAAATGTTTCAACTAAATCCTGTCTGTCTGAAGGTTAGGTTTCAATCAAATACATTCCGCACACCTAGCGTAATTCAATATAACAATATTCAAATAAAAATCTTATAAATACCAAGCAGAAAATATGAAAAATTATTTGGATATTTTGCATTTAATTTCAAAATGGAGTTTGTGAAATTAAAAACTTACAGCAGGGACATTTTTTGGCGGTCCATTCTCATATATCTGGTTCAGAATAGGTATTAAAAAAGCAGCAGTTTTTCCAGAACCTTAAATACAGCAAATAAATATTTCAATATATATTTTATGCTTTTGAAAAAAAAAATTCAGAGGCAATTTTGAAATATTATATATAAGTGCTTATTTTAAACATTAATGCAGTGAACCCTTGTAAACCAGTAACTGTTCAACAAACGGTTACTGTTATCATTGGCAAGAATTGCAAGCAGCTCTTTCAACTTCATTTATTATATAAATGGCTTAATTATCGTCAATGCAATAGTCATTAAGCTCCATCAAATTAGCGTCTGCATATTACATAAATTTAGACAACTGAAGTAACAAACTACCAATGATATTAGTTAAATAAAGGTATATTTTTAAAAAATGATTCCTTTAGGAATACTAAATATTTACAAGAAAATATAATAAGGACCTACCTGTCTGCGCACAAGCCATTAAATCTCGTTTGCCAAGTATGATAGGCATTGCGTACTTCTGTACAGGAGTGGGAACGGTATAATGGCTACTTTCAATATTCACACGAATTATCTCTGTCAGCTGTAGGTCATCAAACTATAACAAACAATTCACTGTAAGTACATCAAATAATGTATATTAACATGCTCTATTAACACTTTCGGGTCTCAGCCCGAGTCAGACTAGGGCTTAACTTTCAACTTTTTTAGCTATAAAATGGCTGAATATATATGTGTTCTTAGTGTTTTTAAACATAATCTATAAATCTTCTAGTTCCAATATATATATATATATATATATATATATATATATATATATATATATATAGATGGCATCAGCCAACGGATGTAGCTTTATGAAACGATGTAGAAGCATAGTCGAAACACATTTGTTTTCCTAGGTAAGGTAGCCATGTTTGTTGATGACAAGATATTTTTTTTAATAAAAACTATTTTTAGATATTTGTAAAACATTTGGATAAGGTTTTACTCAGAATTGTTTGAAATTTGATGTTTTCTTATGCTGAGTTTTTTTAAAAACTAAAACATACTTTTTTGATGATTTAAATGATTAATTATTTCTCATTAAATATTAATCATTAGTACCTTTAAATAATTGCTATATTATGAAGAGAGTTTGAAATTTCTAGCTAAAATACTTAAGATATATATATTCTAAGTATTTAAAAAATGTCACCCAGAAATATAAAATCTGCCTTACAACCAGTGCTCACAGCGAGCAATTTCAAGAGTAAGTTTTAGAGGTAACATTAAATTCTTGAAAATGAAGGAAAAAAAACACCCCAACTTTGAAACACAAACAGGATTGGTTGACTCTCGCAAAACATACCATGCTTGGAGTCAGTGGTATTCTGTTATGTTCTCTGATGAAAAGAAATTCAATCGTGATGGTTTCCATTTATATTGACATGATTTATGATCTGCAACGCATCAATTAATGAGTCGTCAAATGAGTGGTGGTTCAGTGATGGTTTGGGGAGCATTTTCTGTAAAGGGAAAGATTGATGTAGTTTTTTACCCTCAAGGATGAACTCAAAAAGCTATGCTAAACTTGCGCAGGAACAACTTGGTATGTATAAAGACGTTTTTGTGGCAAAGACGTCGTCATATTCCAATAAGACAATGTAGCAATTCAAGTGTCAGGTTAAAACAGTGCTTCAAGCAAGAAAACAATGTTCTCTCATGGCCAGCTCTTTCTCCTGACCAAAAATCATGGAAACTTGTGGGGCATTCTTTGTGGATCAGTATAAGCCGGTAGGAGACAAATTTCTTCTATCAAGAATCTGAAAGCCACAATATCACAGACTTGGAATGATCTCTTATGACTCACTGATTTGGTTGATTCCATGCCAAATCAAATTTTTGCTGTGGTTAGCAACAGAGATGGTTATACAAAATGTTCATTTTGGTAAAACTAAATATAATTTGTTTGAATTTTACTTTTCCCTCAAAAATCAGTGTCTTATAACTTTGTCCATATTTTTTGTTTATCCGTAAAAAAATTAGAAAATATTTTTTAAAATTCCAAATATTTGGTATTAAGTTATTTTTAACTGTCATAAAACAGCTTGAAATTTGATATTTTTTACTTTGCTCCTTTTTGTGATGTCACTAAAATTTAAAGTGTCTTATAATTATGTCTCGCATTACGTAAGTTATATCACATACTCAGAGTAAACTCAAAGTAAATTCAAAAAATAAATAATGCATACAGATTCAATATGCTTAGGACATTCCTCTCCACTGGCTTCAACCGGAATATCTTCATACTTTTCGAAATTGATTCCTGTATGGCCCTGAGAAAAGAGCTGCCTAAAAAATTGAATGAATAAAACATAAAATTATATGACGTTATCGGAAAATCTGTGTATCACTTCATAGTATCTACATGAAATAAGTTTTCACTCAAGCTATGCTATGATTAAACACAGCACAAATAAAATTATTTTTAAGGGGAATACCACCACTTCCTGACCTGCAAGAACATTTTTTAAATACCCGTTATTGAGTTAAACTTATTTACCTGCCATATACAGGCACTAATTAATGGTAAAAATTATGGAAATTTATGGCAGGTAAATTTGAGGTAGACCTTTTTGATCAGAAAATGTAAAAGGATCATGGGCATCTGTGGAATCAAATAACTGCTGGGGATAGCTTGCAATCAACTTGAGTCATACTTTACTGATTTCCCATGGCTTTTAACATGTACAATATGATATTTCTAATATTATAGCAACAGTGATTTCAGAATTACGTGCATTCAAAGAATAAATGTGTAATTCATATACAATAAAACTTGATACTGTAACACTTGGTATAACGATAAATCCCTTTACAATGACTTTTCTAATCTATATTGGAATTGCCTTAAATATAATGTTGAACTCCTTTTTAGAGACATAGATACAAGTTACTATAATAAATCCTTCTATAACAATATTTCTTAATCTTTTACAGGCCAAATTCAAATCTAGATTGATATTTTAATTTTTTTCTTTTTATTTCCCTTTTCTGATCTTTCAATTTAGATATGTTGACCGAAAAATTAATGAAAAAAATTTTTCCTACATGTTTTCTGGACACTTATGGCCATAAAAATATTAAAATTAAAAACTGAAAAAATTAAATTTCATTATTCTTCCTTAAACAGAGTTGATTTAAAAGAAATTAAATTTATGAAATACACCTTGAAATAAACGAAATTTTAATTTGTAAATCAAGTTTGAAATCTCACCTTCAGGGGGAAAAAAATCAAGTGAATTGATGAACAAAAAATATTTTCCAAATTAATAAAACTGATGTTCTTAATTAGGAACATTGGCTGTTAACCAGTTCATCTGGCCAATTAATTTCTCCCTTTTCTAAAACTTTGAAGCTAATAAAATATATTTAATTAAAAAATTTTGTGAATACATTGAAACTGACTTCACCATGTTCTTAACCATGTTTTTAAATTAACAAAAAAATTATAATTAAAATAATTACAATTAAATTAGTTTTGAAAAATTGAAATAATTAAACAAAAATCTGCACAGATGACTGGTTTAAAGTTTAAAGAGTTTGAAATCGCTAAAATGATTTTATCTATCAGCTCAAAAAATTATTTCCAATACATTTCTAAACATTTTTCTAATTTTGTTCTTCAGACATCTAAACTTTTCAGCACCCTTCAAAAAAAGTGATGAAATTGTCCCTGTTGATATTTTTTGTGTATGATGCAAAAGCATAGCTGTAAGCTTCTTTACAGAGTGAAACACTTGACTGAATTTGAATGACTTACCAAAAAATGTTTACAAGCATATTTTCTGATGGTATCAATAGCACCAATTTAGAAGAGATGTCAATAACAGCATAACTTTGGTGATGTGCGTGTCTCTGGATATATATAGTCAGGCCCCTGTATTCACAGGGGTTACGTTCCGGGGGTGACAGCGAATACGGAAATCCGCAAATAACCGAAACCATAGTTTTTTCTTTGTATATCTCGTTTACTGAACACCATGAGAAAGAGCAGGGTGACGCAGAGGTAAAAAAGAATGTAAAAGAGTGCAGTGATTGTTGGTGATGTTTTCTAAAAGAACATTGTGATTTTTTTGTTTGCCGTGTCTACTTCTTCATATCATCAAGTATGTTGGAGCATGTTAACAAAGCTTCCTCTACTAATTTTTCTACATGTGAAGAACGTAAAATATAGGGTTCTATGTCATGAAAATACACCTTGCTGTATAAAATAATCTATTGCTGATTTGAGCTTGCGAAGCCATTCCTCTATGTCAGTGGTTCTCAACTTTTGGAAGCCCACGGCCCGGTTGAGTATTTTTTTTTGAATGGAAGGCTCGGTCATAAACACGGCTACGGGAAATAAATGGGGAAGAATTAAAAGATGAATCACTCACGGCCCGGATTGACTGATGCCAGGGCCTGGCCGTTGAGAAACAATGCTCTATGTTACTTGTGGTGAACTTGTCTTCTACTTCTTTATCTTGAGCTTCTTCTGGTACCGCTTCAGTTTCAGGACCAGTCAGCTGCATTAATTCTTCCTCGGTCAATGCAGTATCAAAAGAACTTTAAATGGCATGTATTCACTCCCAAAGTACTTCCTAACTTCCGAAACGAAACACCGTTTAAACCAATTCCGGAAAAGCCTTTTTATTGTTCGTCCAAACATACTGGGAGCTTTGACTTACCCTTTACCTTCAATGCTCACGGATTCGCAGATTTGAAAATGACGCATGTACCCATACGCATTTCGTGCAAAACATAGTAAGTCTATCTCTGATTGACTTGATTGATTCCAGCTACAGCTATGGCTGAACGAATTTCAGAGATTCCTTTTCCTTGATATACCTCACCGTAGATTCGTTGATTCCGTAATAGCGGACCACAGCAGGTATTGACTTACTTTCACCAAGTATGGTCAATATATCCAATTTTTCTTGTCAAATTTTTACTTTTATTTACCTTTTCAAAGCATTAGCGCTAGAAGAACGAGCCATATTAAATAAGCACAACTCAAATTTTGTAAACAAAACATGTGAATGGCGATTGCTGAGCGTTGTCAAAAAATTTTTCCAATAAAGAAAACTACAAATACGGAAACCGTGAATAAGGGGAGGGGCGACTGTAATGATAATCCTTCTATAACATGAGTGTATAAACTCTCACCCACTAACCAATATCTCCCCTACAGTAACCACAAACCTAACTTTTGTAAAGAATATTTCTTGATCAAACATATTTTACTCTCCTCCACCACCTTATCAGCTCAACTGGTTGTGTATGCAATTCTCTACAACCTTCTTTCATTCACATTTTAATAACAGGGAAAATAGATGGTGCTCGAAATCCATCTTTTTTCCCTTTGTGTAATTCAAGTTGGTGAAAGAATATCTGCACAGGTAAGCATATATATATATATAAATAAAGACAGTGTATTTCTCTATGTTTATTGCTCTATTAGCTAGGGATGGAAAGGCAATTGCATCTGCCCCAAATAGAAGAAAGTTATTTATGATGGGGGTGGGAGGAAGATGTTACACTTTCAGAGGATGGTGATTTGCACTGTGCCATTTCTGATGCGTATCAGTGAAATAGATTATGGCAAGAAAAAAGGATTGAATTCAAATTTTACCTTTCCATTCTTTCATCCCTAGGAAGTGGTGTAGACCAATCTTCCATGTCAAAGTCTCGTCTACTTCCGCCACCTCTTCCATAGCGCTGACCACCACCCCTACCCTCATCTCTTCGAGGAGCATCATCCCACTGGTCTGCAACAGCATTTGGATCCCGCCAATTAGAGGTTCTTTCACTGCAAGAAAAGTAGTGTTACATTAAAAATTGAATTACGATGAAATATCCCACTAAAGCATTAGAATACAACCACTGGCCAAAAAGTATTTGATAACCGGACAAGACAAATAAAAATGAATGTACATTACAAACCAGTGAATGAACTGAATAAAATGAAATTGATAGAACAACATTGTTGAACCCATAAATTTTGAGAGCATATTAAAATTAGACATAGATTTCATTGAATTTAAAAAGACTAAAAACAAAAGTATTAAGTTCGAATTTTTACGAATTATTTCTATTTGGAAAAAAGGATTTCCTCATTCATCTGCATATTTTGATGGTGCACAAATAAGTGTGGTGACTCGTTACAAAAATTCTAGGGGAGTGCCAAAATCGTTTGTAAATGTATTATAATAACGAGCAGGGGCTCCAATTTTGACATGGCACGTGGGGCATTTTCCATGAATCCCATAATTTGGGCCCCCAAAATTTTAACATTTATGCACAGACTAATCAAATATCTCTGACCCCAGTTGCAGGAGATCCCACTACTTTCTGCTTTGCCCAGCACCTGCTAAAGCCAGAATTGAGCTCATATCTAAATATCTTTGTTTATAAAATTATTTTTCACATTATCCTATACATGTACAGCACTGAAAAAATAATGCTCCCTCTATTAATACAACACTAACTTAAATAATTTGCGCAGTGAACCTAATCTATATCTTAACATTGAAAATCAGTTTTTTTTGGGTCCAGCAGTTGCTATAGAAAATAGTTTTTTGCAAATTGTGTGTGAAAATTCACTCTTTTTCATTATATTCTAATTTAAAATGTGTATTATATTCTCATGCAAAACTTGACAAATTCTAGGTCGCCAGAGCAATTAAAAAATCGCCCCAGTGGCACTTAAAATTTTTCTAATATTAACCCATTTGCATACAAGCTTGTAGCAACAAATTTGGATGATCTGTGACGAATCTGTAATAAATTTGGTAACCTTGTCCTAACCTAATCGCATGCTAGAAAAAGGAAGAAACAAAAAGATAGAAAAGGAAGAAAAATAAATAGATAAGGAAAACAGTATAATAGATAAGACGGTAGATTTATTTTACCATCATCCTACGTGTTCTTTTACACGTATACAATGGAGCCTTGTTTATATGTCGCTCAGTTATATGACATTCACGCTTATACGCCGTTAGGTCACAATCAGTTCCTTTACATTTTAATGTTAAAATAATTCATTTATTCAATGCAAAACCTCAATTATTCAAGGTTTCCCTTCGACTCAAACTGAATCTTCTGAAAAAACATCATTTATATCCATTACATGCGTACTATTTTTGTGTGTATATATATATATGTACTACACCTTTCAATAAAAAGGCATTGTGGGAACAGTTCTTTCATACTTTCACTGCAAAAGCCATAAATTTCAGGGTGATTGCCGATATAAAAATAGCCAGTGAGCTCTCTGATGGACATTTAAAATGGACACCAAAGCCATTTTGTATTCATTGTTTCTGAGAATATATACAGACAAGCCCCAAAGATATGGTTTCAATTGTTTTAACTGCCATTTGTACTCTCGGAATTTTTTCTCCCAAATGGTTTCAGCGTCATCCCCAGAGAGTAAGAAAGTATATTGTAAGTATTTAGAGGGTATAGGTCTGCCGCAGGGTTTAAGCTACAGTTGTATTTTTCGCAAAATGCGAAAGAAATAATAGCCACTTTCGCAAAAATGCATACAGGAGGTACGAAACGAGAAGACACCCAACCATAAATCATTAGCATTGCAACATTTTGCTAAAGCTTTTCCTCCCATTTTTGCTTTTTTGCTAAAGGAATTTTTTTTTATCTAGCTTAAACCCTGGTCTGTCAGTAAGAGACACATACAATACACATACAGTAAGCTCTTTGGATTATTTCCCGTAGAATTTTTGATTTGGTGCTTTGCCTGCTGGCTGTGCCAAATCCACCATTGGTAATGTCGAGAAAATGAAAAGCACCTTCTCTAAAAAAAACTGGAAATTTTAAAAGAATTTGACAAGAATGCCAAATTAATGTTAAATCTTGCAAAACATTTGAATATCCCTGTGTAAACTTTGTAAACAATTATAAAGCAGAGAAACAAAACCAAAGACCAGGCTGCTGATTGCAAATTACTTACTGAAAAAAAAAAAAAAAATACAAGATTGGAAATTTTCTAATGTTGAGATTTTGTTGCAATTTTTTACCCAAAATGCTGTGTCCCAGAGATGCTCTGCTGAATTTTATTTCTTTAAATGATTAGAAATGTGATTTAATTTTTTCCCCCCTCAAGTACGACTGAAATATTTCTTTATAACACAATTTGAGATATAAAATTCAATGTGTTTAACTGCATGTCTGTGGGGGAGAATTTTTTTTAAGTCTCAGCTATTTGAATCTGCCTTTTGAACGTTGTATAAATGAGGTTACACTGTGGTAGAAAGTACATGTATATAGTACAATCACTACCAAGAGTATAGGAAAAACGGGGAGGAAAAAACCAACTTCAGTTCATAGTGTTACAATACAGCTTTGCCATGAGGAGAGAAGAAAGAAAACCAACAGATTGAATTTAGTCCACTGGCATTTAGATGAATTATTTCATTCGTGATCGTAAAGGGGTTAAAGTTTCAGAACACAAATTTTTGTCTGCATGAATACCATCATAAAAAGGAGTCAGCAAGTCCTGGCTCCTAAAAAATTATGGATCTTTTTTTTTTTTTTCAATTTGTCATAAACCCAGATTAAACTAGTGTATCCCAAACTGAACATCCAACAATTAATGTGTATGTTTTGGACATGACAATGTGCTAGGTTACCATATGCAGGCCATGACAAATCCCATGAGCCTGGCTCAACATAGCGACTATAAAATTGATATTGGTGTCTACAATTTTCTGTATGTGATAGCTGAATTAGACACAAAATTTAACAAAATTTTCAGATTTCATAACAGTGTATAGAACAGGAAAAGTATATCAAGTCCTGGAAAAATTGAAAAATAAATAAAATAAAACATTATTTAGGACAGTTTTTCTAGAGATTAAAATCATTCTTGGGGTTTTTAAGAAATTTGGCTGGCACCTAAAATTTTTTCGATTTATCAACCTCTATTCTTAAATACAAAAATATGTAAAATAACAATGCTATTAATAACTGTTACTAGCACCTTGAAATTTCAGGATAACCCAATCCCCCTCCATAGAAAAATATCTTAGTTACCAAGTTTGTCAGCATTTGATAAATATGGTTAAACTTTCCCTTCATTTGAATTAGAAACATAACAAAAATATTGAAAGCTCTTAAGGCATACCTATCACCTCTTCTGGGCGGATATGTCCCACTTCCATATTCACTGGAAGGTGGTTTTCTCCCTCCACCACTGCCCCCACGACCACCGTAATTTGAGAAATCGCTTCTACCTGCAACAAATTAAGAACAAAAAGTATTAAAAATATTTCATATTACATTTCTGTTAAAATAATTACATTTAGCACATAATTTTTTCAAACATTCTACCTCTGCTATCTCGTGAATTTAGATTCCTACGATCATCATAGCTATCGTTTCTTGAACTTTGATAATTTCTTCCACCATCTAAAAAAACAAAAATTTGAAAATCAGTTCCAGTTTGGAGAAAGCAGCAATATTTATAACATATCAATGTTGCAATGACTCATGGATAGAAGCATAATAAATTCTTCATATCAATCATAATTGAAATCAAAATAATAAAGGAATAAAATATAATTTCACCACTTCTTCCTTGCCAATCTTGTCGTTCGTATCGCGTATCCCTGTTTTCTCTATCGTAATCTCTTGATCCTCGACCTCTACCTTCGCTTTCTCGATTGTACCTGTCACTCTGGCTGTCAGAATCCCGACCGGCACGATTACGGAGATGAGGTGGTATGTAACGTTCTAGAAAGAAAAAAATTACATTTTATACTCATAGAATATAAAAGAAATAACCTGAAATTAGACTAAAGTTTGATGATAATTCAAAAGCCAACCTATTATTTTTTTTAATTCCACCCAAGTTACCAAAGATTAGATACATGACAGCTTTTCTCGCCAACTTAAAATCCATTAATCTGCATATCATAGCTGCTAACTTTGAAGAATGAGAATTATTAAGGTTTTCGCACAGATTTAAATTCTGTACAAAAATAAATACATAAGGATTTAAAAAAAATAATGTAGGAATTTTTCTTTAGTAAAACTAAAAATTGTAGGTAGTTTCTCCTGTTTTGAAAAACTTGACATCATGCAAGCCATCACAATTAACACCAAGTCGCCAATCGGCGCCCAACACCAAGTCGGCTGAAACCTTACTAATCTCAAAATCAAACCTCTTCAACGAAAAACTACCATTGGTCAAAAAAAATATAGTCTCGATGGAACATATGGTCAGGGTCAAAACTATGGAGCAGCAGTCTGGTGCCCCAGGCGCTAAACTAGAGGGGAGGCCAAATTCCCCCTTTAACCGTTCCTTCTACATCACATAGGGCACCAAAATGTTCTTCCTCGGCTGAAAAAAGTAACTAGTTGCTGCCCTGCATATGGTCAGAGTCAAGTTATCTTGCCAATTTCACATGTCAAAAGGCAGAATTGATGCTGGCTATTTGGTGTGTGAATGTCTTTCCCCAAAATTATATATTTTTATGATTTGACGCAATGGCAGCAATTTACATCATGCTTGTATCATTTCAGGCAGGGTCGTCATTTAGACTTTTTCCGGGGGGGGGGGGGTGCTAAGACATGTACTCAATGTATTTTCAGAAGCCAGGGGACAATGGCCCCCCTTGACCCTAAACTGACGAGCCTGAATTCAAGGATTAAAAACTAAAGCAATGATCTTTCCTCAACGTAAATTCTTTGGGAATAACTTTTTTCCCCACAAAGTAAGGATTTTTTTACAATTACGGGCAAAATGCAGAAGATAAGAATTTTTCATGAGTCGATGGAGTAGAAATTTTAGAGCAGTGGTCTTTTGAACCACTGGTCTGCAAAATTCATGTTGCCGCTACATAATTCAGATTTCACAAATAAAATAATGGTTTTTATTTGCCTTGGCATCAGCAGGTCTGAATTATTTGTCCCATTGCAGCTAGTCCGTGAAATTATTAATTTTTATTGGTGGAAAAAAACACTGTTCTAGAATATTCTTTTCCTTTTACAAAATTAAGCCATGTCACAGATAATTACCTTGATTACTGAATCTCTCTTGATCAGTTTATCTCCAATCCGGTAGATTCGTTTATTGATTCAATATTGTCAGAAATCTGACTGACTGGAATCCAAGACTTCAGTGAAATTATTTTATATCAGACACCTTAGCACCCAGTGATTTCTGTTGTCAAATAGTTTCTGAATTTTTTAAGATGATTTCCAAGATGATGTATTTCTAAGAAAGCCATGCACATGACTCAGGGTTTAAGCTAGATAAAAAATTCCTTTAGCAAAAAAGCGTAAATGGGGGGGAGGGGGGATCTTTAGCAAAATGCTAAAATGCTAATGATTGAAGGTTGGATGTCTACTCGTTTCATACCCTCCTGTATGCATTTTTGCAAAAGTGGCTACTACTTCTTCCACATTCTAAGATTTTCTTTTGCATTTTTCGCCCATAGCTTAAACCCTGATATAACTGTAGATAAATTACGGGAAAAAAGTAGAACAATTTCTTTCTTTCCCATGCTCAGCCAAGTGCTTTTGTCCATTTATCTTTGTACCCATTCTTCTATACAAAAAAAATCGTTTTAGATATAGATTCATGTTAAATTTACTGAAGCAATTCTATTCAATCATTTTTTAATAGACTATGTTAAGATTAAAATAGTTGAGAAGTAACATCTGACAATTTGGTGCATGCATACAGTCCAGAGAAATTTGAACATCCCATTATGAGGTACCACTGTATAACTGTTTAATTATATCATTAGCTGTTTAAGGGAAAACAAAAAAAAAAATTCTGAAAGGATTCCCTTAAATGATGTATCTTCTATGGTTGCTCAGTTTTGCTTGAATTCACATCATAAAAAATTTAGGATTCAAAATATCTGAAGCATAATACTTGGGTTCTCGCATCATAGCGCTTTACCTTTCTTTTCCCACAGCTTCAAGAATGATTCTCTCCTCATTTACCAGGAGTGAAATTAATGGAAGATTTCTCAAGCTTTTGCTGATTTCAGAAAAATTGCCTCGACAACCATACTTGTTGTCAGTTTAACAGATTCTAATGTGTTTCACAATAAGACTCAGCAAATCATGAAGTTTCTAGACAAGCGGCAAAAATACATCTTAATCTAAAATGCAAGAATTACTTTTATGAATAATCATTTTTTAACTTTCCTAAACATGTAGCATTTTATGAATATATTTTTAGCTATTAATTCACAAATTCAATCCTTATAAGATGAAGTTATCCACTACTATAGCCGTGTAAGAAAGCCCAACCCCACTGAACTGACAGTTCAATAGCAGAGGAGCTTACCCACATTGGAAGCAGTGGATAGGTGACGTGGTTACCTCAATCACTCAGGTTATGCTGGCACAGGTATGGTGAAAACTAGCTTTAACCAACATTTAAAATATAGCAGTACATTTCAAAATGAAACTGGAAAGTTAACCTGTTAAATAATGTTAATGTGTGTGTAAAATAAAATTACAGCAGTTACAAGCATGTTTTCTTTTTGTACCATTCATTTGAATAAACAAAATTCCCTTTACATACACATGTACAATTCCCCTCTATAAATATATATATAATCTCCCCCCCCCCCGTCCCCATTTTTATTTCAAACCAGAAATACAACGGAACCCTAAATCAGAATGTTTTGCTTTGTTCTGCAACGAGTGCTCAGCTGACTGAAAAATGTTCTGCAGTAAAAATTCCTCTCTGAGATGGGAAGCAGGGTGTATCCAGTCTTCAAAGGTAAAAATTCTCATGAAGTGTTTTTTTTCCTTTCTTACACCGAAGAAGTCTTTTTCCTATCTTTCTCAAAATTACTCCAGAAATTGTCCTGCACATACGCCAATTATTAGTACATTCTGCTTTAGGGCAATGGACTTGTTACACAACTAAATAACCAACAGTTTAAAGCAGGGAGGGGATCATAACCAGTGGTCCACTGACCCCTTGAGGTCCGAGAAATTTCAGGAAGTTCCTGAGTGTGTATGAAAAAAAAATTAACTTGTTTTTTTGCATTAACTGTATAGGGAATATAATTTTATAAAAAGGTTCATGGCCTTCATTTTGTTGTGCAGGGAGAGTAAGTCGTGAAACAATTTCGCACAAGAACATTGTTAAAAGAAATACACTCAAGGAAACAATTAATGAACATCTGAAAACACAATTTTCTTGATTTTGTTCATGGCATTGACTTAAATGCATCAAATCAGATGATTTGGTTTTTTTTCCCTTCTTATAGCCAATGATAGAAAGGAGTTCATAAGAGCGACATCAAAATGAAACAAATCTCACTCATACACATTATGGCACAACAATAACAAGCTTACACTGATGAAAAATCAACAGAACTGAAAGCAAAAATAAAATACGAAGAGAAGAAAACATTAGATTTATTATCGGTGAAATGTCACCTCATTTAGAACTAAGGTTAGTAACGAATCATGCATAAAAAAAGGTGTTATTGATGTTATTTATCCAAATATATAACGTCCAAAAGAAACAGGAATTTAAAGAGCAAAGAATAAAACCTCAGCCATGAACTGATCTTAACGAGTTCCAATATTTGAAACACCCAAAGGAAAAGAAAAAGAAAAAAAAACACCTGCATTGAACATATTGTATAGAATATAATTCAAAGGTACTCGCACTGATGTCTTTAATTACCTCGATTGAAACAAGGAACTACCTGGCAACTATCGGCACCTAATGTGTGAAAAAAATATGATTTTTTAACAATGAACAATGGGGTCACGACACATGACTACAGACATGCATAATTTTTTTTTAACGCAATATGAAAATAAGCTTTAGAACTATTACTTCAAAAACTTTGGTCAACAAATACTCACCAACTTTAGCTCCACTCTGGTTTGTGGAGTTCAAGTCTAGAGCAGCAAACTAAAATAAATCAGATAATTAGTACTCACTTAAATTTAATATAAAATTTGTAACAAACATGCTGCTATAACACAGCTGCCAACTTTGGAGAATAAGAATTGCGGAGGTTTTCTAGTGCGGTTCCAAATTCCATACAAAAATAAATATACCTAATGGAGATTTTTGAAAAACATTGCAGGGATTTGTCATTTAAGTAAAACTGTAGAGACTTTTCCCCTTTAAAAAAATTTGGCATCGTACAAGCCATCGCAGATTACCATCAAGTTATCATTGCCAACCATTAGGTTAAATTACCTGTTATCACGCAAGGAGATTAGAATTCCCTAGGAGGATAGAGTATTCTTCTAACTTTCTTGGTTATTACTACTCTCAAATAAAATCTCACCAACAAAAAAAAATTGTTATCGGGCCCAAAATGACACATACAGACTCGACGCCCCCCCCCCCCAAAGCAGAATGCGGTGCAATGTACATCACAGAACAACCAGTGCTGCTACAGAACAATCTTGAATTTTAAGAAAAGTAGAAAAATGTTATTATTGGAATTTTTGCCACAGAAAATTTTCAGCCAGGTGAGGGCTTGTTACAGAACAATGCAAAACATTCTGCTTTGGGGCTCAATAGAACATATAGTCAAGGCAGTAACTAAGTAGGAAAAGGCAGGTCTCTTGTCCGTGGCACTTGACTAGGGGGCATGAAATTCAACCTTTATAACTGCTCCTTCTACATGATATAGGGGCGCCAAAATGTGTGCTTGCCCCTGCTGACAAAATATCTAGTTGTGGCCCTGCATATTGTCAAAGCAGATACACGTTATCTCGCCAATTTTGAATGTCAAAGGGACCAAACTTTCACTAGCTGATTGGAAAATTATGCAACAAAAAAATATCCTTTTATGGGATTTGATGCAATGACAACAATTAAATTATGCTCATTACATTACTTTGAAGATTAAATCGAAACAAAAAAGTACGAATTTTCCACAATCATGGGCAAAATTCTGGAGAATTTTTTGGGAGTCTGGGAAATGGAGTAGAAATTTGAAAGCCTCCATGAAAATCCGAGACTTGGCAGCTATGTTATAATCTTGAAAGAAAAAAAAAACTTGTGTTCAGTCCAAATTAAAAGGTTCCTATTGTATTTTTATCATATGTAGCAATTTGACTAACCAATGATTTTTTGTAACTAAATGGTAGAAAAGGTTACCAAATTAACTAGTTGTTAGGCGACACTGGCAAATAGACACTGGTCATTCAGCAAACTAGACCTCTAATGAGAATATTGTACATGCAGGGTTTTTAGTTATAGCTTTTTTTATTGCTCAGTAGATGGCTGCATCAGTAATGAAATGCTGAAATGTGACGTGAATCTATTTTTTATGTGTTATATGATTTCAGATGGACGATCGTTTTGACATTTTTTTTTTACACATCTAATTTTTATTGCCTTTGTCTGCGGTGACAATGTTTTGGTGTTAATACTTAAACTTTCCAGCAGGGTTAGCAGGTTTAGAAGTATGGCAGTTCAAACAGTGGTTTAAACTGCCATGTCAAAAACCTAAAATATTGCTTTTCAACATAAAAATTCCCATATAAAATACATGCATTAATTGCATGTAATGTTTAAAAGTACCTATGTTATACAAAGAATAAATACTTGATACGATTATAAAATAGTTTTCTATTCTACAGAATTATTTTGAAAGATTTTGTTTTCCTTGTAAAATATACAATTTGAATAGAGCATAAAATAAAAGCTGAAGGAGAAACTATGGATCTATTTTGTATTATTCAATTCAAGATGCTTCTCCACCTTCCAAAATTTCTTCCACTACTTATACATGTGCATTGACATAAACCATATACTGTACTTTTTCCATAACAGATAGGTGTTTAAAAAGTTCTTTTATGCCATGTATGTAATGTTGATTTCTGTTGCCATTAAATTATCTAGATAATCACAGACACTTCAAACAATACCCTTATGCGCATCACACAATATATCCAGAAATATCAAAATACATATTGAATTGCAGGACTAAAATATCTTTTAATTTGGCCGTGCTGATTATATATGATACTTATATAAGAAACTCCTATAACTACGATAAAATACTCTTTAAAACTCAGGGGATTTACACAGCCTGAGCTAAGAAATTTTTAGGTGAGAATAAATGAGTTAAATTGGTGTACGTTGAGGGATGTTGTGCGAGAATTTTTAGTATGTAATAAAACTTTGGGCAGATAAGAATTTAAAATATCAAAATAGATATTCTATACACAGTAATTTTATAATTCAAAACATAAAACACGTTAAGCTACATAAAAGTAAGTTTTTTGTTATTTAACATCTCTATCACATTAAAAAATCTATTTGACATCAATAGGCTTAAGTTTTTGACTGTTAATACTGAGCCAATTTCTGAGGTCAAAAACCTAACCCTGATCCCCCATCACACATATTTTGAATAAACAGCTCTATTTCGCTTAGTAAATTGAACACAGGTAATCAGCAGTTTGTATAAAATGGACCAAAAAATTATAAAACTGTCCTACTATTTGTAAAACAAAAAATTTTAAATTGCAAAAAAAAAAAATTTTCAATTATCATTAATTAGTGTTTTACAAATAGAACTTGTAATATGCAAAAAAGTTTCTCATCATGTTATATACCTATCGAGTTAAAAACATTATTCAAAAGCATTCATTTGGGTTTTTGACAGTTTTCACTAGTTTTTGACGTTTGTCATGTCAAAAACCAAACTCTGCTTTCCAGATACACTCATCCTTTGGGAATGCTTTGATATATCTCCAAGATGGGAAGTGAGGTGCGTTCGGTCTTCAAAGGTACTAATGAAAAAAATTAAAATTAAGATACGGAAGGATGGCAACAGATTGTAAGGGAAGATGCTGGGAAAAGCTACGTTTTCTCGTGTGTGTCAGTGCATCAATTTGGATGTTACATGTTTGTGAGCATAATGTGTGGTGTATTAAGTTGAGGTACGTCAGCAGCACTTCTGTATTCATATACACCAATGGAGACAACCAATAATTCCTTATTTACAGCATTATATTAATAGACACAGAGCAGCCCCCCCCTCAAATTCCGAAATGGCCCTCAGGTAGTAGCAAGAGCGATTCCCAGCGGAGACAAGTTGAATTTTCTTCCCTAGTTCACCTGGGCATGATATCGAGGAAAAAAATTAAAGTTTTTCCTATCCCCTACAGCAGTAATTCCGAGATATCTCATCAAATTTGATCTGCTTTATTTTGGTTACACCAAAATAGCTTGGGTTCTTAACACGCTTTTATTTACAGTGTGGCAGTTATAATGCAGATCAGGAAAAATGTAAAATATCTCTTAAAGGGTCAAACTAGGATTTTACTTCTGAAATGAGACATTTCATGATTTGGCGCTATGGTAATCAGCAGTTTTAATTCTGGTCTACTGGATGGGTTTCCAAATAAAAAATACCATTAAAATAATAATAAAGGGAGAAACCATGACATAGCGAAAAGGATCCTTGATCCGGTGTTTGAGTAACAGATCATTGGATAGATCACTACTTACTTTTTCATCAATACTATGACACTTATTTTTTTGAAAATGAATTGACTTTTTGCAAAAATAAGGAAAATTTTCCCAAAAAAAAAATCGGGACAGACTCTTAACTGAATTGAAAAGATTCCAAGGTTGATGTCTTTGTAAATAGACTGAACACATAAGTCATGTTATGAGTGGCATTTACAGATGCATTAAAATTTGAATCGAATATTCATAATATTGATGTTAGGCCAGATGCGGATTTAATTTTTTTTTTAATCTGTGGGCTATACAAATTCCCACCCTTTACCCATTCTAGTCTGATTTGCTCTTGAACACTCATTCCAGAAATTGACCACCAAGCTATAGATCATTCACCCTCACTAAAAATATGTCTCCCGTCTTTCATGTTACTCTTTAGGTTGGACCATTTTGCACTCTCTAGGTCACTATTTTCATCCCATGCTTGCTGGGTCACTGTTTTGGTCATTCCCATGCTTATACTTTCTAGGTCAGTGGTTCTCAACCTTTTTTGACTCGCAGAGCCCTTTTCAGTATATAATTTCTATGGCGGAGCCCTGTTTGACTCAAGGAGCCGTTTTTTATAGATAATTTTTATGACAGAATCAAGTAGGCCTCTCTTATTTATTTATCTATCAAATTTACAGATTCATTTTATTTTCCTCGAGTCTCCGTGCATACCCTGAGAGGTGCACACGAAGCCCTTGGGGCTCCATAGAACACCGGTTGAGAACCACTGCTCTAGGTCAATCATTTGGTCATTCATTGACCTGGTCCTCACTCCATAGGTCACTTTTGGCCCTCACTGATCTGGCATCTTGCTGTTTAAGACACTGGTATGCTCACATTAGTTTGGACAATCCCTAGATCACCCTACTTGTCTCTCACATCCTTTCACAATGATGAGGTCACCATTTCTGTCTTGCAGTCACTGGATCTCTCGTTTGTTTCACAGCCTCCAAACGCGCTCCCATTTACTCTCTGGGTCAGTAGGGGTGGTCAATAGGTGACTCACGGATTACATGCATGATTTTAAACAGCCCTTCACAAGGTAAAAATACTGTACAAGTAAATTGAATTTATGATCATTATTTGACCTGTTAGTTCCACCAGCAGTGTTACATTAAAAAGATTTTAAAAATGACAAATATATAAAATTATGGCAATATATTTCCCAGGGCAATTGCATACTGTCGTGATTACCAGCCCCTGTTGTGACCTCTGCATTTCTAGCTCAATGCATACTTGGTATGCTGCTCACTGTAACTAAACTTTTGGTGAAGTGGATGTCAACTCATAAGGACACCTTGAAACTGCCTAGGCTAAGCCTTTAACAAAAGAATTTCAACATCCAGACACGATAATATTTGTGCCGAAAACAGAAGCATTCATCTAAGTCAAATTCAAAAATTTTTGAATCAGACTGTCTACAACAGTGAGTAACTTCCACTATAAGGAGTATTTTCACTACTCTTTTCTTCGCTATTGGAGTATTTTCACTATTCTTTTCTTTCTTACTCAAGAAGGAACTTCATATACTTCTGAAACGCGTATAGCCATGGTTCCTTTTCGCAATTTTGGGTCTACACATATTGGTCGTTCCCTAGTATTCACATGCGTTCACTCTCTTTCCTCGGGTAATCTTTAGATTGTTCACTGCCACTCTTTTCCCCATTCTGCTGTAATTTCCTTGCTCACTCATTCCTCAAATTTTACACTCTGGGCTATAGCCCGCTTAGCTCTCTTCCCCCCACAAATACTCCTCAACCTTCATGTCGCGAGGACTACCTATACCCTTCAACAAACAAAGACCACCCTTACACACTACTTTGATACGCCTGAAATCAGCATAAACTGCAATCCTTGAATGCAACTTTTGATATGTTTAATCAAAGCGCTGATTGGGTGATAGCAAACACAAAATTAGAGCATCAAGCACTCTCAGTGCACTGCTCCCAAAGCAATGGGTTGAAGATGCTTACTGTAAAGATTAAGAGATGCCACTCAACACACAAGTGAAAATGGTGCAATATAACAAATTCATCAACACATATCTAAAATTCAAAATTTCAACATGCATTCATGATGATCAACCATGGACATGACCTATTCAATGACAATCATCGGTAGCGACTTTTCGGGGCATTTAAAACAGACTTGATGCTACAACGGGTCAAGATCAAACTATTGCTACAAAAACGGGGTTTTTTTTTCAAATTTAATTTCAATAATAATTGAAACACAGATAATGAAACTGGGAAATGTTCAATTCGTAATGAAATTTCCACGAAACAATAAAAAAGTAGGTTTTTATGTTACAATGGGGGAAATATAGATTATTGTCCCCCTCATGAGTGAGCATTGAGATGAAGAAACGAGTTATAATAATACCTGCTGTTCTAGACCTTTCCCATTTTCGTTGAATTCATTAATCATATTACACAATACCGTTTATTTGTTGTTTTTTTATCAAACTTATAACGAGTTGTCGAGAAAATAGTTCTGCAACCTAATCAAAGCACAACTAAATTAAACAAGAAAAAAATAAGGACTATTTGTGACGACCATCCGACGAAATCCAAAGCATTGCCGACAGCAGCGACGACGAGACACCGAGGAAGGAATCGGCCTGTGACGTCACTCTTTTTTTATTCTTCCCCTCCTTCCTTCTCTCTCGCTCACCCAATTCAACACGTTTACCCTTTTTTTTTCCCACTACTGGAACTTCTTTTATAATTGAAGGGAAGTTTGAGGTTATGCATTTTTGACAACAGACGACGCAGCTATCCGAAGAGTGTTGTATAACGTGACCATGCGTCCCGTATTTTTAAGTTGTTTTGACTATTCTGTTATTTTCTTTTAGATCAGTGTTTCTTAATCTTTTCAGCTCATGGCCCCCCTATGGATCACATTTTTTTCTCGTGGCCCCCCCCTGTCCTATCCAGGGCCCCCTACCTTCATCCAATAGTTAGATACTTTCTATTTTTTATTACGAATGACATTTTAATAAATGAGGCCAATCTCACAGATTCAAATGATGGATTATCATCTTTCTCATGAGTCAAATTATATGGTAAAAATGAGTTTAAAATACGGGACGATCCAACGAACATGCACAATAAATCGACCCTCCCAACACCTGAACCGTTGCTCTGGCGGCCCTCCATACTAAGTTGGTACTAGATTTGGTACTATGATTTTACATGTACTATTTTACATGTACTATTTCACATGTGAGAACAGCTTACATGTGAAAATCATAGTACCAGATCCCACATAGTGCAGTCCCTCTCCCTCCATTATAGACATGAAGACCCTGGTCATGCCCACAGACCCAAAGGTTAAGATGCCCCTGGTTCTATGGACGGATCTGATGAATTCTGAAAGTAGTAACATTTTTCAACCATGTTTCACTTTTAAAGCTTTTCTCTTCACAGCTCTCTATGACTCCCTTCACCACCTGTCGTGGATCACCTTTCTTCTGATTTTCTCCCGTGGCCCCCCTAGAATATCCCAGGACCGCAAGGGGGCCATATGGCCCCAGGTTGAGAACTACTGTTTTAGATGCTAATCGTTTTATCACGTATTTCAACGTCTCAACGATCACGGACGACACATCTCATCCTAACGAAAACAGAAAAAAAATTCCTTCCAGCCCAGCTCTCTATGCCACCTCTTTTCTCATCAACCTGAAGCTTCTTTGTTTCCTTTTTTAAACAGAAGGTTTTCCCTCCTCCTTATTCACCTCGGCATTTTTCCCCATGACATGACATGACATGACATTTTACGTTCTTTATACATTTTTCGCCTGTTATCGTCTTTGTTTGTGGAGCTGTGTGAATATTTATTCTCGAAAGTTACTAAAAAGAGAAATATTCTACACTTATATTTCGCCCCCTTTCATTTCAAACATGCAAACAAGGAAACCACTTTTCAGAGTAATTGCCGATACTTCAAATACAGATCATCAATATTTGTAGCCAAAGGTCTGTAAGTGAAGGAGTTAAACGAAGCCCACTTGAATTTTCATTCTTTATATGAAATTATTTTTTAACTCATTAGTTATATGATAATTATAACTAAAAATAAGAATATTCATCTCATACATTTTTCCTGTTAAACGTTTTATTTCGCATCGGTAATTTTCAGTGACTAATGTAATGGTTGGCATATTTCCTCACATTTGGCATCATTTTTAGTGATGTCCTGAATTTCCCGTATCTGAAATCCAAATTACCGAAATTTATGATCAAAACATTCATCGCAAATGAGGACTGCTAAAGTAGCCATGCACCTCGTTCATATTGCTTTGCGGAACTTCTAACGAATTGATTGCCATCTACAATCAATTTTTTTAAACTACGAGTTTTTTCTCAACTCATTGTGGGTGAAGTGTAATGAATGAATAATTGTAACGTTGTAGGCCTGTTGCTCTCCGTGGCGAGACTTTTTAACGGGGAGATCGTCTCTCCCATTCGCCCCTCGAAATTGGGAACCGCAGAAAACCAACTTCAGCCGACCACCACCTTCCTTAATTTAGCAATAATTGGCAACTTTTATCACAAGACTTTACTCACCAAAGAATGATTTTTGATCCATTTCTTGCGCATGCGCAATATGAGGAGTTACTTTTCTTCGGGTTTAAAATGTGCTTCCATCTGTTACATGTGGCAACTTATCGCCAATCATCAGGGTCATTTCGCTTTTATTTTGTCATGACTACTCGCGCGAGAATAGTGCAATGATATATAATTTAATAGTAATAAAATATAACATAAAATGATAATAATAATAATATATAATACCGCAACGCAAAAAAAAAAAATGTTTCCTACTGCTTTATTAGTAAATGACTTGTAGGCCCAACTCCGTTCGGCACAGGCCTCCGGCCAGCAAGGGACTGAGCGGGGCCATGTTTGGTTCTTGCTTCGGGCCGATAAAGGAGGCCCTTACCCCAGGACCTTAAAATATCGACTCTATTTTCACCACAACCCTCCAGAAACATGGCAAAACTGAAAAGTTCAAACAGAATGTTTCAAAAACCGGCAGTGGGTAATACTCACTGAGCTATAAGTAAACTTTACTTATAGCTCAGTGGTAATACTATACCGCGGCCGGAAATGTTCCGAACTTCCAATTTTAACTAGAAAGATCAGAACAATTAAAACTAATTTAAGTGATCAGGAAATGAATTTGAAGGGGAAAAAAGTGACAGCCGACCTGAGTGGGATTCGAACTCTAAAGTGTTTAGAGCCCCTTACATTAACCACTACACTAATTGCGGTAAATCGCTTTTCCATGGAATTAAGTATATTGTATACCCACTCTAAAGCCGGGTTCTAGGAGGAACGCTTGCGCCGTGTGCAGCGTGAAAACGGTGATTGGTTAAAAACATGAAATTCAGGTTTATTGACCAATCAGCATTTTTACGCTGCGCGCGCTGTAGAAACCTGCTTCTAGGAAAACCTGGCTTTAGTTGGCCTCTGGCTAAGTCATGAAACGTCACAATGGGCGATTCCATTTATTTTCATTCGGTAAAAAGGTCGAAAACAAAAGGAGCAGGTTGGTATTTTCCGTTCGCGTCTTTTGTGTCTATTTTAGTGGTTTTTTTCCCTGTCCCCCCACCCCCCGTTTCTCCTCCTTGGAAAATGACATTCTCTTCGCTCGTCAAGGTCAGAGGCCAACTCAGTATAGGCATACAGTATCTACTGTCACACATGGAGAAAAGAATAACTAGTAATGTATTGTTTCCTCCATGATTGTTACACGTCACCAGGAAATATGTTGGCGCCAACAACAGTCGCCAGAAAAACGCAGTAATGCAAAAGTCGCGAGGTGGCCAACATTGGTGAAATCAGCAGGTGAAATACGGGTATGCAAGGACGATGCCACTTTCCGCTACCATATGAAGGTTTTTAACTGGTATCGGAAAGTGATATCCTACTTGCATAAGTCGCTATCTTGTGGCAGCGTCAGCAGTTGTGAACTTGGCCTGAGTCATGTCCGGCTGTCGATGTACGGTCCCGTTCATCGGTGCATTTCGTAAATGCATCGCGATTACACGATATCAACCAATCGCGTCTCTTCTTGGTTTACGATAATTCCCACTACTTTAACATCGTACGATCTGTTGTGCTGTCGACCACAAGGTGGCTTCGTTATGTAATCACTGGAATGTATTCTGAAATATTAACACGCTGTATGCCAAACAATATTATTCATTTTAATTCGTGTAAGGGGGAAGGATTAAATTCCGTGGTTAATGATAGCGAGTGATGAAGGTGGTAATACATTTCAAAAAAAAAAAAAATTCACTAAAAGTATTTGCTTTTGGTGATAAACAGTTTTAGGACCTTCCCCGGCAATTGAATTGGTATAGGTGACAGTGTATCGGACTGCGAACCTGCAGGCCAAGGTTTGAAACCAGCTCTTGCAATAAGCTCTAAATTTTTTTTAACTCCTCGCCAGAAATGATTTAAACCTTTTAAGTCTCTTTACTGCAATACATTTTACAATATATTTTGCGAACTCACAGGAAGGCCCTTTAAGCGTATTAAGACGGTATTTTTTCAGTCCGAAATTTACTGAGAAATTGAATTTCCTGGATGTTATGCCATAACTAATATTTGGAAAGAAAAGTGATTTGTCCCCAAATACTAATTTGAGCATAACATCCAGAAAATTCAATTTCTCAGTATATTTCGGGCCGAAAAAGTATCATTTCTTAATACAAAACGCCAACTGGGGCGAAATATATTATAACAAAAGCCTGCAGAAGATATTAAGAACAATAATGTTATAAAAAAAACTTAGTTGTCTTTTAGTGTCTTTTCTTTTTCTAAAGCCGCATTTTCCTAGGAGTAGAACTTGTGCAGCGTGAAAACGCTGATTGGTTAAAAACCTGAAATTCAGGTTTTTTGACCAATCAGCATTTTTACATCAAGCCAGGTTTTTCTAGGAGCAGGTTTCTACACCAAGCCAGGTTTTCCTAGGAGCAGGTTTCTACAACAAGCCAGGTTTCCCTAGGAGCAGGTTTCTACACCAATCTCGGGTTGGTTAGCAGGTTTCTACTCCACGCAGCGTAAAAATGCTGATTGGTCAAAAAACCTGAATTTCAGGTTTTCAACCAATTAGCATTTTCACGCTGCACACGGCGCGGAAATTCTACTTCTAGGAAAACCCGGCATAAGTTCCGATTTTTAATTATTTTATAGTTACGACTAATTAACGCGTGTAATATATATTTTTCTATACAATAATTTTTTTATTTATTTTCAGTCGATTTGCTATCGATAAATTGAAGAAATTTTTTACTTAAATTTGCAAGGATTTTCTATCACATTTTCAGAAATTTGAAGTCGTTATCCTCCTTTAACTGTTTGAATATTTGTTTGCTTTCAATGCATAAATTTTTTGGTTTAAAAAATAAAATCGTTTTTATTGAATATTTTGCGATTACACATTTGAAATGCCTAGCGGAACATCAGTGGAAAAATGTCTACCTTGTTTCAACCTACTGAGCTATAAGTAGTCCCGGTATTTTCTGTTTTTTTTGGGCGTCCCGACTTTTTAGCAAAAGTGTCCCGGTTTTTCTCGTATTTTACACGAAGCCTATTTGAATATTTATTCTTTATTGAAGTCAAAGATTGAAATTATTTTTCAACTCATAAATTATGTTATGATAATTACAACTATAAATGAGAATATTAATCTCCCACATTTGTCTTGGTGAACGTTTTTATTGTGGAATTCATTTTAATCCACTGCAATTTGCAGTACTGCTTCATTTCCCGCCATTGTGATTTTTTCGTAATTTCAGCAATATTTAGCATCTTTGTTTGGTTTTGGCGTCATTTTTAGCGATAATTGACAATGTCCCGTATTTTCCCGTATTTCGAATCGCAATTTCCCGTATTTCGCTCAAGCAAATATGGTCGGCCTAGCTATAAGTAAACTTTACTTATAGCTCATTGTTTGCACCGTCCAGAAGAAATATAAGTTTTTTATTTATTTCTCCTCTAAGGTTTGCACCACTGTTCCGCGATCAGATACGAAGTAAATAAAGTTTACTTGCTCAGTGGATACGAAAATGAAGATCTCGTAGAGTTACGCAAATTATCGTAGAGGCTGAAGCAACGTGATTGACTGTGTGGCGAAAAATACGAAAAAAAACGTGTAATCGCAGAATAGCGGTGCATTTGCGAATATGCGTCCCGTTCAGTGCACACGAGCTCAGAGGAAACATAGAGATTCGTCGCCTTTGCAGTTTAGTGGCTAGGGCTTGGGTTCGATTCCCCGCAAAGGCAGTTGAATTTTCACTCTTTCCTAAAATTCATCTTAACAACAGCCAGTTTTGTTTTACAAAAATACGGGTATGGCCCATAAAAGACAGGTTCTATGGTCATCGTTAATTTGATCATTTCAGTGAGCAGGAGAAAGCGCGCAAGATTAATTTGTTTTCAGTCATAATAACAAAGGTAATAATGGCGTCTGCTCAATCTATCAAACTTGGCCCGTTGTTGAAAGAATTAAGACTTCACCTGTGTCAGAAATCGGCCGAAAGCAATGGAGTCAGGTGAGATTTTACTTTTAATACAAAATAAATTCAAATCTGATGGAATCGATAGACGGCTTTTCTTCTCAGCCCAAGATATCAAGGAAACATATTTTCTGGATATTATGCCAAGAACTCCGAAAGAGTGGAGACCAGATGACTTTTCTTTCAGAGTTCAGATCGAGCCGATATCTTGGGCTAAAGAAAAAAAGCCGTCTATCTGTTTCTACCGTCCCACCTGGATGGGTGCGCTAAGATTCCGTAAGCAGGGTTGCGCCAAATTTGGCTATTATTTTTATTTTCGCTGATTGCTAACGTTGGATCTTGATTGGCGTCGAGCTGCCGTAATAGGAACATAAAATTGCAATTGTAATGGGTCGGTGAATTCCGTAGCCAATACTTTCTTCATTGGCCCCAGAATTTCTCTGTGCCATGTTCTAGCTTGCGAAAAAAGAATTGCCAAATTAATTTTTCGTCAGCTGTCTTGATTTTCTCAATGTTGAAGGTGTAAGCCAAGCAAAAAATTCTAGATCGCCACAAGGCAAACCTTAGCAAAATTGAAAATCGCCAAATTTGGCGATTTTCAATTGTACTTAGTAATCTTAACTGGGGGGACATTTACTGAAGTTAAGTGAGGTTACTAATGCCTCTAGCCACAGCGTGAAATAAAGAAGGCAGGGTCGAGTCTCCAATGTTATAGATGGTAGCATACTTGCCCGGTTTGCAAGGGGGCCTGGGTTCTAGTCTCGGGGTAGACGAGATAACTTTTCTTTCTGACTTCATATTGGCATCATAATATCCAGAAAATAGGCCATCTGTTTTGAATCCCTCAGATGTTGTTTGACTTCTCTGTCATTATTGAATGTGTTAGGAATTGCAAATATCTCCAAATTGAACACCCATTTTCACGAGAAATGTAATACAATTTTCATACGAAACAAAATAGAGATGATTGTTTTTCTATCAGATTACTTCTACTGAAGTTTCGATCAGATTATGCTAAAGCTTTGAACATTTCTCGAACATGTGGCAGGGTTTAAGTTACGGTCACATTTTTCGTGAAATGTGAAAAAAAATTGTAGAATGCGAAAGAAAAAGTAGCCAACCATCAATCATTACATTAGCATTGTAGCATTTTGCTAAAGCTTTTCCCTCATTTTTGCTTTTTTACGAAAGGAATTTTTTATCCAGCTTAAACCGTGACATAATTTACTGTGGCCCACACATGAATATTGTGCATATTAAATATGCCCTCATATGTAAATATAGCCTTGTCCGTAAGCAGGACAGATGCTGCAAACTGTGGCCGCAAGAACCAGGGTGCAAATGCTACACAATGTGAGAAATGTTTCATTTTTAAGGCCTGGACCCATTGGAGATTTTAGGGATTGTAACTCCTTTCTCCATACCATACCATCATATAATCAACACCTTGGTCATGAGTTATTGCTCGAATACTTCATTCAGGCTGGTCATCCATTACATCAAGAATTGCTTCTATCCAATTTACCGTTCTCACGCTCCTCACTCAACCTGTGACATGTCTTTGAACGAGGAATAAGCCAGTCTTCATGAGTTGCCATGCAAGCGTTGAAATTTTCTCCAATCAGATACTGCCGTGTTTGTGCAAATCCCCCCAAGTAAAGTTTTACCCCTTATATAGCATTGCCCTTTGCAGCTCTGTAAATGAGGTTTATATTAGCCTTCTCTGTATATGAATATTGCTCCATCTCCACCTATGAATAGCAGCTGAATGATGGGTTCTGTGCTGATGTTTCATCCATTCCAGAGAAAGCGCCCTCTCGTAACTCGTCACTTGCTTTCAGACTCCACATTGTATGGTGAAAGTTGTTTGTTTTGGCGAGTTCTACCACCTGCTTACATTTCTGATCATTGGTTTAGTTGTACCCTGTATATGAATTGGTATCATCGTGTGCCCCCAGCCTTTCATGTCTCTCTTCGCCTATGACTGATATACACACAAAATAAAACTAGTGATTATGATAAAATAAAATACACTGCCCATAGAAAAAGATTGTTTCTCTCTTTTATTTAAGCATGAATAGATTCTTGATTAATCCTACTATATTTACCATACTTCTATTTAAATTATGATACAATTCACGTCTCCCAGGGTCGAGCTATTTCATTTATTCACAACCCTATTAGAGAAAAATTCCCTATGACACCACAACCTAGAATTGTCCTTTACTAAACAATACTGTTGTCCCATTGTCTAAAAACTCAATTGGTGGAGTATTAGTAAATAATGGTTAGTCCTATATCCATTCCATTGAAAATTTTAAAGATTTCGATCATATTCCTGAACACCTACATTCCTCTAATGTAAATATATTCAAGAAATCAAGTCTTCATAGCTCAAGCCTTGTGTGGCAACAAGAGCACATGTAGCTCTTCTCTGCATCATCTTAACCAAGTCTATGTCCCTCTGTAGGTATGGTCTCCAAAACCTAATGATATATTCCAGTCCAGAATGAACTAAGCCACGGAAAAGCGGGAAAATTACTTTAGAAGAATGCGAAGAGACCTTTTTAAGAATGAAACTGAGTATTCTATTCACTTTTTTTGACCACCGCTGAACAATGTTCGGAAAACCTAAGCCATTCATCAATGAGAATTTCCAAGTCGGTGACCCTAGTTGCATCTGGGATAGTAATACCATTCAACTTATAAGTGAAACATGAGTTGTATGAATCAAAATGAGTGACCATGCACTTATCAATGCTGAAAGTTATGATCCATTCATTAGCCCATGCTGCAATCATAAGTTAGTCTGGAGCAACTCTCTATCGTTCGGTTTCCCCTAACTACCCCCATTAGCTTCATGTCATCTGTGGCAATTAAGTCGTCAAATACCAAAAGCAATGATTTTGACTAAAGCCAGTATTACACTATAAAAGTTTTGCAAGAATTCTTTTGTAAAACTTTGCAAATGCAACCAATAAGCTGATGGGTTGAATTTTCAAGTTTTATTAAAGAACTTTAACAAAACTTTTATATTGTAGTCCAGGCCTAAGATGTTACATTTCCGGCCTACAACACATATCAAAGAGATTTTCTGTATATAAGTGGCGAGATGAACTTCGGAAAGAAAAGTAGTTTGTCTCTAATGGGAATCAAACCCGGTCCTCTTGCCTACCGGGCAAGTATGCTAATCGATATACAAGGGATACAAATCACCACACCGAGTAAAAACATGTAGTAGCTGAGTGGTGTTGCAGCATCCCTTTAAATTCAGCAGTTACAGATTTTAGCCTTTGTTATATGTGACCATCCATAATCATGATTGTAGTTTTTTGGTAAATGTACGCATATTTATCGAATGAAATTCATGTTACTGATTGATGTTTTTGTTATGATTACGTAGAGAGTTCATAAAGAAATACTACGTTCCATTGAAGAAGAATAATCCTTCCTTTCCAATTCTCATTAGAGAGTGTAGTGGAGTACAGCCAAAGTTGTATGCCAGATATGGTAAGTTGGATTTCCAGGCTTAATAAATTTCATGATATCAAGCTTGAACTGAATTTTTTGTTCTGTAAGAAAAATTCGAAAGTACTATGACGTTCAATAAGTTCTGAGACTTATTTTATTACAGAAGAATGAATACTGGTAGAACCTGTTTATTTGGTGTTTCCTTCGAAGTAACTATCCTGCACAATTATGAACTTTTGCATTCATTGTTCGTACAGGGATGCAGATTGCAAGCATTTTTTTGTCACATCCTCCAGTGCTTTGGTCGCTGCACTTCTTTGGAACCTGAGAATCTGCCCCTTAAGCAAATTCTTTATTTGAGGAAAAAGGAAAAACTACATGGGGCAAGATCAGGGAAATCAGATGGTCGTAGGAGTATCGGATTATGATGTTTTGACAGGTAATAAAATAAGTCTCAGAACTTTTTGAACGTAGTAGCATACATGCTCAACGTACAGTCTGTGTGCCAAATGTGGCCTTCAGTCATCTCTGATACGGCCCACATCATAATTAATTTTTAAAAAATGAACTAACCAGCACACAACCAGATTCACTTAAGTGACCCACAGCACATTTACGTATCACTTAAGTGGCTCGCAGCATATTCTTACCTCACTTAAGTGACCAGCGGCACATATCCAGATTCACTTGACTAGCAGCACATTTACAGGGCTCATGGCACATTTTTGACCAGTCATCTGGCTATATGTAATTGAGGTGCCAATGATGACATATGTCGTCCTGTGGATTTTCGGTCTTCATCACTTGGATGTGATGGAATAATTCATCATACAGCTGCTGCCACTTGCACAGGTATCCAACTTTATTATTTTGCCATTAGATGGAGTTGAACAATTACATTACATTTTAAGGTCTGTATAATATCACTATTATCTTCGCCATATGCTTTGCAAAGCTACATCCTCAAGCTGTTTTTTTATATACATACATATCTTGTACGTTAGTAATTATAAGGAAAAAATATAAGATTTACGTGTCATTTTATAAATTTCCATACATGAATTACTGAGAAAAATTTCCCCGCATTCAATTTGAACAACCCACGCTGTCATTGCATTTAATTAACAATTCAACATTTCTAGTTAGAAAACTGATTTGTTTTACTAATTAAATTTTATTTTATGATTTTAAATGTACAGCAAAGAACATCAGTTTTAATGTTTTTACAAAAAATTCAATGAAAAAAAATATTTTAATAGCTTTAAACTTCCAAAAAAAGAGAAAAAGTGGGTGCATAGTAATAAAAAGGGGGCACCGCAGGTCATGGGGAAATTAATTGGTCATTACCAATGACTGGTTAAACCAATGAAGTGGCCCATACTCTTTAAAAAATTCAGCACCCTTATCCTGAAGCGAATGTGAAAATAAACTTTTACAGGCACTGAAACATTTGCATTTATAAACCAAAATAGAGCAACGATTACTATTTCTCCGCTTTGAATGAATTAGATAATTGAAAAAAACCATTGTATTGTGTACCAATAACAAAAATGTGAAACTTTTTTTTTTTGTTTCTTGATTGAAAGACAGGTTTTAGAGACAAAAGGTGTCTCATTGGTATGAACTTTCTGAATATCTGACGTTGTCAGAAGGTATCTAACTTACATAACAGCATAGGTGCCAATCCACAGACTTGAAAAGTCTGTACTTTCTCCCATGATGACACATTCCGCATCAAAGAAAGCATGTCAAACAAATAAAAGGGAAAAATCGGGGACTTTTTCAAATTGTAACTGGTGAACCATATATAAATCTCGTTTTTCCGGGACACATTTTTTTTTTCGTCCTGATTTTTTAGCAATAATTACCCACTTTGCTTGCTTTAATCATCATATTTGGTGATAATTACTGATTTTTCTTAATAGAAATCCCGATTCCCCATATTTTTCCTGAGAAAACGAGGTCAGCCTGAAATTGCAAGGACTGGAAGAACGTTCTTTAGGGATTTTTCTATGAAGATATCAAGAATCTGATTTCTGACTGGGAGATTTTAATAAGGCTAAAAAATCAGAAGGCTTTAGGTAAATTGGAAGCATTGGTACCTATGTAACAGGGTACTAAGTTTGAATATATGATTCCAGCACGAAGTCAAAGATTTTTCAACAGCTGACCAAGCAATGATCGCAGCATTTATAGTCCTCCAACCACGAAATAAGGCTTGGCTACGTCATGTCTGACAATTCTTTTCTTTAGGGTAGTGTGACTGTGCATTGAGAATCGCTTATCAGCAACTAAGTTTGCACATCTGTTTTCTCCTATAAAATAATCAGATCGTCCATCTTGACGTAGCCAAGTCTTATCTCGTGCTTGGAGGACTATGCTTATGCCTCTCTAGCCTATCACACATGGTTTGTTCTTGGTCAATTTATGTCCTGCAAGAGTGGCATCTTTATGTCGGGAAGGATGTAATTGGACAAGAAGCTCCGAATAATCCAATTTTTTGTCTCAGCTGATTTTGTTGATGGCCATGGAATCTAGTTTTGTACGATTGGTATTTTGAGATTTTGTATGATTGGTAAAACAGGACTTGCAGCATAGAACTCCATTTCTCAGAATAAGCGCTGCAGTTATAAAAGGTTTTTTTTTGTCCTATATAACTACAGCATCAGTAATTCAACTTTGAACTAGAAGTTTTACATTTCGGTGAAGTCAGGATCCAACTTTGATATAAGGTGGTTCTGGGTAAAGCAGGGCATAGTTTATCCCACACTATAATCTAACCACAATACCACAAAATATATAGCAATGGTTCTTAATAAGATCAGTCAAATAACAAAGAGTATAATGACACATCCGATTCTGAAATATTGGCTTCTGACATATAGGGGGGAGTAATGGGACACTTTTCACAGAAATATTTTTAAAATTGTTTTTGTAGGTATAAAATATTCTAATTGATAAAGCAAGAACCTTAACATTTTTGGAACAAGAAAAAATATATATAACACTTCAAAATGATATTTTATTTTCTATGAGAAATCTAAATTTTCAAAAAATTTGTCCTATTCCTCCCTCTCATGTAGGAAGAGTGAAACATGGGTATTGGGAAGAATTGTACAATCATTAAAAAATGAAATTTTAATTAATATTGAAGCGATTGATTTTAATTAGATTAAAAATTAAAAGACCTATTTGAATCACAACCACAATGTTGATCAAGCTTTGAAAAGTTATATTCCTACAACCAGATTTAAATAAAATCTATTGTATGAAAAATTTCAACCAAAAAAAATTGTATCTGTTCAAGAACTAGAAATTATTAGATTTATTAAAAAAGAATAAAGACAGCATCTGAACAAAAATTAAATGCCTCCTAACACAAGAAAAACTTAAATAGTCACAGCTTATTAGTTAAAAAATATTTGATACTAATTAAATTAAACTAATAAAATTAGGATGTCCCATTCCTCCCTCTCCCATTTACAAAAAAAGAAAGTCTTAAATACAAACTACGTAGTGTTTAAGCTGAATGCCTAGTGCTTGAATGTATTCAAAAAATTGATCTCTTATCCATCCAATTTGCATTGAAAAAGTTATAAAATTAAAAGTATTCACTTTTGAATAGTGAAAATAATTTTTTTGAATTCATTACGCAGAAAATCTTTTTCGTTCAAAGTTTGTTAGCAATAAATGTTAATCATTAAAAGCTTAATACATTGAAAAAAACAAATTAAAATAATTTATTAATGAGTAAAAGCCACTGCCCCATATCTCTTTAGGGGTCATTCAAGTATTATGTCAGGGAGGGGGTTTGGATTTGCTGAATTTTGATGACAATGGGGAGGGGGGTTTGAAGGTTGCTTACATTATCAACCACCCCTTTTTTAAGATATGAAATATTTTAAGCTGCTGACGACATTTTGCTGATGGGGGGGGGGGGGGGGGCGGTGTCAAAAATGGCTGAAAATCTGCTTACGTAATACTTGAATGGCCCCTTAGTTAAAATATTACAGGAACTGACGATTGATTTGTTTCACAGCATATTGTCCACAGCTTTGAATTCTAGTTTTTTTTTTTTCAGATTTTGGAAAGGAGAAAAGTGTATCTCTGATGAATAATAGTAGTGAAGATGTTCTGAGCACAATACAACGATTGGCTAAAGGAAATGCATAGCTTAATTTATAATAGGTGGATAGTATTGTTAGTTACTGTAGAAAATGTTATAAGAATTTTCAAATAAATTTATCTGTTGACTGAGTGTATTTTTCTCTTGGCAAAGTAATTAACTTCATTTATTTGATCCTATTGGAATTTTTCTGTTAATATATCATTTATAAGTAACCATTTTATTTGATATAATACACATTTATCCTTCTGGACCATAGCTCGGTCTAAATAAAACCATCTTTTGTTATTATGTGATAAGGTTTTTGCTGCCCTTTTCAATTGGAAGAAAATGTTTTGGAAAACAAAAGGCAGTGGTTTTTTTAGCTGTACAAGTTAATTTTTCCTACATAAGAGATTGACATCATCAGGAGGCGTCTTAACTGGATGCACGTGGTCTAGTTCTGCAACTTCCGGTCATAACCCCACCTGATGATGCCAACTGCTGCTGTAATGTTGAGAAACATGAACTCGTACTGACAACACCAGCTTAGAAAACTTCTCTTCCAATGTTTTGTTAAAATATTTTTTACCTTTGAGACATGACATAAGGCTTGGCTTGTTTACATGGGAAATAAGAAAGCCAGTATCTTTCATTCAGCAATGGGGGAAAAAATACAAAGGATTATGAAATCTACCAAAGAAAATTATATAAATCTTCCACTTTTCTCCACGAGGGAAAAGAAAAATGATCTAAGTAACTATCACAAAAATATTATGTAATAAATGACAGTCTTTTATTAGAGTTGTATTTATTGGTAACAAAAATTGTGGATACCCAAGGATAAACTTATTTCATTGAAACTAAAACGGAACATACAGCCAATTATGAAAAATGTCAAATTGCCTTCTATTATCAAAATTAAGTCAAACAAAAAAATAGCTGATTTGAGACAAACTGCAGATAATCCAATGGCATAATCAGTAACAACCTTTTCTCATTTGGCATTGTGTCATAGGATATTTAAAAAGAAAATTTTGTTTAATTGGTCACATTAAATAGTTTGCCACTGCCTTAGATGAGAAATAAACAGCGTTAAATAACCTACAATATGTTCCCTACGTTTTTGTGGCAAACATTAAAAAAGGGTTTTATTGGATTACAGTAAAGCGTGTGGATGGAATAAAAGGAACTTCCCAAAAAAACTCTGGCTGAATAAGAAGTTTGAGATATCTTTGTTTGCATGCTTAATGGCTTCCTGGGTAATCCTAGGACTGAAATATCAAGTTGAGCTTATAGAAAAACATTATTAAATTCCGTACAAAAACGGAATGCCCAATGTCTCTTCAAGCTCCACACTCATCTTGATAAACACAAAAGAACACATGTGGGTGCTTACTCAAAAAGTACTTACACCAAGGAATTCTTGACTTGGAGAATTTAATCAGGGAGAACACATCATAGAGATTACTTATGGAGGCTAAAACGTGAAAAAAATGAAGTGTATATAACAAGAAGATGGGAAAAAGTCCTGGAAAATTTAAAATTTTATTTTCTGTAACACCTCTAGATGTAAGGCTTGTATTTTGATTGTTATTGGCAGTTTTAATATGCTTTATTGGTGTGAAAAGTTTTATTTTGTCATTTTCACTATTGCAGTCAATCAGCTACTTGTAAATTACCAATTTACAAATATTGATCCCCTTACCACAAAAGCAAAGTTTGAGGGAAATAGTCATCATTATTCAGAATTAGCAAACAGAAGTGACAATTTTCATTTAGGAACAAAGAAAAAGTATTTTTCTGTTAAATAATAGCATATACACGAAATTATGGTAGATGCTTTACTATTTGGTAATTACATCAGAATAAAAAGAAATATATATTGCTGTGATATTTTAACATCACGTGTAAAGAAGAAAGCAAAAATAAATATTGGAGAAAGACATATTTATTACATTAATTTTACAGAATAATACATTCGAATCCACGCCTTTTATGATTATTGCGCCACTCGTATTTGATATTCCCTATATATTTAAAATTTACAAATTATATATATATTTATATATATGTATGTATATTATGCATATGGGTGTCAGTTGATTCTACTTTCTGCATGCTGATAAAAAGAAAGAGAAAAAAAAAGGCCGTCATATTCCTAGACAAATATTGCCATATCGTACGGCCCTTCACAAGCTCACAAAATCATGTGAAGTAGTACAAAACAACACATCATGTTTGTGTTGTGCTGTCACAGTCTTTCGCACTACTTTCAAGGGCAGCATGCGTTGAAGAGAACACCGACAGACCAGTGAAAGATTTCATTTATTCACTTTTCAACCCCCTAAAATTGTCAGAATTTTCACAATTTTCAAAGCACCGCTGCTCTGTGAGGCACTGCCATTAGGGTCTTTGGGAAGACTTCAAAAGATCAACTTTTTTTTAATATATATATTTTTCATACTTTCCCCTTTTGTTTCTTTTTATGGATTTTCCCCCCTTATTTTTCGAAAACCTATAGTTTACTCTTGAGCAAAACCCTCAGTTTCTTCTATAGCGTAAGTGAGCTTCTCCACAAGTTGCTCGTAACTTTTATAAGGAGGAAGGTCTAGACGATTAAAACATGTATGGCTTCTAGGTAACCATGTCTCTTTTCCAACTTTCTCTATGCAAAACCTTTGAGGTCCGTTGCTTCCTGAAATTTAAGAAAAAAAATTTATTTTGACTTGCAAATAAATGTTTATTTTATCAGGAAAATAAAAGAAAAATTACAAAGAAATATGTATCAAAAAGCTTGATCTTGATCTGATTTAAAAAAAAGAGCAAAATCATGACAGGCATGGATCCAGTCTCCTCCCCAGAGCTAGAAATACAATGGAAAATTGTATGGTCTACCGATAGCCTTGAAAATTTTATTCCGAGTGATAAGTATTCAATTGTACTGAGAAAAATAGTAAAATTAACTAACGCCTATTTGCATTATAATTTTTTTTTACTTCTATTCATTTTTAATCAAATAAAAGATTATGCAAAATAAATAAGATTATCTCAAATATTGCAAGATTCATGGTTTATTCAAGTTTCCCAGCTAGTTTATGAAGTAACTCCAAAAAGAGTTCTGATTCATAATTCGAGTCAGAGACGTATGCAGGAAGGTGCTTTTTGGGGCCCCACGCTCCTCAACATACGATTGAAAATTAAAAATATTTTCGTAAAAACAATTAAAATATCGAGAAAACCTTTTATAGGCAATTTAGATCAATTTCAGCTAATTTCAAATGTTCTTTGGAGTTAAGTACAGCCGAACCCCAATTTTAACGCCACTATTTATTTTGCAGAATTTTGGCATTATATCGAATTACGGTTTAGCATGTGTAAAACCTAGAAATGAAAGATTTGTTCACTGAAAATTTCTGGGACTAAGCAGGTTTAGCACGACATCTGGGCTGCTACAACCAGGGCTGGCAAGTTTTTGCCATAGTGGAAAGAACCACTCTGCCAAAAATAGTTTTTGCCATATTTTTGCCAGTGTCAAAAATTGCGTCTGAGTGGCATGGTGGTAAGATGCTCATCTACCATGAAGGTTGCTGTCATGGTCCCAGGTTCGAACCCAAGGGAGGATATAGATAAGATATTTTCTCTAATCAGCTTGAGGTGACCACCGATAGACATTCATTTCCAACTCATTTCATCAATGGCAGTAAATTGTAATATGGCCAGAGTTGGTGTTTGATGAAGTAGTGGAAAACATTTTTGAACTTTATGAAACAAGTTCTGAGAATCTTATCTTACTTTTACAAAAGTGAATAATTTAAAACTTGTTTTTTTTTTTTTTTTTTTTTTTTCAAACTGTGGAATCAGCTGTCTTCTTCACAATTAGACAAAAGAGGTGGAAATAAATATCAATAAAAACCATTTCTGCTGAACAGGTTGCTCAAAAACAAATTCTTAACAAAATACATTTCTTAATAAAACCCAGACTATGCCACAGCTGCTTATATCTTGCAGGAAATATTTTAAAAATCATTAACATAGAGGATGTAAAAAGAAGAAATAAATTTCAGAATTGTATCACAGTCAGAGTATAGAAAATTTCACCTTGTTTCATTAGTTTTGATATAGGTCAATGAAGTTAGTGCTTGTTGTATTCTAAAGTAAACATCACTATCATTGACTAAGCTCACAATATTTTAATTTCCGACTTTTTAACATTACAATAGCTTGCTACTTTAACATTAAATAATATAAGGACTATTTCTACGGATTATAAAAAGGGACCTCACAATCTCAGCAAAATGCGAGAAAAAAATTAAAAAGAGGAGGATACTCCCCATTCCCTTGTAACATAATCATAGCATAATAATAAAAAATTCCTGAAAAAAAAATTGAAATTTTTTTTCCATAGCACCATTTTGTGTCCTTAAGATTGACTTGAGCCAAAGCAAAATGACAGAAAAACAATTTTTGGCCAAAATAGGGTATTAGCAACTACAGATAATTCTTTTCTTCTCTCTCACAATATATATTACATTTTTTTTTTTTTGGAGTCTTCCTCAGTCCAGTCTGTCAACTCTCTTCAACAATGCACACAGCAAATTATGAAGACATATAAGTTTTTTTAAGGATGCTCTTTCTAGACCACTTCCAAAAGCACAGTGCAAAATATGTAAATTCCAAGGTCTGATATACATCAAGGTGGACCAGATGGTTTTACTGTGTTGTCCATCCCTTTATTTCTTTTTTTAAAAGGATTTATTTAAATTTTAGCGCTCAATGCCAGAGTAATCGTTTTTGACAAATGAAGCACTTTCATTTCTAGCTCTTTGCTGAGCATTATAAATATTGTTCATGCCTCTGCATACCCTAAAAATACAGAAAACAACTGAATGTTATTGGGTAGCATCAGAATCACCAAACCTAGAATAGGCCTATGTATACAACTGCTGTGTTATGCAAACTGCTGTTTCACCTGTACACAAAATGTGCACCATAATTTTGAATGATGAATGTGTGTTACTGTTCAAGATCATGAAGTAGTAAATACAAAATTACTTTTTTTTTCAACCAGGCACAAGTTTTTAATCACTACTCATTGAACCCTCAAACTAAGCAAATGAAAAATTAATAAACCACCAAATGGTCTACATACACCCAAGTAAATTTAAAAACCATACAATTTCTGCTTTGGCCGAATCGTTAATTACAATCTATTACATTTCCATTATTTGGCATTGTATCAATGATTCCTTCCTCAATTAAAATCAATTATACAAATTTTATTGATAGGTTTTGGTAAAAAAAAGGACAAAACTGAGAAAGTAGGACAAAAGTTTAGACATTTTACTGAAAATTAGGATTTACTGAAAGTAGGAGCCCCGTATATAATATTTAAATTTTGGGATACCTCAAATCATAGGGCCCCACTTGCCTATGCAAGAAATTGGAATCTGTACATAGACATGCACAAAAGTTTACATTACTTAAATGGGGTTTCTTCAACTACCTTTCAGTAATCCAGTGATGTCAGCAATCCAGCAACTGTATTGCAAAAATTATATATTTTTTAATAGTTAAAAATGTATATTTTTTGGCTTAAAATAAGTTTCTTTGAAGGCATATACACAATATGTATATTTCGGCTGAAGATTGATCATGGAAATTTATAAAAGAAACAATTATGATGCGAAACAAAACTGACCCATGAGTTCAGCAAAACCACCAACAGGAACTCTGCATGTACCAGTTACAAACTGCAGTAGCCTGGCTCGTTTTTCGTTATCCATTTCTCTCACAAACTGCCAAAACCAAATGATCTGCTTTGCATTTCTGGTATAATGTCTATATATTGTATTGCGATGCCAATCCTCAATGTCAATCTCTTGCATTCCACACAGCATCAGCTATAGAAATAATAATAAAGAATTGAATATGTCTAACTAATGATAGATAAAGTTAAGCTGTTGAATAATGTACCCATTTCGAATTTCAAAAACAAAAAGAACAAAAACACTAAGGAGATGAAACTCACTTCAAGCTCTCTTTCATCAAAATAGTGTAGCCATTCTAATGGTAAAACTTCATTAAAACCATCTAAAAATGACTTAGTTTGCTCTTCTTGCCCACGAGAAAAACGCCAATCTGTCATCAACCTTAAATACAATGAGAAAGTTATAATTGGTGAAATTTCAGTAACTGTATGAGAATGATGCATAATTCATGCCAAATATTACAAAGATTGAATATATATTTAATATACATAATTCACTGAAAATTTAGTTTCAAGCGCTATTTGCTTTTGCACTTTTGAGAGTAGTTACAATACCCAGCAAATACAATTTGCAAACAAAGAAAATAAACTTTGGTTTGATCAACACTGCTGGTATTCTCTATGACAGAAACTCAGTTAACTTGAGATGAGCACTAAAATGAAAAATACTTTAAGAACTATCTTTGTTATGTTATTTAATTTCATGTCTTTTGGGAGTGCTCAAATAAAAAAATCTGTTTAATATGAGAAATTTTATTTTGAGCGAGTGAATTTAATAATAATGTGATCCTCACGTGTTCCCAAGGGATCAGCATGATCCGTCCAGGGAATTTGTTTGTGTTAGTAAACATCCATGCCGAACCGGGATTCGAACCCAGACCTGCACAGTGAGAAGCTAGTTCCCTAACCACTCGACTGCCAGTTGGCAATTTTGTTGGTCAAATTTATGATGCTGAAACAACAATATAAAGGCAGTGGTTTTTTAGAGCCAGGGTGTGAAAAAAATCATGATTCTTAAAAATAAAAATCAGATTTTTTTCATTTAAATCAGATTTTTGATTTTAATTAATTGACATTATTAATTAAAGCAAATCTTGTTAATCATTAAAAATGCATATTTTCATTTCACCTAATCTTTCAAATTTAATTCAGCATTAATGAATAAACTACAACTGAATTACAAGCAAAAAATATGAACATTAAAAATCTGTGTTTGTGTAGCATGAAAGGTCATTGAGCCCAAATTAAGTTCATGGATTAACATTTTTCCTGTAGAGAAAAGTGCTTTATGCCCCTCCCCCCATTAAACTAAATGTCTGGTGGTAACTCAGTATTAAATAAGGTGCAGGTTTCTCGATTCACTCGATGTACAACCAAAGTGCCATTCAGTATCAACTAAATAAAAATCATTCTATTGACAAGATTGTTTCTTGTACAATTGATGCATTATATGATGTGTTTCCGACTTATATGATGTTGCTTAGTAATTTACACAATAACTTATTTTTTGTATTCTGTCACAGATTCAATGACTTGGTAAAGAAATGAGCGAACTTGAAATTTTAATATGAAAATTAAAAAGTCTAAAGCTTAATGATATTTATGTTGGTACATCTATTATTATTTTGAATCAGAAAGTAGGGCATAGAATTCAAGGCTTTTATATAAAAAATAATTTGTTTTTAATCAGGGAACCCTGGTGCCACATTGTACTGCATTGAAAATAGATAGTGCAGTTTAGCTCCCTACATTTTTTTTTCAATTTTTTCAATGCATAGTCTAGAAATAGAACAGCTTTCTTTTAGCACTGTATCTAGGGATTAAGTTAAAATCTATATTCACCCCAGATATTTTCTATACTTCTTTTAATCACGAACTTTACCACGCACCAATAACATGAATACCATACCAGGTTACTTTTACTTCAACATCATTGAAATTATATAAATTAAAAATAAAATTTAAATTTTGTGATTTAAATCAATTACTTTTAAAAAAATCAAGTGATTTAAATCGTGATTTTAATCAAGCTGATTAAAACTGACTTACCCTGTTTACAGTGTTTTTAATTTGAAGCATACGAAATAATACAGGCATCATAGAGGGTGTCAAAGTTTTGCAGATTCCAATATATATCATAGAGATTTATTTATACAATATTGTTGGCCCTGGGGCCTATATGACAAGAGGATTCGATTGAAAATGACAAAGATATTGTTTGATATTGCACAAAAAGCTAGTGATAGAGTGGAGGATTCGACAATAGAGCTTGGAAGTTTGTTCCATTCACCAATGGTATGAGGAAAGAAAATATTTAAAGCAGTCGTTGGAGGCAAAAATAGGTTTTATTTTAAGGGAATGGTCGAGTCTTTGAGAGATTTAGGATGGTTTGGCTACCAGAAGTATCATCCATCTACCTTTGGAATGTCCAGCACTAGCTGATATCCAAATTGGTCAGTGAACATCCACCCTCAGGCAAATGATCACTAAGGGTCCAAACTGAATTTGAAATTCCACAGCAGGTTAGCATCAATACATTTTTATGCTACCTGAACATTTGCAAAGTCAAATAATTTCAGGGATTAAAATTTTTCTGACAGAGAAAAATCTTTCCAAAAGAGACTATCATATTTAGTGAAGAAAAGTCTTTTATATACAAAATATTACATGGTGCTGGGGTCCCAGATTCATTTGGTATGCCTTTCAGCATATAATTAATTCGAAAATATTCACGTTAATTCCTTATGAAAGAAGTAAATGTGTTTATTGTTATTCCGATTCACATAATGCTACATAGTGGTTCCTGCATTTTTATTATTTCATGGATATAACGAGTAACTGCTCAAATGCAAGCAAATTCTTAAATTTTTAGATTTTATTATTTAACAGAGTTTCACTACACTAATAATTTTTTGTCAGATTTGTAGCTCATTTTCTAAATGCATTGGAATATTATTTGTTAACATGTAAATATGCATCATAATAAAATAACAATTTGTGCAACCCTTACCTCAGATACTCATCTTTGTTCTCTTCAGTGACTCTGATTTCGCCTCCATTTGGTTTCAACTCATGGGATTGTATCTGTCCTAATATTTCGAAGTCTACACTAAAAAACAGCTCTAGGCCACATTCTTCAATGTTATTTTCCCTTTGAGCAAAATAAAAAGTAGAAACACAAAATTACTAATGTGCAATCTATGAAATTTTGATCAAAATGTACTGAAGTACAGTGGAATTGCAGGGACTCAACATTTAACATTGCCATGGCATAGCTGCCAACTTTGGAGAATTAGAATCATGGAGGTTTTCTCATAGATCTAAATTCCATATTAAAAATAAATTTTTATGCCAGAGGAAAGAGCACTCTGTTCATTTTCATCAATATTGAGATAACACTACTAATTTGCTGTACTTTCATTTCACCACACATAGGTATAATACACCTAGAAAGTCCTATTTCAATAGAGATATCCACTTTATAAAACAAGCGAGCTGCATAAAAGCCATGCTAAAAATTTGCGAGTTAAATGCTAAACATGGTTATTATTTTTTAGCTCTTTCAGAGATTCCCACACAAGATTACAGAGAATTTTACACAATAGTTTAAATGTAATGATACAATTATATATCTTTCATGTTTGCATGTTTTGGCTGCTACAACAAATATTCAGCACGTTGATGGGCTATTCCATTAAAAAATTATAATTTAATATTTTGAGTTTGAGAGCTCAAAAATTTTTTTGAACTTACTTTATCCACACTAAAGAATTATAAAACTCTGGATCAATGGACTCGATATCTTTCATAGTGAGCTTCTTACCCAACATTCTTTTGTAAAAAGGCAAGGTGAAACCACTGTATATGAATTTTCCGTGGAAGAGAGCCTGTGTAGTTGAAAGCAAACACAAATTACCATTGTATTGATTTTCTGCAAGGAAACTACACACTTCATGGTGTTTCACTTGCTGCCTGCTCTAGATCACTGCTTAGAAACATTAAATAAATATTTGTCATAATTTTATGAAATTTGCTACAAACTAAGCAAGTGAGAAATATGGTGCCATAATTGAGGACTAAAAGTTGTAAACATAGTAAGTGCCAAAAGCAAAAATGTTACGAAATTGCAAAAACTTTTAGTAGCCTGCAGGAAAGTTCACTCTAGTAACCTCTATTTACTCTCTTTCGAGCTACTTAAGACTCTTTTCCCTGTTTCCCCACATTATAAAGCATTGCTCTCATTTGGCATTTTAATATGGAAAACAGTGTTTGTATTTTTTTAGCACTTACATCATTTGCCACCTTTAGCCTCCAATTGCTGGTGGCAGCATCTCTGTAGTTCTTTCAAGGGTATACATGTGCATCTTAATGATTCTTCCTTTGAATACCGGTTGTATAGATGTAGGTTTTCAGTCAGATGAAAATGAAAAATGTTGTAGCATACCGGGTAAGGGTTCATAAACAATGGGCAAATGGTTTTCCCAGGCTTTAAAATCAGTAGTATTACTATCCCGAACTACTATCAGGCGAAATGCAGCAGCAAGGATAAGAACTCAGACTGCAATCCCACGTCCGTTTAATTGGCATTGAAGAGCAGAATCATACAGATGCACTGATATATCCACACAAGAACTGGAGAAAGGGTACCACCATATTTCTCTTAGTGTTTTTCTAATTAATTTCATTAAATTATGACCAGATGTTTGATTTTTTATAATCAATAATCATGGCAGAGAGCAACTGGAAAATTTTAGTTAGTCAAAAATTAAGTTAAAAAATGTTAAAAGAACAACAACAACAGAATTGAGTTGGGGAATTTTTTGGTCCTTTTATTAAAAAAGGTTAATATATCAGCAAACAATCAAACTTTAGTCAAGGTTCAAATTGGAATCCCTAGAACTGAAAGATATCTTGGAACTGAGATCAGTTCCGAGGGGTTCTGTGATGTAGGAAAAAAAATTCAGAATGATAATATCACTTATCCAGTTGTTTATTGGGAATAGTCTCGCATATGAACCTTTTGTGTACACTTACCATTGCTATAAACCTTCCAATGAATCTAAAATAAAGCAAATGATCAGGATTCACAGATGAGGCAGGATTGATTTGAAGGCTGTAGTTGTTTTTACCAGCATACTCAAACAAGCAATACATCGGATTAAGAACTTCATGGGACAATAAGAAAAACCACTCTCTGGAAGAAGAGAAATTTCATAATAAAACTCAGATTTGTGGACAAAAATTTTTAATTATATGAATATGATCATAATTAGAGCCCAGAAGTTTAGGCACTACAAATGGTCAAAATAGGCAGGCAAAAAAAAAACAACACTGAAAATGTTTAAAATAGACAAAAAAGAAAAAAAAAAGACATTTATAATTAATGGAAGGGAAAATAACTAGAAGTTAAGATATTAAAGGTCTAAAAACTATTTAAAAAATTGATTGCACCTACTCCATCTACCGTTTCAATTAGTTTAACTTAAATTAATAATGCCGATATTATAAATTAATTTTATGCGAAAAAGAAAGTTAGAAAGTGTTTGTGGACCCTCAGGATTAGGTCAATTCCAGGGCCAATGTTATCACAGGAACAGATCGTAGAAAAAAATGATCATGAGGCATCTTTGAATTATGAATAATTCTCGTTTATTTGTTGTATTATTTAGAATATTGATCGTCAGTTTTATAGTTGAGACACAGCTTACTTGGTTTATTGTTATAAAAATTTGGGCCTGGTGTGGCCGAACCTGTTGCTACACACCTCTGAGGGCGGCTTTGTAAATTCGGTCAAATACTGCATATGTATCTAAAATAAACATAGTCATGGTTGTTTGCAGTACATTTACAGTGTAAAAAATCAAATCAAAATGGGCCCTGTCAGCTCCTAACCTACACTATGTGAACCATGACTACCACTGATTATCACTTGAGATAGTTATTAGTCGCTAATATGTACAATACGTGAGCAAACATGTTAACGAAGTCTGAGAGAAACAAACTTCAAATTTTTCCTCATCTTTTCACATGCATGGTCTGCTTTTGTCTGAAACAAAAAGATTCATGTCTAAACACTATCCAACCAGGGTTGTGTTTTTGATGTCAAAAAACAAGCGTCAAAAACAGGTTTAAACTGTTGAAAGCAGTCAAAAACCTAAATGAATGCTTTTTGATAATGTTTTGAACACACTAGGTATACAACATGAAGAAAAACTTACTGTTTTGTATATTACAATGTTTTATTTTTAAACATTAATTTATTACAATAATTAAAACAAAATATAATTTGCAATTTTGAATTTTTCAACATAAGTCTGAAAACATATGAAATAGTTTTGTGGTTCATTTTATCTATGCCACTGATTACCTGTGTTCAATTTGCTAAGTGGAATAGAGCTGCTTATTCAAAATATGTATGATAGGGGGCATCACAGAGTTAGATTTTAGACTTCAGAAACTATAAATCAGTAGTAAAACAGTAAAAAACTTATTGTCAAATAGTTTTTTTAACCTGGATAGATATGCTAAATAAAAAAAACACTTTTATGTAGATTAAAGGGTTTTATATTCAGAATTATAATTACTGAGAATCTATTTTGATATATTAAATTTTTTGATCTGCCCAAAATTTTATACCATGTAGAAATTCTCACACAGAATCTGTTAATACACTAATTAAACTCATTTATTTTCATCTAAAAATTTCTTAGGGCTCAGGGTGTATAAATTCACAGAGTTTTAAAGAGTATTTTCAAGCAAAGCAGAGCTGATAGGACTTGATACCCAAAGCATTTGTTTTGCACTTTTAAAATTAAATACAGTTTCCAATTGGAAAACCATTGTATTATAAATGCTATAAATATACCATATCATAGAGCAGAAGTAAGAATAAGTTTGACTAAGGATAAGTTACAGGAGTTTCTTAAGCTTCTTGTACAAGCTTGCATTACCAAATTAAATGACATTTTAGTTCTACAATTTTGCATTTTGATAGCTAGATATACTTCAATGTTATGCACAATATGAGTATCTCACACACACAGTGATTATCTAGATAATTTAATAACAGAAATCAACATTACACATGTATGATGTAATATACTTTTTAAACACTTATCTGTTGTAAAAGAGTACAGCAGATGGTTTATATCAAAACACATATATAAGCAGTTGAAGAAATTTTGGAAGGTCAAGAAACATCTTGAATCAGAGAATGTCAAATCATTCTATAGTTTTTTCTTCAGTGTTTATGCCAGGGTTGTAAAAAACCTGGGTTTTTTGGGAAGAATGGGGAAAACTGAATTTTCTATTTTCACAACCTCAACATATCTAATTTAAACATGTATGTACATCCATTATGCGTACTAGGGTGGAACGAATTTTTTTTTTTTTTTTTTAAATTGCCATTGTAATAGAATTTAAATTATGCCTTTATGTGAAGAAATGCCATTCCTAATTTTTTCCCCAAAATTCATTCTTGAGGTTCCTCATCGCCCCTGAAGTTTTATGCACGTGTGGAATTCTGTAATATGACACCACGGAGGAGGCTTTCCTATTCCTCTGAACACGTGCTTCATTCAGTGACCTCGATGTTTTTCCCTTGTTTTCAGTATTCATTTGCAATCTTACCCCCCAACTGAGAGGGAGTATAGCAGTCAAAATGATGACCAGAAGCTTTTATCGTTGTGGCATTTTAAGAAATCCTAAAGAGTTGGATTCTCGGGTCTTGCCCACCTATGGCGATGTTATGCTTTGTTATTTGCTGACTCAATGCATTATGAAGGCACAACAATCAAGAAAATATACAGTTATTGCAGACATTCTTGAAATTGTCGTGCCAAAGATAGAAAATATTTGGAAAGCTGCTTCAATTCCTACGGTTTCTCGCTAACGGATATGCAAAATTTTCAGACTTTTACTGTAAATACAAGAATCTTCAGAAATGTATGAAAGCAAGGAAAGATTCTCAAACTTTTATATAAGTTGAACTTGAAATCTTTTCAGTGCGAAGTGCGGAAATTGTTCGACATTGCAGCATACAAATGTGATTTTGAACACTTTAAGTGTGACAAAGTTAAGAAAGGTCCCAAATTTAGAGCAAAATTTCTTGCAAGATGGCCATTGGTTGAGTAAATATCCTAACAACAAATAAATTGAAAAACAATGAACAAAGGAAAATTAAAATGGTATCCCGTTTGAAGTCATCTCAAGAAGGAACAGCGGAAACTAGTTCATCAACCACCAAAAGCTCATCTATATCACAGTTTGCCATTGAAGTTAGCATTTCCATCTACCTGAAGCAGGTCCATCAATCAGTGCCGAAACAAATACTTCATTTGATTTTGAAGTTCTGCCATCATCCTCACAGATGAGAACTAAATTACCAAATGTCGCTCTTGCTTGTGATAGAACTGGTGTGTCTGATCGATCAGCGGCAATTATTGCGAATGCTCTGCTGGAAGATGTTGGGTTATTGACGAAAGAGAAGCTAAATATGACAATAGACTGGATGAAAATAAGGCGTGAAAGAGCATCAGAACTGCTTCAATTCCTAAGGTGTCTCACCAATGGATATGCAAAATTTTCAAAGACTTTTGCTGTAAATACAAGAATTTTCATAAAAGTATAAAAGCAAGGATCTTCATCTCCCTCTATCAATCACTATATTCGGAGTGATTGAAAAATTCTCCTTTCAACTGCCATGACAGTTATATATGAAACTCTTAACTTGTGAGTATTTCTCTGGGTTTATATATATACACACACATATACTTATATATATATGTAACGATTTTTATAATGTGTACTTAGAAAAGTATTTTTGCGCTTGACCTTTAGGGTCTGTGAGGAACCTCAAGATATTAAAATATTTTCCTAGATTTTGGTATAACTTCTTAAAATCTTGAAAGGCATCTTTTGTATACTAAGGCAACATCAATTTCCGAAAAAAGTGAAAAAAAAAAACACCCTTTTTCATTCCACCCTAATGCGTAAATCTTACATTATGTCTAAATATATATTTTTGTGCACGCTAAACTATGTATTTGATTAATAAAATTGACCTACAATAAGGGAATAATTGTTTACTTACAGCTAGGGCAGGTTTTTTTGCGCAAAATGGGAGGAAAATTGAATTTATTTTTTTACACAACCTTAAAATATGTACCTTAAACATGTATGTACATCATTTATGTGTACATCTTATATTATGTCTATCTAAATATACATTTTTGGTCACGTTAAACTATGTATTTGATTAATAAAATTGATCATACAAGGAAGTAATTTTTCACACACAAGCACACCCACTTCTGCATAATTGTATTTGAACCTTGAGTTGTATGCAGAACCGCAGAAAGAAAATTATTTGTGGTAAAACAAATGAATTTGGATAATGAAAATTCTGAGAAATCAGGATATACGGTGCCTGAATTTTTTTTTCTTCAAATTTTTCAAACTTTATAGAAAATGTATTCAAAAGTGTCCTGATCCGTCAAAAATAAAACCTTTAGCTATGCAACCAGAACCATTAAGTTTTTCTTTTGTTTAATCGAATCCAAACTTTCAGGAACTAAAGTGACATGCTTCTCTTTTTCTTGAATTCCTCACTGTTGAAAAATATCCCACTTATTAAATTAAATTCTGAAATATTTTTAAAAGAGCAGTAATAATTAAAAAATGATCTGGTTAAGAGGAGATAGCAGTCATTCTGAGGATTCATTACGTTGCAGGTGCTTTCCACTTGTCCAAATTAGCCATTTTTGGGAACTTAAAACTACAGAATAACTTGAATTATCATTAAGCACAAATGTCAATAACATTATTGTATATTTATATCACTGTACAAGACAACCTGTCATGCATAGCAACAGAATGCCTTCATTTGGCTGATGATTTTTTTAGCAGGCTAACTTTCAAGGGGGGGGGGGGGAAGGCTCATTAGCATCTTGAAAAATCAAGCTAAGGCTTATTTTCTGGGTTAGTTGGAGAAAAACTATACTTTTTGCTCTGTTTCACTTGGTGTTTGTTACCACTGTTCAATTCAAGAATCTCAAAGTTATTTTCTTTTCATTATGAGATAATGCTATTTTTGTCTCTCTGATATTTCAGTTATGAAAGTCTGATGTACCTGTATAAAAATGTAATGCAAACATGTAAATATTTTTTGAATGAAAATTCAGTTTACATACATTGGTTTACTTCTTCACAGAGGCCTCAATTTATTTATACAAATAAGCGCTAATTTCTTTTGATATGTTTATCACATATTACATATGGGGTATAATACATATATTACATATGTAAGTTCATTGTTACATTTTCTGTTTGCAGTTTCTTGTAATATTTTAATATGTGAATCTTGCATCTAAATCTTGCACAAAAAAAAAAAGGTAGAAGAATTATAAAAAAGTGTGTGATTGTGATTCCAAGAAATTATTTATTATCACATTTGTTCCTAAAAAAGCACATTTAAAAATATTTCAAAATAAACATATTCTAAACACTGCACTATGCAGCAATTTTTGAAATACATAAACTAACCTTAAAATAAAATTTCAACCTGAAAGCAACACATTTTCTTTGAAAACAACCCATTTTCCCCAAAAAACCCAGCCGAGGGGGGGGGGGGAAGAGAAGGGAAACAGTATCTACCCGGGGAGAAAATTTGACAACCCTGGTTTATACTATACTTTATTCAAATTGTATATTTTATAAGAAAAAAAAACATATATATTTTGTCCAAAATAATTCTGTAGAGAGTAGAAAATTATTTTAGAATCATATTAAATATTTATACTTTGTATAACATAGTCACTTTAAACATTACATGCAATTGCCGCCTGGCAGTCGAGTGGTTAGGGAACTAGCTTCTCACTGTGCAGGTCTGGGTTCGAATCCCGGTTCGGGCATGGATGTTTACTAACACTAACAAATTCCCGGGGTGGATCATGCTGATTCCTTGGGAATATGTGTGGATCACGTTATTATTATAAATTTAAAAAAAAATAATTAACGTGTACATTCCAACGGGAATTTTTATATTGAAAAGCAACATTTGAGGTTTTTGACCAAGGTTTTGGACGGAGGGTTTGACGTGACAGTTTAAACCATCAAAAACTGCCAACCCTGTATCCAACCAAAGAAAAGTTAATGCATGGCAACACGAAGTCTTCTTTCTCTCACATGCTTATTCGCACTGAAATGGGCCTGGGAGAGGGGATTTTTGATAATAAAATTGATAATTCAATTAAAATACTTGTAATTAATACCAAGAGTCTAAGATTTTAAAAAGAGAAATTCTTTTGAAGTTCTTAATGCTCAAAATATTAAAATTTTACAGAATATGGCCTCTGAAATTCATAAATAAGCTTAAAATGATATTAAAGTGGGTAATTTTTTGGCAGGAAAAATTCATAAAAGGTGTTTTTACAGAAAACGTTTGAAAATAGGCAAACAAAGTCATTTATGGCATTTTGCCTGAACTTCCGGGCTTTAATCATAATAAATCATAAGCAGCAGAATTTTTTCATCTTTAATGAAAAAGATAAATTAAAAAACTTAGATAATACTTATGTAATACAGTAGAATCACCCATACCAGAAACAACCGAAATAATGTTTTTTTTTTACAAATACATATCTAAAGGTACACACGGGTTGTAAGTGACCCAAGAAATGGTACAAGTAACTTGTAGGAAATATTTTTTAAGTTTATGTAAAATTAGCATCCCATTATATGGACATTATTCTCAATTTTTTATTTCTGCCATTCTGTTTGGTAGTTAGCTTGTTATGGCTCTTGATTTTGTCTTGTAATCATAGTCTCAAATTTCAATACATGTGACAGCAAAAGAAAAAAGAATTAGAATATAAATTTAAAAAATTTACTAGAGGGAAAAGAATGGGTTACCTTGCTATGCCGCCATAATCTAAACCTTCTTCACCTCTAAATGTTATGAATAGTCTACGTCTGAGCTCATGAGGTGGTACCCTCATTATCTGCAAAAAAAGAAAACATGAAGCAGCGGCACATGGAACAAATATCAAATCGTTGTTCTGCAGTCATGAAGTAACCATTTTTGACAATAAATCAAGACCGCTATACCTGCTACTAAAGGAAAACCTGCATCTTCTTGCTAGTACAGTCGATCCCGCTTATAACAATGTCACTTAGAATATTTTTCCCGCTTAGTGTGACTCACTTTGGTTCCCAACTATAACTAATTCTCATTTCCCATTTAAACGTTTTCCTGCTTACGTTTTTTCAGGGTGGTTTTTTAAAAACGTTCTAAGCAGAATATACTGTACTAACCCCTGAAGTGGTCGAGAATATGGGCAATAGCATCCCCCCAAGTCCTACCCATAGAGAGGGTGGTCCGATTAATTTCTCACTTGTGTATATATACTACACTTTTCCAATATTACTTCCTTTATAATGTAAAGAAGTTTTGCCATTCTTATTTGCAGACTTGTATGACTATCTACATAAGCAGATGGCAACTACTGATTTTATTTTGTAAATGTCAATGGATGAATACCAACTTTCTATCTGAATAGGGTGTTTTAGTTCTCCAGAAGCAACTAAGACAACCACAAACATTTTAGGCTAGGCTCATAACGGTTAGACACAACTAGATAAGACAGCTTTAGACAAGCGTAGTTATTGTTGCTCAAGGTGATTTGTATGGCGCAGCAACACAACACACAAATAACAAAAACACACACTGAAACATTGCATCATGCAAATCAATGTGAACAAAAATGACTAATCTTATCTAAAGCTGTCTTGTGTCTAACCGGTGTGCACCCAGCCTTACTGAGCAAAATTGGTAGAGGGATTAAGACTGACCAGAATCATATAGATGGGGGTGGGGGAACTATCAAGGAGTCCTTAGATAAATGCTGATTGAAAAAACAAAAAACTCTCTTACCTACAGATGATTCCTCAGAGCTCAACAAGGAGATTTTTAAAAAACAATTTTTCAAGGGTTAACAGCAGAAAGCAAACACGAAACTGCTGGGAGGGGGGGGGGGGGAGAGAATGCAAGAATTTCAGAGTTATTGTTAATCAAGTCATTGTAGGAAAAATAATTCTGAAATAGCCATTCTTAGTATGATGAATGACTTCATCGTAGGTACATCCTAAAACGTTTGAAAGTTCTGGAGCCGTGGGCCAGAAAATTTTTTTCATGGGGGGGGGGGGGGGGGTAAAATTTTGAATTCACTTGTAAGGTAAAATGTATTTTGGTGGTAAAACACTAAACCCATCTAATTGGCAATAAAAAAAAAGTAAAATGAAACATTAAAGAAAGGCATATAAAAAAGAAAATTTAGATTGAACAAAGTGATGAAAATTTTTCACTGATTTAGGGCCCTTGTTTGACTCAGGGCCTCATGTCTTGCGTTATAGTTCATACAGTTTGGTAGGTTTTTAAGGAAACACACCAAAGATCAACTCATTCAAGTGAAGCTGGCATTAGAAGATGAGTCTCAAGCATAAAAGGAGAAATGCCTTATCATAACCTTATTCTATTGTAATTCTATATGCTAAAGTGATACATTTCCACAAAACCATCACACCTTCACCAGTTCAGCAAAAATCAATTATATATCATAACATTTATCTTATTTCTCAGAATTAATGTTTTTTTTTTGCCAGCATTTATTTATGAAAGGGGCTATATGGACAAGCAGTGCCTAAAATATATATATATAATGGGGTTATTTTAATGCTATATCTATTCTTTTTTTGTTCTGGAAGAACCTGCTACCATTGATATATAATGATTTTTTTCTCACAATATTAGATAAAAAACCAAACCATTTTTCTCTATTTTATAAAATATATTTACAATACATACCTGACTAAAAGAATCTTCGAATATATTCTGTCTAGAAACCGTAATTTTTATATGACTCGGTAAGGCATTACACTAAGAGAGAAAAATATACATACATAAACACACATTTAAATATGTAGACTACATATTAAACAAGCAAAATATTTAAAAGAATCTTATATTGATTTTTTACAATAAATTAAGTCATGAATTTTTGAAAATAAATCAAATAAAAATAAAATGAGAGAGGTAAAAAAACCTCAACAAATCAAATTATCTAATTTTTTAGGATTAATTTTTTTGTTGACTAAATTTAGTTTCCTAATATAGTTCATTAGTAGCTGAATTGTAGCTGATAGCATGATATCACAATTTTACTTAAAAAAGATTTGTATAATACTTTTCATGATGTCACCAATTTCTTTTTTAATCACTTACGTGGCAGAGATATCGAAACTGGGTCAGCTTCCATTTAAAATTTCTTTCATAAGCTACAGGTACTCCATATGCGCCTTTTGGACTGAAATTTCAGAAATAATTAATATTCATCAAAACATGTCAAGTTAAAGAAAGGGTTTGATCAAAATGAATCATTCATCTACTTGTAAATGACAAAAACAGATTTTACAAAATGAAGTGGGAACTTTAATACTAAGATGCTCATTTTTTCCCCCGAGCAAATACCTTTTTTTCATAGTTAATGACATGCATTGAAAGTCGATTTTAAGAAAATCTACTTCGTATTTTACAGGGGCCCTATTGGAGCCTTAATACAAGGACTTGCAAATCCTCAAAAATTTTGCATAAAATAATTGTATTGAAGTAATATTATTTTCCATACACATAACTACCTTCTTCATAATTCAAACTATAGTAAGAAAAAAAATTGGATTGCAAACTTCAAGATAAAAAAAAGAAGAGATGTGAATAAAACATTCTAACAAATTAGCGAAATTACAGTCATACATGTTCTGCAGCAAACAGAGTTGTTATTGTTAATTGGGACATCTATCAGCAAATTCAAAATATAAAATGGAAAGAATATGACCTCACCTTATGTGGAAAAAAAAAAGGTGATTCTCTGAATTTTTATCTTTAAAATGGCTGCAGTAATGAACATTTAAAGAACCCTTTGCACATATGCAAAGCTACACATTTAAGGGTTAATTACAGCCAAAGATAAACATTTTTTTCAAGCGAGTTTACATTTCAATCACTTAAAAACTCCTATCACAGCTAACTATTCAAGACTTGAGTCTAAAAATCAATTTCACACACATTCACTTTTCTAAAACTACCAATTTCGATTTCATGTTGCAATTCATTATACTTTTCTATTGTATTTATAAAGGTATATTAAACATGCATGAATGAAGTCTATAATGAAATCATTTACTTTGATAATAATTAAAGGCTATTTCTTGTTTTACTTGTATGCATTTTTTCTACCAAGCACATCACCTACTAGTTTCTTGGATACTGTGTAAATTGTTAAGTGTCTTAATCCTGCAGCGCTGGTCCCACTCATTATAAAGTGGGCTTGTCCTCTCAACTCAAGAATTCTGCTTCAAAGCAGCTAAAGACAAGGTCATTATCTTCTTGGTGCCAGTGTAAAAAAATAAAAATAAATAAATAAATGAAATTTCAATCATAAATTTAGTTTGATTAATGAGGAAGTTCCATTTCCTAAAGTCACAATTTGCTCGATCTTCATAAAGTTTCTCCTCATAAGTCTCAAAGGTTTCCCTTAGAAACAGTTATTTGGTCTCATGAAGACAGAATGTAATGAATGATTAGAAGAAATTTTAGACTGATTTTTGCACTGGCCAAGACACTGTCTCAGGGACACAAAATGACAAGGAGAGAGTGACAAAATTAGTTCAAACGAAGAAAATTCAGTTAGAGTGTATATGACTTATAAATTAAAAAAAAAACCATATCCTAGTGCTTAAATGATAACACTAAAATGAATATCTGAGTCTTATAGATTCTACTGTGCATCCTTGAGCCTTAACACATAGCCGGGTTAAGAAAAGAAATTATATGAAACACAGTTGAGAAAAAATATGTTTTTATCAGTGAAATTATGATTCAGGTTTTTAATTTGCATCTCAATTTAAAGAAAAATGTGGTAAGAGTAAAATAGACAACCAACGAATGATGTAAATCATGGAGAGATTTCGATATATATTATTCGTTTATAACCTTTTCAGTCCGTGAGTCACCTGTGAGGGGATACTAAAGAACACTTAAAAAAAAAAAAGTCCACCTAGTTAAATGAAATGTGCACATAGACCTTAAAATTAGTTTTAGATGTTGTGAACATTTGGTAGTAACTTATTTATACTCATCTGTCAGCAGAAACTAATTTTAAGTAGTTTTACAGTTAAAAGGTATAAATATAAAAAACATAAAATTCAAAATGACTTAGAGGACTGAGAAGGATAAATGTTAGAAGGTCCAATTGAAGTAATGGATGAACATCCAAATGAAGTTTCACAATCTTACTCACCCTTTAGCAGCATAGGATGGACGTGGGTCAACAAATGTGGTAGTCTTTGTGTTGTGGTCAACAAAATACCGAACACCTTCCGGTGTATGCTTGATTTCCCACCCAGGAGGCAGCGGATCTTCCAAACTATATGAAACAAACAACATTAAATTATGATAATGTATGAAAGCATATTGAGCATAATCATGTTAGTCTTTTTACACTCTCATCTAAGATTCATCCCCACACTACAATTTTGAAGACAGGGAATTCAGGGGAAAAATCCAGTTTTATAGTTGAGCAGGTGTAGTCTAGCATCAGAACTATGTTCATTCAAAGAAGCAAATATGAATTACTTGATAAGGTTATCAAGGGTTGTGAATCAGAAGAGAAGTTTTCTGGGTAAAAAAATCTGTCATTGGTATGAGTTAATTTTACTCAATGTTTCTCCAATACAAGCGGTTAGCATCATCAGGAGGTGTCTTAACTTGATACTAAGTCAAAGATTTGTTTTTTAGCTGGAAATTCAAGACTTCTTGTCCAAGAACGTAAAGATGACACTACTAATGGATTAACAATTTGATATTCAATATAACGAATCAGAAGAAGCAGCACCTGAAAGGCTGGAAACGAATAAGCACAGGCTGTGATCATTGGTTAGCCAGCTGTTTCAGTCTTGGATTTCAGCTAAAAAAATCAAATCTTTGAATTATCTAGTTATGACATCTGCTGATGATGCCAATTGCTGGTATTGGGAAAAAGATGAGCCCCAAAGCAGAATGTTTTGCGATGTTCTTGTAACGAGCCCTCAGCTGACTGAAAATGTTCTGCGGTAAAAATTCGCATATACATAATAGCATATCCTTGGAAATAAAATATATGAGGCCCACATATATACAGATTCAAAATCAACTTTATGTGCAATCGGTAATCCAAATTACAAAAACAACAGAGTGCTCATAATGCAGAAGATCTTTAAAAAATTTAATACAAAACTACATTGGGTTAAAGCACATCACGAAAACATTAAAAATGACTATACTGATACAAAAGCAAAACAAGCCACGCAAAAGGATGAAGTAGACATCAACAACAAATATACAAAATCATATATTCGACAAGTTATTAAGAAAGACATCCTCAAAGAGTGGCAAGAATATTGGGATGATAGTAACAAAGGAAGGGTCACATATGCCATCTTCCCTAAGATTAGCACCACAAGAATTCAAGGAGACTTTTATATAAATCAATTACTCACGCAACATGGTGCCACAGGAATTGCCCAAGCTAGGTTTCATGGAAAGTCCCCTATGTGCATTTTCTGCAACAAAGATAGTGGCACCACCCAACATCTTATATATCAATACGAATATTGGGAAAGCCAGAGAAAGAAGATAAACTTCACAAGCACTAACATTCCAATTACGGCACTGATTAAAAACCAAAAAACAAGAACCCTTCTTTCTGGTATAATGGACTTGGCAGTGCAAAGGTAGGAAGAGTGAAATGTTCCCAAGAGAAACAAATAGATTGAAAAGTGGTAATCGGGAGCACCAAATTCCTGCTCGTGGGTTGTTTATGGTGTTGCCCGAGTTTTGTAAGGTGAATTGTTAACCTCGGACCAATGGTGCTCCGGTGATATAGAATCTATATATTTTTAACATGTAATCTTTTTTTTTTTTTGATTGAGAAAATAAATGCTCCCTTCGGGGAACCCCCGTATAACGAATCACATTTGCCGGGTTGGGGTAAGTAACTCATATACATAATAGCGTTTTTCCACACTATTTTTAAAATTCTTCCAGATTGTTCTGCAACAGCACTGGTTGTTCTGCGACGTACGTCACACATTTCGGCATATTCTGCTTTGGGGAAGATGGGTAAAATGAACTAATACCAAAGGCCGTTTTTTACCCATTTTTTACCTCTTCTAAATCAGATTTCATTTCCTCTAATTTTGTAGAAAAAAGAAAACCTACATGGTATAACTATATTATGTAGGCATTCTGTACTTGAGACATACTATACACTGTTACAGTATGCCTCAAGAGATTTATACTTACCCTTGTGTTCTTGGATCTTCCCATTGCGTAGTTTTGTTCTTGTGGTTTACAAAATAGACTCTTCCATTAGGATCTACACGTTTTTCTATGAAAATTAAAAATACACAAATTAAAAAATTCATAGATATCAAGATTGTATGTCAATGTTTTTGCCATTTGCAATGAAGCATGACGATTGTTTTCTAAAACTTCAGTAAAAAGATATGCCAGACAGGGAAAATATTGATGTCGAAAAACATGAAAGAAATATTCCATTTTAACTTTACTTTTAAGAGCCCCAAATTAGAAATTCTAAGAAAAATGAAAACAAAATCTTGCTTTCTGAAAGTAAGATGTCATGCTGACCAATCAATTTGCCATAAAATACCTACAACAAATGCTGATTTGACTTTCATTTCCCCAATAGGTTTCTTGTAAGGATTAAGTTGTGATAAAAGACTGAGACATGGGTGATAAATAAATTTTTGGTTCATTTACCATCACACAAAATATCATTACAGAAGAATTCAATCTAGAAAAGTGTGTTGTGGTATTGAAATTATTTTTTTAAAGAATTTTATATACCTATTTTCTGTTATTTAATAAATTTCCAGACACACCCATCCTTTTGGAACAAGTCCAAATCTCTCAGAGATGTGAACTGGGATGCGCCTGGTCCTTTAATATTCAAAGGTGTTAAGAGAAGCGTACAACAATAAATTGAATGCAAAACAAGTTAAAACATTTAAAGAAACTTTTCAGAAAGATTTCTTTTTGTATTGCAATAATTGTAACGTATTTTTACTGTAGCAATTGCCTAAAATATGAAAACTGACACCACAAAGGAGCATCCTCTGAGTTGCATGCTATAATTGAAGAAAAAAAAATGCAAATCATAATATAATGCTCACCCCATCCCTCTGGTAAAGGCCCGAGTGGATCATCATCTTCAACCTGTACAGGAGTCTATAATTTATAAAGAAAAATACTGAATTAATTATGATTAAATTTCAACACATAATTAAAATTCATCAGGCTTCTATGAAACAAGTTCATCCTGAACTTTTATAATATGACCAAACAGAAAATGGAAATTGACAAACCTCAACATGTATGGCATCTTAGCGACAATACAGAGACACAAATGACAGGAGGAACGACAAAGTAAATTGAGAGAACATATGGTAGAAGAAAATCCCAGTAATTTAAAAGACATTTATGTACAGTGTTTCATCTTACTCACATGATATAAGAAACGTTGTTGACATTGTTGCATAGCTTGAGCTTGATGAGATTGCCAGTGCTGGTAATTCCTAACACTTTCAGCTGTTGGTCTTTGCCAGGTGGTTGTCCTGGTATTGTGATCAACATAATATACTCTGCCTCTATTATCACGCCTCATCTCCCAACTATAAATATAGATATAGAATTTTTTTTAACCAACAAATGATTTTCAAAAATGAATTGGGGAAATTTAATATAGTTAAACCTCTTCTAGAAAAACTTGCATAATAGAAACTTTTGCTCAATATGAATCAGATATTTGTCTTGTTGAGTTATATAGTAAAATAACAGTAATACATATTCATTCAATATAAAAATTAAATAGTAAACTTCTAAGTAAAAATTGTACAATTGTACCTCAAATGAATGAAAAAACCAAGTTCTTTACATTAAAATTTTCCACAAGACATAAGTTTAGGGGAGTACAGGGTTTTTGACAATGTTCTATGACTTTGTAATAGATTTTTTCCTTCAGTGTTATTTTATCGAATTACGTTTGTTTCTTTTTTCACCACTGAAGTTGGTTTTTAGTGAAAATACTATCGATAAATTCAACATTAGTTATTGTGACCACTTCTTTTAGCAGTGGAAATAAACTATACTCCCAACTATGTATTCTAATATGGTAGCTAGGCAAGATGGATAACAAAAAAAAAAATCAGATAGGTTGGAGTTCTACAAACGCTCATTTCTTACCCCCCCCCCCCACCACCACCACCACCAACTAAAAAACACCCTTTTCACATATCACAATCCCACTCTTATTCATATTTTCTGACCTCTTAGTACAGGAAAGTACTTTATAAATGTTTGTTACATTTTAAAAATTTATTACATTGAACACTGAAAGACAAGACACCCTCACCCCACTTTAAATGTAAAGCAGATATCAAGGCGCTTCCAAAGGATGAGTGTGAATCCAGAAATTTTAAAACTTTATTACAAAAAAAGGATGTACGTGAATAAAAATATAATTCTTATTATAAGATAAATTTTATAATGTCTAACTTAACTGTACAAAACATAAAATTATGTACACTGTACAGTATGAAGACATACACTTTTGGAAATAAACAAAACATTAATGTGAAATGTAGGCTTAATTCTTACAAAAATTATTAACTTATTTTAATGTTCATTGATAAATGATTACACAAATGTGAAAAAGTAATATAATTCATTAATGAATTTTTATTTTCTTAACTAGGCTGGATAATCAAGAGTCTACTGTATACAGATCTTTTTTTGATCCTGCATATGCACCAGTAGATATGCCAACTTTTGGAATCCAGAAATCCGGAGATTCTCCTAAAGGGGGGGGGGGGGTAACCCCCTGGCACTCATAGACTCAATCAAAAAAAAAAAATTCGAAATTTTTTCCATGCAGAATAGAAAAATCACATCTACATATACTGTTCATAAAACATAAGTTTCCTTTCGTGGATGCTATCAGTGATTGATAATCTTGGGTATATGAACTCTTCAAAGCTTTATATAGCTTAAAGTTTTATATTTTCTTTCTGAAGACATATTTAATCGGATTATACAGGAACTTCGGCAATCAAGGTCATGCCCCTGATAAATGATTGCTGATCAACGCTACGTAAACAAAGTCACGTCTTTACCAGTTGCTTAAATGCAGTCACCAAGACTTTTTTTACGGCTGCTCGATGGGAATGACCACGGCTGTCCTCTATGGGTGTTTTCCCTAACGATGGCGGCAGTCATTGACGTCACAACTACATGAAAGCTCACGTAAAATCTAATTTTCTGCAAAAATCTGAAGAAATTTTAACAAATCTGGAAAGCGGGAGGAAGGATGAAAAATTCGGAGTTCTCCTGCCTAAATCCGGAGAGTTGGCAGGTCTGTACCAGTCAATTAGTTCTTACATGAATTAAAAAGTCCCCCCCCCCCCACGTTTTTAGAGTTATATGAATTGCATAATACATATTAATTTTATAACAATGAAAAAAAAAAATTTCAATTATATTTTTTCATTTTATGATGAGAGCATTTATTAACTTGAAAACAGCTTAACATTTATACACTATGAGCATAATTTTGCTACATACTCTGTTTTGAGCTTTTTTGTAATGAAAAATCTCCATATTCTTGGTAAACACAAAATACGTTTATGCTCCTTTGCCTTTGTCTCAACAGATTTCATTGTAGAATAAATTTTTCATATTTTCACAATAACAACAAGTTATCTTACCCAGGTGGTAATGGTTGTGGCCTCTCCCAAGTTGTACTTCTTGTATTATGATCAACATAATATTTCCTTCCATACTGGTCATAACGTACTTCCCACCTAGAAATTGATTTTTTTTTTTTTTTACACAATTCAGTAATTTATCAAATTAAAACTTTGCAAAATTGAATAATAAATTAAAATAAATTCAACCCTCATTTATACAGTCGAACCCTGTTCTAATGCCACCATCTGTACCAAAGAATTTTGGCACTATAATGAGATTGGTGTTAATTGAATGTAATACATAAGCACTTACTTAAGAAATTATTTTAATTCTGATAAATTTAGCGATGTATTTTATAAGTACACAAACAAAATAAACAAAGGGAAATAATGGTAGTCCGCATTGGTTTGATAACCACAAACTTCCTTTTTTCCAAATATTGAAACAACAACTCCTTTCGAGATGATTTGAAAGAAGCAAATCCAGGGAGACGATAGCACTCAAAATTTAATGACTAGTGAGTAAAAACGTGCACTGTTGGAAAACTTTTCGTAGCAACCTTGAACAACCTGGGATGGGGGTGCAGTAATGCTCATTGTAAATTTTCCCGTTATCAATAAATGTGCTTCGTTGATTATGTTTGTTGTTATGATCCCTACAAGTGTTCAGGTATTCAATGTGCTGTCTAAGACTAAGACTTCCTGACCACACTATTCTTTATTTCATTTTTGTGCTCTATTGTTATGCTGACCGATAATAACAGTGGAATGAAAAAGGATAAATTCCTCAACTCCTTTCGGGGGGGGGGGGGGGGAGAAGAAAAATGATGGAAGAAGAAATTTTCTTGGATAATCACACATTGACTTTGTATACATCCAAACAACACTTGGCATTATAACAAGTTGGCGCTAAAAGAGGTTTTTATATTATAATCCCTATATCCGAAAATTTGTGGTACTAAGCGGCGTTGGTGCTGCAATGGGGGGGGGGGGTATTATAATGGGGGTTCGACTGTGTATATATGTGCTACAATAAATGTAATAAATCTGTTATATTATGTATAATATGTAACCAAATTTATAACACATTTACTCTGTAACATATTTATAGATACATCTCTTTTCCCTTTTCATTTGCATAAAAAACACTTATGAGAAAAGATAGAAGATTCTGATGGTTTTTACAAATGCTATTGGCAGGATTGTTAATTCCAATTACTGATGCTGATGAATTTTTTTCAGCAAGTCAGTCTAAAATAACATGTTTGAAAGGACAATTTTTCACTGATGCTGTGTGTGTGTGTGTATATATATATATATATATATATATAAGTGTGTAATAATACAGGGAAACATAACTCTTCTTTCCCTCTTGTGTGGGAACACACACTCTCTTGCTCTTTCTTCCCCCCCCCCCCCCAAAACCTATCTCTCTCTTTGTCTAATCAAAGACCAACAAAACTTGTTCATATCTACCCCCTCACCACTACTACCTGTTGTTCCCACTCTCCCGAGACACACTTTGTCATGATGCCACTGATGAGAAGCATATAGGAGAATTTCTCCATATACAATGACACGTATCAATATATTTTAACTTAATCAAATCTTATAAAAATAAATCCTTAATCTTACCGGTCATCAATAGTTGTAGTCCTACATATATTCTACTAATATTTACTACCTAAGTGTACATGCTGGAATGTGTTGTCTGAGCATATGTGCAGCCCCTAACACATTTGTGTCGTTAGAGTCTTGATTGCTTCATGTTATTGCACTTAAGTGAGGGTGCAATGCACCCAGGTGGCAGGTTGTAAGGGGCAGCAGCACAGACTTTAGTTAAGACCCCAAAATTTAACACAGTAAAAATTCACATGACATCACGCTTTTGAGTCATACCTCGACAATGGAAACATTGAGAAAATAGACAGAGCCTCTGACTGTAATACCATAAACAAAAATGCAAGCTATTTGAGCGGCTTGAGACAAGATCTGTACTTGTGCAGTACTTATTTTTTGGGCCTCTTGCTTATTGCCTTCCCCCCCCCCTCATAGCCCTTACATCCTGCATCAGGGCCCCTAAGCTGGAATCTTTCATGGGGCCCAAGCCAGGTTTTCAATGGGGTGCCTTCTACAGTTAATTTAGAGTGAAAAAAAGAAGAATTATAAGGATTTAGTCCTGGGCCCAAGCTGGAGCCCTGTCAGCCCTACCCTTGGGAGTCATACCCTTCCCTCACAATTTATCCAAACAATTCCTAACAAAAAAATTTATTTCGCCCTTTTATCTCAGATTTTGCACCCCTCCAGAGCCAACAGAAAACATTTTCTTCAATTATTTTTCGGCCAATGGAACTTTCCTTTTACCCATTCATCTTAGATTTAGCACCCCTCTTGAATGGCGCCGGTCAGCTGCAATGGGTTGCATGGCCACGTGCCGTCCCTGTACTATATAACAAGGGGTAAGTGCGCATTTTGGTTCCCTCACAAGGGCCTGGGACCATTCTCATAATTTTTTTTGGCTTTTTCACACTATAAATTAACTATAGAAGAGCTCGTGAAAAGTCAGGAAGTTGGATTGGGGGGGGGGGGGGGGGAAGCAAAAGATCCCAGCCTAAGGGCCCTGCTCTAGGATGGGGGGGGGGGGGCATCATGCTCTCACCTAGAATTTGTTTCACAATAGTCAAATGAAAGCAAAAGAAAAATTTGGCTTCACACTTGTCCGGTCCCTGGAGTACCAGAAACCACTTTGAAAAAAAATTCTTAATAAAAACAAAAAAAAATTGCTTCAAAAGCAAGGCATATGTCACACACATTTGGCACGGTAAACAATGATGTGAGTTTTCTTCTGAAAGGAAATCAGGTTTATCTCGAGGTCCCCTTCACTGAAGCCTTGTCAGCCTCCTGCCAGGGTCACCATTAGAGGTGGCAGGTAACCTTGAGCCTCCCCTGATATATTCTACTGGCATAGTATGAAATTCAAAATTCTAAAGAATACCTGATGGTTTGTTTTTAAGCAAAATATGAAATGTGAGCAATTGCGATTAGACCACACGCATATGATTATATAAAACACATAATATAAAATTTGCCCAAAAATTATGTTTACATAATAGATTATTTGTCATATATCAATTATATGACTATAAAATGTTAGAAAACAGTACCCACTTCACCTGAACTTTATAGAATGTGTCTGGTTTTATATTTTGCTGGTAACATCAATCCAAGTCTGAGCAACTGCCCCCCAGACAACAAATTTGAGGGACAGCAAATTTTAGGGAAGAACAAAAATACTGTTGTAAAATTATTGAATTTTGCAGTGGGAGTTGGAAAATCATGAGATAAAAAGCTTACAGTTTGCTAGATTAAACTAAAACTTTGACTCAGCATGTGAACTTTTAAAGAATAATTTATGGTTATGTGAAAAAGACCACTTTCACAAGGATTTACAATATAGCTAAAGCAGCAGATGAGTGATTTTGTCAACTTAATGGTCTGATCAATCTGGTATTTTAAGGAGTTCTAGATCAGGCTATGCTGGTAAACTCTGCATTGCTTGTATCATTGCATTAATGTGGAATGCACCTTATAAGATAAACATGTCTTTTTAGCTATGAGGGAAGGGGGTAGTGACATGCCCTATTTATAAACATCTAAGAATAATGAGAATTTTTTTTAAATGTCACTCTTTCCAGTCTCTATTTTATGTATAATTCTTTTAAAAAAGGGAAAAGAAAACACACTTTTTTGAGAACCTCCATTGTCGTTTTAGCAAATGTGAATTGTTCACAAACAACTTGCTATATCTAAACAAATAATATTTTTTTGTATCTTTAATGTTAGCTCTTTGACAAAATCACTTGCAAATTATTCATAATAATGGTTATAAGTCATAAGTTATATCTGGTTATAAGCCATACTCATACTCATTATGACAGACTTTTGCTGTAATTAATTGCAGCAGTCACAGGCACGTTTTACTTTAACACCATTTTAAATTACCCTGTATAAGAATATAATTTATAGACAAATTACCCTGGTGGTAAGGCCTCTTCCTCTGTGCTCGGAGCAGAGTTCCTGTGATTTGCCGGCCTTTGTGGTGGCAGAGCTGGTTGTGGTGTGGCTGCTGCTGTTGGGTGACTAGTGGCATTGGGAACCGTAGATGCTGGAGCACCATTCATATTCTGTGTGCTTTGAGATGTAGGAGGTTTTGGAACCGTGATACCATTGTTAACAACCACACCAAATAGTGAAGCAGAAGATGAGGATGCTGGTTGCTGCTGATTTGATTCAGATGTTGCTGGAACAACAGAGGCTGTTGAATAATTGGAATTTTATACAGATGAGAACCAGAATATATATATTATAATGAATATAACCAGAATATATTACACATTATTTTATATGTTTTTCAAGCCACACACATCCAAAGAGAAAGAACATGAACATGGGGTATATATATATATGTTAATATCAATAAATGTGGGGGGTACACAGAAGTTAAAGAGTGGAAATGAAAAGTAAGCTTATGTGTCTTGCATCAAAATGCAAAATGACTGTATTATATAATGCTTAGTCGCTTTCAATGATAGTCAGTGGACTAAAGCAAAAGAATTGCAAAAGAAAAATAATGCTTTCATTACTTTATTAGCAATAGTAAAAGAAAAAAAAAGACATTTCACTAGTTTGCTTAACTCTATATAAAAAAAATTTATCCTAATTATTGGTTTTGTTCAAAGTATTTAGCAGTTATCATAGAAACCTTTAAAGACTTACCTCCTGAGGGTGATGTGACCGTAGAGTCATTTACAATAGCTGGCAAAGACTGGTGTCGATTGTCTGAATGCAATCGTCGCCCACCAGTGTTAGGGGATAGTCCATTCACTGCAGGACCATTTGAGGCAGGTGAAGCTGGGCTATGGTTCCCAGAGCGCCTTGTCCTTACTCGTACTCCTCCACTTATGGAATTGTTTGAGAATGTAGAAGGAGTTGAAGAAGTAGAGACTGGCGTTGGCTCTTCGGAAGAAGTCGTTAAATGCCTCTGAGCCCTGCTACTGCTAGCTCTAATGCTAGCGTTGGAATGGGTACTGCTACCACTGGTTTCTATATGGTTAGCTAAAATATACAACATGCAAAAAATTAAAAGGATATTGAGTCTCTTGAAACATAATTGTTCAGAATAATGAAATGACAATGAAAATCTGTTGAAAAATATATATATCACAAAAATTTCGTAAGAATTAAAAAAATAGATATATGCAAAATAAAAATGCCTATGCTTAACATCAATCAAATGAAAGTTTTTGTCATCTTCATTCTATGGACATAAAAGGGTGGATGTGGATCGAATGAAAATGAAACAGGGGCCACTAAATGAAATGACATAGTTTATTTCAGAAGTAATCTCCAAATTTGTAAAGCACTTGTCTTAGTGTTTCACAAAGTGGTGATTACCCTGCTTATAGAAGTCCTTTGGCTGAGATCGGAACCAGTTTTGAACATGGTCCATGACTTTGTTGTCTGAGTATAAATGAAGATCAGTGTTCACCAATACGCATCTAGATGCGTGATTTCAGCATCGAAAAATTCAATTTTACTCCTCCAAATTTTGTTAAGGAGTGAAAATACTGTGAAACCATCAAATTTTAGGTAATTTTTTTAAATAAGAGTTATTTCTGTTTTTCATTTAAAAATACCCCCTCTTTTTACAAAACTTTCCCTTAAAATTTTGGAGAGGAGCAAAACTACTCTTCAAAATAATTATTTTGGATAATAATGACGGGGACCCTTCAATGCCTTTTTTTAGTGAACCAAATGTAAGTCACACCATGCCTCTCCTCGAGTCCTCTCAAAGCTGGGGGAAATTCCAATACATTTAAAAAGGTAATTTTTTTTGCTCTTTTTAAAAATATTTTTCTTAAATATAATTCTTAAACCACACTAAAATTTTATTACTATTTATAATATTTATATTACCTTCAGTGCTAGAGTTTTCACCATGATTTCTTGCATGAAATCTGGATAAATCCACATGCATACCATCTAAGACCACTACAAGATGGCTGAGTAGTCTGTATGATTTATTGCCATAACCCAACTCAACTGGGTACGGTAGTTTTTCCACTAAGAAAAATATATTTTAGAAAATATGACACACTGTACAATATACACATAAAAAAATCATCTGCAGATTATAAATTTAAAAAATATATGAATATCTTAAAGCAAACTATAGACAGCTGTGTATTATTTTCAGCTTCCCCCCTAGAGGTTGGAATAAATTTGATCTACAAAAAAATTTATGTGGCTTACAGGTTGAGCAGAAGAACCAACATTTGTTAGAAAAAAATGTGATCAAAATCATTTTTTATTTAAAAAAAAACAAATTCGGCTGTGCAGATTATAGGATAACCTGTTTTTCTCAAAGTAGAGAAATTTTTCATATGCAGATTATAGAGAGAAAATTATGTCAATTTTCAGAAAAAATTCATGCATAATATAGCACAATTAACTTTATAATATAAATTAAGAGAATTTTTTTATAGAAGAAAATTGATATTAGCTCTCAGAGCTGGGACTAAGAAAAAAGTCAGTGTTCTAGAAGATTCTTCTCTCTCTTCACTCCTTCAACTAAGAATAATATCTCTGCTTACACTATCAAAGTTGCATGATTTCAGAATAGCATGATTTTATGATGCATCAATTTGGCTAAGGTTCTTCTCATTTGGCTACAAATTTCCCATCTGATTAGCCAAATTGCTACAATTGATAAAAAGTCAGGGGGAACACTGGTTATGGCCATCTTTTTCTCAGCCACCTCGTTGGGCATTTTGCCTGTTGTGATGTTGTATTTGTAACTACATATGATATTGAATAAACATTCACCATATGTATGAATTCTTTGCTATGATTTAGAAATGGAATCTTCAGGCTTGTATGGTATCTGTCATTTTTGCACAGAAAATCACACAATTTTATAGCCAAAGTCTAATTTTATTGTCATTCTTGAAAAAAAAAATTGATATGATGCTCTTCAGTGACAATGCACCGGGTCTTCAACTCTGAACTAATTTCGGTAAAAGTAGCTTTCATGCCACCAAACACTAGCAGCTCTTTTCTTTTGATGGGCCAAGGTATTATCAGAACATTCAACACAACTAACACGACTTTCATTTTCATAGATTTCAGGGATTACATCCTTTTCACCATAATGGATTGCAGTCACAAATCAAGTTTAATTTTATGAGGCTATACAATGATGTATGAAACTATAGAACAGTACCATAGTAGTACAGGCATAATAAAAAGGGAAAAAAAAACAGTATTTCCCCTAAATTTTGATCACGATCGACTGATATTTATGTGTATGTGAAATTGTACCCTGACGCTGTTGTCATTGGTCTCACTTATCACATAACTTCGAGGTATTATTGTATTTTTCATACAAAGAAGTATATATTTACACATGCAGGGTAATTTCATAATTTCCTCTAGTCACAAATTCCTGGTGAACTGCATTGATCTTAAGGCACGCTTCCAATTAGAAAAAAATATTCAAATAATATGTAGCACTCAGATACATGATTCATGTTGCAAGGGGTTGTATCGTTATTAAAATATAAAAATTAACTTTTTATACAGACACCCTGTCCTTGAAAACCCACTTAGAAAGTTGTTGCCCTGTCTCTCCTGAGGCCATGTTTCTAACTGCAATATTAGCATTTAAAAATTGGAGAAAAGTTGGGAAAAAACAGTACAAATGGACAATGCTTATCTTCCTTGTTTCTACTGTTCTTTCCCAACTTTACTCTGATTTTGAATTCAGATATCTCAGAGAATATTGCACTTAGAAATGTGGAAGCTTTTTGTGGGCTTCAGGAGAAACTTTCTGATTGGGTTTTTGAGGAAGGTGTGAATATGAAATATTAATTTCTTTATTTTAACAACTAAATAACCCTTGCAACATTAATCTCATATTTGAGTTCTACACGTTGTACGGATACTTTTTCTAATTGAAAGTATGACTATAAGATCAATGGTTTGCGAGTAAAATTTGGCAAGGGATATTATGGAATCACACTGTATAATCTGCAGATCATAGGCAGGAAATTATAACTGCTAACTCTGCATATTTAATATGTGTTTGACAAATGTGTTTGAGTATTAAATATTGTTAAATACATTTAATTTTAGATTTTGTAATAAGATTCTTGAAACAAAAACCAATAACACCTCTAAATAAAAAGTGATTGATATAACATAGTAAAAACAAAGGTTCTACTAGTTTATGCCAGGGCTGGAAAACCCATGGAAAAAATTGTCCTTTGACAAGTTCCTGTGAAGTGGCAAAAATTTATACAAATGCACAAGAAATAGTTTGAAATAAAAATATCAATAAAACAATGATTCAATTTCATGAAATTTATAGCTTTTAAAGTTAAACTGCACATCACTTACATTTTCCATCATGTTTTACAAGTGCAGAATACAGATCAATGATCCCTTCACCAAGTAGGCTGTCCTTAATGAGAGAGTTGTGATTAAAAACCTTGAAGTGGAGCTTTGAGTATGGTGTAACAAGACTGAAACCAAGTAATCAATGATTAATAACTATAAATTGCAGTTCACTTTGAAAAAAAAATTAACTATCATATTATATATGGATCACAATGATTTTGTTCTTACATAGGAAATTGTTCATCCCACTTAGGATTGTAAGTGTTCTTGTTATATTCAGTTTTAACTGGTACACCACCATCAACAATAAGCTCAACATATGGGCTGGGTTTGAAAATGCTCGTTGAGTATAACTTTGCTGAAACAACTGAAAAAAAAGAAAAGAAACAGTTTCACATATCTTTGTAAATATTGATTACTATATTTCTGAGTCAAACATACATGTGAAAAAAGTTATTACTCCTGAGCGTAATCTGGTGAATTTAGGAAAAATATTTTATTCTCACATTAATCAGAAATAGCACAGGGTGTCCGGATAAAGTATCCCTAATTTGAAACAAAGATTAAAAATCAGTAATGTCACATATGGTGACGATATCAGAAAAATTTGGATGCCCAACTCTCCTAGTATAATGACAAATTTTCTGAAGGCACATACGCTGCCATTATTATGAGAGAAGAAAGATGTCACCAATAAAAAAAAGGTGCGAATGGTTTAGTGAATATGTTAGCTCTCATCGCCGGCGAACCTGATTTACACTCCAGGATCATTTTTTTCTGATGAGGTAACATTCTGTGTGTGTTTTCAACAGTGTAAATAAGCATCATCAACAATAAGTAATTTTGGGGCATAGAAAATAAATGTGTGGTGCACACTTTTACGTGATATGGTCACTGGCCCATTTTTTACCCAGACAACAAAGGGAGCATATGTGGAAGTGAGGCTGGTCAGAAATTTCTTTCGAAGTGGGACAAAGTGAAAAAAAAAACAACAACTTCAATTGCAAACAATATATTCTCAAACTTACTTGTAACATTGAGCTCAAATAAAGAGCTACTTGGTGATGGCGCCTCCCCCATGGCTTTAGGCTGGAAATTGAATAATAAGTTATTTTTATGGGAAAAATTATTATGTTTATGCTCAATGTTTGGTAATTTATATAACTTAAAAAAAATTCAACAAAGGTATGAACTATAACGTCAATAAAATAGTAAAATATCACAAGAAACGAATTGCACAATTGATTTGGAAGAACATACTATTTATTGTTATAATAACAAATTCATGGTTCCCAGCAAAATCTGTTTATGTCCCTGACCAAAACTCCAGAAGAAATATAGCAGAACCTTGATAACTCAGCACCTCCCCCCCCCCCCCCCTGAAGGGGATTGAAAAACATGTCGACTTGAGCAGATGCCAAGTTAGTGAGGTTTTATTCCATTCCACCTTGAAATTTGTTTTTTCGTAAATCGTTTATGTATGCATATGGGCCTGTATATCGTTGAACAATTCTACATATGTGTCGTATAGTCTATCATCTACAAATTTATAAACTGTTGTGTGATCTTCAATTTTGTATAAGAAGTTTTCATATTGAGAGAGAGAAAGAGAGAGAAAAAAAATACAGTAGACTCACTAATCCAGCACATGTGAAACCAGGGTGTGCCGGATTATCGAAATCGACAGATTACTAGAAGGCAATTGAAAAAAAAAGTCCATTTAAATAATATAAACTTCAGCGAACAGACATACAGTGACATGTTTTCCTCTCCTATGCTCAAGAAAAAACACCAGATAACCAGCACAGCTGGATTATCGAGAGTCTACTGTAATCCCAAATTACTTGGAAAAAGCATTTTGATTGCTGGAAGAACTGTTATTTGTGAATCAGTGCAATTCTTCAAACTAACTTCTCTCCTCTCACATAAAAGCATTTCAATCCAGCTTTCTTGACCTTCTCTTGCTTAAAAATTTCAGAAATCATTCAAATCTTTGTGCTTTTCGTAGTCTACAGCAGGCATCTCCAACCTGTTGCTCGAGAGCACCACAGTGCTTCCAGAAGTACCACTGCTCGATACGTGTGTCCTACATCATGCTCACGAGAACTGATCAGCATTCTAATTGAACTCCTTATACAAATTGAATTCAAGGAGTGAAATGAAATTATCCTGATTTCATGCATTCGTATGACAAACTTGCTGTAAGAGTGTTATTTTTTTTTAAGATGGGCAAAGGCAGTGCTTGCGACTAGAAAAAGGTTGAAGATCTCTGGTCTACAGGTAGAGTTTTTAACTTCCAAACAGAGAAATAAGGGAAGTAAAGTATGGGAGAGAATCTTCGACACATGTCAATAAACAAACAAATGGTAGAAACATAAATTTTGAAACACAAAAGAGTAATGACATAAAATTTTTCAAATCAATCAATGTGTGAATGATTTCTGAAAATGAGCTGTGATCACACAGTATATAAATCATAGTAGACTCAAGTGGGATTCAATCATCAAGTGTCAAGCTAGAGGTTAGAGAGGTTTTGCCCAATTGATTCACTATTGTGCCAATCATGGGAATAAATACTAATAGATGCCGAGTTATCAGGATAGTCGAATCATCGAGGCTGAATAGTTATAATTCAAAATCGTAACCTTCTAAATTTTTATTACTTTTTTTTTAATTTTTTCTCCCTTCTCAGAACTTTTTCCTTACTTTTACCACATATTTTACATTTTCCCCAACCATTTTCTATTTTTTTTACTTTCCAGGTCGCTGTGAATCTTGAAATATGAAGATTGGTTTTAACATATATTCCTTACAACTAGAACTCTAGGATTCAGAACACAGCTCTGAAACACATTTTCTCAAACCTGATTACCAGCTCTTGATAAATTAGGGGGAAGAAGAAAATTGTGGGTGCCAGCTGAATTTCATAGCAGTCAAAAAAAAAAAAAAAATTGAGAGATGGAAATGGTCCAAAATATTATTTTTTCCCTCGAACTTTTAGGGGACTCGCTTTCTCAACATGAATTCCAAAAATTTTGTAAGGTATTGACTCAAATTTAGTAACCAAACATTGGTGTCAATACCAATTTTTGTAGTTGCAAATTTACTTGATTCTGTGGTATTCTCTCGCTCACTCTTATTATTTCTCATTATTTTGTTCAGCGCCATTAATTGATTAGATCTTTACCGATGTTGAAAAAATCTCAAATGAAGATAAATTCAATACAAGTAAATTTTCAGATATGAGAAGCCACAAATAACATAAATTAGTCACTTAAAAATCTTGTAGTGCTCTAAAGAACAATAAAATTTTGCACTCGATGTTAGCAAAGATGACTTGTTTGAAGAGCAGTACAACTCAACATTTATGAATATCAAGCATGGCAGGTGCTAAGTAGCATTAACGATATGGCTGACAGCCAGAACCGATTAGACAGCTGCATAAACAGTGAGCATCACGTCTTATTAATAATACTTGACTAACAAAGTGATGTCTATGCATTTTTATGTACATAAAGATCATGGTACTTCAGTTTCTTCATTTGTAGAAAGTCTATTCTGCGGAATGTTTTAAAAATCTGATTAATGCAAATGATGTTAATATTAGCATTACAAAAGAAATTGAATTATGCAGGGCTTGACAAATCCCAAGCAACCAAGAAATTAGTGTGTATCAGCACCTATAAAACTTCCCATGCATAAATGCAAAATTGGAATTTGAGGACAAAGAAATTTTTGAATTTTATTATCACAGCAGGGCTGGACAAATCCCAGACGAAATGTCAACTGAAAAATTGGTATTGGCACCTAAAATTTTCTTTGTGTAGTTACTAAATTGCAGGCTGAGAGCAGCACAAAACGTTTGGAATTTATAGCAGTATATCTGCTAACATGAAAGAAGCTAACTATGCTCTGAAAAAGTCAAAAGAAGCATTATTTTGGACATTTTTCTTTGAGTAAAAATTTTTTTGGCACCTAAAAATTGTTGACTATTTTTTTTTTACCTAGATTTTTTTGTGATTTGTCCAGCCCTGTATTAGAGTGTCTATAAATACTGAAGATAGTCACAGTGTCCTGGAAAAGTCGAAAGAAATATTATTTTTGTCTTGTTTTTCACAGAAAAAAATGGTTGACACCTAAAAAATTATTCTTCCACCTAGGTATTTTTGCGATTTTATAATCCCTGGAATTATATATGATTCCTAACTAACAGCACCTGAAAAATATACAGTAAAACTTTGGATTACAAGTGAGCAAAATTTTTCAACAAATTTTGACTCTATAAATGTTTTGTATTTTGACTAGCAATGTCATGCGATACGGGAAAAAAGTTTAAAATTTTTTCTTGGATTTTGATTTGAACAAACTTCTCAGATAAGGAATAGTCCGTGAGAGGCTTTGTATATTAGCGTCTTTTATTCGGTATCATGTGATCACAACTGTCTTAATAAGTTACTTGATTAATTAATGAAAACCTTCAATAGGTTATGGGCTGTAGTTTGACTTGAGTGGGGGGAGCCTTGTCTTCGCGCTATGTGCCCCTTTGTTAAGACAAAAGGTTGACAAATCCTAGGCGCTAGGTCACCATGGCGACTATAAAATCATTATTGGTACCTAAAACATCCTGCATGTGATTGTTAAATTACAGTCTTATGAAGTGCAAAAAAAAATTCTGATTTCGTGACAGTGTCTTTTAATGTAGGTAAAGGACAAAGCACTGAAAAGGAAAAAAATTAGGAATTTTTCTTCGGATTAGAATCATTCTTGGCTCCTATGTAATTTTGCTGGCATCAAAACTGTTTCTGATCTGTCAAGCCCTGGTTAAAGCACCACTGACTGAGGGAATGACATTCTTAGCACAAGCCTATTGAAGACTTTTTCACCCTTTTGTTGTGTGTCAATGGAAGCAGGGATTTCAGTCTTTTTTTTTTTATCATTCCAAAAATACTCAAGCTTTTAATACAAAATAAGCAAAAACATAATAATGCACTCAACATTATTGTGTAATCAACATATACTTTAACTTTAATAATAAACTGTGGCTGGTGTGAGGGGAAAAGGTTGCGAAAAGAACCATTTTACCATTATTTCTCATGGGGAGGGGAAGTTTGATTTGATATACAGTGAGTGATACCTTGGATAATCAATGCCTCGACTTACAAATTTTTAGGCGAACATTTTCATTGATATGAATGCACATGCTAACATAAAAAAATCTGCCTTTGTAGTCGAATTTTCATGCTAATCACTAGGACTTGGATTTCGATGTCTTTGCATTTTTTTTTTTGCATATTTCGCCATTTTTTCGTGATAGAGCATATTTTCAAAATTTTTAGTCATATTTCACATATTTCATAATTTTCGATAAAAAGTAAATTTTTTCCTTGGTATTCCGATCCCGATTCAGACTGGTTTTTTTTTCGGTTCTCGCCTCTGACGAGAGCTCTTAGGGCTACAATTTCTATGCACTAAAAATAAAAAAACATTTCTGATTGTAAAGAATCCTGCAATCCATGTTTTCAACCAATCAGCAATGACAGTGAAATTGTTAGAGCATAAAATACTAGCCCTTCAATGACTCTGGTGTGTGGCTGTAAATAGATTATCATCTGAATCGGTGATGGTAACACCTGGGAAAAATTGGCTAAAAGTGGTAACTGGGGAGAATTTTTTAGCATTTGTGAGAAATTTTCAGTTTTTATCAAATAAAAATAATTATTTTTTTTATTTTGTGCGAAGCTTTTCAAAAGTTAAATACAGTTCTTGGCTAGCTATTTTTATCTATAGATGGCAGCACATTAATTCTGAATTTGTGGGGATAAATGTACTCAAAAGGAAAATTTTGGCTCGATGAGATTAGTTAGCAAAACGAAGAATTTTTGTTCATAAAAATAAAGTAATGGTTCAAAACATTGTAGACTACACCAACACTTCTCATTATCATACTATTTTGCCAAAACTAATGCTATTTGAGATAAGAATGAAAAAAGTTTTAGGACATATTTATTTTAGAGCATAAGTAAATTTTTTGTCGTTAGTACCTCATCTTTGTGTAAACTCTCATTTAACCAATTATGAAGCTATTCATTTCAGCTTTAGGTTAGTTAGTTTTTTTTTTGTAGTGCTCCTTGGTGTTTAAAAAGAAACTTATCCCCAAATTTTTGATAATAAATAGGGCAAATTAAACAAATTTCCAGGGAAACAAATGAGAAATCATGTTTGCTAATTGAGCATGATTTCGGAAAGAATTACCTTCGTTAGCCAAGGTAGCCTATCACTGTACAAGTGTTTCAAATAACTGACACGTTGGATTACCTGTTTACGAAACAAGTTACATTCAAACACCATAGCTCCACCATATTCGTGTTTGGTTAGAACATGATAACTCCAAAATCACATTTCTGAGATAAAAGCATTTTGATTGTCATTTAAAAATCAGAAATAAGGCATACACACAAATGCAAATATCATACGTCAGCATGTTTAGCCGTACTCACGTATTTGTTCATTTATCTCACTTCTAATTAGTTGTAATTAGAAAGACTTCTTACTACTAGATCAACAAGCTCTTTATTGGAGATATGTTCTGACCAAACACCACAGAATTTTCATCAATAGCCAATATTGAGGAGTTAATAGGTAAATATAGTTCAAAAAACAGTCATGAAAAACACTGAAAGCAGGAAAATGTTTTAAAAAGAAATCTCTATGAGTATTAGTTTGGAAAATATGTCTTACCAAGTGGGAAAAAGTTATAAACGGGAACGTTATAAGCCGGATCTACTGTAATTAGAAATTCCTTCTCATAAGTGGTATAAGTATCATGAAGTAACCATAATGATTTTTTATCACTTTTGTCTCACCACTGCCATTTTCTGCACACGAGGGCTAATTAGAAAGGGACCTACAATATTTGTTCCAGATTCCAAACAGCAATTTTCAACATCTTTGCCAATTTCACACTCACCAAGAGGTTGGTGCACTAACCTCTCGTACGAGACTCCCTATGGTAGCGATCTTTTCCTGTGGTCATGTTGTTGCCTTTTCTGTTGTACCTCAGCATCAGGAAAATCTTTGATAAGGGTGAATCGGGCATCAAACTCACGATACCTCTAAAAATTCTTTGGTACTTTATGCGAGTATCTCATCGACCTGGGCTAACGCACCCAATGATTTTCAACACATGTTAATATTGCTCACCTCAGTCTTATACATGTATTAATTTGTGTATTATGTATTCGTATTTGTTTATCATACATTTGTATTGTCTATGTCACGTATATATATGTATGTGTATTTTGTGATTTGTTTAAATTTAAAAATAAAACACTTTTCCAATGTATCCTAACTCATGCAAAGGAAATCTACACAGACTAAACAATAAAATTACAACATCTAAGCACAATATGGTTCCATGTCTCAATACAAATATATGAGACAGGTACATTTTCAATCATAAAAGACAATGTAACACAGTACTGTTTATGATTGTGAAACCATTAAATAAACAATAGCAAATTTTATGATTGAGGCCATAACAATCGTCATATCTGTTGATCTAATGAAATAAAAAATGTAGTTGTAGAAAGCTTGTGTGTAGGTCACTTGAATCACTGTATTGCATAACATTTTAAAAAAAACACAATTTATATACATATGTTTAGTTTCAATATTTAAAACACGGTTGTTTAAAATAATAAATAGTAGCACGTATGGAGACACACCCGTTGATAGCAATGCAGTTAGAATTGCAATGGTTTTTGTTGATTTTCTTTTTTAAAAATAAATAATTTATTTGATTGCCTATAAGGATGAAACTAACCTATGGTTATGCTTCAGCTGTTTACAAACAAAATCGAGCAGCCCTTATAATAATAGCTCCTGAGTATTACGAGTGAGGAAATCAATGAATTGTTCCGATACATATTCGGAATAGTTTCAAATTCATTTAGTACTTCAAACTGCTCCTAATCATGGGATTTGATGACTCGTAATAAACCAACTAAGCCTACATATAAGATTCGCTGATAAATAAGTGAGAATAACAACTCAAACAATCACAAAAGCTTTACTTCCGCTTATCCTCTGAGCTACGTTCATACTTATCGCGCGGCAGTGAAAGCTCTCGCGCGGTGTCCAATCAAAAAATATTTCTGATCGGGATTGCGCAAAATCTTTTACAATAAGAAAGTTTTGATTCGATAATATGCTCCGACATGCCGCTACTCCGAGTCAGTGCGAATTAGACCGGAATAGTGATTATTAACGTAAAAGTTCCGATTATTATCGTAAAAGCTATTGCGATTCAACAGATTTTACGATTGTCTTCACAGATCTACGTTATTTACGCGTAATCACGTGAACTAACAATCTGTATAGGTTCCCGAATTTTCCGGTATATTTTCGTATATTTCGCCGCAGTTTCCCGCCTGGCAGTCGAGTGGTTAGCGTACTAGCTTTTGACTATGCAAGTATGCGTCGAATCCCGGTTCTGTAACAAATTTCCTAGACAAAGAATAAAATCTCTCGGGAATGCATGAGAATCACGTCATTAAGAAAAAAAAATTGGGGCTCTCTATTCCCCACCCCCAATTTGATTACTATTTTTTTTAAAGAAAATGTGCAGTTTTTCACCTTATGTTTTCAACGAAGCTATTTTGAGAAATATGTCCTCTCCACTTGTTAACGTGAGATACAGCCAATTTACGAACTTAATTCGCCCCTGAAATCCATTTGTAAGCCGAAACAATTTTTCCCGTTAAAAAGAATCCATGTAAAATTAAATAATCCGTTCCTGGCACACCCCCGAAGTTTTCTAGTGTAAATTTTTGCAGCATCTCTTGTGCATAACGCAGTGCTCGGCACGGGTCACTTTTTTCACTAAAAGTCAATTTTTTAGAAACTAGTCACTTTTATTACGTATTTTCAGGCCCAGGTCACTTTTTCCACTTTTTTTAGCAAAAAAAACCTCGGTCTCGCGCGCTTTTCTGCTGTCAGTGTCTTTTTTTTCTTCAAGGAAGAACTTTACCGGTTCAAGGCACGACCTCCTATCTAGGTTATCTAGGTGGTCGTGTTCAAGGTCGCTAATTTTCTCCCTCCCTTCATTGAACTACGATCGTTAGCTCCCTTCCCGTAGAACCCCTATACATGAAGGCGTCTTATCTAGAACTCCTTAATACACGAAGGCGCCTTAATACAGGAATATATGAAGGCGTCTTAATACACGAATATATGAAGGCGTCTTAATACACGAATATATGAAGGCGTCTTAGTCTTATCTTCCCGGGAGCATACCGTGTGACGTCAGCATAACTTGATTTCAAGGCGCTTGGAAAGAAAGCTCCTTGGTTAAAGAGTCATTTTATGGAAAAGCCCGTATGAAAAAAAATAGCGTAAAAGGCGTACTTACAACAAAGAATTCCCCCCACTACCATTCTTTCTTATTTCCCCACGCGTGCTCACTCGTTCTTTCATTTCCATCTTATTTTAAAATTTATCCTTTATTTTATTTGTTTTAAAAAGTTTTAGTCCTAAGGGCCGAATTCCTTTCTTGGAGCATCGAGCAAGTTACATTTGTTGTTTGTTCTATCGTTACTTTTGTTAATTTTTTTTAATATTTGAAATGACGATTTAAGAGAGCCCGTGCAGAAACTAAAACAGCAGTCCCACGAGAGTGGGCTGGGGCACTCTTGGTAAGATAATTAAAGTTAATAAAAGTCTAAAGATAATAAAAGTATTTGTTGAACATAAACCTCAAAAACCACAGCCGGCGTGAAGTAGCCCTACTTGCTCGGTCATTCACAAAGGAAGACGCTCGTTCCGCTGCCTTTGTATTGAAAGCCATAAAAATAATTGCTTCCCCGAGGCCCGATACGACCGCGGACTCTGACAAAGACTTTTATTATCTTTAACTTTAATTATCTTACCAAGGGTCCCCTAGCCCACTCTCGTCGGACTGAAGCCTAACTTACGGGCAGTGGGAGAATACCGAAAAGCGCGTATTAAAGATGCTATTAATACGTATTAAGCGTATTATTAATACGCTTTGGAGAATACTCTCGTAGGTGGCCAAGGTTAAAGAAGCTCGCAAGTATTTTGAGTTTACTTACAATAAAAAAAATCATCCGACTGAAAATCGCAATCTATCTATAAATAAAATTCGTACTATTTTTCTAACTGGATTTAACTCAGCACCAGGTATGATCGAAAGGGGAACTGTTTATGAAAAGATCACAGAATCCTGCAATTCAACGTTTAGTTTAACACAAGGGTTTCCAAATCAGATGAAAATGATCGATACCTTTCTTGTCACTTTTCTTTAAAATGGTTCTGGGGTGAACTTTAAATACATTTTTTGATAGAAAGTGTCTCGAAATGGTGAAAACAGTGACAAATTTTGGTCAATATATATATTTTCTGTGAAAAAGTCGTTTTTATGTCAAATTTCAGGCAAAATTCATGTGATATTCGAAACACGATTGCAAAAACTTTTATTAATGAAATGCTTTGTGATTTTAACAGTGCATTTAGCTAGTAATGTTGCAGGTTATGAACCAAAATTTAAAGGATTGCATGATATGTTCATAAGTTACATCAAAATATGTTTAAGTACGTGTGAATTTTTTGAAATTTCATCCTACATTTTGTCTATAAAACACTGTAATTAAGAAAATATATGTGATAGACCTTACATTTTAATTCATAACCTCAACAATATATAGCAAAATATCACATTAAAATTTCGTAAGGATGCAATGAATCAATTTTTACAAATCATGTCACAAAGTCAAATAAAATGTTAAAAATAGTATTCTTCGTTAAACACGTTTAAAATTTTTATCCGCGTATTACTTGTATGTAAAAACGCAACACTAAAGTGAACGTAACTTTGATTGTAAGCATCATATAAACAAAATAAGGCCCGTTTTGGAATCACAACAAATAGGGCTTTTATGAAAAATAAAAAAAATGAAAATCCATATTTTCTTCCAACGTTATTAACATGGAAACCAATGAAAATCATTAAAATAATAAGTTACTGAAAAATATAATAACCACACCAGTTTGAAAGAGACGAAAAGAAAACGACGCTAGAGCCATGTCTGGTTTCATTAATTTCATCTACAGGGTTCCTCTGAGTGCTAATGTAACCTTTATCTCATCAACCGTCCGTCGTTGAGGTATATAATTTCAAATTAAAATATTCTCGAAAGGCATTCAAAAATTACCCTGTACTAGTTTTAAGAGGAAAAATACAGTTTGTCGCGAATTTTCCCTGTCTCTCCTAAGGCCAACAGAAAAAGTTTCTAAGTGCAATATTCGCCAAGATATTCGAATTCAAAAATCGGAGAAAAGTTGTGAAAGAGCAACAAAAACGGACAACGCTTCTTTCCTTCATTAATGCCAGTGTTTCCAAAGTGGGCGATATTGCCTCTAGGGAGGCGGAAAAGTCCAAGTTGATCGGTAAAAGCTGAGTTTAGTATAGGATTCTATGGGTTAGTTTGAGTGGGAGGTGTTGAGGAGGAAAAGAATTGAAGAGGAGGGTACGATGCAACAAAAAGTTTGGGAAACTGATTTATGTTGTCCTTAACATTTCTTCGATTTTTGAATTCGAATATCTCAACAAAGATTGCACGTGGAAACTTATGATTTTTTCTGTTTGCCCCAGGACGGACAGGGCAAAAACTTTCTAGTTGAAAGTTAGAGGGCAAGGGGACCGTATAACAATTTAGGGTTTGTGTTTTGTTACACACTGCTCTCGAAACTGGTACAGTGTAATTTTTGAAGCATTTGATGAGATAAAGGCCGCATTGGCACTTACAGGACACCCTGTATAATCTCAGTGTCAAAACCCTCAAAATCTCTGCCCGCAACACAATCTGGCCACGATATTCCTCAAGCCAAATTCATAGTTCTGTAAAATATTTACTGCCAAACTTTGTCACTGACAGCTAATGCAATACATAATTTGCAATATGCAATTTAAAATATTGAAATAATGTTTGGAGAAATCATTGAGCGTGTTAGCTCTATGCCAAAAATTATTGTTCAACGTATTTGAAAAAGTTCCCTGGAGTTGACCTGCTAAAATCCATGGATCACACAGTGGATAACAGAAGTCGTATCTGAACGCGTGAACATTACTCACACAGACACACACACATGTATATAATCATTAACAACCATTTTCAATCCATTGCTAGATGAAGGTCTCCTCTAAATTTTTCCCTTTTACTCAGTCTGATGCTTCAGCCATCCAGTTGAATCCAGCCAGAGGCACCGACATGAAGAAAATATTGAAGGGCCTGAAACTTGCTGGTCGTCCCGTATATGCATAACTCAAGCGCGCACGCGGGAGGAGGAAGGTGCATTGGTTTCTTTTTCAGAAATTATTGGTGGGGGAGGGGGGGGGGGGCTCCAATGACCTCAGATCCTAGGTTCCAGCGCCAATGACTCGTTTTTTTTTCTGATCTCGTCGATCCAGCTTTCGTGGGAACGCCTTCTCGGACATTTAGCACTATGGGGTACTAATCAATATATATATAGAAGCTCTGCCGCCTGAGGCGAATAATATTTTGGCGCCATTAATATACGACTATCTGAAAAGTGCTCTCTTTCTTCACCTCTATTACCTTGATACAGTGGTTCCCAAAGTGTTGGTTATTACCCCTTGGAACTGCAATCCGATTCGAAGGTGCATATGTACCCTTTTGGATGTTTGGCAGCACATATCGCAACGAATTCGTCGGATCAATATGATATTTCTTTTTGGACAAGTGCTTTTGGTCAAGTGCACCGAACCAGCGGTGGGGCGCAAATTTCACTTTTTCACCTCTCCTTCAACATTACGGGGGGGGGGGTGCGTACTTGCCCCATCAGCTGCTTACCAATCATCAGGGGTGGGCCCCTATTATGCATAGAAGTAGTAGGTTACATAGAACTTTCACCCGATTGTTTGCAGGTGCACTATTTCCAAGTATGTAGCTTCTAGGCCAGTGTTGCCCAAAGCTGCATTAAGAGTGCCAAGATGCATTAACTTTCAAGTGGCTTTGGTGTTTCCCAAAGGGAGCAACATTGGCTCCCTGGGGAATGATTCAATGGTTCAGGGGGCAACAGAAGCTATGGGTACAACAAAGGATGCTATGAGTATAACATCAATACTATGGGTTGACTTAGAAAAATATGGTGGGAAAAAAATGTGCTCGACCGCTTTTAGAGTGTAGTAGACCCCACCCACATAGAGGGACCTCTCAAGAGAACTAGGGGGCCCCTACTTAGCCTGAAGCTGCTTACCTACCAATCTACATATTCTTCAACATCATCGTACCAAATTTCATTCTCCTATGCACTTGAGGCCGAGCCCGGGAGTTCTTAGAAGGGATGTAGGAGGACTTTTATATACTATAAAAAAGTGAGTCCTTGCGTTAAGACGGCCCAAATATAGACGAAGATAAACTTGAAGGTCTGGGTGGTGGGGGGAAGAGGGCACGAGATGATGACGTCAATACATATATATGCTACAGTAAACATGATAAATAAGCCAGTAAGAATGTCAAGCCAAATCCATAATTTCCAGTAAAAATGCATAATGACTAATCGTCTGATAATAAATAAAGAAGAAATCGTGCGAAAATATCACTTGAATTCATGGCCCCCCTGTCCGGCAGCATAGCTCATAGGCTGAAGTTTTGTCGGGCTTCAGACCAGACTTTCCTCGGGCCCCTCCATATTGAATTTTTACTCAGAAAAAAAAAAGATAAAATTTTGTTCAGGGTTGGAGAGGAGGCAATGGCTGTAGCCCCACCCATTTAGGGAGGGGGGCATGCTTACCACATATTAGTTTCTCCCTTAGCAACTCCCCCCCCCCCTGAGCCAAGATTATGGTGTATCTCCACCGTAACCACCCCCGGAAAGGAAAAACAAATATGATCCCCGGCCTCAGAAAATCTTGCGTACATTACTGTATAAACACATAAAAATTATATCAACCACAATCATCTTGATGGGGAGGGGGTATTGTTCCCCGACAGTGCAAAAAAGCCTTTTGGTCAATGATTATCTTTCTACCGCAAAGAAAGCATGAGACACCCATATGCTTCACCCATCGGTGGAGATCGGAGGGGGGGGGGGAGAACGCCAGTACAAAAGATACACACGGATGATCTGTATATACGTAATATATATGTATTCATCGACATCATCATCGTGCACCCCCCTCCCCCAGACGTTCCAATTTGAAATTGCTTTACCTCCTATGCCCGCTCGCTCTGTAGGGTTTAAGATGTTTGGTTAGTCACCCCTGAATTTTTGTTGTTTAAATTTGAGGTCACTGAATTTTGGGGGCGCTGTACCAATAATTTTTTTTTTCTGTTCAAGTTCTTGAATATTAATTTAACGTCCAAATATATAGCCTAAGATTTGGTGCCGTCTATCGGCAGACAGGAAAACTTCATCAGAAAAGTGAAACAGATTATGCAACAGCTTCTGCCATCTGATATATTTCTCCATGGGATGAAATACACTGCTGGCCACCGTAAATGCAACACCCTGAAGGAAGCACGCAAATAATATGAAATTTACAACATGCATTAGCGGAGGTGAGATATGCGAATGATTAGAATTTCAGCGCAGACGCACATCACGCGCGCCTGTGGCGCCACTTCAAAGCGCTATTTAAGGCTTGGAGATTTCGACGATTTGAAGTACGGCAATTGTGTTTTTCTTGTGATTTTTTTCAAAAAAACGATCAATTATGCCTCGTAGAAAACAGCGATCATCTTTTGATCAAGTATCCGAGTTCGACAGAGGAAGGATAGTGGCCTACCGAGATTGTGGATTATCTTACAGGGAAATCGGTAGTCGTGTTGGACGAAACCAAACAACTGTAATGCGGATATGTGATCGTTGGATGCAGGAGGGTACGACGGACCGACGTGTTCGATCGCATCCACCTCAGTGCACCGCTTCACGTGATGACAGGCGTATTGTGCGTATGGCAGTGACGGATCGCTCAGCCACATCACGAACCATAGCACAGCACATTCAGTCTGTATCGCATCATCCAGTGTCTGCGCGTACCATTCGACGCCGTTTACAGCAGAGTGGTCTGTCCGCAAGACGTCCATTGCTTCGTCTACCCTTGACGCGGAACCACAGACGTCTCCGCCGCCAATGGTGCGATGAAAGAAGGATGTGGACGGCACAATGGAATGAAATTGTCTTTACTGACGAGTCACGCTTCTGTCTGCAACACCACGATGGTCGGATTCGAGTCTGGAGACACCGTGGAGAGAGGATGCTGAACAGCTGCGTTATGCACCGCCACACTGGTCCTGCACCGGGTATTACGGTATGGGGCGGTATTGGATATCACTCTCGCACTCCTCTAGTACGCATTGCCGGTACTTTAAAAAGCCAGCGCTACATCTCCGAGATGTTGGAGCCAGTTGTCCTTCCTTACCTTCAGGGCTTGCCCACAGCCATATTTCAACAGGATAATGCGCGACCACACGTGGCACGCATTGTCCAAAGGTTCTTCGTCAATCGCCAGATTGAATTGCTTCCCTGGCCAGCTCGCTCTCCGGATCTTTCGCCGATAGAAAACATGTGGTCCATGGTTGCTCAACGATTGACCCAGATTACATCCCCAGCTGCCACACCAGATCAACTTTGGCAACGCGTGGAAGCTGCTTGGTCTGCTGTACCCCAACAACACATCCAAAGTCTCTTTGAATCAATGCCGAGGCGTGTGGCAGCGGTGATCTCCAACAATGGCGGCTACTCTGGCTACTGATTTTGGCAGGAACCACACTTCACAGAAGTCTATAAATTTAATCATTTGATGCTTGGTCAACATGTTATCTACAAAATAAATATTGTTGCGATATCTCTTGTCTTTCTTGGTGTTGCAATTTGGGTGGCCAGCAGTGTATATATGTTTGAGCCGTTACAGCTTTTCGGTTTTCACCTACAGCGAGTCAGGACCGACCATATTTACATCAGTGATGTATGTTTAAGAAACAGAATTTTCTGGATGTTATGCCGAAACTGATATTAGGAAAGAAAAGTGATTAGAATCGAACCCGGATCCCTTTGCATACCGGGCAAGTGCGCTAACCAATACATCAAAGACACTTTTAAATTCCTTATAACATGCATGAAGCTCTAAGTGGAGTCGGTGGAGTGGAATTGCTGTAGTTAAGGCTCTGCTATGACTCCACTCAGCGCTACTAATGCATGTTGTAAAGAATTGAAAAGTGTCTTTGATGTATTGGTTAGCGCACTTGCCCGGTATGCAAGGGGACAAATAATTTTTTTCCTAAATGTCAGTTTCGGCATAACATAAAAAAAATTCAATTTCTCAGTATATATCGAGTCGAAAAAATACCATCTTTTCATACAATGTATGTTCAATTTTGTGCTTGTCAGGGTTGGTTATCTGGGTAACCATTGACACGTTTTTCTTTAACTGGATCCTTTTAGGAAGAGTTTGTTACATCGATAGTAGCCTGTATCAGCAATATCGTCAAGAACATTCCATTTGGGCTTCGCTGCGAAGCTTTCGAAGCGGGCCGCCATGTTTGTTGACATAAAAATTCGGACGGCTTTAACTAGTGGTGAAAAAATATACAATATCTTGAATTTACTGCCATCTGTGGTTTGGGAATAATATCAGTGAATAGTTTTCCGTTTGCGTTTTGAATAATAGATGACAGCATTGGTCCTATTTTTTTTTTTCTGTTTGTGATTCATTAATGAAGTTCTCATATTGCTGAATAGATGGCAGGAAAAAACCATCATGGACAAAAACCACAGATTGCATCAGTACAAAGTTGACCATATACAGTTCGAATACTTTGGCCTACTTTTGAGGATCATTTCTTCTAGGAATTTTTTAAAGATCTGGCAACTCTATTTAGGGCAAAGCTGCATTTCTTTCAAGCGGCTTTGGTTTAGGGTGAATAAAAGTTGGCAACAGTTGAATGATGTTTATGTTGCATGCCGTGGGCATTTCACACGTGTTTGTAATTTATTAAACTGAGAAATATATTGGAATCGAATATGAAGAAACGTATCGATCATTTGATCGTCGATTCCGGAGCTTTTATAAAAAATGCTGCCGTTCATGTAAGATTTTAATTTTGTATTCAATCATACACGTCCTCCCCATCCACATCCTATAAAGCATTGATTCTCAAATTAGGCAAGCCCGCGGCCCGGTTTCATTCATTTTTGTGGGTGGACGGCCCAATCAAACACAACACTAATGGAAAATGAATGAAGAAAAATGAAACGGCTTATCATTCGCGGTCCGGTACGAATGATGTCAGGGCTCTGGCGGTTGAGAAACACAGCTACAAATAACCCACAATCAGAAAATCTTTCGTGGGAACCACACAGACCCACGGCCCCCCTTTTTATTTATTTTTATTTGGGCCACAGTTTCCATATCATAATTTTAGAAAATTGTGCAATTCAAAGGTTTGAATGGGTGTTATATCAATATAAATAACATCCAACCTACTAAAAATTAAACTCGCATCTGTGATCATTTAAATATTTCATTTATATATGATGGCTGTGTTTTCATCGCAGTATTACTTCATTATTATTTTTATATATTTGGGTAAAAGAAACAAACTAATGCATGCATACAATTAATATAGCGTATAATATTTGTTGGAATTCTCATTCCTTAACAGTTGGTTTAGTGGGAAGTGTTACGTGTCATTATATGTGCATAGTGCAAAGGTGACTTTGACCAGGTGGCGTATCATCATTCACAGATTCCCGTCCCTGGCCAAAATGCTTGTGCCAGTCCTGCATATGAGTCAATAACTGTCAGTGACGCTGACATGAAGAAAACAATGGGGGGGGGGGGGCTGAAAGTTGTTGGTTGCCCGTATATAAGAGATTCCATAGTATACGATTTTGGATAAATAACCCTGAATATTTTGTTATGTAGTGCAACTCTTGTACAAAGAAATTCAAGAGACCAGAGAAAAGAAAAGCTGCACATAATTTTTTGTTATAGATTGAATAGTTCAACATAACACAAAAAATGCCAGGATTGCAGAGCAATACCATTATATAGGTGATTAAGGGCTAAGATTTTTATAACCCAAAAAAGACAGTAGTTACAGATTGCTTAACAAAACCTAAATTTCTGTTTTTTTTTCTTTGTTACAGAAGTTGTATTTTTATGTCATAAAAATCCTAGCCATAGTTATTAGTATGTATAAAAATTTCAAGATAAAATTCATCATACTATCAAAGTTTGTATCAAATTTTCAAGTTTTCTTTCATTTATAGATCTATACGTGTACTCTATATTTGTGAAAAAAAAGGAATTGTCTTTTGTATAAATCATAGGTATTTTTTGTATGTTGCAGGAATATGCTGAGAATATATATTCAGTTGATGGTGTTGTGAAAGAAATAAAAGACAAAGCAACACTTCAAAGGCTACAAGTTCTGCCCTATGAGTTGAAATTGAAGACACCGTCGCCTGAAAGTTACAAATATGGTAATAATTTCATACTGTTTATAATAATGTATTTTCTTGAGATATTTTATGACACTCTGTATATACATTAGCTATTACATATTCACTTTTTTTTGACGCTACTCCTAGTATATAGGCGATTTGTGTTTGTAGGCACGTGAGCATTATGATGGGCTTGCCTTACGAGGATCCAGGTTTGAACCACAGGCGGCACAGTAGTGGTCAACTAAAGTTAGTTTTCTGTAATTTTCCAACTTTGAAATGTGAATGCTCATCAGTCTTCCGTTTGGGAAAGTATTTCTGCATAGAGCAGACAGACCTTCAACATAAACATTTTGGCATCTGCCACTTTCAGTTCGAATGTGGAACACAGATTGCAGTGCCACTAGAGCATGACACATACACAGCTCTGATAACATAAATAGGCTACATTGGGGACCACACTTACACTCAGAACACGTGCACCATCACTTGATCGTTTTTGTTTCACCACTGTCATTTTCTGAAGAAAAGGGCTAATTAGACCGGGACTTACAATTTATATATTATTGATGATTCTGAATGATGTTTAAAATTTTATTTTTTTATACTCACTGAGAGGTTGGTTGTTCTCTGTTCTGTAGCAATTTTTTTCCTGTGATCATGCCACCGTTTGTGCTGTACCCCTGTGTCACGTTATGGATACCTTATTTTATGATGTAAGTTTTGCATAAAACGTGAATGTGTATCCCTATTGAAACATGTTGCAAAACATTTTAGGAAAATAACTTCCAACGTGTAACATGGGTAGAGTAAACATTCAAATGTCATTCCCCTCATTTCCAAGGACATTGCACATTCTTGCTTCTAGCATGGGGGGGGGGGGGGGGACAATGTGTGGTCAACTAGTAGTAATGTTTGGTAATTCAATATACTAGCAGTAAGTGATGCTTTTATTATATGGCTGCTATTTTAAATTTTCCATTCTGTCACTGTATTCAGTTAGTATTTTAATAATATGTATCATATATGTAATTTATATATATATATATTCTTGTATTTTGATTTTTCTTGCATGAAATTTGTGTTTTACAGCAATGGAGTTTTCCAAGAAAACTGGTGATTATTCCTGTTTATCTGCAACTGATCTTCACATAATTGCCCTAACATATGAACTGGAAAAGGAAATAGTGGGAACAACAGAACATTTGAAGACTGAACCCAAGTGTCAGGTATGAAGTTCATTTCAATTCAATTCATTGAGATTTTGAGTGAGAGATATGATTTGTTGATTTGATTTATCAGTGTAAATTCCTATATCTTCATGCATATTTAATGGTCATCAGCAACAATGTTCCCTCTAATTTTATTGCCTGCTCAGAGCAGTTTTTTGTGTGTGTGTGTGACAAGACAATTTATTTTATACACCAATGGTAAATTTGAGAATTTTGCATCTGCAGAAACAATTTCATTTCACATACTTGTAGCCTGAGGGAACATTGATCAGCAACCATCCTGCTCTTGATCATCTGCGGTTGAATCTTCTGAATGCCAGGGTTGCTTTGGTTTAAACCATGTTGGTTTTAACCAAGTGGTTTTTTTTTCAAAAAAATTACATAAAAGTGGACTAAATATAATTTTTTCCCCTTGAAAAATATCATATTGGTTCATCATTAGCCAAAATGTTTCATTCTTACCACATTTTCTATTCTTGCGGTATATTCTGATGGTATATCTTTAAATGGTGCAAGATGATATAAGTGGTTTTTCGCAAAAAAATCTCACAAAAGTAGCCTGAATATAAATTTTATTTCATATTTAGTATCTCAGTTGCTGAAAATTTGGAATAGTAACAAAATTTCTCATTCTTACTGCATTTCCTAACTTTGGGCTACATTCTGATGCTCTATCTTAGGCAAATTCATGAATGAGGATTGCATCACACGTATATGGTGGTGGTCTCACAGGCTTTTTTTTCTCTTCACAAAGAAGCAGCAACACTAGTGACGTCATTGGCGAACTAAGGGCAGGTGGTCTTATAATCCAAAAAGACACCAGCTGCTCCTAAATCATATGCAAATAGCAAAATAGGAATATGCAAAATAGCATCCTAATTAAGCGTATTGAAAGTAACTGGAGAAAAGATCTTTATTACCTCGTTGGGCATTTTGCCTGTTGTGGCCTTGTATTTGTATAGGGTTAATAATAACATTAAGAGTTCTCCATCACAAAATATGTTTGTGAGCCAAGTTATAAAATAATTATCAGAAGTTTTAATGATTTTTCAGGAATTTTATTTTTTTAAATGTAAATGCTATATAAACAAAAAAAAACCTGGTTTTTAGCTTTTTTTTTACCAACCCTGCTGAATTTGTAGTGAAAAATTTTTGCAGTAGTTTTAAATATTTTCCAGTGGCTCTTACTTGGGTTGCACTCTGAGTGGATTTCAGTTTGAATTCTTGCATCCCCAGTGGACTTCAAATTACAATATTGTAGCTCTTTGAGAGATGATTATGCATGAACTCAGTAGATTATACCGTAGGAAATTTTACATCTTTTTCACCTGAGGTTGCCTTCTAGCATCCCTAGTTAAGAGCCACTGCCAGTCTATAAAATAACAGAAAAGCTTACATTTAATCACCTTCCACATTGTGCTGATTTGACTAAGCATTCTCTTGGAAACAACGGCGCTAACACTTGCCACCGCAGAAATCTGTGTGCTGCACACTGTATCAATTGCAAGTACAATAATCTTGAATGCTTCTTTGGAATTTTTTTATTATTTAGTTCAGGAGAGTATGTCACAAGAGCATATGATAATTTGAAATTCAGTGTACTAGTGGTTATAGTATGTGTGTAATTTATCTTCTTCATAACCTCAAATAATGTTCTTCTTTCAGGTGACTAACAAACCACCAGTTCTAGCATCGAAACCCATGGAAGGATTTTACTATCCCTCACATGTAATGACAAGATTATTATTTTTATTAATTTTTCCTCATTTATTCATGCATAATGAAAGTTTTGAATTTCGATTCACAGAACTTTGCTTACACATTGTTGATGGTGCACTATAGAATTACTAAATCGAATTACTTGTTCTAGCCCTTTTTTGGTGTGCACGTACAACTGTTTTTACTACATTCAAAGCAATATGAATATTTTGTTAAATGAAAATTCCTATTGAAATTTTTAAATTAAAATTATAAGTGTAAAATCCGCTAAATAAAATTAAATTTTTTATTTGCACCCGAGAAAAATGTATGAAAATGATGATACTGATTTTTTTTGCTACTTCTGCATTCTATGCTGTAAAAATGAAAAACAACACAGATTCACATCTCCCTTTTACAATGTATTAGCATGCACCAATTTATATTTTTTTGAACAAATAAATGAAGGGTAAAGTTTTTGGAATTTTACAAATTAATATTTTCAATAATATTTATTTTTTCTCTGGTATATTCATTGAATTTTTATTATTCTGTTTTTCTCCTGTTGATTATTGATTAATATCCTGATGTAATGATTAGTAATTAGAATCAAAATCATAAAAACATTAGCTGCTATTATTCATATTTTATACAGAGGTTCGTAAACTGTTTAGAAGAAATTGGAAGGGTGGCAGTTGAGACAAACGATATTTACAATAAAACCTATGGTTCAATCTATTCAGTGTGTCAGAAAAGAATAAAGGATTGTCTTAAAAAGTGACTCAACTGCAGTAAAGCACCCTATTATATGTAGGTGTCTGAGACACGGTTTACTCTCTTCGGCATTACAACATGTATAAATTTTTTTTTTTTAAATTACAATAACATGATGTGGGATCATAGTATAGCTAGTCGTGGTGTAACAGGCTTCTATCATGTTCAGCACGTATTGGTAAAAATGTAATCATATTTCTGAATGTACAACTTCAGAAAAATTATTTGTGTTTTTATATTTTTTACAGCAAGAAAACCAAGAATGTGTTGATGATGAAGGTTTCTCTGAAAAATCATCTGCTTTGGAAGATTCTCCCACACATAACGATGTCAATTCGAACAGTAATCTCCAGACTTGTTCAAATGAACCAAGGAGTGAAGAGGAAGAAAGGAATTTGGAGCAAGCCAATGGATCAGAAAACCTATTTCAGAATCGTTCAGGTGAACCTGAAGAAGATAAAAGGACTTTGGAACAAGACAATGGATCAGAAATCCTGTCTTTGAATGAGGCACATGAGCAAAGTGAAGATGGCGGTTCTGAAGATGATGGCGATGGGTCATGGATCACGCCAGATAATCTAAGCGAGATACAAAAACGAATGGGAAATATGTTTCTGGATTCTGATTCTCATATAAAGGTTGCATGTATAACGACAGACTTTGCTGTGCAGGTAGATATTTTATTCCCCATTTTTTAATTTAAAAAAATGTATATTTGGGAGCTCATTCAAAATAGTTCTGCTTATGTGACATATATTTTTTATATTTGACTTTCTTTTTTCTCAGAATGTCCTTCTCCAGATGGGTCTCCATGTTGTTTCTATTGATGGATATCTCATCAAAAATATCAAAGTGTTCATACTTAGGTGTTTTTCTTGTTTTAAGTGAGTCTCATTCTGTATATATAATCATAACATACATATATTTTATTCAGAGTTGCAAGTAATTTTTTTAAAACATAATTTTTTCAAATAAACCATTTCATTTTACAGTATTACTGGGGTTTGACAGATTGAAGAAAAAAAAATTTAGGCACTAGCCAAATTTCTTTGGAGTCAAGTATATTTTTTTGTGAGAAAAATAATCCAAAATAATTGTATTTTTGACTTTACTGTGACTGTGGTTGATCCCTATTTCGTGTTGGTACACACACACAAATTCTAAAAATTTTATGTTGTCCTGTCTCAAATTTAATCGCTCATAGAAAATTTTATAGTGCCATTTTTTTTTTGTTGCGGTTGCGACCTGATTTATCAATACACAATTAAGCAGGGATTTATTTCGTATGCACCTCTGAAATACACAAAACTTTGTTTGTCCCCCCCCCCCCTAAAAGATTACAATGAAATAAATATCACAAAAATAAATCTAATATTCTCAAGATTACAAAATAGAAGAAATTAGTACCTTCTTGAAGGCTACCTGTTATTGGCATTTCTAGGAAAGTTTTAATGATTGTAGTACATGGCAACCTGTAAAATTATAATCTTTGAAAAAATGATTTAGTCGGTGAATAATTGCTATCATTATATTCATAAAAATGCACTGTATTTTTTATTGACAACTATTTTTATTATATATATACCCTCGTTTGGGGGGGGGGGGCACATGATGCTCCTAAGACGACTCTGGTTTCCTATGGGAGAGGTCTGTAGCTCAGGTTAATAAGACACTCACCTACATTAAGAATTTTCAGGGGTATCACGAGTTCAGTACTGCTACTTAACTTTCCAGAACCCTTCCTGGTATGGAGGCTCAACAAAAAGAGTGAGACCACAGAGCACATTGCTACCACAGGAAGCTCCTTTCCCCCACCAACCTGTTAGTGGAGATAGGGGAAAAAAGATGTTCAGAATCGGAAATGAACTGTAAGTTTCAGTCTTAATTTGCACGAGTGATGTGTCCTAGTTAAAGTGTTTGAATGGCGGGGTAGTAAGATGCTCGTCTACCACTGTGAAGGTTGCTGTTAGGTCTCAGGTTCAATCCGGGGGAAGAATATATATAACAAGGTATTTTCCCTACGGAACTTGAGAGTCACCGGGAGATGACACCTTCATTTCCAACTCAACATCTTAACAGCAGTAAATTGCAGTATAGTGATATGGCCAGAGTTGGTGTGTGGTGAAGTGGTCTAATTTGCCCTTGTGTGCAGGAAGTAACTGATGCAACAAAAATAGTCAAATGATGTAAATGATCACAAGCTTCTTTGCATTTCAAGCTAAAGCTCTCCACAACAATGCGATAATACATTATAGTGATTCATGTAATTTTAGACCAAGAATTCATAGCAATGTTTTGATCTTTCTTTGAGTGAGCGTAACTCTCATGTAGCTGTTGTTATGAGGAATACTGTAACCTTTTTTTCCCCTTTGCATGTAAAAATTCCCTATTTGTTCGTGGTCTACTCATCGAATGAAAAAATGAACACACCATTAACATTTTTGATAAAACTATTTTACTATCAAAAAAAAAATCTATTTTAAATAAAATAGCTCTCTGTTGTGTGTGTGTTTGAAATATTGTGCCTCATAAAGTTTGGCTTTACATTGACACATTTTTCTTTCTTTGAACTTCAGAACGACGACTGATTCAACAAAGCAGTTCTGTTCCAATTGCGGGAATAAGACTTTGAAGAGAGTGTCTGTATCAGTTGATGATGATGGATCTAAGAACATCCACATCAATTTCAAAAGACCAATCAATAAAAGGGGCATGAAGGTAAGTGTCTCATTTCATTAGTTTTGTATTAAGCCTCAGCCACAATTTATTAACATGTTTTATTAGCGTTGCACATTTGAAAACCAGAGACGTAAGATTGAAGCTGCCATTGTATAATTAATGTTTTTTCTCACATCATGCCGTCATGTTTTATAAATCTTATTTTATGCAAAACCTTAATTTTTTCAGCATATTCATGATATACCATTTTTTTTCCAGTACTCAATCCCAATGCCCAAGGGAGGTAAGCACGCAGTTAATCCTCATTTAGTTGAAGATCAAAACTTTCCCCAAAATAGACCCTCGAAAGCCGCTTTGAAGAAAATGGATGTTTTCAATCCTGATTACGTTGCATCTACATCACCTTTCTCAATTCATGATATTTACAGTCGAGCTGCAGGTTTGGGTATTTATGGACTAAAACAACGTAACCAACAAAGAAGAAATCCTAATGAATGGTCTAAACGCACTGGAAATCGGAAACATAAGAAATGAAATGGAACTATTGGTGGCATCCAGTTTTTTGTGTACCTTGTTAATAAAATTTAAATTATCACAAAAATTAGAAACTTTACCTGGTTTTAATTTATACAAAAATTGCCACTTTTCAAGACAAATAAAATTTAATTGGTCGAAGGATCGACCCGTTTTGGCTCTTCAATGGAGAGCCCTCATCAGGACCTCGTGATCAGAATTCACATGAATGAATCGTGGAGGGGTGATGTTTACGTCTGGTCATCCGAAGAATTCGCCTTTGTATTTGCTGCGTCTGAGTGGTCTTTGGAAGAAACACACCACCTATTTCGTCGGCTTGGACAGGCTTTATTAACCTCAGTGGAGACAAAATTTTCAACACTTTGCAACAGATGGCTCCCCAATTTGCATCCAAAGACCACTCGGACGCAGCAAATACAAAGTCAAACTCTTTGGATGACCAGATGTAAACATCACCCCTCCACGACTTATTTATGCAAATACCACGAGGTCCTGATGAAGAGCCAAAACGCGCGCTCATAAACATCAAGGGTTCTGCGATAGCTTTTACATTGGAAACCTGTGCTCTAGGAGGATAGGCTACGTAATTTGTTTTTTTTTTTTTTGCTTCAAGAAACAAGGTCTTCAAGAACTAAACTTAAGATTATGTATTGTATGCATAACATTCAAATATGAATGATTACACTTTTATTTCAGTTATTCAGAATTGTGAAAATTCTAGAATTAATAAAAATTCACGAAAAAAAATCCAGTTGTGAGAGTTTCCAATAATTTTGGGCCCTTCGTCTAATTCTGGCCCCATTGGCCTACCTGTTAAAACGCCACTGACCGGTTAAAAGATTTTAAAGTCAAACATTTTGTTATTTAGGAACATTTCATAAGTATATATTATAGTCGAAATAGACCACTGGTCGTGAAGTTGATCCTGTTGTTGAAAGATATACCTAGTTAATTTTTACGACAGTGCAGCTGCTGGAAGCTGACAGTGTGACGTCACAAAGCTTGCTTTCATGAGCAAAATACTCTCCTGTGGCTGGGGGTGGAAGTTGCTTGAAAATGGATTTCGTTTTTCGTTAGCAATTCCGCAGAAGGAATGATTATGAGGCATGTGTAGGGTTAAGTAGTAGTAGTAGTTGATAGAGGATCTCCACAGAGAGCAGGTAGGCCTCAACACGATACTTTCATAAGCACAAAAATTTAGGTATCTGTCTCTTCTAATGTGGGAGACAGGTGGCAGCACTTCTCGAACTCGAAACACGCCTGACTGAAATCAGGATTAATGCTACAAGCATACGTACATCCATACACAGCACTTTCCGGCACTCACCAATTCGTTTGGAATTCCCTATAGGAATGATTAAGAGAGTTGCATAAATAGTTTAGTGGTAGTAGTTGACATGGGAAAGAGCCCAATAAACATAACAAATAGTATCTGCACAACATGTGTTAATTTTTTTTAAATACATTGAAAAGCCTGTCTCAAGTTTTCCCCAGGAGAGGCAAGAAACATATCTTCTCGGATAATTTGTTTTTAGTAAAAAATTTAATTGTAGTGTCTGTGGAATACATTTAATTAAGCCCTGAGGAGAGGATTTTAATTGCTTTAGAATAGCCACGAGAGAGTAAAGTCTGATATGGACATGACCTCCCTTTTTACAATTAAGCATTTTAGAGCTCCAATTCCCCAATGAAAAGTCTCAGGAAAACACAAATAAACAAATGTACGCAATGAAACAAACTTTATTTAGCTTTTTATACTATACAAACTTTCTATTAAACAGGGATCAAAAGTACTCCTCTGCCTTCTAGTGAGTTAATGGTTGGTGTACTAAAAATCTGGTCCCGAAAATCTTTATACTCCATTGAGATGTATTTTTTTGTTTTATTCAAGTCGTCCATTTTTTCTTTTGTTATTGGAAGTTTTGTCGGTGAATAAGCCTTGCTTTGGGGTATTATTAGTGGTACATTAGGTTTTCTTAGTGGGAAGATTCGTGAGCTAATATCATTGATGTATTGTGTACTGTATCAATCTTAGTGAAGAGAAAAAGAAACCTTTTATTCTTTTGGGACATTCTCCTGTTTTCCAAACTTAAGACTTCTTGTACAGATTAGGCAACCACATCTTGAAATCGATAATATCCTTACTTTCAAGTTTTACTACAGTAAACTTTGATGCATTCTGGTTGACCAAATCCACATTTGGTCCACTGTGTATGAACTCTCATTCTTCTTGATAAGTCTTTTTATAGAGTGGACTATGGAGTTTATTAGTGGAGTCTGAACGTTTTGAGGAAATTAAACTTCATTTCCCTATCAGAGGGCATTCTTTTTTACCCTCTGATAGGGATTTCGCCCTGATAAAAAGACTTATCAAGAAGAATGAGAGTTTGTACACAGTGGACCAAATGTGGATTTGGTCAACCAGAATGCATCAAAGAACATCAAAAATCTCAACATGTGTGATTTTTATTCTGCCCTCCAAAGTTGTCCATAAAAAGGTACAAGATCTTCCGATCTTCAGCTGCATCGATATATTTTTTAAAAAAGAATGTAACGTCATTAGGCCTTTTGCCCCTATTTGTTTCGTCATAAACGAAACATTTCATTTTACCATCTCTTAGGTAATGAATACCGAAGGTATTAACACTCACCTGTCTAAAATAGTAGATATGTTGCAATGGAATCCAAGGTAAGGATACAGTAGCCATATAGTCAATGCACAGGCAGAGAATATCGGTTTTCTTGGCAAAGCTCTTTAGCTTCTTTGATTGCATCATAAAATGTTTTGCTCCTCCTTTTATGTACTAATAATTCTGCCACGGCAGTTCGCTTAGCTGATTCAAAAAGGACAGGACTTTTTATCTTAATATTCAACTCTTCGCATGTGCAGCGTGTCTTTTGCTGGCCTTACAAATCTCAGAGAAAAGTTTTACTTGAAGCACTGTCAATAAAACTGGTAAGAAATCATAATCATCAGGGTGAATTTCTTTGAACTGGTCATGCATAGTTTTCACATTGAGATCAGAATTTAAGTGGGTCAGGTTTCTTTTGCTTAGTCGAGATATTTTCCTCCTGACACGAAGAAGAGTCTGAACAGTCTGATGTTACTTCCATGATTCACTAAAGACTACGTTTTATTAATGTCAAATAACAACAATCCTTAGTCAACAAACAACGAAACAAAAGCAATGTAAACGAAGAAAACCTTCTTATGAAGGTAACTTAACAGACAACCCTGTTGCCACCTGTTAGCGTTCTTGAGAACTAAATGTAAAAATGGGGTCATGTCCTGGACTAGACACCTTTTTATTTTTAATGTTAGTTTTTCCTCAGCATCCAGAGTCAAGCCTTGACACATTTTACCATAAAACGATGCGTTGTCGTGTCTATTACACAAATCCATCAAAACATAAAAATTGAAAAAATGTGACATGATCCCTTTTTAATTTAGCGATTCAAATAGAATAAGCACTGTGCAAAATGCATTGGGACCAGAGCGTAATATCGTTATATAGGATTTTCACTATGTATAGAAACACAGTATATGATGTAATATGAACAGATTTATTCCTTATCAATCATCTAATAATTTCAGTTGCATATATTTTTCTTTAATTTTTCTTTTTTTACATTGTAATAATAGAACGCAATTAAACAAGGATTTTTCAATCCACAATCGAAAATTATAATATTGATAAAAACCTACATCAACTGATTGGAAATTAAGGCTACCATCAGTATGATTAAATGATTAGTAAATTTCTTTTAAAAATTTAAATTCAAAAGCTTCAATTTGATTTTTTTTCGTTGCACGAAAAACTAGCTAATATTACACGGATACCCTTTTTTCATATATCTCATTTCACTTATATCTGCAAGATGGAAACTGAGACCACTGCAAGTATGTGGGTTCACAATAAATTAGAACGGGTCCCCAAAGAATGGCATTAGTAGCACATGATACTTTACAGCTGGTACCAGCAGCAAATGAGCAGCTCTCCGTTAGAATGATATCATGAGGCAGTTGTGGATATGGACACACTTTGTTGGCATAAGGCGATAGTTCTTGAACTACGCATTGAGGTACATGATACCAGTTCCCGTTATCACAGGTCACTCTATCATACCCAACAAGAACATAGTTTCGTGCGCAGGTCACTCTACACGTATCACCATAAAACGCTGAACAGTACTCAGGAAAGAATAGATTCGGTGAATCTGGAAATAGGACAGGACAACGCGGTTCCCTTACGAGCCCTATAATTGTTATTTTTTCACAGTTTTTGGGCATCGTGGTCCAAAGACCTGAAGGTAAGCATACCATGATTACAACATTATGGTTCACTTTCCCCTTGAACTGATAGTTGCATGTTACGCCGCAAGGCTTTCCTACTGCTGTATTACAAAATCCTTGTATAACCATCCCTGGTGGAAATATCGGGATGGCGCATTTTTCGTTTCCGTAATACTGCACAGAATCATCTACACAACTTGGAAATTTAGACCAAGTTCCTTGCTTGCATGTTATTGTTGGATCTCCAACTAGGACGTAACGAGGGTCGCAATATACCGAACATTTCCTACCGTCATATCCGTTACAAGCATCGGCAACTCGCAATTTTCCTGCCGTTATTCGTGGACACTCGATGCCTGAAAATTCCATTCCAGGGTTTGGAGGGCTTCTGCAACTAGGATAATGACTCCATTCGCCATCAGAGAGACATGTTATTACTTTAGGGCCATATATTTCCAGATCAGCTCTGCATTGAATATGGCAGCTGGCTCCTGGATATTTTGAACATCTTCCAGAAATAAATATTGCATCTGTGCTACGGGGTGTCGGGCAAATCTCCCGCAATCGGTATTTGGTTGTTAAAGGGTCTTCACAGATCGGCATATTATTCCATTTTCCATGATTGCATAACACCCCAGTAGAGCCTATCACGAAATATTTATCCTCACAATACACTTGGCATATCTCGCCTCTGAGAGAAAAACATTCGTCCGCAAACTGAAGATGTGGAATTAATTGCTTGCATTTCGCATTTTTTTGCGCAGTTTCAACACACGTTGGAAAGGAAGTCCAAGAGCCATTCGACATGCACGTAATTACGTAAGGACCTTTCAGAGTTTTTTTTACGCATCCCAAGCGGCAACTTACTCCTGCAACATGTACACATTTCCCCGCAAACTTCAAATCGTCAGGAATCATTGGCGGTGGACATGTCTGAACCCTCTCTGCTTCAGGAGAGACCCTGGTACAGTAAGGTAACGCTAACCACGAACCAGCTCTGCAGACAGCATTGAAGGGTTCACTAATAGCGAAGTCTTTCTCGCAAAAAAAATTGCATGAAATCCCGTCTTTGGCATCACAGTCGTCCATAAAAAATAAGTTTTGTGGTAATTCTTCTGGACAACGAGTCGGACCAACAGCCTGACATGTTGGCGGTTGGCTCCATTTACCGCCCACACATTTTATGATGCTGATTCGATTATTCACCTTACATTTAACGATGCAGGTCGATCCCGTTTCGGTGGAGCACTTTCGCGGAATGATCATGTTCGATGGCAACATCGGATTACTGCACCTAGACACGCTTAAACTGCATTCTGGAAGATTTTCCCACACACCAGTGCTCGAGCAGGTAACCCGTCTAGCAGAGTTTATTTGAGTTAAATGGGTTTTAGAATTTAGGGTAATAGTTTCTGCGCATCCTGCCATACACGAAGGTCTACGAGAGGTTTTGCACGATTCTGGAACGAAGACCACTCCTTTCGGCAATTTAGCGGCAGCGCACATCGTGCGGCTAATCTGCTTGTTCTCCGTTTTTTTACAGCTAGGTGTTGATGACCAGTTTCCCGTTGGTAAGCACTTCACTTTAGATTCCCCTTCTAGGACTTTACCCTTTGAACATTCAATTGTGCACCAAGAGTCAATCAACCTGTCACAATTTTTCATGATAACATCCGATGCCGAAAATTTTGGACAAAAAGGCACTGGTTTGCACGCCGGGAGTTTTTTCCATTCTTTCTTCCAACATTGAATATTAGACGGCCCTTCTAACTTGTATCCAGGCTTGCAATGTATGAGGCAAAATGTACCGGGTGTACCAGCGCAGTTACTTTCAGGGACAGAATTTGCAACTGGTGGTGGAACTGGGCACTTGTTTTCTATCAATCTATCATCCCAGAATTTTCGCTGAGCTTCGGCACAATCTGGAAGATTGCTCCACTCTCCTGTGGGCAGGCAAGTAGAAACTCTTACGAAAACAAACTTATACGGCGTGTCACCAGGATCTACGAATACCTTTTGCTCGCATCCCACTTTGCAGTTAACGGCACTGGAAGACTTGCAACTACTTGTGACGAACTTTATCCCCTTTGGCAAAGGTGCCTCCGCACATTTGCTTCGGCTGTCGAATTCGCAAGTAGGTAAGTTTTTCCAGCCCTTTTTCCAACACTGAATAGTAGATGATCCCTTTAATGTGTAACCTTGCTTGCATTTTACTTGGCATGTCGATCCTGGGGTACCAGTACATCCTGATTCGATTTCTAGATTTTTCACTGAAGTCTGGATCGGACAACTGAAGTCCCTGAGTCTTTCATCCCAGTAAATTCGCTTAGCTACTTTGCAGTCTGGGAGATTGCTCCACTCCCCATTTGGTGCACAGGTGGCCTTTCTGTTCATTACCAATTTCATCGGCGTGTTGTTTGGGTCTTCAAACACTCGTTGTTCACAAGCAACTTCACAAGAACTTTGACCGGAAGCTTGACATTCCTTATTTAAGAATACCAAATTTGAAGGCAAAGATGCTTTTGCGCATTTAGTACGGTAATTTGGTTTACAAACAGGGAGATTTTTCCATTGTTTTTTCCAGCACTGGATACTAGACGGTCCTTCTAGCGAATAACCAGATTTACACTGCACTTGGCAAAAGGTCCCTGGAATTCCGGAACATTGCTGCTGAATCTCTAAATTTTCCACTGGAATCGGAATAGGACAAATGTTGTCTCGTAGGCGATCGTCCCAATAAATTTTCTGCGCTTCTTTGCAGTCTGGGAGGCCACTCCATTCTCCGGTTGGTGTACAAGTAACTTTTTTAATCAGGACCAATTTCTTCGGTGTGTTACTGGGGTCTTCAAATATTTTTTGTTCGCATGCGATTTCACATGAAGGTTGGTGGGAAGATTTGCATTCCTTTTCCAGAAAGACCATCTTGGGATCCAAAGATTTTTCAGCACACCTTGTACGAGCATTAGGCTGACAAACTGGGAGACTTTTCCATTGTTTCTTCCAGCAATAAACACTAGATGATCCTTCTAACAAATATCCAGGCTTGCAATTCACTTCACAAGACGTTCCTGGTATCCCGGAACAATGAGACTTCGTCTTTGAGTTTTCTACGGGAACGGGAACCGGGCAAATGTTTTCTCGTATACGATCATCCCAGTAGATTTTCTGAGCTGTTCTGCAGTCTGGTAGACCACCCCACTCCCCATTCAGCAAACATGTAGCTTTCTGGACCAGGACTAGTTTCGTTGGCGTGTTTTCAGGGTCTACAAATATTTTCTGCTCACACGCTACTTCGCAAGTATTCTCGTACGAAGTTTTGCATTCTGTTTTCACGAACACCAAATTGGAAGCCAAAGATACTCTTGCGCATTTTGTACGAGCATTCGGCTGGCAACTCGGCAGATTTTTCCACTGCTTTTTCCAGCACTGGATGTTAGCTGAACCGGTCAGAGTATATCCAGGCTTGCATTTTACATCACAAAAAGTTCCCGGGACGCCGGAACACTGATGACTAGACTCCGAATTTTCCACCGGAAGTGGTACCGGACAACTGTTGGCTCTTAAACGATCATCCCAGTAGACTTTCTGAGCTTCTTTACAGTCTGGGAGACCACCCCATTGTCCGTTCTGCAAACACGTTGCTGTACTCACCATAACTAACTTATTTGGGGTGTTTTCTGGGTCTTCAAACACTCGTTGGTCACACGCAACTTCGCAAGTATTCTCGTAGGAAGTCTTGCATTCTTTTTTCACGAAAACCAAATTCGACTTCAACGATACAGTTCCGCATTTGGTACGAGCGTTAGGACTACAAACTGGTAGGTTTTTCCATTCCTTCTTCCAGCACTGTATGCTAGATGAACCTGTCAAAGTATATCCCGGTTTGCATTGTACTTGGCAGAAAATCCCCGGTGTTCCCAAGCACTCGCTCTTTATTACTAAATTTCCAACTGGTATAGGAACTGGGCATCTATTTTGTGCTAGTTTATCATCCCAGTATAACTTTTTGGCTTCCAAGCAGTCTGGTAAGTCATCCCAATGTCCGTTCGGTAAACATTTGGAAAGTCTGATTAACACATGATAATCAGGCGTGTTTTCCGGATCAAGAAATATCTTCTGCACACAACCAATTTTACAGGTGTCATTCTGCGAGTTTTTACATTCCTCTGGAATAAATACGATATTTTCTGGCATCGAAGCAGCTGCGCATTTCGTCCGAGCGTCTGGTTTGCAGAAAGGCAGGTTTTTCCATTCTTTCTTCCAACACTGTATATTGGCCTGTCCTTCCAGTATGTATCCGCGTTTGCAGTACACTTGGCAAAACGTTCCCGGAACTCCAGAGCACTGCTGCTTGATCTCTGAGTTTTCTATTGGGATCGGAACCGGACAACTATTATCTCGCAGGCGGTCATCCCAATAAATCTTTTGGGCTTCCTCGCAATCCGGATAGTCGCTCCATTCTCCGTTTGGCAAGCAAGTCGAAATTCTATGCAACACCAGTTTCTCCGGCGTGTCGTCCGGATCTTCAAACACGCGTTGTTTGCACGCCATTTCGCAATTAGGAAGGGTCGATGTCTTGCAATCTTTGGATGTGAAAACCACGTTCTTGGGGAGAGTTTTCAATGCGCATTTAGTTCTAGCATCAGGTTGACATATCGGAAGAACTTTCCATTCTTTTTTCCAACACTGAACGCTTGATGGACCTTCGACCGTGTATCCCGGTTTGCACCATACTTGGCAGAATGTTCCTGGTATGCCGAGACAATCGGCTTGCGTTATCAAGTTATCCACCGGAACAGGAACGGGACATCTATTTTCTTGTAGTCTGTCATCCCAATATACTTTTTTCGCTTTCTTACAGTCGGGAATGTTGTCCCACTGACCACTTGGCAAACAGCGGGAATCTTGGAGTAAAACATTCTGATATGGCAAATTATCCGGATCAATGAATACTTGCTGTTCACATGCTATTTTGCAAGTGTTGTTTTTAGATGTTTTACATTCGTCTGGAATAAATATAATGTTTTGTGGGATATGTTGCATTGCACATTTTGTACGGCTATCTGGTTGGCAGACCGGGAGATCCTTCCATTCGTTTTTCCAACACCTGACTGTTGATTTGCCCTCTAACAAATAACCTTCCTTGCACCGCAATTCGCAATACGTCCCCGGGATGCCAGAGCAATTTTTCTCCGTATCTGCGTTTTTTATTGGAATTGGAACAGGACAGCTGAATTCTTGCAATCGATCATCCCAATAAATTCTTTCAGCGACATCGCAATCAGGAAGATCTCCCCATTCGCCACTTGGTAAACAAGTTGCCGATCTATTTAGAACTAGCTTCTGCGGAGTGTTATCGGGGTCTTCGAAGACACGTTGTTTACAAGCCACTTGACACGTCACGGCATCAGAAGTTTTACAGTTTTCTAACAGGAACACTAAAGTGGAAGGCAGAACAGCTTGAGCGCATTTCGTTCGAGCATCGGGCTGACAAGTGGGCAGATCTTTCCACTCTTTCAACCAGCATTGTAAATTCGATGGCCCTTCCAATGTGTATCCTGGTTTACAGCTTACTTGGCAGAATGTTCCAGGTATCCCGGTGCAACCGTGCATTATCAAATTATCTATCGGCACGGGGACAGGGCACTTATTCTCGGTTAGTCTATCGTCCCAGTATTTTTGCTTCGCTTTGACGCAGTCCGGAAGGTAATCCCATTCGCCAGTGGGCAAGCATTTGGCCTCGTGGACAAAGACGTAGTTATCCGGTGTATTATCCGGATCTATGAATACTCTCTGTTCACACGCAACTTTGCAACTGGTCTCATTGGAAGTTCTGCACTCTGGTGGTATAAATGCTATATTCGGTGGTAAAATGGCTTTTGCGCACTTGGTTCTGGTGTCCGGACTGCAAAGCGGTAGGTGTTTCCAATCCGTCTTCCAGCATTGAATGGTTGACGGTCCTTCCAATATGTATCCCTCTTTGCACCACACCTGGCAAAACGTGCCTGGAAGACCTATGCAGTCATGTTCTGTCTCCGAGTTCTCGATTGGAGCTGGAACTGGACAACTGAAATTCCGCATCCGGTCTTCCCAATAGATTTTCTGAGCTTCTTTGCAGTCCGGGAGATTACCCCATTCACCGCTGGACAAGCAAGTTGCAGTTGCATTCAGAACAAGTCTTTCTGGCGTGTTGTCTGGATCCTCGAATACAACCTGCTTACATGCTACTTCACAAGTGCCATCGGTAGATGTTTTGCACGTGTCTGGTAAAAATACTATATTCAAAGGCGAAGGAGCCATTGCGCATTTTTTCCGAGCATCGGGTTCACAGGTAGGTACGTTTTTCCATTCCTTCTTCCAACACCGGACGTTAGATGAACCCTTCAATGTGTAACCTGCTGTGCAATTCACCTGACAGTAAGTTCCCGGCACACCAGAGCAGTTTAGTGGACTTTCTGAATTTCTCACCGGTACCGGTACTTGGCAGCTGTACTCTTGAAGTCGGTTATCCCAGTACATTTTTTGGGCTTCATTACAATCTGGGAAGTCACTCCATTCACCAACGGGTAAACAAGTTATATTTCTGATTAATACCATTTTTTCTGGTGTGTAGTCTGGGTCTTCAAACACGCGTTGTTTACACGCCACTTCGCACGTTGTGTGGTTCGATTTCTTGCAATGTTCTGTCAAGAACACCACATTCGAAGGAACATGGGCGATTGCACATTTTGTTCTAGAATTCGGTTCACACTGGGGAAGATTGTTCCAATGTTTCTTCCAACACTGAACATTTGACGGACCTTCCAATGTGTATCCTAGTTTGCACCACACTTGACAGAAAGTACCCGGGACACCGGAGCAGTTCTGTTGAGTTACTGAGTTCTTGACAGGCACTGGAACCGGACATTTGTATTCATTGAGCCGATCGTTCCAATACTTCTGCTTAGCCTGTTTACAGTTTGGAAGATTGGCCCACTCTCCGTTTGGCATACAAGTTGCATTCGTTTTTAGTACAAGCTCTATGGGTGTGTTATCCGGATCATTGAATACCCGTTGCTTGCAAGCTACTTCGCATGTTTCATCACGCGATGTTTTGCATTCCTCTTGTTGGAAAACAACGTTCAGGGGTAGATGGACCATCGCACATTTCGTACGAAAATCAGGTTTGCAGATCGGCAGACTTTTCCATTCTTTCTTCCAACATTGGACATCCGTCGGACCCTCCAAAGTGTATCCTGGCTTGCACCATATTTGGCAGAATGTCCCAGGCGTACCAGAGCAGTTTCGCTGGGTAGCCGAGTTTGTGACGGGAATAGGAACCGGACAGCTGTATTCTTGTAGCCGTCTGTCCCAGTACAGTTTTTCTGCCTCTTCGCAGTCTGGGAGATTCGTCCATTCCCCTTCAGGTGAACAAGTGACATTCCTGTTGAAAACTAATCTCACAGGTGCGTTGTCCGGATCCTCAAAAATTCGCTGTTCGCAAGCAACCTCACACGAAGTATCGTTGGACTGCTTGCAATCCTCTCGCAAGAACACCACGTTCAGAGGGACTTCGCCCGTTGAACACTTTGTTCGAGCATCAGGTTGACAAACCGGGAGGCTTTTCCATTCCTTCATCCAGCATTGAATGTTGCCCGAACCTTCCAATATGTATCCTGAATGACACCACAATTCACAGAACGTCCCTGGGATGCCGGAGCAATTTTGCCGTGTCGCTGAATTCTTAACTGGTATTGGAAGTGTACAACTGTTTTCTGCTATACGGTCATCCCAAAAGAGCTTTTCGGCTTCTTTGCAGTCTGGTACATCACTCCATTCTCCGTTGGGTAAACAAGTAGCAGCTCTATTCAGGACAAATCTTAATGGCGATTCATCCGGGTTTTCGAATACACGTTGCTTGCATGCCACCTCGCATGTGTTATTGGTAGATGTTTTGCAACTTTCCCGTACGAAAACCACATTCGAGGGTAAACTAGCCATTGCACATTTAGTTCTGGCGTCAGGTTGGCATGTTGGTAGGATCTTCCAATTTTTCATCCAGCATTGAATATTAGACGGACCCTCCAATGTATATCCTGATATACAGCCTACTTGGCAAAATGTCCCTGGTGTCGCTGAGCAGTCACCTTGAATCACCAAATTGTCTCCGGCTGCTGGGAGTGGACACTTATTCTCTTCTACCCTCTCATCCCAGTACTTTTGCTTTGCTCTGTCGCAATCTGGGAGATTATCCCATTCCCCACTGGGCAGGCATTTAGCTTCTTGGACAAACACGTAGTTATCTGGTGTGTTATCAGGATCGACGAATACTCTTTGTTCGCACGCTACTTTACAGGTGTCGTCTTTGGATGTCTTACACTCTGGTGGAATGAAGGCGATGTTCTTTGGAAAAATGGTTTTTGCACATTTCGTCCGTATATCAGGTTTACAAGCTGGGATATGCTTCCATTCCTTCTTCCAACATTGGATAGTAGATGGCCCTTCCAATACGTACCCTTCTTTGCACCACACTTGGCAGAACGCACCCGGTAGACCAGTGCAGTTACGTTCGGTCTCTGAATTCTCGACTAGAACAGGAACTGGGCAACTGAAGTTCTGCATCCGGTCGTCCCAATAGATTTTCTGAGCTTCTTTGCAGTCCGGTAAATTACTCCATTCGCCACTTGGTAAACAAGTTACATTTTTGATTAGAACCAGCTTCTCTGGAGTATTTTGCGGATCCTCGAACACTCGTTGCTTACACGCCACTTCGCAAGTCGAATCGTTGGCCTCTCTACATTTGCTGGACACGAACACCACATTCAAAGGCAAGTGGGACATAGCGCATCGAGTCCTAGAGTCAGGTTTGCAGGCAGGTAGGGCTTTCCACTCTTTTACCCAGCACTGGATCGACGATGGTCCTTCTAACAAGTATCCCGGCTCGCACGTTACTCGGCAGAACATTCCCGAAGCCCCTGAGCAGTTTTTCGCAGTCCGCAAGTTTTTTACTGGGATCGGAACCGGGCAAGCACTTTTGTGCAGACGGTCATCCCAGTACAGCTTCTGAGCTTCGTTACAATCTGGTAGATCACTCCATTCTCCACTCGGCAGGCAAGTAGCTATTCTTCTCGAAACTAACTCCTCTGGTGTGTTTTCCGGATCTTTGTATACGCGTTGTTTACACGCCGTTTCGCATTTGTGCACGTTCGACGCCCTGCAAACCTCGGATAAGAACACAACGTTTAAAGGGAGGTGAGCCCTTGCGCATTTGGTTCGTGCATCCGGCTCACAAACCGGAAGTTCCTTCCATTGCTTCATCCAGCATTGAGCACGAGAGTGTCCTTGAAGCACGAAACCAGTGTTGCACCATACTTTGCAGTACGTTCCTGGTAAATACGAGCAGTTTTTTTCAACGTTCAGGTTCTCTTCTGGCAAAGTCTCTGGACAGGCGTTTCTCTGCAGTCTGTCACTGAAGTAAACTTTCTCTGCTCTCTGACAGTCGGGATAGTCGATCCATTCACCAGTGGGGGAGCAAGTAACAGTTTTAATGAAAACTATGTATATCGGCTTTGAATCGGGATTGACGAAGACACGTTGCTTGCAACCCACTCTGCACGTTGAATTCCTCGAATTCTTACAAGACCTTGACAGGAATGTTATTTTATTCGGTACAGACAATGTCGCGCATTTCGTTCGGTAATCAGGTTTACATGTTGTCGCAGTGTCTTTCCATTTCTTCATCCAACAACTAATATTAGTCGGACCTTCCACTTCATACCCCTCCTTGCACTGAATTTGACAAAACGACCCAGGTGCTCCGGAACAGTTGCTCTGCATCACCGAGTTTTCTACATCCGGTGGCACCGGGCAACGGTTCTTCAACAACCGGTCATCCCAATACGTCCTCTGAGCTTCATCGCAGTCGGGGAGGTTGGCCCACTGGCCATTGTTCAGACACGTCACATTCCTTATGAACACATTGTATATTGGACTGAGATCTGGATTCACGAATACCCTTTGATTACAGGCTGCTTCACAAGTCTTGTTTCTGGACGTTTTGCATTTTTCATCGATGAAAACGACTTTTTTAGGTAGGATTTCTGTTGCGCACCTAGCGCGTGTATCCGGTCCACACGCAGGTAGATCTTCCCAGTTATTCAACCAGCATCGCACGGTGGATTGGCCTTCCAATGCGTATCCCTCGCTGCACGATACTTTACAGTATTCTCCTGGGCTGCCGGTGCAATTGCTTTCAGTAACTGAATTCTCCACGGGTACAGGCACTGGACAAGTGGACACGCGGATTCTGTCGTCCCAGTACTTTCTCTTTGCGAATTCACAATTTGGCATCGAGTTCCATTTCCCGGGTTTCATACAGGTAACATTCTTGATCGCAACGATGTATATCGGCTTCAGAACGGGGTTCACGAATACGCGTTGTTTGCACCCAGCTTCGCATGTTAAATTGCTGGAATTTTTACAGCTGTCCTGGAGAAAAACGACGTTAGCAGGAACGGTTGCTTCCGCGCACATTCGTCTCATTTCTACTGTTTCCTCATCAGTCGAAATACATTTAGGTGTCGATGACCATTCGCCTGAGGGCAGGCAGGTCAAGTTATTCTCGCCGACCAGCGACATCCCGTTTTTACACCGCACGTGGCATAACGAATTGGTTTTCCTTGAGCAATCCATCACTACACCCGATTCAATCAAACTTGGGCATTCTAGCGGTTCACATTCCGGTAACTCGGACCAGCTACCATCTTCTAGACACATAACTTCTTTTGGTCCGATGAGAGTCCATCCTTTTGAACATTCGACCTCGCAGCTGCTTCCAATGCTTCTACTGCAATTCCATGCAAGATTGGAAATGTTAAGTTGCGGACACTCCGTCTCGCTCTCTGTACCTCCTTTTTCAGTACCTCGGGTAATGCAATGAGGCATTTCGTTCCATTCTCCAGAGGGCATGCATGTAATGACAGTAGGACCAACGAGATCTTTGTTATCATCGCAGTGGACTGTGCAGTTTGACAATTCGAACCTACTGCAATCTGTCATTTTTACGTCTGGAAGTTCGGGACAGAATTCTATTTCGCATTGGAGAACACTTGACCAGCTACCCGTGGAGAGACACGTAACATTGAATTTTAATTGCTCTTTTCCCTTGCAGTACATTTCGCAAATAGTGCCCGGTGTCCTAAGGCAGTTCTGAGTAATCACGTTTGAATCTTCAAGTTGTGGGCAAGTGATGCCAAACGAGTTATCAAATACTTCGAACCCGAGCTTGTCACATCGTGGTACATCCGACCAACTGCCGTTCACTAAACAAGTAACTGTGTCATGCCCTTTCAAGATACCGTCAACGCACGCCACTTTGCACGTGTCATTTACGAGTTTGTCGCATTTATCGACGAAAGCCAAATTTTCCGACGAAAGGTCTGGACACGAGCGTGCTTCAGTATTTGTGCTGCATTCAGGGAAAGCTGACCAAGTTCCATCTACTTGGCATGTTATAGAAGTCGGGCCCATCAACAGCCCGCCATTCTGACACGAAACACTGCATGTAGATCCCGCATTCCAAAGACAGTCGTGTTTGATTTCCACGCTTTCCGGAAGTTCTGGCTGTTTGCAGGCTGTTATAACTATGTAAAAAAAACCAAACGTATAAATGACAAAGTAAAGCCAATGCCGAAAGTCATAACAAGCTAGATATTCAGCAATTCATTTCATTGGTTACGATTTCTCAAATCATTGAATTCACATGACACAACTTACAGCATTTCGGTAACTGCGACCACAAACCGTTAGCTAAGCATTTAATCAGTGGAGATCCTTCCATTCGGTAGCCTTTCCTGCAACGAACGGAACACGTCTGGTCCACGTAAGGAGTGCAGATTGAACGGAAATCTTCGTACTCGGATATCGTTGGAATACTGCACCCTGAAATGGAATCACTAAAGTTAAGTGTGATATTTATTGCAAGTAAGACAGATGCCAGCACTAATATAACTCGAAACAAGCATAACATATCAATCAGATGCGTTACTGCTATTAAATCGGGAGATATGAGCCGTCTAGTTTCAAAACCATATATAGCTTACTTTTGACACATTTTTCAAGAGAAACAAAAAACTAATTACACATTATTTGTGAAAGAATTTTATTTTTTACTTTTTTTACAAATTGGTATTTGATAGATACAGGTCTTAACCAAATTTTAGCTCTGTATAAATATTACTTTGAGGGGAAAAAATTGTTTTTGTTTTGGATCTATCTATCCAAAGCAATGGGATAAATTTGGTTTTGCAATCAAGCAATGGGATAAATTTAGTTTTGCAATCAAGCAATGGGATAAATTTGGTTTTGCAATCAAGCAATGGGATAAATTTTGTTCTGCAACAAAGCTATGGGATTTATCTGCTATTGAAACTGATTTTACATTTTTACTTATCTGATTTCGCAAATAACTGATACTTCTTCACCGCAAAATGAATAGCATCTAGCTGTTTTTTGAATAACTTCGCCTACTGATAGATCTGTAGGAAAACTAAAAATAAATGACATAATCTGAAGATCGAAAAAAAAAAAAAATGGATTGATCTGGTTTCGAAACTAGATGGTTCATATACATCATCCGCCACTGTGCCGTCATAGTGACGGACTCGCATCGCCAAGACAAGTCGATAGTGGTTTGAACCCCACTATCGACTCTTAAAAAGCCTCGTCACGCAAAGTTGCATCAGGCTTACAACGGTACAAATATTTCAGTCATTACACTTCACCCATAGTTTAAAAAATAGATGCCATCACTAAAACAAATCCACACTGGACATTAGACACTCATTCACACACACGCACAATTCCGGTACGACTCATTCGGTAGTAAATTGCCCTATGGCGATAGATCGGGGTTTTGCTTGGTTTGTGAAAAAAAGATATTCTGTACCACCTGTCTCAGCATTCCCAGAGTTCATTCAGAAATCAAAAATTTGCGATATAGAGTTCAAGCACCCAAAGGCGCATCACACTTCCGTTGCCTCTGATCATGAAACGAATCTTTTTCTACCCTTATAAGAGTTATTAACAGAGAAAATAAACAAATGAACCGTGCAATTTCAAAAGTAGATCGATCCATTTTTTTCGATTTTCTGATTATGTCATTCTAGTTGTTTCTAGTTTTCCTACAGATCTATCAGTTGTCATAACATTAAAAAAGTCGCTGCATACTATTTATTTTGCGGTGTGAAAGTAGTGGTTGATTGCAAAACCAGATAAGTAAAGAAATCGGTAAAAAACCAGAAAAAGCAAAGAAATTTGTCAAAAGAAAACAGATATGTAAAGAAATAAAGTTTAAAAGCAGATAAATAAAGAAATCAGTTCCAAAAGCAGAGAAGTAAAGAAATTAGTTTGAAAAAAGATAAAGAAATTAGTTTGAAAGAAGATAAGTAAAGAAATTAGTTTGAAAGAAGATAAGTAAAGAAATTAGTTTGAAAGAAGATAAGTAAAGAAATTAGTTTGAAAGAAGATAAGTAAAGAAATTAGTTTGAAAGAAGATAAGTAAAGAAATTAGTTTGAAAGAAGATAAAGAAATTAGTTTGAAAGAAGATAAAGAAATTAGTTTGAAAGAAGATAAAGAAATTAGTTTGAAAGAAGATAAAGAAATTAGTTTGAAAGAAGATAAAGAAATTAGTTTGAAAGAAGATAAAGAAATTAGTTTGAAAGAAGATAAAGAAATTAGTTTCAAAATGAGATAAGTAAAGAAATTAGTTTGAAAGAAGATAAAGAAATTAGTTTCAAAATGAGATAAGTAAAGAAATTAGTTTCAAAATGAGATAAGTAAAGAAATTAGTTTCAAAATGAGATAAGTAAAGAAATTAGTTTCAAAATGAGATAAGTAAAGAAATTAGTTTGAAAGAAGATAAAGAAATTAGTTTCAAAATGAGATAAGTAAAGAAATTAGTTTGAAAGAAGGTAAAGAAATTAGCTTGAAAGAAGATAAAGAAATTAGTTTGAAAGAAGATAAAGAAATTAGTTTGAAAGAAGATAAAGAAATTAGTTTGAAAGAAGATAAAGAAATTAGTTTGAAAGAAGATAAAGAAATTAGTTTCAAAATGAGATAAGTAAAGAAATTAGTTTGAAAGAAGATAAAGAAATTAGTTTCAAAATGAGATAAGTAAAGAAATTAGTTTGAAAGAAGGTAAAGAAATTAGTTTGAAAGAAGATAAAGAAATTAGTTTGAAAGAAGATAAAGAAATTAGTTTGAAAGAAGATAAATTAGTTTCAAAATGAGATAAGTAAAGAAATTAGTTTGAAAGAAGATAAAGAAATTAGTTTCAAAATGAGATAAGTAAAGAAATTAGTTTGAAAGAAGGTAAAGAAATTAGCTTGAAAGAAGATAAAGAAATTAGCTTGAAAGAAGATAAAGAAATTAGCTTGAAAGAAGATAAAGAAATTAGCTTGAAAGAAGATAAAGAAGTTAGCTTGAAAGAAGATTAAGAAATTAGTTTCAAAATATGATAAGTAAAGAAATTAGTTTGAAAGAAGGTAAACAAATTAGCTTGAAAGAAGATAAACAAATTAGCTTGAAAGAAGATAAAGAAATCAGCTTGAAAGAAGATAAAGAAATTAGCTTGAAAGGAGATAAATAAAGACTGTGGTGTAGCAGTAGTAGGTAGGGCCTCCAAAAAATGGCTCGGGGATCCATGATGTTCTTAAGTCAGCCACCTCGTTGGGCAATTTGCCTGTTGTGGCGTTGTATTTGTATGTATTTATCATAGCTGAGTGTCGTGATATAATTGAATTTTTATTATATTTTCATCAAGATTTTTTTTAATGGTAGCGAAAATATTAGTAGTACTGAATTCAAATGATATATGGGGAGAAAAATGTGATCGCAAAAGATTTTTTCCGCAGCAAACAAATGCAAGAATGTGTGGCGTACCGCACTTCGGGACCTCCGTCCAGTATCCAGTGTTTTGGCAAATTATCCGTGGTTCGCCGTACATGATCAAATTCTCGTCACAGTACAGGTGACAGGTGGAGCCCTTGGCTTTACTGCATTCGTCGAGGAAATGGAGCCCTTGTGGCAGTTCGGGACCCGGACATGCTGGAAAAGAAAAAAAAGTGAAATTTATTCTAGAATAAAATAATCCGTAATCAAAATTTATTGCAGGATGTTTTTCGATCACGTTTTATTTTTTTACTCAATCCCGGAAGTAAAATTCACCAACAATCAATTCATCAACAAAGTGACATATCGAGTGAGTGAGCCAGTGAGCACAAATGAGTGAATAAGCAAGTGAGTGATTGGTCAAGTGAGTAAGGGGCGAGGAAATGAGTGAGTGAGTTAGCGAGAGGGAGTTAGTCAGTGGTCAAAGCGAGTGGATGAATAAGCAAGTGAGTGAGCTGATGAATGAGTTAGTGGGCAGGTGAGCAAATTGACGAATGGGTGAGCAAGCGGGTTAGGGAGTTAGTGAATGAGCGAATCACTCATACGGTCACTCACTTGGACACTGATGCGATCACTCATACGGTGACTCACTCGGACACTGATGCGACCACTCATACGGTGACTCACTCGGACACTGATGTGATGACGCATTTATTCAATAGTTTATTGGCTAGATCGTTCACCAACTCATTCGGCCACTCACTCGTTCACACATTCCACTCACTTGCTTCAATCACTTTGTCACTGGTGACGAACTGCTGTCGGTGAATTTTCCCAGCCGTTATTTTTCTGTCGATTATTTTTCTTATCAGTGAATTGCGAGGTGGTGAATCGTTGTTGGTGAATTTTACGTAAATCCTGGGCCAGCAGAGGCCCTCTGGCAGCTCAGCATGCCGTATCCGGACATTATTCTTTCTACATATACTTAGCTTGCTCATGGCCCCGGGGCATTATCCTAGTTACTCCGTAGGTGACTGTGACCTTGCCCCGAGGATGAATTTAAATCTCCATGAAAAGCAAGAACTCATGAATATCGATGTATTACTGTGTAACATGAAAGTTTGCAGAGCCTCACAATTTCTGTGATTTACATTTTGCTCAGAGACAGAGACCCTTTTATTACCAAAGGCTTCTCTATACCTTCACTTTAATTTTTTTTCACGGGTATTAAGACTAACGATTAATACAAGCAAAATGATATTTTTTTCTTCTTCCATCGTGTTAATCAAGTTTGACTGTGTAATTTTATAATGATGCAATGCTGGTTAACTGTGACTATGACTATTCCATGCTTAAAAACATTTGACTGCATTAGCAAGATTTTCTTCTCTAAAATGTTAGAACTTGAAGGTTCTCCCCCAAAAGCTAACGAATGACCTTTTGTCAACTTTACACCTACCAGTAACTGGAACACACGTAGGAATCGGTGGCAACCATTGTCCGTCTGACGTGCATTTGCTGAAACCGAGCTCTACAGAAGTCTTGAAGAACCTCTTGCAGTGGAAGACGCAGACACTGTCCTTGTGGAAGCTGTTCGAACATCCGGGTGGATCTGCTATCTCAGCGTTTCTCTTGTTCAATAAATCGATCGTTTTGCAACCTTTTGAGCTGAATTCAGCTATACAATAATGAGGGGGGGGGGGGGGTAGAAAAATTATGAAAAGTTATATTTTTTTCTGAACACACCTCACATTAATAACACCTAAAATTGAGTTTTATAACCACTTTTAAGGCACCTTTTTTGTGGAATACGACATTTGCAACCCCCATTTATAACTGTATTACTGGCAATCAACCGATTTCGCTGATATACCAGAAGCACTCAACTGTTTGATGAGCACCGGCCAGTTAATGGACTTGTGGCCGGCAGCGGGCCACTTAAGGGATTTTTTTAGTTGTTTGCGGGCCATAATGAAATTAAATGGTGTGAAATTCGCAATTGAATAGCACAATAAAAATTTCAAATAAAGAAAAACGTCAGCGGTGTCTTAAGAGGAGTGCCAACATAACCCGATTCTTTGGGTTCCAAGTAAAAAAAAAGCTCTTAATCGTTGAAGTTTCTTTTATTTTTTTTAATGAAATTGAGTTTTTTATTGAATTTTTTTCTTTTTAGCATTTCTTTAATTTAGATAAAAGCATTCCATAGTTTTTACATGGGGGGGGGGGGGTGGTTAAGAAATATGAAAATGAGTCCGAAATGTTCAGAGATCCTCCAAACTTGTTAACACGACCCTCATAAGGATGACCGCCTTTTGACTTTAACGAAAGTCCAGAAAATTGTAGATCTCTTTCACTAGTTTTAATATTCATATATTTTTAATTCAAATGATATCCATCAACCCTTTTGCGGTCCTATGACTAGATGGAATTGACATCAGGAAAAAAAACGGTACTTTGTAACGGCCCTTTATGATCACAGGAAGGTCCCTAGGTGTTATTTAATTCGCTTAAAGGAGCTATTGTAGGGGTTATAAAAGGGGCCTCGAGCTTATAATAGCTTACAAAACACAAAATCTAACATTGGGGGGGGGGATTCCTGTAATTACGATTGCGGGGGTGCTAGAAAGTACGAATTATAAAGTGCCAATGTGTGTGAAGAACCGAAGAAGCCTCTGGACCGCAAAGGGTTAAAGACTTATAATATTAAGCGTAGTTTCACGGGATACATTAGTACTTCAAGTGGAAAATTTGACCCATGGGCCACGATTTGAGCATTTATGGACTATACCAATGTTTCTCAACCTGGGCCCATATGGGCGGCCTACCTTTGCGGTCTTGGGATATTCTAAGGGGCTCACGGGTGAAAATCAAATGGAAAGAGAGCCATGGCAGGTGACTAAAGGAGCCGTGAAAAAAATTTAATCTTTAGAAACACAGCTTTTAAGAGAAATATAGTGGGAAATATGGGGTTCCTTTTCACATTCCATTTTGCTCACTAAATTAGAAAAGTACAGTAATTCAAGTAGAAAGGGTCTTGCTCCTGGAGTGGGGGGGGGGGGGGGTTCCTGAATGAAACAGGGACCCATGCGAAGAAAGTATGGTGCAAAGGACGAAAAAAAGGTTAAGAAACACTAGCCTAAGTATACTATTTTTTCTTTCGACGTTGTGGGAGAAGTTATCCTCATTCATTCTAAAGATAAATTCAAGGGAAAAGTATTTACATAAGTAATTATATGTATTAAATTACCAGAGTTTGTCGAACAATCCGGTATTGGAGGTATCCAACGTGCATCCTTCGTACATATACTCAGCTGACTTGAATTCTCACTAGATTGGTGCCCACCATCCTCTTTTGTGTAGCAAGTGAACCAACACTGGCTACCGATCTCCGCACCATCTGTACATCCAAGATCCCCGTTGATGATGGCGTTTTTACTCTTCAAGGCTTCTGACAGTTCACAGCGAACGCGACTCAGGCTTTGACAATACACACAACCTGGCCAGTATACAGACATTTATTGCAGACGTGCATATTAGTATTTTCATATATCACGAGTTTTTAGATATAACAACAAAGCATGTATTTGGATCTAAAACTACTTAGGAAATATATTTTTATGAGCTGGATCGGATATTTCTCAACACCAAACACCCAATACAAAGAAAGATGTCCTCTTCACTTGTTAATACACAAGATCAGGGGCGTCGGAAACGTTTCGGGCCAGTGGGTGCTCGTCTTGAATATTATGTAGGAAATTTTGATTTCTCTCACTGTATTCTGTGGTTGCTCGAACCCGTGTTAAAAATTACCGTGGGTGCTCAGCACTCCCCGACCCCGACGCTATTATGCAAGTAAGAGAAAAACTGGTTACATGTATAAAAAGATGCTGATTTTTTTGCAAATAAAAATTAATCTCTGCCTCCACGGGGACTCGAATTCCGGTCTCTCGTATGCCGGACGAGTGCTCTACCCCTAAGCTATAAAGACAGATAGGGCATTTCTTCCTTGGAGCGTACGTATATATGCTGAAAGGCACTGTGTGATGGAGAGTGGCAACAATCAGCTAATTGTTCGTAAATGGCGCCGGGGCAACCAGATGGTGACAAGTTATACGGAAGTCCTGTACAGGCTGTGATATCTCTGTAACCGTTGACTTTGAAAACATACTAAGTCATTTACAAAAACTTTCATATTTTTAAATGCAATATTAACGGAAATATTTGAAGTTTTTAGCATTTATCGCCAATGATTAAGAATGTGGTTCACTAATCGCGAAACGTAAATTTAATTCATAGTTGTAAGAATTCTGTAATTGTCAAAATAATTGGCAAAAAATGAAATTGTTATTATTTATTGTGAATAAAAAAAAATAAAATGGTTCAAATCATTACATTTGTGTAGCCCCTAAAAATGTCAACTTTTGAGCCAATGAAAACTTGCCAATACAGTGATAAGTTGTGAAAACTTAGTGAGATTGCGTAGTTAGTATTTCGATAAATATTGCATTTAAAAATATGAAATTGCTTGCAAATGACTTTTCAGAACGAGATCTACACTTCAATAATTGGAAGTTTTAGCAAACGGGGACTGTATAAAAAATAAATTTCTTCATTTTTTATATGTATACTAACTAACCCTGAAACAAATTTTGGGATTTTAAGTAACTTTACGTCATTTGTGAAAACTTTTTGTAATTAAAAGTATGTTTCTAATGTCAGCGGTTGCAGAGGTATCTACTGTGCAAACAATGTATAAGATAAATAATTTTTTTTTCATTATCACGTTGAACTCAAACGAAAAGCAATTAATTTCATGATGCACATAACAAACGAGTAAATACCTGATTTTAAATCAAACTCACTTGATAGTGATAATAATAAAACAATGCCGTAAATTAGGAGAAATTCCCCATCGAATCCATTAAATCTTCTCCATTCCTTCTCTACAATCCAAACACAGACCTGAAAAATTTCAAATACGGGAAATTTTAATAAAAAGAATGTTAATAACATGTAATAAACACCAGGCATATACAGTCAAACTCGGTTATAACGATTATGAAGATTCCATGAAATTTTTTCGTTTTAACCGGGATGTCGATACAACCGAGGTTGACTTTCTTGAGACCTTAATTTACAAAAAAATATAATTAGAGATGCTATCAAATATTGTGCTTTGCGCCATCTACTGCTATTTCTTTAAGATCAGGTTGACCGTATTTGTTGAGAAAAATACTTGAGACTTGAAATAGAGAGATCATCACGCTTATGCTCACCACAACTGTTGCCAATAGTCGGTGAAATTGCCAAATATTGCTTAAACCTTTGCTGAGAAATACAGTGATTCCGTAAGTCCGTTAAAATGTATTTCACGGGAAAAAATGAAACATGAAAAACATAAGAGGAGTATTCATAGTTATATTCATTAGTAACACAATTTATGAATTATGTAAGATCTTCATCACCGATTTTAGTAAAGATTATGCAGAAAAATATGTTTTGTTCAAAAAAATGAAAATATTGGACATTTTTATGAAAAAAAAGTACGGAAGCGAGTTAAATATACGGGCATGCCCCATATACGGGTCATGCCAATGATCAAAACGGAGCGTCAAATAAGTAGTAAATCCTTTTTTGAACGCCAGGTATGAATAGATCATTTGATCATTTTTGTCGCACCACGGTCATTTTCTGAACACTAGGGCTAATTAGACCGGGGCCTACAATTTATTGCCGATTCCGAACGGCAGGCTTGTTTTTTATATTCGTCGAGGGGGTTGGTGCGCTAACTCCTCGATGGGAAACTCCTTGCGATAGCAATTTTTTCCTGCTGTCTTGTCGCCGTTTTTTGTTGCACCCTTGTGTAAGGGAATTTTTCTGACATGGACGAACCGGGTATTGAACTCGCGACATCTCTAAACATCCTTTGGTACTTTAGGTGAGCATCTTATCGACCTGGGCAACCGCGCCCCGGTATGAATAGAACAGGCGAACATCGCTTCAATGTGTTGATCTCTAATTCCACGATTATCTTAGCAAAACGTAAAAGAAATGGGAGAAAAGCAGACGAAAAATGTATCGTAATATCTGAGGTCGTCGCCTTTTAGTAGACGTTATATATAAGTAAGGCGCATTTGCATTATTCTCTATGGGAATCAACTAGCAATACCAACTACTGACGTTATAGCCGAGGTGTCGTTAGAACCAAGTTTGATTGCATAACACTGAATTACAAACCTAAAATTTAAACAAAGGAGTTTTTAAAAATGAATTTATATCGTCCCGAAAATTACTTCATAAAAAAAAATTGATTCGGGGTGCTCCATGGAGTAGGCCTACTGACTGATATGATTCGGTAACATTACTGTTGTCTCTGATTGTTCCATGTCTGAATTCGAGTCCCAACTTCTCTAGAATGCTTTTTGTAGCTGTGAAAAATCTACTCAAAATTACATCCCTATACAATATAAGATAACCGAAGCGATCACGGGCTTCCGGGCATAGTGATGTTCTGGGGCTTCGTACTTATCTTAACGCAACAGCTGACGTATTTACATACTCTCTCAAAAATCATAGTACCAGATCTCTTCAAGTAGGCCACCTATGGATATGAGACCCCCCCCCCCCCGGTCCATACCATGGTACTATGAGCAGTTCTGCTAAAAATTGCGACATTAGCAGTACTTTTCCTTACCATACTTCACTTTTTTAAAAGGCTTTATTTCTTCACACTCGCAATTTTTTTCAAAACACTCTATAGCTCCCTTTAATCACCTATCATGGCTGCAAAATTCCAGTTTATTCGACTCCCCTAAGAATGCTGCAAGGGGAGAATTATGGAATTGCCGTATATTCACAATTTATTTTCCGGCTAAGTTCATTAACATGAATTACGCAACAAAATGCAAATACAGTTTCAATTATTTCGCGTAATTGTAAGAAAAAACGGTAGGGACTAACCATGTTTGTTCTCGATTAGCTCGCTAGCTCTCAAGATTCTGATTCTTGAGTTGATTTATTAATTGGAGCGCACCCATCATATGTATATAATATTCCGTCATCTTTCAAACGCGGAAATAAACAGACTCTCGATCGAAGAAATTATAATATTCATTTTCAACGGCTTGGACTACTCTCTTAAAAAGCAAGGAATCGAAATTTTATGTCATACAAATGTTACCGAAATAAGAAACATGTCAAAGCCTTTTTAACGACTGAATGACTAGATACGTGAAAGAGAATAGAGGTTTCAGAAGGTGATTCCTGATCTGAAAAAAATTCCAGTCCATGTATTAATTGGTATTAAAATTTCTGAGTGTTTTTGCCGTAAAATTTTCGAGAAAAAAAAAAGGAGACTACCTTCATTTTTTTGTATTCATTTTTTCCTTTGAGGAATTTCTAACAAATTGGTCCACACCGGAATTTGTCGACAGAGTGTACGTGTTTATGTGTGTGTTGAAGGTCTACCTGGGACCTTCAAATGGACTTTTCAAATGGGAGGCCCCATCTTGTGACTGGAAATACCCGATTTAAAAATTCACGAAATCGTCGAATTGTTGATTCATCATCTGTATAGACTTCATGATTATCTACAACACTTGAGCGCGCAGTAATTGCTTCACTAATAAATAAATAACAGCAACAAGTGTCCAAAATTAAGATTTTAACAAGGCGTATTGTAAATGCAAAATGCATCGATTAACCGATTAACGGATTTACGAAAATTTCGCCTGCCCTGACTGTATCAGCGATCAAGTGCGTGACTGTGTGAAAATGACCGCATGAGCGACCAAGTGACTGTGTGAAAATGACCGTATGAGCGACCAAGTGACTGTGTGAGAGCGTTTCAGTGATTGAGTGAGTGGGGCGTTTCAGTGATTGAGTGAGTGGGGCGTTTCAGTGATTGAGTGTGCGGTGCATTTGAGCTTCGACATTCCGTCCCTTATATAAATACAATGAGTAGACTCCGTAAAAATGTGAATAATACGTATAATTTTATTAATGCAGTGAAATCACGATAAAGCGATTTTTATGGAAAAAAAACACGATATAACGATATTATACGGTCACTCACACATGCAGTCACTCACACATACAGTCACTCACCTACTCACCTGGTCACTCATACTACCATTTACTCGACCAGTGATGCAGTCACTCACACACTACCTCACCTACTCACTTGCTCACCCATACTGCCATTTACTTGATCAGTCATGCGGTCACTCACACACACACACACTCACTTGGTCATTCATACGGCCATTTACTTGACAAGTCGGTTACTTGACCCATACGGTCACTCACACAATTACTCACATACCCGCTCGGTCACTCATACTGTTAGGGCAGGTTAAATGACAGATGCGAAATTTCCTGGGGCGAAATGTCGGAGTTGAAATTTCCGGATTCCCGATTAACGATGGACGGTAGATCGACTGAATCGGTGAACTTTTTATTTCTCCGTGTAAAAAAAGACACAATTTGGAAAACATGCGCTTATTAAAACCACTCAGAACTTATGGGATGACCCATTATTTAGTATTTATCATTAGACCCGGACTTGACAAATAAAAAAAAAAAAAGTAAGCTCCAGCCAAATTCTAGCACGCGAGTGGCACAGTGGTGAGTGAGATGCTCGTCTTCCACTATGAAGGTTACCATCGAGGTTCATGGATTTGAGTCCGGGCAGGAACATCCGGAACAAATTCTTTGCGTACAGAGCCTGTGGCGACCGCCGAGAGATGGCGCCTCCACTGGTTGGAAATTGCTATATGGCAATATATAACCGGAGTTGGTGTGGGGAAAGTAGGGCGCGGTAGCCCAGGTCGACAAGATACTCGCCTAAAGTACCAAAGGATGTTTAGAGGTGTCGCGAGTTCGATACCCGGTTCATCCTTGTCAGAAAACTTTGCTGACACAAGGGTACAACAACAAACGGCGACTTGACCGCAGGAAAAAATTGCTAACGCAAGGAGTCCCCCCGGGTTAGGGTTAGCGTACCAACCCCTCGACGAGTATAAAAAACAAGCCTGCCGTTCGGAATCGGCAATAAATTGTAGGTCCCGGTCTAATTAGCCCTCGTGTGCAGAAAATGACCGTGGTGCGACAAAAATGATCAATGATCAGTGGGGAAAGTAGCCAAATTTCTAAGAGGAGTGAAACGCTTCAAAATAATATTTTTCTGGAATTTTACGGGATTTAGGCCTCTTTCTATTATGGTACACAAACTGATATAAATTCTGAAATTATTGTGCTCTGTCCTCAGCCTTTAATTTACAAATGACATTACTTAATTAGACATAGAGAATATTTTGGTGAATGAATAAATAACATAATGAATTTTTTAGTCACCACAGCGATCTGGCACCTAAGCTTTTTCCAGATGTAAATTAGACTCAGACGCATTAGACCCCAGGGTCTCGTGAGACAAAAAAGATGTATAAAATTGATCATCACTGAAAAACGCAACTGAAATTATTTGCTTTGAATATTTTTATCACTTATATTAAAACAAATGGATATATTTGTGTGTTAAAAAAAATTAATTTGTTTATTTCCTTTTGAAAAACTAAAATTTATATCGCATTAGAGAACTCACTTTCCCTTACTACTACTTAACTGTATATCTATCTGTGCATGTATCTCGTACACATTCCTTTGCGGAAATACATGTCGGAATGTGCGTTCTGAGTGTATGTATGACCCCTAACCTATGTGTATATTGTGAGAGTTAAGCTTGTTTCATGTTCTTTCTGGCATAGCCATCTGTCTTCCATATTTTGAAGTGAAGATAGCAAATTGTTGAATTTTTATCTTATATATGTATTATGTTGTAGATCTGCCTGCTCTTTTCGGAGAGACTTTTTGGAGGTAGGCTAGTATTTGCACCCCGAAGTTGAAAAACCGCAAAAAACCAACTTCAGTCGACCCACACTGTGCCACCAACGGGGTCCGAACGTAAATATTCAGGACAAGAGTCAAACACGATGACCACGCGACTGCAAAGCGGCCTCACTTTCCCATACAGGTGATAAAAATGTTAAAATTTGATTCAGTAGATTTCGATAACACACATGTGTGTTTGTGTGATATTTCTCTCTCTCTAACTCCTTTATCATGGCTTATTTTTTCTTTTTACTTTTTTTTTCTTCATTCCTTTCCACCCCCGTCATCATGAATCTGGAAGGATGTTCTGGAACTAAGTTTGGATCCCACTCCGCTAAAGAATTTTGGTGCAGCAGGTCCTCTCTCTCACTCTATTTTGCATGCTTCTTCTTTCTTAACCTTACACACACACACACACACACATACATATCTATCACTGCCGAGTCTGTCTTTTATATAGAACACGGTCTTCTCCTTCTCTTCCTTAAAAAAAAAAAAAATTCTCACCATGTTTCTTAAAACATTTTCTTTGAGTTTTCCTCCTCCTCATCCAAGAAAGTAAGCAGAAGGCGACCACGTCCCGCAGTCGCCCAAAGGCAAGGGATTTTTACCTCGTCCATAAATCTCTGAGAGCAGGTCCGGGATCAGTTTAGCTGATTTGAAAGTAAGATTATCTCCATTACACATATTTCTTAACATAGTATAGCTTTAACCCTTTGAGAGTCACTTTTCATTTTCTACAGTATTTAATGAAATTGATAGATGTGATGAAATATGGTGAGAATTTTTTTTTTTGCATACCTGAGACGGAAAATGGATGATGGTTTAGTGGCATAACCACCGCTCCTACATAACATGATATTGATGAATTTTCAAGATGTTAGAGTCATTTGGATAAGTGTTTCACAACGCGGACAATATCAGCTCCGTGGGGGGCGATGGAGTAATTCGAGGGGTGGGGGGGGGGGTAGAAGCTACGGAGCGTAACATAAGATCCTATTTGATAGTGAAATTATTCTTTGATCGTCGTCTTTTTTTCAGTTTACTGTAAAATTCACATTAAGACATTATTCTTTATGTGAATTTTACAGAGAGATCAAATTAAACTTCTCAGCCGATTCCACAAAAAACTGTTCACATTTTGCACATTAACCCTTTGTCAACTGACGGTACTTTAAAGTACCAAGTTAAACAATTTGCAATGTACTAATTAATTGTGTGAAAAACAGTATTTTTGTTTTATTCTTTGATCTTTAATTAGCACTAAAATGACTTACCAAACAATTTACATGATAATTATTTATTATTATCATTGTAATAATACACTATATCCCGCTTATAACGTTCCCACTTTTAATGTTTTGCCGCTTAGTACGACGTATTTTCTTGGCCTCAACTCTAAGTAATTCTCATTTAGATTTCTCGCTTAAAGCGTTTTCCTGCTTACAACGTTTTTTCATGACGGTTTTTCGAAAAACGTTATAAGCGGGATCGACTGTATTTATATTTGTTTTAGCCTTTACTTCTTATTCTACTTTTCATATTAGGTATGTAAAGGTTTAGGGTTTCTAGAAAAATTCTCCATTCGTTGATACTTTCCGAATAAAAGGATTGACTAAATGAGAAAATTCCAAGACACAAATACAAATACAACGCCACAACAGGAAAAATGCCCAACAAGGTGGCTGAGTCGAAAACGTACAAATGGAGAACATTTGTACGTTTTTTAAAACTAAGAAAAAAAGTGAAACTTGGCTTATTCGAAATTAGTCAATTAGAATTTCAAGAATTCCCCCCTTCACTTTCCTATTCAATTTAATGTTAAAATAACCTCTTTAATTCGATCTTTTTTTTCTTCGTTTTTGGATAATTCGAAGTTTCATTCAGAGATATTTCATTCGCAAAATGTCTATTTTTTGAGAATTTCCGGCTGAATTTTGATAATCTTTTCCTTGATTCCGTGGGTTGTTGATCTTTTCCAGAATATAAGATGTGGCCAACACTTAAGAAATTACCATAAACAAAATCTAACTTTTTATTTTTGTGGGTTTAAGAAGCTTTTTTTTTTGTGGATTAATGTTTTGGTTATCAGTTTCACAGACCATTTTTTGTCTTTCCGTGAATGGCTGAAGCTTTACTGTTTCTTGGATGACTTCATTAACACCTGTCAAGAGCAAATTCAAATACCACTACATGGGAAATACGAAAGTTAGTGTGTGTGTGGGTGGGCAATCTCAACAAAGATGGAATGTTCAAAAGCTGGAGTGCTGAAATCCCAGTCACTTGTCAGGTAAAATGAGTTGGAGATTCGTATGTCTCTAGCATTATTACTCGTTTATTTCGGAATATTAGTATAGCTTAGCAACATTTTCTACCACGTCTAAACGAGGGTCATACGCTTGTTTAGCTCTGACAAGGAAGAAAAGGTGGTTTACTTACGGAGGCGGACTTTGGTGAATAAGTAAAGAATAAAGTCACATAGAAATAAAGTCAAAGAAAGCAACAAATGTCCCTGTTACTTGCAGAAGCTACGGACATGTTGGAAAAAATAATGGCTTTTGTGAAGTTCGGAAATAGCGTCATTCACTCTTTGAAACAACTTGAAGTTTTTGTGAAATGCTTAAGAGTATTCAAAGAAAACAAATAAAAAATACAAATTTATTAACTGAATAGTATTCGTGATTTCCTATATATAAATACTAGCTGCAACAACAAAGAATTTTATGTATCTCTTACTATGGTAAATGATAGGTAAAATTCAATAAAATATGAGCTCCTACAGCTCCTCACATACTATGGCAAGTGATAGATAAATTCAATGCATTTTTATGATTATTGGGAATTTATGGTTTTTGTGAGAGTATAGTTGTATATATCCTATATTGATAAATTGGATAAATCGAACTTTTTGTTGTTCCCTTGTGCTTCGCGAATTAACCGAGTTCGACAGTATATTAGAATTTTTTAGAGGATCCTAAGCGTATATTCGTATTTTGACAAATTGACGCCATTTTCCATTAGTTAGCTCAAAATTTTTCAGTGAGTTTATGGTAACAAAATTCATTACCGTTATCAATAAATCAATCATTTCATTATTTTTTGTCAATATTATCATTTTATACCAGCTACAATACCCGGCGCAGCCTGGGTTTTCTCCATATACTTGAGAGCACTCAAGAAGTGACAAACTGTAGCAAGTAAATGAGTAAACTTATCTGAAACGCAATATTAGGGAACCTCGGTAACCAAAGTAAACATTCCAAAAGTCGTTGTTGAGGCTCAAGAAACATTGTTGCCCTACAGTTTTTCGCCCTTTTTTGGCATTTTCTCAGCTCTGGTGAATTTTTAAATTCACCTATCGTTCAAGTCAGGTAAATTTGGCATATATGAAAAATTTGACGACGATCGGTCTAAAATTATAGATTTGTATAGAGAGTACACAGAGAGACAGACAAACATACAGAAAATCAATTATAGATGTACACGAGGATTGAATCCGATATTTGAATCGGATTTAAAACCATTCTTCCACCCGATTTTCCTTGTATCCCCCCCCTCAATAATATAGGTGTTTTCTGATTTATTTGTGAAACTCTGACATTTCTTTTAAATTAGAATTAAATTTTTTTTCATTGCATTGTTGAGTATTCGTTTACGCAACCAAATTCATTAAAAAATGTAGTAGCTGACATACTAACAAGGCTGACAGGGAGACAAGCAAGGCGTGAATAAATTGCGTCTCGAGAAACAAGAGTTACAAGAAGATGCGAAAAAAATATTATTCTTTTCTTCTTTTTTTTCAACAAGGACACGGTATACTTGCGAAGTGTACGAAGGTGTGTGTTTTATATTTCACGTTGGATCAGGTCCAGGTTTCGCGTTGCTTGAAATTCAGCCAGAGCCGTTTTTTTCCCTTTAAGCTTTTGCTTATGAAAATGTATTTGCGGAAATCTCATGTGAGAATAACCACCCCCACCTCAGACAAACTTCAAGTAAATTTTTCAAACTCTTAGTCAAATCAACAGCTGAAAAAAATCAAGCTTATGGTATCGAGGTTAATTAGTTAGATATAAATAAAAAGGGTTGTGAAAAAAATAACTACTCCAGATATAATCTTTGTTATAATGAGACAAAAATCACTAAATTATTTTTCATTTTTTGTTATAAGGATTATTGTTTTTTATCTAGTGCAGGGTTTTTCAAGCGGTGTGCCGTGAGAGAATCGCAGGTGTGCCACGGAAAATTTCAAAAGAAATTAATTCTGAATAAGTTCAAATTTTGTAACAATAAGAGTACAAACGAAAATTGGGGCTCTTATGATATGCATTATACAAGTAATGAGAAGTATATCATACCAATATGGTGGTATATATTTCGCACTTACACTCAGTAAAGTACCGAAGAGCAGAAATTTGAACCAAATATACAACGATGTCATTAAAGCTCAAGAAAGGAGATAGGCACGCTCAGAAATCGTAGCTAAGGAAGTGAAACCCCATACTTTTACAGAATCCGTTGTTTCGTACGAGTCTGCTCTACAGGGTGATTCAGAAAAGATGGGAAAACTTGGAAGAAAATATGAAAAGATGGAAAGATGGGATGGGTAGTAGTACACACAAAAACAAACAATTTTCATGTGCATGGTCTAAAATGAAATGCAAACGTGCTACAAGGCACTACGTAGTAAAACTGAGGATAGGAGGATAAAACATAAGACTAACATATAAAGCAATTTTAATGAATAATTTACAGTAATTTCTCAAAAGAGGGACCGCCAACGGTGATGCAAGAAGAACAGCGGTGAAGGAAGGATTGGTGAACGCTGTGGAATATTCCAGGCATATCGCGAACCTCCACAGCAGCAACCGAAAGTCTTGCAATTAGGTTCTCTTCACAGTCAAGAGGAATCTCATACACCAGACTCTTCAGCTGTCCACACAAAAAGAAATCAAGACACGACAGATCGGGCGATCGTTGTGGCCAAGCTACAGGACCACCTCGCCCGATCCATCGGTTTGGAAAACACGTCTAGATAGTGCCGTACCTCTCGCCCAAAATGGGCTGGAGCTCCATCGTGCTGGAACCACATATGCCGCCGGGGGGGCAGTTGGAACATCCTCCAGCATGTCTGGCAGCACCTCTTGCAGTAATGTCCGGCATTCGCCCTCGTCAAGGTGTTCCGGCAGAAGATACGGTCCTACTATTAGGTGGTCGCCGATGATTCTTGCCCAAACAATGATGGAGAAGCGTCATGTGGATTTACAGACGCTCAGACATGTTTATTGTGGGTACTGCATGCACCATCTCGTGCGAAAATTTAACGTTTGCGAAGCGGCCGTTTCATGTTAGACCATGCATTCTTTGATAAAAATTGTTTGTATTGGTGTGTACTATCACCTCTTAGAGTTTTCCCCATCTTTTCTGAATTCCCTGTATAATCATAAAATTTTTGAGATAAAATATGAGAAGAAATTTTCAATACATACATTCCGCTCAGAGAAAATGCGGTTAATGCCGAGATAATCTCAGCCAATTAAGTATCTATCTGAAAATGTTAGGTGAAGTTATTTATGTGATGTTTGGTATTTATCTGAAAATCTTTTAAATGAGACCGCCAAGTCTCATCAAAAAGAACTAAAAATTCAGTTGGATGAATTTTTTGATATCGATGATGAAGCCCAACCTCCTTTAGTGTCCAGGAAGTATGGTTGCAAAGATATCGCAGAATATTTTTATTTGTTCGACCATCCAAAACAACAAAAAATCAAGATATTAATCGATTTAATCGATAATTTCTTTCAATCGTAATAACTCATCCAAGGATTGTTGCTTGCATTTCGAATATAAATGCAGTTTCCCGCTTTATGTTGGAGGTATAGAATTTCTTACATTTTCGAAAACAAAAAGAACCTTAATATTTTTTTACTGCACTTCTTTCTGTAAAGAAAGGTGCTAGCGGTGAAATCATTATTGCATGAACTGAAAAAATCCAAGTTGGGACTATTTAATTTATTGATCATTTGGAAAATAGGCCATTGCAATCAAATGACTTATCTACAATTAATTATTTTTCTAGAAAATTGCTTCTTATATTCTCATATATACAGAGCCGTACGCAGGATTGACCTTTGGAGGGGGCAAAAAAGGCTTGGGGGCACAAAATTTTTCTTCCCGAGAAATTTTCAGTTACCACCATTCAAAAGCATTTAACTTAACAGTAATTGATTTAAATGGAATATAAAAGGAATTTTTTTCTTTCGATATATTAAATTTTTTTACCGAAATAGTAATTGTTTTCTGATTTTTGGTTCAGTTTAAGGGAAGGGGGGTTCGGGCCCTCTGTGTACGCCTCTGCATATGGAGAATTTTTTATGCACGGATTTTTATTTCAAGGAAGAGTAATATCAGTATTTTATGAATTGAAAAAGAAATTTAGTACTAACCTTTTTAAATTTTGCAACATTAGAAATTAGATATGCGTAATTCCCAAAAGCTTTACGTTATGTTAAGAGGTTTGGTGTAATGAAACTTCATTTACTAAAACTTTCATTTAAGTGTTTCAATATAATAATAGACACGAAAATAATGAAACTAATATCTAACTACAAAAAAGAACAAGACAACACGTCTTCAATTGTTAACGTCACATTTGTGAGAAGCTAGTTCTTTTTCGAATGAAAAATATAAAAATTGAAAACTGATCTCACACAACTAGAATATTTGGAAGAACTTCTAACTCCGTATCCTAAATTTGACGTTGTGGAAAATAAAATATTCTACAAAAATGTATGCTCAGATATGTAATTGAATTTTTTGTTTATGTTTCAGGAAATTTCAATTGCCTTTTTATTACAATATTTATTAATTTTTTCTTCTTCAAAATCTCACTTTAAGTGTGCCATCTAAGTTCAACTTTTGGTTCAAGTGTACCACGAGACAAAAAAATTTGAAAACACTGATCTAGTGTGTCAGTGACTGATTCTTGGGGATGGATATAAAAAGTAGAATACAAATAACTCTTTCGGCATCTTTCATTCCGAAGAAATAAACGAAAGGTTTTTAAACCCTTTATCTATAAATATGAAGATGAATCATCGAGACGTTAAAATAAACATGAATAGAAATGTAAACAAACAAGTTGGGTGTTTTGAACGTTTCAACTTCTCTTTTCTTATTTTCGTTAAATATTATGGTGGAGAGACAAGTGGTTTCTTATTATTAAACTATTCGTTTTTTTTTAATATATGCCATTTTTCAACCCAATTTGCCTTTTAAATGACATTAAAGGTCTTAAGCCGGGATTACACTATAAAAGTTTGATTAAAATATATCCCAAAAAAATCAACCAATAAGCTTGTTGGTTACATTTGCTCGAATGTAACCGATACTCTTATTAGTTGCATTTTTATGAAAGAACTTTTATAGTGTAATCTCGGCCTTATATAGATAAGCAAAGTTTGTTATTTGAAGTTTTTAAGATAAACTGGTTTACAACTGTTTATTTTGTTTTATTTTTCTGCGACAAAAAATTTTTTGCAATGAGATTGGGGATCATTTTTCCCAAAAAAAAAATTAATTTTTTAACTAACGGTTTGGTAGACAAGAGCCCTCGCTGGAATTTAATATCCCTTTCATTTTTCACCCGAGCATTCATTTTTCGGAATTTTCAAAATTTTGAATTTTTTTTAATTCAAAAAATGCATTAAAAGCATAAATGCCAGAAAATTTTTATTTTTCCAATGTTCTTGTAAAGAAATAATTTACTTTGTTCAAATTTTTTTCAGCCAAGATGATGCAGGATATATATTCATCTTCACAATTTTTCCAGAATTTTATTGGCAAATTTCATGTAATGAATTTCACTTTTTCCGGAAGTCCTTTTAAAAAGAACCATGAAAGTTCAATTTCAAGTGGTGCCCTCTGATGAAAGCACCCAAAGTTCATATTCACCATATTTCTAACTCAAAACTTACATAACCAACCCACACTTTTGCGGTACTGTGGTCTTAAAGAAATATACCTGATACTTCTTTCCCATGCTCGATAACACACAATATAGTAAATAGGCCTACGATTATGTGGTTACAGATTTTCTGTCACCAAAAAAATTTGAAGAAAAGGCTTAAAAAAAATTGTTTTTTTTAAATTGCATTTAACAAACATTAAAATTTAGGACCAAGAATTTAAACAAAGATTTGTCATTAGGATGGTTCATTTGTTAATCTTTCGTAAGCACGTGGCATCGAAAATGAATGTGATATGTGCCTTAAATTGTTTCTTTAAAGACATTCATTCCTTCCGCAACGTCCTAATACTACACAAAAAAGAAAAAAAAAAACCTGAAAACTTATTAATGTTCTAATTTATCATAGAACAAATTTATCAAGTGACTATATAACGACCGATTATAAAATGTCTCTTTGAAAACCACTCAAATTCATTCATCAAAAGTTGATAATTCTTTCCTCTATTACAAACGGTGGTCGCGTGATCATAGTGACGAACTCGTATCGCGGAGACCAGGGTACGAACCTCACCGGTAGCACAGTGGTGGTCGGCTGAAGTTCGTTTTCTGTGGTTCCCAACTTCAAGGCATGAACACGAGCCGATCTCCCCTTTAAAAAGACTCACCACGGGAAGCAACAGGCCTGCAACGGTATAAATTTTCCACTTCACTCACAATTTTAAGTAAAGAATTCAGCACCGGAAAATCAGACAAACACTAGATACGCACTGAGACTTTTAGGTACACACGCTTTGTTCCATACTCCACCGCAAATCTGGGCTGGAAGAGATCTCGGAAACGGGATAAGTCCGCTGGCAGAGCTCTGGTGTTCATTTACTCGGTTATTGCAAACGGTAAGGAATATTCCATCCTTTCATATTTTTTTTTAAATTAATTAACTCCTTTAAGATCACGGATGAAATATTTTGTCAAAACGCCAGTGGAATAAATTTAATCTAGTTCTCCGTGTTTTCTTTCTTCTCTCCTCACCGTAGCAAAGCTTTATTGTAACCCTATGAACCGAAGTTTTTTTACCTCCCCGTTTTCTATATACTTCGGTTAGAGATTTTTTTTCCTCACATATAATGTATCTTTCTACTCTATACACGTAAGAGCAAAAGAGAACACGTAGGGGGAGGGTGGAATGAGACTCTAACAACAATACTTTCTTATCTACTTATTTCTTATCCCTTTTCTTAGATTTTTTCTTTTCGCTTTTGCCTTTCTATAACGTGCGGTTAGATTAGGAAAAGTTTGCTAGATTTATCGCCGATTCGTCAAATATTGAGCATCCGAATTAGTTGCCAACAGCTTGTACGTGAAGTACGTAATATATGTAGTTATAATTAATGTTACCCAGTTCTCAGCTTTATATAGTCGTAACTATTCATCAGAGGTTATGGACCTTTGAGAATGTCAGAAAAAGATTGGGAAGAATTTTTAAAAAATCTCCGAAAAAAAGTGAAATGGCGACGCGAAATCACCGTGTTTGTAAAAATTTCACCAGTGAAATATTTCTTGTAAACTAGCCAATATTTTTTCCTCCTTTCAATGCGCTTTCAATTAACTTTAACACCGCGTTTGAAGTATCTCTCACTGAAGATACATTTTTAATTACCATTGACCTGCACGTAAGCAGTCTACCCAAAAAGCAAATTTACGATGTGCGTGGTGATATGAATTTGTGATTTGTCTCGCATAGCAAGACGCACGAAATGCCTGTTTGCTTCAACTGAACATTATGAGAACTTGTGGAAGTTATCAAAAACAAGATTTATTATTCTCTCATAAAACACAGGGAGGAATGAAGGCTAGCACTAGGATAGTTTTTCTTAACCAGGGGTCTACGGACCCAACTCCTTTTTGGGTTTTCGGACAGGTTATATGTATAGAAGTCCATGAGATTGGATGAGAAAACAATTATCTTCTTGTTTTTAAATTGTTTCGTTGACTATTATTCTATAAATGGGTCCGTCACCTTCATCTTTCGACAGAGTGGGGTCCCTGGCATTCGTTTCATTGTCAGAAAGGGTCCGTGGAATGCAAATGGTTAAAAATCCCTGCACTAGGATCACGAGTGCATGAAGAGCGTAATAAAATTTATTGGAACACGATCCTTTCAAAACGTGAAATTAACATTGGTTCAATCTGATTTCTGTACACCATTCGGTGATTACAAATTACACGGACGCTCTTTCTTTGGCAAATCAAAGCAGGGCACGATATCAATTCGATGGAATACCGGTATTAAGAGGGTATTTAGATCCCGTAGGCCAGTGGTTCCCAAACTTTTTGAGCGCGACCCCCTTTTGATCAGAATTTTATCGATGAGCCCCGTCATCACATAGGATGACAATATGTCCCAGTTTCCGGGACATTTCTGATCTTTTCGTTAATGAATGTGCTTTAATTTCTATAATCAGTGATGAATGAAATTAAATTATTTTTCTATATTTAGTTAGCAGAACTGTTCTATAAATGAGATTTCAAACCATTCACCTGTTTTTTAGACCCGTAATTCATTGTACTACTGTAATTGAAATACCAAAATCATTTTTCCAGTACAGTAGTATTTTCGATTATAGTAAGCACCCGCTGTACTCCGCACAATGTTTTTAACCTCCGCCCTCCTCCTTCCCGAAATGTTTTAGTCCTCCCAGTATTTTCAATGACTTTACTTCTTCATCAGAAGATATTCATAAACGACGTACTATCGTGACTAATTGTCCATAATCAACAATGCAAACATTTACTCCACACATTAACACATATTATTCATCATTCTGTGTTTTTAACTTTTTAAAATACATAAAAGTATTTTAAAATCGATTAATTCTTTCTGAATCCCCCCCGTACACATATTAACTTGATCTGCTGATTATTATACATATACAATTTAATAAAATTACATAATGCGATACATGTATCATAATAAGTAGAGTAAGTTTAGCTGAGGTACGGCGTATTTTAGTTTTGATATATTTTTACTTACATTGCAAAAAATAAAAATAAATTTCTTATTCGGATGTTTTCATTTTGAAGAACCTCTCGCGACCCCCCCCCCCCCCCCCACCAGGGGATCACGAACCACACTTTGTGAACCACTGCCGTTGATGAAGATGGAAAATGTTTGGTTGGTGAGAGAATATTATGTTTTTTATGTTTGCGAGCCCGACGTCATAAAGTCCCTGAAAAAACGTTCCCCTTTTTCTCACAAAAAATCTGATCACACCAGTTTACAAATCGTTGTAAGCACGTCTGCTTTTATCCCATATAACATCTTAAATTCATGTTCGTTAAAAAAATTAGACAGCACTGTCGTTCAGTACGTCACCATCTTCAAACGAATGAGAGTCTCAACTTGATCTTAATCGTAAGATTCAATCAAAGGTCTTTGATTTCGTAAATAAATGAGAGCGCACGTAAATAAATGAAAGCACGTTCAGCCTGCTCTAGAAATAAATAATTCAAAAAAGAACTCCTACACATTAATTTTGAAGGCACCTGTCGTTTTTAGCGAGGACATTCAAAGGGAAAAATGTAGCCGCAGAGATGACATATTGCTATCTAGATTCCCGTTCTTATGCACGCAGACTAGTTGATCTCTGATGGCGCTCCGTGGTAATCAGATACTTCATCGGAATCCTCCACCTGGATCCGCAACGTTCGTCATCTACTTTTAAGCAGTGGAAAAAGTCAACAGCTGTCCTTCATCTTTTGCTGTTTGGAGCATTTCCAAAACGAGGATTTTTCTTATTTTTATTTTTCTCGATGCTCGACCCTCTCTGACTTCTCTCACTGATGCCTTATTATTGATATATATATATATTTCCTTGGAAAGCATGCGATATTTATATAATTAGCCTTTAAAAAAACTAGCGAAACCATGTTGACTGTAGAATAAAACACACATGAACCGAAAGATGATGAATTGATCATAAATTGCTATGTATTTGATAATAATTAATCTGGCTTATGAGAAATACATCTCACATGGATCAATCAGTTGAAATAGTGTTCAAATTATGAGAAGTAACATTTTCAAAGATTCTCTTATTTCTTTAATGTTATTATTGCTGAGATGAAGACATTGTTGACGATAATACTGCTTGACAGGCTACCGTTCTCGAGAATACGACTTAAAAATCAACTGCTGTTGATAATACCGCTTGAACAGGTACTGCTGATGATACTGCTTAAATAGGTACTGTTGATGATACTGCTTAAATAGGTGCTGTTAATAATACTGCTTGGGACTCTTTCTAAAATCATTCTTGTCCAGAAAACTGTTTAAAAAAGAACTTTTGTTGAGGACAAACTGTTTGAAATAGCATTATTGTCGAGAACAATGTGTGAAAAGCGATATAGGGAAATGCCGTCGGAAAAAGCACTGTTGTGAAACTGTTTGAGAAAAAGGGTCATCAATAATACAGTGTGAAATTCCAGTGTTGTCGACAAAGCAGTATGAAATGATATTGTTGTCAAGAAAACAGTTTGAAATGACATTATTGTCGAGAATTTTATTTCAAAAATGTACCGTTGCCAAGAACCCAATTCTAAAAGGTCAAAGCCATTGTATATTGCTAAGACGAAGCTGGGCTGGAAGAGATCTCGGCAACGGGATACGTTCTTTGGCAGAGTGATGACGTTCATTCATTCAGATCATAAAAACCGAAGAGCTACGAAATCCATTAAAGATTGATCAAGGGGTTTGACTATTTGATGATAACATAGTGTTACAAGACGTTCTCATTTTTTGATGTCATTTTAATCGACTTCATTACATTGTTGAAATTTGTCTTATTTTCAGTGTTCCAGAATTTTTTTCCTTTTTCCTTTGAAGGGAAAAAAAATATACTGCGTGTTCCATTGTACTTGTATAAATCCATACCAGTATAATGAAGCATACGGGACCATCTTCTAGAGCAGTGGTTCTTAATATTTGGAAGCCCGCGGTCCAGTTTACTTCTTTTTTGTTTGTGGAAGGCACGATCATACGCACGACTAATGCATTATAAATGAGGGAAAATGAAACAGTAAATCACTTACGGCCCCGGTTTGACCAATGGTATCGGGCCGCAGTCCGGTGGCTGAGGAAACACTGTTCTAGAGTAAGGATCTTCAACCTTCCAGACATTGTGGGCCAGAGAAATATTCCCATAAATCCCGATGGTCAGCAAGTAATACTGAGATATCCACAATCAAAACAGTGACATCTTAAGGAGAGGGAGGGCAACGGTTGCTCAGGGCTCAGAGACAAACGGGGGGGGGGGGTGCCCTATATTATTAGAGAATTTCATTTATTCTAAAATTATTTTTTTCCCATTAAATATGAATTTCCACTGATTCTAAAATTATTGTTTCTCAATAATTTTGAAATTATTTTTAATTAAAGCTGAAATTATTTGTAAGAGTATAATTTTGAAAATACTTCTTCCACCAATTCTGGAATACATTTCTTCTTTGAGGTTTTTTTTCAACATTTATCTAAATTCTGTAACTGTTTAAATGTTTTTGTTGGTTGGCCACTGCAAAAGCTTCGAGAGCATCACGTGGCCCACGAACCATGCTTTGAAGGCTCCTGATCTGGAGCTACAGTCCGGAAACAGCTTTTGAAGAAGAAAACCACACCATTCATCTTGAAAATACCACTGTTCGCTTAACAACAGCTAATGAATGTCGTTTATTGGACAGGTGTTACCTTGGATCATTTCAACAGCATCATGGACAAAGCATTATTCCGAGCTACGTGGAAATTTAGATACTAGAAATGACGTACCAATTAAGATACTTTTCAAAATCATAACATCAGATCTCATTGTCATGGTGTCCCCCTGTGCACCTGAGTTCCTCCCCTCCGTCGTGTGTTGGTGGGCTCGGGTGATAAGATGACCCTGGCGTTGCTTCTTCCATTCAGAAATAAATAAAATTGGGGGGGGGGGAGACACTCAATGCCGATTCATTAATTAATACCCTCCATTAAAAAGCATATCCTAAAAATACTATGCAATCGTAAATGCAATTTTTTTTTGAGCTGATATTTTTTCATAGTTGATGACATGTATGAAAAGCCTGAAAAATCGTAAAAAACTCTATCTTGAATTGCACTGCTTATACAGGGCCTTGAAGTTGTCGTCTAGACTCTAGAGCCTCAAAAATCGCCCTTAAAATAAATATATTGAGGTAACATTATATTCAATATGTAATTACTTTTTTTGTGATTCAAACTACAGGGTGTCTTGTAAGGGCTGATGCGACCTTTATTTCATCAACAGTATGTCGTAGAGGTGTAGTTTCAATTTAAAAAATGCTCAAAAAAGAGGCGTTCAAAAACTGCTCTGTACCAGTTTTGAGGGTGAAAACACAATGTGTAACAAAATAAAAAAAAAATCTAAATTTTTATACCCCCCCCCCCTTTGTCCTCTAACTTCCAATTAGAAAGTTGTTACCCTGTCTCTCCTGAGGCTAACGAAATAAAAGTTCCAAGTTTTTATGTGCAATATTCGCTGAGATATTCGAATTCAAAAATCGGAGAAAAGTTGGGAAAGGACAGCATAAACGAGGGAAAGGAGCGCTATGTCCGTTAATTTTTGAAGTTTTTCATAATTTTTCTCCCATATTTGAGTTCAAATATTTTAGGCGAATATTGTACTTGAAAACGTGGAATTTTTTTCTGTTGGCCCCAGGAGAGACAGCGTAACAACTTTCTAATTGGAAGTTAGAGAACAGGGTGAGCGTATAAAAATCAGACTTTTTATTTTATTTAGACACTGTATTTTCACTCTCGAAACTGGTACAGGGTAATTTTTGAACGTCTTTTGAGTATTTTTTGAATTGGAATCATACCTCTACGACGGACGGTTGATGAGATAAATGCCGCATTAGCACTTACAGGACACCCTGTATAGTGAGAAAAAAAAATCGGGTTTTAAGGTAGAAAAAAGAATGAAAAATAAAAAAAAACCTTTTAACAAATTAGGGAAATCACAGCCGCACATGCTCTCAACAAAGAGTTGTTGTCGTTAATTAGGACATCTACCAGTCAATTCAAAATATAAAATGGAAAGGAAAATGACCTCAGCTTATGTGCAAAGTCGATTCTGAATCTTATATTCGAACGAGCTGCAGTAGTAATGAATGTCTATAAGACCCTTTGCATATATGCAAATCTACGCATTCAAGGGCTAAAAGCGACTCTGATTGGAAAACAGTTGTTGTTCTTTGTTGGTGAAATGGTGTCATCTGTTGTAAACATAGTTAATGGACATTGCCAAGGGTGCGAACATGTGCCCTCATTTCTGTGTCTCTGAATCTGGTAAACAAAGTTAGCAGCCTTAACACAGTGATTAACTGATATTATATACAAATAGACATATACTATGAACCCGGTGTTAGGTTCGCCAATACGCATCTAGATTCGTGATTCAGGCATCAAAATTCAATTTTTAGGGTGGTTTTTTTAATATTCATTTTCACACATGCAGAAAGATTTAAAATTAACTTTTGTGAAACATATTTACCATCCAGAAGCTATGATGCCTGTACGGATGGTTGAAAAGTTACGTGAAAATCAAGGAATAAATATATATATTATACAACATGGTCAGAAACATTAAAAAAAAAGAACATGCATATACAATACGAAAAAGACAAATTTTACTCCTCCGAATTTCGTTGAGGAGTGAAAATGCTCCTTCAAATTTTAGATAATTTTTTTAATGATTTCTCACTGATAGAAGATATATATATACCCTCTTTTTATAAAAATTTCCCTTGAAATTTTGGAGAGGAAGAGGAAATTACTCTAGAAAATTATATTTTCCGATAATACTATATGAATCAATAATGTTTCAACTGAAGCTGATCCTAGCCGCTGTAAAAGCATTCTCAGCAGCAGCCATCGAAACCGTAAAAGTAGCTGCTTATCTTCCAGAAATCTCGGTACTTTCAAGAAGATATCATCTTATATCCTCAACGATGAAACCATCGATGCTTTTTCGCAGCTTGTATGTGTCATGCCGTAAAGAATATGAAAAATCTGGCAATCATCAACAGTTCTTTTCAAGTCCCAGGGGTAGAGGTGATAAAGACGTGGAAAAGCAAAACCATTGTGCGAAAACAAAGGTGACCTTGCGAATATTATTAATTGATACACAGTGTGAGGGCGTAGAATTCTCTGGGCCTTTTCTCAAGGAAATAAAAAAGAAAAGACACCGAATGTTCTCCAGGGAAAATCTGGCAGAATATCAGACAGATGACTAAACTACCAAGACACCAAGCTTTTGTGCCAGATTGAAGTACAAAAAAAAAATCAAACATGGCTAACGTAAGAGGAAGAAATGCCCTCTTCCTACAACTACTATCATGTTTATTAGTACTCGTCCAATATTTTTATGTAGTTTTCAACAATTTCGAAAGTTTCTTTGCCAAACAGTATATTAATTCTAGGTAAAAAAAAAACGTAAAAACTCATTTTATTTTTAAGATTTTTCTTTTTTCATGTTTTAGACACACATTTTATCAAATATCTAATTATTTTACAGGCAGAACTCCGAAGAAAAGAAGAGCGAGAAAATGGCGGATGACGAATACGATGAAGAGGAAATCGATATTGATGCTATCGATGACGAAGAAACCTTAATCGAAATGGTGCGTATTTCTAATCTTGAATGGTCTAGATTAGTGATGGTGGGAAAACTACGGCCCGCGGGTCAGATGCGCCTCACCAAGGTGTTCCCGTAGAAAAGTATCAGTATACATAACACAATAAATACTTTGGCTGACCATATTTCCTTCATAAAAAAATGCGGAAAATAGAAAATCGGTATCCATACGGATATCACAAATTATCGCCAAAAAAAAGCAGTCAAATGTAAGTCAAGTTGCCAATAATAGCCAAAAAAAAATTGAAAAAGGCAAGTAAAGTTGCCAACTATCGCTAAAATTGCTGAAAAACATATCTTGAACTGGAATAAAATTGAAATTGGAAAAAAAAAATCGCTAATGGCGGAAAGTAGAGGGCTTCCGCAAGACGCAATAGGTGAAAATTTATAATTCACCAAACAAAACGTATGTTTGACAAATATGTGAGATTAATATGTTTATCGACAAGAATATTAATTATGATACAAGTCATATTATGATAATTATGCTAAGTCATGAAAATAATCTTAATTCTTGATTTAAAAAGTTCAAGCAAGCCTCATTTAAATAAGAAAGAAAACAGCTGTGTTGTGCCAACAATTTGCCACATTTGTGCAATTTACGCACATTAGTGATGTGCCAACAATTTGAGTCTCAGTGTTGTGTCAACAATAGGCTTCTCGGTGTTGTAAGAACCTTTTTGAGACTTGATATTGTTCCAACGATAGTATATGAATGATAGCATTTTAATGTTGTAGCAACTATTTGGACTCACTTTCATTTTCAAATTTCTCAAGTCATAATGGTTCGAATCATAGAATATAAACTATTTCAAACAAAAACTTAATTTTGGCATCTGCTGATTCTATTTGAACTAATTTTTTCTCTAACTATTCTAGTCACTAACCTGATGACCCTTTGATCTCGTTACAAATATTTCACGAGTCAGTCGGCAGTTTTGAAAAAGAATGAAGAATGTTCGAATTAAATATGGGAAAGCTACTGAAAAATCCTTGTAGTTTTATTAGATACCTTCAAAATACTGCTAATTTTAATACAGATCTTCAAAAACTCACAGTTGAGGGGACTCAATCCTGTGATCTGATAAAGAAGACGAAAGTACAAGTATTCAATGTATTGCTGTTTTCACTGCATGCTGGATTACACTGCTAATGAGCTACACTTACAGGAATCGATTATATGTGTTATGTTTATCGTTATTGTTATGGTTTAGTCATCTTTTCTCCCTACTAACAGTGAATTACAACGTACAGGATGTCCGGATAGTGACTTCGCAATTTTAAAGGTGTGTAACGAAAAAAACTATCATCGATAGAAATGCATAATTGCAGAATTTTTATCGGGTAAGGGAGAGAAATTTTAAACATTAATAAATTTACGAATTGGTAACTAATGTTTCAGATGGCGCTGCAGTCTGTAGAAGCTGAATGAGGTTAGTTGCAAGAATCACATGTTACGGTCGCATATGAAAATTTACGGATACCTGTGGCAAAGTCTATACCTGAACGGCACGCATGCATTTCAGCCGTGATATTACTGTTTTTTCAATGGTTTTGTTTCTGAATTTGGTGGTAGAACTGGCCTTTAAAATGATCTAACAGAAAGTTCTGGTGTTACCACTAATTTAGAAAAATTCAATATGGTTCAAAATTTACTGGCTCCCCAATAAAAATACCGCAAACGTTTTTTAATGCAATAAAAGTTTTGGTTTTTCACTTTCAAATCTGTCTACACATTTTCTTCTCATTGTCCCTGTATTTGAAACATAAAATTGGAAATGGTCATTTGAGCTTTAGTCAATGGAAGCACATCATCATACGTTTAAACTTGTTTTTATTTCATAGTTAGATGAAACTGAAGATTTCGACGAACGAAAAAGGATCCGAGACCGGCTCATGAAAGTTCAGCATGAGATAAGAGGTGATAATTTTATGATATCTATATACAAATGAAGAATTTATAAAATATAAAAATAATATGCTTGTTAAAAGTTTTCTCTAATACCAGATTTTATGATTTTGCATGTTTTCCGATCAGATAAGTAAGTATAGTGTGAAATTTTGTTAATTGAAAAATTACTAATTTCAATTGAAAGCAAAGCGAGCGGAAATGATGAAGAGAAGAGAAGAAGAAAGAGATCAAAGATTGAAACAAAAAGTGAAGGAAGCCGATGAGAAGAAGAAGAGAACTCTTAACATGTACGACCAAATGGCCAAATCTGCACCCGCTGGTGCCAAGAAAGTTATGGATGCCAACATATACAAGTACAATGATGGTCAGTAGTCATTTAATTGCTAAAGAAGTAGTTTCAAAAACATTATATAAAAATGAGCAAAAGCTAATTACAAAAACACACAAACATATAAATTAAATAAAGGTAATTCCAAAAATATTAAAATATAGAAGCATATATTAGAATAAAAAAATTAAGAACAGGAATAAGTTCATATCATAAACAAGTTTGATATCTATTAAGAAACATGCAAATGAAGGCATTTTTAAAACGTTCGACATCATAGTTTTGAAGAAAAAAGAAAATAGGAAAAAATGCTGATTTTTCCAAAACTGTAATAAGGTAAGAAAAAAAATGGATTCATTGAATAATAACTGAAGAGAATTATCATGTAAATACTTGCAGAAAAATTCAAAAATCAAAATCGTTTTATCTGATTCGATCGTCGAAATACGAGATTTGTTCAAAAAGTATCCGACCATAATTTTTCGTGCGTGAAACAATAAAGCTAGGGAAGTGTGGTTTGGTGCACGTATGTAAACAATCCAGTGCGCATGCTTGAATTTTTTTCTGCCTGCAAAAGCTACCAGTCGCCAGTAGACCGTTGATGAGTGTGAGGAAGTGAGCTCTGTCGAATTTTCGTCTTTGACAAAATGGCAGGAAAAACTTGAACAACGCCACTACATTGAATTCCCGAGTGAAAACAATTCCCAAGATTCTCCAGTCTCGGAGATGAAGAAATGTTCACCACAGCGAGATAAAGGAGTAGTACAACCACTTCAAAGACGGCCGCAAATCAAGGGAGAGTGAACTCGTTCCGGTAGACCCTCAACATCCAGAATTCAGATCGTTGACTGACTAAGTGAGGACAGGATCAGAGAATTTGCAGACGAGGCAAGCATTAGTATGGGATCCGCCCATTCCATTTTGATTGACGATTTGGTCTTCGGCAATGTCAAAGTCATGCTTACCATTTTCTTTGACTCCAGTGGCGTGGTTCATCACGAATGCGCATTGTATGACACAACAATCACCAAGGAGTACTTTTAAGAGGTTCTGCGTTGCAATCGGCAGCTCTATCACGATAAATGCAGTTGCGTTGTTCACGTTTTTCTTGCCATTTTGTCAAAAATGGAAATGCGACACGTGGCTCTCGCTTGCACTCCCTCACTCATGGTGGTCTGACGGCGACCGGAGGCTTCTGCAGGCACGAAAAAATTCAAGCATGCGCACTAGAATCGCCTGGAAACGTGCAACACACTAACGCACGAAAAATTATGGTCGAATATTTTTGAACAAATTACGTAATTGGAAGTGAACAAGTTGATACAACACATGTATACAGGGTGTCCCGTAAGTGCCTAATAATGCCTTTATCTCATCAACCGTCTGTCGTAGAGGTATGATTCCAATTTAAAAAATGCTCAAAAGGCGTTCAAAAATTACCCTGCACCAGTTTCGAGAGTGAAAATACAGTGGGTCACAAAATAAGAAATACGGTCCTCTTGTCCTCTAACTTCCAATTAGAAAATTGTTGCCATGTATCTCCTGAGGCCAACAGAAAAAATTCCATGTTTCTAAGTCCAATATTCGCTAAGATATTTGAATTCAGAAATCATAGAAAAGTTATGAAAGAACAGCAAAAAGTAACGGACAAGGCCCTTTCCATCATTTATGCTGCCCTTTCCTGACTTTTCTTCGGTTTTTGAACTCGAATATCTCAGCGTATTTTGCACTTAAATATTTGTATTTTTCTTTGTTGGCCTCAGGAAACACATGGCAATAACTTTTTAATTGGAAATGAGAAGACAGGAGGACGTATAGAGATTTAGATTTTTTTATTTAGTTTCGCACTGTATTTTCTCTTTCAAAACTGGTACAGGGTAATTTTTCAAACCCTTTTGAGCATTTTTTAAATTTAAACAAAATCTCTACGATTGACTGTTGATGAGGTAATGACCGCAACAGCACTTACAGAACATCCTGTATATGATGAAGAAACGTTTGTGTCAAAATCAAAAATTTATGTATTTTTAAAAATTTATTTTGTACATTTCAAACGTTTTAGTTGTTGGGTTTCTAAAGCACACATACTAACAGTCTGAAATATATGGGATAAAACATTAAAAAAATCAAAATAATAATACAGGGTAGGCGAAAAGTCCGTGAAAAATTTAAAAAATAAATATCATATCAACCAATTAACGTAAAAAAGAGCTGTTTGCTGTAAAATACTTATTATGGCGTAGAGTTTTTTTAAATGACAAATTTAAAAAATAGTTGAAAATTTCACTCACAGATCGTGCTTAAAAACCTAAAAGAAAACCTCGACATAATACATAAATAGTATCGAAAATTTCCTCCAGTTTATGGATTGGACGATATAGACCCCTGTTATGACCACCCCGGTGTAACCAACACCGAATCGAAGACATGAACCACAGAAGTGATCGACACTCTTCCGCAATCGATATTATTAGCAGATATGGGGGTTGACATAAAACAAACATGCTCAACCTATGGCCCACGGGCCAAATGTGGCCCTTGGTGTCATCCGATGTGGCCCACGACCTCAAACCTAATTTTGCAAAAATTAACTAAGTGACATATTCACAGGTCACTTGAGTGACCAGAGCATTCAAGCGACCCGTGGTGCTGCATCAATCAAGCAGCTCACGATACATTTACAGATCACTCAAGTGGCTCGCGGCATATTTATTGGTCACTCAAGTGAATTGCGGCACAGTTTCATAGCATTTAAGCGGCACTCTGTGTAATAAGTTCCACATCAATTATGTTACAGCGGCACAGTTCCATATCACTCAAGTGGTCCGCTCACATTTTCAGATTACTTAAGTGACCCGTCGCGTTGTTCCCGATAACTTAAGTGGCCCGCAACATGTTTTCAAACCGATGAAGTGGCCCTCACTCACCTAAAGGTTGATCACCCCTGAGATAAAGCATAATTTAGGCCAAGGGTCTTCGCCCTCTCGGGCACGGCCGGTAAAACTGAAACTTCCCACAAAGCTCGCGGGCCATCAAGTCATGCAATTGAATGACATCTTAATAGAAGGACCAGTTGGGTCTCGAGTTAAACAGAGGCAAAAATAATTGAAGACTTATTTGTTCTGAAATTATTTCTTTTATTAATTATCAATTTTTGTTAGTTCTGAAAATATTTTTAACACTGATTTTGAAAAAGTTTTTGATTAATTACTGATGAAATTAATTAATTCTAAGAGATTAATTTTAATCTGAATTCAATCATTTTTTAAATTTCTTCTCCTTATATTTTGAAATCATTTCTTTCAATAATTATGTAATTATTCTTGTATTGATTGTGAAATAATTTACATCAAAAATTACGAAATCATTTCTCTCGTTGATTTCATATGTTAATTTTTTTCACTAATTTTAAAATTGTTTGTTTCAAAATTATTTCTTCCATTAATTTTGAAATTATTTCTTCCATTAATTTTGAAATTATTTCTTTCATAATTTTCAAAATTATTTCTTTCATAATTTTCAAAATTATTTATTTCATTAATTTCAAAATTATTTCTTTCATTAATTTCAAAATTACTCCTTCCATTTATTCTGGAATTATTTTCCCATTTATTCTGGAATTATTTTCCCATTTATTCTGGAATTATTTTCCCATTTATTCTATAATTATTTTCCCATTTATTCTATAATTATTTTCCCATTTATTCTATAATTATTTTCCCATTTATTCTATAATTATTTTCCCATTTATTCTATAATTATTTCTTCCATTTATTCTAGAATTAATCGTTTCTCAATGTTTTCAACAATTCTCTCAAAATGATCGGTGGGCCAAAAAAAAGCTCTGAGAGCTAAATGTGTCCCGGGCCATGCTTTCAAGATCCCTGGTTTAGGTGTAGTTTGAGCATCAAAGAATGCTCATATTGATATGCGAGTTTTATTGAAATATTAATCATGATCTGTATCTTTCACATTCAAGAGTGTTATGTCGAATTTCTACGATACAATGTCATCTAATAGTGAAATTTCTAACTAGTTTTGATTTTAAAAAAAAACAACTCTATCTCTCTTTCGCTCGATCATCATTTTAGCACAAACCGCACTTTTTTATGTCAATTGATTGATTTCTTTTTTATTAATTTTTATAACCATTTTTTTTCCGTGTAACACATTTTAATTTACTGCAGACTTGATGCAGCGCTTTATATCTCCCCGAGTGTTGCTTATACACTATAATTAGCAATTTCATGGACAACTGGTAACATTGTGTTGTTGTTGTCGCCAGAATTGGCAACAACCCGAATACGATCCAATTTCCCATATTTATCTCTCTAAAATGCGTTCACCCTAATAATAATAAAATAATAACATCGTGTATAGTATTTAATTGTATCTGATTATATTTTTTCATACTCTACAATAGTGTTGAAAATGTCAACCTCGGTTATAACGACAAAATTTCATGAAATCTTCGATGTCGTTATAACCGGGTATGACTATATTTGAGTTTATTGAAAAAGAAAAATTTTCTTATTCTTGTCTTCCAGCTACCAGCAGGCCGGATTCACCTTCACCAGCTGCCCAACCTAAGGATCTTGTAGAAGATGCTATACGACAACGTGCAAGAGAAGCTGAACTTCGTAAGAAAAGGATTCTGGCGGCTTATGACCATGCCGCCAAGTCTGGACCTGCTGGCCCGAAAATCGTCAATTTCGATAATTTCAAGAGAGCTGATGGTAAGGAGAGACACCATGTATCACTCACTAATTATGAGAACATTGAGTCCTACGAATGAAATTATTTTTAAATTATCAAACTATACAAGATTTCACACCAACCCTTTAATAATTTTTATTGAATATTATTAGTGTCCAACTTTACACCACCTAGTCCTGGCACTGGTTTTAGTTGCACCTTCAGCATGTCTGGTGGAATACCACAAACGAAGATCGAAAAAGGTAAAATGCATTTACTATTTTATACATATTTTGTGGTCAAACTATGTATTGAGACACTCATAACACTATATGAAACAAAAAAAAAACGTTTCTTTTTCTTGGGTAGAAGTTGTTATTTCTGTGTTTGCTTAGCTCGAATAATCATGAATATGATGATTATTTCCCCCAAACGTTGTTTTTGTGGTGAGCGGTTCGATATTTGTCAATTGGTCATTTACCATTGGTTGCTTGCGTGACTGTCATTGAAAATGACAAAAAAAGCACTTTCGCACTGATAATAAATATAAAAACTGTGCAAATAAATTTTAAAATATAAGTCCCGTATCTGGACATTTAACCAAAAATAAAATTTGAGTTAAAATAAAATTCTAAATTTAATAGATAATAATACTTTTTCCATCTGTGTTCTCACACATGTATACTTCATATTCCCCTTTTTTGCTCTCAAAATAATTACCATGATATTTTCGATGTGTTCACCCTTATAAACATGCTTCAAGTCGAGAATTCTTTGGTGAAGGTTCTCTTTTTGGGTAAATATCCATACTTTCTTTGAATTTTTCTAGATAAGCGTGGAGAAAATGAGATGTGCCATTTGGCGAAACATTGGATATTGTATTTTTGAATAGATTTTTATGCTTTTCCACATGCTCAAGATGGTTTTTTGGTTCAGCTGTTACTTAAGAACCCATTAAGCATGCATATAGATATACTGTATTTTAAGCTTATTTATCAGTCTTTGACTTTTTGAAGTTCTTTTTATTCCACAGGCTCAGATCCTCACATAAGTTGTCTGCTATGGCCTTAACAATCATAATTGTATTGGCTGGGTTTAGGTTGCTTGTTATCTGAAGAGTTCTTGTCAAGATCTGGCTGGTGACTACTACTACTACTTAACCGAACATGCACCTCGTACACATACCTCAACTTTCCGGCCGGTGACTACTGGTTGAGTGTATTTCTTCTTCTGGCTCAGATGTTAGAACAGTTTTCCAACCTTTCTTCGTCATACCCCACCAAAGCATATTGTAAATATTTATGCGCTTTCCCTTCTTCAAGAGACACACGCGGGATTTGTGGGGGGATACGAGGGCCAATGCACCCCCCCCCCCCAAGATGATTGAAAATTGAAAAAAAAATTGTAATTTCCTTGGGGAGATTCTTTGCGTTCCTCTCAAACCTCGAATTAGCCTGTATGCTTCCGGTCCGAAAAGTAGGTCCTGTTTACACCCCTTGCCCACTTTCCGTGACACATAGAGTTCTTATTATTCGAAAACTCCAATCCACGCGTAGCATGCCCAAAAGACTTTCATTTTTCCTTCGAACCGAGCACAACTCCGGTGTATCGCTAAATGGGCAATTTACTAGTTGTCCCGGAAGTGTGAATGTGTATACCTAACAGTATGAGTGGATATCTAGTGTGGTGTCAGATTTTTTCAGTGCTGCCATCTATATTTCAGAAGTGAAGTGAGTGAAGTGTAATGATTGACTATTTGTATCGTTGTAAGCCTGTTGCTCTGTGTAGCAAGACTTTTTAACGGGTAAATCATCTCGCATTCACACCTCGAAATTGTGAATCACAGAAAACCAACTTCAGCTGACCCCCACTGCGGCTGAATGGTAGGGTTCTAACCCGGGTCCTTGCGATGTGAATCCGTCACTATGACCACTCCTTCGATCACCACAGCGGCTGCCCAAAAGATTATTAACCGGATCTAAAGCCGAGGTTTTCAACCTTTGAGACGGTGTGGGCCAAAAAAAAAAAATCTAAGAAGCCCAATGGCCAACTTGTCAAATATACAACCCTATAATTATTAAATAATTTTATTTATTCTGGGATCTTTTTTTTAAATTAAATATGAATTTCCATTAATTTTGGAATTATTTCCTTGTTAAATATATAAGTTCTCATCAATTCTGAAATTATCTTTCCGTTAGATATGAATTTGCATTGATATTTAATTGTTTGCCTTACCATATATGCATTTTCACCAGTTTTTAAATTATTTTTTCTTTGGATATGAACTTCATTAATTCTTAATTTTCTATTAGTTCTCAAATTATCAAATATTTAATTTTCATTGAATTCGAAATTATGTTTTCAATAGATGTGAAAATTTTCGCGGTTCTGACATTATTTTTCCACCAAATATGATTTTTTAACTAACTCTGAGAAATCATTTTGTCATCACATATGAACTTTTAAAAATCCTGATCGCTCCCACTAAAAGTCCAGTCACGCCCCCCCCCCCTCCTTAAAAACTATATTGTTCCGTTATGAGCCGTTGGCACCACGTTGAGAATCACTGTGTTTTTCAGGTTTCTTCTAATCGTCAGTCATCCTCAGTTGTGGGCATCACAGTCGTATTTTATGTGATCGGTGACGTTTTTGATCGAAGCGTTTACAAACGCTCTCCTACAAATAATAGGTCTTTCATACTTCTCAATATTTTGCATTTATATTGATGTCCGACTATTCTGCTTGATATGTTTATTTGTGCTCGATTGTATTAAAAAAATAAAAATCAAATGCATATTTTTGCAGCTCCGATGACCCCAGTCTCTGACATGGACAAACCCAACTTTGGACGTGGTGAAGAAGACTTAGACCCTATGGAACGGGCCATAAGAGCACGGAAAAAAGAGGCCGACGAACGGAAGAGAAGAACATTAGCCGCTTACGACATTGTAGCCAAGACAGGACCCGTTGGTCCTAAGACCGTTGTCCTGGAAGAATTTCGGGATCTGGAAGGTAAAAACTATCATGCTAGTTTCTTATTACTTTTTTAAATTTTATTTTCGCATGACGCTGATCTGATTCGCGCTTTAACCGTTTATATAATGACGGTACTTTAAAGTACCAGGTTAGATAATTTGTTTTGAACTAACCGTTAAAAATTTTTTTTGTCTTTAATTATACAAATACAAGGCCACAACAGGCAAAATGCCCAACTAGATGGCTGAGAAAAAGGATGCCCATAACAAATATGAATATGGATGTCATACATGGCAAAATAGATCAAAAATGACCTACCAAATAATTTTATTATTATCTCTCTCATTACATTTATACTTTTATTTTAATGTATTATAATTTTCGTATATTCTACTTTTCACAATGTCGTATGCGAAAGTTAAAACCGTGCGGAGCGAACAGAACAGTCTCTTGAGATTAAGCGCCATCTATTGGGAAAAGTGTAAAGATTTAGTTTCAGTTCCTTTGATATCATCTTCGGCAAGGGTGCACAAACTTTTCAGGCCGCGGACCAGAGACTTTTGTTTACGGGTTGGCAATATGACCTGTATTTTTTCCCCTTAATTTCAATAAGGCTTAATTGAATTTTTGGAATCGAGAATTTAGATTATTTTCATGACATAATAGATTGATAATTTTCATAATATCATTTATAATTAATTATGGTCATTTAAATATATTTATCTCACATATTCGTCAAACATATATGGTACTTCTTTTTGGTGAATTACATTTTTGCCCATAGCGTCTTGCAGTAGCTTTAATTTCCCGCAATTGTTGTCGATGTTTCAGCAATTTTTTTGGCTGTAATTTGCAACTTTACTTTTGCAACTGCCTTTGACAATTTTTTTTCGCCGTAACTAGGTTATATCCCGTATAGATACCGTATTTTTATAAAGGAAATATGGTCAGCCTAGGCATTCATCGTGTTGTGTGTATTGATATTTTTCTAGTGGGACACCTTCTGAAGTGCCGGGTGGAACTCATTCGCGGGCCGCAAGTTGTGCACCCCTGAACTACGGTATTGTTTCCAGCAGTTCCTTAATCTTCGAAATTAATGGTTAATTTTAATGGTCGTGTAAATGTTAACGGTAATGGTTAACGAATTAATGGTAACTAAATAAATAATGACTCTCACATAAATACCGGTCTTTTTAAAAAAAGAAATTAAAATTCTTTGAAGTTTATCAACGTCAACAGATGGCAGCAGTACAACCGAGATTGAATTGTTTGATAAACTGATATTGAATCGAAAAAAAATTTTGCGCGGGTTTTTTTTCTCTTTTGACTGTCACTATCAGTTTTACAGCAGAAGAACGAAAAAAAAAAAAAAAAAAAAAAAATATATATATATATATATATATATATATATATATTTAATTCTCCCGATACATAAATTAGGAAAAAAGTAAAATTACGTGTTTCTGCCATTTCAAGAGCCATTTATTTTGGCGAAGTGCGGGGAAAAAAAATTCACCTACAATAAATATTATTTTTTTCGATGAGTTATAAAGTAATGTTATTATTAGATAAAGTTCTCTCTCCTAAACGGTGTGCCGATGACTGAATTAAATCGTGCGCAACATGTGGTGCTAATTGCATGGGGAGAGGGGGGAGGGAAGCAAAATTTTATCAGTGGCAAATTTCAATTTTTTGAAGGGAAAAAATTAAGTCTATACTAAAATCGAACCTTATTAAAGTTGGGATGGGAGTAAAAAGCCCCAAATACAAGCCTGTGTGTGCGTGATATTCATTTTTCATCATTGGCCTCATTAGGATTTAATGAAACATCCCTTATATACGCAATCGCCCCATACTTTAGAAAGATCTACCGTTGTGCCCCAAAAAAATTCAACGACATCTGAAAAATGTGAACTTTTGATGCAACTATTCACGTGGCACTCTTAGAACCATGACTTGTCCCTCTGTTGCACGTGTACTACTACCACTAAACCATACATGTACCTCGTCCACATTCCGCTGTGGAATTTCTAACGAATTGGTTGCACGTGTACTACAGATTGCCTACCTTTGTATTAGAATTTGAAACACCTTGCGGCCGCATTGGTGATGGGCGAAAGGTCAGTGCTAACTGGTGAATATAACCATAATCCCAATTTTTACTTTCAATTTAACTTCATCCTAGAATATCACATGACACGAATAATTGATGGTGACTATGATGAACTGTTTGTGGGATCTCTGGGAATTAAGGCAATTATCCCTAATTCAAAGTCTCACGGCTCAAGCTACGAGATATGAATCGCTTCAGAACAAAATAAACGAAATCTCATCTCATTTCTAAAAATGCCACGAACGTAAAAAGTTTCAGAATTCCTATTCTAAAAGTTCATGGTAAAAATCCACTTGATTTTAAAGTATATACCGAACTACGAACTTTTACCATAATGTTTTGGAGAAACTATTTTCCGGTCGATAGATGGCAGCAGAAGTTCCATATCTCAATTACACTGTATTCAACATTGTTATAGACTCCATCTGAGTTTCAGAATTTAATCTATAGATGTCAGCACGATAAATAGTTTGGTCATCCAATCACATCAACGGAATGACGCGCGAAATTCAAACCATATTTTCAAAGAAATAATCACTCATTCTTTGATACCTTATAATTAAAAAAAAAAAAAAATTATGATTTTTTTTTTCGGATAGATATACACTAATAAAAAGGGGCTAATATTATAGATAACTATTTTAACTGTTCAAGTTATAACTCTTATAGCTAAAATTATAATATTGTAATTATTCTGGTAATTTTGGTTGGAAAGCAGTGCCGCCTTGAGGCCCATGCACTATGCCATTAAAGCATTTTTGTCTGAAGAGAAGGGGGGGGGGGGCTTATAAAAATGAGATCAGGTGGAAATTTTCAAGAATTTGCCTCCTCAGAAAAATCACATGTACCGAGATCCCACGATACTTTAAGACGACCCTGTTAGAAAGCTATAATTTTTTTGGGTTAAAAAAGTATTTTTTTTAATTTTATACATGAAGCTAATCAAGTCTTTATTCCACAGTTAATCCAGATGGCACCTACGGTAAGAAAGTGGACACAACCGCAGCATTCCACGCTGGGGTACCTATTGCTGCCGGTGGAAAGCGGTAAATAAAATCACGAAATGATGGAAAAAAGAGAAAAAAAAACACATTATGCATATGCAACCTTCGATTCAAAAATTGAAGAGAATTATGGAATTATCTCATTGTTATCGAAATAATACAGAAAAATAAAATAATCTTGTGCCACGAGATGTAATTAACGGTCCGAATTTCCATTGAATTTCCTTTGTTGCTTTTTTTTGAATAACAAATAAATTGAATTAAAACAGAGTATATACAGTTATTTGAATTTTTTCTTATTTATTATAGTAATGGATAAATTATATTAAAAAAATGCATACATATAAGTACAAATACATGTAAGAGAGGTGAAATGAACTTTAATATAATAGTTGAGAATATGATTGTCGATACACACCAATATATACCACCACCACAGGCAGCTGAAATGTATGGTGTGATTCATATATGCATACAAATATATAATTAACGTTCCCTTTTTTTACTCTGTGTAGTTTTTCTCAAAAACTGCTTATTGGAATACTGCGAAATTTTTAGGATACCTTAATGGGACCATGGGAGAGAGGTTTATGAAATAAAAAAAATAAAAAACTCAATTTTCAACCACCAGGGTGAAAAAGTATCGTTTTTTATTGCACTTTACATTTTCCCATGGACCATATAACATATGTACCAAGTTTCAATGAAATACGCTCTCCAGAACGGGCACTACGAAGGTCGGAGTAGTGTCAGTATACTGAAATATTTATACTGGTATTTTACTAGTATACCGGTTGTTTACTTATTTTCGCGACATTCACTCAAGTTTTTTTCCCTCATCTTCTCTGTCTCCGCCTCCTTTCCCCCGTAAACATAGAAGCTGAAAAATTTGATAATTTCCGTTCATATTTTGTGATGGTAAGCAGTAATCTATTAAATGTATTTATTCATTTATTTACAACAAGAACGCCTTCTCTGAGTTTGTGTTCCAGATGTTTCACTAATAATGGACTTTAATAAATAAATAAATTTATTAATAAATTTTCCTCAAAAATTTTAGTTGTTTCAATATTTTTTGCAAGGTTATTTAACGACCACACTCTCATCTGCAATGAGTGCAGTCGCGTAAAGGTTGCTTTCAGTAAACGACGTCATATGCTCTTTGTCATCTGACTTAATGTCGGCTGTTAGTGCTCGTGTAGTTTGCCGCATGCTGTCGCTTCCGGCGGACGACCGGCCTCAAGATTAAAAAAACTATCTAAAATTTTATTCGCAGGAGGGCCATTTGCCCATGGGCATGTAGGGCATTTGCCCAGGGCCCTAAAGAACCTCCAATTTGAGACTGGACACCCTGTATATATTGTGTAGGATTTTCCATGAAACAAAGATTTGAGTCCATACAATGAATTGGGGATGATTTTAAATGTCTCGAGAAATTCGAGATAAAAAAATTCATGTAAAGGAAAAAAATTGCTCCAATTTTTCAAATTTGATTAAAATTTTTTGTTACCCTGGAAACAAGGTCCCACATTCATATCCACCACATCCTGGAGCAGGGCTCCTAAGGCAATAATCTTTTGCGGGGGCTCAGATCAGACTTTCATGGGCCGCTTTATGAATTTATACCTCGAAAGTACAAAAAATGATAAAAATGGAACCCTGAGCTGGGACCATGTTATCCCCATCCATGTGATACCATGAACATATTTCTTTCAAATATGGGACGCCTTTCAATTTCAAACCCAAACGAGAGGAATAAAAAAAAATCAGAGGAAAATGTGAGCTTTTGTCAGATTGAAATGTCATCGTGTGGCTCACGAGATGGCTCTTTGGAGCCCTATCTTGGGAACACATTCACGCATCCCCCCCCCCCCCCCCCCAATTAAAAAAAATAAGTGGCACGAGTGAGATTTCCTGATCTCGATATTGTACATAGGTTAGAAAATTAAGTCTTAGATAGTTTTCAGTAGTTAACATGCTCAAAAGAGGGCAGCACCATAAATGAAAATACTGTAACAGGAAAATTGCATGGGTGTTTGCCCACAATACAATAACATAGGAAAAACTTAATTTTATCAGTTTTCACAAAAACTTCCAGGTTGGTCTTGATTTTGAATGCTGGAAAATCTTTAATTGGCGGAAACCTGCTTGATGAAGTGAGAAGTAGGGTGATCATATGATCCGTTGGTATTTTATATGTAGTCAGGGCCGCAACTAGGAGGGAGGAGGCGGGTCTCGTGCCCCGGGCGATAGACCCCAGGGGGCGCAAATTTCATTCTGAAACCTCTCCTTCAACATTACAAGGGGGGGCGTCAAAATGCATGTTTGCCCCTGGTGACCAAGCATCTAGTTGCGGCCCTGTGTATAGTAGAACTTGGATAATTCGAGCATTTACGAACTCCTCTTGAGTTTTATATCTAATTTAATGGTGAAATTTTTTCTCCCCCAAACTTTCCGGATAACTCCAAGTTGGGGGGAAAAATTTTGCGAAAGAAGCCAGACTTTACTTCAATCGATCAAGTTGTTAAACAACAAGTTTTTAAAGCCTAATGAAAGTTTGTGAAGTCTGATTTTTCTCTTAATTAGAACCTTATTCGGTGAGTTGGTTACCAATTTTTTTTAGCCATCATTGGCAACGATGGCCGCAGCATTCAGACAGAAACTCAAATAATAACAGACTTGGCTTGTTTTCAAAACAATAGCTATGTATACACTCATGGGCGATGATATTTGTTCACCAAGAACGTAAAATACCCTATCAGAGAGAGCATTACATAAATAACTGAATTTCGTGGGCTTTTATGCTAATGATATAAGTTTAAAAATGCGTCGCGTATGCTACAGAGACACTGTAAACACGAACGGGCAGCCTTACCAAATGGTGACTGGTCGGTCACCCATGATCGTGAAAAGCGAGTGAGTGCTCTAGACAGCGTTTAAATACCGTATCCGTGGGGACTCAACAAGTGGCCGCAGACAAACGTGAAAATATAATTTATTTCAATAAAAATAATTCAATAGAAAAAATATTTATATGCCACAAATGTTATTAATATTTTCATGGATCAAAATGAAAAATTAGACCCTTATTCAGTGAGTTGGAGGTCCGCCGATTTTTTTTTATCCATTCTACTTCATATTCCTCAAGACAAGAAAGTTTGAGAGACGCTGCACTAGACCACTACGTTTCAGAAGCACAGATATTTTCCTCCCTTATTTTTTTTCCCTCCTTATAGAGAGTACACATCTAACACAGAACAGGATTACTACTGCACTACTACTACTACTACTACTAAACCGGACATGAATCTCGTCCATATTCCTCTGCGGAACTTCTAACGAATTGGTACATGTTGGAATCTGTGTGTATGTATAGTGAACCTTACGTGAAGTTTGCTTATAAGGAAGATCCCTGCCCCACAATAATGGGGCTGACAGGGCTCAAAATCGAAACTATTCTTATCAATTTTGTTTTTCACATTATGAATTCACTGCAGAAAGGGCCCATAAAACATCTGGTTTGGGAGGCCCATGAAATATCCTAAACTGGGGGGGGGGGGCTGACTCAAGATTTGGGGCCCGTGAGGAATATGAATGTCTGTGCTTCTGTAGCGTAGTGGTAAAGCACACTCTCCCGGATCACGAGGGGACGGTGGTTCGATTATCTCCGCTGAGTCATGTAGAATTTCCTCCTCAGAAATTTCATTTCCACTCTGCGCATCCAGTAATTTATATTTTAGATCAAGAAATATCACTTGTCCTGGAGGCCAATGACTTCACCCCCCCCCCCACATAAGATGACCATATGTCCCAGTTTCCGGTATATTCCTGAGTTTTTTATTAATGAAAAATAGTTTCGATAATTACGCGATCCAATCAAAATTAGTTTCGGTTTCACTAGACTCACTAGAGGCATCTATTGTCAGTTTCAGATCCTTGATTTTATGTGTGTTTAGGTGAACCATATTTTCTCTTTTTTATTCTTTTCTGAAAAACCAATTTTTTTTTAAAATACGTACTACAATTTATTATTTCAACAATGTTTAAGAAAGTTGAGTTCGCTTAGAACAAAATCATGTGTACTGAAATATCGGCTAATACGATTTTCTTTTCCCAACTTGAACCTCAAGCCATGAAACGTGTCAAGATAAAATAGTTTGTTTTTCAGCGTCATCTGTCTTTGACTTCAAATGATACTTCATGATTTTACACGTATGATATTACGTTTCTGTGATATCTTTTTACTTTCTATCGTTTCTTTTATCCGAAAAATTAATTTCTCAAACATTTACAGAATATGATTATTTTGATAAGTCCCACCCACGTAGTGTGGGCTCAGATATATAGTGAAATATCGGTTTATACGATATTTTTTTTCTGCCGCCATGAGCATGAACATTGAAAAATCGTTTAAAAATTAGATGTTCGTTGCAAATGTATTTCGTACTGCTTATTTATTATGTTTTGAAAGTAGGAACCAAGGCTGGACGAATCTACTATTGTCAGATATGCCCGGGAGCACGGAACATGTAAAAATTTTGACCGGCATATATTTTTTTATATGCCTATACGTTCTAAGAATATACATTTCCAATCTTGAACGGCGATATTTTCGGAATGACGAAAAGCGTTCAAGGACATACTGTCGGAAAAATTGTATAATTAGCATAGGTGAGAAGTGGACATTCGCCCTCCCTCGTTTACTATACACACCCCCTGGTGATTCACCTTCTCCCCCGTTCGAAGAGCCTGTATTTGCCTATGCGGAAAACACTCTCTGAAGAAAATACATGTAAATTAAAACCTCGATATAACGACACTCTATGAATCCAGTAAAAATATTGTTGTAGAGAGGTTATCGCGTTATACCGAAAGTTATTATCATCAGTCGTTGCCAAATTTATGTTGTTTTTGGCATATGTTTTGCATATGTTGTACAACCACCATAAAATTCACTTATAAGTGTTTATTCACAACAAAAAACTTTATTGATTAGTTGATTAATAAAATTCAGTTAGTTTCACACTGTAAAGTATTTTATAGCACAATACTTTTGTGTACCGCACAAAAAGTAGCTTCACGGCAACTTCATTAACAATTTCAGAGGTTGGATTGAGAAAAAAAACTGATGTTGTTAGACGCCGTCGAAAGAATAAAAAACTGGTGAGGAATTAAAAAATATATCGAAGGTGATTTTGAGAGAAATATAGAAAATATCGTTGCGTAGCAGTTGCAAAATCTCCTGAAAAATATCGTTATAGAGAGATTTATCGTACTAAAGGGTATTGCTGTACCGAGAGGAGTTTAACATTAGATGTACACCAAAGGTCTTCGATCTTTTTCTAGTCGTGGGCACTGCCTGGACCTATCATCAAAAGAAAGAGCTTCCTCACGTCAAACTTGACATACGAATGTATCAAATCTGAATGATTTCAATCCTTGAATGCAAATTATAATCCGGGCAAGTAATTTCAGACGAGTTGCACTTAAAATATTCAATTTTTCTGTGTAAAATTCCTAGTTTTCATTATCTCAACACATTTCATCGTATCCTATACTCAGCTCCTCCAAAAGGCTTCAGCATATCTCAACAAGAGATATTTCAAGTCCTGATTGATAATTTTTGTAATTATTGCCAGGAGCGGCTTAAGCAAGGGTGTAAGGAGTGCGGTGAATCCAGATGGCAGGTTTTAAGGGAGAGCAGCCTAGGCATTTATTTAGACACATAAACTTTTAAAATTTTGAAAAATAAACATTCACAAGACATCGGCACTCTTGATTTTTCGAGCCATATCTTGACAACGAAGATTTCGAAAAAACTTAGGGGGAACAGGCAGTGCCTGGGGCCATAATACCAGAAACAAGTATGGACTATATCACAAAAGGCAAGGGTGCTGTTTTGTGCAACCACCCAGTAATTTTTCCGGAGCGGCCAAATAAAAGGCAAAGAAAGAATTTGGATTCTCACTTTGCCCAGGGCCGGGAGCATCAGAACCCCTTTTATCGGAGTTTTACTAGGTTCAAATTCATGATGTAGATTTGAGATAAAGTGAAAGACTTCAACACAAAAAGAAAAGCAAATATGAACTATGGCGCCTTACTGAGATAGATCACTGATAGCTGCATTGTGGAAAAGTTATATGGCGTAATTAAGAACAGTGAGATAACTCTGGACCAAGAAACGCGAATTTTCTTAAAAAGCGGGATGTATGCGAAGAGCATCTAGTTGAGTAAACAAAAGTGTGCGGCTTTGGACGAAAAACAAAAAACAAAAACATGTTTATCCCAGAGTCCAATGACAATTCAGCCTCCCAACAGGAAGGCTGGCCGTCTTTAGAGGCTTTGCACTCAGGTAGCAGGTGAGCTCGAGCTGAACCTGATTATTGCCCAATTTAAATGACCATTATCTGTCATTGAAAGTTCTTTCAAACACAGATGGTGCCATTCTCACGCACCTCTTATTTTCACAAACATTGTAGATTCAATAGTGGCGTAATCCCCGTCCCATCACTCTGAAGCTATGTTCTGCACTTACACAGTCGGAGTATTTCTTTCTTCATTCTTCAAAGGACTGCGTCACTCAATGTCCGACTTCATTAGCGTACACAAAGGGGGTAGGAGCTGAGGCTCTAACCCCATCCTCTTGAGCCGAAATTGCAGTGTTATTTTGCAGAAAAAAAAGTAACTCCTTTTTTCAGAAGGAAAAAGAATTTGAACTCTCGCAAACGAGAATATCCTGCTTACGCCCATATCCGACTTCAATAGGATGTTTTACATCCAGGACATTTTGCTGAAGAACCATTCACTTTGCTTCAGTTTTTTTTTCTAATGAAGCCATAAAAAATCTGCAATAAAAATTTGCTTTAAGCCTTATCTTTAACTCTCCATAACATTTTGTTAGGGTTTGAAATTGAATCCTATTCTTTGTACAAAGAACTGGCACTCTTTTAAGCTATGTAAAGGGAATCCTATTCAAAAAAAGCTATAGAAAAAAAGCAATGACCCCCAGCAATAATTTTTCTCTTCACTGGTGGGCAGGGCCATCTTAAGAGTATCATACGGCCCCCGGGACAAGTTATTTTCCAGAGCCTCTATCTGACAAATTTATATACTTACTCTCGAAAATTTCCAGATCTCATTTTTGTGAGCTCCCTTCTCTTAAGGTCTCCGGACCGTGTTCGGGTGTTCCTATGCATCAAGATCATGGGTACAAGGGTGATATTGACAGCCCTTGTGCCCGGATCCATTCTCATCTTTTTTTTTTCACTCTAAAAATTCACTATACAGGGGATCCGTGAAAAGTCGGATCTAGGGGACTGCCCCGATGATCCCAGCCTAGAGGCCCTGCTCCAGCATGTGGAGGCCATGCTCAAGACGGCACTGCTGGTGCCCCAACTAGAAAGACTAGTGGGGACAAAATCTCCACCAGTTAACATGTAAAAAAAAGGCTTGGTGCATCAAACGAAAACGGTTGTTAAATTTGAAAGATATTTTACGCATTTTCATTCACGGTTACGGAAACGTTTAGCTTCATCTTGGTGGAGACATTTCCCCACATTATTAATAATTAGGAATCGTACCCGAGTCAACATCGGTCAACAATAATAAAACTATTCAACAAAGAGAGTCAAAAACAATCCTCAAAACAAATCAGATCACAACAATGGCTTTACGAAACGTAAACATTGTTAACTCAAAAAAAAAAAAATCCTAATAAATTTCGTAGCCTAATTGATTTCATCGCAGAAATACGAAAACAATCCCATTTCCGACATCGGAACGACGAAACAATCGTAACTCGCCAGCGAAAAACTCTCGCGTCGCCGCGAATAGTCGTAAAAGTCCGAGGATAATTTTATCTGGCGAGGCAGGCATAAAAATTGTAGTGACCTTCGGCACGTGACAGCTGTTATCCAATCACAGGCGCTGTCATTTAGCGCCTTGTTGTTTCCAATCCGCCATTAGCCGTCACCATCCTCGAGCAAGGTACTATGGTGATCCCGTTTACGAGAAGAAAAATTTTTTTTTTCGGCCGTTTTAAATGGGTGTTGAAGTGACTTAATTGGAAAGGACACCGTTTAGAGTCCTTTGGACGTGATTAAAATCATGGATACACCATGACGCACCCGAACTTTGTTACAAATGGCGCCAGCCTCGAAGATTGTCACACAAATTTCTTTGCTTTGGTAAGTTTATAAAAACTAGTTTATACTGTTGTGAGAGAGTAAGCAGTGTGCGAGTGTGAGTGTGTGGGAACCCTAAGGGCGAAAGACCTATTATAGGCCATAGGCATCACCATTGTTGCCTAACAATAGACATCGCACCTCCAATTTGACAATCATTTCTTTATTATTATTGAATAAATCGGATTTATTTATTTTTGACATGATCGTTGGTTTTTAGCATGATTGCGGCAACCCGTTGCGATGTAAATAAACGCGGCGATTGGTGTTTTAAATGCATTGTTGAGTAAATATTTATTAATTTTTTTGAATGCAATATTATTGAGATCGTTCTTATTGTTGTCATTATTTTTTTTGGGGGGGGGGGGAAATTATAAGCGTGTGATATATTGCATCTAGGCCTCTCCAGTGTCTTTGGATGTGACTAGTTTTAGCGTTGATTGATTGGTAATTGATTTATCAATTGTTTTGATAGAGGAAAATATATCGATTCAATATTTAAAGAGATCGCTTTTAATTTTGATTTTTCTAATATTGTTGTTGAGAGGCTTTTATTTTTGTATTCAACATGATTATAAGATACTGCTACAATTGATGTTTGGAAGATACTTAGCACCATTGCTATGCGTTAATGATCAGTAATTGATGCATTCAACATGTTGTTTTGAAATAAGATCCGATTATTGGTTTTGAAGCCAAATGTTAAAAAAAAAAATCCAGCTACCTTCTCTACCCATAGAGCTATAAGCAGGGCTGGACAAATCACACACACACAAAAAAATCTAGGTCTAGGTTCCAGAACAATTTTTTAGGTGTCAAAAATTTTCTTTTACCCGAAGAAAGAGGTTCAAATAATGCTTCTTTTGACTTTTTCAGGGCATAGTGACCCTCTTTCATGTTGGCAGGTATGCTGCTTTAAATTCCAAACATTTTGTGTGGCTATCAGCCTGCAATTTTGTAATTATAGGAAGAAAATTTTTTAAAGTTTTTAGCTGTTATGTCCAGCTCTGGCTATAGGTTCAATTACTGATTATAGGGCAAATGTGGAGAAGTTGACACGATAGCTTTATGCCATCTAGTTGTTTGTAAAAAAAGTCAATAACATGTGCATAATTGCCATGATACATGAGAAAGGTATTCATTGAAAATTTAGTGAGATTTTGATGCATGGATGGTGCAATGTTGTTGAGAGAGAAGAGGCTTTTATCATTCTTAATGTGCTGTTACAATTGAGATTTGAAAGACTTCTAGCATCATCATAATGCGTTAATAAGCGGCAATCGATACTTTGGTTGCCATTGATTTATTCAAAATGGGTTTTTGAGATAGAAGATTGACACAAACTTTTTTGCTTTGGTAAGTTTATAAAACCCAGTTTATACTGTGAGAGTAGAGGGGTGTGTGGGAGCAATAAGGGAGAAAGACCTAGGCCATAGGCATTACCATTGTTGCCTAACAATAGACATTGCTATTGTCCAAGCACATTTAATTAGACAATCATTTCTTTATAATTATTAAAATAATCTGATTTATTTAACGATATTTATTTTTTTAAATTGAGCATGATTGCAGCAGTATATCTCAGTGTTAATGAATGCGGTGATTGTTTTAAAACTAATTGTTTGAGAAAAAATTGAGATTTATATTTTTATGCAGTATTATTATTAATTCAGGGAGGGGGGAGATTGTTAGCATATAATATATTAAATTTATGCCTCTCAGGATTGTCTTGATAGAGGGGGAAAAAAATTCAATATTTTTGAAGAGATTTCTTATTTTGTTTCATGGACATATGTCGTGGACATATTGTTGATGAGAGGCTTTTATTATATATAACAATAAGACTCTCATCAACAACAATCGTGATGCTTGAATATATTCAAACATTATGATTTATAATGTGCTGTTACAATTAGGATTTGAAAGTTTTTAGCATCATTACAATGTGTTCATGGTCAGTGATTGCTGCTTTTATTGTTATTGATGCAATCAAAATGTGATTTTGATCTAGACGATTTGTCATGCAAATTTCATTGCTATGATAAGCTTATAAAAACTAGTTTATACAGTGGACGCTTGATTTTACGAACTGCACCTTTCTATGAACTAATCTTTTGGTCCCAGGTAACATACTATTGTTTCAAATGTGTTTCTCATTTATAAACATTCGATTTTATAATTTTCACTCCTACTTCATCACACACACTTACACACTAACCCCAGCCATATCGCTATACTGTAATTTACTGCCGTTGGGGCTCCATCTATTGGTGGTCTCCTCAAGCTTGTTAAGGAAAATATTTTATTTATTGTTTTTTTCCTGGTTCGAACCTGATGGCAACTTCCATAGTGGTAGACAAGCATCATTTTCATTTCGAACGGGTTTGTAAAAACTAGCGTTGACTGTATGATGTGAAAGAATAGTGTATGTGTTTGGGAACCCTAGGGGGGAAAAGGCCTATTATAGGCCATAGGCATCTCACCCTTGTTGCCTAACAATGGACATTGCTATTGTCCAAGCACCTTAGACAATCATTTCTTTATTATTTAAATGATCAGATATTGGTTTTTAGCATGATTGCTGTATCCTGTTGCAATGTAAATAAACATGGTGATTGTTGTTTTAAAATGCATTGTTGAGTAAATATATTTTTGGATGCAATGTCAGAGATTGTTATGATTGTTTGTGTTGTCATTAGTTTGGGGTGACGGCCGAAACTGGGTAGGGGAGAGTGCAACGGTCCCAAGCAGTTAAATTTGGGGGCGATCAGTTTTAGGTGGAAACAAAGAACACCCTTATAAACTTATCAAATTTTAAAGTTATGGGGTGGAAGAATCATATTTGTTTTGGGCAGCAAAAACCCTAGTCAAGGTCCTGGGAGAAGAGATTGTAAGCATGTGATATATATATGACATTTAGGCCTCTAGGTTGTCTTTGGATGTAGATTTTGATTTTAATCTTAGCATTGATTGATTGGTAATTGATTTATTTGTTGCCTTGATAGGAGAAAAAAAAATTCGATATTTGAAGAGATTTCTTCTTATTTTGTTCCGTGGACCTTGATGAAAGAGAGGCTCTTTTATTGTTATATTCAAACATCATGATTTATAATGTGCTGTTACAACTATGATTAAAAAATTTTCAGTATAATTGTAATTTGATAATGATCAGTGATTGGTGCCATTCAACATGTTATTTTGAGATAAGATCAGGTTATTGGTTCGAAAAGGTTCTGAAGTTGAAAAAGTTAAAAATTTCTAGCTACCTTCTCTCTACTGATCAGATCGCTATCAGTTCAGTTACTGATTATAGGTGAAATATAAGCCTTGGATGAAATGGGTTCATAGAATTGTTTATATAAATATAAATACAACTATATATGACATAACACATGCGTAAATAGATGCAATATTGTTGACGAGAGGCTTTTATGATTCTTAACATGCTGCTACAATTGGGATCTGAATGATTTTTAGAATCATTACAGTGCATTAATAATCAGCAATTGAGGCTTTTGTTGTTATTCATGGATTCAAAATGTGTGATTTTGAGATAGAAGATTGTAACACAAATTTCTTTGCCTTGACAGGTTTATAAAACTTGTTTATGAAGTGGATAATGGATTTCACAAACTGCACATTTTTAGGATCTAATCTTCTTTTAAAGTTCTTAAAAGTTCATTTATGAACTTTTCAATTTTATGAACTAATATTTTTAAAAATTCTGGACTGGTTTGTAAAAATGAACATTGTATATTATGCGAGAGTAGAAAAGATTGTAGGAACTCTAAGGGCGAAAGGCCTATAATAGACGTAAGTAACACTAGTGATGTCTAACAATAGACATAGACATTGTCCAAGCACCCTTTATTAGACAATCTTTTCTTTATTATTATAACGATCAGATTTATTTAGTGATACCTATATTTTAATTATTATTGCAGCAAACCGTTGCGATGTAAATAAACATGGCGATTGTTTGACAAATATTTGTTTTTAAATGTATTATTATTGTTGCCATTATTTCAAGGGGGGGGGGGAATTGTAAGCATGCAATATATTACATCTAGGCCTCTCGGGTGTCGTTGGATGTGTGCTCTGAATAAAATTTTAGCATTGATTGCCTTGATAGAGAAAAATTTAGTATTTATTCAATATTTTGTGAGATTTTCTCTAATTTTGTTTTATGGATCTCAACATAATATTGCTGATGAGAAGCTTTTATTGCTATATTCAAATATAGTGATTCTTAATGTGCTGTTACGATTCAGATTTGTAAGGTTTTTAATACCATTGCGAGAGTCATTAATGGTCAGCAATTTATGCTTTTGTTATTCACTAATTCAAAATGTGATTTTGGAATAGAAGAGATTGTGTGTGCAACACACAAACTTCTTTGCTTTGACAAGTTTATAAAAACTGTTTATACAGTGGACGCCTGATTTTATATGGACCACATGTTTTTATGAACTAGAACTTTTGGTCCTAGATAATATATTATTGCTTCAAACATCTTTCCCATTTACAAACTAATTTTCACGTCTGTCCTCAGGGATAAAAAAAAAAAATTTGCAATTTTATTTTCAAATTAGAAAAATCCATATTTTGTTTTTCATAAATTACATATTTTTCTGCTTTTGATTTTTGTGAGGAATTCAACTATTGGCGTTGCCTGTGAATATGAAACTTGGAATTATTTGTGTGATGTGTGCATACTGAGAAATATTGTGAAATGTATATCAAGATCGGGGCTTGACAAGTTGCCCTGGCGACTAAAAAAATTCATATTTGCTTCTAAAATTTCTGTGTGGTCATTGAATTGGAGTGTGAGGATGACATAAAATATTTGATGTCTGTGTCGTGATATTGATATCTGCGTGTTCTCAAGGAAGAGAATCGTCAAGTCGCACAGCAACATGGGCAGAGATACGGGGGCAAAGTGGAGTCGACTGATCTAACCTATGTGTATATATGAATCGTGCTCCCCCCCCCCCCCCACACACACACACACACACACACACTTCCAAGTCTATCTCTGCCTATGCTCAGCAAAACTCAAAATAAATATTTTCTATACTATTAACATAGTTTTTCTCAGTGAAAAACATATGCTAGGCTTCTGAGAAGTGTTTTCATAAAAGATTGAGCTTGTTTTGGAGTGGAAAATTTTTTTTCTTTGATTTTTTAAGCCTTGATCAAAGAAGAAATGATAGTGTAAAGCATATGGATCTCATGAATTTACTTTTACAATATTAAAAAAAATATATTCTTCACCTAGTGCAGAGTTCTTGAAACTTTTTTCTACCAGGAAATGAGAAAGCAGCTGGGCCGGTCTGATTTTGTCCAACACATAAAAACCTACCAAAAATGGCACCTTAAAACTGCACTTGCAAACATTAAGCTTTTCAATGGTTTCATTTCGTTGTTATTCTTTATCTAACTGTACAGCTATGTACAGTTGATCCCTCTTATAACGTTCCCACTTATAAAGTTTTCCCGCTGAGTAAGACTTATCAACTGTAAGTGATTCTCATTAAGATTTCCCGTTTAAAGCGTTTTCCTGGTTACAGTGTTTTTCATGATAGTTTTTTGAAAAACATTATAAGCAGGATTCACTGTAGTCAATGCTATTTTGATTATAGGGGGTTAGGAAAAAACTCGCCAAAAATTACACCTTAAAACTTTTCTTACTCGTAAACAGTATGTTTTCTAATGGCATTCTTGCATTGTCATACTCTATCTAAAGAGAAATACATTAATAAATCTATGTATTTATTTCAATTTAGATTATAGGTGTTAGAGAGAGAAAAAACCCTTGTGAGAAAATCTATTTTATAGACCCATTTATCATAATAAGATGTAAAATTATTTTTATTTTGCCCCCCCCCCCCAGAATTTTCTGTAATGAGCCATCACTGATATAATAATTACATAAATAAATGCCATATATTACTAGGTCTATTGTAAGGGTAATGATTGAATAATTGCACTGTTGTAAGTCATGCTCTCTGAGGCGAGACTTTTTAACAGGGGAGATCGGTTCGCATTTCACCTTGAAGTTGGGAATAGATTTTTTGGTACTTGCTTACCACTTCTCAATCTTACATGTAAGGGCGGTATTCACTGACATGGTTTAAACTATAGTCACAATTTTTTGATAAGAGATAGACACGGACATAGGCGGAGATAGACTTGGAAGTCTGGGGGGGGGGGTACGATGATGATGATGTCAATTCATATATGCATATATATACATTAGATCAGTCAACTTCACCTTTGATGCACCCCCCCCCCCCCCGTATTCGCCAAAAATTACACCTTAAAACTTTTCTTACTCGTAAACAGTATGTTTTCTAATGGCATTCTTGCATTGTCATAAAAGGCCAATCCGTGTCCATGGGCCAATCCTTGTCCATTGGCCCATGGACACGGATTGGTTAAATTCAGGTTTTTAACCAATCTCTGTTGATCTCTTATCCAAAAATTGTGACTACAGTTTAAACCATGTCAGTGAATACGGCCCTAAGTGATGCATTACTGCTGGCAGGATCATTGGAACAATCAAACGAACATGCCATCGAGCCCACAATTGGCCATTGCATTAAAGCTGCAGGAAAACTAACTAACCACAGAAAACAGACTAACTACAAAGAGGAACTCCTGCTTGTCTGGTTTTGCACAGAACACAGTCACCTCGCACAATCATACCTTCTATAACACGTATAGTGACCAGTAGAGTCAACCTGAATGCCCAAAAAATGGTCGAAGACCATTGCTCATGTTTTTACTTGTTCACATCATTGTCATTATTTTACAACTGCTTTTGGTCAGAATCAGTAATCACTTCATGAAATTTTATTGTACCATTGCAGTGCATCTCACATTTTAAGCTCATCAAAGCCATTGGTTTTTATGATAAACTAGCTATAACTCGTGGCTTCGCTTGTGTTGATTTGGTAATCTGAAAATTGTTCTGCAATGATTTCTCCCATATAACATTTGTACCCCTTTGAAAGTTAAATTTTCAGAAATCCTGTCGTACTGATTCTCTGTATATTATGATATTATAAAATATAATGCTCACCATATTTCATATTTATAGTTTTTGCTGTTTGAGCTCAGCGGTGATTGCACCACATAACCTTTTAAACCCTCCCCCACATATGACCCCCTTAGGTGTTGAATTTTGAAGTATCCTTCGTGAATCAGTCAGGACATGTCATTTTATATATGTATAGACTATAGTTTTTTTTACATTCTATGTCATTGTTTTCGTTTCATGCATCATTTTGTTTTATCATACATACCTTTATTTTCCTGAAGAACAACAAATCTTGTCTTGTTTTTAGTTGGTAATTTGTTTTGTCACAGTTTGACCTGTTTAGTCTTTGCTCCAATAAAACCAAAATCCAATCCAAAACTTTTCTAGTCCACTGTATAATTTTTCCAATTTATTTCATCCTACCCCACCCCAAATTAAGCTAACCCATAGGAATAGATCAAAGTGTAATCTGTAACTTCTACCATCCTCCCAGGGGAGCAATATTGCCTATTTTGGGAAACATATCCAGTGCATCATCCATTACAGGCATTTATCAAGTTTATTATCATTTTATTTTGGCTATGGAGTTCACTGCAGTTTTTTTTTTCTTTCCAAACTGCAGTCACCATAAGAGCCACTGTGGTAATCAAGTGGTCATAGTGACGGAGTGGTCATTGCGAGGTCCCGGGTTCAAGCCCCACCATCGCCATAGTGGTGGTTGGCTGACTGATTATAAAATGTCTCTTTGAAAACCACTCAAATTCATTCATTAAAAGTTGATAATTCTTTCACTTATTACAAGCGGTGATCGCTTGATCATAGTGACGAACTCCTATCGCGGAGACCAGGGTTCGAACCTCACCGGTAGTAGTGGTGGTCGGCTGAAGTTTTTTTTCTGTGTTTCCCAACTTCGAAGTGTGAATGTAAGCAGATCTCCCCATTAAAAAGTCTCTGCAGCGATCAACTGGCCTACAATGATAAAATCTTCAAACATTACACTTCACTCATAGTTCACAAAAATATGACAGCACTATAACATTACACAGAAACAAGCTTCACGTTAGGTTCATAACACAGACATGCACATCCCAACATGTACCAATTCATTAGAAATTCTGCAGAGGAATATGGACAAGGTACATGTGTGGTTTAGTAGTCACTATAAAGTTTATGATGTATTCAACGGTAGCTCCAAATAATATGGTTATCTGTGGTTCCCAGCTTCAGAATGAAAGCCCATCTCCCTGTCAAAGTCTCGCTACAGAGATCAACAGGCCTACAACGATACAATTATTCACTCATTACACTTCAATTATAGTTGGAAAAATTTACAGCAGCACAATAACACACATTAAAAAGAAACAAACTTCATGTTAGGTTGTGGCGACAGCATTCCCAACTGGATGGTGCTGCCTGTGTAATAGGAAAACGAACGCACCCGCACGGTGGAGGAACTGGTCTTGCTTTTACTGCGCAAACTAGACAGTCACGCCGTCCGCTCATATCGATGTAACACGTGCTTGTAGATTCTATTCAGATGCATTAGTTAAATAATAAATGTTTAATTATGTTTGCATTGTGAAGGAAGTGTTGCTTCTAACCGCCTCATTCTTTCTACAACAGTGTTCACAACACATACACACACATTTTCTAGCGTGGTCCAGGTCTTCGACCAACTGCTACAATCTCTTCATTGAGATGCTAAAAAAAATATATTTAGGCACCTCTTGAATTTCTCAGGAGCCAAGCATAATTTTTGTTTATTAGCCAAGCATAAGGTGTATTTTTCCAAGGGGTGAATAACAAATTTCAGGCTCTTTGCTGCCATGGTGACTAAAATTTCTATGCGTTGTTACCAGGGCATGACAAATTGGAAAAAAAGAATTAGGCCTCAGTCAAATTTTTTAAAAGCTTAAAACTTTTTGTACTTTTTCAGGACTTTCTGATTCCTTTTTATGATAGTCATGCTGCCAAATTTTTTATGTTCTCAAACTTTAATAATCACACACAGAAAATCTTGGGTGCCAATGCTGATAATTTTGTTCGCCATGGCGACCTAGGATTTTGCAAGCACTGATGACTACTAAAGAGGAATCTGAAGACAATGCAAAAATTTTTGGTATAAATATCAGCATGTGTCTCAACTTGAAAATGGGTCACTAAGTCCTGCAAAAATTGAAAAAAAAAAAAAAAATCTTTAACTTAATTCTTAATATATTGTATTGACAGTTGTGCTTCTACCGATGAAAGAAAAATGTGAATCATTAAAAGAGCAAGTAAATGGTGACAAAATTCCATGGTTTTGAGATATGTGCTGTGGGGATATTTTTTTATGTGAAAATTGTAGAGTAATATTTTTGGAATTGTGATCAATAAGTTTGTAGGTTTGACATTGTGAGTGAAATGAAAATTTGTGTGTGCATGTGATTTTAGGCTGACTTGTGTGGGTTGAAATGGCGGCGCTACTGTGATGACAGTCCTCTGTGTTACAATCCCCTGGATGACCCTGTCTTATCATCGTTCAGTAAGTGCCTGGCCGCAGACATATTATGTGTTTGGCGGCGTGTTGCATCTCCCATCCACGACCACCATAGGCATGGCTTGCAACAAGATGGCAACCAGCTGAATTACAAGAAGGAATTGTGGATATTTTGGTACAGGAAGGAGCCAGACTTAACTGGTCTGATCAGCTCTGCGCTGAATGGTAAGTTAATTTTTTTTTATGAATTGAGCACAAACATTTCTCATTAATTTAGGATATTCATATTTTCATCTCTATATAGAAATGCTTCATCAATATTTAAACAATAGTTTAAAAACATAATACAATCTTTTTGCTTAAAATTTACAGTAACATATATGCACAATAGAACCTCCTCTATCTGAAATGAAGATAGCCAATTTTGGATATTACTAAGATATCTGTATGAAGCGGTAGAAAAGCTGAAAGAAAATGTAAGGGTTTTTAGAGACCGGCTTAAAAATTGTGGAATTTTACTTGTTTATTTATGAGATTTTACATGAATCTCTAAAATTAGTTCCCATTATTGTATTGGACTGATAAGCTAAAGCACAGTGCAAAGAAACAATTGTCTCGCGTGCCTTTTCCTTATTTTTAGAACTCGATCAACAAAGATGTGACTTTACATTGAAGAACTGACCAGAATAGTTCTTTTCAGTTTCTAGTGTTCTTGATAAGATTCTAAACCTTAAAACAAAAATTCTACAAGCCATTGAAATATCCTGTACATATATTTTTGTGAAAAAAAGTGTCAAGGTTACACGATTCATCTAGTGAACAGGAGTGTATGAAACAAATCATTTCTGCTTTTATTGATGAAATATTTGAATAAGTTTTCAAGTTTAGTCTACCTAATCTTTTAACTACCAATGTTTGGAATTGGGAACATTTTTTGTTTTGTGAATTAAGTGGGAATCTCTCACCCTCAAGAAAAAAAAAAAAAAAAAAAAAATCAAATTCTTCCATGTAAGAAAAATCAGTTTTCTAAATTTAATAAAATTGATTTGCCTGATTGGGAACTTTGGCAGTTAAAATGTTAAATTTCAAAACAAAAAGTTCATTTGAAAACTTATTTCATAAATTTAATTTTTCAAATAGCTTATTTTTAAGGAAGAATGAAATTTTATCTTTTTCAATTTTATTATTTCTATGGACATGGGCAAGTCCAGAAAACTTTTTTTCATGAGTTTTTTTGGTTGGTATCACTAAACTAAAAGATCAGAATGAAAAAAAAAATTAAAGAAATCAATCGAAAGCTAGTAAAAGATTAACCCTTTAAGCGGCACAGCAGAAATCATTAATCGGGGTCATCAATGGTAAAATGCCATAGGTTTTTTTAAAAAAATTAAGTAGGCTTTCTTCTGATTTTCAGCAAGTGCAAAGATAGCGGTATAGGGAAAAGTGTTCCATTAACAAAATCAACTTTACAAAATATCTGTACTTGTTAATGCTAAAATAAGAGGCAAGATATCTCGTCACTGCCACTCAAAGAGTTAATGATCAAAAACAGTTGTGGTTAAAAGCTTAACAAAGCCTATTTTTTTTTGTTTTGTAAAAATATTCTCAATTTGTTTCAAAAAAGAATTTTGGTGGGCAAATTTTTTTCTGTACCAATTTTAATCTTGAACGTCTTCAGCAGTGGGACATTCTGAATGTTTTTTAAAATTCATAATATTTCATTAAATCTGTCCCGGGCAGCAGAATTGAGGTGGAAACAAAAACACGTTATGAAATCATAATTTTGCAATAGTGGAAGTGGCAAAATCTTGTTTGCCCCACTATCCCCTTACAAAAATCCTAGTTATTGCTCTGGGTATTGTAAGGGTTCTCCCAGAAATGGGGGCGGGAAATCAAGGAAATCAAACAACTTCATGCTCCATATATTATCCTCATATGTATAACCAGGTAAAAAATGACACTGCAAAGTCGCATTTATTAAGTATTCTATAAAAAAAAATTGACTGTGAATTAGTTTATATTGGTTGCTTTGTTACATGAAAAAAAAGTGAACTTTGCCATTCTGATATCAAAAAAGAACAAAAACTATTTTTTTTCGATGGCGAAAATGATCAGGAAATCGCACGCTGGCGAAGATAACCCAATTCCTCCCCCCCCCCCCCCTCCTTTCTAAATCTGTCTCTTGATCGATCTGTAGTCGCGTGAAGAGGAAATCGCCAAAAAACTCGCTAAATCTTGCTGTCGTCACTTTGTTTCCCCGGGATATTTCGGAATCGTGTGAATTTTTTCGCGCTTTTTGTATTACCAACTGGATAGAAGATTATACCGCATCAAAAGGTACATAAGTACTCTTTGATGTGTCTTTTGGTGCATATGTAAAGAGAAAAGGTGTCGATTTTTGGTGAGGGAAATACTTTACTGTATTTTCACGAGGAAAAATTCTTGTTCTGGTTTCATACTCGGTGTGAAATTTGTATGTGTGAAAATGGTTTTATGGAATTTTGTGTGCTTAAGAAAAATGGGGTGTGTATGAATTCAGATAATGCTCGTATTCTACTCTTAGTGAATAATCACTACGTTCGATGGCTCTTAGTTGCTTCTGATTTCTTATGCTTAACAGAGTTTTTGTCTCTTTTTGTTGAAATTGTGGACATTAATTGGGCACTCTATGTCCCTCAGAAAAAAAGTCTGTATGGGAAGGCGGCTTTTCGAGATGCCTCACTAAGTTTTGATACGGAAAGGAGATATAGACCAGGGTGGATCCTTCACTGGCTTTCGATACGATTAGTATCGTCCTTGCAGGAATAAGAACATGCAGTTCCGCTCAGTTCAGTTCAAGATTCTGGTTTGTGAATAAGGCCCGGGATTACACTATAAAAATTTCATAATTTTTTTTTAACTTAACAAATGCAACCAATAAGTGCATCTAAAAAAATGCACGATATAGGTGACATTATTGGAATTTCAAAAGATGTTTTCTTTCATTGAAACCAACATGTTCGTTGTCGATGCATTGGTGATAATGTCTTCACTTCGAAGCAGACTTTCTCTAACATGCCTACAGAAAAAAGAAAACCGATTGAAATTAATCTTTATTCGAAGGTCATCTCTTGGTTAAGGCCTTCCTTGATCCAGTTCAAGTTTTGACCTTGCCTCCAATAATGCCTATGTCAGAACCCTTTAAAGGGTGTGGCTGAAAAAAAGTGGGGAGGGTGGAGGAAACATGCATGAGCGCTAGAACTAGTACGCTGGCTGGCTCCGTTTGCCCAACTGATCGAAGGTTGTTTTGACCTCTCGTAAACGGCAAATTTGCGAGGGTCCATATGTAAGTGCTATGGCTCTCAATTCCCCCCCCCCCCCCCGTTCTTACTGGTATATTTACATAAAGCTGCCAAATAGTTCGAAATTTTTCTTTGGTGATCGGAACTGAATCTTTGCTTTAGCACAAAGGTGCTTAACTTTTTGGTGAGCATCAGCCATCAAAGTGGTTTGAATTGAATTTCTGTCACAGTTTTACGGCAGGGTTTCCCCAAAGTGGGCAATATCACTACACTACGCAGCCACCGTAGACTTCGAACAACTTTGTTCAGTTGTCACCACTGGGATTCGAACTTTGACCCTCTATCGGTCCTCGAAGGCGGTAAAACCTATAGATATAACCTTAACATAGAATTATATGGGGTGGCTTAAGTTGGGAGTATGGTTATGAGAACAAAAAATTTATAAAGGAAGCGATAGAATAAAAATTGGGAACTCCGGGCTGCGGAAAAAATATGATAATCTAAAACACCGATGGCCGGCACGCGTACCACTACGCTTTTCAAAAATTAAAGAAATTCTATGTCATTTTTCAATGAAAGGAATTCTCTCGAACTTTAAAAAACTTTAAAAAAAAAATCCTTTTCTTATGAATGATGGGCTTGTAAGCTGTCAAACCTATGTTTAGTATGGTAGGCACTATCAAGAATAATAACTGCTTGATGAATTTCTATTCAATGCGTTTCTGTTCAGTTTATCATATTTGGGTATAGTTGCTGGAAGTCCCATGTGTGCGAGATTTAGGATCGTCAATGTGGGGGACATGCATTGTGTAATATAATTAATTATATTGCATATTTATGAATTCTTGTGGAGGTTTATTGGGGGAAAGACCCAAGCACCCAGAATCCTCAAGTTCCGATATCTTTGCCCAACATGGTGTAGGTAAGATGATTTTCTACCAATATGCTCTCACACAAATCTGCATTGCGATAATCGAATTTATGACTCAAAAATAAAAAGTTTAGAACTGTTTCAGTTAGAGTGACAACCTGGACATTTTTAAGAAAATAAGAGGATCACCGAACATTATTTTTCAAGAACGGAAAAAATGGTCTTTCCCCGTAAAACGAAACTTATGGTTTGGTTGTTAAAATTTGTAGAGTGGCACGTGCATTGAAAATAATCTTGATTGTGGCACGGCTTGAAAAAAGGTTGGGCCACTCCTGATCTAAAACTATCTCCGTCGGGCTTGTATATATATGTTTTAGTTTTCACTATTGGCCTTTCAACATCCATCGTGCGAACAACCATAGAAAATCGTATTCAATATACTATATGATTATAGGAAGAACTCAACGAACACTTAACTGAAATTTTTATTTTTCATGAAAAATGCTTCGCTTGTTTCTCGCATTTTTATTAATTAATCGTCATGTTGGTTTTGAGTTTTTAGGACAAATTTATTCCGTGGGCCATAGATTGAGAATATTACTATTGTATATTTTGTGTTTGAATTTAAAGATCGGTTTTGGACTGCGTGGTCTTTTGTCTAATTAATCTCCACATACAAGAACAATATGAATGCGGCTTGGTAAAAGAATCAAAGACATTTTCCTTAGGGTAATATGAGGACTATTCAGTCTAATCGGTTGTCGCGTAATTACCAGAAATAATGGTATTAAACAGGTCAGTTACAGCTGATAATGAGAAAATAGAAGTACTTAAAGGATTGAAAAGGCCTCCAGGACTTGTTGAGAAAACCCTCAACCGGAATTCTTTTTGGAATGGGGACAAAAAAGAGGGAGGTGGGGGTTATTCCGTGTATATATTTTTTCTTCTCCTGGAATTCCACACCTGGGAGGGGGTCATACAAGGGGCTCCCCCCTCATTGCCGAGTAATTTTTTCTCCCCATTCATGAAGCAGAGAATATACATCCACCCCTCTACCTTCTCCACGCTGCGATATCCTTGTGTGACTTCCGTTGAAAGGTCATACGAAACCGTGCGATTTATAGAGCAGAAATGCTACGTCGGAACCGAAATTTTTTATTTGTGCTTTTTAGTTTGCACGAGAAGTCGAAGATTTCTATAAATTTTATTCGAAACCCATGTTTTTTTAAAAGCATCGATGTTTGTTTGAAGCGCAAGAGATGACTAGTAAAAAAATAAATAATGTCTGCGGTTTTTCCTACGGTGTTCATTAGCCCTATTTTCTTCTTCCAGTTGAAGAGACAGTTCAGACATAGGAGCATTTGAGTGAGTGAGTGGTTGAAAGAGGGGAGGAAAGAAGGGAATTGTGTGTTGTTGATGACGCCGCCGCCGCTGCTGTCGTTTGAGAAGAGCTTGGCCATGCTCTTGTTGCTCATCCAGTCCGATCGAGGTCCTACATACAAGTAGTATAGGACGCTTCACTGAGCGGCTAACTTGTTGCCCCCAAAATCAGGTTCATGGCACGGTTTATGCCTTCGTGCCACCGCTCGCACGCCATTCTCCTCCTACTACGTACTACAACAAACGCCATACTTCTTGCTCTCTCTCACTTCACTTACGAGAAAGAGTCTTCTTTACCATTTGCCACCGTTGCGGTGTTTTCTTCAACATTTACCTTCTTTTTGGGACCAGCAGCAGCGAAGATTTCATCGTCGCATCTCCTTTCTGTGTGTGTGTTTTTTTGTGTTCTCACTCTTTTGTGCCTCCCCCTCACCCTGCGAGTTGTGTTTCGTGTTCAATCCCGATCGTCCACCGACTTTTTTCTCTACCTCCATTTTTTTTCTCTAGCTAGTTGTTTCCGCCCTTCCCCCTAGGGGCCGTTGAACTAAAAACTTGAAAGCTATTGGTGAAACATTTGCGTCTTCTTGCTGCTTGGTGTGTTTTCATCATTGATTTTTTCTCTCTTTCTCCCCTTTATGCTATAAGCCAGTTCTGATGTCTGTTGTTGGCGCCCTCCCCTAACAGTGGGCCCTGGGGGCGATTTTTTTTTCACTTCATCCCCCTGTAGGATGTTCTTTCCTTCCCTTTGATGCCTTCCCACGGGCACAGTTACTAAGTTCCCTTCATCCCCCCCCCCTCGTTTCTCGTCTGTGTGTATGATGTCGTGGGGGGGGGGGGCGCATACATCTTGGTCAGTGGTGAGGTAGGAAATAATTTCAGGTGTTCTTTCTGAAGAAAAGATCTGTGGGATGTGGGGTTCTAGTTCCACCCTTGTCTGAAAATGCGTCTTGATTCTGAAAAACGTCTTGAGCAAGATTTTTCTTCCCCCCCCCCCTGGAACGCATCAGCTGGAATAGCTTTTATAGAACTTACATGATCGAATGAATGGAATGATTTGAAAATAATGTCAAAATTTTTCATTGATTCAGTTTTTTCATAGAGGGGAAACCACTCGCATTCGCTACTTACTTTTTATTTCTCTGAAAACTGCTCTCCAGAAAATATTTATTTATGCAATACAGTTGGCCTAGAGCAGAGCTCTTCAACCTTTTTCCAGTCGTGAGCACTGCCTGTACCCATCATCAAAAGAAGGGCACCCTTACGACAAGTTTGACATACGAATGCATGAAATCAGGATGATTTCAGTCCTTGAATGCAATTAGTACAAGGTGTTCAATTGGAACGTTGATCAAGTGCTCGCGAGCACGAAATCGGACACGAGCATCGATCACTCTGAGTTCTTCAGGGAGCATCGTGGTGCTCACGAGCAAAGAGTTGAAGATGCCTGGCCTATACAAGAGAATGCGGTTGATTTACACACAGATATTTTATAACATTGAACAAGAAATCAGTAATCGTGGGAGAATAAACAATAGCGGAGGAGAGTGTGTTCCATTAATAGTATCCTTGATAGAGGTGAATGAAATTCTCTCAGCATGTTTCAAGTCAAAATGTGCAGTGATAATTGTCAAGAGTCTAAAGTGGGGTCCACACTAGGCGTGCTCAAGTGATTTGCTGAGCTCTTGCCCCCTCCCTACACACACACACACACACACTGTAAGAGAGCCCCCATAGACTATGATCGTTGGCGGGAATACGATCAGATTTTTCCACTGGCTCCATTATAGTGAATTTATAGTGTGAAAAAAGGAAACTAATCACCCCGGGCTGGAGCCCTATCAGCCCCACTATTATGATGGCTATGAGGTTGAGCTCTTATTTGTCGAGCTGTAGTGTCTATGCTATTTGGCACTCTTTTAAACCTGTGCTTCACAGAGCTCTTGGGAAGGGGGCTGTGAACTTCCTAATAGCTCCTCGGCCGCTCCAGGACAATAAAATAAATCAGTAAATTTGATAAATAATGAGGCCTACGCATAAGAAGCAGGCTTCTCGAACGGTGTGGGAGGGGGAAATCTCCGCATCCGCCAATAATACTTTTTTGCTGAACAGGATGGGACGATAGACCCCTTTGCCCTCCCTCTGCAGGGTGATTCGGAAAAGATCGGAAAAAAAAATCTCAGAAAAAAGAGGATAGTACACACCAATACAAACAATTGTCATCAAAGAATGCATGGGCTAACATGAAACGCGATAACGCGTTTCAAAACGGCCGCTCCGCAAACGTTAAAACGACATTGAATGAAAAAGAACACCATGCATGCAAATGTAACCTGGGAAAATATGATAAGTATTTTCATATTGAAATGCATGTCTGCTTTTTCAGTATTACTAAAGTGCGCCATTATCCCTCACGTTACAACTGTTAGAACGGTTGAACGCTATAATGACTGCACAGGGCTGGCGTCCGCGCCTCTTATTCACTGTGACGCAGATTTCCACACGGTTTCTTCCCCAGGTTACATTCGCATGCATGGTGTTATTTTTCACCCGATAAATTTCGACAGAAATGCCGTTTTAACGTTTGCGGCGCGGCCGTTTCAAAACGCGCTAGCACGTTTGCGGTTAGACCGTGCATTCTTTGATGACAATTGTTTGTATTTGTGTATACTATCACTTAAAGTTTTACCTATCTTTTATGAATCACCCTGTATATCCGCCTATGGGCCTACGTTGCTCCGCCATAGAAATTCTAGGTTAAAAATGTTGAGAACTGCTTTTTTAGACAATTTCTCCCTCCCGAACTACAACCCCTTATGGTACTTCCCCACTAGTTCGGGGGAAGGGGATTTCATTCTATCATCCTGAACGTAGTTTGGGTGTCATTATTGACTTCAGCTGCCGTTTTCATAGTTGAATCGCGTAATGTAACAGTAAATTTCTCAGATGCAAAGCAGTAAGGCAAAACTTCTTAGCTATAGACCTACCATTTTGCCCCCGTGTCTGTTGAACAAGCATGGAGTCAGTGCAGTTTAGTTACAAAGTATTAACTGGTTTGTGATTAATTCTATCAAACTTATTGATGTTGAGCGAAAACTGAGTTGGCCGGGATTACACTATAAAAGTTTCGTAAAAGCTTTTTGATAAAAATTCAACCAATTAGATCACCGGTTGCATTTGCTGAAATGCAACCGACGCGCCTAATAGTTGAATTTTTCGTTTCATAAAGAGTCCTTTTATAAAACTCAAATAATCCAACCAATAAAGGTCATGGGTTACATTCGAGCAAATGCAACCGATAATCTTATTGGTTGAATTTTTCAAGTTTTATAAAAGGACTTTTAGAAAACTTTCATAGTTTAATATCTGCTAAGATGGGAAAATCCATTTGATGTACAGTCGGCCTCGGTTGGCGGAGAGAGATAGATATCCCGTTTACTCGGATAAAAATAACATCCTGCAGCCGGGCTCCCTAGGCTGGGATCTTTGACGGGTCCCCTCTAAAGTCATTTTATAGTGTGAAAAAAAAAGATAGAAATTGTCTTGTGCTTCAGGGGCTCCAGACCTGCCAGCCCGGCCCTTCTTTGGCCATACGTCAAACCACTGTGTACATAATATTTTTAATGAAATTGACAGCATATATGTTGCCAAATGAAGACTTGGGGAAGAAAACGTAGACTTAAGAGTGGGTACTGGTAGAGGCGCGGGGCATTGAGGGCACGTGGCCCCCACCAAGCCTACAAAAATTTAAAAAGTTTTAATTTTTTTTTACCGAAATATTAAGTATCGAAAGACAATAGCTATTTTAACCAATTTTTGTAAATTTCAGTACTTTTTGAAGGGTAGTCACTCGAAATTTCTGGGGAAGAAATTTTTTTGCCCCATCCAAAAGAAGATCCTGCGTACACCCCCCTGGTACTGGCCTCGAAGTATCTAAGCTGTCTTCATTAAGCTGCGCATTTAATTTTTTTTTAATTACAATTTAAATATATATAATCGAATACCCCACTTAATCGGATATTTTGTACTGAAATCGTTGATATCCGTTTGAGCGAGGCCGACCGTACCTTCTCAAAGTTTCAACTTTATTCATGCTTTCGTTCACTCGCCGTAGTGAGCGCCACCTCAGCTCTCTTGATAATAGCGTTTGCGTGTTTTTATCCCGGACTGTTTGTTGTGTTAGCAAGTCCCTTGATGTCGGCGAAAAGAAAAAATATTCCGAAACGGATGCTTTGAAAAAGCTGCATTTGTTCTTTCTCCTGGCGGTTCAACACTCAAACCCCCCCCCCCCCCTTCGCTCGGGTGCCCCTAGCCTTGTTCTCGCTTTAATACCATCTTGTTTTCGGTGTGCGTGGTGCCCGTATTCGGATTGCTTTCTCCCCCAACACGATGCCGAGGTCTCCCTTTTGAATGACTGGATGCACCGGAGCCTGATGGTGCGCGAGAAGAGGACGAGGGGGGTTGGTTGGTTTGGGAAACCGTGTCTTGCCCTTCACTTTCACTACGGAAGTATACCCTATCTCCCTTTTCAGTTACTGGTCGGAGGGTGAGAGAGTCCGCCGCCTCTCTCCCTCTCTGTTATCGATTTTGACTCCGTCGGTCGGTCGGGCCCTTGCCGTTCCGGTCTTGGCTGTTGAGTGTGTGAATGCGTATTTGCGCGTGCGTTGCCGGCTACTCCATGGTGGTTCCGTTGTGATGTGAAGGGTGGCTGCTGCTGCGATTGAGAGTGCGGATCTCTCTCTCGCTGCTGCTTCCGTTGCTGGCAAAGCACAGTGGCGTCTTCATCCGGCGTTAACTGCCGCGGTACAGGCAGTAGTCTCTTCTCTCTTGCGTGTGTGTAACCCCCCCCCCCTCAGCGGAGGAAAAATTTTTACTAAGGCGCTGCGGTCGCGTGGTTTTCTTTTGGGTCTTGACGCGTCTCTCTCTCGTTTAGCGGCGTGCCACCTACCGCCACTCACGCTCTGCCAGCGGCGCGGCACACATGTACCCTGTTCACCTGTGTGTATGTGCGTTTGTTCCACCTCCCGACCACCCCCCGTCCATGTGGAAGCGATCTTTTCATTGGAGTCGCTCTCTCTTGGGTTGTATCCTCTTGTAATGATCCCATAATCACTGATGTGTCTCTCTCTGCTCTCCCATATGGGCTTGTAGATTCTCCTGTTTACAAGAGGCTTAGAAAACGTTTATATCTTAAAATACTGTGTGATATCACACCCTCTTTCTTTGAAAGGATTTGGAATTGACTTGATAGAAAAGAGTTTTATGGGAGCAAAAGAGTTTCCTGGTAGATGATATTGAAGTCTATGATGCCCAGAAGATACTACATAAGAACTTCATTAAAACCCATGCACTTTTTTTATTAAACCAACTGACACTTTGAAGTATTAAGTGTTCTATTATCTTAGGGCTAATTTCCTGGGACGTGTTACTTGTTCAATCATTATTGAACAGTTAAAACCATTGGTTATAACAAATTGAGACTTAAACAATATTGCCTTCAAGAAAGTCATGCATCACACAACCACTGTGAAACTTATTTAAAGCAATAAAATATCCAGCTATATCATAATTTTCTCTACATTTAACATTAAACCACATTTCATTCATTTCAAATTCGATGTAGCTCAGTAATCCTTTAACCATGAGCAATTAGTTATGAAAATATGAATGAAATTTGCCTTATCCACACCTGTTTCAAATGTGTAAACCCAGTTTTTTTTCTTTCCTGTGTACCCAGAAGTGGATACAGACTCCTCGAACGGGGGGAATCGCACAATTTCAGATCAATTGAAAGTTTCAACCACTATTTACTCTCTTCTGGTGATGCATCATGAAATTTGCGATTGATTTTTAAAATTTATCTTTCTTTTTTAGATGTTCTTTCCCCCTCACTTACCACTTCAGACAAGAGTAGCTTAATATCTTGTCTGAATAGTTCATCCTTCGTTAATGAACTTGCTTTGTGTAAGTAGGAGTCTGTCCAGCCGAAATTTAGGACTTTTCTTCAGACTCTTCAAAAAATTCCAGATTTGATAATCGAACCCTTCTCAAAATGCGATATTCGACATTTCAATTCTTTTGTTAAAAATTAACTACATTATATTGTTTCTACAAAATCACTTATTTTTTTTACAAAATTAATGATTAAATTTTCATAATGAATGTTTTCACAAAAATGGGACCCAATCAGGGTTTAAGCTAGATAAAAAATTCCTTTAGCAAAAAAGCGAAAATGGGAGGAAGAGTTTTAGCAAAATGCTACAAAGCTAATGATTTATGGTTGGATGTCTTCTCATTTCGTACCTCCTGTACGCATTTTTGCAAAAGTAGCTACTACTACTTTCGCATTCTAAGATTTTCTTTCACATTTTGCGAAAAATGCAACCGTAACTTAAACCCTGGACTCAATAGAAAAAGTCTAGATGGACTTCCACGAAAAGTCATCTTCACTTTCACTTTATTGTAATGGGATTTGATTTTTAGCTTCATATTTTCCCTATCCCAGAAGTGAACACTGAAATGACGCATAACTTCATTTATAGAAAGGACGTGTGTACCAGGTTTTGATTAATAAAACCAGACGCTAGGTTTTCAGGGCAATTATAAAGTTGAAATTGACATCTAATTTTTTTAAAATGTATGATAACTGAATTCAAGTTTGAGGACAGGAAGAAATTATAAGAAATTATATCAAAGTATCTGTTAGCATGGAAAAGGTTCCCAAGTCCTGGAAAAGTTAGAGTACACCAGGGCTGGACAAATCCCAGGTGCAAGGTCGCCATGGTGATTAAAAACTTGGCATTGGCACCTAAAAACTTCTTTGCGTGGTTACTAAATTGCAGGCTGAGAGCAGCACAAAATATTTGGAATTTATAGCAGCGTATCTGCCAACTTAAAGAGGGTCACTAATCCCTGGATAAGTCAAAAGAAGCATTATGTGAACCTTTTCCTTTGGGTGAATTTTTTTTAGTGCCTAAATTTTTTTTTCTAGTGCCTAGATTTTATTGCGATTTGTCCAGTCCAGGAGTACACCATTTTGGATCGATTTATTCAGGGAGGGGGGAATGTTCGGTGCCCATGACATCTTGCTGGCATATAATTTTTTTTCTCCAATTTGTCAATTCCTGATATATACCATAAAATAGACTATAATCAGTAAATTCTTAATTTAAGTTAATTTATTAATATAACTTTTTAATTAGCTTATTAATGTACTCTGATTCACCAAGATATCCAGCTGAATATCTTACTAACATTTGATCAGAATAAATTTTCGGCAAAAGGGCTAAATACTGAATAGTAACCAAATATTCATCCTATCTCTTACTTTCACCAATACATACTTATTGTTACACTAAAAATAAATTTGCTCAAGTGTAATGGCTGTTGCACCAGGAAGTTTGGGGAAAGCTATCATGCCAAATTACCTCTTCATCATCTTTTAAAATTGAATAAGGTTTTTAATTTAAGAGGTTCACGCAAAAGATTTGGAGGATTTCTTCATAAAATTTTAAGTAAAGAAATACTTGCTATTTCTGTTTTCTATTAATAGCAGTATAAACAATATGATTAATTATGTATGTGATTGAAGTAATTATGTTTTTTTTCCATTTTGTAGGTGATGATGAGCGAGGATCCTGGGAAAATGGCCTATCCTACGAATGCCGAACTTTATTGTTCAAAGCATTGCACAACCTTATTGAAAGGTGACTACATTGAGACTAAATGTTGAAGCTTTTTTCTCCCCACACCTGAGTTATTATTTTGATTTGTCAGTTCTTTATTTTAGAGCAGATACTATATGGTATGACCTATGTACAAGATCTACGCATTTTGCTAAGTGGCTGACCGGTTCCTGGTTACTTTGCAAAGTGGCTAACGAGTTCCTAATATCTAATGTTTGACAAATGCGCAATATTGTTGGGTTTAGGGTTATTTTTTTATATATTTATATACAAATTTAATTCATTATTTATATATTTATCCATTATATTTTAATCGTATTGATATGGACGTGTAGAACTATTTATGTATGAGTGCACTTGTCTTATTTTTTAAATGAACTTTTGAATTTAGTGTCACTGGAAATGTTTATGAAGAACACTGTTCATGTTAACTTTTTTTTTTAAATTAGATCTCTTATACAAAGAGGTTTCTGCAGAGTTGGGGGCTGGTTTGTTCAGCCTTATGATGGAAAGGACCAGGACACTAGAAAGTAAGATAATAAAATTTGTCATATTATAAATCTAGATAAAAATTATTTTTTAAAATGCATAGAGAACTAACTGTAAGGAAATTTTAATGTGATAATCAACAAACTTGCCTTTGCCGATAAGTGGCATTGATTCAAAATCATTCTAGTATTGCATTCTACCAAAGCTAAGTTCAGTGCTTGGCTTTTTTTGTGAGTGCCGTGATGCTCGTCTACTACCATGAAGGTTGCCATCAGGTCCCAGGTTTGATCTGGTGAAAGAGTATGGATAATAAGATATTTTCCCTGATGAGCTTGAGGTGACCACTGATGAGCTTGATAGTGCCTTCATTTCCAAACGAACTCCTTAACTGCAGTAAATTGCATATAACATATGACCGGAGTTGGTGTGCAGTGAAATAGCCTTTTTGTGAACTTGAGCAACATAACAGAATTTGAACGCTTTACTGGAAACTGCGTAAATGTTTTTGCGATGGGAGGGGGGGCACTGGCCACAATGAAATGAAACCGTTCATAATTTCTGATTTAAAAAAAAATTAAATTGTGTGATGGTAAATTTTCGAAACAAAGACAAGGATCATCATTTTCATTTGAACTTATGTGAATTGACACTGCATTGTTTGCCAGAGGCTTGTTTTCATCCTTAGTGAAAACCCCATTGGAAAGTCCCAATCAGGATAATCTATATTTGAACAAAGTGAAGATTGACTTCATTCACTTTTTGCAAGAGACTTGGTTTTTGGTCTAATGTCAATCATTCCTTACTCGTATAATATTTTATCAATTAATACTGAAGTGATGCTTTACATTGAAGCCACTTAAGATGTCTCTGAGAGCCATAGGTTGAGCATGAAGGGTCCAAGTTATTTATAGTATATCACTTTCATTATCAATTATTTGTATTCAGTCGGACTAGACAAGTCCCAGGCACCAGGTCGCCATGGTGACTTGACATTGGCACCTAAAATTTTCTTTGTGTGGTCACTAAATTGCAGGCTGAGAACAGCACAAAGTGTTTGGAATTTATAGCAGCATATCTGCCAACATGAAAGCGGACCACTTTGTCCTGACAAAGTCAAAGGCATTATTTTGGACCTTTTTCTGTGGATAAAATTGTTTTGGCGCCTAAAAAGTTGTTTATTTGTCCAGAAGTGGTATTCAGTGATTCTTAATATTATTAGCAATATTGTGACCTGAATATCGAAACTTACATCAGTTCAGGGTCCTAACTAAGATTTTCACCACCCGGGGCAAGAATTATTTTGCTGCCCTCAGAATTTTAAAATTCGATAATTCTATAACAGTGCTCTTTGTTCCCACCTAAAACTGCCACCCCTCAATTTTGCTACCTGGGCAGTCACACCTTGCCCCACTCTAGTTCTGGCCCTACATCAGTTCATTCCTAAATGAAGTAGTAGGATATCACTGTTTTTGAACTGTGAATGCATTTTTTGGGTGAATAGAAATATCTAAAAAATTTTCAATGACAAGTAATTTTTTTATATTTATAAATTTGTTTAAAATCTTTTCACAGTTCCCAGCTGACATTCTCATTCAGATTTTTCGTCCATGGGGAAAGTACAGTGTGCACAAGTATAGATGTAAGGCAGAGACCTGCAGTCAGCCGATTGCTTGACAAGCATTTGACTATGGCACAAGCAGTGCATTCTGGGCTAAAAGGTGGGTGTTTTGTGAATATCAGTAATCAGTGAGACCCAGACCTGCTTATAACTAAGTCTGGAAAAAAACAAAAATATTTGTTGTGTGCAAACTTCAATATATCCTTAGTGTCTTGATGACGATAGATAAGCGATACAAAATTTACAGAAAATGGAAAAACTTATTATATGTGAAAATCCAGAATATATCCATATTTATCAGCGAATCTGACTGTATACTACTACGTTCAAAAAGTTCAGAGACTTATTACGGAAGAATGAATACAGTTATGAAAGAATGAATGAATCTGTTTATTTGGTGTTTTGGAGTAACTACCCTGTACAATTATGCATTTTTGCCATTGTTCATGCAAAGATATAAAGGTAGATTACTAGTCTTTTTTTGTCACACCGTCCAGTGCCTTCATCACTGCTGGCTACACTTCTGCAGAACCTTAGAATCATTGGCTCTCAATCACATTCTTTATGTGAGGGAAATCTCACATGCGGCGAAATCAGGGCAATAAGCTGATTGTTGAAGTATCAGAATGTGATGTTTTGACAGGTAAACTGATGTCAGGAAAGATTTGTGAATCCTTAAATGTCTGCATAATTTAGTAAGATGCAAGGGACCAGATCTTTGAAAGGTCACGGGCCGGGTTGTTCTATCACGATAATACACCGGCCCCTCCAGGTGTCAGGATTATCTGTCAAAATATCACATTCCAATATTTATACAACCAGCTTATTCTCCTGATCTTGTGCCCCATGTGACTTTCTGTTTCCTCTGATGAATTTCCTTAAGGGGAGCAAAGATTCTTAGGTTCCGAGAGGTGCAGTGATGAGGGCACTATAGGGTGTGACAAAAAAAGGCTTGCAATCGGCATGTATACCATTGTATGAACAATGGAAAAATTCATAATTGCATGGGGAAGTTATTTCTAAGGAAATACCAAATAAACAGGTTCTATTCCTGTAAACAGGTATTCATTCTTCTGTAATAAAGTAAGTCTCAGAACTTTTTGAACGTAGTAGTATTTGGAAAATGGATATTAGATCTACAATGCCTTTGTTGGCTTAATAAACTTTGCACTCAATTGATTTGAATTTGATTTTTGAAAACATTGAAACACAAAATCTTTTGTTGGTAGGTTAAAAATTACATCTTATTTAAATGCTGGGATTTTGTATCAAAAACACTTGTTTAAAATCAAAAAAGAAATACTTGAAATTTTGTGTTGTAACCACTTGAATGATTATTATGTGTAACCCCCATATATGCTCTAGTTTCTTGTGGAGCTATTTTTTTCTTCTAATTTACTTTTTATCCTTCAAGTCATTTTGAGCCCATTTGGTCTCGCTGGCATGTTAACTGGTCAGAGCTACAAAGGCACAGACTTGGCAACACAAAAACTGCTAGATGACTGGCATCAGTTTTATCCTATAAGATCAAGGCATATTAAGGATTATAGACCAGAAGATGATGTTCCTCCTGTGGTAGAAGTCATTGTCAGTAAGTATCTAATTGTTTTATTGCTTCCCCTATGATTTTTTTTTCTTATTGTGTAAAAATTTGGAATGCAACAAAAATCAGAAGATTAACTGTGCAATGAAAATGGTCGAATTTTCAATGTGAAGAATCACCACATCATATGGTTGTAAGAAAACGTGAGATCAATGTATTTCTAAAGTAGCTTCATGACTCCCATGTTTTTTTCCACCAAAAAGGTTTATGAATAAGAATTTTCAACCTTTACATGAAAAAAGAAGTTCGTATGATATGTGTTAATCAAACACACACTTCTTGATTTAATATGTGATGCAATGGATTTTTAATGTTTGCAATCAGGAATTCATTTTCTTATCAACATTTTTTTACAGGTGGTGTCAAGATGCGATATCCTTCTTGTTATGTGTTGATTGCTGATAATGATGAAGCTGAAGCAGCGCGAGAGACAACCCTTAATCCTTACTATCCTGATGCATTATCATCTTCTATGGGTTTCTCTTCCCAACCCCCTCCTCACCCTCATCCATCATCCTCACACAAGTTTACATCTTCTAATGTTCTCACACCACCGGCATCACCTTGCGATCCATCCATATTATCGTCTACACTTCATATAAGTTACAAGCACACCAGTCACCAGATGTTGAACGGCAGTGAAGTGATGTATGCAGAGCATTTCCATACAGCTCTCTCTGAACAATTTAGCCAGACATCTTGCAGAGTTAAGGAAGGCTCTTGGCAAGATAGTGGTCTATTGGGCATTCACGATTCGACTTCCGAAGGGAATCCGGAGCAAAGCCAGGGGCAGTGGGACTTCAATGATCCATCTGCTTCATATGAGTGCAGATGTTCCAGGTAAAATCTTCTTTCTTTATTGATCTGATCATTTAAGTTTGTCAAATACATTCTTGTGGGTTTTTTTTGTCATCTTCCTTGACCTTGTAATTTTATATTCATAACAAACATGTATGTGAAAAAATTATGATAATTAGAGTACATTTTATCTTAGTAGGTATTGACTAAACCAGTGATATCTTGCCTCTCTCTCCAACCTTGAGGTTCATGTAGGATTTTGATCCTGTGCACCAAAAAAAAGGTTGGCGGATGCCATAGTGTTTGCAAGCACTGGTTGGGGACCAGACTATTTAAGATTTATAATCATCTTGGCAAAACTTTGAATCTGAAACACAAATAATTATATACATTAAATTAATAGAATCATCATTGGTATTTATCTCAGATGTAAAGGGTTTATTGATAAAGTTTGTTATATAGTTTTTTCAGATAAAAATTATGAGTATATCCATGTATGCATATCATTTATTTTTTTCTCTCTTTGTTATTTCAGATGCAAAGAAAAAAGCAAATCGAATTCTACTGGAACATCAAATACAACTACAGCAACTCCAAAAAGTATGGACACTTCTAGCACAGTTGTAAATACTACATCAGCCGCCAGCCCCACTGTGTCTACTTCGTCATCTAGTACTGCTGCTAGTGTAACCACTACTACAGTAGTGACATCCACATCTTCATCTACAGTAACTCGCAAAAGCGACAAACCAGAGAGAACCAAAGTGCCACACAAATTCAAAATTTCAACTCCTTTTCATAAGCGAAATGCGTTCACAGACTCAGTTGTTGACATAGAGGCATTTATGCAACAGACATTCAATGTTTCTGCTTCACCAGGTGCAGCTGTAATTAACAACTGTGGAGTTAACTTTCAGTTCAAGGGGCCCAACCAATCATTAAGAGCTGCCACACCGATTGGTTTGCCTCAGCTTCATACCTCAGTGGCTCAACCTTCATCCCTTGGATCTCCGTTACCTGGTACTCCAATGATGGATGGTTTGAATTCTCAGTCGTCATCAACAGAGCCTTCTATGCCAACATTATCCCCGCATCCTCCTCTGCCAAAAGAAGAGTGTGCAGCACCTCAACTCGAATCTCAGGAGCCTCAATCTATGACTCAAAGTCCTGGCACCATACCTGAAACGAACAATGAAGCAATGACTGAGGAAAAGCCATCAACCGAGCTAGTGAGTGCTGCGATTATTCAATGATCACACTGTAAACCAAAGCTATTTGTATCAGAGAAGCTATATGTAATTGAAGATGTTTGAATGAAAATTTTTTTTCAGAATGAAATAGTAATGAATGTTTTTTCTTCTCTCTGTAGCTTCCCTCTCCATTTCAAAGCAACTTGCCTTCAGTTCCAGAGAATATAACCATTAAAAGTGAAGATTCTCCTTCCAATCAACTTCCAAGTTGTCAACATTCTCAGCAACAGCAGCAGCAACAACCATCATCACAGCAACAGCAGCAATCCCAACAGGATGTGAAACCAAATGTTGCAGAATTAGTGATTCCGCCGCCACCTGTAACTACAGCAGCAACCACAACACCTGAAGCAGCTTCAGTTGCTTTAGCTCCTGCACCTCAAGTCACCAACAACTTCTTGAAACGACCAATACTTTCTGTGGCTACGCGGGAAGATCCACATGATGAATTGATAATGGATGGTTGGCTGTATGACTACACGTTTCTCAGTTCATCTGTGTGGTAATCTTGCTTTTTTTTTTTTATCAATGAACATAGGATTATGTTTTTATTTGATGTGCCTATATTCAATAATATTTAATTTCCTCATCAGATTCTTTTAGAATTTCAAAATGCTTTGGCTAATGTTTATTTGCCACATAATTTTAATGTAACATTATGATCCTTCAAGACTTGAAATAGCTGCAGAAAAGAAAAGGCTTAGTTTCACCAATTCAATTTCAGCAAGCCTACACAAGATCTGTTTGAAAAGTTAGGGGACTAATTTTTCCCTCCAATGTTGTTTAACCGTTTGCTTGCTAGTGTAGTTTATGCCTTTATTGATGGGGGCGGGGGGGGGCACTGATCTTTGTTCTTTCAAACAATTAGGAGGCAATAGTCAGAGGAGAGGTTAGAATAGATAGGAATATTTCAATGAAGTTGTAAAAAATAATAATTTTACATTTTAAGAATTTATAGATGACATAGATGCGAGTAGAAAAATCAGCATAGTTTTTTGCAAAAGTGTGGTCAATAACATTTTAAGATTTCATTAATGATGAATTGAATTCACACATGCAGATTAGATTTAATTTTTTTTTTCAAAAGAGGGAAATTCACATCTGCAGATTATTTGCAGTTGAGGATTATATACAGGAAAATAAAATATTCAAGAAACTGTATGAAGGTCAAAAACTGTGTACATATAGAGAAAGAGTCCGTCGTACATTAAAATAAATGTTTTGATATATGCACCTTGTAAATACCACGTAAAATTAGTTTGTTATTGAGGCACTCCTATAACTTCTTGAACAGATTACATGATTTATGTGAATCAACTTTGTCAGGTACTCACATGATTATGCTTATTTTAGTTGTGCAAACGATTATTCAGCAGTGACATTTCATTTTTTCAATATCATGACCTTCCATTTATTTTTTAGGGAAATTGCTCCTGGTAAAAGAAGACGCGTGAGAGTTAATGTCAGCAGTTCAAATGAGCTTGATGACATCCTTGGCGATGGATCATGTTCTCAAAATGGTCACCTTCAACTTGATGATGCCTTGCTTAAGACCAAAGATCCTTATGAATTCAATGATGAGTTTGATGAGGACAGCCCATCATCTTCATCAGCCTTCAGAATCAAAACTGAAGTATGTGTCAAGGTAAATGCTCGTGCAAGAATAACTTTCTCCTGCTTGTTGAGAAATACACTTGTTAATCCTACAATGAAATATTAGTTAAATGCCCTCAAGTTGAATGAATTGACGGGGGGAGTGGGGGCAATACATGACTATTTAGTTTGAAAGTGCCGGTGCAAGTCCCAAAAATTTATAAAACAGTCTAAAGCAATACTCTTGTGAAAAATTAAATTATTTGATGTCTTATTTTAGTTCAGAAAATAATTGGGACAAGAATTATCTCTTTAATGTCCAAACACAGACTACTTTAGAGCATGTAAGCTTGTCTAATCTGTTCCTGCCTTTGACAAAAGTTCTCATATTTTTTATTGTTTTTTCACAAGAGCCTCTAAACTCACCCATCACATTTCTGGAGTTTCATTTTTTTGAAGAATAGTTACAGCTTTACAGTCAGAACAGGGGAATTTTAATTATGTGCACTCCTGTGCATTTAAAATTGCCTGTAGGGATATTTTAAACTGTGCAGTACGTTGTAGATAAGTCAGGTTCTGAAGGCAATGAAAACCAGACTTATTTTAATTTTAAGTTGAATAATTTATTCATATCCACCTTTTTAGTAACTATTTTTATCCAGTTTTATGTAAATGATGCAATTATGGCGTACTTTATACAAGTATAACCTTTGCGAAATCAATGTACGTGTAACTATAGAAGAATTTTAAATTTCAGGAGGAAGAAAAAGTAAAAGAGCCAGGTTTACCACCTACACCTGAATCACAACCTCCAGTTAGTACCAATGTTGCTCCACCGACACCAACTAATGATGTTACAAAACCACCAGCAACCGAAGACCAACAGCCTGTTGCGTCACCTACATCTCCTAAGAACAACCAAACCTCAAGTTTTACCAGCGAGAAAGATCTGCAAGTCACTGATAGAGATTTGGAAAATATCTTTGACACATCTTCATCAGATGACAGCGCAGATGACTTGGTAATTACCAAATTGAAATATATTTTTTGAAATACAAGAACAGTGGTTTTTAATCGTGTTATTACTGATTTTATTTTGAGAATCTATGGGCAGTATTGAATTTTTTAGCTATTTTATTTATTGAATTTGGTATTGTTATGAACTATAGATGATAGACGGCACAATTCTTTATCGCAATCTTCTGTTGGCAACGAGAGTTGATGCCAGTTTTGGTTTATTGGAAAAAAGATGCGATTGGTGGGAACATTCTGGTCCCGCCCCTCCAGACAGTGGTTCCGCACCTCCGTGCGGTGGCGCCACCAGCTTAGAAACTGTAAAGTAGAATTTTGTAGAATGTTCCTTTTCTCGAAGTTTTGACAGACGTATAAATAGTAAGGAATTGTGCGATTTTGAAGCTTGAAGAGGGAGAGAGACTCGATGAAAAGTCAGTTGTGATTGAACTTTGAGTTATTAATACACTATCAATTGACTGTTTCCACGATATCAGGAACATCAATATCGCTTGGCAGGGGACAATGCCAGGTTGTGGTGTTGCAGGGAATTTTTCTCTAATAGGAGTGTGAATAAAAAAGAATAGCTTGCCACCTGGGGGTTGTGAATTCTAACTCAATCGACACATTCAAAAAGAAACACGATAAACATTCGGTATAAATTGAGAAGCTATCTGTACTTAGATAAGACAACCACAATTTTTTTTATGGGCAGTTATTACATTGAAATATAATATACTGTCTATAATTATTGGTTTTTTATTGCTCTTATCGGGCTGCTGCATTTTTGCTATAGTTTATGGGCATATAGTTTTATATAGTTATGATATAGTTTTTATATGGACATCTTATTTTGTAGCCACCTCATTGGGCACATTGCCTGTTGTGGCCTTTGTATTTGTATTTATTTGTCTTTTTTTTTCTTCAAGTTTCAACCACCCTCCACACCAACTTCCACTAAGATATGTGGTACTCCAGATGATAGTTCCACAAAGAGCAAAAATTCTCTGTGTACAAGCGGAATAGTGGGTGAGTTTTTGAATGGAGGCTGCAATAATTTTTGTATTTAATATATTTTTTTAATATTAAAACTTTTTTCCACATTAAAATGCAGATTTTAAAGTTTGAATCATCTTTTTTATTGATTTTAATTTTTCAAACTGCTGTAAACTTTCCTTACAGTTATGTGAGTTATCGAAGTAGATGATAATATGAGCTCATAAATCTCGTGCAAATAGGTTACTTTTTTTTTATACCGAGTCGTGAATTTGATAATTTAACACAGTTTTGTTGTTAAAGTTTTGAATGATGTGTAATCTTTTATGGTTATGAGACACTTCCATATAGAACTGAAACAAGCACAAGTATTTTTTCTGATGTAGATATTTTTATTGCAACTCTAATGCACTTTTTTGCCTCGCTTACACTAGGGAATCGCCTGTATAACTTTCCTCATTGACTTTTTTTGTTACATGTGTTTGTACAGTGGAGCCTCCTTTATACATTTGCTCGGTTATACAAGAGTTAGTATACAAGACAAAGAGAACTTTCATGTTTATACAACATTTAGCTGTAGTTACAATTGGTTCCTATACATTTTAATGTTAAAATCATTCATTTATCCAATATAAAACTTCAATTATTCAGGATTTTCATTTTGACTTGAACCCCAAATCCCTTGAAAAACATCATTTATATCCATCAAATGCAATTTTTGCATGCAGTCAAAACACGTTGCTGTAACAGTTCTGCTTACATATTGTCACAACAAAAGCTGTAAAGTTTATGGCGATTGCTGACGTATACGAAAATAGCCAGTGAACTAGCCGATGACCATTTAGAGTGGACACTTAAGTGATTTGTTTATTGCTTGTGTCTGAGAATATGCAGATGTGTCTAGCCTCAAAGAAACAGGTTTCAATTGTTTTTGGCCATATGTCTGTTCAGATTTTTTTCTTTCTCAATGTTTCTAGCGTTATCCCTAGAGGGAAAGAAATAGGGCAAGTCTGCACATTTTAAAACAGTACAAGTATTCAGACATTACACTTCACTTCTGAAATATAGATGGCAGCAATGAAAAATCATACACAACACTAGATATGCAGTCAGACTGTTAGATACACACTTACACTTCTAGCACAATGCACTAGGTAGTAAATTGCCCATAAATGGCAATAGACCCGAATTGAAATCTGTATGAATAAAAAAAAACCATCTAGAGGGTACGGGCCTGCTAATAAAAGACACTATACATACACAGTAAGTTCTTTCAATTATTTCCTGTAGAATTTTATTTCGTTGTGATGCTTTGTTGGCTGGCTGTGTCAAATGCGCCATTCGTAATGTTGAGAAAATGAAAAGCGTTTTCTCAAAAATGAAAGAAAGAATTTGACAAGAATTTTAAATTAATGATGACAGTTGATCTTGCAAAACAGTTGAATATCCCTGTGTCAATTTTGAAAATGATTATAAAGTAGAGAAACAAGATTAAAAATGAAGCAGCTGACACTGCAAATCATCTACTGCCAAAGAAATGAGTCCAAGATGGGAAGTTTTCCAAGTCGAAAAGATTTTGTTGAAATTTTTCACCCAATGTCTTGTTACAAATCTAATTTTTATTTCTTTAAGTGATTATTCACTTATTTTTCCACTAAATTTTATTTCTTTAAGTGATTTGAAATGTGATTTAGTTCTTTTTCTCTCAAGTATTACTAAAATAATATGTTTTATAACAGAATTGGAAATGCAATTAACACATTGAATTTTATAACAAATAATTTTTTAAGAAGTCATAGGCGTTCGATTTGCACATTTATACGACGTTTTGACTCAGCTTGAATGTCATATGAATGAGGATCCACTTTACATAGTCAGAAATTGCTGAACTTTTTTTGTCTTGATGAATCTAAAAAAATTACATTTTGTGTTATAGGTGTAGCAGAATTGACACGGATGTTTCCAACCCCGCCTTCTCTTGATAACAACACCGCATCATCTCCAGCCGGGCCATTATGCGGTAGTGATATGTTGTCTTTGGAGGGAGAGCGGTTAGAAATCGATGGTGGTAGCAGTCCATATTATGAACCTGTAAAAGTAAGACAGTATTATAATACTTGTACATTTTTATTCCCTTCTTTTAGCAAATTCAACAAACATTAATTTTCTTAGAAATAAAAGCTATCATTATTTCTGTGTAGAACATTTTTCTTCATCATATTCTGTTTCTAATTTCTGTTATAAGCAATTAGAATGTCTTAGAAAGCACTCATTATCAAATAGGGTGCCATGGCATTTTGATGTGCTGCCAGAAAATATGACGGCCAGTAATAGCAATCATTTAAGAGTGCTGGTTTTGGTAGTAGAAAAAAAAGAAAAATGCTAGAAAAATGTCTGTAGATTATATTCATAACTTGATAAAATTTACACAGCTGTCATTAATTGAGAGAGTTTTTTGAGGCACAAATTTTGTCGGCAGTCTCCCCAGTATAAGTTTATTTTCTTTTTGGCATTTCTGCAATGCTAGTGGTTGAAATCATCAGTAAATGTTCAAGTTTTATTATTAGCAGATATTGAATTATAAGATTCATTGCTAGCCAGGACTAAAAGTCCAAGACTTTTCAACAACTGACCATTCAAAGGTGCCAAGCTATCTGTCTCACTTAGGTATTCAGACAGTCATTAAGATAATTTCTCTTTCAAATAATCAGATCTATTTGCTGGTCATTCATTACTACTCCTCATAACTCATTTTAATGATATCTGAATAGATAATGTGTTGGATTGGGGTTTTTTTTTATGATGTATTCAAAGAAAATCTTGCAAATGAATGGAGTTTTCATACAAAAAAATATTGCAAATAGTGAGACTATATATAGAAACAAAATTGACTTTTTCTTATTTTGTTTGTTTAGGACTGGTCCTATGTTTACAAATTACCACAGCAACAGAAGTTTCTTGGCTCTCAACGTTATTCTCTCCTACCTGGGATACCAAGCAATCCTTCATTGACAACAGAGTACACTTATAAACCATCTTGGCAAGTCAGTCAACAAGTTACACCAAGTTCACTACCTTATTCGGTACCGCCAGCTTCTCATACTACCACACAGCCATATACTGCACAATCTGAACGTCTGATACAGCCTCCGAGGTACTAATCTAAGTTGTGTGTGTTCATTGGTCCCCCTTTTTTTTTTAAATGAAATTGTTCATTCATTGGTTCATTAGATATATAAATTCATTACATCTACAGTGTAATTCAAATTGTTGGTCCTTAGAACTAACTCTGTAACCATTGACTTTCGAAGTACAGTTCCAATTACAAGAAAGTTTTCAAATGATGTGCAGTTACTTAAAATCTTAAGATTTGTTTGAGGGCTCATATACATGAATAAAATAAAGAAATTAACTTTTTATACTGTCCCAGTTAGAAAGTTGTTGCTCTTCCTCTTCTGAAGCCAACAGAAGCATTCTGCATTTCTTAGTATAACATTTGCTGAGGATGTTTAAATTCAAAAATTGGAGTAAAGTGAATACCATAAACTAATGGACAAGCTCATTATGCTGTTCTTTCCTACCTTTTCTCCAATTTTTTCTAGTTTTTTTTTCCAACCGCTTCTAAGTGCAAATATCTCAGTGAATATTGCACTTAAAAACATGGAATTTTTTTTGTTCGCCTCAGGAGAGAAAGGACAAAAACTTCCTAATTAGGGGTTTTTTAACACACGAGGACTGTATAAAAAGTTGATGTTTTTATTTTTTTCATGTGTATGACTATTCAACAAAAATTACATTTAAAGAAACTGCATGTCATTTGAAAAATCTCTTGTAATTTCTGAAGTAAAAGGGTACAAAGTCCTAGGGACAAACAATTTGAATCACCCTGTATAATGATTTGTATTTAATTTATTTTATGTCGATAATAAACAGTATGATATGAAGTTGAGTCAAGATGAAGTATGACAGGTTTGATTCTGCCATTTGTGATCATCATGCGATCACATTGATATGATCACAATGGTGTCTAAAATAACTATGAATTAAATTCTTTATGTGACAAAAATATTTGAAAATTTTTGGGTTCATAATTGAGATGGAAAAAATTTCAAAAATTTGATATTTACAATTTCTGTTTCCAAAAGTAATGGATTGTTATTTGTTATAAATCTTGATTTTTTTTGTTTTGTTTTAGTTCTCAATATCCTGTTTTGCCAGTAAATGAGGTGGGAGATAGGGTGGCGCCACCAATGTATGCAGTTGAGCCATCTTCAGCAGACCAGAGGAACATGTCGATGATGTATGACATGCAAAGCCCAGCATCTAATGCCTCATCATATCTTAATAAGCACTTGAACTCTATAGATGGTGGGAGCACAACTTTACCGGTGCCTGAAGCACACAGTCTCCTGGTTAATATCGTGATCTCGGACTCCATGCTCAACATATTCAAGGACCATAACTTTGCTAGTTGCACACTATGTGTCTGCAACATGAATACTAAGGGAGCAGATGCTGGCATCTATCTACCTAGTAATCTCATTCCTTCTGGAAATGACGAGCCACAGTACAAGTGTACGTGTGGTTTCAGTGCAGTGGTCAACAGGCATCAGAGTCATCGATCCGGACTGTTCTATGAGGATGAGTTGGACATTACTGGTCATCATTACGAGTCCTACACACCTCGCAAAAGTCTGTTGGCGATAGAAAGCAATATGAAGAAACTGATGGCCATGGAAGGTACCATAGGCTTTGAAAACTTAGCGGCACAAGTGGACCACATACCTCATGCAATCATTGACTTAATAAAAGTGCAGTGTTCACAGTTGTACTCCTCATTCTCACTGTTCCATAAAGCAGAGAATCTCAGGAAGCTCAGCAAAATGCTTATGCATTACAATGCTTTGGAGCTGTCGGATGGCTGTGAAATTTGCTTCCTTGCATTGGAAACAGGGAAGCAAGCAGTGGACAACATGAACAACAATAGAATTGATGAAAATCTCAAGTCTTCTAGCCTTCACAAGTGGCCTTATCTTTCTGGTTAGTTTCACACTCAGATGTGCTTATTCTACCCTTAAAATGATATGCTCATGTCACTGATCTAAACATTTTTAGCTATGCTGCACAATAGTATCTTGTTATTCAGAATAATAACTGCGTTGAATGTTGCTAATATATAGTAAGTCTCATTGTCTTATTTTAAAAGGTGGGATCACAAACTTCATGATTCTTGTAATGGCTTGTACTGCACAAGATTTTTGAATCCATGCATGTATCTGTTTTTGATTGAGCTGCAATTCAAGTACAGCCAAACTTAGATATATCCAGAGGTTCCCTATATCCAACAAACTTTTTAGTCCCATAAAGTTCCACTGAGATTACTGCAGTGTATTTAGTGATGGCACAGTGTTGGTCGACTGAAGTTGGTTTTCTGCTGGTTTCCAGCTTCGAGGTGTGAATGCGAGCCGATCTCCCATTTGAGTCTCTCCACAGAGAGCAGACAGATCTACAATGCGATAATGAAATAATATGAAAATTCAAGCATTTCCATCTTTACTTCAGAAAATGAAAGACGGGTGGCTACATGAACATGAAACAAGTGCAACTTCACAATATAAAATATGTTAGGGAACATATACACTCAGAACACATTCCTGCATATGCTGATTTGTTGGGAATACCGTAGAGGAATATGTACGAGGTGCATGTACAGCTAAGTAGTAGTATATTTAGTGAACCAAACTTTTTGAAAATTCCTAAAGCAGAATATATCAAAACTACAATATACGTCTCACAGAACAATCATTGCTATTGCAGAACAATCTGGAAGAATTTTAATTAAGGAGTGGAAAACACCATTTTGGGAATTTTTACTAAAGAATATCTCCAGTCAGCTGAGGGCTTGTTGCAGAACAGCCCAAAACATTCTGCTTTGGAGCTTACAAGTTTGTTATAATAGGATTTCACTGTACTGTATATAAGGGAATAGCCGGCTGTAAATCATTACTAAATGATCAGTGGAGCTGTGATTGATTGGTTGTGCTGTATATGCCAGAGCTCGACTACTTTTTAATTTCTATGATGATTTACCATCTTCAAAATATAAAATACAGATAGCAAGCACCAGCAAGAATGCTAAACAAGTACAACTCTGACAACATAAATACGTTGGAGGCCACACATAACTTAGAACATGCACCCGTCATGTACGGTTATGTAGTAGTCACTATGTTGCCCTGGCATCGTCAAGCCATAGTTCCTATAACTATTTCTCTTCCCTTTGCAAAATCTGTTATACCTTTTTCTAATCAAAGTTTATTCGTGTAGAATTAAAAACCACCTAGCATTCATTTTTTATATACAATTTTCCACAGAAAAATGCTGTGCACATGCTAATTCAGTCCTAGGGTGGAAAGTGATTTATCAAAACAGGTATACTGAAACTGAATGTACCTTACAATGAAACTACAATCTATAGTAAAATCTTTGAGGAGTTTTTGTAACCAAAATCATAATTGTAAATTTTCCATCAAAAATCAATTATCATATGATCAGTTTGAATGAAATCTGAGAAACATTGATATGAAAATTTGATGCGACTTCACTATGAATAATTTTAATATAGTAACTGTTTCTCACTTGTGCTTTTTTGATTTTCTTTGTACTTTTAGCTAAAGTTCCAGCAAGTAATTTTGAAGTTGTGAAGCTTCTCCGATCCCTTCAGCCCATGTTACAAGAAGCTGTTCAGCAGAGACGACATCAAGGGCTTTGGGAGTCTGTCTACCTCGTCTCTGGTCCTCTTACTTGGAGACAGTTCCATAGACTTGCTGGACGAGGTATTTTTCAAATTATTCATTTGCTTGGATCTGACTCAAAACTGAGATACCTCAGCTCACAACTTTTTTTGGCTAATAAAGATTTTTCCCCCAGTCTTTACTAAGGAATGTTATACAGGTATCCCTTGCTTTACGCAATTGATTGGTTCTACAAAATAGTCATATAAGGTGGAATCACGTAAAGTGAGTTGAATTTAACATGAGAAAAATAGGGGGATGGGTTTTCTTCAGAAGGATTAAAAAAAAATTAACCCAACAGCAAAGGAATTTTTTTAAATAACTTATTCAAACTTTTATACATGAATACATCCTATGAATTTAGGAAATATGGATTAATTAATGCTTTTTCTGTCTTCAGTGCTTCTTATTGATTCTAGTGAGCATGAATGCTTTTTCTTTTCTGAAAGAGCAGGGTATGATAGGCTGATAACTTTTTTTTAATGAAACCATCCAGACTTGCTGTGAAGCAGCATTTTCCTCTCCTTATAAAGACTTTAGTAGCAAAGCCAGAGAATTCCGCATATTTCTCGTTAGTATGAAAATTCTAGTTTCCCTGGCACCATTTTAAATTTTTTATGGCATTGCCAATGTAGTACAAAACGTTCATCAGTGAGATCTAGTAGCTGAGACAAATTCTCAAATACATCATCGAATCCAACCTATTTCATCATCAAAGGATTTAACTATATTATGCATATCTTCAATTTGCATTCCCATTCCCAGGATTAAAGTTAAACTCCAAGCCAAATTTTGCAGGTTGGGATTCCTGAAATCACCTTTTACAAATCTTGCTATAGCGAAACCTTGCAAAACAAGGGATGCTTGTATTTGATATAGCTGGATGTGCTAACTTTTAACTCAGCTGCATGTTAGAATGTACTTTAATAGTAATTATGTGAGGTGTTTTGACTGATTTTATATCTTGACCATTGTTGTGTAATGCAATTTAATTTCTATCTATAGGGACAGAGGATCAGTGTGAGCCACAGCCTATTCCATCACTGCTAGTTGGTTATGATAAAGACTGGCTTGCTCTCTCACCGTTTACATTAAAGTTTTGGGTGAGATTTTCAATCATATAATGGCTTAAAACTTAACAAATAAATAACTTGTCTAAAAATAGAATTTTTGAGGTTAAGTGCCATTATCTAAACAAGTTTATTTTCTTAATGTTTCTTTTTCAATGTTAGCGGTTGGGAACTCTATTTAAGGCAGTTGTGTAAACTTGATCTAATATTGAAACTTTCCTGTTTTGATAATGCAGTTGAATAAAAGCAATAAGCTTCATTTCAATTTTTTGTGATTTCAGGATAAGTTGATGTTGGAGCCGTACACACACAGCCGAGATGTTGCTTACATTGTAGTAGCTCCGGACAATGAATTTATTCTCGGTCATGTTCGCACATATTTCAGAGAACTCAGTAGTGTTTATGAATTGTGTAAACTTGGCAGGCATTGTCCTATTACAAAAGTTCTGAGAGATGGTATCATGAGAGTTGGAAGGTCTACAGCAAAGAACCTAGCCGACGAGCCTGTTGATGAATGGTTCAATATCATAGGTGAAGGTCCTATAGCTAGTAGACTGAAACTTTATGCTCAGGCATGTCGTTATCATTTGGGTAAGCATTCTTTGATTAAATAAAATTGTTTTAACTGCATTTTTATTTTTCAAATCACAGTGAATAGATTTTTTATTAAATTATGGTTACCATTTTCATGAATTATGTTGTATGTCGATTATATTCTGAAACTTCTGGTTCTAACTCCTTGCTTAACACATTAATGACCAGACTCTTCCAAGCCAGACATTTTTTGAAAGACTTTTGAAAGTTATCGTATATATCCATCAAAAAATATTCTACTCCATGCGCCAGTCCAAGATAGTTCAATAGATGGTCAAAAGCAATAACATTCAAGTTTTAAGAAAAAATATTTTATTTTTACAGCTTTGTATATATTTGTCTCAAAGCAATATTCGGGATGCATAGCTGAACGCTGTCACTGCAAATTGTTGTCAAACCATTGATCCTGGAGGCTTCCAATTAGAAAAGTTATCCAAATAATGTGCGGACCTCAGATATGTCATTCTTATTGTAAGGGGATGTTTAGTTATGAAAATAAAAAAACAACTTTTTATATGGACATCTTGTGCTTTTCAAAAATCCAGTTAAAAAGTTTTTCTCTCCTGTCTCTCCAGAGTAAAAAAAAGCAAGTTTCTCTATGTGCAACATTCTCTGAGATATTTGAATTTAAAAATGGAGAAAAGTTGGGAGGAACAGGATAACTTAGTCGATAAAATGACCAAACAAATGATTTTTTGAATTCAAATATCTCAGGGAACACTGCATTTAGAAACATGAATTATTTTTTTGGTCTTAGGAGAGACAGAGTAACAACTTTCTAATTGAGTTTTTGAGCACTGGGTGTATTTATAGAGTTATTTTTATTTATGATAATAACTATACAACCCCACACATGTTATTAGGATGCTTTTTCGAATTGGAAGTACATCTCTAGGCTTAATGGTTCACCAGTAAAATGTGGTGAGTGCTGTTAACTATGCAGCCTGTGTGTAAAAACTGCAAAGTATGACAGAGAATGAGCAAAATGAAAAATTAAGAGTAGGGAAGGAAAAAAATCGTTTACGTAGAAAAATAATATTATAGAGAATTTTTTGCCACTAACCATTTTCTGTCAGCTGAGAGCTTGTTGCAGAAAAATGCAAAACATTCTGGACACATAAATAAATATTAAAAATTATTTTATGTTTGAGGGCATATTGGTCTAATTTTGTCCATTTGAAAACAGTTAATTTTACTTCATAACTGAAAATTTATGTCAAAATTTAATGGTATACTTTTATTTCAGCTCCTCATTTGGCACAGCAGTCTCTAGATAGTCGTCTGTTAGACGGTCCTGCGTTGATGAAACCGCCTGATAAGCCAAAACCTGTTTCATCTCCCAGACCCACATCAGTGGGAGAAAATGCAGAAAAAGACCAGTCTACTGCTGTTAAGCTTGAGCTAGGTATTATATTTTTTTATGCTGTTATGCATAATATATATATCACAATTAATAGGAACAGAAGTAGATCACATTATTCTATGTTCTTGTGAAATTCCTGAAAAAATTTCATCAGTTCTCAATAGCAGAGACCTTAAAATTTTCCTCATAGATTTAAATAAGGTATAGAATATTATCTACATACTATACTGCAAGTCTCTGGAATTGGTTCATGCTTTATCTTTTCAATTGTATGAAAAATGATGCATTGCTGCTGGCAGGACTATTTGGATAGTCAACCAAATAATAAATTATGGGCAATCAATCCCACAATTGGTCATTGAAGTTCGAGTTTTAGGACCAACCTCTAAAAGGTTGTGCTTGCCCTGTTGCGCATGGGACACAGTTGCCTCACACAATCATACTTTTTATTAAGAGAGAGTCAACCCGAATGCCTATATTGTCAAATTCCATTACCATTGCTCATGTTTTTATTTCTTTACATCATAATCATTTTATGACTTTTGCTTCACATCATTTTAATTGACCAATGTGATGCATCTCACATTTTTAAATTCATCAAAGCCATTTGTTTACATCACAAATTATAATTTTATTTGCACTTCACATCATTGTTTTTATATTTTTATGAATAAAAATTTCCATTCATTTTATTTTTGTTGATGATTTGTTTCACACAACATGACCTTAGTGGTCCTTGCACCAAAAAAAAAAAAAAAATTAAATTCCAACCCACTTCATGTGTAGGGTGTTTCTTTATATCTGTTATGGCATAATCATAGCTGTGTATCTATACTAGAATAATGCACACATCATTTCTAAATACATGTAAACATGATTTCTGCTGTGGACATCAAAATTATGACAAATGCTGTCGTATATTATCTACTACTTTAGAGACCTTAGTATAAGTAACTTAATGAGTTTTTCAAAGATCTTTGTGTGTGTGTCATGAATAAAACTTATGCATGCTTTTTTTGTTTGTTTTAAAAGTGTACATATTCATATTATACAGTGTACATGATTTTATGTTTCTTACAGTTAAGTTAAACATTATGAAGTTTATCATGAAATGAATACATAATATTTTTTCCTTCTTAGACTTCTTTTTTTTTGTAATAAAGTAATCTTTAAAGTGTCCTAGGAGTCCCTAAATCACTGCAAATATACATAAGACATATTACATGGCTATTTCTTTAACATTAATGCTGTGCAGTAACACTATTTCGGTACATGTTTTTAGTTGGATTTCAATTTAAGTCATGATTAATCTCTTGTAACCACAGATGCATCAGAGAATTCTGCAAGTGGAACACCTAGTGGTAGTGGTCTGGATGCACCATCTGGAAATCCAGCTACGAGTTCAGGATCTTCTGAGCCTTCAGACTCGAGTGAAAACCATCAAATTCCAACAGTTGTAATGTACATTGTGGAACCTTTTACATATGGCTCTGTTGATTCAGACTTATACAGGCTGGCTAGTCTAGGTCTCTTGCGGTCATATTCTCAGATGCTTCAGCACCTTCCTGACCATATACGTAATGCTGTGCAGCTGCAGGTAAAAGAGGAAAATTAATTTTTTCTAGGTTTTGTTCCCAAAATTAATCAATTCTGGACACATTTGAAGTTTTCTTTTAAATATTTTAAATTGTAATATGGAAGACTCTCTTGATTATCCGACCTATTTGTTAAATAATACTCCATTTTAGAAAATAAAATTGGGAATGATTTACTTTGCTAAAGCATCGTATGTGTAATCAATTTGTGTTATCATTCACCAATGAACAGTAGCATAAGTTTGATTAATTTTGTAAGAATAAAGCCTAAATTTTTTTGTTTGTTTTAAAAGTGTTCATATTCATAGTATACAGTGTACAAGATTTTATGTTTCTTATAATTAAGTTAAACATTATGAAGTTTACAATAAAATACGTGCACAATATTTTTCATTCTTGGACTTTGTGTTTTAAAAATTTATTACAAAAAAAAGTAGTGCAGTACATAAAAATTTATAAAGTACTAGCTGGTACTAAGAAGTTAGTACTGTAACTAATTCAATTTTACATGTTGATTTTGTCATGCAATAATAAATGGAATTCTATATTTTTATTTCAAAGTCTTGCTGCATGATGAATGTCAATAACTTTTAAAATTTATTTTTTTTATTCATTATTGCAGATGATCACACTAGATTCAATAATGAGTATAGGTAGAACAGAAGATGCAGAAAAGAGGCGGGATCGATTGAAAGATTTGGCCTTTTCAGTGTTTTCCCGGTGTCACCAGCTCATGACTCATCAATCTGTTGCAAAATCTCTAACAGGGTTTGGTCCAGCAGCTGCACAAGATGTTTTCTTGAAAAGCAAAAACGTTAGTATAATTTTTTCTTGCATGTTCTATGGATTAAAATAAAAATTGGACAAACAATAAAATTTATCTGAAATTTTCCTTAATTTGTTTATCTTCATTACATTAACGGGTGTGCTGCTAAACTAGGCATCTCTAACCTGTTGTTTCCAAGCACCCAAAGTGTTATATGCTCATGTGTGATTTTGTGCTCACAGGCACTTTTTCAAATTGAAAACCTTGTGCTAAATTCATTCAAGAACTGAAATCATCTTGATTTAATGAATTTGTATGTAAAACTTGCTGTAAGGGTGCTCTTCTTATGATGGGTACAGGCAGTGCTCATAACTAGAAAAAGGTTGCAGACCTCTGTTCTAAACCATAGTTTCCCAAACTTTCTGTTCCATTTCCCCCTTCAAAAAATTCTCTTATCGTCCTCCCCAACCCATAGGATCCTATGCTATATCCGTAGCTTCTACCGCCCCCCCTGGAAAATTCCATCGAACACTCCGGAAAACATGGTTCTAAATATAAAGGTCTTGGATATTTGATAGGTATAGTAGAACCTCATTATAATGAACTAATAGGAGCTAAAGTTTGTCTCTTTTAATGAAAGTCTGATTTATAATAAATTATTCTTATTTGGGTGCAATGAAACAAACTGTGCATCAATGAAAGTACAGTAGTTAACTATAAAAAGTTAATTATATCTTTTTATGATGAATGTGAAGTGCATCATGCCACAAATGGAAAGTTTTATTGAACAGTTTAAAGTTTGTGTATCGTTCTTTTCAGCTTGCTTGTTTTATAAAATGAATATCTGTTATTTCTTGGAATAAAAGGACTTTGTGTCCTATATCGCTGTGTAGTGTACAGCAAATTGATAGTGCTATTCCAATAATGAAAAAATAGAAATGGTGTCCTTTATCTTTGAATATATGGATGCATCACAAAAACCTTCAACATAGGTTGAATTGCAAAAGATGTGTGTAAACACAGCATTAATCTTAATTTTTCTGGCTGGTGAGCAGTATGAGTCATGCAGTGCATCCATGTTTATGAAAAATAACAACGATCAGTGTTTAATTGCTTGCTTGGAAATGTCAAACTCATCAGATAAAAATAAGCACCTTTTATTATTATTGAAATTTTTTAACTGCCCTTTATAAGTGACATCCATTATAATGAGGTTCTGTTATATCCAAAGCTATAAGAAATTTTCTTGTTGGAGAATAGGCAAAATAAAATCAACAAAAACCCATTAAAGGGTCATTCTAAGGAAAAACACACCTTAGAAGGTGAGAAGAGTTATAGGTGTGTGCGACATGCTCTCTTCATTTTTGTTGCTATTTTTTTTTACAAAAATCCTTTAAGAATAAACAGATTTTCAATGTAAAATGTACAAAAATATCCAGACTTTGACAAGCAATTCTTTACTTAGAAACACAATTCTTGAAAATACATGGGTTTTTTTCTGCTTATTTGTGGTGGTTAATTTTTGATAATTTTTTACTTCGAGTAAATTAATTTTTTACTTCGAGTAAATTAATTTTTTTTAAATATTTCTTGCAGGCGCAAAATTCAGCATTGTCTATGTTGACCAGCAAGCCATTCACACTTGCTCCACAAAAAGACAAGCAGACAGAGTTAGGTGAAATGTTTGGAGATAGGAGAGAGAGGTCTAGCATACTCTATTGCACTTACTGCCTGACAGAAGATCAACGCTGGCTCGTTGCTAGCTGCACCAATGATAAGGGTGATATGCTTGAGACCTGCTGCATCAGCACAGAGGTTCCAAACAGGTGATTTGATATGTTGATCTTGATTGGTCCTTGAGTTGTGCATGTTTCATTTCATTACTGTTTTTTGTGTTCATGAAATCGCATAATGCTATTGGGATTATTTTTGTAATAATTATAGTTGGAGGGAAAGTATTATAAGGAAAGCATACCTTTTGAAGTATATCCTTATAGTTTGATTCAAAAATACAGGTTGTATGTCAGTTGACCGGGCGTGATGAATCCCAGGTGCCAGGTTGCTATGCTGACTAGAAAATTTGCATTGCCGCTTTATATGGTTGATTATCAATTTGGAATCTGAGAACCACATAATTTTTTTTAGTCAGCATGGCTACCAACATGAAAAGGGGTTGTCTAGAATTGCTGAAACTCCTCCCCCATAAGTTTCCAGTTTTTTTTGAGAAAAATATGCTTGGCTCCCCTACTAAATTTGTCTGGTGCCTAAATTATTTTTTGATTTGTTAAGCCTTGTCAGTTAAACAGGATTTTATTACATTAAAACTGTGATCCTCAGACCTGACAACATATTAGGCCCACTCATATGCTTAAAGCACACATTTCGGCATATACCTATTTGTTAGAATTTTAGTGGAGAAATGTGTATGAGGGGCATGTACGGTTAAGTGGAAGAAGACTCAGACAACCTACATCTCTGCCCTAGTCATCATTATCTGCAGCTCCCTTATTGTCACTTCGGGATTCGAACCTGGGTCGTCAGGATGAGAGTCATAAGTCTGGGAAAGAAACTTTAAGGTTTAAGAGGCCCAGTAGAATCAAACTTATTTGGCTGTTGTAAGATGATAAAAAAAACCCATATAGATTGTTCTTGTTTCCACTTCAGATGTAGATGAAATGTTTTGTTCCATTGGATCTGGGTTCTTCAGTCTAGAACCTTCTAACCTGGATGATGGTTATGAACAGCTAAAGCCTTGAGTTTTCTTATGATAAACAAAAATATAATTTTTAGCATTTAACTTGTTTTAAAAAGTGCTTATTATTTTGCAGGACAAGAAGGAAGAAAGCATCAGTTCGTAAATTGACGTTACACAAGCTTCTGGACTTTATAGTTGAAGTTATGTCTAAGTGTTTGCACTCGTGGAGGTTAGTCATTAGCAGACTTGGTAGATTGGGACACTTAGAACTCAGAGACTGGGCCACGTTGCTCAGCAGAAAGTCACTCCTTCGTTACAGCCATCAGCTTCGAGATCTGTGTCACCAGTGTGCAGTGCTCAGCCCTCCTGACAACCCAGCCATTTTGTCTGCTTGTTTAGTGTCTTTGGAACCAGATTCTGCTTTACGGATTATGTCTGATCAATACACGCCTGATGACCATTTCAGAAGTAGTTGTAATTCTTGTGTACTTAGTACCCCAGAAGATGCTTCCTGTACTCACATTCTGGTCTTCCCTACTTCAGCGACTACACAGGTAATAAGATTTATTAATTGTTTCATCATCAAAATCTGGTAAAATGGTGCTATTTCTGTAAGTGGATTTCTTGTAGAGTGATTATGATGGATTGTGATATGATGGATTTATCTGTCATTGAAAAAGAAACGCCATGAGAAGTTGGAGAAATTTCCCTTCCATTTCTTTTGCAAAATCTGCTTTTGAAAATTTGAAAATCAGTTGTGCATATTTTTTATTATTATGTAATTTTCATTTTTACGCTTCACTTCCAGTCATCCCAAGCTACATTTCAACAAGAACATATTGATCCATTGGCTGGTCCTCTTGGAGATGATGACATATTCCAAGCACTGAATGATGATGATATTACAGTGGGCCAAGATATTAATGATATATTCCGTTGGACAGAAAGCCCAACCCAGAGTCCTGGAGCCTCTCCAAGAAGAGATATGTCACAACCCGGTAGTCCAAGCTGTGTGATGAATGGAAGACATTCGCCTTTTCTTCCAGGAGGTCCAAACCGAGTAAGTGCATGTAAATACCATAATTAAAAAATTTTGATTTGAGATTTTTCTAAAATCGATCAATATCTTGGTATTTGCACCTTGATTTAGCAATCAAATTTTTCTATTAAACAATTTATGTGTTTTTTAAATTTTTTTATGAAATGTAGTTTTGTCAAGGTGGATATTTTTTGTTTCTTTACAAATTAATTTGTGATCACCGTGTGTTATCCACAGCTAATGCTTGTTAGAAAGATTGATGAAACAGCTTGTTCCTAGCACTTGAACATTGTAATTCTGAAAAACAAACTTTTTAGTTGCTTGCATGTAACTTTTATCCTGTGGTTTGTGTGATAAATATACAGTCGGGCCTCTGTTTAACAAACTCTGATATAATGAATTTCTTGATGAGATGAATTTTTTAGAAGTTTCTGTATGTGTGTTAATCTCAACCCTGATACAATGATTTTCCTTGATTTATCAAAAAGAAATAATTTTGGTTTTAGACAGGGTTGTTTGGTTTAAACCACGTTGGTTTAAACCATGGTTTAAACCTTGGTTTTAACCAAGTGGTTTTTTTAAAAAAACCAGTTTGGTTTTTTTCAAAAAATCAAATAAAAGTTGCCTAAATATAATTTTTTTCCTTGAAAAATATCATATTGGTTCATTATTAGCCAAAATGTTTCATTTTTACCACATTTTATATCCTTGGGGTACATTCTGATGGTATATCTTTAAATGACATAAGATTTTATAAGTGGTTTTTTTCAAAAAGTCTCTTAAAAGTGGCTAGAATATATATATATATTTTTCATATGAAGTATCTTAGTCATTTAAAGTTATATACAAAAGCCAAAATTTCTCATTCTTACAACATTTTCTACCCTTTGGCTACATTCTGATGCTCTATCTTTAGCAAATTCATGAATAAGGATTGCATCACACATCTAAATGTAGTGGTGCATTATCTCACAGGGTTTCTTTTTCACTTCACAAAGTAGCAGCAACAGTAGTGACACCATCATGCTAGGGGCAGGCATTTTCTTTCCCATAAGAAGTAGCACGTCTCCTACTGTATATCTCCCAGTCTTAATATTCAATAGTAGTTTTTTTTATACTTTCACACTGTTAAGCCCAGTTAATCAGGGTTCTACTGAATAATAGTAACAGATTTATGAAAAATAATCAGCTATATACAGGGAGATTATAATTTGAATTTTGATTCTCCAAAACTATATAATAAGTACTGATCAGAATGACTTGAAAATTTGCATGGATACTCCTGAAGCAATGGAAGTTTCTTTCGCAAAAGAAAAAAGTGCAAAATGTGCAAGTAGATGATGCTGTACTTGGCCAGCAGTATAATCTATTTTGTGCAACCACATCATTTCAGCACTTCCACAGCATCAGTGTGTGGATAGAACTTCTATCAAGATGCACATTGCAATACCAGCAAAGCAGCTGCTGAAGACCCATTTTGACAGGATGCACCTTAACCCTTGCAACTTCTGGCTGTGGGTGTAATAAATAGTGGTCAGATTGCAAACTTTGAATTGCAATCTCCAGCACATTCCCTATATGTTAGATGTTAGAAGTTCCTCAGGAATATTAACGGTGGGGGGGGGGGGGGCACGTTTGGTTTAATAAAGCTGAATTGCAAGCACATCTACATCATGACCCTGGCATACTCCGATTCTGTTGTTGAACAACAATTTTTGTGCTTTCAACCTCAGGTTGGACAACATATTTAACATTTCTTAAGTAAGTTGTAGTTATTTGTTCAATTACTTCGTTTTTTTGTGATGTTTCCATGAATTATGAAATCATGCAATGCTATAATTAAGGTATCATTTTGCCATGACTGGCTATCGTTTCCATTCTGCGAGAAAATTTCCCACATGTTGGATGATGTCATTAATTTTACATTTTTAAGTATTTTTTCCCCTTTACCAAATAAAATTGCATTTTTTCAGGAATATTCATGTCAATTTTCAAGTCATTTTGACAATCGTTCTTTTACAGTGTTTTGAAATCAGAACCTTAGTTATAATCACCCCGTATATCGTAAACCATTGCTAATTAATCTGCATTATTTATGCTTCATTAAATACATTATATTCACCTAATTTTTATTACTTTTTGCAAAATAGCTTCCTAATTAAGTATACTGAGAGTAACTGGAGAAAAACCTTTATGTATTATATGATTAATAATAACATTAAAAGAATTTTCAAACACTCAGTAATCCATTGAGTTGAGCAAAAAATAATTAAATTGCAAAAGTTGGTTTTTGTTAAAATGTAAGAAATATTTATTGATTAATTAGTATGGGAATAGTGTTAATTACATTAATAACCATTTCATTTTAGTTAATTATTAGAAGTTTGAATGATTTTTCAGAAATTTCATTGTTTTTAATGTTAATACTATTAAAACAAAAAAACCGGTTTAAACCAAAAAAACCTGGTTTAAACCAAAAAAACCCGGTTTTTTGGTTTTTTTCAAAAAAACCGGTTTTTTTACCAACCCTGGTTTTAGAGGATTTGTTGAATCAGGGTTCGCCTGTAGTTATATACAGTAGACACCTCCCATTAACAGATACTTTTAAATGTACACTGACTGGCCTCAATGTATTTTACTATTTTTTAACGGTCTCTCCTTGCCAACAGACAAAAGCTTTAGTCCCAAGGGGGCCGATTATCATTCCTATATATTGTCTATAGGCTGTATATAAATAGGTTTTGTGAAATTGCATGGTTGCTCGTTTTGGTTTGAACAACCCAAGTTTCATTTACGAGTTTAATAGTGGTATTATTCTGGATGCAACTAGGATTTGGAGAATTCTCATTGATGTGTGGCTTAGGTTTTCTGAACATTGTTCAGCAGTGGTCAAAAAACAAATAAAATGCCCAGTTTCATTTAAAAAAAATATTTTCGTCATCCCCTAAAGTGATTCTTCTGCTTTTCTGGGGGCTTAGTTCGTCTTGGCTTGGAGTATGCAGTTAGGTTTTGAGACCGTACCTACAGATTGACATAGATTTAGTTGATGGGATGCAGAGAAGAGATATGAGTGCTTTGATGTGTGTTTCCACAGGGCTGAGCTATGGAGAAAGAATTCATTTTTTTAATGTACTTATATTGGGCAAATGCCGGTGTTGTGGATATGATCAGAGTGTTTAAAAATTTCAACAGGATGGATAGGATACAATGCCAACCAACTGCTTTGACAAGGGGACACCAGTATCGTTTGGTAAGCGACAACTCTTAAGTTGTGGTGTCATGGAATTTTTCTCCCATAGGCCTTTGAATAAATGGAATAGCTTACCCCCTCCAGGGTCGTGAATTCCAATAAAATTGGCACATTTAAAAAAAAATACGATAAATATGTTGAGATAAATCAGGAAGCTATCCATTTTAGATGAGGCAACCATAATTTTTTTATGGCCGTTATATTTATATTTTATCATACTTATTGGTGTTTTATTGCTCTTACTGGGTTTCTATATTTTTGATACAGTTTAGATACATATTCAATATCTATATTTTTATGGGCATCTTTTTATCAGCCATCTCATAGAGCATTTTGCCTGTTGTGGCTTTTGTATTTGCATTTGCTAATAATACTTTAAGCAGGGCTTTGGTGTATGCGTGTAAAGCAAACCTTGATACAGTATGTATTGAGTTCCATTTTACTTCAACCAATTTGTTTTAACTGCATATTTACTTAGGTCTTCTTTGTTCTGGTCAATGTGTATAATCCATAATAATGATATTGCATCATCAAGTTTGATTACTATACACTACCTTTATTCTTTCCTCAGGGATCAGGAAGCCTTGTGATGGACAGCATAGAAGAACCTTTGCAGCTACTACAACAGCCCTTAGCTCTTGGTTATTATGTCTCTACTGCTAAAACGGGGCCACTTCCTAAATGGTTTTGGTCAACCTGCCCACATCTTCAGCAAGTCTGCCCTGTGTTCCTGAAGGTATAAAAAATTTCAATGAATTAAAAAAAATATATAAAATATCAATTGCACATTGTATGCTCAATAAATATTCATGTCTTCTATGATGGGTAGTATAAGAAGCATAGCCTTACTAATTATTCTTTTTATGACATTAGCTTTTAGTGACTGAACAGTATATAATTATTAGCATATTTCAGTACTTTATTCACATTTGGATTACATGATGGTAATATTTATATTTTTATTTCAGTCTGCATTGTTAATACATTCGCCATCTTTGCAACAAAATTCTGATGATTTATTGCATACAACAACACATACACGAAACTGCCATCCTTTGGATTCAAACCTCACAACTGATGTGCTCAGGTAAGAAATGCAGTTTAATTTTTTTTCCATTTGATTACAGTGGCTATTTGCAGTAAAAAAACCTTCAGATATTACACTTCACTCATTTTACTTCTGAAATATATATGGCAGCACTGAAAAATCAGACAACACTATATACTTACGCAGACTGTTAGGTATACACACACTTCTGGCACAATTCACTCGGTAGTAAATTGCCTATGATGATATAGAGCAGAGTTGTGCTCAGTATGAAACAAATTAGAACCTTGATGAAATGAGCCACGATTGCTGAAAATGTGTTCAGACCAAGCTTGATGAGAGTTACAAATTTGGCACTGGGGGAATGCTTTGGGAGGCATAACAAACTTAAACTGATTCTCATAAAATAATCCATGAAGCCAAGGGCTTTGAAACACTGTGTTACTGCACTCAAGTATTTCAGAGAAGTGATTTCATAAGCATTTCCCAAGTATCACCTGGGTCAAACGCAGAGGGAACCAGAAACTCTGACTCGATGCCAAGACTGCTTATATTTTGATTCTAATTTATGCTTTATTCTAAAACAAATCCTGTAAACAACCCTTTAAAGGGAATTTTCAACTTTTTGTTGAATTTTTTTTTTGTAATCTAAGTTGAAATCAAACATTACAGTAGTTTGCTATTTTAACATCAGATAAGGAGTATTTCCAAGGATTATAAAAACAGATGGCAGAGTGTGGGAATTTGACCATATGCAAGATATCAATGCTATAACAGCCAAAATGAAAGTCCAAAAAGGGAAAAAAAACAATTATAAACCTTGTATTCAGGCTTTTTGCCTACTGTCCAGGCAAAACTCAACCCTGGCCTGTGACATAGTATTATGGCACCCATTCAAGCTTATTGATCTTCTGTATCACTTACCATCTTCTGTATTAACAAAGTGAATCCAGACCTATTCCCTCTGACTAATGAAGATTTTACTATTTTTCCATTCATTTGATAAGACAGGTTCCTTTCATGAAGTTCAGTAATAAGATGATTAATATTATAACAAAAAATGGGCACAAATTTCAGCACTTATGCCCAGTACTGACTTGCTGAAAATACCTTAGTTTTATATTAGATTTATCTTGAGTATTTGCTTTACTTACTGTAATTTGGTTTATTAACAAGTTGAATCATTCATTATGCAAAGTATTGCTTGTGTTTTTCGATTTGTTTGTGGGAAATGCGTTGAGGTGAGCATTAGTTGTACACCGACAGAAATATTGTGAAGATTAATAAAAAACAGCCCTGGCTTTTATGGTACTTGTACTAATTCATTAATTTCACAAGAAAAAAAAATATGCAGATGACAGATTTTTTTTTTGAAGACAAAAAAAATTTGACCAGTAGTTTGCAAATTTTTTTCCTAACTATTTTGTTTCTTTGTTTCAGGTATGTGCTGGAAGGTTACAATGCTTTGTCTTGGTTAGCATTAGATCCAACGACACATGATAGACGGTCATGTCTCCCTGTTCATGTGCAGGTGCTTATGCAGCTATATCATTCTGTTGAAGCACTAATATGAAGACAGTAGAAAGTACATAATGAGTAAGACAAAGGATACAAATCTATTTGCAGGAACCAATCACACACTAATAAAAGGGATCAACTGTATAGTGGCTATAACAATCGTAATGATTTTGCCAACCATAAATAGGTCTGTGATTTTTCCTCAAAAAAAAAAAAAAAAAAAAAAAATTCCAGCGCAGGATCACATATCAGATGATTCCATGTATCCGACTGCTTATATTCTTTTATCGAACATTTACCTTTTGGTAGCAAATTGAACAAACACAATATCATTTAAAATAAAATCAAATTTCAAACTGTCACAAAGGAACAGGGAACATCTTATATCTGCTGAAGGAACCAAAATTAGAACAATTTAGATGTTTTTTAAGGGGAAAAAAAGAATTCTCACTTCCTATCAATGTCTACCATTTATTCTTCTACCCCACCTTCTCGCATTGTACAGCTGTAAATTTGTCTTTGAATTTTGAAAAAAAAAATGTTAGGCTTTGGGGACTAGGCGAGAAACTGTCACCATTCCATTGTTGAACCCAAAGCTTGACAACATTTGATGCGTGGGGGCTTGTATCATAATATATATATAAATGATCATTATGTGATTGGCATTATCACAACTTTGTTTTCCTTTTTATTTCAAGAATTATTTATTTTGTATATATATACATATATATATGAAAAAAATTGAAATCGTAACTACGTAAAATTATACGACCCAAGAAAAATGAAACTACTTAGATGAGATTTATGAATGTACAAAACTTGGACAGTTTTACAGACTCATAGTTGGAGTCGGACGAAAGGGAAGAATCTCCAGCGAAAACATTTTGTACAGAGAGAACGATATTGTACAGCATCACAGTTCTACAAATCTTTATACAAATTGTGTACATAGTATAAATATATATATATATAAAATATAATATTGTGGTTTATGTTGTATTATTTTTTTATTTTTATGTCATTTGTGGTTTTTTCTCCCCTTCTTTTGGAGGCGGCTATGAGCAGCTGGCTCTCTCTCTCTCGAAATTTTCTTCACCGTGCATGTCAGTTACGGGGAATATGTTCAAGGGAGAAGAGCACTGCCGACTTAGCAAAATCACTAGAAGTTACGCATAAGACATTCATTTTCCACTGCCTTATGTATAATTATTCATCAATCATTTTGTTTGAGGTTTCTTGCTTCTTTTTTTTTAACATTTGTATGGAGTAGGATTTTAAAATTGCAATAATTTTTTTCCCGCAAAATCATGTTTTTAATCTTTTATTTTTCATAATCCTGCTTTTAAGAGGATATGAGAAATTTTGATGCTTTCCAATGTTAATTGTTTTGCTCACTTAGAATCAATGATTATTTATTATTCATAATTAGTCTGAAAGTATTTATTGCACAATTCTTTTTTTCTTCTGAACTTCTTTCAATGATGAAATTGTGAATTGTCACATGAAATGGTATTGAATATTATTGCGGAGGATCAAGAAAAATTGATATCTTGATTCTTGGTGAACAAATGAATTTTATTTAGATGTATATTGATTATATTGTATTTATTCTGCTCAACAAGAAATTTATTTGTCAACACTATTTCGTTAGTTATTAATTTTTTTGGGGGGGGGGGGAAGACAATTAATCATATAGAACAATGTAAAAGTCAGAGGTGGCCAAACTCTCTCTCAAAAACATCGAAATGAATTTTTATTTTCATTCTCTGAGGCAGGGGCTGTGTTTAAAAATATTGTTAAAAAAAATCACGAATTAAATATAACTTACATCCTGTATGGAATTGTAGTCAGCAAAAGTAAATACACACAGGTTAAAACTGTAATTTGACTAGTGATATAAGGTTTAATTTATTAGATTTTTCAAATACATACCATTCAAATGTGGGTGCAATGATAGCTTTATTTAAAAAATATTTTATATATTTAATGTTTGTATATTTGAATATATATGTTACGGTAAATGTGATATACATCTGTGACTATCCGTAATTGCCAGTTGTTATGCATAATCACCAATCATCTTGGTAAGTATTGCCGCCTGGCAGTCTAGCGGTTAGGGAGCTAGTTTCTAACTGTGCAGGTCAGGGTTTGAATCCCAGTTCGGGCATGGATGTCTACTAACACAAATTCCCTGGACACATCATAAAGATCTCTTGGGAATACGTGGTGATCACATTAAAAAAAAAGTTTGATAAATTTTCCTACATTTATCACTTTTATCAGTGATATTATATAATTATTGACTGAAGTTAAGTATGATAAATATGGAAGATATGATGCAGAAATATTACTTGAATGCAACCACTTATCAGTTTCTCCCATAAGTGATGAGTGCGTTTCACATATTTTGCTATAAAAAATTAAATTAAAATGTTATAAAGGCAAAAAAATGTATAAATTATCACCAGTCTTCTAATGTTATGTTTCTTCACATTCATCAATCTAATCAACATCACTGATCGAATCCGTCATCCTAGACTGAAGTTTGAGCAAAATGGGCTGTATATTTAGGTTATTCATTGAAAATTTATCATATTTACCAATATGAGATGGAGTTCATGTGTAATCACCAGTAAGTGTAACAAATTTGCAAAATTATGAAAACTTAACAAATGGTCAGTGATTATGCATAATTATCTGATTTATCACATTTATCGTAACATATACATTTCTCAATGAACACAATCTTTCGCTGTAATAAAAATCAACTTTTTATCAATAATTTACATACTGTGCCTCATAAGAGCGTGAAGTTATATATTTTCATGCTTTCATTTTGAGCATTTCATTTGCTGATCTATTGGTTGAAATCATAGCATTATATATATACAAACTGAGCATAATCATTTGATTGAATTATCATATTACGACAATAGAAATGGCTAGAATTTATTATCCATCCATCAAAAATATCATTAGATTCAGCTTTGCTACATTTTGCATTGCCTCATGATATCATATCAAGTGGCAAATTGTTTGGCCACCCCTGGTTAAAGTGATCAATATATATTTTCCTTTTTTCCTGCGCGATAGGATGTTATAAGCTATGAAGACCTGATACTTCATGCAACAAATTTATCTTTTATTTTGCTAAACAAAATATGTGTTATATATATATGTATCAAGTACCAGTGATGAATTATAAGCGATTAAATATTGTGATGTGTCTCATGCGATATATGTATAAAAGAAGAAAACAGGACCATGTACTTTTGTGAGGGTTCTTAGATCTGGTCATCTTCAGAGAGGATTAGATGTTAAGACTCATCGTAAGGCATCTATGTATTCCTAAAAATAGTTGAAATGATTGGAAGCTGCTTTTTGAGAATACATATATGGTATACTTACTACTTTTAGGCTGATCAGTTTTTTTAAAAGATTAAAAAAAACATTAATGACAATGTGATTATGTATGTGTTTAGAGATGTTTTTTATTCATGAAGATCTCTATTTTTAATTGTTTTCTCTTACAGGTGTAGAATGTTCTTAGAATCACTTTAAGTTAATCACTTTTACTGATAGAGAACAAAATTTGGTTAAAAAACAATGTGGTTAAAAAATTTGCATTTGTATTAATTACAATCTACAGAGTTTAATTCTTAAATGCTGCTGTTCTTTGTATTCTTTATTAATTGATTTCTTAAAATTGTTTTGCAGTAATGGATATGTCAACTTTTTTCTTGTGTGTGTACAATACACACAAAATATTACAGTAACTTGTCATAAATATCAGTTGCATTGCCAATATTCAACAGCGAAGAAATTCTGAAAAAAATTGACCAATTTTTAAGATCAAATTTCATTTTCAGTTCATTAAATGATAATTTGCAAGACATACAGTGTAATATTTGAATCTATAAAATTCTGAACCTTAATTCATCAATCAGATCTAATTTCTTTCCACAAGAAGACAGAAAAAAATATTTTTTTTGAATTAATAATTTGCCATTTATTACTTTGACTTCACTTATAAGAAGTTATTCTGGTTGGTAGTTCAAACTGCATATTTTTAAACTATTTGTCGTTATGCTGTGAGAAAAATGCTATGATGCTGTTATGCCACAAACTAAGGAGCAATAACTTGATATTTCCAAAAAGATGATAGAGAAGCATGCATGAACATATAATTAATGTGCGTGTCATTAAATATCTTAAAAATTAATCCAATGAGAGTATAGATTATTTCCACAAAAGAAACAAAAAGCAATAGTTTCAACATGATGTCTGCATTTAAAACAATGGCTATATTGGTGTTTACCAACTTACATTTAGTTTTATTGTACCTTTCAGATTTGCTTCTTGTACTGTAGTTGGTATGTGAACTGATTTTCATGAAGCAATAATATTAAGAAATTTTTTTGTTAGTGCAAAATGTTGAAAGAAAACAAAACAACTTGGCTATGCATCATCTTTGGAAGAATAGGTTGAATTTATATGTGACATGAATGTGAAAAAAAAAGTGTTAGAGATAACTTGATAAACTTTATGCAATGAAAAATCATTTGTGTATCTATGCAAATAAAACGTGTTCCTTGTCTTTTAAAGAGGTAATAGCCGGGAAAGGGGGGAGAGAGACTGTGTGTTTGTGGACATTAATTGTTTTTACTTTTTGTGATGTAGACATTTAAAGTTTGATTCCTGCTCAAGTTATGTAGAAGCATGCATGCATATATTAGGGCTGTTCTATATTGTTTGAAGCGTACAAAGTTTAGTCGTTGACTAAGATAAAATGACTTCCAATATTATCCACATTAATTAAAATTTGTTGCCCATCCCACTGAAATTATGGGATTTAAATTTTGCATTAATTATTCCAATTAGAATCTATATTAATATATAAAATAAACAGTGTTAGATCTCAAAAAGATTCAGAAGATGTTCAATCAGAAATTTTGGGAACATTCATTTGATTTTTGAAAATTTCAATTTTTTTAATTGATCCAAGTTTTTTCTAGCACACTGTTTTTTTCACACATTTTTTTATCCACATTTACAATTTTGGGTAATGACAAGTGGCAAAAATGACACACTAATACTGTGACTTACTCTACCTAGAGTTGAGCAAATTCAGAGTTAGATAATTTTCTGTGAATATATATATTTTTAATTCAAACAAAGGACAAATGCTCAGATATTAAATAAATTGTTTTATTTGATCAGAACATCATATATATATATATATATATATATACGTAGTAAAACTTCGATTAACCGTCAGTTTCTTTTATCTGTCATCGTCTAAAAAAAGGAAAAATAGCCCTAGATTTTAAGGACCAGAACGATTGGATCACTGCTATGGGGTCTGTGCAAATGCCACTGGCAATCATGGATTACCCCTGCTTGTAATTGGTAAATCCACAAACCATTTGCTTTCAAAAATTTAAAGAGGAACGCATTGCCTGTGAACTATTATGCCCAAAAAACTGCTTGGGTGGACCAAACAATTTTTTAAAAATGGTTCACTGCATTTTCATGCCTCAAGTTAGAGCCCATATGGCCGAAAAGCACTTGTCGAGGAAGCACTGCTGTTAATGGACAATGTCCCGACACACCCCTCTTGTGAACTCAAAAGTGATGGTGGCAAAATAACCTCTCTTTCTTAACGCCTCTTTCTCCCAGCCAGTACAACTCCACTTATCTAGCCTATGGACCAGGGCATAATTGAAAATATGAAGCGACAATACAGAAAAACTTTTATTGAAGGCTTGCTTTCATCTGATGATGCTATGACTGCCAAAGAATTCTGGAAGAAATGCAACATAAAGGACACTATTTTCAATATTGCCACTGCCTGGGCTGACCTTATATTCAAGTTTATATTGATCGTTTCATGTAAAATTAAATACAATATGTATGTATTATTCACTTTTGAACGATTTTATTCATCCCAAGCTAGCAGTGAAATCATGTTATTGTACATATGTATTAAGAGACTTCTGTTATATCCGCCACAGCCCTGGTTTGGTTGGTTACTGTTAATCGAAGTTTTACTGTATGTAGATGAAATTTTGCCATTTGATTTAGAAATGGAATCCCTAGGCTTGTATGGTAACTGCCACTTTTGCTGGTAAAGTCACAATTTCTCACATGAATTCGAATGTTTTTCTCAGTCTTAAAAAAAAATAGTTCAATCTGATGCTCATTGATAATTCACCTGCAGGTCTGCAAATCTCAATTTAATTCCAACCCATGGTTGCAAGTAGTTTTCTTGTCTCTAATATCCAAACACACACAGCTTATTTGTTTCGATGGACCAAGGTGTTATCAAAACATTAAAAATGTTTCACGTGGAACTTTTTCATTTGTATATATTTTAAGGAGAACTGCCTTTTTTAATGATCAGATTACAGTCAAGTTAAATTTTATGATGTCATAGGAACATACCATATTTTACAACAATATATTACAAAATGTATACAACTATCACATTTACAAAAATAAATTTGATCATTTTTGTCCAACCACTGTCGTTTTCTGCACAAAATGGCTAATTAGACTGGGACCTACAGTTTATTGCCGAATCTGAATTGCAGCATTCAACATTGTTGCCTTTTTATACTCACAGAGAGGTTAATGCGCCAACCTCTCGTGTGGGACTCCCTGCGATAGCAATCTTTTTCTGTGGTAATTTTATTGCCGTTTTCTGTTGTAACTCTGTCAGGAAAGTTTCTGACAAGGATGAATCAGGTATTGAACTCGGGACACCTCTGAACATCCTTCAGTATTTTAGTCGAGTATCTTATTGACTCTGGGCTACCTCGCCCACTATATTAAGATGGAAAAATACTTATTTTCCAAAATTGTGGCCCCCAATTAACCAATATTTGTATGTGAAAGTACTTGTATGCAAAATTGTAACCTTGAATTACTAGGTTATTGTCTGTCCCACCTATTGTGTAATTTCAGGGCATTACAGTACAGAAAAAATAAATATCAATAAAGAAATGATAAATTATGAGGGCAGTTGGAAATGTTTTGTGATGCTCTGTCAGTTTTAACTTATAACAAAATCTCCATATTTTGAAATTGAGGATCACCTGATGGCAGTTGCGTATTTGAATAGTAGTGGTAGAGAGTTTAATGTTGCTATTTATTCCACAGTTGACTTTTTGTTAGTGATTGGTGTAGTCGTATTACATCTTTTCAGGCTTTCATTGTCAGACGAGCTATTGCCTACCACACTTGTTTAAATCAGTGACTGCTGGTCAATGGTCTCATTTCACCTGATAATAATACAAATGAATAAATTATTCGTTTTTTTAAACTTTTTTATTGGCCCTCAGTGGTCTGTTTTTAACATCAGCAGCAATAATGCTTCTTCATTGTAGATAAGTATTAAATATGCAATATATATATTCACAAAGGTACTGAATATGTATACAATCGCATGTGTTTTCTTGCCTTTATTTACTCTGTCATAAATTTCCAATGAAATCTTGGAAAATTACATGTAGTGTATTTCTTTGAATATTATCTGTGGAATATTCAATGAGACATATTCAGGAATGGGAGGTAGCGTTTTTTAAAAGCAAGTACAATGCATTTTTTACTCTTTTAAAAAAAAAAATTAGTAATGCAATCTATGATAGATATAATGAATTTTCATTTGCTGGCAGAGAAGTAATTCTGCATTTGTGCTATGATTTAAATTTCATCTACTTGTGATCAAATGATTTTTCAAACAATGTTTTATTTTTTGAATTGATAAAATTTATGTATACATAAATGCTCATTTTTTTATGCTATATTTTGGCAAAGACTATTGAAATATTTTGTTCTAGCGATGATTTTTTTATTGATTTGGGTTTTAGATATATTTCGGCCATTTTGTGTGACACTAAAAAAATGTTTTCTTTAAAGATCATGGTATCAATCAATCATATATATTGCTGTCCCGCCCCTAGAGGCATACAGCGGGTAAGATCATGGTATGTGAGAAGAAAGAGCTCTTGGTCTCTGATCTCATAAATGTTCTACGAAAATGAGATGGATTTCAATAAATGGGTAAAGGTGCTCAGGATATTTACACACATGCATAATTACTGCTTAATAATAATATAGCATACAATTTAGGCTACATTGGCAGCTGCCCAGCAGCTACATGCATTTTCTTGATACCTGTTTAGCAAATTGTTCAGAAATTTTGCCCACGTTTCGTTTCTGAGTTGCATAAAAATCGAGGCCTTTTTCAGTTTTATTAGCAGTGAATGACCTGTCAATGACGATGTTGCATTGTTGACTGGTATGCTTGGTAATTTATGATCTCTCCAAGTCAAACTTAAATCTGGTGTATACATAGTTATATGATCTACAAGATTGTAGGGGGCTTCTCACTTTTTCTTCGAAACGAGAACTGGACATATCTCTCTTCCTCCTATTATGGTTATATTTGACATCCATATTTTTTTATGGGCATCATTTTTCAGCCACCCTGTTGGGCAATTTGTCTGTTGTGGCCTTTGTGTTTGTATTTTTATATTATGGTCCGATTTTATAAGCACTCGTGAAAATGACCATAATGATTTAAATATTTTTTCGATTTAGCAAAATCCGGTACAATCATCGTAATATCCAATATTTGGATACAACAAATTTATATTTCCACAAAAAGTTATTTTAAATATTTTATTAGGTTTGAATCAAAATTGAATGCTTATTTAAAGTGGGTGGTTTTGAAAAATATTTGTGTCTATCAATGTACTTGGAAAAAAGAACAAGAATTAGTAGGATCAAATTTGAAATGAAAACTTATACTGTTTAAATGAAACATATTTACCAATTAGAGAAAAAACAATGTCTGGGTGGAATTCATTACTTCAGATTTGGGTTTATTTGCTTAAATTTGTCTTATTTATACTTATAAAATGGCAATATGGTTATTAATTCAATAATATGGCACAATGCTCTCAACAATATAGAGCTGAATGACATAGCCCTGCTTATTCTTTTTTTCTTGTAAGATAGGTTAGGTATCATGCACATTAAGCAGCATTAGTATCTGGATAAAAATGACAGTGTTTGTTTGGTTGACACCCCGAAGGAATTAGCAATAAATGTTTGGAAACTTTTGTGATCAAAGCCGTAGTTTTTTTTTTATACGTGTTTGGTGATATCGTTTTACTGAATGTAATTTTTATAAAAATCTCTCAAGTTTTTTTTATGGTTGTTTTTTGAATCATAAAGGTATTTATTTATTAAGTATCTACATATATTTTTTCCCTTCAGTTCAAAATTGTGACAAATGTTTTGAACATCAATGCAGCTTAATTTCTCGCTTATAGTTAATATGCTTTCCATTTTCATATGGGAATGTTCTGTCACACATCAAACATAACGTCCTTCTAATGAAAAAACATTATTTCTCGATTTCCGCTTATGAATGAATTGACAAAATACATATATGATCCAATTTACTCCACGTATATAATGCAAGTTGTACAAATAAGGTATTGCATTTTTATTTCTTCTGTGTGTTTTACATTTTTTTTATTATCAAACTTTGATCTTAAATGCTCAAGTTTTTATTTATTATTTTGTTCAATAATCTGATTCCAAATTCCAAATGGTTACTATTATTTTTCCTCATTTAAAGTCATCTAATTTAACCTTTAATGTGAACATTATTATGAGTAAGTATATAAATAAAAATGGAATAAAAAATAAAAATATATATATATGAAAGAGAGATGTACATTTTCAAACTAATGTTTCTTGTTGTAGATCTTAATATTGCTCTTTTTATTTATGGTGTATTCATACGAGGCAAGGTAATAAAAAGCCAGTTTTAAGTTTTTAGCTCATACTAATGTGATTCTTGTTCTTTTTCAAAAGCCAGCTTTGTTCGTTTGCTGTGTGGAAACTGCTGTATCTTGTCAAAACAATGATTTGCTATATATTGGAAATATACTTACTACTAAAACGTACAAGCACCTCGTGCGCATTCCACTGCGGAGTTTCTAACGAATCTATACCGGAATGGGTGTTTATGTTGCTGGGCTTAATTCGTGTTCTTGGTGGTGCTGCCATCTGTCTTCCATATTCTTAAGTACAGATTATAAATGCTTGAATTTTCATGTCATGTACGTATCATTGTTGAAGGTCTATTCATTCCTGATTTCTGCGGAGAGATTTTTTTTCAAATGGGAAGATTCTGCGGAGAGATTTTTTTCACCTGCTCGCATTCGTGCCTCAAAGTTGGAAAAACGTAGAAAACCGATTTCAGCCGACCACCACTGCGTCGTTCATATGGTTCGAACCTGGATCTTAACTATAAGAGTCCAGCATGATCCCATATAACAGCTCAGTAGCTGTTGGAAATATACTGCTGCGGATAATGTTAATTCAACACAGAGAAACTCTTTAATAACAGACACCCATAAGTGGAAAATTTTGTCTGTGGAGAGGGAGTGGGCGATAACAGAGAGCAAAATATATTAACGTTTTAAGTGGCATATCAAAAATCACTAAACTTCCTATAAAATGTCACGTCTCTTTTTTTTTTTTTTAATGAAATAGGCTTGCTTCCGATTTTCAGCAGGCGCAAACTGCGGGTGGGGGGGGGGCGGCGGTGGTGCTATGTTGACAAATCAACGTCTTAAAATATTTGGGTTTGCCATTGCTAAAATAAGAGGTTTTTATGGAGGTGGAATATCTCGTCAATGTCGGTTAAGAGGAAAGAATACAAGGTGACATCAGGCACGAAAATTGAAGCCGTTGTGGCAACCCTATGGGCTGACAAGTAAGCCCAAACAAACCACTCTTTTCCCTATACTTAACATGTGTTTTGCCAGATCAAATTCTTTTAAAATATTAATAACTAAATAAATTTAAGCACCATGACTGTTTAATGCATCTTCAGGTAATCTACATGATCCAATAAAGGGGAAAAATAAAATCTTATCCTTATATAAGGGGTTGTTATATTTTTAATTTATTTTTGAAAGGGGACGGCCATCACTCTCAACTCGTCATAAGTTTTTAGTTCAATGCCTTTAATTTATTTAAATTCGATGTATCACATTAATGTCTATGGGAACATAATTAAAATAGTATGGAGCTCCAATAAAATGCAATTTTTATAATTTTTTCTTCTGTTTATTTTGCCTTTTTGTTTCGTTCATTATGATAGATCCGGGACATTTCGAAAGTGTTTCAGGCCCGTGGTCGCTCGTCTTAAGCTTTACATGAGGAATTTTGATTTCTGAATCAATTCTGAGGTGCTCGAGCACCTTCTGACAGGGCCGTAGCTAGGATTTTCGCTACCCGGGGCAAATATGATTCAGCCGTTGTGGCAAAGTTCTAGAAGTATTCGAGCGTCCTCCGCCACCCTTCTTCCGTTCCATTCTCATATTCTTGAATACGTATTACTGAAATATATGCCGCCCATCCGAACCTTCCGCTATGTAGATGTAGTATTGAGAAAAAATATATATAAAAAAAAACTTTTTACGAGCCGCAATAAGTCATCTCTGTGGCCTATAGTATTTAGGAAAATAATCTCTTGGGCTGTTTTCTTTCCTCTTAATTTTGTACCCATTACTTCGCTTTTAAAGTGGTACGTGTACGAAAATTTGACAAAAAAGTTTGAATTGAATTTGAAATCAAAAATTGTGCGTGTGTGTCTGTGTTCGAGTTTTTGTTTTACCTGGACTGAAAATATTTCTACATTTTAATATAAACAGCTGAAAGGCATTATATATGCTAATGTTTTGCATATATAATGCTTTTCGCAAAAAAAAAAGTCAGATTTTCTTCAAACACCGCTTGTTCAAGTGTCTTTAAACATTCTCTCTCTCTCAGCACAGGTGTTACATGCTTTGGCATAATTTTTTTTAAATTAAAATGCTGAGAAATTTTGTAACACAAGATATGGGTAAATTTTGGTTAATTTTGCAAAAAGTTCCATGTTGAAATTAATATTCGAAAACAATTAAAATTGTCAAAGCTCTGCTCAATTGTATAAATATATACACAGAATTTGAAAAAAAAAATTGAGTTCCTGAAGTGAAAAGAGAATTTTTAAATGTTTTTTTTAAAAAATGGGGGTGTTTCTCATGGGAAGCCACGGTTTGTTTGGGCTTACTTGGTCCCTTTAATAGAGCGATCACTGGCTTCATCTGGCAACCGCGATTCCCCCATACTTTCTCAACGGACGCGCTGGTCACGTCACCTCCTGTTCTTTCCTCCATGTAAAGCCTTATTCCACACAAGACTCTCTTATTGGGGTGGTGGTGGTTTCTGCTGTATTTCATGATTCATCTTGGACACATATACAAGATAATTCAGTAATTCATGGGAAAAACTTAAATGGATGATAGAAGACACCTAAACAAAAGCATTTGTTCGTTATGGATTAATGTGGTCGAATATGAAAGGTTGCCAACCACTGGAATAAAACACTGGTGATATATTAATGCCACTAATTTTGGCGATGACGGCCCCAGAGGTTTCAATGGGAATCGCATACACCAGCGGTTCTCAACCGGTGCTCCACGGCAGCGCGAGGAAAAAAAAAATTATAGGCATTTTGAAGTATAAGTGAATTTCATGAATCAATTAAAAATAATCCTATACGGTGCTCTACCATAGAAATTTTTTTACCTGAAAGGGTTCCACGATTAAAAAAAAAGTTGAGAACCGCTGGTGTACATAATGCCCAGGAGACGGGTTTCAAGAAAAGAAATCGAGAGAGATCATCACATATGGGAGATGGTTGCCACATATAATGGGTTTGACGTGCCTAATCATTTGAAGCAGAAAATGTAATGTTTGAGAAATTAACAAATTTCCGTGTAAAAATGGGTCGCCTACATCTGTGTTTCTTAACTTTTTTTGCCCATGGATCCCTTAGGAACCATTTGTCCCTAGTCAATTACGATAAAACTATACAAATTAGAGTTTACAATTAAATTACATGTTTTACAATATTAAAAAGGAAAAAAAAAATTATATTTGAATGGACACGGTGTATATATCTCGACCCCATCTCTATAAGTGAAGCACATACATTTCGTTATTTCTTTTGACCTGAAAAAGATAAAAAGGTGTAAATATATTTGATAAGGGGGTTGGTGCACGGCAAATTTTCCAAAAATTACATTTTACAATTTATATATATAAATACTATGAAATTTTTTCTGCGTCTCTGTTCAAAAGTTTTTGTTCTACCTATACTAAAAATATTTTTCAAATATTTTAATATAAACTGCTGTCAGGCGTACATACTCATGTTTTTCAGTAAAATGTGTTTTTCCTTTACATAAAGGAACATTTTTTCAAATACCACTCATTGAAATGTCTTGAAACTTTGTGTCCCTCAACACTATGGTGCCAAATACTTTAATTTAACGTGAGGATTTTTATTAAAATTATTTAAGAATTTTTATGCCAAAAAATATGGGTAAATTTTGACGATTTTTGAAAAAGTTGCATGTTGTTAAAGTTAAAATTCAAGAAAAAAAATAACCAACAATTAAAATCCTAAAATCTCGTGTCAACACTATTGTAACACTATCGTATGTAACACTATTGTGTTGAGAAACATACAAAGTTTCAAGACATTTGAATGAGCGGTGTTCCAAAAAATGTTCCTTATCTAAAAAACAAAAAAATTCGGAAAAATAATGAAATTTGCTTTTGGTGAAGTGTTATAAGCTATCTAAAAGCACCCTCTATCGATTGGTAAGGGGCAATTCTAGGTTGTGGTGTCACAGAGATTTTCTCTTATAGAGTTGTGAATAAATGGAATAGCTTATCTCCGAAGGTCGTGAATTCTAACACAATTAACAAGAAATACGATAAACATATTAGGATAAATCGAGAAGCTATCCATACTTCAGTAATTTCCATTAACTCTGTTTACACAGAAACTTCTAATAAAACGTTAAAAGGAATAAAATAACAGAATTAAAAGATAATAAAGTAAGTGGATACGCGATGAATTAACCCCCTGAAATGCTTAAAATCATCTCCTGTTATCACTTTCATGTTATAAAAAACATCGCTGATCATCAGTAACCAATGGATTTTTTTTATGATGAACTAGCTGTTACCCGCAACTTCATTGGTGTGGATTATGCAATCTCAAATTTACTCAGCGATGATTCCCCTCATACCACTTGAACACCTCATGATCCCCATGGGTGATGGACTTTCATAAATCCCGTCTAAAGTGTGTATCTACATTTGGCATAAGGTATTTTGAGGTATGCGCTCAAGAATGATATGGAAAACAACAGTGTCACTCTAACAGTTACGGTTACAGTGAGAAAATATCAAATGGCAACACCAAGTTTTTTGTATTGGAATGCGATCTTCATACTGAAAAACACTAAATAGCGTTGGAATGGCACCTGTAGCACGAAAATCCCCGGAGCTAGGCAAGGAAAAAGTAAAAAGGACTTTGCCGTGCACCAGAGCATTAATGTTCGTTTCATTCGTCACACCGTTTCTTCGGCTGAGATCCCAGCCTGATTAGTCCTCCACAAGGTCGTGTGGAAAATTTGTGAAACACAATAAAATGCTTTATTTTATGCTGCTTCTCTGTCCTTATTGGTTGTCCTCACTTTTAGCCTATCTACCGCCGGTGATTTTCATGCTACAGTTGCCGTTCGAACGCTATTTAGGGTTTTTCACAATGGAGATCACATTCCAATACAAAAAACTTGGTGTTGCCATTTGATATTTTCGAAATTTTCTCACTGTAACCGTAACTGTTGGAGTGACACTGTTGTTTTCCATATCATTCTTGAGCGCATACATCAAAATACCTTATGCCAAAATTTCATTCAGTTTCTGTGAATGGTATGATAGTTAGGGGCCCATATGTCGGGATAGTTTTTTTATAATCACCCTGTATATACTGTATATAAAATAACATGTCCTGACTGATTCTCATCATCGCCGAGCCAAAACCGCGGAAGCTATAAGTAACGAATTTTGTGAATAGTTTTGTTTCACGACGTAAAGACTCACTAATTCCATATTCGATCCCTAAGGTGGTCATAAAGGGGGGGGGGGGGTTCAATAATGAAGGGAGTCATGCGTTGAAATCACGCCGAGCCCCGAAACCACTGAAGCTATAAATATAACATCAAGTCAATATTGTAATATAGAACAATCGGATTTTTTAATCATTTGTGACACTACGAGGTTAAAAACTAACTAGCTAACTAACCAATTCACTCACTCACTAGGTCACTCGCTGAATCCCTCACATACTCACTAGATTATTCGCTCACGGCCGTATTCACCAACACGGTTTAAACTGCAATCGCAGGTTAAACGATTAGCGATCGATACGGATTAGTTAAAATCCCCAATTTAATCAAAAATCCGTTTCGATCTTCAATCCTTCCACCTGCGATTGCAGTTTAAACTGTGTTGGTGAATACGGCCGTCACTCACTCACTGACTCGCATCGAACTGTTGTCGGTGAATTTTCCGGACACGATTAAAAGTAGGGTCCGCCAGAATTTGGTATTATGAAATTTGAGAAAAACAATGGGAAAAAAGCAGATTTATTGTTTGTGCAGAAAATTTTTTGATGCCTTCATGGGAACGTCTGAAAGTTTTGAAACAGAAGAGGAATTAATCATGAGTAAATCAGATTTTTTTTCTCTCCAAAATATTACTAATAGCTTCTCTTGATGTTGAGAGAAGTTTATCTCAAAATTTTACAAGCAGAAATTTCTATTTTGTCTTTTTTGAAATTTCCTAACTCACTTATAAATTACAAATTATTTATTTGAAAAATCCCATTGGCAATTTTTAACGGAATTTGTTGTTGAAATAAAATTGTGGTTCATTTTTACACGCTTTGACCAACGCCCTCGAAATTCCCAGACGAATCCAAGTTGCCTCCAAGCAGGGCAGATGCTATTCTAACCATGGCCCAGCTTGCAACAGGAAAACATGAAAAAGACAGTCGGAAAAACAGCTCTGAAAGAAGAAAACCACAATATCCATTTTGAGAATACCATGGTATGCAGATGCCGTGTACTAAAGTTTGGGGTGAGGGGGTTTAACCTATTCCACATTCAGAAATAAAGGAAATAGGATGTAAACAACACTAAAAAAAAAGCGAATTCCTCTAGCAAAAAAACATTCTCAAAAGATGGAAAAAAAACTTCTGGAGGGTATACAAAGTAAGACGACTTCATATACGGAGTATTAAGGAGTTCTAATACAAAGAAGTATGAAGAAATGAAGTCATCGAGCGTGCGCGCAGTCATCCTCCTTTCTCAGTTTGCGAACCTGGTAACCCTATATACCTAGTTTCTTTATGGCATTTTCACATGCCACTGAATATTTACTGCCATCTATTGATGAAATTTTCAAACTTTAGTTTCGAGTTAAATTTCTATGGATAGATGGCAGCAATTGGTACAAAATCTAATGTGTTTCACTACCCGAGGGATACCAGGTTCATAAACTGAGAAAGGACGCCTGCACACACATACACCCTTAGTGACGTCACTCATCCTAATTTCCCCAATAGATGGCGTCACTATTTCAACCAATAAAACCAGCGCAATAATATTTTCCCCAACTCTAAAACAGAAATGCTAAAAAAAGCAGGAACAAAAAATTCTGGGAATTTCGGCGGATATTGGGGAATGCGTGTGTGTGGGAAGAAAAACACATGTTTCAAAGTGGGGGAAAAAATTTCTTCAGAGAAAAAAAAGAAAAAGATTTTCGAAACCCCTGTAAAGGAGAGGACAAAAAGGCGAATTTTCCGAAACGTAGGAGGACGATTGGTAACCCTACACTAGCCGTAAGAATCTGCCCATGATGGATCTGTCTATATACAGGGTGCATAGCTAACAGCACGAACCACAAATTACATGCGAACCGTCGATCCTAGAGGCATACTTCCGATTAGAAAAGTATCGAAATAACGTGTGGACTCCAGATAAGTCATGTTGCATGGGATTGTACAGATATTAAAATAAAAAATTGACTTTTCATACGGATGCGGTGCTCAAAAACAAAATTAGGAAGTTGCTGCCCTGTCTGAGAAATTTGAATTAAAAAGTATAGAAAAGTTGGGGAAAAAACAGTACAAATGTGTGCGGGTAAAAGCTGATAATTGATAAATACCCTACGTTGAAAAGCACCGTTGTAGGAATGTAAAACATATTAGAAGTGAAGATTTTAACAACTGGATGTTGCGAAGATATATTTTGGAAAGAGAGAAAATTCAACTGCCCCTGCGGGGAATCGAACCCACGTCCTTTCACTTTCCGGGTGAACGCCCTAGACCACTTTTCTCTCTTTCCAAAATATATCTTCGCAACATCCAGTTGTTAAAACCTTCGTATGATAGCGGAGAGTGACGTCATCCTTGTATATTAGAAGTGGTTCTGTTTTTGGTGGTGAGCAATTGTTAATTGTTGGGTAGTGCCGTTGTAAACATAATGTACAGAATATAGCCGAAAATGCGTTTGCGTCCTCATGACGACGTTCATTAGTTTAGGAATTGGAATTTCTCTCTCTCTCTGGTAGCTCTATTTCAACTCTTTCTCTCGTATATTGGGTACGTAAATAATAAACAACATCGTTACACATTGGAACCCCTGCTGCCATCTATATGAAGTGTAAAATGTACTAAATACATCAGCCGATTAACAAATCCCGCTGCGCTGAATAAACATTTGTATTTCGGTGTATATGCATTTTATATTTTCAAAAGGATCCTTTTTTCTTCCAGATGGGGGGAACATTCTCTTTTATTTTCACCTGCACAGACCTGTTGTGCGCACAGAATTTCGATATTTCTGTTGAATGACAAAATAACATGCTTATATCAGGGCTGAGGATATCCCAGACACCAGGTCACCATGGCGACTACTACTACTAAACCACACACGCATCTCGTCCACATTCCTCTGCAGAATTTCTAATGAATTGGTACGTGTTGATTTCTAACGATGGAATGTACGTGTAAGCGTTGTGAACCTGATGCCAAGTTTGTAGCGCTGCCTTCTGCCATCAATTCTTCTAACTATGAGTGAAGTGTATTTGTATTTGTATGCGTTTTTCTTCCCACACACACGCATTCCCCAATATCCGCCGAAATTCCCAGAATTTTTTGTTCCTGCTTTTTTTAGCATTTCGCTGTGGTGGTCGAGTGGTTATAGTGACGGACTCGCGATGCGAGGATCCGGGTTCGAACCCCACAGTGGTGGTCGGCTGGAGTTGGTTTTCTGTGGTTCCCAACTTCAAGGCGCAAATGCGAGCCGATCTCCCCGTTAAAAAGTCTCGCCACAGAGAGCAACAGTCCTACAACGAATAATCATTCAATCATAACACTTCACTCATAGTTTGAAAAACTGGTGGCAGATGGCAGCACTACACATAACAAGCATTACAGAGAAACAAAAAACTTCACGTCAGGTTTCACTACACGTACACGCACATTCCCGCATGTACCGATTCGTTGGGGGTTCCGTGGGGGGTTGAGGGCGGGGTACATGTGTGGTGTAGCAGTAGTAGGTAGGGCTCGTAGGTAGGGTAAAAAAGGGTTCGGGGATCCATGATGTTCTTAAGTCAGCCACCTCGTTGGGCAATTTGCCTGTTGTGGCGTTGTATTTGTATTTGTATAATGATCAAATGATGGTTTTGGGCCTGTTGGCGAGACTTTTTAAAGGAGAGATCGCCTCGCATTCTTAATTGGAAACCAGAAAACCAACTTCAGCAGACCACCACTGTGGCGACGGTGGGGAACCACGGTGACTAATGAATTGGTATTGGTGCTTAAAATTTTCTTTGTGGGGTTACTGAATTGTAGGCTGAGAGCAGCACAAAATGTTTGGAGTTTATAGCAGCATATCTGCCAACACGAAAGGGGGTCACTATGCCCTGAAAAAAACAAAAGAAGCATTACTTTAGACCTTTTTCTCCGGGTAAATTTTTTTTTTTGTCGCCTAAATTTTTTTTTATGTTGCCAGATTTTTGTGCTATTTGTCTAGCCCTGCCTTATAGAATTTGGGGAATTTTCTTTTACGCAGAAAATTACTATTGTACACGGAAACGTTTATAGTCTTTCTCAGTTTTTCATTTATATTTTGTAAACTCACTCGTCATGAAGAAATGGTTCTGTTCTCATCTTTGTTTATCATAGTTTTTGCAATAATTAGCAGATTCGTCATTTTTTTTTGGCTACAATAAATGATATCCCGTACTATCGCAATTTTCTCGATGAAACATGGGGATGCCAGGTATGAAGCTGTAATTTTTATTTAAACCCATAACTATATTACTAGTACCAATTACAACGATTGAACATTTTTACAATTGATTTGGAAGTAAATTATCAAGTCTGCCCGCGGACCACCTTTATGATCTTCGAGGACCACCTCTGGTCTATGGACTATTGGTTGAGAAACACTGTGATTGTCTATAACAAGAATCATCTTTTCCAACTTCCATTGTCCCTACCCTGTCTTCAGAACACTCCCTTCTGGGTATCCTTCCTCTTCCAATACAGAAGTAGAAATTCGCTGTATGAAAATGACGCAAACCTCGTGAAGGTTCCATCATTGTTATCTGATGAAATTAAAAAAAAAAAAATTATCGATTTATATCCAATTTTCCCGTCTCTTCACTCCTTTCAACGTTTCCAACATTCCTTCAATAACATGATGAGCATGTAGCAAAAAAAAACATATTTGAAGACAGACACCACACCTTTGAATGGAAAAAAAATGTGTCCTCCATCATCTTATCCATGTAGAAAAAGATAACCCTTCGATGTTATCTCATAAGGCAACTTTGAGTAAATAAATGAATGTCCTCGACACGTTTATAACATGAGCGGATTAATTCGATCGATTTTTTTTTCTCACATGTTATATATATATATATATATATATATATATATATATATATATATATATATATATATATATATATATATATATATATATATATATATATATATATATATATATAACCCGATTAATCCTCGGAACGATTTCTCAACGTAATTTCGCTGGGGCCTATCATTAAAGCGACAGGTAGATAGGCTTTCGGCCTGTAATTTAATAAACTTCTGTAAATAGTGAATATTTAAAGGTGTTGATGTATATTTTTTTTCCGGGTGGAGAAATCTTTTATATCTTTGTAATCAGTCTTTTTTTTTTGGGCTCCCTTTTGGTTCCTTGTTATAGGGTGCCGAAAGAAAATCGATCTGACAGTTTCCAATTACGAGCACTGTAATCAACGATCTCTGTGTTGATTTTTTTTTTTCATTATTTTATTATATATTGTGTGATCTCATCTTGATTTAGGATTCGATGAATCTTCGGGTTGAACTATTTTTGACGCCTTGATTCGTTGTTGTTATGGGATCGGCTGATAATGATATTGGTTGATCAAAACTGTCTTGTTATCATCATCTCTTCATGTTGAAATAATGAAAAGTGCTATGTATTTTTCTCCTCTTTCTTTCATGGGCTGTTTCTCAAGTGATCGATGGAATTTATGACTTTTTCAATTTTTTTTTGTTGAATGTGGACTTTTAAATGTCTAATACAGTTGAAGCTCGTTTATACGTCGCTCAGTTATACGACTTTCACATTTACATGACGTTTACCTTCGGTCGCAATTGGTTTCTATATGGAAGAGTAGAACAACTTTGCCCAAGAATATTAAGAAGTCACCAACGAATACGGCAAATACACGAAAAATACGCAAACTCCTTTGTGTGTATTTTTCGTGCATTTGTCGTATTCGTTGGTGACTTCTTAATATGGTTTCTATATATTTTAATGTTAAAAGCGGATCACTTAAGTGGTTTGTAAATGCGCCGCGGGGCACTCAAGTGATCTGTAAATATGCCGCGAGTCATCTAAGTGATTTGAAAATGTGTTACGGACACATTGATCTGGAACTGCGCGGTGGGTGACTTACGTGATCTGGAAATTTGCAGCTTAGTTTGTTTTTGCAAAATTAGATTTGAGATCACTGCGCTACATTAGATGACTCTAAGGGGAGGAAACTCTGAAAGGAGTCTCAAATATGTGACGCAACACATTTATACGACGTTTTGAACCGGCCTGATGAACGTCGTATAAACGAGGTTCCACTTTACTCTTCTTTAATTATTTTGACAATTTTATGTTATTTTAACACACTTTAGATAGTTTTAACGCCTTTTTACAAATACGTTTCTTTACGCATCTTAGGAATAATTTTTGCTTTTTTTTAAATCCTTTTTCTATTTCATTTTGAAATAATTTTTTATAATTTTGAATTTTTTTTAATCTCATATTTCACAAAATTTTTTAACAATTTTTAGCAATTTTGAAACAAGTTTTTTTTATGTAATTTAGAGAGAATTTTTTCATTCTATTCAGAATTAGTTTAAAGATTTGCGGAATTTCTTTATATGATTTTATAATAATTCTTCTTTTTTGGTGAATTAATCTTTGCCTAACATCCTTAATGATTTTAAATATTTCACACCTTTAATAACTTTTTTTAGCAACAATTTTTTTTGCAATTAACAATTTTCAACTTTCTTTTTACTAGATATATTTTCTTTTTTTCATTGTCATTATTTTTAGTCTACAATTTTCATTAATATTATTTACTTAGCCTATAATTTTCATTTCTTAATGCCCAATTTTTTAAATTTTTAAATTTTTTATTATTTTGGTTTTTATATTTTCAAAATATTGTTTATTCATTTTAAATCACGTTTTTCACAGTGATTTTCTATTTTTTCTTTTTGCTCAAATTAATTTTTAAAATTTTTACAAATTTAACTTCTAATCACTTTTGCAGCTTTTCCATTTTTTAAAAACATTTTCGTACTTTGAAAAAAAATTTCAGTTTTTTTTTAACTTTACAAAATTAATAATGTGCAAGACACTATTTGAAATATTTTGAGCATATTTTTAAGATTCTAAAATTTTAAACTGCTTTCAAATTCCTACATCTGATATACAGATTTTATACAATACATTTTAATGAAATTTTCACGCCTTTTGAAACATTTTGATCATTTATTTCCAAAATTTTAAATTTTTTATAACTATTAATATTTTTATGGTTTTAAAATTCTTTTTCTTGCATTTGACACGTTTATAAATTTTTTAGCACAAAAATTTTTCCCTTTTTAAATTTTTCTCTCATCGATTGTTCGTGTGGAATTTACAAGCATTTTTCTCTCTCGTTTGCATCTTTTCATTCTTAATGTTCCTAATGTTTTTTGTATAAATTACAAAAATACAGCGTGTGCGAAAAGTCCATATATACAGTATAACACGTTTTAAAGAACAATATAAAATAAATCAATTGACCCATAAGAAAGTGCGGTTTGATAAAAAAATCACCAAAATACTCAAAATGGCGTATTTTGTTTTCATAAATGTTTGATATGTTTTGTTTTCATAAATGTTTGATATGTTTTGTTTTCATAAATGTTTGATATGTTTTGTTTTCATAAATGTTTGATATGTTTTGTTTTCATAAATGTTTGATATGTTTTGTTTTCATAAATGTTTGATATGTTTTGTTTTCATAAATGTTTGATATGTTTTGTTTTCATATGTTTGATAAATTAAAAAATAAATGGGCCGAAATTTCACTCACAGATAGCGTGGTATCGTGGAAAAATTCACATAACTCATAGAAGGCAACACAAAGTGTGCATAATTTATTTTTTTGCGATTTTATAACATTTATGACACGAAGCCATCTATGATTGAAATTTTTAACTATTTTTTAAATTTATCAAAGAAAACAAAAACACTACACCATCATGAGCATTGATGCGCAAACCACTATTATTTGTCAATTAATTATTTATTTATTTATTTATTTGCAAAATGTTTCATGGACTTTTCGCAGATGCAATATGTTTTAATTTTTTTTCGGAAATTAAATTTGATATCTTCAAAACAAAATAATAAAGAATACGGCATTCAAAGCTTCCACCCCATTTAAAAGCCGTCGATCAAGTTTTTAACTCGTACCTGGTGTTAGATCTTTCCCATTCAGAAAAATAAATCAATTACTTGTAATAAATATCAGTTTACACATATCAGCAGAATCAATTTAACACAACCCTAAAGGTTCGAGACTAAAAATACACAGGGTGAGTGAAAAGTCCATGACACATTTATAAAATTATTGAAAGATAAAACAAGTGACATAAAAAGTGCGGTTTCCACAAATTATAACTTATCATGGCATATTGATAATATACATAACTCTACGCTCTACATAACTTCGAGTCACGATCACTTATCATGACATAAATTTCCCCCTCTGAAACACACACACACACACACACACACACACACACACACACACACACACACACACACACACACACCGCTGTATATAAAACTCAAAATAACATAAAATGCGACATAAATAGAGCATAATTAATATATATTAAGATATGCATCCCACAACGCTGCCACATTTAAAAAGTTTCGACATTTTTATTATAATACTAGCTAGTTCCTATCTACCGATGCTCTTGAAATTTATGTATGGGCCCTCATCTATGGTGCATACTATGATAAATTTCAGTACTTGTTAAAGAGGTGTGTATGTATAATTTACTACCACGGTAAGTTGTTTCCTTCTAATACACGGGTGAAGACAATCTTTGGTAACCACGTCAACCAATTAAAAGATTCCTAATAACAAATATACCGATAACATCGATACCTTATTTCACGAATGTACCTATTCATTTCATTCAGCATGGATTCCTCTTTAATGCTCTTAATGTGTTATATGAGAGAGAGAGCCAGAAAAAAATAAAATAAAAATCTAACCACCGCCTATATGTTAACACGTACGCATTTAAATTACATAAATGACCTTACACCAAGTTAAATGGAATGTCTTCTCTCCCGCTTATCTGTATATATTTTCTAACCCATGTCAATTTGCTTCTCAGGTAGGTATTATCATTATCGAACCCCGTGGACATGATCTGATGGGTGCGACTCCTAAGGTGAGGCATGATTTCGTTATAAAGTCGATGCCGAAACTCGATAACACAAAGTATACGTATTAAACCTTTTTTGCGGTGGCATTAAAAGTGAGCTTGTTTGACGTAATTGCATCTTGTGACATCAGATTCGACAGGGTTGGGGTGACTTAATTATGCCTCTTTTTAATGTTTGAGGTTCCGGATACGTAATCTCGTATAAATGGAACACCCAGTTGTTGCCTCCTTGCAGCTGGTGGTATTGGATTCGAAGGAGAAAATGGTCATCACACAAAAAACATAAGAATGAGATGGTTCATGGTTTCAATAAAGGGTGTGACTGTCATTGTGTGTGTGTGTGAAAGTTCCGTCGAGAGAAGAAAACAACGAAATGGTTTTAAATTAGACTATAGTTGTGTCTATCCCAGTGTCTTTCAACCGTTTCACAACTGCGGAACGGTGAAAATAGTTGAATAACTTCAGGAAACCCGTGGAAATGAGAGATATAATAATTTTTAGCAGACCGGCAAAAAATAAATAAATGGGAGGAGTAATTTGAGGACCAGTGAAAAATAAATAAATGGGAGAAATAATTTGTGGTTCTGCAAAAATATAGGTGAGATAAGTAACTGGTGGAGCGGCAAAAAATAAAATAAATTGATAAAATAATCTGAGGACCCCCGCAAAAAATAAATAGCAGAAGTAATTTGAGGATCTACTAAAAATAAATAAATAGGGGAAATATTTTGAGGACTAGCAAAAAATAAATAAATGCGAGAATACTTAGCAGACAGGAAAAAATAAATGAATAGGAGAAATAATTTGAGTTACAAATTTATATTTTTATATAACATAAATGCGATGTTTTTATTTTTAACAATAATAAATAAATGAATGAATAGGAGACATAATTTGAGGACGCGGCAATTTCTCAATAAAATAAATAAATGGGGAAATAATTTGAGAACCGCAAAATGTAAATAAATACATGAAATAATTTGACCATTCGCATAAAATAAATAAAGGGGACAAAAATAATTTTGGGGGCTAGCAAAAAATAAAATAAATAAATAAATATATATACAATGAAATAAATAAACGGGAGCAATAATTTACGGACCATTAAAAAAACACATTTGCGTAGCGGTCGAAAGAATAGGAGAAATGATTTGAGGACCACCAGAAAATATAAATAAAGAGGAGAAAAAGAATATGAGGACCGTTACGAATAGAGAAATAATTCGCAGGCATGTTGACAGCTGAGACAGAAATAAAAACAAATATAAGGACAGTACAATATTTAAATGAATAATAAAACTATATAGAGGTTATATGAAATGGGTGAAATGTTACGTGGACCAGCTGGAAATTCTCGCGGACTAGCGTTTGAAGACCACTGGTTTATCCTCCCTCCATAATCTGTATACACGACTGATTTTTTTAATAAAAAAGGATAAAAATAGTGATATTGATATTGGTTGGGATGGTCAAACCAGCTGTCTTGATTGTCTGAGTCGGAAAATTGACACACGTATTGCATATCATAAATAGACAGTTGTCATATTGATGGAGATAAAAAACTATGATATTCGTTTTTCGTATCTCTGACATGTGCATGGTCACGTCTTTACGTCCGTCAATACTCTAGATTTCGAGTATTGAATTACTTGGGACAGATTCAGAGCATCTGTCAATGTGATGTCTGATGGAGAGCTTGGTAGGACCTCATACCTTGACGGATTGGCCACCCGTCTGACGATTCAATCTCAGTTCCTTTTGTGTCATACCTCCCATAACGTTCTCTTTGTCCAGTATGAAAATGGTTACTTGACACCCATATTCAGCTGAAATTTTTCTATTTTGCAAAACTATCTTAAGCACCCATTTGTTTCGATTGAAAAAAAAACTCCATCAATTTTTGTATTCTAAGTTATTCAGTATTATATTATGACACCAAGCAATGACGTTATTTATACGAGGTTACTAGATATACAAATACAAGGCTACCAACTGGCAAAATGCCCTACGAGGTGTCTAGAAAAAAAGATGCCCATAACACAAATATGGATGTCATATTTCTAAAATACAGCAACCCAATTAAAAGTGCAATTTTAAATACTAAAAACTATATACGTAATGATAAAATATACTGCCATAAAATATTTATGATTATCTTATCTAAGTATGGATAGCTTCTCGATTTATATCAATATGTTTATCGTACTTGTTTTTAAACGTGTCAATTTCGTTAAAATTCACTACCCCCGGGAGTAAGCTATTTTCACAACCCTATTAGGGAAAAACTCCCTGCAATACCACAACCTATTGTGTGGCCGCTCAGATCTGAATAGGGCCGCCTTAACCAGCCGCGGGGCCCGATGCGAAAATAATTGCGGAGCCAGAGGCATATTAATTATTTTGGGGCCCTCTTAGCCCCGATTTTATGTATTCTGTGTGAGTGAGAGGGGAATTGGCATAAAAAAAAAGAAAAAAATAATAATAATTCCAGCATCCATAAAAATTCAGAATTTCAGGATTGATGAAAATTCAGAATTTATTGAAGAAAATAATTCCGGTACTGATGGAAGTTCAGAATAAATAAAAAAAATAGTTTCATAATTATTTCACTCTAGATGAAAATGCAGATTTCCAGAATGGGTGAGAAATGCAATTTTCCAGAATGGGTGAGAAATGCAATTTTCCAGAATGGGTGAGAAATGCAATTTTCCAGACTGGATGAAAATTTAGACTTTATGAAAGATATTATTATTACCGTAAGTGTGTGTGGAACCTAGTGCGGCCGCAAATTTCTCACACCCCTAAGGTTGGCTCTGGATCGAACATATCATTCGTTGCCATTGTAAAATTCATACGATCACATAGCGACCACTGGGCGGACTAGTAACAGACAGAAAAATTTCCGATCGAATCTATACATCATAAATCATTGTCCATCCACTTTGACTATTCATGGGGTTGTCAGTTAGCCGTTTATCGTAATTGCATGATGAATATCCGGTCTTTTGAATGACTACAGGTCACCTATGTCAAAACTTGAGCATCCAGAGGCTTGTCGTGAGCTATTCAAACGATCATCGACGTATACAATTCCAAAATCTGAAGCTACATTAGTCGCAATCATAGGGGAAGAAAAAAAAACCACCTAGGTGGTATCAGAATAATAGGGAAGGATAAACAAAAAAGTTTAAAAAACGATCTAATTGATGTTCATTGTGAAAGCTTTCACACAGCCCATTGCTCGCAATTATCTCTTGAGAACATGCCCATCTTGTCCATCATCAAATAAATGACACACCCACGAGAAACAATGAAATTGTCCAATGAGCAGCAGCAGGAGCTTCATCCAAGACAAGGTAGCCATTGTGTGGTGTTATTGACAATCCTTTAAGCCTTTAAAAAAAAAGGACGTCATATTCTTTTCCTTATTTTTCGGACGTGATAAACCTAATCAATCATTGTGGTGTTTTTTGACAAGTTACAGAAGCAATTATAAAAGCCCCCCCCCCCCCAATACGTTAATAAAGGGCCATCTTCCCCCTACCCGTCTTTTACGTACGTACTTTTAATTTTTGAATCAACTCTTCGTTTAAATTCACGCCTCGAAGCATCAAGAAACTCCTACCGATGCATCATTCTTCACACGACCCCGGGGCCTCGACACCTGGGCCAAGAGATGAGCTGACCCCTTAGAAATTAACTACTGTTAAGGTTGATCATAGATTTTTTGACGAATTAGGTTTTAATAATTCTCACACGTTCTCCTAAATAATGAGTATACACACGCTCATAATCATTGTTGGGGGATTCAACTATATTGATTCTCTCAATAGCCTTTATCTATTTTATTTTAAAATTCCATTCGGTTGAATAGAACTTTTAATTATATGACGTATCGGATTTCCGTATGTAAATTTTGTGTTTATTGGGCGTGTCGGATAGGGATGTTTCAAGAAAAAAATTTTTTTTCCTCATTAAAATTCGTAAGATTGGATATTAGGAAAATGAAATCCATGAAAAGCTTTCCATCAAATATTTTTTAGATAGTCCGCCGAGCAAATAATAATTTTTTATAACAAGGGATGTTAAACCTTTAAGAGAGCGCGAGTCACTTGCGCCTCCGGCCCTTGGGTGATCTAGAACTGTCACTTAATTGATCTGAACATGTGCCGTGGGTCACTTAAATGATCTCGGAATGGGCCGCGGGCCACTGAAGTGATTTGTATATCTCCGGCAGGGCACGTGGGTGCTCTGGAACCGTGCCGTGTTTCATTCAAGTGATCTGTTAATATGCCGTGCGTCACTAAAGTGAGCTGGAAATGTTACTCGCTTAGTTCATTTTTACATAATTAGGCTTATAAGGTCACGGGCCACATCAGATGACTGAGGGTCACATTCGGCCCGAGGGTCATGAGTGTGGCATGTATGTTCTACAACCATTTTTCAAATTTTTGTAATCGATTTTGAAATTTTTGACTCGATGATGAAAAAATTCATTCCAAAACGATTGAAAAACTCATTGATTCACCAACTCTTAAATAAGATATATTAAAATAAATATAATGAAGCAGGTTTTTTAAAGACTTCAAGTTTATGCAAATTTATGTAAAAGGTGTGAGAGTAATTTTGTGGTTTGTTTCCCCTCGAGGTCAAAAACATTGCCGTGAAACATACATTTTGAAATATGGAACGTAATAACTCGATTATCTTTGAACTGTTTATCCGCGGCCCAAAATAAATCATAATTCAAGTTTTTCAAATGGCCCCCCTCACGCACCAAGGGCCCCAGAAATGTTCATGCTTCAAAACGGCCCTGGTTTCAGTGACCTTTCTTTGTTAAAATGTGTATATATTTCTTGCTAATTCTTATATATACTATTTCTTTTTTTTCATTCAACTTTTTACAAAAGAACAGAATTTTTCACTCAGAAGCTATATTTCCTTCGATTTTGGAATTAAATTTACCTCTGTAATTTCTATCTTATTGTAAGAATATATACTTTATGATTATACCGCCAAATTTTAGCACAGTTATACGAGCAATCGATTAATAATAAATGAATATAAGGGAAATAATGGGTGCATGAGAGAATGTTTCAAATGTTGCCAAAGAAATATTATTTGTGTCTGAAATCTTGACTTCATGAAGAAAAAAAATTTGATTCCTCAGATTTGAATTCTAACGTCAAAAAAATAAATTTTGAAAAAAAAAACGGGCTGTTTTTTTGGATTCAAATTATATCAAACAAATTCAGGCTCGAAAAACAATGATATTGAAAGAATTACATTTTAAAAAATAATGATGCCAATAGATTAGAATTTTAATAAATGATGCTATACTCAAAGAAAGTAGATTTGGTTCAAATTATATTATGAATAAAGAAACGATTCAATTTATGATGCAAGTTTAAATTCTGACTCAAATTATAATCTCAAAAGATTCGAATTCTGACTCTAACTTTGATATAATAATAGAATTAAAAAGAAATAGAGTTGATCCAAACTATGATGCTATTTTGAATTCTGATTCAACCCAGAAATCAAATTCTGACTCTAGCTCCAAGAATTGAATTTCAATTCAATACCAGAACAATTGAGTTCTGATTGAAATTATGATGCCGATAAAATTGAATTATGATTGACATTATGATGCCGATAAAATTGAATTATGATTGACATTATGATGCCGATAAAATTGAATTATGATTCAAACTATACGATGCCGATAAAATTAAATTGTGATTCAAACTATGATGCCGATAAAATTAAATTGTGATTCAAACAATGATACCGATAAAATTAAATTTTAATTAAAACAATGATGCCGATGAAATTGAATTATGATCCAAACTTTACAATGCCTATAAAATTAAATTCTGATTCAAACAAAGATACTGATAAAATTAAATTCTAATTCAAACAAAGATACTGGTAAAATTAAATTTTGATTCAAACTATGATGACGACAAAATTTCATTTTGATTCAAAGCATGATGCCGATAAAATTGAATTATGATTCAAACTATGATGCCGAGGAAATTGAATTACGATATAAACCTGATGCCGATAGAATTGAATTACGATATAAACCTGATGCCGATAGAATTGAATTACGATATAAACCTGATGCCGATAGAATTGAATTACGATATAAACCTGATGCCGATAGAATTGAATTCTGATTATAAGTATGATGTCGATAGAATTGAATTCTGATTATAAGTATGATGTCGATAGAATTGAATTCTCATACAAACTATGATGCCGATAGAATTGAATTGTGATACAAACTATGTTGCCCACAAAACTAAATTCTGATTCAAAGCATGTTGTCGATAGAATTAAATTCTGATTTAAACTATGATGCCGATGAAATTGAATAATGATTCGAACAAAGAAACTGATAAAATTAAGTTCTGATTCAAATTATGATGCCGATAGAATTGAATTCTCATACAAACTATGATGACGATAGAATTGAATTCTGATACAAACTATGATGCCCACAAAATTTAATTCTGATTCAAAGCATGTTGTCGATGGAATTGAATTCTGATTCAAACTATGATGCCGATAGAATTGAACAATGATTCAAACCATGATGCCGATGAAATTGAATAATGATTCAAACAAAGAAACTGATAAAATTAAATTCTGATTCAAACTATGATGCCGATAAAATTGAATTACGATAAAAACATGGTGCCGATAGAATTAAATTCTGATTAAAAGTATGATGCCGATAGAATTAAATTCAGATTAAAAGTATGATGGCGATAAAACTAAACTCTGATTCAAACTATGACGCCGATAAAACTCAAATATGATTCGAACTATCACGCCAATAAGTTTAAATTATGATTAAATCTATGATGTAGATAAGATTGATATCTGAATCAAACTATCACGCCGTAAAAATTGAATGCGGATTTAATGTGGGGTTATGATGCCAAAAGAATTTTTTTTAATTGAAAAATAAGACAACAAAACAAAACATACACTGTGCAGCTCTTAGGTACGCAATCGGTCCGTCCCAGAGCTTAATAAATTTTTTCTATAATCAGAAAGCAACAGTAATTACATTATGCGCAACACTAAATACATTTAAACTATGATGCAGAATCGAATCCAAAGCTTTTAGTGTTGAACCCTGACTTCCCAGATTCGAATCATGACATCAAAAGAATTCAATTCCGATGACAGAAGAATGAAACTCCACTTCCCAGGATCATGGAATACTTTTCCACAGATTACTCCACTTTGAGATTATCGAAGAAGTTAAGGAACTCTTTCTTCAACTCACAGGTGTTCTATTTAGGTGAACGTTTAAAATTCCCGAACGGAAGTCATCAAGGAAGGGGGAGGATACGTATTGATATTGCGCTTGAGTGCATACAATATTTAATACAAGATGGAATTCAGATTCGGTATCAGGTGATAGAAAAAAAAACAAAAACAAAACAAACAAACCAAAAAGAAACCAAATAAATAAAAGTGTGATGACCCGAATCAATCTTGAAGAGATTGGCTATTTCCTTTAAATTAACCAGAAGCTATATACGAAAGCTCGATCTTCAAGACACTACCAAAGACGTTTGACCTCTCGCGCCTTCAAAAGTCAATGGAGAGAAAATGGCTAAGAAATAAAAATAATAATAAAAAGATGTGTAATTCAATCAGAGCCAGGTTTTATTATTATTATTTTTTCCACCGGTCCTCCCGTTGTTTGTGGACAGGTCCTCCTCCTTCCAACTTTGGCCACTTATCAATAAGAAAGGTGCGAACTTCGTGGGTGGCCGTGACTTCGATTTAAGAAATAAAAAAAAAAAGCAAAGAAGGCCTTAAGGGGAGTTTCGAACCAAAAAAAAACAAAAACAAAAACAAAAAACCAGAATAATAAGAAATTAATTTACTTTTTTTTTTGTATCTTATATATTTGCCACCTCCTAAAGTTTCAATGGAACTTCTTCGGTTGCTGCCAACCGAGGTGGTCTTTTTTTTACCGTCTCTTCAATAATAAATAATAAGAACAAAAAAAGGAATCACTTTAAGGTCTTTTGAATCTATTTCCTTCATTTAATTATCATTCTATGGGTATGAATTCTGGCTCGGATTCTTCTCCTGGGAATAAATTACATGGATGACCTGGGCAGAGGACGCAATATATTTTCCATCGTGCTTAGAACAATGAGATGCATGAACGAAAGAGTAAACATTCTGTATTGGCAGCGAAAGGCTTATAGTCATCACATTGAAACGGGTTGTTGAAAGCAAATTACATCTAAAAGACACGTTTTTTTTTATCTCTCGAATTTTCAATTTTCAAATACTATAAAATTTTTTGCGTCTATTTGTGTTTGAGTTTTTTTTTATCTGCACTAAAAGTATTTTTAATATATTTTAAAATTAATTTGGTCTTATATATATATACCATTATATACTAATACTTTCCATTAAAACGCTCTTTTCTCAAAACTAAGTTTTTTTTGTCAGATAAGAGGAACGTTTCTTCAAACACCACTTGCTCAAATGTCTTGAAACTTTGCGTGTCTAAATAATTTCTATCAGAAATTACGAAATTATTTCTCTCATTGATTTATAAGTTAATAAGCTGTTTTAGTTTTCATCAAATTGTATCGGAATAATTCCTTTCATTAATTCCAAAACTATTTCTTTAATTAGTCCTAGAATTATTTCGTTCATTTATTCTAGAATTATTTCGTTCATTTATTCTAGAATTATTTCGTTCATTTATTCTAGAATCCCTCATTTATTCTAGAGATTTCTTTCATTTATTCTAGAATCCCTCATTTATTCTAGAATCCCTCATTTATTCTAGAGATTTCTTTCATTTATTCTAGAGATTTCTTTCATTTATTCTAGAGATTTCTTTCATTTATTCTAGAGATTGCTTTCATTTATTCTAGAGATTTCTTTCATTTATTCTAGAGATTTCTTTCATTTATTATAGAGATTTCTTTCTCTAAAATGGAAAATTGATCTCTTGGGAATACGCTGAAGGAGCAGGTGCCGTGATCACACTTAAAAAATTAAAAAAAATTATTCTAGATTTATATATCTTTAATTTATTCTAGATTTATTTCTTTAATTTATTCGGCAAAGTTTTCACCTTTATATACTGTAGCCTCTCACAAATCAGTGTGATTCCATCATCACACATGACGTTTTGATCAAATAAAACAATTCTTCACTTAATTATCACTTAATAATCACTGGTATCTCAGCAATAATCCCGTGATTATGATTGACATCGCCGAAATGTGCATTTTTCACAGAAAATCGCGTAACTCCGAAATCGCATGACTCGGGGTAGCGTAAGTCGGGATAATACTGTACTTGGAATATCAATTATTTTGGATTGAAATCTTTACACCCAAACACACACCGTAAATAATTACTGTCTGCGTATTTGCATATTCCAGAGACTTATCGAAATTTCTTTGGTGGGAATGAAAGAACCTCTCAATTCAGTATAACATATAAAATATAAATTCATACAATCCGATTCTACAGGAATTGGTTTCGGTTTCTCTTAAGCAATCAGATGAAATTCTTGAATAACTGTTCATCAAAATCTCTCTGAAATGGACGTTATCTTTTTTAACTACAAGACGGTGATTGCAACAGTCTTTCTCGCAGTATCAGATCCTCATTTTAATCTTGGAAATAAGTAAAGTTGAAGAAATGGGAATCGCGCGTGTGTGTGTTATGAGAGTTCTGGAATCCATTTTCTTAAAGAGAGAAGGGATGGAAATTCTCTTTCTCTCTTCTTCGGTACATACGTATCTACTGTCTAAAAAGAAAAGTATGTGTTATCCTCGCGCCATCCCAAGACAATGGCAACTCTTTTCACGTCTTTTCATCCTCCTTAATAAGTTTATGCTTTTCATCCTCTACCTCTGTATTCACCAATGGGACTTTGAGCATACAGCAATAATTAAACTAGACTTGAGTGTTGCAGAAACTTTTACAACATTCTCGCTTTGCTTTTAGTCGCTTTCTCTCTCTCCTATGTAAACCCCTCAGTGACTTGCACAAAGGATTAAAAACATCCTAAGAAATAAAAGAAATCGAACTATTTCTCCTCCAGCACCATCATCCCCCCATACACTTTCTTCCTTTTCACCATCGGCCATTAATGGCGAATTCTGTAATGTCTGCCATGGGATTCCGTCTGGAGCTGAGCAGATAGCATTCGTGGGGGTGTCCTTGGGGACCTGCAATGCGACGTTCACAGTGAGATAGAGCAATGAACGGTGGAAGAAGGGCAAGGAAGCCATCAGGACGAATGGGTTAAATCTCTGGAACCCTACATTCTAGGAGTCAGGGGGGTATTTTAATTTTTCCACTCACACACACACACACTCTCTCTCTCTGTCTCTCTCACACCCACACATATTACCCAGGACCCTTAAGAATAAGGGACAGGGGGGAAGAAAGAGGTAAAAGAAAAAATGCTATCCATGGATGAATCATTGGCCATTGCTGAATCTATAGCCTTTTATTTTGCATATCCTTTTTACTACTACCTCCGCCGTCTTCCCAATGTGTGTTTTCCTATTTTCCCTATAACACGCACGTATGCATTCACCCCTTTACATTTAAAAGGATTGGAATCGTCTAGTCTCTTTTATTTTACTTTTTTTTTTACTTCTTCATCCTCCTTCAAGAGTTTTCTTCAATAATAAATGAAGTCAATAAATCGACGGAGCACAATCGCCGTATATTACGCTTAATGGGAAGCGAGAGGAGGCCGGGTGTATAACTCCCAAGGGAAGTACCCCGGGCTTTTGGATCCCGAGGACCCTTGTGGGTAAGAGATGTGGGGGGGGGGGTTTATTCGGAAGAGGTAAAAAGAACCTCTTCTAGGAGAAGAAGAAGTACGCATGCGTAGAACGTTTTGTATGTTAGATTTAATTATCAACAAGGGAGCTTAAAAGGTGAACTTGGCAATGCCAGGAGGATCGAAACTTGAGAGAGAGAGAGAAGATGGAGGAGGAGGAGACTAAAATGAAAAAAAAAAAGTTGGCTCTCCTTTTCTCAATCTCCATCTACCCTTTTGCCCATCATCTAGTTTTGAAACGACGAAGGACCTAACCTCTCTTTTACCACTAACCATTCTGGAAATCGGTGAGCGCGCGCTTAGAGAATACCGAGAGAGAGAGAGAGAGAGAGAGATGTTTTGAAGAGGAATTTTTGGTGATTATCTAGCGATAAAGATATGATTTTAATTCCTCGGTAACGTTACCATCTCATCCACACATTCCTACTACCACAGCCTTAATGAGAGGAAGATCCGTGTAATGTTCAACCTTTAGGAGAGTGCGGGCCACTTTATTGATTCGAAAATGTGTTGCGGGCCACTTAATTTAGTGATCTGGAAATGCGGCGAGGGTCACTTAAGTGGTGTCGAACTGTGCTGCAGGGATCAGCAAATATGTCACGGGTAACTTAAAGCATCTGGGAATGTGCCACGGGATACTTAAGTGGTTTGGAACTGTGCCGCAGTGGTCTGTAAATTTGTCGTGGGTCAAAAATCATCTGGGAATGTGTCACGGAACACTTGAGTAGCCGTCTGGAACTGTTCCGCGGGTAACTTAAGTGGTCTAGAATTGTGTTGCTGGTCACTCAAGTAGTCTGGGAATATGTCACTGGTCACTCAAGTGATGTGAAACTGGACATTTGAATGTTGAATGAACGGTTTTGCGTTCACTTGAGTGGTCTGGAACAATTTTGCGGGCCACTTAAGTGATCTGGGAATACGTCACGGGCCGTTCAAGTGATGTGGAACTGTGCCGCGGGTCACTCAAGTGCTCTGGAATCGATCCGCGATAATCTGTAGATATGTCGTAGATCACTGGTTATTTGAAATGGAATGTGCGATGTTTTCTGGGAATGTGCCGCTTGTCACTTGAGTGATCTTTAAATGTAACATGTTTCACTCAAATGTTGGGGAACTGTACGGCAAGTCACTTAGGTAATCTGGAATGTGCCGCTTAGTTCACTTTTACAAAATTAGGTTTTATGTCCACGGGTCACGGGTTGAGCATGCATGGTGAACTTTGTAATGCCAGGAGGATCGAAACTTACAGTAAGCTGGAGAAGGAGGAGACAAACGGGGGAAAAATAGTTGGCTCCCCTTTTCTTAATCTCCATCTACCCTTTTGCCCATAATCTAGTTTTAAAACGAAGATAGACCTGACTTGTTTTTTACCACCAAACATTCTGGAAATCGGTGAGAGCGCGCTTAGAGAAAATCGAGAGAGAGAGAGAAAGATATTTTGAAGTGAGTTATTGGTGATCATCTAGCGAGTTTTGTGGTGTCATTCATCCATTTCTACCACCACCGTCTTAATGAGGTGTTCAACCTTTAGGAGAGAGTGGGCCACATGATTCACATTTTTGAATCAATGAAGAATCATGTGAATCAGTTCTTAAATAAACGATCTGGAACAGCGGAGTGTTGCGGGACCCTCTGGGTGATATTTAAATGCGCCGCGGTTCACTTAAGTGATTTGGAACTGTGCTGCAGTGATCTGTAAATATGTTGAGAGTCACTTAAATCATCTGGGAATGTGCCACGGGACACTTGAGTGGTCTGGAGTTGTGTTGCGGGTCAGTCAAATCATCTGGGAATATGCCACGGGACACTTGAGTGGTCTGGAGTTGTGTTGCGGGTTGCTTAAGTAATCTGGGTATGTGCAGGTCACTCGAGTAATCTGGAACTATGCCACTGGCCATTTAAGTGATCTGGAACTGTGCCACAGCGATCTGTAAATATTTCCTGTCACTTGAGAATCGGACATATTTACACACATTCCGGACATATTGCACATTCCTGATCATTATCTGGGAATGTGCCACGGGGGACTTGAGTGGTCTGGAACTGTTTCGCTGGTCACTTGAGTAGTGTGGAATTGTGTTGCGGGTGACCGGGTGTGTGCAGTTAACTCAAGTGATCTGGGTATATTCAGGTCATTAAGTGATCTGGGCATATGTAGGTCATTAAGTGATCTGGGAATATAAATTATAAATGAAATAATGTTGATCCTCTCGTATTCCCAAAGGATCAGAATGATCCGTCCAGGGAATTTGTTAATGTTAGTAGACACACACACACCCATGCCTTATAACTGGGATTCGAACCCAGACTTGCACAGTCAGAAGCTAGCTCCCTAACCACTGGACTGCCAGGCTGCAAACGGGCCGTTGAAGTGATGTGGAACTGTGCCGCGATGATCAGTAAATATGTCGCAGGCCACTTCATTGATTCAAAAACTTGTCATGGGCCACTTACTTAAGTGATCTGGAACAACGCCGCGGGCCAGTTAAGTGATCTTTAAATGTGCCACGGGTTACTTAAGCGATCTCTGAATGGGCCGCAGGTTACTTAAGTGATCTGAAACTATGTTGCAGTGATCTTTAAATATGTCGCGCGGGTCACTCAAATCATCTGGGAATGAGCCGAAGGGCACTTGAACGGTCTGGAACTGTTCCGTGGGTCACTTGAGTAATCTAGTATTGTGTTGCGAGTCATTTAAGTGATCTCTGGGAGTGCCCCACAGATCACTCAAGTCCTCTAGAATGATTTGTTAATATTTCGCGGGCCACTTAAATGATCTGGAAATGTGTCGCGTGTAACTTGAGTGATCTTTAAAATGTGACATGGACCACTGGAAATGTGGCGCTTAGTTCATTTTTACAAAAATTGGTTTGATGTCACGGGCCGTATTAGATAACTGTGAGGGCCACATCGGGCCCGTCATTTGGGGGGGGGGGCAGAAGGGTCGTTGCACCCCCCCCCGGCATTTGAAAATACACTAAAAATGGTATATATATATACAAATATATATATACATACATTGAGTACATGTGCTTTGCCACCCACCCCCCCCTGGAAAATGTTTGCCCTCCCCCTGGAAAAAGTTGAAATGACGGCCCTGGGCCACATTTGGTTAGTGGGACATGGGTTGAAAATGTACGGTGAACTTGGTATTGCCAGGAGGATCGAAACTTGAAAGCTGGAGAAGGAGGAGAGACTTAAACGAAACAAAAAAAAGTTGGAGATCTCATTTTCTGAATCTCTATCTACCCTTTCGCCCCCATCATCTGGTTTTGAAACGACGAAAGACCCTGGCGATTTGGCTCTTGTAATCTTTTCCTTTGCCGGGAAACCCCTTTAGCATCAGTTGTGTATAACCTCTGTTTCTCTCTTTTACCACCAACCATTCTGGAAATCGGTGAGAGCGCGCTTAGAGAATAGACATTCAGAGAGAGAGAGAGAGAGAGAGAGAGAGAGAGGTGTTTTGAAGCGAATTTTTGGTGATCATCTAGCGATAAAGATATGATTTTAATTCCTCGGGACCGTTACCATCTCATCCATTCCTACCACCGTCTTAATGAGCTACCCAATACCTCTTTTCGCCGCGTTCCCCCCTTTCCTTTTCCAAGGAAAACCTTCAGCAATTTGTGTTTAGTATGCATAATTGGCGAATCGTCAATGGCAATGTGTGCAGTGCGTTTCCTCAACTTGTACAAGAAGGTGGAGGTAAAAGAGAAGAGAGGCCATAAAATTTCCGTTCGTTGCAATTTAATCTACGAGGTAATTTGAGGCCGGTCCAATTTGCTGATGTCTTCTTCTTTCCAGTGATGGTAGGTACAGCTCAATTAATGTCTGCTGGAAAATGGTTGAAAAGGGTCGAGCGACTCTTGGAGATTAGGACTCGCGGGATTTTTCCCAAGGAATATTATTCTCTTCATGATTTTTAAACAGGGAATAGGTTTTATTATGATTCAAGTTTTCTCTCTCTCTCTCACGTTCCCGACATATTTTCAAAGGCGCATAAATATATTTACTACAAGGGAGAGAGAGGGAAGACACATTATAAAGCTAATTATTATTATAGAGTTTAAACGATGGGTCGCAGATGCTTCATGGATCCCGTTGGGAATTCGACTTTCTTGTGATATGAAATCATTAAAAGTTCGTGTTTTAAGAGTTAGTGAGTGGTGCTCAATGGTATTATAATTACTGACGAGTGATTTGCTGGGAGAAAATCACCTCGGAAAAATATTAATTAATACTTCGGCAAAGTTCTCTCGCGCTTTCTCATGTAATTAACGCAATTAACGTTTTTACCTAATACTTTGGATTTCGATAAAATAAATTTCGAGCACCTGGTGCCTTTTTATGGTTGAGGAAAAACCGTTTTGAAAGGTCCATGGGAATGATTTCGAATCGTGGACAGACTTTCTTAAGCCTAAAAACTGATAGAAATCAGATAAAAAACATTTTTTTCTTCAAATAATAGGACGGGCCTGATTTTCACATGGGCAAGTGGGACATTTCTTTAGGATCATACTGATTTTAGGGGCACTTAATTTAAATGATAAATATTCACTAACTCAGTGATGGCTTCCATTGTAGTATTGAGACATTCTGAGGGGATCCACGGGTGAAAATCAAGTAGAAGATGAGTCATGAAGAATGGAGGGAGGGGAGTCACAAGGAGAGTGAAGAATTGAGCATCTAATGAATCACGATGCGAAAACGGTGTGAACTTCTTTTAGAATTAAAAAAAAACAACCCATAGAACCAGGGCCATCTTAACGTACGGCCAGGGGCGAACGCAGAGGGGCACGATAAATATTTCTTCTTGGGAATTCTCGTTCAAACATTTTTTCAAAAAAGCATTTCAATTAACAGAAATTGATCAATATAGCACATATGAATCTATTTTCTTTCAATATTTTAATCATTTTACAAAGATATTTAAAAATATTTTTAATTTTTGATCTTTGGGAGGGCACGGGTCCCTTGTGCCTCTTCCTACATACGTCTTCTGCGTATGGCCTGGGGGTTTCATGTTCATACAGAGATGAGATCCAGTACCATGATAGCTGAGGATAAGTACAGTTAAATTTTGTTATAACGACCTCGGTTATAACGCCAGCAATTGGAGGTTGTGATTAATCCACGCAGAGAAGAATGTTAACTAACCTTGCTCATAACGCAATGAAAACGCAACGAACTCGGAAATAACGACACATGTTTTGTGGTTATTCCCCGGATTATTTATTCATCATAATTAAAGTGATAGCATGGCACGTACGCGGAACATTTCGTAATATTTCGCCATTCTTTTCAACGCGAAGCTTCCTTTAAACTAAATACGTGTTTTTCTCAGTGTCATTTTAACGCATAAGCCGACCCAGGCACTGCCCGCGGACCTCTATTGCAAAAAGGGCCTCCTCGTGAAAATGAGATCTACTCAGGTTTTCGGCAGTGAGTTTGTGAGTTGAGTAGCAGGTATTGCTATGGACATCCGGACCCGGGTTCAAACCCCACCGTCGCTACAGTGGTGATCGGCTGAAGTTGATTTTCTGTGGTTCCAAACTTTAAGTGCGAATGCGACCCGATCTCCCCGTTAGTCTCGCCACAGAGAGTAACAGGCCCACAACAGTTAAATCTTCAATCATAACATTTCACTTATAGTTAGAAAAATTGGTGGCAGATGGCAGCGCTATTCATAACAAGCATTACACATAAACAAACTTCTCGTTAGGTTCACAACACGCACAGGTACATTCCGGCATGTACCAATTCGTTAGAAATTCCGTAGAGGAATATGTGTGTGGTCTAGTATTAGTAGCAGGTATGTCTAGTCAAATAGGAGGATCAGAAAAATCACTTTGCCCGAGGCCTGTGAGGCTGTTGAGACAGCAATGGCCATGTTCAACCTTTTGCCCCCCCCCCCTCTCCCCCTGTGAAGTACATTTAAATTACTGCAGACTTGCTGTTGCACTGTATTTCTCACCAAGATTTATTTATAAGGAATAATTGGCGATTTGGCTGACACTTGGCAACATTTTTAGCGAGAATTTGTAATTCCTCGTAGTTAAAATGATCTAAATTTTCCGTATTTTTCCTGATGAAATGTGGTCATCCCAATTACAGTAAAACAACAACCTCCTACACACTATTTGATTGCATCTGATTCTATTTTTCACACTTAAAAGGTCTTGAGAACGTCAACCTTGGTTATAAGGACGAAATTTCGTAAAATCTTCGATGTCGTTATAATTGAGTATGACTGTACTTAAATATGTAAGTTGTTACTTCCAGCTAAGTACGCGGTCCCCCGTAACATCACTTTTCCACGGGGCCCAGTATATTGAGATGGCCCTGAATACAACCAGGATAAGAAGGAAGCTCACTGAGCTCCAGCTCGGGTGTGAGAAAAGACCGACCTTATTTGTAATTTTTTTTCACATAAATTTACTAAAAAAAATCAATTAAATACGCATAAAATTAGTCTCCTGAGTGAGGGTGAAGATTCTGGATAAGACGGGGGGGGGGGGAACCTCGAGAAAAAAATTTATTATAAAGGGACGCCCAAGGCAAAAATAAATTTTAGAAACACTGCTAACTAAAGATCATTGGCTAGTCCAGGGGTCGTCAAACTTTCACGAGACCCGAGCACTGCACAAAGAGCACCCCCTTATAGAGGTATACCTTTAGGAAAGTGTGGGCCGCTTCACTGGTTAGAAAACGTGCCACGGGTTACTTAAGTACACCACAGCTACTTCAGTGAACCGTGAATGTGCCGCTGGTCGCTTAAATGATCTGGAACTGTAAGGTGGGCCACCCAAGTGATCTATGAATGCATCGCGGATCGTTTAAGTGATATGCAAATGTGCTGCAGGCCACTTGAGTGATTGATAAATTTGCCACAGGTCACTTAAATGGTATTTAAAAATACAGCTGGGCCACTTGCGTGATGTTTAGACATGTCGAGGCCCACTTGTGGGACCTGGAACTGTACCCCCATGCAACTTAAGTCATCTGTAACTATGCCGCGGGTCACATGAACTGATCACCTGATCTGTAAATGTGCCGCTTCGTTCATTTTAACAAAATTAAGGGTTGCCCGCTTGGGCCGTGTCATATTACTGAATTAAATCTGCATAATCGTAATTCGTGAATGCAATTTTTACAGGGTATTCAATTGAAGAGTTGATCAAGTGCTCGCGTGCACGAAATTTAGGAGTGAGCATTGAGCACTCATGTAGCTTCAGGGAGCACCATGGTGTTCGCGAGCAACAGATTGAAGATCACGGGACTAGTCGCTAGGGAGGTAAGGCCTATCCGATGTCACTCTCCAACTATCCATGTGAAGGTTTTGAATAGCTGGCTGATGCGAAGATACTTTTTGGGAAGAGAGAAAATTCAACTGCCTTTGCAGGGAATCGAACCCACGTCATTTCACTTCGCATGGATAGCGGAGAGTGACATCTTCCTCGGATAAGTTGCCATCTGGTGGCAATGTCAACAATTGTAAGCTTTGGCCTGAGTTACGTCCGACCGTCCATGTACGGTCCCGTTCAGTGCACACGAGCTACAAGAAAAAAGATTGAGATATTCGTTGTCTTTGTAGTCTGGTGGTCTAGTGCGAGGGTTGAAATCCCCGCAAAGGCAGTTGAATTTTCTGTCTTTCCAAAATATATCTTCGCATCAGCCAGCTGTTAAAAACCTTCGTAGGTAAGGCCTATTTGAAGCCCTATTCTCTATACAAAATCAAGCCCCGAACGGATTGAATAGACTGGTTGCTCACTGAATTATGACTTCCTATTTAAAGTTTAGTTTGGCACGGCACGACGTCGGTGATTTACCTATACATAATAAGCTTCTGAAGTTCTACCGTTTTATTACTGCAGCAATTTCGAGATGATGATGACGCACTCCGTTTTTATGAGCCGTGTTATTTGATGCTCACCCCACTGTGTCATCAGGACTGGACTCGGACAGGTACGACGAAGAGGGAGCACCCCCAACGGGCCAAATTTATTCGACGTGTAGTTTATTTTGACTTTAACTGCTTTACTTAAACCCAGCTTGAAATTCAACCAGTGTATGGATAGTATGCCATGTAGAAAAATGTTTCTGAACATCACGAATAAAGTAAACCCTACATCCAGGATTTTCTAGACGAGCCTACGTATTGATTTTCCTATTAAATTTCTAGTGTTGGAAAAAAATTGAAAAATATGTGTATGGGTGATCTCGGGGTCTCTAGGGTTTCCAAAACAAAGTTTTTCGCGGAATTCTTGATAGTTACAAGTGGAGCCCATGATATTAATATGCAAATGCATATGTGCATGCATATAATTGCATATTTTAGGAATTTTTATATATAGTTACGGCACATAAATGCATAAAAACACTGGAATTTTATAATAAGTGCATACTTTTAGAAATTTTTCTATTAATCACATTGTATTAACGTATTTTCATTGTATTAAGATTATTTTTTATGTTTTTATTCGTCAAATTTGATTGAATTTCTTTGATTTTTTTCAAGGAAATATTTCGCACTTAGTTTTTAGTGAGTTCTCTAAAGTTTCTAGTGAATATTTTACCACTTTTTTTTAGCGCATGTAATCCGTGCTCTTTGGCCTGTTTCAAGGAACTCAAAGAAATTTTTGAATATAAATCCAAAAAAGTGTGTCCTTACTGCCGTCTCAACAGCATCATAGCCCCAGGGCAAAATGAAAGAAGGCACCAAGAAAGGCAAAATAAAAGAAGGCAAAGCTTTCTGGGTTCCGAGATTTTTAAGGGTTCTGTGGTTTTTTGGAGACCCAAAAAAGTTTCAAAACTGATGAAAATTCACAATCAATGGAAGAAATAATTCCAAAATTGATGGCAATTTTCAGAACTAACAGTAGAAAAATAATTGGAAATTTATAGAAATTTAGAATAAACGTAAAAGAAATAATTCCAAAATTGATGAAATTCAGAAATAACTGAATAAATAACTCAAGAATTGGTGAAAATTCAGAATCAACGGAAGAAATAAATCAAGAATTGATGAAAATCCAGATTTATTTCAAAAAATAATTAAAGAATTAGTGAAAACCTCCAATAATTTACTGTGAATGCGGGGCCCCATAAAGCTCGCGGACGGTGCAATCGCACCTGTCCCACATCCTTAAGGGCAGCTCTGCACGATGTTCATTTTATTGGCACGGGAAGGGGGCGGGGGTCCGGGGCTTTCATCTAATTGTCACAAATGGTCCATGGAGCACAGATGGTTGAAAGCCCTTAAAGTAGGAGGTATATTTTGCATTTTGGGCCATACAATCGAAAATACGGTAGACTCAAGATAAGCCGACCTTGCGTTGATCCAGCCCATCCAGTAATCCGGCGTTTTTCAGGCGGGTTTCATTCGAACGTAGAAGAAAACCAAGTCACTGTATGTCTGTGCACAGAAGTTTATATTATTTGAATGGACATTTTCAATTGACTTTCAGTAATCCGGCACACCTTGGTCTGATATCTGCCGGATTAGCGAGAGTCTACTGTAGTAGTTAAAACGGAAGGGGTCACCGAGAGCGATGGACATCACCTGGAGAAGCGTGGGTCATTGAGATTCCACTGTATCTATTATGTAATTGTCACGAAGGATACGATTTCATCCCCGAGGGAAGAATGAATGAAGAAAACTAATTTTTTTTCCATGCTCGAATCCTTGATCATCAGAGCCTGAGGAAAAGAGAGAGAGAGAGGCTTTCCCGCCTATTGGCATTAGGTTACGGTGACCGGCAATTAGCCACGCTCCTTGATTAGCAATACATAAAATATATGCTATGCCTTCCGTGATAATCTTTCATTAGTACAAAAAATATAATAAATAAATAAATATATAAAAAGGACCAGGTCCGAGTCCTATGACGGGAAAAGAAAAATTCAATTAGACTTTGAATGGTAGGGGCAGGTACCAAACATCTTGAAAAATGATCCGGGTCACGAACACTTTTTGATTCTTTTCTGTTACACCTCAAACAAGAAAAATGGCCGATTTACTGTAGTATGAGGTAGGAAGGCACCACGGCGACCATTTACATGAATCAAAGTCGCTTTCTTACTGTACGTTGTGTGCGATTGGTTGTCATGTACAGAGTCTCAAGAGAATGAGTCATTGACCGTTTATTCATTTCTTATAAACTCTGGGCGTACCGCGAGGGAATGTCCAAATTCGTAATAGGACTCGTAATGTTATTTTACGTACAGGTTGTCCACTAAGTGCTAATGAGGCCTTTATTTTATCAACCGTCCGTCGTCGAGGTATGATTTTAATTTAAGAAATGCTCAGAGTGTGTTCAGGAATCATCCTGTACCAGTTTTGAGAGTGAAAATATAGCGTGTAACAAAACAAAAAGAAAATCTAAATTTTTATACTGCCCTCTTATTTTCAATTAGAAAGTTGTTACCCCGTTTCCCCTGAGACCAACGAAAAAAAATCCAAATTTGTAAGTGCAATAGTCACTGAGCTATTTGAATTCAAGAATCGGAGGAAAGTTGGGAAAGGCCAGCAGAAATAAGGGAAAGGAGCGTTGTCCGTTAGTTTTTGCTGTTATTTCATAACTTTTCTTCGATTTTTCAGTTCCAATATCTTAGCAAATATTGCAGTTGCAAACATGGAATTTTTTCTGTTGGCCTCAGGAGATACAGGGCAACAACTTTCTAATTGGAAATGCGGGGAGACAGTATAAAACTGAAGATTGTTTTATTTTGTTACACACTGTATTTTCACTCTCAAAGCTGGTACAGGTTGATTCCTGAACACATTTTGAGTATTTTTCAAACTGAAACTACTATATCTTATATATAAATGTGAAAGTATGTATGTATGTATGTATGTATGTATGTATGTATGTATGTATGTATGCTCTTTATACAAATCTACAGTTTTAGACCGATCGTCGCCAGATTTTGCACATATACCAAACAGGACCGGGATTGAGCCGCAGGCTACTTTAAAAGTTTGTCAGAGTTGGGCAAATGCCCGAAATGGGCGAAAAACTGTGTGGCAACAATGGTTTTTGGGGCCTCAACAATCACTTTCGGAACGTTTACTTTGGTTACCGTGGTTTCCAACAATGCGTTTCAGACGGGAATATATGCCTTTACAATGGTTTGTCACACCTTTAACGCTGGCATCATAACAGTTTATTCATTTATAACGGTTTGTCACAATTCCTGTCCTCCCAGTAATTGAAGAAAACCCGGGAAGCGCTAGATATTTTTGCTTGCGTGTATACAGAGTGTCCTGTAAGTGCTAATGTGCCTTTATCTCATCAACCACCCATCGTTGAGATATAGTTTCAATTTAAAAAGTGCTTAAAAGGAGTTTGAATAATATTCGCTGCAGAAGCTGGACATCTGACGTCACTAACAACAGAGAACAACAAATACGACGATAAAACAGGGAATAAAAATGTTCTACGCCAGCTGATGAACTCAATGCTTGCCTCAAATCATCAGCACTCTACTTCACCAAACACCAACTCTGGCCATATCGCTATACTGCAATTTACTGCCATTAGTGAGATGGGTTGGAAGTGAAGGTGCTGTCTATCGGTGGTCGCCTCGAGTTTGTTAGGACATCAACACTCTGGCACGAAGCTAAAAAATTATCATTATCCACCAACATGCGAATTCAACTGCAAAATGACTCAGCACTGCTATAATTTTCACATCAGTTGATCAAACTTGGCAATGGAAGAATTCCCGTAGACCCAAGCACTGGACTGATTACGTTCCCTAATGGATTTTGCCAGTTATTATATATATAAACTCAGTTCAAGAACTTGCAGACAAAGTCTTCCCAAACATTCAACAAAATCACCGAAACCATGAGTGGCTTTGTGAGAGTGCGATTCTGGCACCGAAAAATGAGTGTGAACAAGATCAACGTAAAAATCCTAAAAATTATTCCGGGAGACTCCACATCTTACAAATCGGTTGACACTGTCACAGACACAACGCAGACAGTTCTGTATCCTGCAGAATTTCTGAACTCTTTGGATATTCCGGGTGTGCCACCACACAATATGACCCTCAAAGTCGGATCACCTATAATGCTTTTAAAAAATTTGGAGAAACCGATACTCTGCTATGGCAACAGACTCTGCGTGAAGAAATTGCACAATTGCATCATTGAAGCAACGATTCTAACTGGATGTGAAAAAAGAAGAAGAAGTCTTCATTCCACGTATCCCAATCATCACCGAAGAAATGCCATTCACTTTCAAGCGATTACAGTTCCCGATTCGTATAGTTTTTGCCATGACAATCAACAAAGCGCAAGGCCAGTTGTTAGCAGTGGCAGGTATCAACTTACTTGAGCCCTGTTTTTCACACCTTTTCGTCACCTGTTCGCGTGTTGGTAATAGCAAAAATTTGTACATCTACACACCAGATGCAAAAAGAAAAAATATTGTGTATTCACAAGCGATTGCCTGAAGATTTTAATTAAAATATTTAAAAATAAAAGTAATTTTCTCTTACTTGATGCAGAAATTTTTTTGATTAAGAAGTAATTAATAAGCTATACATATATACATTTTTTACGGGCGGGCAACGTCGCCGGGTATCAGCTAGTCTTATATATAAGAAGTGAAAGTATGTATGTATGTATGTATGTATGTATGCTCTTTATACAAATCTACAGTTTTAGACCGATCGTCGCCAGATTTTGCATATATACCAAACAGGTCCGGGATTGAACCGTAGGCTACTTTAAAAGTTCGTCAGAGCTGGGCAAATGCCCGAAATGGGCAAAAAACTGTCGGGCAACAATGGTTTTGGGGCCTCAACAATCACTTTCGGAACGTTTACTTTGGTTACCGTGGTTCCCAACAATGCGTTCCAGACATGTATATGCCTTTACAATAGTTTGTCACATCTTTAACGCTGCCATCATAACAGTTTATTCCTTTATAATGGTTTGTCACTTTTCTAATCCTCCCAGTAATTAAAAAAAACCCCGGGAAGCGCCAGATATTTTTGCTTGCATGTATACAGGGTGTCCTGTAAGTGCTAATGTGGCCTTTATCTCATCAACCACCCATCGTTGAGGTATAGTTTCAATTTAAAAAGTGCTTAAAAGGAGTTTGAATAATTCGCTGCAGAAGCTGGACATATGACGCCACTAACAACAACAACTACGACGATAAAACAGGGAATAAAAATGTTCAACGCCAGCTGATGAACTCAATGCTTGCCTCAAATCATCAGCACTCTACTTCACCAAACACCAACTCTGGCCATATCGCTATACTGCAATTTACTGCCATTAGTGAGATGGGTTGGAAGTGAAGGTGCTGTCTATCGGTGGTCGCCTCGAGTTTGTTAGGACATCAACACTCTGGCACGAAGCTAAAAAATTATCATTATCCACCAACATGCGAATTCAACTGCAAAATGACTCAGCACTGCTATAATTTTCACATCAGTTGATCAAACTTGGCAATGGAAGAATTCCCGTAGACAGAAGCACTGAACTGATTACGTTCCCAAATGGATTTTGCCAGTTTCCACACAAAACTCAGTTCAAGAACTTGCAGACAAAGTCTTCCCAAACATTCAACAAAATCACCGAAACCATGAGTGGCTTTGTGAAAGAGTGATTCTGGCACCGAAAAATGACAGTTTGAACAAGGTCAACGAAAAAAATCCTAAAAATTATTTCGGGAGACTCCACATCTTACAAATCGGTTGACACTGTCACAGACTCAGCGCAGACAGTTCTGTATCCTGCAGAATTTCTGAACTCTTTGGATATTCCGGGTGTCTCACCATACAACTTGACCCTCAAAGTCGGAGCACCTATAATGCTTTTAAGAAATTTGGAGACACAGAGACTCTGCAATGACACCGGACTCTGCCTGAAGAAATTGCACAATTACATCATTGAAGCAATGATTCTAACTGGATGCGGCAAAGGAGAAGACGTCTTCATTCCACGTATCCCAATTATCACTGAAGAAATGCCATTCACTTTATAGAGATTACAGTTCCCGATTCGTTTAGCTTTCTTCCATGACAATCAACAAATCGCAAGGCCAGTCGTTAGCAGTGGCAGATATCAACTTACTTGAGCCCTGTTTTTCACACGGACACCTTTTCGTCACCTGTTCGCGTGTTGGTAATAGCAAAAATTTGTACATCTACACACCAGATGGACAAACAAAAATATTGTGTAGCCACAAGCGATTGCCTGAAGTTTTTAATTAAAATATTTAACAATGAAAGTAATTTTTTCTTACTTAATGCAGAAATATTTTGCTTAAGAAATAATTAATAAGCTATATATATGTAAATTTTTTACAGGGCGGGCAACGTCGCCGGGTATCAGCTAGTAATAATATATAATATAATTTCGACGACGGGCGGTTGATGAGATAAAGGCCGCATTATAATTTACAGGACACCCTGTATACATACGGTCTCTGCTACAGGCTCTGCCACCACCACCTCTTCACTCGAATTATCATTAAAGTATGTTTCAAAGAAACATCATTGGTGCAAAGCAACATTTCTCAACCTGCGGCCCGCGGGCCAGAGTTGGTGCATGGTTATGACATAGGTGGTCCACAGGCAGACTTGATGAAATTATTCATCCGTTGTTACTGATATCAGTAATATCCATATGGGTTCAAATAAAGTTATACATTCATCCTTAGGTTCACAATACATCATCTAGGAGAATGCAGGAAATCGCGATCTTAAATATGGGACACCACTAAGTTTTTCTAAAAATTGCTACTTATTGCTTTAAAAATACATATCGTTAATTACTGCTAAATTTGCTGAAGGATGTGGAAATAAAAATCTGCTAAAAATTGCAGTAAACAAAGATGAATAGTATTTCATGAAAAAATATTCAAATGACTATTTCATTGTGAAAAATACGGTAAACTGGGATCATAAGTGCGGGACATTGCCAATTGTCATGAAAAAACATTGCCAAAAACATAGGCACAATCACTGAACGTAACTAAAACTGCGGAAGAAAAGTTAGACTAGACAAATATGTGAGATGAATATTTATAATTATTTTGCCATAAATGTCATAATATAATTTATATTATGAAAACTTTGTGTGGGTGTATTACAATTTTAATAATTATTACAAATTCAAATAGGTGGCGTTGGAAAAATGGGACGAATGAAGAAAAAATCGGAACAGCGAAAATTACCGATTTGTCCCGTAATACAGGACGCGAGTGGTCCGTCAAATTGTTTCAAACATTTTACTGGTCCTTGTTCTCAGAAAAACACTGGTTTAAAGTATTTGGAGTTGGTGGAAAGTTGTTTGGAAAAAGCATTACATGTTCAACACATGGTTCGCGGGCCAAATGTGGCCCTCACAGTAATCAGATGTGGCCCACAACCTAATTTTGTGAAAATGAATCAAGTGGCGCATATCCAGATCACTAAATCACCCAAGGTGCAGCTCCACAGCACTTGAGTGGCTCGTGACATATTCTCCCGGGGACTCGGTCGATTGCCCTCAAGATGGATGCTTTGAATTTTCAACGCGTTCCCGCAACGGGTCGATTGTCCCGTCTGATTTTCTACATTGTAGGGGTAGGAAGGGGGATTTTGAAATTGATCAACCATTTGAATAACCAGTAAGGGATCATTCAAGTATTACGTCAGCATCGATGGGGGAGGGAGGGGAGGGTTCGGGTTGGCTGACTTTTGATGACGGGGGGGGGGGTGGTTTGAACGATGCTTATGTCATCATCCACCCTTTATAAAAATATGAAATATTCTTAATGACATCTTACTCGGTGTGCAAAAAACGAGAAAAAAAATCTTCCCCTAGTTTGTGGGCCCCTGAACTAACATTTCCCTATTGATAAGTCCTCTGTAGAGCAACTTTAGTGATCTCTAAATTTTTCATGAATTTTTCAAGTGGTCTAAAAATGTGTCCGTCTGCTCAAGTGTTCTAGAAATTTTGCAAACCATTTAAGTGCTCTAGAAATGTGTCACCGGTAACTCAAGTGCTATGGAACTTCCGCGCGACACTCAAGTGATCCGTAATTATGTCGCGGATCATGTAAGTAATCTGGGAATATGCCGCGTGTAATTAGAGTGATGTAGAAGTTCACTGTGCGGGCCGCTTAGGTGCTCTAAAACTGTTCCACATTTTACTTAAGGGATCTCCAAATGTGCCACGGACCGCTTAAATATTCTGGAACTGTGCCACGGGCCCCTTAAATGCTCCGGAATTGTGCCACGGATCATTTAAGAGACCTGTAAACGTGCCGCGTAGTTCATTTTTACAAATTAAGTTTGAGGTGGCGGGCCACATCAGACAACCAGGATGCCATATTTGGTTCACGGGCCATGGGTTCAGAATACATGGCTTGTCGGATGAGTCGCAATGAATTTCTTAAAGAGAAATTTTGAGTTTTTAGCCTTTAAATAGCATTGAAATTGATTATAATACCATACAATGGTATAAATGTATTTTTTCCCGAAATTTAAATTAAAAAAAAATATTTTTTTGCATCAAAAAATAAATTTTTGATCGTCTGTGGGCTTAGGGTGTCTGTGGCCCCCCCGCGTAGGTGCCTGATTCCAATATGCTTTAGGAGGTAGGGGCAGAGCTGACACAAAATTTTGTTGACTAGTGGGAGTGGGGTGTGAGTTTTACTGACAAGAAGGAGGGTGAAAATCTGCTGACGTAATATTTGAACGGCCCCTAATCGTAAATAAAAATTATGTGAGAATTTTTTTTTGGTTAAGAATAGATAAAGCGATTAAAAACGTGTGAAATAAAGCTAACAAAAAAGAAATGTTTTTTGTTAGCGTCATCTGTCGTTGATTTAAAACACTAATATCTGAATTAATGCATATTTTAGTAATAGATTATTATTATTTTTTAAATATCATATATGTGAGATATTGTTTTGATAAAATTTATAAAAATTGAGCTTAATCAGAGTGAAATTTGATACTTTCTAATATTGGTTAATAAGATTCTTATATATTTTGAACTCGTGGACCTAAATCATTATTTACGTGCGTTTTAAGTTTTGGTTTCGATAATTATTGTTCCAATGAAAATTAGTTTCGGTTTAACTAGCGGCATCTATTGTCAATTATAGATATTTTTTAATTTTATGTGCGCGCGTCTGAACGATATTTTTCTTTTTATTTTCGTCGGAAAAAAATTTCTTTTTTTAAAGTATGTTCTGTAATTTATCATTTCAACAATATTTAAGAAAGTTGAGCTCACAACAAAATCGGATATATTGAAATATCGGTTAACACTATTTTCTCTGCCCAGCTTCATGGAATTCAACAATTGGAATGCGTCAAGATAAATTAGTATTGTTTTTTGCAGCGGAATTCACATGAGTTTTGGTTATATCTTTACGCCTACTTCCGTTTTTTTATCCAAAAAATTAATTTTTCAAAAGTTTATAGAATATTTGATTAATTTGATGAGCCACGCCCACTTACAAAATAATCGGATACAAGAAAACATCGGTTAATACCATGTCCCTTCTAACTGCATGAGCCTGAGAATAATAATATGAGAACTATTTAAATACATAATTTGAAAATTTATATGAATGAATCATTTCAGAATTATTGAAATAAATCATATCGTAATTATATAAATGAATTGTTTCAGAACTGATTTTAGAAATAATTTCAGAATGAATTTTAGGAAAAATTTCAGAATCAATTTTAGGAAAAATTTCAGAATCAATTTTAGGAAAAATTTCAGAATCAATTTTTTAGAAATAATTTCATAATCAAAGAAAACTGATATTTATTAAACGGAATAATTTGAGAATCTCTCAATGACAATTTATATTAAAAAAATAATTTCAGAACTAAAGAAAATTCATGTTATGAGAACGTGATTTCTCTCATAGCATGAAAAATAATAATATTTTAATGGAATTTTATTGAAATAATGAAAAATCAAAAAAAATTATTGCATATATTGCTCTATTAAAACACATGGATGATTATTAAAAATCTAATGATTTCTGGGCAAACCCAGAAATCATTAGATCATGAATCACAAATCATTAAATCATTTCTGGGAAATTGGAAACAAATACATACTGGGAAAAATACATTGAAAAAATGTTCAAGTAACAGCCAATCAGAGAGTTTCTTCATGATCCCCGAACCAATCATGTGTAATCTGTGTAGTTTTACACCAAAGAATCTCAACGTGAACGGAATACAGTGGCGTAAATTAGGAATGAGGTCCCTGGCCACCACTAGGCAGAAATATTACCCCTCATGCAAATTACAATGAAGTCATCTACGAGCACGTCCGACACCGATTAATATCTTCGGAAACGATCCATTTCCCTTTGATGTATCCTTTTTTTTTATTCATTCGACTTACGATCCAAATGATTTGTTTTCCAGTATTGTGATACACATTTATGTAATAATCAATCTTCGCCACCATTTTTTATTGCTGATCGCATTTATTAAAGTATCCGTAAACGGGAATCTCCTTCCGAGAATTTTGTCAGTTCTCTATTCGAAGTGGGTGAGTATAAGGTGCGCCAATGAAGAATGTTCATTTGAGTGAGTCGTGAATATATATGTTTATTTTGTTGTTTCTAAAGGAGCACCATCATACAATCACGAGGGATTCCTGAACATTGTGTACTTTTATCTAGTCCTAGTGAGGATTCTGGTTGCGTGCAGTTTTTTTAAATACTGTCTTCACGGGACACCCTTATATATCTCGCATATATATATGTCTTGGGGGAAGTACCACCAAAAGGTAACTTCCTACTATAGAAAATTCTGAACGGACAAAATATTCAAAAGATTTGAAACCTCTCCAAAATGGACAATGGATATCTTATACGTAATCCTGAACCCACGACTACACATTGAGCAATAAAGAAAACGCGGACATTAGTGAAAGCTAGTTTCAGGCTCCTTTATCTGATAAGGTCCCAAGACGGACATCAGCTTTTGTTACGGATATTCTATTTCTCCGATTGCTTCCGTATAGTCAGTCATAGAAGACGAATACCTACCTCCCTTCCATGTACATGATTTTGCTTGGAAATATTTCTGTCTCGGTTTCCCGGATAGCCTCACTTAAATCGGGCTAACCCAATGGTTCCTTTTATTCAAGGGTAGGCGGGCCTACGTACTGGTCTACTGAGAGAAAGCAAAATAATTAGCAATTTGAAAAAAAAGTTCTGGCTAGGGAGATCATACTTCATACAGACAAGTGCTGAATATACATAATTACTTATCGCCAAAATAATGGCCAATTGTTGCAAAACCCAACAAACATTACTCATGGTCATCAAAACAATCACTAGTAGCCTAAAATAAACGGTTAACTACTATTCCAAATTTCAATCTGCAATAGAAAATCTGCAGAGAACTGAAATGAATGATTTCAAGTATATAAAAAAAAATGTGACGTATTAAATATGAGACAATTATTCTCTCTCTCTCTCTCTCTTTTATTGTAATAAAGGTGTGCAAATAATCCAAAGATCCACTATATTACTGATAAAAGTAACCTTTAACCACAAAAAATTGACAGAAAATGGAATGCTCATAAAATGTGGAAATACAAGAAAGTCCTGTGAAATGCAGAATTTATGGCTACCCTAATTATGGTACAGTTTACCAGTAATTTTTCAAAAAGTACACCACAAAAAATAGGTTGTCTAGAGGTACGAAATATATTGCTTTTCTCTACAATGCCATTAATGAGGCATGAAACTCATATTTTTGATACGAAATATGCATCTAAAAATTTTGTAGAATTTCAAGATAAGAGTTTGTAACGCAGTTGAAGTCAAAATGAAATTTGTGATCAATATACAGGATATCCTGGCTAAAGGTATCCAAATGCAATTTCTTATACTGAGGGAACCTCACATGCTTAGTTATGAAACCGTCGGTAAGGAAAATCACTCCAAGTTTTTTCCCAAGTTTTCTAATAATGCTGCTCGTATGCACTGTCGACAGCTGCTTTGAGACGCTTTTCGTAGCAGCTGCGCTGAAATGGGAACACAGTGGTCGGCTAAAGGTGGTTTTCTAACTTCAAAGTGCAAATGTACGGTTATTTCCCGTTTAACCCAAGAACAGCACTTATACGTCTAAGAGACGTAGTTCGTATAGGTATCATGAGCATAGATTTTTTAGTTGCCAATCTAGGGTTAAAAAAAGTTAGGTTAGCTGAATTTAAATCAGTGTTGCTGATAAACGCAATGTACGAACTGACTGAAACGTTAAGCTCTCCACACAATTTGAAACAGCTTATCCCGGCAGCAGTAGATTTTAATAACACCTCATATGCTTATTAAACACAAGGCAAGAGATTGAATTCCATTCGGACATGTACAGAGCCTTTAATGGTGCTCACATTGATCAGAATTAACCCGCAAATAAAGTTGGAGAATCGCATTGAAAGGAGTTGCTCTTTTCGATGCAACTTAATATTTATAAGCAATCACGTGCAATTCTCTCTTCAAAAGTCGATACTTTTAGCCAGGACGATCCATATTTTTAATCCCCTCTACAATAGCCCGGTGTTGCTGCAGCCAAAGCCTCATAGATACTATACATCTATTTAAAAAAATGTTCATGCTTAAAATATTTGGAAATGTGCATCTCACTTGTGATGTAACATTCTGTTGTATTTGTTCCCCCCACCCCCCAATCACCTACACTCACTCAAGGACCTCAAGGCCGGATAAGTGCGTAGGTAAAAAGCCAAAGCGTACTAGATACTATGACGTCAATACCGGAAAGGTGCGCAGGTAAAAAGGCAAAGCCAACAAGATATTTTTACCCCCCAAACCGGACAGGTGCGGAGGTACAAATCCAAAGCTTACTGAACTGAATTGAACTACCCGAGCACAACCAGGCTCTGTTGCTATTGTGGTATAAGCTCAGTACTCCGGAGGACGTGGTCATGCCAGAGAAAGTTCCGAAATGCCGAGCAGCCCCCCCCCCCCGAAACAGCACCCCTGTAGTACTCCCAGCAGTTGCCGCGCAACGACCTTTATGGGAGCACAGATGTTTGCAGTACATTGAATATAATTTAACAGCATGTTATAAACGAGACAAAGATTCATACTGGTATATACGGAAGAGAAAAAGTATACTTATTTACAAAAACAAAGTGGAGGCCACTTTTTTTTATGGGGGAGGGGGGTCCTCACCGTTGACTCATGGTAATGCCCAATGCAGAACCACGTGTGAAAATGATACATTTAGCACAATGATTCAATTTGGCATGTTCGAGAATAGGGTATTGCCTTATTTTGCTATTTACAAAACTAAAGCCTACTAAATAACTATGAACCTAAAGCCGGACAGGTGCTCAAGTAGCCTACTAGGTACTATAGTATCTAGGAGGCTTTGTATCTTTGTATCTGCGTACCTGTCTTGCCTTGAAGTCCTTGCGTAATTGTTGGTGATTGGGAAACATTGAAATGTAGAATTTTACGGCGTAAGTGAGATTACCATACACTAAAAGCATGAATAAATCGAACCACTGGCTAACCAAACGTTCAACGGATGAAAATTCGTATCAATGCTTATCCGAAGTAAAAACACCCGAAGCATGAAACGAAAAAGCTCATGCAACCGAACCGGTACGAACCAAACGCCTCCAGATATTAAATATTAATAATAAACTAGACAAAGAAAAACAAAAAGTACCATATCTCAGACCCTATCTCGGTACCAGAAGAGCTAACCTTATCTTTCATAAAAGTTCCCACGTACTACCACCAGGACCTTGGTTTATTAGAGCATTTTAGAAGCAAATATTATGCACATACAGATATATCAACGCACGGCGAGGACAACATAACCAAGTAAAAGAAAACAAGAAGAAAATCAACAAAATTGTGTGAAATTATGTAAGAAGAAGCCAGTTTTTTTTACTAATCGTATCCCGACATCTTCCTTAATAAACATGTTTCGTATCCGTGCTCTGTGTTGTAATAATAATGCTTAAAAAATAAATAGTGTTGAATGGTACGGATATATATGGATACCGAGCAAATAACCCAAAAAATATTTTTCTCGTAAGAAATAGATAAAGTTCTCTCTCTTCTCCAAGAACCTTACCATATCGGTCAGTGACTAGTATAACTGGTGTTTCAGAATCAACAATTAGAACTCTTAAAGATTGTTGGTCCCTCCTCGGAAGAGCTTTAAGGCAAGGAAAAGAAGATGTGGCCGCTGACTTTTTTCTATTTTTTTTTTTTTAAATGATTACGGCTCTCGCGGGCCACACCTCAGTTGTTTGAGGAGGCCCCCATCTTGGATATTATAGAATATAAAAAAATGGGAAGATGGCCAGAGGGCCCTAATTCTCCCTCTATAAGTTACCCTCTATCATCCATTCATCAGGTTGGAAAAAAAAACACTATTATACAGTATGATACCTCGGCTAACGAACGACTCGACTTACGAATTTTTCGGCTAAAGAAGATATTTTTCGCATTATTTCTACTTCGGTTTACGAATGTTTTATGTTGGGTGTTTTTCAACCTGCGGTTCGTGGAGCCCTGGGGGTCCTTGATTACTTTGTAAGGGAGTCCGCGGGATCATTTTTATTTACTATCATTACATGAATGACACATTTCGTGCTGTGAAATTGCAATTTGTTCAATTTTTAATGATATGAAAATGATGAAAAAAAACAATGTCATTTTTGAATTTTGTGGCTAAAAAATCGTGGAAATTTGTCTTCTGACACTACATGGAGTCCGCGGAGCTTTGACCAACACCACCCGGGGTCCGCGATGCATTGACTTTCACAACGGGGAGGGGGGGGGGGAGAGAATCCACGATATCAAAAATGTCGGGAAACTGTTTTTTTGTATGTGGATTCTCAATCGTAACATTGATTATAGACTGAATTTTCACGCCTATCATCATCAGAATAAATGTTACTAAAGCCCACCACCTCAGAACTACTTTCTAGTTATACGGCCCATGCCGCTTAATGGCTCACATCGGGTTTTGATGTTTCTGATAATAATAACCGATTGTGTGTGTGAATACTATATAAAAAAAATCCAGTTGTGAGTACGATGACCATGTGTCCCGTTTGGTTGAACATGGCGTATGGAAATAGCAAAATAATTACGTTTTTCTTTCCAGCGTAAGGGGCCATTCAAGTATTACGTAAGCAGATTTTCAGCAATTTTTGACCCCTTCTCCCTTGTCAGCAAAAGTCAGCAAAACACTGACCCCCTCCCCCCTTGTCATCAAAAGTCAGCAAATCCGAACCCCCTCCCCCACCCGATCCTGATGTAATACTTGAATGTCCCCTAACCAGTATCAAAATGTTATATCGTACAATTTTTTTGATTGCTATATATAAAATAGTATTCAACTCTCCCCTCTACCATTTTAAGTTAGAATCCTTTTTTTAATTGAGATATTCTGAGGAGTTGGAAAGGAACTGTATGTATTACGACGAATCTTCTTATGTACGGTACATACCATAAATCTCTTGTGAAAGTCTCCCGGCCAAGAACTGTGAATGTGATTAGTTGAAAGAAACTGACAAAGAAATGAAGATTTTTTTTAAAAAATCTACTCTTTCCTTTACTATAGGAAAGAAATTGCAAAGGCAACGCGCATGGATCATAGCAGCTATTCCCGCCCGATTAGGACATTGAGAACTGAGTACGGAAGTTTTTGTCAATAAGGGAGCCTTCTCATCTACTACATAATTTTGCTGATTGATAACGATAACTTATGGTGAAAAAACGAGTCTGGTTCAACCTCAACTTTCAAATATGCAAAAAGACAAAAACTTCCAACGAGACAAAAAGATACCATTAACCAAAGTCCTGATAACTATAAACGATTTAGTACATGTTAAAACTGTTTTTTAACATGTTTAGGGTTAACAAACCTGTTTTTTACTGTACTCAGCAAAAGTGATATAAATACACGAATGATTACATTATCCGTGATTTTAATAAGCGGCGTCTACTTTGTTCCTATTTTTTTTTCAGTTCTTGAATCATTTCATGTGAAGTAAATGATTTGACTAATAGGAAAAAAAAAACATTAAAAAAAGGAGCCTAGATTGAAATACAATAAAACCCCTCAGATGCAGTCACTCCTCTTTTACAGTCAAAAAATAATTTCCCCAGTTTTCAATTAGGGGTGCCTGGATCTCCAGGCGTCCACGGTCTAATTGTAAAATTTAAAAATGCCAACTTGAAAAAAAAATTCTAATAAATTAAATTCAAAATGAAAAGTTCTGATTAAATTTACATCCAAAACAGAGAGAGAGAGAGAGAGAGAGAGAGAGAGAGCGAGCACCGCTGCAACGTTGGTAGAATGCAGTAGTAATATTGTTATGATTTGTCGGAAATTGTACTGGGAACACATCCTCTCTCGATAGGAGTATGAAACATTGTTTTTTTTTAGTCCATGAAATCAATAACTTTTTGAATATTATGCTGAGGTGAACAGGAAAAAAGTGCTGTTTCCTCTCCACCGGGAATCGAACTGGGGGAAAAAAAAACCCCCCCATCATCCATCTCTATTGTTTTAGTTCTTTTACAGTCCGGTATATAGCATTGCTTTCTCGCATCACATTTACTAGTACTGGATAGAATGCCCTAGATTGTTTGACACCAGGATTTCTGGGGAAGAACTCGACGACTGAAAGTATTTGGGAACTTCTGGTCTAGACATAGTATAATCCTTCATGTATGAGACTCAGAAATTAGCTGACCAGATAACATAAGAGAACACCAAGGAATCCCACTAGACTGTGAACATGCTGTGAAATTCGTCACGAACATCCATTAGACTTAATTTCATATACTCTCTGGCTTTAGTTCATAAAACTATTCTCAAAAACATTTCATTCCTAAATTTTATAATAGCTTTCCAAATGATCTCATACAGCATTCCACATTTTCGATTTTCAAAAAAACTTCCTAAACAGCAAAAGCATTTGTCATCCCACGTACCGGTATATGCATATTTTGGTTGCCTAAATCCATGTTTGTTAAATTTAAAATTCATTTGCTGTTAGCTTTGCTGTATCATATCAAGTCACATATGTTCTCGTGTTGATTTATAGATCTTTTTTATGTGTAATAAACTCCCTTCCCGTTTCATCATTATACAGTTCAACCTCGTTATAGTGAACCCGGGATAAAATGAACTTTTTCAGTGGTCCCAACTGAACACCTATTTAACTAATGTTATTTTAAACGCTTATAATGAACTACTGAGAAAATGAAAGTCCGCTTATAGTGAACTGAAATGTCCCTTTCGCAGATTTTTTTCCATTTTTTTTCAGCGTTCCTTGACTTCCGTGTGAAATCCCACTCTTTCACCCTTCCCGCCGTTTCTAGGAATCCACTACAAGATCCCACTCTTTCAAACCACCTCTTGAAAAATCGGAACAATAGTGGAACACCTAAAGGCCAAGGTTTCTAGAATACTCCAGATGCATCTTATGTCACCCCCCCCCCCCTTCTATCTCCTGCCGCTGTCTTCATATCCACATGACAGCTTCAGATTAAACAGACGTTTTGCCATCCCAGCAGTATCTTTAAAAAAATCGGTAAAAATGGCGAATTCCGTAAAGAGGAAAGCACTTTCAATTGATGATAAAATAAAGATAATCAAACGTGTTGAAGAGATGGAGCCAATCAGGGCCGTAGCTTACCTTCTTGGAGCTCCGGGATAGACATTTTTTTGGTAGCCCTTTAAAAAAGAAAAACTAATGCAAAATAAGTACATTTTTTGTGAGGGTCGCCCCCACCCATTTGTGTCATTGCCCCGGTTGCCCCAGCCTACTTACGGCGCTGGAGTCAGAAATCAACAATATGCAAGGAATATATAATTTTTTTCGTTATTTAAATCTAAGTTTTCAACATTTGGGAAAATCGCAGCGTGATCATATATATATATATATATATATATATATAATGTATTATACAGTCGAACCCCGTTATAGTGAACCATCTGTGGACCCAATAAAAAGTTCACTATAACCCAATGTTCGCTATATCCAAAGTTGTTGAAACACAGATATTTCTTAGCATTTGATGAGTGCATTTGTTGGAAACCTTCACTGCGACTAGGACACAATCTACTAACAAATTTCTAATCACTTAAATAGACAATTAATAAAATAATAGAAAGGTTTTGAAGTAGTATTACTCACTTTTATTTTTACATCCTATGAGAAAAATTTCTTCTTTTTGATTGAATACATTTCGATTTTAAGTAAGAATCATCAATTTTCTTATCGACGATTAGAAAAGTCCAAAATTTTTTTTTTGTCCACCTTTTCCGTAGAAAAAAATGTATTCGGAATGTTTGCAGCCACTTTCACTTCAGACTGACGTAGATTCTTTGCTCCATTCAGATTTTTATCGTGTTCATAATTTATTTTCTCCCCAAAATTACTAATGCTATTTTATATTGTATGACAATTGTAATTTTTTTGAATTAACTTCACTGTAACAACTAGTATTGGACCTTGGTGTCTCCTTGGTGGTTTTCATTAATCAAATGTAATTTTTTCTTTAACCTTATATACACAAAAAAGTACATTTTAATCTTTCTCCAAATTCCCATTTATTTGATTTTGAAGCTGTTCATTTCAGACTCCGATCAGTTTTTCTGGTTTTTAAGGTGCTTCTTTGGTGTTTTATAAAATTTATCTTCAAATTTTGAGCCGTGCCTGGAACGAATTGGAAGATTTTCTATAGAAGCCTATAAGAAATCGTGTTTCGGTTAACGAAGATTTCGGCTTACGAACGTGATTCTGGAACGAATTATCTTCGTTAGCCGAAGTATCTCTGTATAAGGTTGGACCGCCATATATATATATATATATATATATATATTTCAACGCTCCCGGCTGCTTATATGAAAGCATTTTTTCAAACTTGTTTCATTGTACAACTATGTTACACGCTTTGATATTAGAAAAGAAAAATAAAATATGGCGGTGGTTTCACCTAAACAAAAGAAGGACCGGAATAAAAGTCACACCTACTACGGTGCTTTTGAATGGAACCATAAACACCTTGCTCGAAGGTGAATGAATATATTTTTTTTATAATTCATTCAACTTCTATTCGTAGCGTGGGTTTTGCTATTGATTACAATGACTGCCACCGACATTAATTTGAACTGGTATCTCTGTAGGACTTAATTTGCGCCTTTTTATGAAATATGGTCTTGTTGGGTCGAAAAAGAAAGGTGAACGTGGTGATGCATAGGTAATGATGGGAATATTGTTATTATTGCTGTTTTTATCATCTTGTGTGTTTGCCCGGCGTGTGAACTATTATAGAAAAGGAATTATAAAAAAAAACCCCATTAATCTCAACACCCTTCATACCCACAACCCATAGACTGAACGCATCATTATAATGCTTCTGTCTGTGAACCTTTAAGGCGATTTTATCTATTTCGTTGTTGTGGTTGACCAGGTGTTACACGAGATTAGAAATGGTGGGGTGTCCATGATGGTGCTGAGTTTGAATCTTGTCTTGTAGGAAAATGTGCGAGGTTAAATCCGGGATTATGGGGTCTTAGTTTTCATGAATGATAACGAAGGAAAATGACCGCACTGTGTAAAAATATCATGACAACCAATATCTAAATCAATTTGTTATTAACACGAATATTGGCAGTATAGACGTTTAAATCCATTCATTAACGTGTTATAAAGAATAATTAATGAATCAATTTACTTACATATGTATTACAGGGCTGGACAAATCTATTGCCCGGCATGCCCGTAAAATTTTTACCGGGCATGTGTTTTTTTCGACCACATACCACCATCGTAGGTATATAAAATAATTTAAATACTTTCGTCGCAACGATGATGTGTGTTCCTAATACATTAGTAAAATTTCACAGAAATGCTTTCTTTGGCAGCCATGATGCGAATGTGTATCAACGTATTTTGATCTATTTTCACGGTTATAGTATTAAGTACCCCGGTGCGGTTATGGGATCTCGTGTGCTGCAACAGAGTTCAAAATGGAATCATACACTACAACTCGGCTGTTCTGGGAAACGGAACGGAAAACCTGACTTCCAGTGAAATAGTGTATCCTGATGGTATTCATGAAAGAAAAGAAAAGACTCTCTCTCCTCTTGGTTTGCATAAAAAACGAAAAAAAAAAATAAAATACACATATTACATTGTCCTATTATACAGTATATAAAGTGTCAGAAAAAGGGGAAAATTCTACGATTGATTCTAAATTTGTAGAAAATATTTATGCGCATTTCTCTTCTCTTCTCTCTCTCTCTCTCTCTCTCTCTAGACCAAAATAAAATAATAATAATAATAATCACAAAAATATGAGACTTCTACTGCCACCCATCAAATGACACTAAACTATGTATCTGTAATAATTTTTTAATATAAAGTTAGAAGTTGGTTTTAAACCAGTATGCACCACAAAAACGAACGAAATATGTTACGATACCACATATCACTGGTTTTTATGCCGCACACCTGTGTAATTATGCAGCATGAAAGCAACATAAATTACAGTTTCATACCACATGCTATTCGTTTTCCTTCTGCACACATAGGTTTAAAACTAACAACCACTTTATTTTAATGATTTTAACAAATAGCCATTGGAATATAATAACTGTAGTTATTTTTATTGTTGCAACTACCATCAAAGTTATGCAGCGCCAAACAATGGCCAAGCGGTACAAAATGACTTGCGGTAGAATTTGCGTTACCCAAGTTGCACCATGAGAAGGCCTATCACGTTACAATACCCTGCGCCCTCGAATGGTTGATTGCACTTATTCCAGCAAGATCATCAAATCCCAGGAAATTCCCGGGATTGTGGGATTGAGCCCTCTAATTCCCGCTTTCCCGGGATTCAGAAAAATCAGGGAAACATTAATTCCTAGCTGTGATGATGATATTCGAAATTGATATTTTGCGCATTTCTAAGCAAGATCATCAGAAAAATATATTTGTTTTTGGTTAAGTGCTTATTGTGCAATCACTAAAAGCATCTTTAATGCCTTTGCTATCGTGATTTGACCGCACATTCTACGGCCAAAAGCGCTTGTCGTTTTTCGTTCCATGTGTTCCATGAATTTAGAAACACCCTGTATTTGATGTTGTTGATGAATAAAGGGAAAGACTGAGTTGTTTCTTAGTAAGTAGGAGAATTGATTTATAAAAGTATGAATACAGCAATGGAGAGTATGCTTAATTGCCGGTAAAGATAAGATTTAATTGATTAATTTCTCTGACCATATAGCCTAACAGCCTGGAAGCTACATATATTTCATTGTCTTCAACTCAATAAATTAAATTATCAGCGCGTATTTATAAAACCACTGGATATCAATACTAAATTTTTTTGAAGAGTGTATAAATTTATTTAGAATTCCTCCACGTATGTCCATTTACTTTGCTACGGTCATCAAAAGCATCATTAAGAGAAGAGGAAAGAAATAATTACAATTTCTTCCCCCTCTCATCTCTTTCAAAAATATTCTAGAAAATATGTAAAAAAAATGGTGAACTTGTATAGGGTTATATCAAATCCACAGATCACACACACACACTACTAGTTACCGGTCGATTTCAACTATAGTACTAAAGAGAGAATATATATTTCCTGGTTTATATACATTTCTAGCGTTACCTCGAAAAAAAAAAAAAAACACCCACGGTCCAGGGCCGTCCCGGCGGCGGCGGCCACGCCACTTGATGCCGACTTTACCCTGATGGTGATGATGATCACTGATAAATATACTCACAACACACTCGGTAGGATTGAAAAAAATAATAATAATTCTAGAGAGAGAGAGAGAGAGAGAATATTATCATCGCGTACCTTACTTACTAACTATTGTAGATTGACCGAAGCAAGTAAAATCCGGCACTTGTTGCATATATCCATCTACCCACACGTTATATACAAAAACCACCCATGCTAAGGAATGACCACACCCCTGTATCTTCTCTCTTATTTTTTTTCTTTCTTTTAGGATACACGGATTACGAGAGGGATAGCGATATATAATATGTTTACTGGCGTGGCTGTTTTATGATCGCAGTGATTCTTGATGGAGGTTCTCATTGAAATCTTGAGATTGACTTGCATGGCCAGTTTCGACGGAACGTCCGAGTTTTGTGGACTGGACTCGTCCACGAAAATATTGTATGTCATTGTGTAATAAGAGTTGATTATTATTCGAATTTTACTACATTAATAGAAAAATTACAAAGATTCGCCGTACAGAATTTCCAGAAATTCTAAGAAGTACCTTAATGGAATAAATAATTTGAGAACTATTAAAATAAGTAATTTTAGAATTATTGAAATAAGTAATACGAGAACTAATTAAATAAATAATTTTAGAATTATTGAAATAAGTAATACGAGAACTAATTAAATAAATAATTTGAGAATTATACAAATGAATACTTTCATAATTATTGAAATAAATAATTTGAGAATTAATTTAAAAAATTTAATTCAGAATAAATTTTAGAAATAATTTAAGGGAATCACACACATAAGAATTTCATTGTGATGTTGGTTTATGAAGCGTTATTGGTTGTTTTATCTCAGCCACGAACCACGGGCTGAAGTTTTATGAACACAGAAGCGATTGAAGATAAGTTCAGGTTCAGAATTATGTGATTTTTCTTGCGTGCAGCGTCTCTATTGACTAAAATTTGAATCAACTTTTTTCCGTACTTGAAGGAATTCCGTGCGAATAAATTTTTTTGCACAGATAGCATTCAAATATTTAATTTCTTTAATTATTATAAATTTTTAAACTGTTTAAGAATGTACGGGACATCCTGTAATTTTAAAATAACTTAATAATTGTTAAAACTGTATATATTTTTAAAGTGTGTACCATAATAGATCCTAAATTTCATTTCAAACTTCACTTCAGTCGAATTTTGCTGTGCCGAGTCCGACTGATAACTAACCACCTCCCATCATATAGTATATTCTGCGTAGTATTATAACTCAGAGTGAAAATCACTTTTGTGACGTTTGGTGAGGTGTATACGAAGCGACGAACATGAAGCATTCCTTTATTTTGCATTAACATGCGAAACTCACAACCCTTCGCCATGAAGGTTAAAATCGAACTCTCGAGAATGTGTTCGTCTCTCGATACAACTTAAATCTCACGTGTCTCGTGAATAAAAGTATTACTGTACATCCTTGTTAACAGCTTGCCTGTTACACTTTTCGAATTTTGTGCACATGCTGTATGAGGAAACAGAGACAGTCGTGGATAGTTTGTACTGAAATACATTAAAAATAATACGAGAACTAATTAAATAAACAATTTGAGAATTATACAAATGAATACTTTCATAATTATTGAATCAAATAATACGAGAACTAGTTAAATAAATAATTTGTTGGTGGCTACACTGTCATTACACAATGGTGGAAAAAAAAGGGAGGGTGTCTATCGTATTTCAATTTCCTTGCCGTCATCATCCTCTTGAAAATGTCATTTTTTTCAGATCGATTAAAATGAATTACATACACGTATTTTTCATTTTCGTCTGAACACAAGGACACGGCTGGTCACTACAAGGAAGCTCTTGATTCATTAGGGACCCAATGGTGACAGTTGCAATCAATATCGGCTGTGGCAAACTAAGAAATCCCAGTGGCCAAGGATGCCCAAAATGGACCTGTGCATGGGGGTGGGTCCTATCATACAATCTTTTTCGTACACTTTTTTACGCGGTTCGAAAAAGACAGCCATGGGAACATATAGAAATACAATACAGGTGATCAACGTGACCACACACACACACACACACACACATTTATATTCTTCGTACTCTTTAATTTGTGCCCACATACGAGAAGAAAATTCAGACAACCAGCACGGTTTTGGTGTTAAGGCTCACCACTGTATACGCTCATAAGAAAAAAAATCATCACAATTCAGCATTATTCATCCTTCCTCGGTCAATATCAATAATATTAATGACAAAAAAAAAAGACCCCACTCCTCATTTTAGCATAGTGTTAATTCAAAAATTTCCTATCACATCCTCCACAAGGCAATTCATTAAATCCAGCGTCCGTGTTAAATCGTGTATAGATGAGATTCACGTTCGTAAGAGCCTTATACATACATATATATATATAAATAATGTATATAATACATAAATGAAAGGTAGAAATATATATAAAAGAAAAAAAATAGGGTTTTTTTTTTATGTATACCTCTTTAAAAAAAAGGAACCACTAGTTTCAACGAGGAAATGCAACGGCCCACCTTTGATACCAATTTAGTTGCTGTCTGTCCTTTTATTTTTATGTGTGTATATTGGGCACACCCTTAAATGGCTCTAAGGACTAGTAATTAAGCTTCGGACGATTGCCATTATTATTTGTTGTTGTTTTATTTTTCTTTACTGGGCCATCTATCGGCGGCTACTGTCATTACACAATGGTGGAAAAAGGGGGGTGGGATGTTGTCTATCGTATTTCAATTTCCTTGCCGTCATCATCCTCTTGAAAATGTCATTTTTCAGATCGATTAAAATGAATTACATACACATATTTTTTTTTTTTCTAAGACATTTAATTGATGGTGAATGCGAGATTTTGTATTTGCAATTCGTATTGTAATTGAATAAAGCTGATGTTATTGCAGGGTCGCCCGTAATAGACGCGGAGGGCTTTATTGCGGAAATAACAGGTACTTCTTGACAATTTCGGAGCCCCCAGTATTATACATTTTATGAGGAGGGTAAAGAGAATCGTCTTCCGAGAATTCACACATTGTTACACAATGTGCAGGAATATTGAAAAATAATCATGCAAAATACATGAACTCACCATGAATAAAATGTAAATTAAGAGAAAAAATAATGAAAAATTCTTATTGATGAAAATTGGATACTCAGAAAAATTCTAAGTTGATGAAAGAGATAATTTCAAAACTGATGAAAATTAAAACCTAGTAAAAAAAAATAGTTCCGGAATTGATGAAATTTCAGAATTAAGTCTTTGGCGAACACCTTCTATATAGTAAATTTATAATATGTAACTCTCATCACATTTTTTGTGTGAAAAAAATAAAAAAATGACAAGAACCGTCTTTGGCCCATGGGCTGGGGCTCCAGCAGCCTCACCCTTGAATGATGGCCGTAATCAAATAATATTGTAAGCATGTCTGGGCCGTTGCCTTTTCTTTAAACTGAAACAAAAAAAAGAAAAGCTTTAACAAAGATCATTTTGTTGCCAGACCAGGACCGTTTAAACGAGTTTGGGAGCCTAAAGTCCCACATACATGACTGCCATGGCTTACCAGACATGGGGACCGGTGTTAAAACTATCTTGGCAATTTCCGATAATTATTTGCATTATTTAAGCTAAGTCCTCTGGCACTATTTAAATTTCCATAAAAAAATTTCAACGTAAAAAGTCACTATGTTTTACACTAAAAGACGGTTAAACTAGAATTATTGTTTTATAAATTTTTTGTAGAACGGGCCCACACCACACATGGGGCCTGGCGTGGTGACTCCTAAGAAAGCCCATTGCTTAATATGGACAAAATGATCAAATTTTAGATACCTACACGTGCCACCGCCAAATAAAAAAAAAGAGCCTAATCTAGCACATAAAATTGCTTCCAGTCATTGGGGCCTTACGTTCTATAGCGTAAGGCTTAAATCAGTAATGAGCCAATCGGATTATTTCGTTTAATTACTGGACACGAAGCAGCAACAGCCCTTAACTAGTATCGTCTCATTATCTGCGTTGTAACACGGCTGTGTTGGTTGTATGTTGGCACATGCAGTATCTCACAGCATCGACCCACGGCCTAAGTGGAGATGATTTTTTTTCTTCTTCTATTTTCTTCCTCATCACCCATGGCCTTACTAGACGGAAAACGATTATATCAGGGCCGTACCAAATAATCGTTCGAGCCAGTTGAATACAATTATCTTTCCCCCACAACACTCACTCACCCTTTACCTCTGCACGGCATCCAGCTCCACCATGATGGTGATCACCACCATCATCATCATTGTGGGCCCCTGTCGGCCCAACGAGGCAAAGCAAAGCGAACGAGGTACAACAATCCTTAAGGAGTGATGGAGTGATGTCAGTCACTCCACCTTTATTCGAGTTGGGTGGCCATCACGAGTCACTCCTTGGTCATTAACGTGTCATTGGCTTGGAACTGCTCATATAAATGGTCCGTGTAATGGAACCTATTATTAAAAATTATTTAGCCGATTAGATAATTAAGGGAAACTGCCTCTCGTTCAGTGACACAATTCACGTTGGGTTTCATTTTTTATGCCTGTTTTTATTCCTATAATCAATTTATCAGTTTTAAGGGTGGAAGAGGGAAAGAAGAGGGAGGCCCCCACAGTTCCCCTAGAGGAATTTGTAATCGATCATTATAGGTTGTTTTTTTTTAGTTTCGTTATTGGGAATTGATTTTTCGTATACGATTAGAAATTTAAGTATCGGTTATTGAGCATGTCTGTAAGGATTCCTGCTTATCTTTTGGAAGATCTCGGGTGAAGACACGATCAGTTTCTTAGGCCGGTATTACACTATAAAAGTTATTTGGCAAGATATTTTATAGAATAAGTTTGACAAAGGAATATATAGTGTAATAGTCAACTTTGATAAAAGATTTGTTTTTTGAAAGTTTATTTTATCGAAGTATAGCCTCTTAAATATTTGATGAAAGATTTATGTTGATGCACTTTCTATCCGGCAGTTTCAACCAACTAAAGACTGCATACATACATACTTTGTGATTTGATCAAATGATTGAAAAATGATTGATATATGGTGAATGGGAGGTACAAATATCTTAATATACCGAAACCTCGCTGAAGTGATACTGGAGATAACGATAGATTCCTCTACATAACGATATTTTTTCAAATATTGTTTGGAATTGCCTATAGCTATACACTAATGTTTTGAACTCCTGTCTATACAACGACACACCTATAGGACAGTGTTTCTCAACCTATGGTCCACGGATCAAAGGTGGTCCACAAGCAGATGATAATTTGATTCTAACTGAATGAAAAAAGTATTTAGTTATTGTAATTGTTATATTAAGTAATATCCATCTGTGTTGGAATAAAAATTATACCCTCATACTGGGGTTAACAATACCTCATCGAGAAAAATGCAATTACGATCCTAAATGCCAGGTATTTAAAATATGCAATTTATGACACGTTTGCTGAATATTTCTAAAATTTCTGAAGGGTGGGAAAATAAAGAGTTGCTGCAAATCCTAAACTAACCACACGCACGCACGCACACACGACTAGGTGAACTTATTTCATTGAGAAAAATACGGGAAACGGGGACTTCTTAAACACGTTAAATACGTGACACCCAAAAATGGTGTCATAAGTCAGCAAACTCACCAGTTGTTAAAAGGGAGCCGATCTCCCCATTAAAAAATATCATTTCACCCAACAGGCATCTACAACGGTACCAATATTCAATCACTTACACTTAACTCACAGTTCGACCAATAGATGACAGCACTATAACCAGCATTACATGGAAACAAACTTCACGGTAGGTTCACAACACGTACACGCACATACGTTGAACCTGAAAAATATGTGAGCTGAATATTTATGTGCATAAAAATATTGTAATATATAAATTTTTTTTAATTACACAAATACAAAGATATGCACGTATGCAAACATCTAAAGAATATTTATTTCACCCGAAACCAAATTTCTCAAAAACTATGAAAGATACCCTCATGAAATTTTGCGAGACAATGCCAGATAACATTAGCTGTGTAATGAGCTAGAATCGTGGCTATATATGCTCAGAATTTAATATTTTACAGCTGAATAAAAATTTTTTTTTGCCAAAATATTCATGTATTGTTTCACAAAAATTTGCCATATCTCAGAGAATATTTTGTGTGCCCTGATACTTTTAGTTCACTGCACAGATAACAGTCACAGCAAAATACAGCACCGAAACTATCCGAATATATACTGTAACTTTGAGTACGCAATGTCTGGTCAACTTAAGTGATGAAAATAAGCTAATTTTGATAACATAATATGAAATATCTCAAAAAGTTATAGAAATATTTCAGAAATTTCGCTAGATTTCCTTGTTTTATACAGTATTATAATTAAAATCACACGTTTTGTGAAACCGCACAGTTTAAAAAAAAAAAGTGTCCTGCTCATAGTCAGTTTGCCTTAAAAATACAAACAGCGTTTATTTATACCCTGGTTTCGGCGGAGTCTCCCGAAAACACCGAAATTCATCATCTGGCCAAAGGTCAGCCAATCGTCCGGGACTATTGAAGAACAACGACAAAAATACCTTCACATCCCGAAATTCTTACCGGAGAACGTGCTATAAATCAGTCGGGGAAAAAACGCTCTCCGGGACAACACAACAAATATCCAGGAAAATATTAACCGAACGACGACCGAACGAAAAAAAAAAAAAACCCGGAGTGCGAATAATTTAATTTTTTTTTCCTTTTTCGAGCGCGTGTACCGGAAACTATCCCACAAATATCCCAGAATGCATCATTGCTCCCACTAGTGCCATCTGGCGGAGTGATACAGGAATACAATCCGTCGATTGCTCCCGTTTTGCCAGTTGAGGTGGGAGTGTGCGTGGAGTTGTCGAAGTGGTGTGCGCGCGTGTGTGTGTGTGAGAGGGTTTTTACTGCTCCATGTGCAAAGACAGATACTCATACACTCACACACGCATTGGTGGTGGGTTTCCCATCAGCGGAGGAGCAGCACACAGAGCGGTTCGTCCCCGGGGGTCCTGCGCAGATAGGGGCCCCGCATCTCCTAGCGGGATACATCCCGCTGGGACATGACGTAGTTATACCGTCAGGAGAGAAGAACAGGGGGGAGGAATAAAAAAAAAACACTGGGAAAAAGCATCGGGACTTAGACGGTAGTTCGGTTCTAGTGCCCGTCGCGGAATGATATCGGGACGAGGATCGTCGTCGTCGTTGTTGTTGCTGTCGGTATCCATCGTCGTCACCGTCGCCGTCGTGTGTTGTTGTGTGTGTCAGTGCAGCGCGTGTGGTTGAACAACTGTTTTTTTCAATACTTATTTGGTCCACCCTGAGCCCCTCTTTTTGGGGGGGCTCCCTTTTACTTTATTCTAAATTGTTTAATTTTCTCACTCCTGTTTAACATCGCAAAGGGATGTCGCGTCGGAAACAGGCCAGGCCAAGGGCATTGAAAAGTAAGTTTCATACGTGTGTCGTTCCTCCATCATTAATTCATATGCAGTGAATGCAGTGAAATTTCTATTAATCGGTCTAATTGGGACCGCGGTCAGTAGAATCGGATTAAACGTGGATTTATTTAAACCAGTGTCAATTTTATTGTATGGTGGATCTTTTAGGTGCAAACTTCATTATTCACGAATACTATTCAAAAATTAGGCCAATAAATCGCAATAAAAAATTAGGCGATTTTTCTATGTATAGTGAATAAACTGAGATAGCAAATTATAGTATTATAAACCTCTATATTATAGTAACATAATAGGATTACAAAATAAAATTGTTTTTTGAGGCCGGTTTAAGGAAAGCTCCGGTCCATGGAAAAGTGGTATAAAGAGATTCTACCGGACATACATATTAAGATTAGTATTGAGAAACTATGCAGCATTTCTTTCGCGTCGTAAAAAGGCTAGGCCAAGAGCATTGAAAAGTGAGCTTCATATGTCCTACTTCTATCTCATTCATATATAGTGAAAACTCTATTTATCGGTCTAATAGGGACCGTGGTCAGCAGAATCAAATTAAGCGTGGATTTATTCAAACCAGTGTGAGAGGTCGAATCATTTAGGTACAAACTTCATAGAGGCATATCGCATTACACGAATACCATTCAAAAATTAGGCTAATAGATTGCAATTAAAAAGAGATTGTTTTATTTAAAGTCGATAACTTGATATTTCAGTTCACAGTATTGTACATATACTATTATAATCATCATTAAATAAGGAACGGGATCTCTCAAGTCCGGTAAACCATTTCACTATTGACACGGTGCTATAAATTTTTTTACTCCTCGTAACATCCCTTACATACGTATTTTGAATTATAGGCTGCATAACTAATTTACGATTAACATATGACAGCACAAGTATGAGACAATTGGTTTTTTAAATATGCCAATTAATAAAATTCAGATGTTTCGTCCCTTTAAAAGTGTTTACTGCATCACACAAAAACGTGATGCAGTGAAACATCACTTCTCTACAAAATGTTCCCAAACAAAAGCATGAAACAAATTACGGTTTTCTTTTTGATGAATAACTAACTATTTCTTATTATGTATTTTTCAACACATTTAAATTAATATTTTTAATTTTTATTGCAAGCGTATAGTGGTGATGAAACTTTCAAATACCAGGTGTATTAATTCGTTGTGTACTAAATTTTTTTGATAAAACATTTCTTTTTGGTTTTAGGCTTTAATTAGACCTAAAATGTCCTATCAAAAAATTCAAATGATAATCATTTCATTTTTTCATAGTGTGGTAGTGAAAGGTTAAAGTAAGGCCGGTCGAGAGAGGAAGGATTTACTGTACATATTTATATCACGATATTATGACATATAAATAACATACATTGAGACTTCTGTTGCGGTCAGCGTCAAAACTCATCAGTATGCGTCGCAAAAAACCACTGGATTTTCCAGACTTTGAACTTAGTTTTAAGCTGGATTCCAGAAGGGTTCCGCGTAATCTTTGATGAAAACCATCGGAGTACTTTTTCGGAAACATGCCTATTTACATCAAAATGTTTCTAGAATATATTATTTTACAATCCATGTTTTTCCGAGTGAATAATTTGATTATTACTGATTTAAATTTGAATACACTTTTTTCATGTAAGAACCATACTGCGATTGTGTTAATGTATAATAATACTGAGATTTCACGATTATGATTATTTAGAAAATGTTAATAAAATATTTCTAATGCCTAGAAGTTCACATTTTTTCCAATATGTACATAAATTTTGAGGTTGCGTCAATTGATATACAGTGAAACCGTCCTACAATGATACTCGACATAACGATCACAATCCCTCTACAACGGTATTTTTTTAAATCTTGTTTGGAATTGCTTATAGTCTAACGTTAAACTCTTCTCCATACTACGACAAATTCCTTTATAACGATATTTTTGAACATATTTAGAAGCCACTCTAACAACGATATTTTTTATATTTCACTTGAAATCACCTGCAATATGTTTTCAAATTCCTCACCAGTGTTTACCCCTGCGAGGTTTATAATATCTGTATTTTGTGCACCATCTACTCTCCGAAAGTGGTAATGGAGGTGCCGTGAAGCTGCTTTCCGTGTAGTACATAAAAGTTTTGTGCAACAAACCGCTTTACACACACACACTAAATTATTTCCGCCAAATAGCATTTCACTCGCAACAAATTTGTCGTTGTCTATAAAACAAACTGTTTCTATAACGTTATTTCGTAACAAGATCTAATTTCAACGAAAAATTTTCTTGTCTTCTGAAGAGGTACTAGAATAGAGAAACAGGAGAGATGTTCAAAATCTTCAACGAGGCCTTCATGGGAAATTTGGATTGAATAAATACTTATAAATACATTTGACCGTATCAAATTCAGGAAAGACACAAACAACGGAATAAATTTGTTTACACCAGAATGAAATGCTACCACTCGATACAACGATAACCGCTCTACAACGATATTTTTTCTTGGTCCGCAGAGTAAAGTTATATTGAGATTTCACTTTAACTACTAAACGTGGATTTATTCAAAGTGTCGATTTTATTGCATGTTGAATCTTCCAGTTGAAAACTTCATAGAGGCATATAGAGAATTACATGAATACTATACAAATAATATATTGCAAATTTCAGTATTGTACAGAAAATTTTAGAGTTATCACTGCATCATGTAAGGAACGGGATCTCTTAAAGCTAGTTAAAAAGAGGTCCGTTGAGAAAGGATTTTATTATATTCATTTATATCATGATATTATGACATATGAATGACTATACACATACATTGAGAGTGGTCATCGTCAAAACTCATCAGTATTCGTCATGGAAAAACCCAGGATTTACCAGACTTGGGAATTAGTTGTAAGCTGAATTCCGAAAGGATGCTGCGAAACTTCAGATGGAAAAACTATCGGTTGAATATTTTTTCAGAAACATGAACCTATGTATATTAAATTCTTTCTAGAATACATGATTTTATAATCGGAATTTTTCAGAGTGAATAACTTAATTTCTACTAATTTAAATTTGGATGTCCTTTTTTTATAAGAACCATACTGATTGTATGTATATATATTATAATACTGAGATTTCACTATTTTGATTAGTTAAGAATATTTCTTTAATAGTCTTAGTCCCTAGAGGAGAACTGAAATTTTATTTCATAAATTTTGAGGTTACGTCTATTGATATAATATTATATAAGGTAGAAATGATTTATTGAGGATTAAGAAATTAGGAATTAGTGAGATTTAGAAATTAAGAAGAAATTCTGGAATTCACAAGAAATTTAGAAATTAAGAAGAAATTCTGGAATTCACAAGAAATTTAGAAATTAAGAAGAAATTCTGGAATTCACAAGAAATTTAGAAATTAATTTAGTTTAAATTTAAATTTAATTTAAGTTTACAAAAAATAATTGATTCACAACAAAAATTAATTTTTTTTATCCAATCAAATTATTGAGAAAACAAAAATGCTCCGAGATTTTTTCAAAATATTAAAATTGCTTTGATAAAGGCTTAAAATAAATCAAAAATATTTATTTAATTAAAATTAAAGATGAATCAAAATAGAATTTTGTGATTCAGTACAAAAATTTGGTTTGTAACTTCGATTACACTAATTTTACATATACAAACTTCTATGGAAACCATATTAACTATTCCAATACTGAGATCTAAATGGTTGATCATCGCCACTTCTATAGTAAATATAGTAAAAATTGTTCAAATTCAAATTTCATTCATGTCATGTAAATGAGTATTAGAAGAAATGTTATAATTTAATTATTTTTAGCATCATAATTTGTCTTTTAGTAAATATGCAATTATGTTTTAAAATTCAATTAATTTTATTTTTCAAATTATTATTAATATCATATAGTATCTTGTTAAAAATAATAGACTCTGGTTTTCATGATTGATTTTCAAATTAACACACAGTATTTTTCATCTCTTTAAAGCCAATTTTTTCAATACTTGATACATAATCTTCATTACATTATTATTAATTATGAATTAAATCGAATGGTTTTCTGTAATATATAAAAAAAAAGGAGTATTCCATCAAAGTTGTTAACGAATTCGAGATTGAATTACTTGACTGTAAAATTTTAAAACTAAGAAAATAAGTGTCGAAAAATTGGCCGCTTTTACTTCGTCTATTTTTCGCTATTGATTTATTATTGATTTATAACTGCAGTATTAGTCAGGCCAAGTTGATATTATTATGCCAAAAAAGTTTTGTGATCCTCCAAGCCCATAGTTCAAATGCTAAATACATAATTAATCAACGTACGAAATAATGCTAACTAAGAGTGAAGAATATTTTTTAGAGAATGAATAATTGTATATGTGTTTTAGTTTGAAACTCTTACAATATCGATTTTCCAGTTTTGACGACATGTTGATTGCTATCTGAAAACTATTTATAGCAGAGATGAAAATTTTTTGTCACTTTCATGCCTTACAGACTATTTCAAAATAACTTGAAGCTTTATCATGAAGTTAGAAATTTTTGATCACGTCAGTTAATATTAAAAAAATAATTAATAATTAATCATTGATTCGAACAACAATTGATTTGTATATACGATATTAATTACTGAAAATATATTTTAGCAACACCTAAAATTTTTAATTAAAACTAATAATTGTTTGTGAAATATCATATAAAAGAAGTATCCCATCAAAGTTCTTGAGTAACGAATTCGTGACTGAATTTACATTATTGAAAATAAAATTTTAATTCCGAACTTCACTAATTTTACAGGAGAACTCGTTAACTCCGGTGATGAAAGCTCACAGGATACTATTCCGGTAGTTGATGGAATCTGCCGGAATAATCAGGAATCCCTTCCCCCTAGTAGCGGTAAGTTTTCCAGTTTATCGAATTCCTGTTATTTTATCAATTGAATATTAATTCTATTAAAATCGCACTATCGATTAATCGATAATTTTGACTAATTAGGGGATACTAATTGTGGTCAATACTAATATTGTCAAGTGAATGAAAGCTACTGGCAAAAACGCCCGATACACAATGTCATTAAAACATTCTAAGCTTCAACATCATGTCTATAGAATGCCTTAACTAGAAGCATTTTTATGCTAGGCGTTTCATATAGAAAATTAGAAAATTAGACTTTTTATATAGTTCTTAATTGACAAAAAAAATCACTGAGTGGAATTCGCTCCACTTTCATTATATTAAACCGAAAAAAAAAAAAATTCAACTCGCAACAACCGAATGAACCAAGATATCAGTGATTAAAATTTTTGATTTTTGTAATTTTTTATGGGCTAGACCAAGTCTTAGAAGAAATAGGAGACAATCGCGTAAAATGAGATTTACGTGATTCATTTATCTATTTATCAACTATCTATATCTTGATGAATTTTCATTCAAATGCGGGGAAAATTCCTTTCAGAAAAATAGATAAGAGGTACAAATTTTTGATTACTTCACATTCTTTCGATTACAGGCTGCATAAAATTTCAGTTTTCATGTTATCACAATTTCATGAAGGTGCTAATGCCACAGCCGAATTTTCTGCGATACGCTTATACTTTTTCCATGTTTTACTTTATTTTAAAAAAAAAATCAATCACAGAAAATTTTATTGCTTTGGATTTGTTTTCCAACCAACTAATGATAAAAACTCTGGGGACTAAATAATGTCCATAGACAAAAATGCGATATTCTAATAAATTCCGATAGTCCAGATACTCAAATTATGATCCTGCAGATCACGGATAAAATCACCGAGATTTGAATCAAACTCATTAAAGTAACCGAAAAAAAAAATTACGGGATGGAAAATAACGCCCACAGAGGAAGGTCACTGATGAAAATTCTATACTTGAATCCTCGCTTTATATACAGGTCACAAGAAAATTCCTGGTCTCTAATAATGTCTGTACTTGTCAAAGGAAAAAAAAAAAATACTGGGATACGAATTTCGTTTATAAAATGTTGTGACTTGAATCATATCAATATATTTACGAAAAATTCCCCATCATATAACTTGCAGTTAGGAAAGTTAACTGCTAAGAAAATTCACCGACCGACAACAGTTCAACACGAGTTAGTGAGCCAGTAATTGAGAGAGGAATGACCGCGTAAGTGAATCAGTGAATGATACAGTAGCTAGTGAGTGAGTGACCGAAAGATAGAGTAAGGGACCCAGTGAGTGAGAGTATCCTGATGTACCCAGTAGTGGACCGAGGAATCTAGAGAGGGAGCGAGTGGTAGAATGAGTGACCCAGTGAGCAAGCACGTGATCTGGTGATTGAGTGCGTGACAGAGCGAGCGATCAGGTGATTGAGTGCGTGACAAAGCGAGCGATCAGGTGATTGAGTGTACAACAAAGAGAGATCAACCTAGTGTATTGATGATAGAATGAGGGACCCAGTGAGTGAATGAGAAATTGAGTTACCTAGTGAGTATATGACTGACCTAGTGAGTGAGTGATATAATGAGCAACCTAGTGAGAGTGATATAATGAGCAACCTAATGAGAGTGATATAATGAGCAATCTAGTGAGAGTGATATAATGAGCTACCTAGTGAGTGAGGGACACAAGGAAGAACCCTGTGAATGAGTGATAGAATGAACTACCTAGTGAATGAGTGATAGAATGAACTACCTAGTGAATGAGTGATAGAATGAACTACCTAGTGAATGAGTGATAGAATGAACTACCTAGTGAATGAGTGATAGAATGAACTACCTAGTGAATGAGTGATAGAATGAACTACCTAGTGATTGACTGAGTGATCTTGTGAGCGAGTTAGCGAGAGCGAACTCGCTCAAGTGACAGGCCGGTTTCACTCATTCATTCACTCATGTCGAACTGATATCGGTAAATTTTCCTTCGATAAATTTTCCATTCGATGAATTTTCCATTCGATGAATTTTCCTAGCAGTGAATTGCTGACGGTGAATTTTCCGGACACTTACCCATACAGACCATGTGAAAAAATTAGCGGGACTCTATAAAATTGCGTCTATAAAACGCTGGCACTAATATTTCATACAGTTTTCTCTGAATATCGAATTTCGTCTATAAAATTCTGGATTCGAATCCTAATTGTTCGGGCCGCCAAATAATTCCTGGGTTTTAATTATGTTTGTGCTAGTCACGGAAAAAAACCCACAAATGTGGATACTTGAATAGGAATTTCGTTTATAAAATGTTGTGACTTGAATCATAACCCACACATAAAAAACTACCGACTAGAACCGCATCTATAAAATTCCGGGACCAAAACAATTTTTATACCGTTCTGTCTGAATATCGAATTTCCCCCTGAATATATAAATTCCAATTTTATTTAATTTTTCATACGAACGTACATAAAGACTAATACCATTTCAATTCAAAAAACTACTATTTAATCAATTTTTTCTACAAACAGTTTCAACAACGAATACAACAATTTTTTTTTTTTTAAATTAGTTTACCCAGAATATATTTTAGAATATCAAGAACTAGCTAATTAAAATCTCGATCTCGTTGTTAAAGTGAAACTAATTAATTCCTCGAAAATTTCTTTTTTTTTGAAAGTTGACATATTTCTTTTCAATTTATTCTTCCCGTAAAGTTTCGAAATTTCTCGAAATCTCTTTACGAAAATTTATTAAAAATTTTAATACATTTTCAAAAAAGAAAAGCTGTGCTAATTAAAAAATTAATACGTTAATGAAGGAAAACTGTAATTAGTATTAATACAACATACACACAATGCATTATTATAATTAGTCATTGTCGCCCAATACGTATTGTTCGGAATCATCTACAGAGAAATACTTTGTGAGGAAAAAAAAAAATACATTATTGAATAATTAACGTTCGAGTCCGATGTTCTAAAGAGGATTAGGACTCAGTGTCATTAGACTCGTTTAAATATTTAAATTATTTTAATTAAAAGAGTTAATTATCTATTCTTTGTTGAAAAGCATGTTTATATGATATTGGATTTCATTTTTCATGCATATGAATGATTTATTGGTGAAGAATTCGGGTCAGAAATGAAAACGGACGTTCTTCTTATGGCCGAATGGAGAGCTCTTTTTATGGATTGTTACTCGGTCAATGTCGGAAAAAGAATACCAGAAATAGTATCATATCTATGGTATTTTTTTTTTATATGTGTGTCTATAAGAGAGCTACCGCCAAATCGTTTAGACATGCACGAGTGCTTGGCTCAACCGAGCGTCCCCACGACATTTACAGCAGCTGCTGATGCTTTTCTGTCCGAGGGTCAAATGTTCGGTTTAGGGACTGTCCAGAAATTGCTGGATCGGCTAGTCTGTGGCTTCCATCGCGAAATAAAAGGATATGCCGTATCTTTAGGTATTAGCCACGCAGTCGGGAAATTATTTTAACACTTATACAGTTGAACTTGGTTAATTGGAATCTCAAAAGGGACAGCGTAAAAGTTCGAATTATCCAATTCATCAAAATAGGATGACTATACTTTCATAAAAAAAAAAATCAAAAAATTTTCATAATTATGAAAATTGTATTGAGTGCTATCACTTACTAAGCAGATTTTCTTTTTTGTTTCAATATTGTTTGTATGAAACGTAAACGATGATAAAAACTATTTCATTTCTAAAATTTTAATTTTTTTTGAATGCTGTTAAACATTACACAAAATCTTCAAGTTGATTTAGAGAATCGAAGACGTGATTTTTAAATATATCAACAGCCTTATTTTTTCTAACATCTCTGTAGCTTCTGCAAGTGTTTGAATAGGGTATTCCAACTCTGTTGCTTTTTTCGATTAGTTTTCGTTTTGCTTTGTGGAAACATTCAGTGTAACTTTATTCACTATTATTTCGCCAATGTCCACATCGGAAAGCTGATCACAATTTTTTTTAAAGTTGAACAAGCGTATGAACTTTGTTTAGACATGGTGAAAAATGCTACATTGGTATTCCAAAATAAACGAACAATAATGCCAGGGAGACACGAATCTTCAACTCGTTTTACTAGAAAAGTCACTTTGATTTCAGCACTCCAGCGTTTAAAACATGTTTTTTGCAGAGAAAATGACCACAGAAATGTACGTCTTGAATTTGCATCTGCAGTGGCAGGTGCTAATTGAAGTCATCCAAGATTCGGTAACACAGCAGCTGCAGCGGGATAAAAGCCAGTGTAGGAAACTGGTAACAAAATCAATGCTTCTCGGAGCCAAAACGAAAAAAATATTCTTTTATTGTAATTTTTTTAATGCTTAAATACAGCCTACATGCTATATATATTTTGGAAAAGATCAATAAATCCCACATCTGCAAATCACGGAATAAATAAAGGATGACTAAAAGTTAGAAAATCTGGGAAAAGACATTTTGCAAATGATATACCTGAATCAAACTTCAAATTATTAACATTACGAAAAAAAAATCGAATTAAACAAGTACTTTCATCATTAAATTGAATAGGAATTGAATTGAAGGGGAATAATAACCCAATATTTGAATCACACAAAAATGCGAATTAACCAAGTTCAGATTAGACAAGTTCGCCTGTATACCAAGAAGCATATGAAACACATCAGCGTTCTCGAGGTATACAGGTATATTTCATTGAGAGGCACATTAAAAAGTACCTTACTGATGGTGACACGTCAGGTTTGAGTACCAAGCAAGTGGTACACTTCCGTAACTAAATTATGTTACACTATATCTCATAAAATGCAAAACGTAGATAGACATCAAAGGTATTGAAAGATTGCTCTTGAGACGAATTTTCTGGTGTACCTTTATACGTCTTCTGGTCTGGGTTCCAGGTGTGCAGTACACCATCGTAACGAAGTAATTTTCCATTATAAATCAGGAAGTGTGTGCAATGTGAAGATAGATCTCGTTGAGATAACTCTATCTTCTCTAGTTTTAGTTAGCTGACCAAACAGGTTGTATTGTAGTAATAAGAGATTTGGAAGACGTATGTGTGTGTGTGTGTGGGGGGGGGGGGGGTGACGATCACTTTGGTTCAAAATGTCGATTTTTCAAAAATGACTTTAAAAAATATTTAATTTGATTGCAAATCCAATGCAAAAAATTTTGCCGCTATCAGTTAGTGGGTTCTTTCAATAAAAGAAAGAACTAATGAACGATAGTGTAAATTCTGCCTCAGATATTCTGATATTTTGTAGAAATGTTCAGACATGGATTGTAGTAAAATGAACCTCCGATTTATAAATTGACTGATCGGAAGTATTGTTGTATAATAAGATGTCACATTTTTCAGATTTTTTGATTTAGAAATTTATTGTTTTGAAAAATTACTTTTTTCAACATTTTAAAAATTCATAAAATTTAAACGAACGGTCAAATATCCAAGTTCTAGGTACATTTCACGAACACATATAATATTCTTAAAAAAATTTATAAATTTCGGAGCAGCTGTTTTATTTTTTAATACCACGTACAAGCTCAAAAACTGCATCTGAGAAAATCACGTTCAAAGTGGCTTTTCTTGTACTCATTTACACTAACGATTCTCCAGTATAAACAAATATTTATTACTAAATTCTTGCTAAAGACCAATTCTGAATAGCCGAATTTAATGCCATCTAATTAGTTGATATTTAAACTAAATACGATAATCCTTATCGTCAATATTTTTATGACAAAAATTAGCGTAGCCCCGCCAGCCTCTAAAATCTGTTTTTTAAAACGTAACAAGCCAAGATCAGCTGTAACTAGTAGAATGACATATGAAAATTTTTACGACTTGTATAATGTCTGTTGCACGAAAGCTCTTTTAGGCATATATCATCTTTGAAGTCGATAAGATTCATGATATATTTTGAGAGTAAAATTGTATAGGAAGTAATTCTATATGGTTGCGATTCCCAACCATCATATCACTGCCCTTCAGATAGCGGCCCAGATCGGGAAGATAGATATACATATTTAAATATATATTCTTCTTTTCAACGTTGCCAAGTCAACATTTTCAAAACCAAGATTCCTCATTGTAAAAATTTCTCATATCATGTATGTATATCATGAAAATTAGAAGGTAAAATCTCAGAAATACCCATAATTTGCTTTAAACAAAGTATCTGGAAATCATTTAAAAATTTAATATTAATGAAACATATAAAAATCGTTAAATTATTCTTATAGGAAATATATCTATACATTATATTGAAAAAGAAAGTGAGAATATGTGAATGAGAAAAGCAAAAACAACATTCCATATTTCCACGAATTAAGTATCTGCTACTAGTAATGAAAATCTTCAAAGGGAGAAAATTTACATAGAATTGTTTAAGAAAAAAATATATTTTCCTTATATATTTTCCCAACTGAAGATTTCCGTATGTATTATAGTCTCCCAAGAGATTTACACACTTATGATGATTTAAATGCGAAGGCCTCATAAAAGAATTTTTTCTTAATCACACTTGACAAGTATGACATTCATACACATAAAAAAAGAATAGAATAGAAATTTCTAAAAAATAAAATAAAAAACATTTTTTTCTGACAGAAAATTTTCCTAGGAATTCCCAAACGTATAAATTCTTCATGAATCACAGAATTCAGGAAACAATAATAATAATAATACATAAAAAAAAGTGATAAAAAAAATATCAGTCAAGATCACCACAGTAACCAAATGTGATTTGGTTCCCATGAGGTGACGAGAACTCTTTTGGAGTCCCCCTTTAGAGAATTACTTTGTTTACAGGCACCAAAAAATAAACGCATCTATAACATTTTGCTTGTGGAAAAAAAAAAATTGAAATTATTAGCTTCAGAGATTTGGGATAAGAGGTAAAAAAAAAACTTTCTTTGGAAGAGATTGAGATCCAGATGATGATGATTTTTATTTATTTTATTTATTTATATGTATTTTTTTGCAAAAAATACTTAAATAAGGAAAAGAAAAAAAATTCAAACGTCTCTGAATTTTTTATCACTATTACATTTTCTTCGTCGACACCATTTTTCCATGTGTGGAAGTTTTATGATTTCGCTGATGCGTTTTGGGAATTTTCCCGGAATATACGATATATGTCTTAAAATAAAAAATAAAATGAAATAAATCTCAGGAAATTCTTCTCTCTTATATTTTTATTTTTTGCGTTTAAGAATTAAGTATCCCATACTGGAAGAAAAATTATGCTTTGGAATTATTGTAAGGTAAAAATAGTTATTTCTTACGAATATACGATAATAGTGATGCTATAATAAGAGAAGGGGGGAAAAAAATTGTTGTGTTAATTAAGAAAGAAAATTAATAGATGAAATAATTATTGTTATTATCAGATGAGGAAAAAAAAATGCTTGTTGATTGGCTTTGGGCTGATGGAAAAAATTATACTTAATGATTAGTGTGAAAGGGAAAAAATATTGGATGTTTTCGTGTAAGTTACGATGATTTTCTGTTCTCGATGAAAAAAAATAGTAAGTTCCGGAAATTTTCGTATTTTTTACTTTTATACGAGAAAAAAAATTCTTACATCCTCATGGGTGTTATCAAAGCTTGTATACATAATCGTGTTTTTTCGATGTAAAAAATTAAGATTTTTCTTGCCTAGTTAGTGAATATCCAGAAAAATAGGTGTTGTCAATAACGCTTTTTTTTTTTTCAATATGCGATTTACTTCTCATTATCTCAGTATTTTTAATGAAGGAGCTAATAAATATCTTTGACAAGTTTCTTATGGAGATTTTAACCTACTAAAGAAAGAACGTGTTTTATATTTGTGATAATTATCCGAAAAAAATATTAAAAAAAAATTCAGAAATTGAGTGCGTTAAATCATGAAAATTTCGTGTTGAAAATAATGGTATTTTCGATTAGTCAGCTACACATGATCAATATTGGGTTTGAATAGTTAATTTTGCTTCCATCAAAAAAGAATATTATATATATATATTAACTTTTTAATTCAAATACTTCGATAACAAAATTTAATGTTGCAGTACATTCATTAAGATTGTTAGAATTTTACTATAATTAAAAAAAAGAAAAAAATTTTCATTCATGTAATAGAAATGATCTTTAAGATCTGGGGAAGATCAGCGGTCAGGTGACAAATTGTGTTATTTGAATAATCAAGGACACATGAATCAATGGCCAAAAATGAAATTAGAATTCCGCTAATTTTTTCCTCCCATTTATTTTTCACAGAGCTGCAAGTGACTTTTTTCATTTATTTAGTTTTTTTTTGCTAATCTATTCATTGCTTTTCTTTTGCCGGTTTTCAAAAAACTATTTATCTTCATTTATTTTCTGCGGGCCACTAAGAGGTATTTCTTCCATTTATTCATTATTTTCGGATCGTCAAATTATTTCTCTTACTTATTATTCTTTACCGTTATATTTTATTTCCCCCATTTTATAGTGAATATGTTTCATACCTTTAAAAAACGTGTGATCATCATGTCAGAATTATGCGCAGAAAACGAAACATTTCTTCATATTATGCTTCTAGTTGGATTAAAGCCATGGAATCTGAAATTTCGAAAAAACAAAAAAATTAAACGTTTACTACGCCATTCCCTGCTGTCAGGGTATGAAAAAAACCTTGATTTTAAAAAAAAATCAGATTTTTTGACTTAAATCGAATTTTTTCTTTTTTCTTTCAAACCGAGCACAACTCAGGTCTATCACCATTTATGGGTGATTTACTACCTAATGACTGCTTATTAATTAAAACAATCTTGTTAATAATTAACAATGCGTATTTCCATATTACCTATAACTGTTTTTTTTCTCCTTATCGCTCAAATTTAATTAAGCATTAATGAATAAACAACAAACGATAAATACGAACACCAAAAATTTGTGTTTATGTAACACGAAGATCATTGAGCACAAATTAACTTCATGGATTAAAATTTTTTTTTTGTAGAAAATGTTTTCCTTTTTACTCACGAACCTCCCCCCCCACATTAAAGTGAATGAGTGGTGGCAACTCAATACCACACATATGGTGCAGGTTTGTCAATTCAATCGATGTACAACCAAAGGGCCATTCAACATGAACTAAATTAAACAAATCCTATTGGCAAGATGTTTTTGCACAATGAATAGATATTTTTCCGACTTGCATGATGTTGCTTAATAGTTTACACATTTTCATTCTTTCACAGATTTAATGAGTTTTGGTAAAAAAAACGATCATGATTTTTTTAGAAAAAATCAAGTGATTTGAATCGTGATTTTAATTATGATTAAAATCGGCGTACCCTGCCTGCAGTTAATTTCGTATCTCGCCCAATAAAGAACGATTTAGAGATCATGGTCATTTTTTGAAGCTACATTCCTACATTATGTTAATATAAATGTTTTTGATGGAAATAATTCTTTTAAAATTTTAACTAATGGCGTTGCAAATCTCACAATTATAGAGATGTACAAAATTAAATATAATACTAGAAAATCTATAAAAAGTCCGAGTGAAGACAGTAAAATTGATTTTGGTATGAAGTATTTTTGTCTGAAAAGATATTATCTAAAAACATGGTTTTTAGCCGGTTATGAACATTTATGTGTCATTAACCCGCTATAAAAAATAATCTCCATTAATAGAAAATAAAAAACCAAGAAACCTATCAATATTGATTTCTTCTTGCAAAAATCCTATAAATCCCACGCACCACTGGTACTAGATCCGTAAAACCAGATTCAACATCTCTAAAGTACACATTACAAATTACATTGGGCATTCCAAAAAATAAAAAATAATAATAATATTGCCCCCAGGAAAAGAAAAAATCGGATACTAATAGTTTTCGATCTACGTTGCGGAAACCCGATTTGCATTTAATTTCCACTCTTCAAGCAAATACCGAACACATATTGGAGATTATTTAAGTGCACTACATTCATAAATGAGCATTCCATACATCCTTATCGATGAATTACTTATTCAAAATAAAGACAGAAAAAATACCGAAACCAATCATCTACCGCAGAAAAAACAAAAACCAACCAAAACAGCCACCGCAAGTCACGACAGAAAATATCATAATCAAAGGCCGATCGACAGGAAGTTCGAACACTTTTTTCCTACGTGTAATAATGCACAGGAAAGAACCACTTCTTCCTACGCCCATTAGATAGGGTGTATATTCCCAGCGACTATACAGTGTCCATATAAACATGGCAAGGTGAGAACAACTTCTTCTTTAATATCCTTTACCTCCATTTTTTTTATATTTTACTCGCTTAGCCCGAATAATAGCGTGTAGCTAATGACCATGCGTTGGCAGCTATAATCTGGTCATTATAAGTTTTGAATAGCTTCCTAAAAGCGGCTTTTATCGGGCGGGTTATGAAAACAGAGTATTAGATATGGAGAGAGAGAGACTAGTGTGTATGGAGGGAGGTGATTATTGAAATTTTTGCACGATGGAACCCGGAGCATTGAGAATTGGCCATTTTTCTACTTACAGTAGCGTCTCAAGGGAAGTATTATTCGTGACTAGCGACTAGATCACGGTTAGGAAACTTATGTTAGAAATAAAAAAAAAAGACCATTCTATAAGATCAGCTAACTAGCTCAGTCTCTGTTTAAGGTAAGATCATGACCAGACACTGGTGGTCATTAGCATAATATACACACGTTCACGAGGTACTAGTAAATTGCCCCTTCAAGGTGGTGGTGAAGTTGTGGAAACACACACACACACAAAAAATCCAAATAACAATCGTGCTGGTTGTTGGTGGTTTTTTTTTTATGTGTTTGAGAGCTAAGAAAGTAACCAGCGGTCAAGAAACAGGTGGATTTTTTTTTGTCGGGAGAAGTGATGATGGTTGTGCTGTGTGTGGTAGTAGTTGTAGTAGTCGACATTAAACTAGCCACTTGAATTACGGATAGATTTTTTTGTTTTGGGACTCTATCTGTTGTTCTTCCGTGAGCATTTCTATGGAAGTTCACTATTTTCTGTTTGGGTGGTGGTGATGGCGGTTGGTTCTGTTTCGTGTGCAACAGCACGTGTGGTGCGTTCGACGGGTTCGGTAATTGATGGTTTTATAAAAGGACGGGGATAGGGCAAGAAAAAACGCTTGATTAATACCCGTAGTGATGAGCACTAGTCGTTTTCTAACTAAGTTTCGGGTATTGAAGATGATCGCTTTCGTTGGCAATCGATTCATTCACTATAAGTTTGAATTATTATTTGTTTTTGTATCTTCAAAAAATTCTCACGAAGTAATAAGGTCTATGACCGCTTTGAGAAAGCCTGTCAATGGTGTTATTACTTTTTTTTCGGAGAAGACAATACCTCACTTGAGGCTAACTCTGATGGAATACGAGATCGGTCTATGATTTGAACCTTTTTTAGATCTTCAATCTGGCTTATCATGAAGTCCTTGCAAAAGTAATTAACTACTTGGCACTGTAGAATTACTGCAGTTAAGTTATTATTTGAATAAAAACCAGTGAAAGCAATGTTTTCTTGACATATATGAAACTGAAATCCTAATGATACGATTATCTTTTCAATCTTTTGTTGGTGACACCCGTGATAGCCAGTTTTCGGTCTTTTCCATCCGGTCAAGGCCGCTTATTTGACGCAGGCCCGGTGCGAAAATAATTTCGGAACTAAGAAGCGCCGATTTTATATATTTTTTGGGGGAGGGAGAAGAATTGGGCTTCCAAAGATTCATGAATTATCACACCAAAGAAATTTCAGAATTAATGGAAAAAATTCCAGAATTGATTAATATTCAGTATTGATGAAAGAAAAAATCTCAGAATCTTGATAGAAATACAGAATTAATGAGAGAAAAAATCCCAGAGCTGATAAAAATTCAAAATTTATGTGAGAAAAATCTCAGAACGGATAGAAATTCAGAAAAATCTCAGAATTGATAAAAATTCCGAACTAATGAGAAGAAAAACCCAGGAAAAATCACAGAATTGATTTAGAAACTTCCGAATTAATTAGAAGAACAATTCTAGAATTGATTGAAATTCAGAATTAATGAGAGAAATAACTCTAGAATCAAATCAGTTGAATCTCGAACACCTTGCTTTTTCTATGCATACGTATAGTTTTTCTTCTTTTACCGCAAGTGCGGGGCCCGGTGCGAACTCCGCTGTCGTAACTCCCCCCCCCCCCCCAAAGGTGGTTTGGAACCCATAGTGTTCGAAACGAAAAATTCCAAAACTGATGAGAAGAAAAACCCAGAATTGATGGAATTCAGAACTAATGAAGGAATAATCACAGAATTGATGAAAGAATACAGGTTTTATTCTAGATTTTAATTTCATATTTGTCGGGAAAACGTTATTTCTTACAAGTCTTTATTCATCTTGTGGCAAAGACAGCTGTTTTTGTGTAATATTATTTAAATACTTTTGCATAGGGATGATGTAAGAGCCGTTATATATTTTCTTCATCAAATTTTAAGGAATGTGTGCTTTTACATTTTGTTTGAAAATTTTGATTCCATGATATTGAAAATATTGTCGTACCGGGATATTGTTGAATATCGTTATCATTGGTAGCTTTTCTTTAAATACTGTTATCGAAGCTTTCGCTGGGCATTTTTTTACTAAAATTGTTTGAAACAAAAGTGCGAAATTTACTTTCCGTTTCATGTTTCTTATTGTGACTTATTTATCTAAAATCACTACACATAAATAACACATAGATTTTTTTTTATTATTTATTATATTTAAATAAAGTATTTCTTGTTGTATGGCCAATTTGAAGATATTTTCCCCATGAGTTTGAAAGCATTATTAGAATATTGTATGGGTAAACACTTTCCAAAACCATTGTCTCGAAAGTTTTTTTCAACTATTTTCATTGAAATTCTTATTTAATCTTTGTTACCAAACGCGTTGTTAAAAATGTTTACTAAAAAGTAACGTGAAGAAAACGAGTAATTTTTGTAAAAAGTAGCGTGGGAGAAAGGTGGAACAGAATCTTTCTGGATTTTTAGGAAAGGTTTTTTGGCGTAGTTTATACAAATATTAGCAGAATATTTAAAGGAAATTGTGGCAATACATGAGATATTTCTATCCAATTTTTCCTCTTTAAATTTTGAAAGAAGTTCTAGGAGTTGTGTGTATTGTCAACTGGTTTGCAGATATCGTTTTCATGAATTTACAAATACTTTCAACTATGATCCTGTTTATCGGATCTGCAAATTATATAATGTTGTCGAACAAGGCAAATCTATATTTTTAATAGCCCTTTTAAAAGTTCTGAAAGTCGTCTATTTAATTTGTGGGATTTCATATGCTTTTATTCAATTTTTTTAAAAACATTCTATTATCGATTTTTATTCGATATTATATCAGTTTTTACTATTTTTCATATTCATGTGAAGCATCGCCAATTTATACTCATTTGTTTTATTCATTTTTCTTAACTTTATACCCAATAGGGTATGAAAATATCGTTCATAGTCTATTTTTATACGTTAATTTCAATTATTATGACGATCATTTTCATATGTATTATTATTTTTTCTTTAACTGTAAATGGATTATTTCTGTAGTTGGAATGATGATAAATGTGTGTACGTATTAAATTAAATGTATAATAACGCCAATAGTATATTATTAGTATGATATTTAATCCTTTTATGTTGTTGTCAAAAGAAGTCTATAAAAACGATTGCATTTATGAAGACTATTTCTATCAATTTGTCTTTTCAAAAACCATTGTAATAAAAACATTTACTTAATCCTCCCTACCAAACGTATTGGAAAATATCTAATAAAACTAGCATAAGAAAAATGTCTGATTTTAGCAAACCATTGGAGTGGGAAAAACGGAATAAATATGTATTTTTCTGTTCTTCTCCTCCCACCATAACTCGCGAAACACACAAAAAGCAAATTTATCTATTCCCCGTATTATTTTATTCTATTTTATTAATAACATTATTATTTAATTTGTATTATTTTATTCTATTAAAGTACGGTAATTTCCTGCATATGATTGCAGATGCTAATTCCACCACTTCGATAAAAAATGTGATCGCACATTCCACGCATGTAATCCACATGAAGAAAATACCATTCATCAGTAATGGAATCTCAAAGAACGAAAGGCGTTTTTTTTTTGCCACGTTTTTGTAGAGAATGTCGATTTTTCTTCTACTAATACATAAATAATTTAGAAATATATTTTTCCAAATTAATTTTTTAGGTATTCATTTTTTTACTATCCTTTCAGAAATAACTCTGTAAATGAGGCGCAGCAGTATACAATCAAATACAAATACAAAAAATTCAATCAAATACAAATACAAAAAATTCAATCAAATCCAAATACAAAAAATTCAATCAAATCCAAATACAAAAAATTCAATCAAATCCAAATACAAAAAATTCAATCAAATCCAAATACAAAAAATTCAATCAAATCCAAATACAAAAAATTCAATCAAATCCAAATACAAAAAATTCAATCAAATCCAAATACAAAAAATTCAATCAAATCCAAATACAAAAAATTCAATCAAATCCAAATACAAAAAATTCAATCAAATACAAAAAATTCAATCAAATACAAAAAATTCAATCAAATACAGAAAATTCAATCAAATCCAAATAATTCAATCAAATGCAAAAAATTCAATCAAATCCAAATACAAAAAATTCAATCAAATCCAAATACCAAAAATTCAATCAAATCCAAATACCAAAAATTCAATCAAATCCAAATACAAAAAATTCAATCAAATCCAAATACAAAAAATTCAATCAAATTCAAATACAAAAAATTCAATCAAATTCAAATACAAAAAATTCAATCAAATCGAAATACAAAATATCCGCGCTAAGAAATTCAGATTTTTTTAAACACATGATTTCACGAATTACGCGCAGAAAAAAAATGGTATTTTTTTAATGTCGACCTCAATCACTTTTATGCATACGCAAACGTGAAAAAAATTTAAAAACTAATTGAACAAAAATTTTCCGAAAAGTGAGAAACTCAGATTTTTGTCATAATTTCTTATCACGGGATAAACTAATAAAGTAGTAGAAGTAGTAGTAGTAATGAAGAACGGAAGGGGGTTTTTTTTTGTCGAGCTTTTATATGAAGAATGCAGATTTTTCTACTGAAGTGTGTCTTTAGTAGACGTCTCTACGCTATCTATAAATCATTGAAAACATTTTTTACAGATTAAATTTTGAAATAATTACATTATTTCCACGGGCCGCTCAAGTGAACTGAAAATGTGTCGCGAGAGTGATCTGGAAATGTGACACGGACCACTTGAGCGATTTGGAAATGAGTCACGGGTCACTTAAGTGACCTGGAAATGTGCCGCGGATAGTATAGTATAGTATAGAACCGAGTACGCCCAGGCTCTGTCGCTTTTGCGATATCAACTTAAGTTGTGTGAAGCTGTGCCGCGGGTCTCTTTAGAGATTTGGAGCTGTACCGAAGGTCACTGAAGAAATCTAGAACCGCGCCACATCACTTACGGGGGGGGGGGGGTGGTTAGTGCACGATCTTGGCTTCCCAATGGAAAAAATCTCCTTCCTATTTAAGGAACTTTTAACAGTTTTCTATTCACTCTTTTTAGGCACTCAATTTTCTTCTCTAAAATACTATAGGTATTTTTATGCAATTTGACATGAGCATTTGAGATCTTAATGTTTGGTTATTTTTTCTCGAATTTTAATTTCAACAACATACAACTTTTTAAAAACTACCAAAATTTATCCATATTTTATTGTATAAATTTTTTTTAAAAATAATTTTAATAAAAAATCCTCGTTTAGGAGTATGTAACACCACAGTGTTGAGAGACGCACAACGTTTCAAGACATTTAAATGAGCGGTGTTCGAAAAAATTTCCCTTATATCTAACAAAAAATTTAGTTCTAAGGAAAGAGCACACATTTTAGTAGAACCATTAGTATATATAATGCCTGACAGCAATTTATATTTAAATATTTCTATTACAGGAAGAACAAAAAATTGAATACAGTTAGACGCAGAAAATTTCATAGTATTTGAAAAACAGAGCACAACAGGCCTACAATGATACAATTATTAATTCATCGCAATTCAGTCATCGAAAAATTGATGGCAGATCACATCACTACACATACACGCAGATTCCAACACGTACCAATTCGTCAGGAGTTCCACAGAGGAATATGGAGGAGGTGCATGAGTGTGGTTTAGTACTAAGTAGTAAATATCTGAAAATTGAAAAATTCGAAAATATATTTTTTGGAAAAAAATTTACGTTCACTACCCCCTTTGAGATCTGGAACCGCGGGCCACGTAATTAAATGTACCGCTTAGTTAATTTATACAAAATAAGCTTTGAAGTCACTTGCCACATCAGATGACTTCGGAGGTCATATTTTGCCCGCTGGTCACGGGTCGAACATGTATATCAGGTGGATATCGGTCGAGATAATGACGGTCGGTGTGGAAATGATCGAGCGTCGCGTTTCGTTGTAGTTTGCGGACAATCCCTCGGAACGGATCCTTGAGAGCCGAGCGAGGAACATATTTATTTTTCGATTGAGAAGAGAGCGAGAGCCACGCTTCAATTACATCAGGGTTTTACAAGCGTTGATGGGCTACTGCTGAGAGACGAACGCTTGCTTCTGGATCACGGACGGAACGTGGGAGGTTAGAGGCCAAATTCTCTCTTTCTTTCTTTCTTTCTTACATTTTCTTTCTTGATATACGTGTGGTCAGCACAAGCTCACATTTTCTTATTCTTTTTCCTCTCTTTTATTTTCCTTGACCGCGTGTTCCGGAAGCTGCTCGGACAAGAGTCTATAACAACGCCGAAAATAATATTATACATGGGATGAAGAAAGGGGACGCAGGCACAATGGATTATTTTATTTCGTTTATTTTTCTATTAAATTTTCTTCAAAGAACTTTTCGCCGTAATTGAAAGGTGATTGTGAAAATTTGTGATTGGATAAAGATATGTTAAAGAGAATGATGTCTGGAATGTTTATCTCTTTTCTTTCGGTTTTGAATATTTCATTGATTTTAATGGGATTTCGCTATTTATTAATATTATTGTACTTGGTTCTTGACAGCTGGATAATATTATTTTTCTGTTTTTCGTTTTGGTTTGGGTATCAATGATGGCCGTGTATGGTCTTACGAACTCGAGGTTTATTCAAATTTTTACATGATGACGCAACTCGCCCGTTTTATTAGCATCATTATCATCGATTTTTTCTTTTTCCTAAATTCATCTTCGCATCAGCCAGCTGTTGGAAACCTTCGAATGGATAGTGACATCATCCTTGGATAGAACATGCATGCCAACTTTGTGACCAAGCCATTATGTAGTGGCAATGTTCGCCGACGGGAGAGGGGGATAGCACTTCGCATACGGAGCCAGATAGATATACTCAATAGCGGAAGCAAATCTTCCGTAGGAGGCGCATACAAGTTCTGATGGAAGACTGTTCCATATTCTCGCCACACGGCATCTATATCCGTGGTAAAAAGCAATCACCTTCTGGCCGTTGGCAAACTTATTTGGAAGCGATGCCTCCGTAAGTTAATTCGCCTGTCTATGATCTCGAAGAAAGGTTTTCTCGATGTTAGGTAAACAATTTGGTGGACTAGTTTGTAGCACAGCTTCAGATCTGCAGCGATTCTACGCCATTCCAGCGAGGAGTGCAAACCCAGAAATTGAAGTCTCTGGCAATAAGACCAACCGCTCATGTCTGCTATTCATTTAGTAAACGACCTCTGTGGCTTTTTGAGGAGCTTTATGCTCTTGATTTTGTAATGGCCCCATACTTGCGAACAGAACTCCAGAGTCGGGTGAACGAACACACAGAAAGCGTATGACAACGTATGCGCATCGCACTTGCGGTATGCCGTACATAACCTGGATGAAATTCTGTTAGTTTTGCAGACTATGCCATGATAATGATCAGTGAAATACAGAATGCGGCTCATTGCAATACCTAAATTCATGCATGTATCCAGTTGTTGTAACGTTTCATTATCTAGTTGATAATATTCAAAATTGGTGCATCTACCTAAATGCATTGATCCGCTTTTTGATGATGAAATAGGGATTAATAGAAAATAGTATAATATATAAATAATAGAAAAAATATACTAACAACTCCATTGGGAAACCTACTGGGTTGCTTCACTTTATTTCAAATTCAGCTCGATATTTATTCTTTGGAAATATCCAATCAAAAACACAAACAAATACCTTTGAGAGAAAAACAGACTTTAGAAGTTTTTCCGCGATTCACCGTAGTTGGGTATTTTATAGTAGAAATCCATGGAAACTACGGACATTCCGTAGTAGTTGGCAAATATGGACAAGACCAGTCTTGAAACTTCTTGTGAACAAAATTTTATTTCCCATGATGTATCTGTAGCTTTTACCACCCTTCTCGCCCACTCTGGGTACCCTCATAAGGGATGATATCTCTCAATTTGGGAAACAATTCCTTGGAGGTGTTTCTTTGTCGCCCCGGGATATTTTGTTCTCGATCCTTGGGCGTTCTGCGGATCCTACCTTTCCACTCTATCTTTTCGTTTTTCGCGCTTCTAGAACCTCCTTGGAAACGCGAAAGAGGCTTGCGAATACCCAGAAAAATGCGTAAAAAGCGTGCTCACCCTTTCGAAATGGTTAGGAAACTTGATGTCTCTAGAAAGCGTTGGATTCCTTATCCTTAGACATGCGTACTCCCAGAGTTGCATAACAGGCGTAAGTATTCTTAGAAATGCGTGGGAGGCTTGCCGTATCCTTTGAAATAGCAGAATGCTTACTTGCTCTAAGGTTTGAGATACACATGCTACTTAGCAGCATGAAAGCACGCTACTTTTGAGCAAATGCAACCAATAAGCTTATTGGTAGCATAGAAATTCGCGGAAGGCGTTCTGTTTCTTAAGATTTGGAAATAGGTAGAGGGGTTTGTATACCTCTTGAAATGCCTAGGAGGCATGAGCATATATGGGAATGCCTAGGAGGTTTGCGTTATAAGGAATGCCTAGAAGGCGCACAGGAAACCCCGCCGCCCCCCCCCCCCCCAAAAAAAATGTCTAGCAGACTTACATACCATCAAAAGTAATGGGTAAGCATGCCACTGGAAATGTGTAGGATGCTTGATGGTTTTTTTTTCATGTACCTCGATTCTTCCGCCATAGGTCATTATTTTTCGTGCATCCTTTAATCTTACTTTCCGTATGTTCCCCGCAATACGCGCACCATGAGTTGGCTTGAGTCTCGACAAGAACTAAATCCAAATCCCTTAAATATTATCATATTTATGCAACAAAATTCCAACGATAAAATAACGATGGTCATTATAATCATTACTATTTTTCAAAAAAGTCAATTTTTGATACAGTCCTCGCCGCTTAATGTGATCCCATCGGGACTCGGGTCTCTGATTACTATAATAACAGAATGATAACTATATACAAAAAAAAAAAAGAGGTCCCGTTTACTAGTACGCTGACCATACATCCCGTTCAGTCCGATGAGATGTATGGTAAACTGGTATTGCTAAAATGAGACAACTCTGTTTTTCTTTCGCACATAATTGGTGACAAAATGTTCAATGTGTGATTTCATTTTTTTTCTCTTTCTAAAACGGGAATTTTTTTCCTTCTTTGAGCTACAATTCTGCATTTCTGTTGTTCAGCCATTGTGAGGAGTTAAAATAGAACTTAAACGCACATCGGGGGGGGGGGGGGTATGAGGACAATGCGCCCTCCCCTCCCAACCTCAATGACGGAGCCGACTGATCTAATGCATACGCATAATATGCATTGCATATATATGAATCATCATTATCATGCTCCCAGCTTTGATTTTCATTCTCCCTTTGCCTTTCATGTCTATCTCCACCTATAATAATTGAGGGGTTCTCAAACTATTTCTACCCGCAGCACCCCTTTCCCTAATCTACGCTTATCCGCGGACCGCCGTGAGAGTGGTTAGTTTTACCCTACTTCTGTAGGGTGAGACTTAGTCTAGCGCTGCCGTTATGCAGTGCTTGGTCCACGACGGACTCGCAACGCGAGGATCCGGGTTAAAAATCCACCGTCGCAGCAGTGGTGGTCGGCTGAAGTTGGTTTTCTGCGGTTCCCAACTTCGAGGTTGCGAATGGCAGCTGATCTCCCCGTTAAAAAGTCTCGCCGCAGAGAGCAACAGGCCTACAACGGTATAATTATTCATTCATTACACTTCACTCACTATGAGTTGAGAAAAACACTCATAGTTTAAACAAATTATTGCAGATGGCAGCACTAGACATAATAAGCATTACGCAGAAACAAACTTCACGGAAGGTTCTCACTATAAGTACACTCACATTCCAACATGCACCAATTCGTTAGAAGTTCCGCAGAGGAATATGGACGAGGTGCATGTCTGATTTAGTAGCAGTGCTTGGTCTAAGGCTATAGATTTGTATGTATAGCAAGAAACCAGGCGACGTGGACATTAAGAGGGTAGCAGTCCCCCCTCGAGCTGCATTTCCGCCGGCACCCGGTACAGTATCGGGCCGGATGAAGCCGTTTAATCCGTTACAAAAATAGTCTATACGCCCTTTGGGTGGACCAGGGGTGCACCAGAAGCATTATCCTCGGCTCCCTAGAAGAGTTTAACAAAGAATCTCTTCTAAACACTTTTATACAAAGGTTGGAGGTGCTCCAAAGCATCGCGGTGCACAGTTTGAGAACACCTGGACTAATGTATATCACGAATTACTACATTTTCTTAACGTACAATACATAGATCCCATGAAAAAGTCTTTCGAAAAAAAGAAATTTGACTCTGGTCAATTGAAAGAAACTGATCAAGCCCTGAAGGAAAGGGTTTTTTGTCATACGTTTGCCTTCACTTATAGGAAGGCAAAAGCAGCTCCACACATCAAATACTGCGGACTAATTAGGACATTAAATACGGAACTTACAGGAAAAAGAAACAAGTTTGGTTATATATGTAAATCTTAGGCCAGGGGTTCTCTTGACATATGGCACAAACTTTGGTCGCAAAGATCCGAGGTGGGTCGTTCAAATCCACCAACATCCAGGGACTCTTGAGTATCCACTCACACGAGTCATCTCACAGCCAGGGATTCTTGAGCTATGGGTCACGACCCAAACTTGATCCGCAAGGGATTTCTAGAAGGGTCTCACTGATCCACTTAGAACCAAGGGTTTTGAGCAATGAGTCACGACCTCATGAAATTTGATTCACACGGGCTTCCGAGATTTGCCGCACGAATCTATTTGCAGCCAAGGATTCTTGAGTTATGGGCCATGGCCCAAATTTACTTCACAGGAGATTTCAAGATGGGTCGCACAATTCCTCTTACAGCCACGGATTCTTCAGCCATGGGTCACGACTCAAGCTGCATTCGCAGAGGCTTTCTAGATAAGTCGAACGAATTCACTTACAGTTCTGTTACGAGTATAAAAGCACTTGTTGCACCGCTGGTTTCACTAGTTTCGTAAACCAAACAGTCCCATGGGTCGCGAAACTGATCTTGTAGTAGATTTCGGGTCGCGGCTGGAAAAGGTTAAGAACCCCCTGCCTTAGGTTTCAGAATACGCAAAAAAAAAAAAAACTTTTATGGAAAAAAGATAACATTATCCGAAGTCTCTCAATAACTTTGAACGAACTTTTTCCCATGTTACGGTACTGGTCCGTCCCATTCTTTGCAAAAGGATAAAAATACCCTAATAATAACATTATCCGTGGTTCTAATACGCGGCGTCGAATATATATACCGTACACCACAAAAAAATTTATACCTAAAAAAAAGTCAGAAGATAAAATTTTCAAGAAAGAAAGAGAAAGAAAAGGATAACTAACCATTATATCACTCCGATCACCATCATCATCAGACAAACACGTAAAATTTTATCTTTAATCGGATCTCAATCGATTTATCGTGATCATTTTACAAGTATGCTTGCGCCAATTCGCTCAGATATAATCCATATATAGATTAGATGGCCTTAAGGGCCATACAGAAATGATAATCCATTTGGGCGAGCCATTCTATAAAAATACCAACCATGGTCAAGATTCAATGATGCTGTAATAGTAGTAATAATAACAACAACAACAACAAAAATAATCTTTTCTTCTTCTTTTGATGATGATGACGATGACCACAATATGTAATAAACTCTCCTCGCCATAGGAAGAGGAGGATTTGCATACAATTAACGTGGAAACACTGCACCAAAGATAGCGATCTGTTTTCTTTTCTTTCTTATATGTATAGAAGAAACAGGTACTACAGTATGTAATTACAACAGTATTCAAGGAAGAATTGTTTCTGAAGAGAAAGGAAACAAAAAGAAAAAGAAAAATTAGAAATTTGTTTCTCTTCCTCCATCTTTAAATACCACAAGGATAAGGATAAAATAGCTATGGAATGTGGTTGTTGTTGTTGTTTCTATTCTCTGTAACGAGAATAGCCAATAATGTTATCTAATACAGGTATGTACTAGTATAATGAGTGTAAATGACCCGTTCGAATTTCGTTTTTTTAGGGCTGGGAATCGATTAAAATTTTTAACTGGTTAGTAATAAAAAATTTTTAATCGATATATGAATCGAATTTTAATTGAATATTTTTAAACTCTAACCATTCATAACACACGTGGTATTGCGGACTACAGTCAACGCTCGTTATAACCACCCCTCCTTCATTCCACGGAAAACGAACGTCATATTGGAAGGTCGTTATAACGAACGTTTCGAAAAAATCCTAAAGTTAGCTTCTCCGGAAAATATTATTTACATGAATAAAAAAAAAATATTTTATTTTGTTACAATGTTGCAATGAAAACGTATCTGGTTGGAAAAAAAAAATTAAATACATCATATAGTATGTACATTTTTACTTAAGAAAACACTGTGCACGGCCTGAACCTACATACTGCAAAATAGCAAGTTGCTGTTGTTAAGGTACGAATGCAATAAAGGCATTAGTCATAAAAACTGGTTTTCAGAAAACAGCCAAAAAATTGCCCGAGACTGTATCCTTTCCTGCATAAATTCTGAAATAACTTTTATGGATATGCTTTACCAGACAAAAGGAGAATATGATGTTTTTTTTTGGCATAAAACATGTAAAATCATACACTGAAGTGGTAAATTTCGAAAAGTGAATTTCGCTAAAAAATGAGCTTAATGCTTTTTTGCATGAAGCGACTCAATTAGAAAGTTGTAAAGTTGTAGCAATTTAAAAGTGGAAAAATAATTAAAAATTTTTTCTTTAAATGTAGCATTTACCTATATAGTATCACATATTTTTTTGTTATGAAAAAATAGAAGAAACAATTTTAGTCAATCATTATACTGTAGAGAAAATTTCAATTTTTTTTAGACGTGAAAACACGATCTCTAGGTTGTCTTCATATATATTTTGGAATTTGGTGTACAAGTTTGCGAAGCTACCAAGTTCCCAAATCATCAACTCTTTATCCAACTTGGAGGTCCACACACACATACAAACCAGACAAATTGAAGCATCCTATCTCTACGCAATAGATATCAATACTAAGTATTATTATGTTCAACGAGAAAAAGATCTAATTCATTACATTGTAGTCATCTATGTCTGACAGCCCAACATGAGAAAGATCAAAATTACAAGCTATCAAAAATAAAAAAAATAACAAAAACTTTTTAACACAAAGTTTCTACCGATCCGACATTAACGTCGCCATTAAGTTCCCAATTGATTAAGAATGATTGAACTGCCACCTGGTGGGAAAAAAACAATAAATTCGTGAAAAAAATGAAATAAACTAAAACAAGGTTGGGAAGTTACACATACGTAGAAAAGCTTAAGGGGAAAAGAATCGAAGACATACACTGAGAGATTCTTAAGTAAAGGTTTCGTGATGGATTTGTTATATGTGGCCAGAAGGCCATCTTGTTGTTTTTTTTTTGCCAATCCTGGCCGGAAGGGTTGATGATGAATCCGATGAAAAGAACCCCCCCCCCCCCCATCTTTCTTTTCTACTTAATTTATTTTCAAACGTTCAGTTATTTGCCCCATCTTGTTGACTAGAACAATGGTTATTATCCATCTCATCCACTGATCTTCCTATATCGAAAAACAATTTGTTTTTGTTTTTTTTAACTGCCGCTTGAGGTCACTTTTTATCCTCGATTCAAAATTGTTTAGGTCCTTATAGGTTACTACTACTATTTAACTGCACCTAAAGGTCTTTGACTTCATAACAAGGAAGGTGCTTCTCCAAAAAACATCTGCTGTTATTTAAAGGGATTACTTGGACCACGCCTCGTTAGAAAAGCCTGTGAATTCTGCATATTTTCTTTATAAAAGGAAGGAAGTTGTTTATGTGTATTGTAAAAGTTCCGAAAAACAATGAAAATTAGCTTAATATTAGGTTGACCATATTTCATTAAGGAAAAATACAAGAAATATTCAATTTTTATCTACGATTGTCAATGTTACATGAATTTGCCAAAATATGCTAGAAGATATTCTACCAATAAGTAGGAAAAAAAATCACCAATAAGTAGGAAATACACTACTCAAAACCATTAGGGGATGTGTATTTTTTATTAAAATTTATTAAATTTGTTCATTTAAAATTTATTAAATTTGTTCATTTAAAATTTATTAAATTTGTTCATTTAAAATTTATTAAATTTGTTCATTTAAAATGTATTAAATTTGTTCATTTAAAATTTATTAAATTTGTTCATTTAAAATTATTCAAATTTGTTTTATGATTAACTCTTGCGACACAACTCTTTATGAATACATAACAATGTTATTTGTCAATAGTTTATCAATTAAAATGTTTAAAAATTACAATTAAATAAAAGCCAAATATCCCATAATTATTTTGAGCAGTATACAAGTGTGACTTCGAGTCTTTCTGCTGAGAATTCGAATATGTTTCTTTGAGAAACATAAGTATTTATATTTCTAGTTATATAAAAAAATATGTAAATTACCTGCATTCACAATTTCAGTGACGATGGGGAATTCAAGTTTGGGACAATTTTATGAGGCGGGGATGGCCCAATATATGGGTGACGTATAAAATCTATGGATTTTTTTCCCCCTCTCTTTTGTTATTTCGGTCAAACTTCATGATTTAGAACATCACATGTCAGAGTTGCGAAATAAGTGTTTTTTTTTTATGCAAAGTATACAATAAATTCTTCTTCTATTGCCCAACCTGCACCAAGCTCTTTTTCTGATGCCAAGTATTCACTAAATCAGTGGTGCTAAAACTTTTGTCATCCGCGGCTCCATAACCCAATTCATGGTTCATCTGCGGCTCTCCAGAATAGTTCGGGTTTTCCCGTATAAAAGAACCTCTTCAAAGCACAAATAGGCAAACCAATCTATATCTCCAGCTCACCGCGACGACACTTTGAGAAATACTGCACTAAATTATTCCGCTGACATGAAGTATAAAAGGTGCATTTCTTCTTACGCCAAGTGCACTAGGAACTCTTGTTCTTCTGATACCAAGCATATACGGAGATATTCTTCTGATACTGAATGTACGCAGTGCTCCCGACTCGACAAACAAAAGTTGAAGGCTCATTCTCTATAATCTAACAATGACTTTCTTGTGTAGTGAAGACTTCCGTTCATGGAACCCCCCCGACCCCAACACACTGCTCCTTAAATTACATCTACCGTCCGGGACAGTTGGAGATGAAAAATCTCTACCCACGTAGAACCTATTTTTGCGCCCCCGACCACGTTTTTTTGGTCAAAAAATCTTTCTATCACCCTTTCAACTCGGATTTTGCACCCCTCCAAGAGCGGAGCCTCTTGCGGCCGCACAGATCACACTGCCCCACAACCGCCCCTGTCTCCCATCAACAGACACTTTTTAAATCCTGTGGAGTTTGGGCTTCAATGTTTCATGTTTTGTTTACTTATTAAAATGGACAACACTCCGTCTTGCGGAAAAAATCCTCGGTCTCATTGGAGTCCGTTATCTAGAGGTTCACTATATTTGGACAACATTATTTTGATGCCAAGCATATATGTACACTGTGCTATTCTTCTGATACCGAGTGTACATGGTATCCGTGACGTGACTTGAAAAGGTTGAATGCTCTACAATCTGAAAATTATTTTCTGATGAATATACGTACAGTATTTTCCTGAAATAACAACGAACGAACAAATGGTGGGTCTTACCGGCTGCAAGAAAACTAATCTCTGTAGTCACTTCCAATCTGCCCTTTGTGATTAGACAATAATTATGCAAATAGAATATTACTAAAAAAATTACGGCTCTTGCTGTAACTCACAATGGAGATTGAGCATATTCGCACTCCCTTCTCTAATGTTACTTACTTCTTATCTTATATTCGTGGTTCTTTGGAAGAGGCTAACAATCTTGTCCATCTGTTATCTACCATCGATTCTTATCCCCCAACTTCTTCCACAATGTTCCCTACGGTATAAGGTGTTTTTCTGTGGATGCTGAGGGAATAAGTCACTTCTCTTCCGACGCCAAGCATGCAAGGAACTTCTCTTTTTCTTCTGATGCCAAGTATATACAAGGTGACATTCATCTCATACCAAGCATTAAGATGATATTAGTCTCATTCCCAGCATACAGGGGCAAAGTTAAAGACACGCTCTGAAATCTAAAAATAGCTTTCTGGAGTAGTGGAAACATCCCTTAACGGACACCTCCCTTTAACGAAAATTTCTTAAGTCCCGAGGAATGTGTTTCAACATGTTTCACTACCAATTAACGGACATTCCCCTTTAGCGGACAAAAACTTATGTCTCATTAGAATCTGTTATCTGGAGGCTCACTGTATTTGGGATACATTTTTCTGTTGCAAACATACACTGTGCCGTTCTTCTAGTGTACATAGTATTCGTGACTCGAAAAGGCCGAAGACTTATGCTCTTCAATCTAAAAATAACGTATATACGTACAGTATTTTCCTAGAATAACAACGAAGAGAGAGCGAGAGGATATATTTTGTGGTGCTTACCGGCTGCAAGAAAATTAGTCTCCGTAGACGTTTCGAATCTGCTCCTTGCGATTAGACAATAATTATGCGAGTGGAATGTTGCTAAAAAAAAAAATTGGTGCTCTCGCTGTGACTCACCACAAGCAATGGAGATTGAGCATATTCGTACTCTCTTCCCCAATGTTACTTACTTCTTATCGTATATTCGTGGTTCTTCGGAAGCGGCCAACAATCTTGTCCATCTGTTATCCACCATCGATTCTTACCCCCCCCCCCCACTCCTTCCACAATGTTCCCTACGGTTTGGTTCCAAGTTACGTGAAGGTCCCAAGAGTGGAAAAGAACTTCTGATTAGAAAAGAGGAACAATACGACTCTTTTCCCGAAGATGAAAGAAAAAGAAACATACAGGAGAAAAAAAAAAGAAATGGAGGAAAAAATATTATGAGAGTTCCATCAAGGGAATTTTGTTCCTCTAACATAGGAACCATTAAGAACTTGACCCCCTGAAGGTTCTGTAGGTGCATCAATCAATGCTCGTGCATGATTTTTCTTGTGCGTGTGGTCCTCTGAGAAAGGAGAAGTAAAGAAACTGCCCAAGGGGAGAATGAATGGATGAACCAAAGATATACAGAAGAAAAGAAAAAATTATTATCACTCAATTTTTAGTTACTTTTCCCCCGTTGTCAGTTGCACGAAATGAGTATCAAGATAATAAGTGCAATAATAATAATAATAATATATTTTGTATTAGTCTTGGGTTTGAATGTTTCTCTTCCCCACCCTGGGAGTCGCTGTAATGGGTTATGAAGTTGTTCAAATTCATCACTATTTATTATTGTTTTTGTTGCAGATTCGGAGGATCTGGATTCGTTGTCAGAGTTGGAAGATGTCGGTAAATACAGATGCGGTTGCTGCCAGTCCACTTTCGAAGAGCTGAACGAGTTCCTTGAACATCACGAAGACTGTGTGACCAGTAAGTTTTCGTTTCATTCATTTCTTATAAAACTAGTTCATTTTGTTCGATTTTATATAATGGTTAAAATTACAGCTCAGTGGAGCCCGCGATGGTTGAAATTAAATAAAATTGACGGAAACTAATGCGGTTTCATGTGACTATGGAAGGAACTTTGCTGCTCGTGAAAGTATGTTTGAAAGTTTTCCGAAACCACCCTGCCTTCAATGTCGATCGATAGTAAACCATATACTGATAGCAAATGACTGATAGTGATAGCGAGTGATGTTAATGATTCGATAAGCTCACAAGATCAATTTTTACATCTTCATTCTTAACTGGTTTCTAGCTTGCGTTTGATTGTTATTCAAATTCCGTACCAGATTCAAATTAATATATCTAGATGCAATAGAATATGCATTAGAATATCAAAGGGCGCACTCTTTGTGCTCGAGCACACACATCATACTCCAACATTGTAGCATGGTCCGTTTCGAGCATGAATTAATAATATTCAGAGATCATAATTTCCTACGTAAAGCTCAAGGCGAACACCAACAGGTTTAAAATACTTCCGATGTATTGGGTGCATAGGTAACAGCACGCATGACATTTTATTGATGAACCGTTGATTCTAGCGACACCTTCAATTAGAAAAGGTATCCAAATAACATGTAGAACTCAGATACGTTATTAGTGTTGCAAGGGGTTGTACAGTCATAGACTTAGAAAAATCAACTTTTTATACGGCACCCTGTCCCAGAAAACCCGGTTAGAAAGTTGTTGCTCTGCCTCTTCTGATGCCAAAAAAATAAGAAAAAAGAAAAGAAATTCAACGTGTCTAAGTGCAACATTTGCAGAGATATTTGAATTCAAAAATAGGAAGAGAGAAAGTTGAGAAAAACAAGACAAATATCAGAGAGATAAGCGTTGTCCGTTAATTTATGCTGTTTCCCCCCCTCCCGCACTTTCCTCGAATTTTTGAATTAAAATAACTCAGCAAATATTGACCTCAAAGACGTGGAAGTTTTCTTGTTGGCTTTAGAAGAGACAGAGCAACAACTTTCTAGTTGGGTTTTGGAAGACAGGTGCCTGTATAAAAAGTTATCTCTTCATTTTAATAACTATAGAGCTCCGTGCAAAATGAATGATGTATCTGAGTAATACACGTTATTCGGATAATTTTTCTAATTAGAAGTATGCCTCTAAGATCAACGGTTCACCAGTAGAATGAGGTGCGTGCTCTTACCTATGCATCCTGTATATATTTAATACATAGGGTATACTTGATTAAATTTCTCTAGTTCTGAGCTGTCTACAGCCCCGACTATTTATCAGGAAGTTTATGAAACTTTAGGAACGTTTTAATGAAGATATAGATAAAATATTCGAGAATCCTACTTTAAATATCTCTGCATATCTTTTGATGCAGAATTACAGTGCTCATAAACGAGTTTCACCAGCAAAAGCACGTTCTTGCAAACGCAATATTCATATTATTAAGTGAAGGAAAGAGGAAGGTAATGGGTCTCTCTAACACTGGATACGTGTTACAACTCAGATATGAAAGCTTGAGAAATTAGGTCCCAGACTTTGGCGGAGGCGAGAGGAACAACATAGTCAACAAATTGACAGGAACCAAATACAATATCTGAAAAAGTACACAAATTGAAACACGTGCCGTGACGAATATGTTCAAATACATTACGTTATTTCATTTAATTTCCCGTCATAATTACCACGGAACCAAGAAACAAAACACGGGGAAAAAAAAACCAATTGGATCTTTTATGATTACAACTTCAATTCAAAAAAAAAGACAAATCATCCAAAAGACGACATTTTTAGGAGAAGGGAAAAAAATTTGGTAATCATCGTTGTCAGCTTAAGAAACATTTGTGAAAAAATGTACAAAAAAATTTACACTCGTGCTTCAAGAAATTTTTTTTTTCATGATAGTTTCTTCTCGTATAACCCGTGTATCCCTCCGCGGAGCGAAATACACACACACTCATACACACAAAATAAGGGCTAAAAAAATAAATAAAAAAAATAGAAAGTTCTAGAAAACGTTCGGGAAAGATCCCGAAAAATTCACGGGTGCACCCGAGGGATCGCACCTAATAAACATATCTCAGGGAAATGAGCTCGTTGCTATAGTAACTCTCCGTCTCTCACGTTTCCTCCCTTACATCCCTGCAGTCATGTAAATTACTGGCACGACAATTGCCGCCACCACTGCCACCTACGCCACTGCTTTTCGGCAGAGAGAGAGAGAGAGAGAGAGAGAGAGAAAGAGAAATCCACCGGAGGATTGAGTATAAGGCTGAGCAATGGAAGAGATGAAAAGAGGCAGCTGTTTTTGCTGTTATGTTCTCGTTTCAGCCCTGGATCCGTGGATCCACAACCTCCCTGATCCCCGGCTACGTTTTTCTCCTTTCTTATATTTATTTTATACTCTTTCTCTCTCTCTAGACCGGCATCGAACCCTTCTCTTCTCCATCTTTCTCTATCATGCTTGAGAATTGCCTTTTGCATGCAATGTTACTAAAGGGATCTTGTTTGTATGAGCGAGAGAGAGAGAGAGACCTGCGGTTTGCCGTTTTGATACATGAATATTATTTTGAATGTGACAGCACCAGAGAGCGAAAAGATACATGGTAGATGGGAGTGGGTGATATTCTCGGGATTAGTGTGAAAGCCTGGAATATGGTTGAATAAGTTGCTTTTTGAAATGACTGCGACTGGTGTGAGAGATAGATGTCTTACATTTTGAATTTTTTTTTTTAATGCTTCCACGAATTCTCATTTATTATTATCATCATTATGAGAGGACCCATGAAGTGAAGAAAAATAATGTTTTGTCAATCTGGAGTGCTTTGATACGTCGCATTTGTCAAAATGTGAGTGAGATTTTCGCTCCAGGTTTTCTGTAATACAAGGGATTCAAAATTGAAACATACAGGGTGAGCTAAACAGGGCCACCCTTATCAGATGCGGGTCCCGGTGCAAATATTATAGCGGGGCCCCTTAGTCTAGATTTCTTCTTCTGTGAGAAAGAGAGGAATCGAAAATTTAGAAAATGAAAATCATGGAAATTAAGAATACAGTATATGAAAGAAATAATCCCAGCACCCATGAGAATTCAGAATAAATGAAAGAAATAATTTTCGAATTGATGAAAATTCAGAATAAATGAAAAGAATAGTTTTTGTAGCATAAATGAAACAGTTTTTTTAGAATAAATGAAACAGTTTTTTTAGAATAAATGAAGGAAAGTTTTTTTAGAATAAATGAAGGAAAGTTTTTTTAGAATAAATGAAGGAAACAGTTTTTAAAATAAATGAAAGAAACAGTTTTTAAAATAAAGTAAGCTAATAGTTTTAGAATAAAAGAAACAATTTCAGAATAAATGAAAGAAACAATTTCAGAATAAATGAAAGAAACACTTTCAGAATAAATGAAAGAAATAGATTGATATAATGAAATGAAAGAAATAGATTGATATAATGAAATGAAAGAAATAGATTGATATAATGAAATGAAAGAAATAGATTGATATAATGAAATGAAAGAAATAGATTGATATAATGAAATGAAAGAAATAGATTGATATAATGAAATGAAAGAAATAGATTGATATAATGAAATGAAAGAAATAGATTGATATAATGAAATGAAAGAAATAGATTGATATAATGAAATGAAAGAAATAGATTGATATAATGAAATGAAAGAAATAGATTGATATAATGAAATGAAAGAAATAGATTGATATAATGAAATGAAAGAAATAGATTGATATAATGAAATGAAAGAAATAGATTGATATAATGAAATGAAAGAAATAGATTGATATAATGAAATGAAAGAAATAGATTGATATAATGAAATGAAAGAAATAGATTGATATAATGAAATGAAAGAAATAGATTGATATAATGAAATGAAAGAAATAGATTGATATAATGAAATGAAAGAAATAGATTGATATAATGAAATGAAAGAAATAGATTGATATAATGAAATGAAAGAAATAGATTGATATAATGAAATGAAAAAAAGTATAAAAATTCCAGATATGGTGGAAATTCCGAATTCGTGAAAGATTCCAGAATTTGTTTCTTTTCAGATGAAAATGCAGAATTTCAGAATTTATGACAGGAATTATTGTTACAGTAAACGCGGGGCTCGGTGCGACTGCATCTGTCACACACCCCTAAGGGCGGCTCTGGATTCAAAAGTTTGAAAATGTTTTGTGAAGCTATAATTCAGTGAATAATGGCATGAATTACAGACATGCCGTATATGATGCCAAGTTTTATTTGGATCAAAAAAAAAAAAAAAAAAATCACACACACTAAATTATTTCCGCCAAATAGCATTTCACTCGCAACAAATTTGTCGTTGTCTATCAAAAAAATGTAACGTTATTTCGTAACAAGGTCTAATTTCAAAAAAAAAAATTTCTTCTCTTTCAAAGAGGTACTAGAATAGAGAAACAGGAGAGATGTTCAAAATCTTCAACGAGGCCTGGAAGTTCGGATTTGGCCCGTAGTGTCTAAAAGGGGTTTAAGAGCTCCGAATTGGAACATATGGAAGTGACCTATGCCTCTATTGCGTCATCTGGGGAAATTATTCTCATAATCTTTGTATAACATTACCACTACAACAAAAATCCTGCTTCAAGTTTCTTTTCAGCGGAATTCCGAACGTTCATCCGTTGCCCGAATAAGTGAGCCAGACTGTAACGCAGTACTAAACTTTTAAGTTCAAAGCCGATCTCATTAAAAAATATACTGAATAATATATACTGAATAATTATATAGAACTTGTGAAAATATCGACTGATACATTTTCAGAACGCTTGTATACATACCCAGCCAGGTCGTAACTTTTACTTTATTTCAGTAACTACATGCAATTGATGTCGAAAATAGGTGTTCGCAATATAGTGGCTCATCTGTGTCATGTTTCAAAAAACTATGATTATACCACATCATAGAGGAGGCTAAAGTAGTATATTAATTTTATCTGGTCGTAATTTTAATTATCCAAAGCCAGTATATTTTCGTTATGTACCACACGTGTCTCAAGTTATGACATCGTCATTTGCATATTTATATTCGTTTCTATCCCTCAAGATATTTTTATATCGTTGTTTGTGTTTCTCTCAGAGATCCCTTTTCCCCCGTGTAACCGTCATAGGATGTAGTCATGGCTATCCTGGGAAGGTAATCGAGGATCACCATAACCAAAAGATGAGGAAATGTAAGGGGAACGAACACACACTTTCAAGTTCACGACTGACTTGGGAGCCATGAAATGCGATTCTGTGGATTATGGAAGGAAACGTCATCGTGAACTTGAGAACGACTCAATCCTTGTTTAAGGAGGAACATCTATTGAGAGAGAGACTACAACCGTGCCATCGAAAACTCCTATCAGCACGGTCTTTCGGGTAGGACAAGCGCAAAGCTATGCAATGTTTCAATTGGATTCTCATTTTCACAAAAATGCCTTGGAAAATGATTTCTGACGAATTAACGAATGTGAAAAAATGTAAATGGCAACATTTTGATTGTTTTCTGTAGGTTCAGCAAACTGGAATTCAAATTGGAATGAATTACAATCAAAAGCAGTTCTGGTAATGCCAGAGAATTGTTCCAGTGCAGGAGTTCCCTAGAACGCGTTATTTCAAGGGTTAAAAAAAAAAAAAAGAGATGAGAAACATGTTATCTCTTAGATATAAAGAAGTGGTTCGAAAACTCTTTTGGCTTCCTTGCCGTAGCGGTTATTTTCCGCAGTGGGCATCTTTTCGTAAAGGTCTCGTGATAGTAATAGATATGAAAATAGTTGATTAAAAACTACCTATATATATATATACTTTCTATAGTGCAAGGTTTTTTTTTTAACCAGTGTTCCATGGACAGGGTTCCGAAACTAAGTTTGGATGTGAAGAGAGATAAAGCTCCGAAGTGAAATGTAGTGACGGTGTGGTTAATTTCAGAATCCATCTGAATTGGAGGCGTCTCTTCCTAATGTATAGGCCCATCCGGGCATGACCCGGGGGGGGGGGGTCTCACATGGGAACCGTTTAATTATTACGTCAGCAGATTTTTAGCCATTTTTGCCCCCCCCCCCTCCCGATCAGCAAAACTCTCATCCCACCCCTTCGTCAGCTCCGCCCCCGTACCTCCTAACACGTACGAGGGAGGGGGGGGGGGGCAGGAGCCTGTCTATAACCTCCACCACCCAGATGATCAATTTTTTTTGAAGGAAAAGGTATTTTTCAAAAAATTAAAATTTCGAAAGAGAGATACCTTTATATATTATTATAATCAATTTCTCTTAACTTCAACGTCAACTGAAGGCTACGAACTCAAAATTTCTCTTTTAGAACTTCATTGCGACCCACCCTCTAAACCATGTATGCTCAACCCATGTCCCGCGGGCCAAATGTGGCCCTCGGGGTTATCTGATGTGGCCTGCTACGTCAAACCTAATTTTTTTTAAAAATGAACTAAACAGCACATTTCCAGATCACTCAAGTAGGCTCGTGGCACATTTGCAGATCACTTTTGTGACGCGCGGTACAGTTCCAGAGCACTTGAAGAATCTGCGAAAGAGCTGTAGGATCACCAAAAAAGGCTCTATAGAGGAACTTGGTTTCCGAAAAATTTATTCTCCCACACAGAAAAAAAAAAGTTCAAATTTTCGTTGATAAAGGGCACAGCATGTAAGAAATTCACTGGTGGAGTTGTTTTAGTTCAGCCATGAATTGCCGGCTGAAGGTTTACGAAGATTTTTGACACGGGAGTGATTGAAGAAATTTCAGGTCAAAATCACTCTTGCCGGACTTTCGTGCAGCATCCTCTTTCGATAAAAATTTGAACTAATTTTTTTTCTGTACCATAAAATCCCCCTCCACGCGAAAGTAAGTTTTTCGCAAACCACATCAAATACAGTGAAACACCGATTTAACGATATTCTGCGGACCAAGAAAAAAATTCATAGAGGGGGTTATCGTTATATCGGGATGTAGCATTATCATCAGACGCAGCCGAATTTATGCCGTTGTTGGCATCTCTTGTGAATTGACGTTGTTGGTGCCGCCATAAAATTCATTTGTAAGCATTTCATTCGCAACGCACACAGAAAGTTATAATTGACTAACCATTTAAGCGGTAATGACGAGATATCTCGCCTCCATAAAAAGCCTCTTATTTTAGCATTGACAAGCCCAGATATTTTGAAAAAATGATTTCTCACTGGAAAACTTTTCCCTATACCCCTTCGTTGCACGTGCTGAAAATCGGAAGAATGCCTAAGTCATTTAAAAAATATATTACATTTTGAAGAGGGGTTTAGTGATTTCTAATTGCCACTTAAAGGGTTAATAAATTTTTAGCTAGTTTTATCACACTGTAAAGTGGTTTACCGCACAGTACTTTTGTGTACTATACAGAAAGTAGCTTCACGGCAATTATAATAATACTTTGGAAGGGTAGATAGCGCAAAATACCGATGTTATTGAACATTCCCGAAGGAAAAACCACTGATGATGAGTTTAAAAATATATCGAAGGGGATTTTGAGTGAAATATAAATAATATCGTCATAGAGGGGTTTATCGTAGTGAAGGATCATTTTATCATGTCATCATTTTATCATGTGCGCAAGCTGTTTTTAATGTATTTTTTTGAATTTTTAAAAACATTTAAGTATCAGAGATATGTAAAATTTTATACTGACATAGGATACCTATTTAATCAAAAATATGTGAAAATAATATCAGACAAACGGCAATTCCAAACAAGATTTGAAAACATCGTTGTAGAGAGATTTGTCGTTATATATCGAAGTTTCACTGTATAGCAATTCCTTCAGTTTTTATGAACTTTTGAACTAATAACGAATTTATTGGACACCCAGTGTTTTAAATATGGTACCACACTAGACGTCATTCTCTCTCCAGGTACCGCTCATTTGCTGTAAGACATGGGTTCTTAATCTTTTTGTTCCACGGATCCCCATTGCTCTAATAAAAGGAAATCCACGGACCTCTTTACAAAATAATATTCAGTATATAGCATTGCAAAAGCATTGAGCTAATAGTTTTTCGTTCAAGCGAACGGACACCCTGAAAACTCTCCAAGGATCCCCTGTTTAAGAACCCCTGATGAAGCCGTCTAGGAGAGGTAGGGATGGGAGGTTCCCTTAAATGCAACAGCTCTTAGGCCTGTATATCCGGACGAGAATCAAGAATAACCCCCCACACACACGTTTGAAATCTTAACTGATAAGTAAGACCTTCAAGAATCAACACCGCTACGAACGTTCCCAATTCGAAACGGTCACTTCAAGTCATAAAATACATCAATTTCAGGAAGTGAAGATGTTATGGCAAGACATCCGTTGTTGACTTCACTCTTGATTTATAGCAATTTTCAGGGTCATAATCGCAATAATCGTTATAATACCATTAAAAGTATTTTCTAAGTAAAAACCAGATGCTTTTCACGAATAAAACAAAAAACGGAAATGAAGTCATACGAACTATGGCGGAAAAAGCAACGATAAACGGCAGTGGAAAAAGCTTTCTTTCGTTCGAGAACATTCCCAAGAGCATTACCGGCATCGGACTTTGGGCGTCTAGTTGATTTGCCGGAGACTAGCGATATCACGTGACTTTTAGCCCCACCCCTTTGAGTCCTGGGTTAGAACACACACACACATACACAAAATAAACTTCACTCTTGGGACCATTCGTTGCCGCAATAGCGGTTGAAGTTCTTACTCTCCCTCTCTGTCTGTCTTTGGCAACTTCGTGGATTCAATATGGCGATAGTTTTTTGGCGGTAAAATTTCCATCGCCGAAAATAAAAATCCTGAATAGAGGCAATATGGACGAAATCCTCATGGATCAGGAACCGGATGGTCAGTCATCTCTTCAGAGTCTGATGGACATGGTAGAAAGATTAACGCGAGTTTGGAGTAAGTTCATTTAAAACTGTCAAATTAAGCGTTTTTTCAATTAGCAATTACTCAAGGGACCCCCCCCCCCACCGTCCAGTCCAGTTGCCAATCAGGAGGGGGCAATAGAAATTCCTCCCAACAGCTGGATAATGTGAGAAATTTGTGTCCCGTAAAATACGGGATGCTTTTACAAACCTACACAAAGAATGTCCCCTTCTCGACACATCATCCTAGATCAGCTCCTGCCTTAGTGTAAAGATCTGCCCCTCGGCCGGGGACTTTTTTGCCAGTAAGATCAAGCCACGGACCCCCCTCCACAGAATAATATTTCGCACATAACAATGTAAGAATAACAAGTTAATGTTTGTCTCATTCAATCTCATGGACTGTCCTCTCCTCCGGAAATCTCTCCAATTACCATTGGTTAAGAAGAACCACTTTTCTAAGCCAAACATATTCTCATGAGCTTCGCGGTGCTCATTGAAGCACCTAAGATGGGGGTCCGATGTCAAAAACGGATTTCATACACTCGTTTTGGTATCGATCCGTAATCAAATTGAATTAGAAAAATTGCGCTTATTTGAATTCTCTTATGTATCAGACCATTTTGGGGTGCTCTTCTGATGATGATCACGGACGCAGTGCTCGTGACACTAAAATGATTGAAGACACCTGCAATAGCGGTGGTTTTTACTACAATGTTTGTTTCTCTAAGGTGAAGGCCACAGATTCCTCCACAGAATAATGCATTCAGCACATAATTATGCAAAAACAGTAGGTTAATTTATGCTTCATTGAATCTTACGGACTGAACATCTGAACTGTCATCTTCGTAAATCTTTGGTTACAAACCACCGTTCCAAACCATCTTCGACTTCTTTTTCGTTAGCTCCGCGGTGCTCATTGAAGCACCTAAGAGGGATCGACGTAAAAATGTCGGATTTCATACTCGCAGATGGTATCGATCGACCCCCTTAATCGAATTGCAATCATGAATTGACATTGTGCTCATTTGAATTTCAGTATGTATCAGTCCATTCTAGGGTGCTCTTCTGATGATGATGAACGATCACAGACGGTGCTCGTGACACCAAAATGATTGAAAATACCTACCACAGCCGCAGTTTTTACAATAATTTCATTTTGAAACACACTCCGCGGGACCGCCCCAACCTCTCGCGAGCCCGTTTTGAAAAGTCAATTGTGATTAATTTGAATCAAGCACCCACAAGGTCGTGAAGGGAAAGAGTTCTCAACTCCAATTACCGCCAAATGTTCATACATTGTGGGCACGGGTTTTTACGGTAACCCGCCATCTTATAACGTACACATGCATACATACATACACAGCAAGGGGGCCCCCAGTGATCTCAAGGGATTTCACCACATAATTTTAGGGCATCGCTGCCGGGGCAACGAATACTCGAGAGGATTACTTTAATCACGTGACCTAGAATTTCTGCGTTTGCGCCGCGGTATACGTACAGCATGCATCGCCCCTTTTGTGTGCTTTCCCCCCAATGCACTTATTTCTCAGTCTCTACACACACTCCTACACGTATATACCTAAAACCGACCAACGGCAAAATTAGGGAAGAGGTGGAAATCGGAGAGAGAGAGAGAACGCAGAAGGAGAGGTGAGGGGCCCATGGGACCCTCTGGGACCCACTCCGGCAGCTCCACGAGCAGAGGAATGAGCTTTTGCGTGCTTCGTGGGCAAAAGGGCGCATAAGAGAGAGAGAGAGAGAGAGAGAGAGAGAGGCAGAGACAGAGAGAGAGAGAGATAGGAATTCACATCCCCATCAGGGAATTGTCGATAGCAGCGCCTCCTGGCGACGATATCGCAATGCCGTGATCCATGAATTCCATCCGGTATGTGTATGTATGATGTATACATATGTATGAATATGAAATTCCATAATCTTGTTTAAAAGGCTAAACCTAGGGTAAAATTTTCCGAAGCTGGCGAAATTTGTGTTGACGATTTTAAAATTTTGGGAGTGAATTCGAAAAGTATTAATTATTAAACATTAATTAAATTTAACACTCGAAAGGGCTTTTGCTCCTGAATCGGGAGAGAATTCTGATGGATATTCATTCATGTGTTGCATGATGCATGTCTCAGCGCGGAGATGTTCCACGGAGGCCGTATTTCTCAATTAGAATATTGGCCGACCATGAATCACGATGGTCAGGATATTCCAGTCAACATTTACTAATTTGTATAAGAGCAGTGCATTCTTTGTCGTGGCAAATATTTTAGAAATGTTTCCAGTTCCAGAAGCCGACCTCATAATTTCCGATGTCTCTATACATGGTACCAGATATACAGGAGCAGGGCCCTCTAAATATTAAGGGTTTTATTTATACTGCGTGTCCGGCTCCAGACGCTGACGTGATAATGTTTTTGTTTGGGGGCCGCAAAAATGTGGAGCAGGAACTACTCCACATTAGCCCTAAGAGTTTATTATTATATACAGCCCTATAAGAGTTTTATTATTATAATACACAGTATTGTATTTTCCCAAATATTTTATGATTTATGTCCAGTTCCAGGAGCCGGTGTGATAATGTCTGTTGTCTCAGTCAGGGCCTGAACAATCTGGTGTAGGGACCCAAATTACCTGAAGCCGGGCCCATTATATGCTAGAAATTTTATTTTCATTTTTGTTCCTAAATATTTTTAGCATGCGCCCAGTCCAGAAGCCGCACGATAGTGTCCGATGTCTCGATGGGTGAATTTAAAATTCCATAATTTTGTTTAAAAGGCTAAACATGGGATGAAATTTGATGATGATTTAACAATTTTGGGATTGAATTCATAAAGTATTAATTATTAAACGTTAATTATATATAAATTTAACACTCGAAAGGGCTTTTGCAGGTAATGGCGAGGAATGAGTCTGGACATTCACTCCCGTGTTGCATGATGCATGCCTCAGTGTGGAGTTGTTTACTTAGGGTGTATTTCTCAATTAGAATGTTGGCTGACCATGAATCACGATGTTGAGAATATTCTAGTCGACATTTACTAATTTTTATAAGAAAAGTGTATTCTTTACGTGACAAATATTTCTGCGATGTTTCCAGTCCCAGAAGACAACGTGATAATGTCTTAACGGTTGTCTCTAGTTAGGGATAATACATAAAAATTTTCCGGATGCTTTTGCTGCGTGTCCAGTTTCATTAACCGACGTGAAAATGTTCGCTGCTTGAATGGGTGTCTCTAGTCAGGGACGAAACAACCTGGAGCTTGGGTCCACCTTGGGCGTAAGTGGGATTGACACTTGGAGAAGGCACACCGGCTTTGAAAGGGACATTTCTTCCAGAGAATTTCGGGGAGTTTACCAACTCTCTCTCTCTCTTCTCAAAAAGCATTTCGAATTAATAGAAATTGATTAAGATAGATGTTTTAATCATTTACAAATACAACGCCACAACCGGCAAATTGCCCAACGAGGCGGCCGACCTGAGAACATCATGGATCCCCGAGCCATTTTTTTTGGAGGCCCTACCTACTACTACTACACCACACATGCACCCCGCCCACACCCCCCCCCCCGCGGAACCCACCAACGAATCGGTACATGCGGCATGTGCGTGTACGTGTAGTGAAACCTGACGTGTAGTTTTGTTTTTTCTCTGTAATGCTTGTTATGTGTAGTGCTGCCATCTGCCACTAGTTTTTCTAATTATGAGTGAAGTGTTATGATTGAATGATTTATCGTTGTAGGACTGTTGCTCTCTGTGGCGAGACTTTTTAACGGGGAGATCGGCTCGCATTTGCGCCTTGAAGTTGGGAACCACAGAAAACCAACTTCAGCCGACCACCACTGTGGGGTTCGAACCCGGATCCTCGCATCGCGAGTCCGTCACTATAACCACTCCACCACCACAGTGGTACACAAAGATATTTACAAATATTTTCAATTTTTGATTTTCTTGGCGGCATGGGCTCACCGTGCCCCCCTGTACTTCCCTAGGACCCATTATATGCTAGGGATTTTAGTATCATAACATTTTTTCCTAAATATTTTTAGTATGTGTCTAGCACTTGAAGCCGACATGGTAACGTCCGCTGCCTCAGTGGGTATCTCTAGTCAAAGACTAGACGTACTGGAGCAGGATCCTATGAATATATTCAGGATTTTTTATCATATTAATTATTTTTCTAATTTTTTTTTACCATGTGTCCAGCTCCAGAAACCGAGACGATAATGCCCGATGTCTCTAGTCAGTATTCAAACAACCTGGAGCAGGGAGTAGTTCCCGACCCTCGGTAGATAAAGGGGGTAAATTGGAGTGGTAGAAAAGAGGTTACCTCTTCATCCACCACATTACGAAAAACTGAAATAACGATCATGAAAATTTTTTGGTAAGCCATTTTAGTTATATTTTGGGCTTAATTTGTTTTTCAAAAAATTATTTAACACCTCTACTCAACGAATTAATTAACCTGGTACTTGAAAGTTTCGCCAAGACTATACGCTTGTAATAAAAATAAGCAACACAAATTCTCCCTCACACAAGTATGTTGAAGAATAATACAGTTACATACAATAAATATTTATTTATTGACATTATTTGTGGATCACAGGTTGACACTTACATCACGAAGAGGGAAACACACGCACACACAAATAATAATAATAAAAAATAGAACAAATAAACAGACAAAAGAATAAAATAAAAAATAAAATAAACTATCAAATACAATGGCTAAAAAACTTAAAAGAGGAGTACATGAAGCTAAAATTACGTAAAAGAATGCGATGAGTGATAAGCTAAAATCACAACGACATAACAATAGCTCAGAAATGATGAAAACAGGCGAAATTCTTCGTGTAAAAAAATTGAAAAGCACACTTTCGAAGATGTGGAGATAGATTAGGGTTCTTTAAGGTGGCTTGAACTTCCCATATATTATTTCGGGAGGAAATTATTTAATTGATATTTTTTTAATTTATTTAACTGCTATTAACTAAATAATTTAAATAAATAAATTTATTTAAATAAATAAATAAATAAATAATAAATAAATAAATAAATAAATAATAAATAAATAAATAAATAAATAATAAATAAATTTATTTAAATAAATAAATAAATAAATAATAAATAAATTTATTTAAATAAATAAATAAATAAATAATAAATAAATTTATTAAAATAAATAAATTTATTTTACTACCCAATGAAAACCAGTTTTATACATTTGTTAGGGAACATTTTGTGTGTAGCAGTGTTTCACTGCATTACACAAAGTGTGATGCAGTGAAACACTTTTGCAGAGGTGTGAAACCCATCTAACAGAATTTTATTTATTCAGTCTTTATACTTCAAAATACAGTGGAACCTCGGAGACTATAGGAGAGAATATTACTCACAATTTCACGGTACGTGTGGACGAAAGCGAAAAACCATCAGCTCAGTTGTGATATAACGTGAAAATAAATAAACAAAGTGCAAAATTTTTGCTCGTTATGTGAATTGCTCATTAACCGAAGTTCCTTGTACCAAAACTCTCCTCCTAACCAGAACATGGCCAACCGCTCTGTCTCAACGAAGAGGAAAATACCAACACCCAACAATGTATGTAAGGGATGTTACAGGGATTGAAAATATAGTGGTACTTTAAAGTTTAAAGTACCGTCAGAGAGTGGTCAAAGGATTAAAATGCCTAGAGTCACATGCGCATAATTTTTTGTGAGTACAGTGGGGGTGAAAATTATTATGAGAAACTACTATTACATCAACTGTAACGAACCAAGATGTATTTTTTCGGGTGCTCAGAAAAAGCACGGCGGTGTCATGGTGAACGTGGGCTACATGCATTGATGTACTTCCGGGTTTTTCAATTGTCTACTTCTCAGAGTATTTCTTGATATTGAGAATATCCTTGAGATAAATCCTGCCCTTTATATATATATATATATATATATATATATATATATATATATATATATATATATATATATATATATATATATATATATATATATAAAATGTCACAACGACTTACTTTATTCTCATTTAAATTTCTGATTAGTTCTGAAAAACATCCTTCGGATCTCTTAGTAACTCCCCGTAGACATCAAAGTGTTGATCTATGGTAGGGCGAAAATTATTCTCAGTTACAAACTGAAATTTCTAGTCTTGTCAGAAAAATGTGAAGACCCCGAAGTAGATTGTAATTTTTCACAACAGGAAATACTTGTGCAAACACAATCCTCTGCACCCCAATTTCGCACGATACTCAAATTTCGTCAGCTCCAACATTTTCCTGTATTCTGAATTTTAATAATAAAAAACGGCTGCTCACAACCACAAACTAACTTAATTATTTTAAAAAGCTAGAGTTTTCGGCAAAATAAATACTATCAAAACGGTCCGGGTCAGTGATTCTTAACCAAGGGTCCTTGGAGAGGTTTCAGGGAGTCCCGTGAGTTGGAATGAGAAATCAAAATCAACTTTGTTTGTGCTGAACATTATGTTGTTAAGGGGTCCGTGACCTTCATCTTATTGGCAGGGGCGCGGTAGCCCAGGTCGATAAGATGCTCGCCTAAAGTACCAAAGGATGTTTAGAGGTGTCGCGAGTTCGATACCCGGTTCGTCCTTGTCAGAAGAAAAACTCTCCTGTGACACAGGGGTACAACAAAAACGGCAAGACCGTAGGAAAAAATTGCTACCACAAGGAGTCCCCCATCTAGGGGTTAGCGCACCAACCCCTCGACGAGTATAACAAACAAGCCTGCCGTTCGGAATCGGCAATAAATTGTAGGTCCCGGTCTAATTAGCCCTCGTGTGCAGAAAATGACTGTGGTGTGACAAAAATTGATCAATTGATCATCTTCTTGGCATAAAAGGTTGAAAATTCTTGGTGTAAATGTTTTCTCGATCCGCAAAAACCTTTCACGCCTGTATATAAGTACATTTTAGGCACTTTTACGTAATGTGTTTCAGTTTCGAATTTTCACTTGCGCTCAGTCATTTCTAGTCCACGTTGACACTTTGGGGTTATCAGTTTAAGCTCTGTAGAAAAAAGAAATCGAGTATCTAAATCTCTCTTGGTATATATCTTTCTTGACGTATATAGTAATTAAAAATCAGCTTTATTGGGCAATATATCACAAACTAATTAGTCATCGTGGGTAAAAAGAAAATACTGCTGGGTGACGAGTGTAACCAGTTGCTGGTAAACTTTTCCCGCGTCATTTAACAAAGAACTAATCGCACCAAAAGCCGAACCAACCCGGCTTTTCAGAACATTTTTTTCTCGTAATTCCGAGCACGTACTCGTTTGCACACGCACTCTCTCACACTCACACACGATTTCTTAGGGCCGCGAGACGAACCTCTTAAATTTTATTCATAGCCTTTTGTCACAATCTCTTTCTTACCCTCTCTTCTTTTTATTCTTATTTTTTTTTATTATTATTTATTTCTTGGCTTCTGCTGGTGTTGTTGTTGGTTGGGGTCCACGGACATACATATATCTTCTCCTCCTGGGACGAGAGACGCTGTGTTACTGGTAGTAAGTTTTGCACAACGTCCAGAGAAAGTTGCAAACTCTCTTGTCGTAGATGAAACAGAGCTACTTTGCAAGTTAAGTGGTTATAACTCAAGCTGTTGTTGTCGTTGTTTTAAAAAAATAAAAATGGAAAAGAGTTTCTTCCTGTTAGGGCCGCCATCTCACTCGGTGCAACCAACTCTTCTAAACCTTTGCCACCAGAACGAAAATCACCAAGGAATAGAGCAAAAGTGTTGAGTTATTTGATGACTTATATGGTTAATCTGAGTTGCATCAACTCTTGTTAACACCAAAATGATAATTACATGGTTGTTCCGAAAGTTTTGAGCGTTTTTCCCCGAGTCGCACGTTACAGCTGTTGATGATCATTTCCTTTCGTAATAAAATAACTGAGAATTTAACAAGAGAAAGTTTAAAATCCGCTGAGATGTTTAGACTAGCTTTTACTATAAAGATCGGTGTGTTTTAAATATTTCACAGATTGATGGCAGGATCAAAAGTGAACCCATAAATGCTCAATTTTTTTTCGAGCTGATAATTTTTTCATAGTTGATCACACGTATATAAAGCCTGGAGAATCATTAAAAAAATCTATCTCAAATTGTACTGTTTATACAGGGCTTTAAAGTTGCCATATACAGCCTCAAAAATCTCACATAAATTAGATGTATTGAAGTAATATTATATTCCTATTATAAAATTACCTTCTTTATGACTCAAACTATAGTGAGAAAAAAAAATCGGGTTGCTAACTTCAAGGCAAAAAGGAAAGAAATGCAAACAGAACATTTTTTAACAAATTACCGGATCATTTCTCAACCGCACATGCTTTGCAACAAACAAAGAGTTGTTGTCGTTAATAGTTGGGATATCTACCAGTCAATTCAAAATATGAAATGGAAATGACCTCAGCTTGTGCGCAAAGTCAATTCTGAATTTTTATCTTCAAACTGGCTGCAGTAATGAACGTCCATAAGACCCTTTGCGTATATGGAAAGGACGCATTGAAGGAATACATTTTAGGTGCCGTAATTTCTTGCGCATAATTCACAGGTAAGGATTTCGCTGATTGGGAAAAAAAGTCATCACTTTTTTTATTAATTACGAAATTATTTCTCTCATTGACTTATAACTTATTTCCTAATTCGGAAGTTATTTATTTCTAAAATTCCAAAATTATTTCTTTCAGTAATTCTGAATTTTCATCAATTTGTTTCGGAATTATTTCTTTCATCAATTTGTTTCGGAATTATTTCTTTCATCAATTTGTTTCGGAATTATTTCTTTCATCAATTTATTTCGGAATTATTTCTTTCATCAATTTGTTTCGGAATTATTTCTTTCATCAATTTGTTTCGGAATTATTTCTTTCATCAATTTGTTTCGGAATTATTTCTTTCATCAATTTTAGAATTAATCGTTTTTCAATGTTTTCAACCATTTTCTAAAAATGATTGGCGGGCCATGCATTGAAGGGCTTTATGACCATGTTATGGGTATAAGAGACCCTTAATGTTGTCAAAAGTGACGTAGATGAATTTTTGCTTTCCAACTAGACGAATTCTAATAACAGAGAATTAGCGAAATGCCCGAAAAAGTAGTCATTTTCTTTGCTCAAATAATTATAAGAAAAATCCTGAGTACTTTCTGGATGTCCTAATATGTCCGAGTTTCAAGAACGTAGTTCTTCTGTTTTCGTGATTGTTTTTGTTTTTGAGAAATTGGAAGTTTTTATTGCAATTACAAAGAATTTCAACTCATGTATAATTATATACGAAACATTGAATTCGTCATCATCCGTAGACCAGAACTGTCAAGGGCTCTCCAAAAGCACGTCATGTTCGGCCCTTGAGGGAAATCACCCTCTAAGTCACGGGTTGTCGATCGATATTCTTATTAGCGTGATGTCCATCCCAGTGTTTCGGCTTACTACTACTACTACTGCAGTATCACGAGGCAGGAGTGATTTTGTGTTTTACGTCTCGGGAGTGGCATCGTGATTATAAATACTAGCTATTAAAACTGGATCCCGTCTCCGTTGCTTATCTATTGCCCAGAAGTGAGGGGGCTTAGGCCTGATTTGAATTTATCCTGGAGCGTGTGGACGCGTGTCATCGACCCTTCAATGCGTACCCCTCCAGGAAGAGGTGATCCATTGTGGCGCATTGATTGCGTACATTTCGGAAAATCTCTCTAGTCAATACCAGTGCTTTGATAAATACAAATTAAACTGCAAAAATCCGGAAAAGTTTTATAAAAAATTATAAAATACATAAGAATGTTTTAAATGTTTTTAAAAGTTATAAAAATCAATGAAACTAATTTTTTTTTACATTTAATGGTAAAAATATCGATTTTTTATCCAAAGATAAATGTTAATATAGAACTGAAATGAAACTTATCTATATTTTTCATAAATACGTGAATAGTTTATAATTTTTTTTTAAATTGAAGGGATTTTTTTTTTTTTACATTTGAATGTGAATTACGAAAAAATTATTCTCATGAACAATGATTATTTTTTCGGTACAAAAAAATTCAGTTCAAAATTTTGTCGATAGAGGGCCAGAGAAGTGGTCCTGCCGATGGAATTGGACAATCTTTGTTAAATTTTTTTTCTATATTTGAAACGGCCGTATAGCTTCAACCGGTGATTCGTGAATGAGATGAAACTAGTGAATTTGATTTGCTTATATAAGTATCTATCTGCCCATGTCAACATCACAATGAATACCTTATTTGAGCGCCACAACAGGAAACTTCAGAAAATGAGCTGTTTATCTTACACTTTGCATTTTATGAGGATTTGATTTGCATATATCCAGTAATTTATTTTGCACGGCGTCCTCTATCGCAAAAAATTAAACAAAATTTTTTCCTGAAGCAAAAAAAATCCCCCTTTGTCAGAACAATTTTTCTGCAAACCGCATTCAAAAATATACCATTTTCTCGAATTTTTATAGATCTTTGAAATATTTATCACACACTTTATAGGAAAATTCAATTATATTAACATAGGAAACCTGTTCCATCTATATACGTATGTGATTTAGTGCTTGATGCGAATCAAAGAACGGGATGACTGGTACATTACCCGTATTATGTCGTTCCGACGTGATGAAATTATCCATTATATTCAACGAAGATAACTTGAATTATGTTTAACTTACAAATTACAATTTTTCTCGCGGATTACATTTTTATTCACTGCGATTCGTGGTAACACTTCATTTCCCGATATTAGCGATTTTTCCGTTATAAATTACAACTTTATGGCAATAAATGGTGATGTCTCGAATTTTCTCTTTAAGATCCCGATTTAACGTATTTTTATCAGGAAAATATTGTCAGCCTAAGTATATATTTCGTGTTGTGTGTATTGATATCTTTCTGTTTTTACCGGAACATGTTTCGTAGGCCACATAGAACCCCTCGGCGGGCCGAAAGTGGCCCCACGGACAGGAGGCTGCACACCTGTTCTCTACAACATCGACATTGCTGTAGAAAATAAGATAAATTAATTAATCAGAATTTTCATAGGATAAACGATATTTAGATATGTCGTCGACAATCGAAAATAGCATCTAATGCAGAAAATCGATTCAAAAAATAAAAATAAAGTGAAAATTTATAAAAATAATGGAAAGAGAAATTTGATTAAAATTAAAAAAAAAAAAAAACGCACGATAGAAGTTGGAGATTGAAATTTCATGAATTAAAAAAGTTTTTTAGATTAATTGGTTATTTTTATTGAAAAAAATTGAACTACGTAAAAAAATGGAATTGGAGAATTTTTTCAAATTGTAGATTGATTTATAAATGTTAAAAAAATCAATTTAATAAAATATTAAAAAATAAAATTTCCTGAAATGTCTAAAAAATTTTAAAATGTTGTAACTGAAAATTTATTTCACAATATGAAAACGAACATTTCTAAAACAATTACAAAATTAAATTCTTTAAATTTTCATAGATAAGAAGGCAAAGTTTTACGATCATTAGAATACAAAATTGTACAATAAGTTCTATATAAAATTAAAAATTAATTTTTGAGTAAAAAAAAATGAAATTTCTCAAAAAACTTAATTTATAACTTAGAAAAAAGGTGAAAAATTAGTAGTTTTTTATTTAGCAACTAAAATAAAAATAAAATGAAAAATTTAAACAGTGTATTGGTAAACAAAACAAAATAAAATTTAATCAAACCTTATTCATGATTGAAAATTCAAAAAAAAGACTAATAAAACACAAAATCAAATTTGACTCTACCTCATTTCTAAAAATACCATTTTTAAACTTATCCTTTTTTTAAGGAAATGAAAGTATAAAACCAATCTAATTTTTCCTTCGAAACTTATAAAAATGTCAAATTTCATTTTTGATCATAAAGAAAACGTAATTTTTGGAACAAAATATATAGATTTATCCTTTATCTTTTGCAATTTCGGAATAAAAATATATCTATTCATTTTTATTACCAACTCAGCATAAAACTAAAACAAACTGACGTGACCATCAATTATTTTACCCAAGATGAAATCCAAAATCATGACTTTTTATCAACTAATCAACGGACCTATGACCTTCATAACAAAAACAATTTCAATTCTTACTCATTCGTTACGTGCTTATGACACATGTCCGATACAATATAAAAGAAACATTTTATTTTTCCATTACGAAGCGACTTATACTTGTAAGAAAGGGTACATTAATAACATTTTTTTGTTTCGCACAATATAATCTTATTTAATTTTTTTTCTTCTTACCCAAATACAATAGAGGAGAAACAACAATTTGAAAAATCCTCTTTTACAGCAAAGTGATAAGAGATCAGCTCTTGTGTTTTATTTTTTTTAAAGAGATTCCGTCCATTGAATGAAACACAAAAGTTTTTCTTACTCTGCATGTGTCTAATTAAAAATGGGTTCACGGAAGAAGAGGATTAACTGAGCTAAAGTTAAATTACCAACTGTCTTGGTGTTGAGAGAGGACCACGATTTCTAGAACTTATATAGAAGGCGATGAATCTCCACTGATACCATCTCTTTCGTATGGAATCGTAATAGTATTCTGTTCTCTTGTGTGATGGCTGTTGTATCCTTTGCTTCCTTTAGCGGAAGAGATTTAAAGGTCCATACTTTGTGTTTCCGTTTGGCATGTGGATATTTTTATGATATGATTTCGGAGGATTTGAATGCACGTCATGATGGTTGTTTTCTGAATGACCTTTGGAACTTGTTCAGTGAGAGTTTTAAAAATTTAGTTGCTTGTACTGTATATATGAGATAAAAAATTATAGAACTATATTTCATTAAGAAAATTCATTTAAAAAATTCATAAATATTCAGGAAACTATGTTTCATACAAATACGAGAAACTACATTTCATAAAATAAAAAAAAAAGAAACTACATTTCATATAAAATACGAGAAATTACATTTCATTGAAAATTCAAGAAATTATATTTCATTAAAAATTCAAGAAATTATATTTCATTAAAAATATTCAAGAAACTGTATGTAAGATATGATATTTCGTAAGAATTTAAGAAACAACAATAATTAATAAATTTAAAAACCATTAAAAATAAAAACAAACATAAACTAATAGTAAAAAATTAAGAAAAATGAATAAGTATAAAAATTTAAGAAAAAATAAATAAATATTGAAATTCAAGAAACATGAATAATTACAAAAAAATTGTGATAAAAAACATTGATCTTCTTGAAACATTGGGCCTATAAGTCATATTTAGCAAAAAAAAAAACTCTTCATGCAATAAATACTAATTGTAAAAATAATACTTTCTTTTACGACAGAAATTGATAGAGCAACAGTTAATTATAAAGGAAACGTTTTTTCGAAAAATTGGGGTCACATCCAAATTCCACAGACAAATAATTTCAACTAATTTAATTTATCTATCAGGAGCACTCTTAAAATTCTTAATATTTATTCATGATAATTAATGAAATTCACCGCTAATGATATTGGTTATTGGATAGAAATTTTCATACAAGAGCTATATTAGAGCACTTAGCCAGAATTATGCGTTTTCAGACGAGGAAAATATGGAAAATTCACAAAATTCAACATTTCATAAGCTGGCCAGTTTTGTTTCTGTAATAATGGAATTTCTTTGTAAAAATTAGTCAAGTAAATTGAATTCAATTTTAAGTTGAATTTAATTTACCCTTTTCTCTGTGGTTCGACTGAACAAGTGTCTAATTTACTAATGTTTATTTATATCTAATTATTTAGGTTTTTGGATTTTCATGCAAAATATTACTGAAGTTATTTTTCACGTGCGGAACTGGATAAGACTTGATAGGACCAGGCATTGCAAAAAAGTATTTTTTTGGCTTGCTCTAAGCATTACAATCCTCCCAAAACCACCGAAATTACGAGTTCAGAATCAGAGACTACAGATATTACTCGTAATTAATAAATTAAAATCACGGTAATCACTTTTTCATTTACCTCTCAAAAATTCCTTCACAAAAATAAAAGACAAAGGTTCATGTTGTTCCAGTTTCGAGGCGCGAATGCGAGCCTGTCTTCCATTTGAAAATGTCTCACTGTAGATGATAAGACACGATGCTGACATAACATGAAAATTCAAGCACTTCCATCAGAAAATGGAAGACAGATGCCAGCACAACACCAAACAAGCGCAACTCGACAACATAAATACGTTAGGGCCACACATTCTGGCATGTGCTGATTCGTTAGAAATTCCGTAGAGGAATGTATACGAGGTGCATGTTCGGTTAAGTAGTGGTTGTACTTATATTGAATAATAAATTAAAAATTTAAATCTATGAAAAAATAATTCACAGCTTTTTCGAAAATTTCAATTTCGAAACTGAAATCCCTTATTTTATAAAGCTATACATGAATATAGGAAGACCTTAAAAATTAGAAGAAAACAGTTATATATTCATTTTCATGTTCTCAAGTTATACAGCTTTTAGGACACATTCATGTTTTGAGATTAGGTAACAACGCGAAAATTCTTGTTCAGCTGTCATCAGAGGTCATAACATCACTCATAAGCGGGAGAAAAAATTACCATAACGATGGCTGGAAGAGACTCGTTCTTGTTAAGTAGATCATACCTTGGCCCGTTTTATCTAGGTGAAGGTAGGTACGATATGATAAGGCATAAATAACTGCCAGTTACTAGTATTTCACTATCACCAAGAGACAAACTAAGCGCCGAAGTTGTCATCAAGCCTACATCCATCGACACGCAACCAATAAATATAGGAGTTTACTTCGAAAAAAAGTCACGGAGCTTTCTCTTTCGTCATTTATATTATACATACATATATAAAAAAATAACATGAAAATGAAAATAATGAACTCCCCCTACTCGTAAGGTGATAACATTACTTGTAAAACAGGTAGGCCGTTAAACACGAATTTTTGTTGTTGTTGTTCGTTTTGGTTCTCCCTTGTCCGAACCTGTTTTACATAATTCAATGAAGAATAACAATGTTTCAGTTCATAGCTTTATTTATTTATTGCTTGAACAGAGTAGACCTCTTGAATACTTTCCGCAGTGATCCATCATGTGGAGGAGGAGGACGAAGAAGAACAACAACAACATGAGAAGAAGGCACTTGGTGGTCGATTCACCACAAGGTGCGATGGCCTTTAGTAAGAAAAAAATCTAAGTAAAATAAATATTTATCGCCAAAGGAGATTCCTTTCTATTTTTATCGGGTCTTGCCGCCATTTCTATGGAAAAATCCTTTCACTCTGTCCATTTTTTGAAGGTTTTATTTCTAAAAAAAATAAATATAAAATTTGAAATATTTGATAGCTCTTGCCTCAAAAAAGTCTTGAAAATCTATTCTACGTTCGCACCATTTCAGTTACCCGTTAAGTCGGGCCCGAACCGACTAGTGTGATGGACTATTCAACAAAGAGCGCACTGACTAGCCTATTACTTTGATGCACCGGCACTGAATGCTGCTCGTTCATCTGAGCGCCAGGCACAATGCTGTGAATTTCGAGGACAAAATCGTACTTGCTGTGCTGAGGCGTCCTTCCGAATTGGGGTTCTTCTAGTTCGGTCTAGACACGGCTCGATTTTCACTGTTCTGTGGACGGCCTTAATGGTGTCTGGTCGACGGTGGCGGTTCGAGAGTGTCGGTTGGTCTGCCTGAGTATACTGGAGAAACCGTGAGACACCCAAGTCCTGTCGCAAGAAGCAAAGTAAGCGCTTCGGCCAAGTGTCTGAGTATACTGATAGGACTTTCCGGAGATACTTTAAAGAGATACTTGTGACTGATAGGGGTCTCCGGGACTTGATCACCGGGTTGGTTGCTGCTGACCATTGGAAAGACTCTGGTTGAGGGACTGTAGTTCTGATACAATCGAAAGCCGACGTAGATGAACCCAAAATTGCAAAAGAACCACGGCTATACGCGTTTCAGAACTATATGAAGTTCCTTCATCAGTAGCAGAAACAAAGAAAAACTCCTTATAGCGGGAGTTACTCGTTGTTGTAGACGAAAGAGTCGAATTCAAAATGAACCGGCAACAAAAGAGTAGAGGAGGAGGATGGGAAAAGAAAATTGGCGAAGCCAATTGCAAACGAGGACGTTATAGTTGATAGAGAAGAAGAATTATTGTTGGAACTGTTGCCAGATTTTTGAGAAGAGTGGTGAGCTAGTTAGGTCGTTGACCAACTGGTTTGTGTTTTTGTTGATGTGGAATGATTCGAAGAAGTCCAAGTCAGACGATGAGGGGCATTTTTGAATGATTTTGGCAGAAGAGAAGTCAAATTTATGGTCAAAGGACCAGCAGTGTTGGGCTATGGATGACCCAACACTGCTTCATCTACGTCGGCTTTCAATTGCATTATCTAACCCAAATTTATTTAACCCATTTCTACTGTAGTTCTGTTTTTAGCCTGTCAAGGCTTGCGCGGCCTGGAGATATATAAATTTTGTTTCCAGCATGATCCAGTCTTTCGGCACAACGTGCTTACACAGTAAAACCGGTCAACTTACGAGAGCACCGAGTTCTAGCCAACAGAAACTACTCGCAAGAGCGCAGGTGTTTATACGCACCTATTTCGTGCCCTCTTTCTTAGAGTAGCATTCTTTTTGGGAAGTGCTTCCTCTATATTTACCGACTGCTGATTGTCGGACTGCTCTCTGTAATGAGTAGCTTCCTTACAATCCTCCCAACAGCATCGAAATGGCATCTCGAAAATGACTGGTGTCTTTTAGTGGGGCGTAACCGTCGAGTCTCGGCTGCTTGGACGTTAATCCAATTTCAATCATAGGGTCTGCCGCGGTCAACTTTGCAATCATCTTCTGTAACTTTCTGCCAGTTAAACAGTAGGAAACTCTCTCTTACACACACGTTTTTCCTTGTCGTTTCTTATACTGCTTGAAAGAAGCGTCTTTTTTTCCCATATAAAAAAAGAGAAAAAATTTTTTTCGCGTTTTTTAGTCGATTTCTGCCAAAATGGAGAGGTTCTCCTTTGGGTGCTGAAATAAACAGGGTGTCCCATAAATTCGTCGTTTCAAACAGTTTAAAAATTGGACGAATTAGTATATTTGAAATGTGGTTTGAAATAAAGTTGTTTTCACGAAGACGGCTTTTTTTTGATATAGAAAAAATTGTTAACGTTTTTGTCGATAGAGGGCACTGCAGGAAGGAAAATTCCTGTAAACATGCAAATCAGAGTCCTATAAAATGCAGTGTTCGATTAACAGCTCGTTTGTGAATTTTCCTGTTATTGGCGATTATATAAGGTTACCATTGTGACGTTGACATCGGTGGATTGGGTAAAGCACTATTGGTGAAGTTTTACCTCAGCCACGAATCATCGCCTGAAGATTTATGAACGTTTCGGACGCAAAAAGGATCGAAGAAAGGTTCAAATCAAGAAATCTGTTATTTGCTTTTGTGCAGCGCTTTCCGTCGATGAAAAGTTGAACAAAAAATTTTTTCCTGTACTAAAAAAAATCCCTTTTCGTGAGAATAACTTTTTCGCAAACCGCATTTAAATATACAAATTCCTTCAATTTTTATGAATTTTTAAACTATTTACGAATTTATACGACACCCTGTATAATGTCGATCTTTGGTACCTGCGAATTCGGTGTCGGGCGCATCAATTCGTTGGGCAGTGTGTTTCCCTTGTTCTCGGTTCATGATTTTTGTGATGATAAAATCAATTTATTGGCCATAATGTAGCGAAATTCATAAGGGCACACCTTGATGTGTGAGAAGCATTGTGATTTTTGACGTCATTGCAAGTGTTGAATATGGTCACAATCAGCATCAATGCATGTCTAATCATGCTTTTGTATATAATTGAACGTAGTCCTGGTGGTACTAAAAAAATATCCTTTTCCATGTTCAAAAATTTATTGATAATGGAAAAAAAAAAGCCAGAACAGCACCCGCGCCTTGTTAATGCATGGGCCTACCCAGGAACGGACTGGAGGATGGGGGGGGGGCGGGTTCAATCTCGGAGCAAATGTTCCCGGAAATCTTGATGCCTGCTATGGACCTCTAATCTCTAGCTGCAGAAACTACAGCCATCTATCAGCGAGAATGTTCTCGAACAATGGAGGGCATTTTATCTAGTACTATTAAATGTAATGCCATCTACTGGACTGCAAAAGAACTAAAGCAATGTTTCATACTTCCATCGAGAGATATCACCGCAAGTACAATTTTTGACAAATCATAACAATATTACCACTGCAGTCTACCAACGTTGCAGCGGTGCTTTTGTGCATTGATTTAAAAAATTGAAACTTATCTTTTTAAGTAATTTATAACTATAAGTATATATATATATTTTTTCAATCTCACAATTGAGATCTGTAATTCCCAGAACACACAGTTTTTAGCTAATGAGAATCTTCGCACTGTGTATGTGAAACTTTATGATGGAGAAATGAGGTACCGAATTATTAACTTATCTTTTTGATTTCGCAGGACTGACACCAACGTCTACGTGTCAGTCTATAAGAGTTTCTAAACAGTTGGAAGACGAAGAATTTTGTTTTGGCCAATTTACAGCCCGGTGATGCCAATAGCCGCATACCAACACCATCATAAAAAAATATTTTATCATTTCCAAGGGACTAGTTACAACCGTAGTAAATTTCCCGACGTTAGATCAATAGTTAGATTTATTAAAGCGAAAATCATTGGTCGAGAGAACCACTAGAATTCCGTGTATTAACAATTACATGAGACTTTTGGCTATTTTTTAAATATTACAAATTTTACTGATATCTTCAATAGTGATGAAAATGATCTGGAATTCAGATAAATGATTAACATTTCATCATGATCATTCTTCGGAACGATAGTTTTTTTTTTTTTTCAAAAGTTCATCAATAACAGACGGATACTATCGTTGTCGAAACGTTGCGTCGTCCGTTTCAAGTTGAGTTGTAACTGCGACGCAGATAAGGATCAGTTTCAAAAGTAAGATGTCAAGTCAGTGGAGAACGCCTACCAGCCAGACCAATTGATATTCGACCGATTTTCCCATTAGATGATGGATATTCTCGTTGTTGAGACAGATGTCATTGGCTCTGCCACACGGGTTTGGCTTGACTGACGAGTGGTTACAATCCTGAAATCAGTAACAGTGACTTCTTTTTTTAAATATTGATTATGATTATAAAACTTTCAACACTTTTACTTAAGTTATTCTTTCTAGTAGGAATAAAATATGACAAAATTCTGACGGTGAATCATAGCTTAGTTCAAAGTTGTGTTTGTTTAAGAATCTTCCGCAATTTGATAATCTTCATTTTTTTGTGTCTCTTGACAGGATTAGGACCAGAACAGAGAGTCTTTTTATTTTTTATGTTTTAACAATGATTAAGCGAAAATGATATGCCCAGTTATTGTCGTCGTAGCAGATGTAGCCACGTGTCTCAAGACATAATTATGCGTGGGGGGGGGGGGTTAACTTAAAAGTGTTTTGGAATCATTTCTATTTCATTTTAAATGGTTGGATCTCTGTGATTTTATCTGCTCAATGTCTAATCCATTCCCTCTGAATTTGTGCTTATAGAGTTTCTCTGCAATTTTTCTAAGGAAAATTGGATAAGTTCACTATAGCCAAAGGAGAAGTTTCTCGTCCAATCTGGTCAACACGTTCATTGCAACCCTCGCCGCAATGAGGAAGTGTCCACGAAACATCCTGCATTCACCATAGACTAATTATTTATTTACGTATTAAAATACTGTACTTACTGTTTAGTTGAAAGTTCTAGAACTCAAGTGCTCAACAAAATTATTACCTCTTTTCGATTGAAAAAATACAAATTATCAAGATTGTGTAGAAAATTGGTGAAAATCAAATTTTCATTTTCGCATTTGTTTCATCAAAAATGGTAAATTTCGCATTTATTGCGTCTATTTCGTAAGTAAAGAAAATTACGTATCCCTAGTGATAAGCCATACTAACTGGTCTGATGTCTGTTGTATGAACTTATCAAGCAAATAGACCGAACGTTTACACACATTTCAACATAGATTTCCAAAAATTTAACTTGAAGGTGAGTCGGAGAATTTGCTTTCACTTTATTTTCTTAGAATCGAGAAGGGAAGGAAGCAAGAAGAAATTATCCAGAATAACGCCGAAGCACATCATCTGTCAAGCACCCTTATTCAAAAAAACATAGTGTGGCCCAATTACCAACCTGGGACAAAACCCTGAGCAATTCAAATATCAATGCCCAGTACTGTCAACGGATGCTCTGTTTGATTATCTCCGTCGCAGTGGAGTCTGTGTGTGTACATTGCATATTCCGTAAAAGGGAAGGGAAACAAACTGCCCAGCACTGTGGACGGAGGCTTTGTTTCTTCGTTTGCCGTCACAGTGGAAGGTGCTGTATATATATATTTTGTATACATTGTGTATTTAGACCGTTCTCGAATCTCTCTCACTTCAACATTCCAACTTCTTATTTGCCCCACAAGTCTTTTTCACACTTGTTTTGAAATCTGAGGCTGCGGTCTCCGGCCCTTATGTGCTAGTTTTTCTCCTTAGTTATTGGGTTCAGCTATCCATTTTAGTCAAATGGCTTGTACGTTGCATCGAGTTGATGGCTGTCTTCATGGGGAGAACGACGCGAGTGATTTGATACTTGCGAGCACGGGGGGGAGCCACCACAATAAATCTTTGCTAACTTTTTCCGACATAACTCTGCCCCTCTTGAGACTACGGAGTTGTGAGCGGTTCTACCTACCTATCTATCTTTCTATCTACAGTGTGTTCCATAAATTTATAAATAGTTCAAGAAAGTCATAAAAATTTTAAGGAATTGGTACGTATATTTAAATGCGGGTGTGAAAGAGTGACTCTCACGAAGATTTTTTTTTTTTGATATAGAAAATATATAAAAATTGAAAATTTTTGTTGATAAAGAGTGCTGCGCGTTCTTCTGGCAGGAGTGATTGGACCTGAAACTTTCTTCAATCTATTCTGTAGCTGAAACGTTCGTAATGCTTTAGCCGGCGATTCGTGGCCAACATCACAATAAAAACCTCACGTAAGCACCAGTACCCGAAATCAGCTGTTAATCGTCACACTTTACATTTTATGGGACTCTGACATAGATAAGTATAAGATAACCAATCTTAATCTTATGTCTATGGAATCTGATATGCAAATTTGCTTTCTTGCAGCGTCCTCTATCACCAAAAATTTAAACTGAATTTTTTTTTGATGCAAAAAAAATCATTTTCGTGAGAAGAATATCTTTTTACATACCGCATTCGAATGTACTAATTTTTATGTTTTCCTTTCAATTTTTATGAATTTTTAAACTATTTACGAATTTCGGACACCCTTTATTATACATACTTCAGTACAACACCTTTTTTTCACGAAATTTGCTTTTCTTGGGATGCTGAATTTTCGCATGTATTTGACATCCATAATTTTCATGGAGATTTCTTTTGAATCACCTCAGTGGGTAGTTTGCCTGTTGTGGCCTTAGTATTTTGCTTCATTGCCAGCAATTACGTGATTGGGCATTGTTTAGGGACACAAAAACTCTCTCGTAAGTTCTGGTCGAAAAGAGCCAGCTTCTAATTTCTCTTTGGGGTCTAGATCAATTGACCACCATTGAATGATTGACCACCTTGAAAACGTTTTTGACCGAAGATCCAAGTAAATCTCAAGGCTCCAGTTTCATGAGAGGATTCATCGGAAAAGGTTTTTTATGCGTTTCGGATCAACACCCAATTATTCGAATCTGAACTGGAATTGACATCGTCAATCATGGCCAAAACCCATTGTTAACGGTCACTTCTACCAAAAAGCAATCAAGAATGCCCCCATATAGTAAGCCATATCATATCAAAATCAACGAGAGGAATTCTCATTCCTTCTGTAATCACGAAAAGCGCGTTCAGAGGAGAGGTTTCATCACACTAAATTACAACGCACTTAAACACACAGATGTATATATACACACACACAATCATACTTATACGCATTTATGTACACAATCCCACCACTGCGAATAACAAATCATTCATACCATTATTTATTCGGCAAGCTCTTCAATTTTGACGAGCAATAAACGATACGTGTTATTACGTCGCCACATCAATGAGGAACCATCATCCCATCTATAGCGAAAGTTTTTTTTATGAGCAGATATCCATTCAACGAGAGATAATCACGATATATCTGTGTGTTTTGCCTCTTCTTCTCTTGGTGGTGGCTACTTGAATGATACGCCAAGCTTTTACCAAGCCATCATCAGACTTCAATCGATTGCTATCAATGATTAAAACAAAATAAAATATCTATCTCTACATAAACACTGAATGATTTTTGATGAGCATCTATCTAGCTTTCACCCATCAATCGCTCTGGCGTTTGTTTTTAACTGCTCTTCCCCATAATTAGAACTGGGCTGGGCGATCCTCTGACAGGCTAATAGTTCTTCGAGACAGCCCGAGCTAGCCGCCAGCTGCTGCTGTTGATCGCCGTCGTCGTCGTCATCGTCTCACATCGTGGTTTCTTGAAACTTCTCCTTTTTGGATTTTTCTCCCGATCAATATTACGTGACGTCTTGCAGTTCCCTTTACATACATTCGTATAGATTTGTATCTTCTTGAATCCGTTTGTTTGTTTGGGTGTAATAATAGCCGACCCTCCCCGTCTCTCTTCGGATTCGACAGAGATTCGATGGTGCTGAGGAAAAAAAGAAAAGAATCCTTTCCGATCCTTTTGGATCCGCGGTTGACTCTTTAAGAGGGTTCTGAAAGTTTCTTGATCCGGGCATTATAACTGCCATAGTGGAAATCACTAAACCTTCTGCAAATTGCCACCTGCTTTCAAGAAGAGTATTTTGTTTTTCGATTGCGTGAGCTAATAAATGCTCCCACCCCCAAAACACTAAATGATAATAATAAAAAGCAAGAAAGTGGGAAAAACGATCGTTTTCTGTTATTTATGCTGTAGGCATAGTCGTACATTACTTCGAAGGGAAAGGAAAGGAAAACATCCTTTCTCTGCTCTCACGTTATCAGACTTTGAATAAAAACTGACTGTGCTTACTAGCAGCTGATTGACAGGACGGGGAACACCTGTTATCAGGCAGAGCTCTCTGTACAGAGCTAGCTATGTTCGGGACTGCCAAAATGAAAGGTTTTTAAGAAGACGAGATATCTCGGGATTGCCCCTGTAAAGGCTAAGTTTCGAGCCCATAGACCACTGGTTCAGAATGAGCATAAGGTGCACAAAGAGTGAACTCACTGAAGATGTTCAGAAGGGACCATAAATAATTTTTTTTTTTCAAGTTTACTTGTTTAGTCATTCGAGCTTAGGCCGGGATTACAATATAAAAGTTTTAGAAAATTTCTTTTATAAAACTTGAAAAATCGAACCAATAAGCGTGTCGGTTTCATTCGGTCAAATGTAACCGATAGACTTAGGGAAAGAGGGAAAGTACAGAATGTGCTTTGAGAGAAACTTGAAAAAAAACTTTGAAGTTGCAGTTTATTAAAACTTTTATAAATTTTGAGGTGTTTCTCAACAACTCTCGGAAAACCTGTCAGATTACTGGTATTTTTAATTAATTAATTAATATATATTATATAATTATATAAATATTATATAATTATATATATATAATATTAATTTTAATTATTTTTATTAATTGTAGAGCTGAAGAAATTCGAAAAAAGCGAATTTACTCTGATTAATCATATTTAATTGTTATTAGGATTATAACATATTTTATTGTTATTAGGATTAGGATATTTAATTATGATGTTTAAAAATAACTGGACACACATAGTGTACTATGGAATAGAACATGGTGCTTGTATTAAATGAAACGAATTATAAATAAAAAGTGTATGCAAATTATTTTTCCTGTCAAAAAATGCAGTAATTTCTTTGGCTGTTTCTTTCTTTTCTCCCCTTCTTTCGTAAGAAAGTAATTCACTTTTTGCAAGCAAACAAAAGAGACAATTGTATAAACCTGCTAAATTCTACGTATCGCTAAATGCTGAATTACATTGCTATATACTAAATTCTGTTGCTAAATGCCAAATTCTGTTTCTAAATGCCAAATTCTGTTTCTAAATGCCAAATTCTGTTGCTAAATGTAAATTCTGTTTCTAGATGGCAAATTCTGTTTCTAAATGCCAAATTCTGTGATTAATTTTTTAAAATCTGTTGCTATATAAATGCTACATATTACCCAAATGCTAATTTTTATTTTAAATTTATATCATCACCGAAAACTTCGATTTAACGGAAGAAAACTTTGAGTTGAGGAAAAATGTTTAACAATAGTATACGAAAAAGTTCTGAGGCTGAGTATAAACTTGAATAGATATTCGAGTTATTGGAGTTCGACTTATCGCGAATCGACATTACTTCGATCACACTCGTATCTGAATCTGAAAATATGGGCTCCGAAACCATACGGCATAGTAGGTCAGGATGAACTGGGCTATCACTTCAGCTGAAATGAATCTCAGCATGAGCAAGCAGATCCGTGTAGGGGGAAGAGTTATTTATTGTGTATGTTGTCCCGTATTTCACAGGAGACAAAATTTCCCAAAATTTCTGAATTTTCGGGACAGGAGACCACCCGCTTCACCTTGCCCCGAATCAGTGACTGAATCTGAGAACATTTCAAAACAATACCTTAACTAACCAAAATTAGCACTCATCGAACGTAATTGGTCTATTAGGATTCCGGACACTCTAATTCAGGGATGCGCAACCTTTCCAGTCATCGGGCAAGATAAAAGATGAGATATTTCTGTCGCTTGCAGGCCAGATACCTTAATATACGGTGACCATAGGGATCGTATTTTACGGGACATAATTTCGGCCCACCCAACTTGTTTTTATAAAAAAAAAGTCGCATTTTTTTAATCATATTTTCAACGAGGCTTCACTTGAATTTTTGACATCAAGGCCTGCGATTACTTTCATGACTTATAAATCATAATATGATAATTATGGCTCCATTTTATTCGATTGCAACCATATTAATAATATATTCTCCCTCTCTCTTTTTTCATCTCACATATTTGCCAAACATATACAATTTTTGTGAAATCACATGCCTTTGATAATTTTTTGGCTATAATTGACAACTTGTCTTTGAGAATTTTTTGGCTATTATTGGCAAGTTCATTTGCATTTGACAACTTTTAACGATAATTGGCGATTTCCCGGATTTTTATGAAGGAAATATGATCAACCTATATTTTTATCGTGTCGTCGGATTGATACTTTTCCACCGGAAAATCTTCAGCGGACCAGTCAGTATCCCTTGGCGGGCGACATTTGGCCCGCGGACCGGAGGTTGTGCACCCCTGCTCCAATTAGATCATGACTGCCTGTCGGAAAGAAATTCCTACATTGTAGACACTCCCATACTTCAATAATAAGAATTCGGCTTTTTTTTTTGTGGCCTAAAATAGACCTCATCCAACCTTAAAAAAGGACCAATCCTTGAAGATAATATCATTATTGGTAAAAATTAGGCCTCGAAGACCTATTCTACATCTCACATACTAATCCTAAATACTATAATAATTTAGAATATACTTGAGGCGCCTAATACGTCGCCCTAAAATAAAAGAGGGGGGTTTAAAAAAAAAAAACCTCGATAAAAAAAAAATAGCAAAACGGTGGTGAGTATAGTAATTTACTTCAGAAACTAGACGATAAAGTGATCAGTAAAAACAGTCGTAACTGTCGTTAAAACTCCGATCGTAATTCAGTTCTGTTGATTTTACGATCATTTTGCCTTCACATATAAAAATCACTGCGAGGATTTAAGACTCGGGATAATGAATCGCATGGAGGAGATAAAAAAAAGATAAGAAAAGAAAGGAGAGAAGAAGAAGAAGAAAAAAAAGAGATAATATTTGTCCAGCCGAAGGGCATTAGCGGCATTACTTATTAGCAATTCTAAAACGTTTGGAAAAGGAAGAAGAAAGGCTGAACATACAATAAGAAAGAACCTCTTTGATGAGAAGAAGCTTTTCGCTTGTCTCAAGCTTAAACATAGGTTTTTCCCATGCGCTGAGGCGCGCCATCAATCAAAATTAAGGACCTCTTCCCTTTTCTTCTCTTTTTCTCTTTGCAAACAGTATGTATGTACTTCACTTGATATTATACGTATTGCGGCCATTTTCATTTTCACCAGGAACACAGGTTAGAAAATTATAATGAATATAAAGAAATATTTTCTCTCTCACATCTCTTTCCAATCGGAAAAGGAGGTTGTTATATTGCCGTGGTCCTCAATCCGTGGCCCCGAGCGGTGCAGTTCCCGATCACTTTCGTCGTCCGCGGCGCATTTTCAGATCACTTCAGTGACCCATGGCACATTCAAAGACCATTTAAGTGTCACACTTCCGGATCAATCAAACAGCTTGCGACATATTTTCAGATCCCTAAAGAAACACTTGAGTCGCGCGCAGCACATTTGCAGATCACTCTAGGGATCCACGGCACATTCATAGATCACTTATGTGACCCGCGAAACTGTTCTAAAGGTTGAGCACCCTTGCTCTAATTGCTATAAAAGATGGCGTGATATACTTGACCGAATGCTCTCGGAAAACCAAGCAAGTTACGTCATGATGATTGCCAGAGAAAGAGGGCCCATTCGCTGGCTCCGGGAGAGGAGCTGGGCCAGGATTCGTCAAAGCTCATGTTGGATTGTAAGTGTTCCACTGAGAACCAAGTTGTGATATTGTATTGTTTGGATTTGTTGTACCTACATGTTGTACCTAGTGTGACTTCTAGGGAAGTAAAATTTCCTCCTCTTTTACGAGAATTCAATGCTGCGATAGGCATAAACAATGTTGGACCAATGTTACGCTCTAACTCTGACCCATGAATATGGTAGGGCCACACGTATATACGCAAGTATCTCCACTTTCCGGCATTCACCAATTCGTTAAAAATTCCTCAGAGGAATATCTATGAGTCGCATGTATGGTTGAGTGGTAGTAATAGAAGTATGTGATATCAGAGAGTGTAACACGTCTTCACCCTCAAGCCTAGTCCACACTGTATACGGTGTTGCCGAACAGTTCCTGAACTGTTGCGAAACATTGTTCCGTAATATTCTGTCAACATTATTACGCGTCCAGGCGGTATCTCAAGCGGTCAAGGGTCCAGTGAAGTCATTGCAGGAACTCGTACGACTAATTTATTTATTTTGCTTCATCACCCGCGCCATTAATGCTTGTTTCATTCTGTTCACCAGTTACAATGTCACAAAATTGTCAGAATCGGTGAAAAGTGTCGTATATTTTTTTATTTTTTTTTCTCATTCCTGCGATATAATAATATCCTGCGTGAGTACTGGGCCGTTTTAACATGGGCCCAGTCGAGCACAGCCTAGGGGACTTAAACGCAAAGATCCGTCATAAGACTGATATGCTGAAAATTTCGAGAGTAAGTATGTACATTGGCTGGCAGGCATTTCTAGCCAGATTGGGAGCTCAGAAAAATCAATTCGCCCGGGAGCTCATTATGCTTTTAAGAAGGCCTTGATGAAATAACAACCCGCTTATTTTTACGTCGATTGGTTTTCTGTCCGGGACGCATGAATGAACGCCAGTACTCTGCCCCCGGACTTATCCCCTTACCGAGATCTCATCTAGTGCAGTGTCGTGGCAGAATCTCTGGATTATAGTGTGTGCACCTAACACGGGCAAGTACAATACAAGAATCTAGTGTTGTGTCTAATTTTTTTTAGTGCTGCCACCTATATTTCAAATTGTGAGTGAAGTGTAATGATTGAGAATTTGTACCGTTGTAGGTCTTTTGCTCACTGTGGCGGAACTTTTTAACGGAGAACATCGTCTTGCATTCGTGCCTTGTAGCTTGCCCTTCGCAACAATGACTTGAAGCAATCTAAGTAGTCAGTCATCATTCAGAGTAACACATACTAATTGCACTTAAGATTCAAAATGCATTTAAGAAAATGTTCATAATTACTACTTCCACCGACCATCGCTGTGGCGTTGGTGGAGTTTGAAACCTGGTCCTCGCAATGAGAGTCGGTCACTATGAACAATCGACCACCATAGCGGCTTCTGTCCGCGATGAGGGATGATATACAGTTTTGGAGTGCAGAGTTGAAGACTCAGCAATTATTTCAGGATAATCTTATGTTAAGACTCGCTAATCGGTAAAAGCACAAATCGTAGGACCACCTTCATTTACATCCACCACAGACGTAGACTTACATCCAAGAGGTGAAAAAAAATTCTGGAATCCAAATACGTATCATCAACTCACAAAGCTGGTAGCAGATGCTCAAGCAATCAGTGACATATTAAGGAGCGCTGCTGGAACTGTTTGAAAGCGAGGATCAGGATGAATCCGTAATCTATAATGAAGCCCGAATAAATTTTCAAGATCTTGAACAGGTGAATTAGACCAGCACCTCCTAGAGATAGAAGGCCTCTGCAGTGTTTGCCATAAACGTCATTCAGACTACTTATTAAGTTTGCCGCATTTTGAAACACGGCATCCTATTTCGTTTCTTCCTATTTTGGCGTAGAATCTTCCTGATTGGCTCCCAAATACCGCATAGTGATTAGATGTGGGGCATAGAAATCGCCAAAATTCTGAGCCCGATCATTTCTTTTCCTCACAACGATGATACTAGCAGGAACAGGGAATTTTTTCCCCTGAATATTCTGAGGTAAAATGAACTACTTACTGACGTCCCAAGCAAACTGCAGAGGCCTTCTATATCTAGGAGGTGCTGATTAGACCGGGTGGATTGAGCTGTCCGAGTGGAATGGGGTGCTCCGCCCTTTTTGACTACGCCTTTTGCGATGTGATTTCATACAACTTTCTATAATTGTTTATTATCGGTGTCTGTTGCACACACTTCGACTTTTACTTGATTCATTATTCTTTATTTACTTCATTCTCTGATTTACATCATTTCAATAACGATGCACTATATGTAATCTTTGACCTATCAATAAATTCTGGTTTTGCCTGGAGATGCACGGGTCTTCCCTGGGGGGGGGGGGGGCGAAGTTGTTACGTTGCTTCTTGGGACAGAACCTGGGTTTCTCTAATCGGTGAGATGTTGACATTCACACACGGAGAAAAAGAGAAAGAAAAATCAAAAACATTAATTTTCCGACGATTTAATCGCACTCATTGTGTGTTGGGTATATGTTTTCATCCATTGTTCTTCCAAGACTCTAGTCATCATCCAGGAAGAGTTCTAACGAGGCCCCAGTACCTCATAATTTTCAATGTCTTTAGCAAAACATAAAAAAAAAAGACCCCAGCTAAAAAAAGTTTATGATACTTTCATCATCAGTAGATTCATCCACAGAGACAACAAGGAAATGCACATATAGTACTATTTTTATTTATTTTTAAAAAAAAAGTGACAATGGGTATAGTATACGATCCCGTGCATCTAGAATATCAAGCATGTCTGTGTTACGTGACGGGGAGATGATTGATTATGTGGCATTATCACTTGGGCTCAGCGGGGTTCCCCTATCCACCATAAGTTCAGCGGATCCATAACAAGGTACCGGCGATGGCTCCAAATTTTGTTTTTATTTTTTAAGAATTTTGTTTTGCTTTTTAAGTAAATGATAATGATATTTTGCCGCGATAGGATTATTATCTCGGTGTATCAATATCGCCAGGGGATAAGATACCGTTTTATCGTGGTATCGGTTACTTTATATTGATAAAATTGTGGTCTTACTTCCGGTCGTTGAGGTCAGAATTCTCTTCTGTGTGAGATGTATCGGTAATGTTAGAATTTCTGTGCCATTGGAAATTCAATAGTGGTGGAATTTCTGTATCGTTAGAGTTTGAATTTGTGTATTGTTGGTATTTGTTTGTTTCTGGGATTAGGGTTTAAATTTCTGTATTGTTGGAACTTTGGAGGAGTCATAATTTTTGTTTTACAATTTCATTCAAATTTTTTTTTTGGTTAACACAACCACTTTGGTTGTGTTGGAATTTTTGAAACGTCGGAACTTCACTAGTATTAGAACTTCTATATCGTTGGAATTTCCGCAGTGTACGGGTCGAAAATCAGGATAAAATTCTTTAAAATTTAATTTTTTTTTCAAATCAATTTATTAATTAATATAAGGTTAATAAAAATTTTATTAATGATTTTATACATATGACATTTTATTAATGAAAACCACCGAGGAGACACCTAGGTCCCATGCTGGTTGTTACAATGAAGTTAATTTATAAACACTAACAATTAACAATATAAAATATAATTACAGTGTTTAGTAATTTTGGAGGTAAAAAAAAAGATAAAATGAAAAAATCAAAATATACTCACACACATATAATACATAAGTTACATATAAAATACAAATATAATGATGCAACGGGCAGGGGGTGCATCATTACTTATATAAAAAAAATCGATAAATAAATCAACATGAGTTTATATAATATGATTTGAAATAGTACAGCAGAGCTGAATGAATGAACGCCAGGGTCTCTGCCACCGAACTTATCCCGTTGCCGAGATCTCTTCCAGTCCAGTTTCGTGACAGAGTCTGGAACAAAGTGAGTGTGCACACCTAACAGTCTGAGTGTGTAGCTAGTGTTGTGTATGATATTTCAGTGCTGCCATCTATACTTCAAATTGTGAGTGAAGTGTAATGATTGAATATTTGTAACGTTGTAGGCCTGTTGCTCTCTGTGGCGAGACTTTTTAACTGGGAGATCGGCTCGCATTCGCGCCTTGAAGTTGGGAACCACAGAAAACCAACTTCAGCCGACCACCACTGTGGGGTTCGAACCCGGATCCTCGCATCGCGAGTCCATCACTATAACCACTCGACCACCACAGCGGCAGTACAGCAGAGCTGACAACAAAAAGGAATTTTAATTGAGAAATTAACCAGTTGGAGTGGTTCTTCCAGTTGGAGCAATTCACAATTTTTGAAAAATTGTAAAAAGTGAATTTGTTTTGTAACAATATTCTAAAATTAATATCTTTTTTCTCTGGATTTTTTAATTTCTAAATGGTGGTTTCTAACAGCAATCTGTACGCAAATCACTTGAAAAATTTATAAACAAAGGAAAAAACGTAACATCGATGAAAAAAGCAGTTGAAACATATTTTTTAAATAAAAACTTTGAAAAATTCCGGGACGGCAATTTCAATTAGCAGTTCTTTTGGTACAGCTATTACACAATCAATGCTGAACATCGGAAATTTCCATCAGTCCCTGACGCGATATTTATTTATTTTTGTCGGATATCACCAAATAGATCTCTATTCGGAAATAGTTCCTCTTGTCTTTAATTACCTAAAATAAAAAAAAGTTATTTCCATATCCGGGCCTCAATCCGGAAGAAGAAAAACAACAACCAATATCTCTTGAAAATAATTCCAAAAAATTATCAACAGCCATATATATAAACGTATAACAGCTTAAACGTTGAATGACTCAACCTCATGTACCATGTGCTGGAATTTTTATTTGTTTTTGAAATTAACTTTTTGTTACGGCCAAGAAAAAAATTCGAGGTTGAAAATCGGGAAAAAATTTCTGAAAATTTAATTTTTGAAAAATCGTGAAGTATTAAATTTCTTAATGCGGGTAAAATTTCTGAAAAATTGTAAAAAATTCAAAATTCTTAAAAGTGAACTTCTGAAAAATCGTGATATATTATATTTATGAATCAGAATAAAAAAAATTATGAAAAATCGCAAACAATGAAATTACTGAATCAGTATAGAATTTTTGAAAATTTTCTTTCCGAAAAACCGTAAGAAACTAAATTTCTGAATCAGGATAAATTTTCTGAAATTTTTTTCTCACTCTCTGTCTTTCTATCTCTTAATTCGGGAATTTTGACGATTTCTTCTGAATCAAAGTTTTGCTTAACCTCAGCCAAAAATTGGATGATGATACCAAAACCGTTGATAAATTCCAAGACGACAATCTGAAAGTAGTATTACTCTTGGTAGAGCCACGGGCAAAACTAATTCTGAACATCAGCAATTTCCATCAGTCCACGAAGCGATATTTCTTATTTTTCACGTCGGACATCATCAAATAGATTACCTATACTCAAAAAAGTTCCTCTTGTCTCTAATTTTCTAAAATCAAAAAGTATTTCCACATCCGGGTCTCAATCAAGAAGAAAAACAACAACAACAACAAATCTCTCTTGAAAATAATTCCAAAACAAAAAAAATTATCAACAGCCGTATATATAAACGTATAATGGCTCAACGAACAATAAAGTTGTCTATTGTTGTTGTTCTTTCCTCATCTCATTCCGAGTGACAAGAAGACAATCCGAGATCTGTGACTAGTCTTCACAATAAGTTTTTAATTGCCAGTCTTGTGTTTTTTATTTGCCGCCATCGTGTTTCTACCTTTTATAAGTTCTTATATCACTAATTTTTTTTTTACTTTTTTGAAGCTTATGTTGAAGTGTTTGTGAAGAGATAGAAAAGAAGTGCAGAGTATTCTTTAAACTTTATCAGGTTTATTTTTTTCTGCTCTGTGGACGGTACACATAACGCTTTATATCAGCCTGAGGCCACAGAATCGTTTTGGTGTTTTGCTGTATGCTATGATATAAAAATAAAGGACAATAGAGGGACACAGGAATTTATAATATGATGTGGACGGAATCGGTCAGTGCTAATTATTTGATAACCCATTCAGATAAGTTACGTTATCGCAGTGAGCAAAATTTAAATGTTTCATTTCCTTGAAAGTAACTTGGAATATGAAGATGTATTTTATGTGTTAAAAATTATGTTATAATAAACAATAGGATGGGTTTTAAGTTACTCTTTTTTGTATTCAATGTAAGTTATAAGTATTTTTGATGGAAGTAGGTTCTAGGATTCGCTGATGTCTCGACTATTGGGTCACTATGCTGGAAAGAGAAAAGTTCCGTGTATTTTGAGATGTCAATTCCTCGGATCGAAATAAAGGATAGCTCTGTAAACTGCGAAAAACGATGGTTTAAGGAGAATTTGATAATTTAATTGGATGTGGAATGATTATCTCCCGTATGGTCTTGAAAGACTAACTTCTGGTTAGGGATACGTAAATTCCTAAAATTAAAAAATTCCAAATTTTTCCAAAAAAGAAAAAATTTCCTTAATCGGAAATTTCGCATTTATTCGTAAAATAAAAAAAAAGGAAATATTTCCGAATCAAAAATTTTTGCGTTCAACTGAAAAAACATTTTTTAAATAAAAAATTGCCTTCATTTTGTCAAAACAAACTTTTTTAATGTTTAATTACGTGACCAAGTATTAAATTGTAAGTTTGAAAAAATTTAGTTGAAAGTTCGTTTCAGTTCTAAGTGCACAGCAAAATTTTCATCTATTTTCGCGTAAATTATCTAGATTTCACCGAAAATGGTAAAAATTCCCATTGCTTCATCAAAAATAGCAAATTTTTAGTACGTATTTCGTTAGTACCAAAAATTACGTACACCTACTCGTGGCTTCCCACCTGGTGCTCTGCAGTTTCACAATATCAAAAGTAAATTTTTTAACTGGTGCTACAGGAATAACTTTTTGGGTTCCGTACAACATTCTGGTAACCATCAAGGGTTCTTTGGAACAGTTCAGTTATTACCAAGGGTTCCTTGCGAAATAAAACGTTAGAATACTGATTCACCAGAGATCACCCACAATTGTTTATATTTCTCACGGTAGAAGTCAGAGTTACAAGCTACAAATATCCACCATCTTTGAAACATAGATCCGAATTTCGATTCTGAAACTTAAGTCTGTTTTCGTGCTGCAGTATAACATTTTATAGTCCCCAGGCTTAAAGCTATGTAGCCCCTAAGATTGAAGCCATGTAGCAACCCCTCCCAAGCACGTCGGGCAATGGATTTGTCCAGTCCTGGTTCCTATGCTCAAAATAAAATAAATAAGCACTACTAAATAAATCGCAACTGCCATCAAGTTTTTTAACGTCATTTCAATATTTTAGGCTTAGGAAGGTAAACGGAACATCGTATTATACGCAATATTTTACTGAATTCGATTATTATATAAGAGGGAACAAAATATCAAAATAAGAATTTAAATTATAAGAATTATAAGAATATTTAAATATTATGCTTTTTTGATCAACATTCAGGAGAGTGGTCAACGTTTAAATTTTGGAAATGTTTCCGTTTCGAAAGAAAATTTTGCGGAAAATGTTACCTTTTCATTAAAATTGGAGCTGGTTAAGTCTGATGAATCGCAAATTTCTACATCACCTGTTGATCCCAGGAGGTTTCACCAAGTCTAAAAGAAGGTACACTTACTTATCCCTCGTGAGTAGCGTGAAAAATACGATCAATCTACAGCGGAACCTTCCATAACGGACACTATCGTTAGCGGACACATCAACTAACGGACACCTTTTTGAATTACATCGACGGGACTCAATTTACTTTATTATCCATTAACAGACACTTTTTGTTAGCGGATGAAATTTTCGGTCCCATGGAAGCTCGTTATTGAAAGGTTTTACTGTAAAATACGACTTTGAAAGCGCTCTTGAAAAACGTGCTGTTGTGAAAAAACTGCTCTAACGTAAATGGGAAAACTGCATTGTTATGCTCCTTTTTGAAAGAAAAATGCCGAACTCCCTAATTGAATAAGGTAGATATGCTCCCTTTCGGTAGAAACCACTAACTTTTATTGTTGTAATTTCTACCAAAAGTATCCCAATTTGAAAAATTCCTGTTCTTCTAATCTGACATATCTCATCTCAAAGATTCAAAAACCATTGAAAAGTGAATTTCGAAAAAAAAGTGGAAATGTGCCTTTGTAAAAATAAGCCTTTCAATAAATCTTGGCAGGCACAATTATCCGAACTGGAACTGCCTTGAGACGGACGCACCATTTCATCTGCGTTAATGAGAAATGATGTTGGTACATATTGTGTGTGTGGTTTCTTGCTTGAGCTTTCTGATCTTTGTGTTCCCATGGTTCTTCTGAAATTCATTTTCAACAACTAAAAAGTTATTTTACCTGCCCTATAGGAATTGCTCTATATGGAACCTATATGGAATTTTATAACATGCCTTGAACTTTCACTCATATATCGGGGTGCCATAGATGAGACTTTAACAGATCATACCTCTCTTCATCATCGCACTGCTAATTAAAAGTATTGAAGTCATGGTTGGTATAAGAGAATAGAATTTATGACATCGTTTTATGGCTTGAGGTGCACAAAGATGGAAGGTACAATAATAATATTAATTGATATTTCAGTATATTTAATTTTGCCGTAAGTCGGCTCAGCGTTCTTAAATATTGTTCAAGGGATAAATTACTGCATATATTTAATAAAAAATATTTTTTAGAAGAAAATAAGAAAAGAATAGTATAGTGTGCTCAAACAAATACATGTAAATCAAAAAGTATTAAGTTGATAATAGGTGTCTCTAGTGAAACCGAAACTAATTTTGATTAGAACGCGTGACTATCGAAACCGAAACTTGAAACTAACTCCATCACAACGAAATAACAAAAAATTATTTTGACCGATATTTGACCGTATCGAATTTCATTATAACTGAACTCAATACTCAATTAATAAGTATTTCTTTAAAATAATAACTAAAAGCAGAAATTAATTGAAAAAAATCAAACAGATGGAAAGAGACATATTGCTATCTATGAGTCAATTTAGAACGTAGTAAAATCAACAGTAGATGACGCTAAAAAAAAAAAAAAATTGGGATGTGCATTAATCGAAACTGAAATGGTTGAGGACAATCAACCGGGCTTCATATCATTTTGCATCTATTTAAATTACGTAACAAAACCAGAAATATATAAATTTTTATTTCGCGTCTAAACATGACATTCTCTAAAGAAGTTATTTTTTCCAGTCTTTCATTAATAAACACCCTATAAAAACCTTCGTTATAAACGACCAAACTTCTTTTTTCCGCTAAACGACGGGGCGGGGGGACGTTATAACGAGCTTCAGCTGTAGTGTGGAAAACACACAAGAAAAGACAAGAATCGTTCCAGCCTGGGAGTGGTAGTAGTAATCCTAAATCATGAATTTTAATCGGTCCCCTCATATTTTGATTTTATTGTGAAATTACCGTGAAAAAACCGAAAAAAACTAAATAATCTTGATCCCTGGTCCCCCCCCCTCATGATAAATTCCCTTTTATTCCCCCCCCCCCCTAGAATCTCATAGTTATTCAGCTTGGCATCCGGAATCAAATCCAAAAAATTCCTACACTCAAAACAAGTTAATTCACCAACCATCAATCAGGGTCCCTCTCGCATGGCCACATTTGGGCAGACTTAAAGAATGCTATTTACCCAGGACCCGAATTTAAGAGGGAACAGGCCCTGACCATCATGTCACAACATCGACTATTTCCAAGAAAAATCCATGACCTATAGACCCCTAAAGATCACGACTGTGGTCGGACCCAGGACCTCCAGACTGAAAAAAAAAGACTGACAGTCTAATTAATATACCCCAAATAAATTTCAATCACTGTAATTTCAAAGAAAAAAAATAAGTGATAATAATTACATATTTCTTGTTTCCCTTTTTTAATAATAATAATAGTAATAATAATCATTATTTTGTTTCTCTTTCTTACTCTACATACTTTCTTTTCTTTTATGAACCAGTTGATTGCTGGTTCTCGTCGAGGATGGTAGGCGTGACCGTATGACCCTTTTCACAAGAAATTATTATTATTACATATTTTTTTTTATTTGACGAATGACCAGTACGTATTATGCGAGTTATATTCAGGTTATCCAGTTAGTACAATAATTAAAATAAAAAAAAAACCCACATTAATGAAGTAACTACTCGATCAAGTACTAATTACTAAAATTTATAGAGAATAAGGAGGGAATGATCATTTTCTGGATTTATGTCCATTTCACGCGGTCATGCCGTATTTCTCTTCTTATGTCTATCACTCGTATAATACGTTCGATGAACGTCTTAAGCGGGCTACTAATAAAATGTTATATAAATTAAAACTTAATTTTTCCGACACGTTTTTTGTAATGAGAAATGGAAATGTAATTAATTTTTTTTAGGATAACAGAAAAAAAAAATTACTCGCTGAAAACCAGTAGTTTTCGCTTGTGGTGGTTATTATAATATAATAGTTTAATTATGCGCCGTTCTATGAGGCTCTATTCTATTTTTTACGGCCCGGGATGTCAATTTCATAGCCCCTTTTTTTTTTGGCTCCCGCCATGAAACGTGCTTTTTGAATGCATTAAAAAAGAACAAGGTGACGAGAACAGGGAACTAACATTACCTTCTATTATCCTAACTATAACCATTAATTATAAAATAACTTTTTTTTTACGTGTGGCTATTTTTCTTCTCTCTCTGGCTCTCGTTAATTGAAAGTAATAAATTGTGCGTTAAGATCTAGCTAGCGCCGCGTGTGCTATTAAAAATAAAGTATAGATTTTGAGTGTATCTATCCTAGTGTGTAGTTAGAGTATTTAGAATTTCCTTTTGTGAGTATCGCCGTCTCTTGGTTGTGGATCGGCTTGATTTTTCCATTGTTGTTTTTCCTATTATAATAACGAACTGGTCTCGATTTTTTCGGTTGGTACGATGTGGAGGGTATTTTTTTTAAATGGGTTAGATATACGTGGTAGTTTGTCTTTTATTGAATTAGAGTAGTGCTATAGGTTTTGTTGGAAAGGAAGGTTTTGTTTTCCCGATGAAAAAATGTTAGAACTGTTTGGAATTTTATTTTTTGAGTTTGTTGAAAATACTCTTGATGGAAGTGACATAGTTTTTAATGCGGATTTACTTATCAATTATTGCCTGGACATATACTCAACTCAGAAATGGGTAGTTTTCAGTCTGTTTGTTACTGGTAGTAGTCTCAGACCACTATCATCAAACCGATGGATCCGTACTCTGTCTCCAGAGAAGATATAAGTTAGTTATCCAGAGAATGTGGGGCACAGTGGAAAAAATCTAATGACATTCTGATCAGGAAAACCCCACATCAGGCCAAACAACCGAATACATACGCAAAACCTCTCTACATAGGACCACTGGTTGTTGTGTTCATACCACCATTACTGGAAATAAGTGCCTTGATATATTTTCAACAAGCGAATCAATACTATGTTGTTTCAGTACTTTAAAACTGAGGATAATTTTCACCAGAACGTCAGAACATCATACCACAGAAATCTGTGAAGTGGTACGAAAACGGGGGTATTCAACGATGTATAATAAGACTGAAGTGACGGCCGCCTCACACGGGGGTACTCAAATCGAGCCTCAACTTAGAAGTTGATTGACTTGAACGAGTCGAGTTGCATTTTCTCCTTCACACGTCGCTACTAAAAAAAGATCATCAAAGTCCAAGAAAATGAGTAAAAATAACGCAGTGTTTAGTTTACTTTCTTATCTTCCTGTATTTCATGAACCGATATAGAAAAAAAAAAAAAATTCTCGCGATTCTAACAGCGATGAAGATGATATTTTATTATCATATTATAAATGATTATCATCAGACATTATTGTCTCCTCAATAAAAAGCGAAATTGAAGGAAATTGTAGGTGCCGCATCCACGCGCGCACGCACGCTCACGTATTGAACAGATGCAAAACACTGAAGACTATCATTTAGGCACAGTGTCATCTTAAAAGCATCGTGAACCACGGGCAAAGTGGTTTTTCTGAGCCCCCCCCCCCCCCCCCCATCCACGACATGGCAAGAAACCTGCCTACAAATTTATATGCCCACTCTCGAAAATTTTACAAACTTTTCATTTTCACGACGCCCTCGGGCCGTGCCCGGTTGGGCCCCCGGCGTTAAGACGGCACTGTTTCGGCCACAGGATTACGGGAATCGTATTACAAATTCTTCTTCTCGGAAAGGAAATAAGCGACACTTTCCTGGAATTAACCCCGGACATATCTGCATTATAGAGACATCACAATTTAAGGAATGCACGAGCCCTGATAAACGAGAGATTACCTAGAGTCAATTTCTATTATTTTGAGTGAGGGTAGTTCTATACAATGAAAAAACTTTATTTTAATACGAGCAGACCCCGTTATTAACCGCACCAAGAGAAAAAAATGTAACTGTTCACTTAAAAGGGGTATGGAGTTTTCGCCATATCTTCCCACACGCACGTGTGTGCATGACCTTTATTTATATTACATGCATTCCAGTCTAGGTGAGATTATGGAGACCTACACTTTTTTTAAACATACAAGTTAAATCTAACGCGTGGTCACCTCATCGTACAGCCAAGACTGGCGAAAATATGAAGAAATACAATGTAGTCATGCTACAAATGTTTATTTCGACTAGCACGGCAGTGACTCCGTCGCACCGGATATATATCTTTTAAATAACGTGAGCATCACGTATTCCCAAGAGATCTTTACGATATATCCAGGGAATTTGTTAGTGCGTTGGTAGACATCTATGCCGGAGCCGGGATTCGAACCCAGACCTGCACAGTCAGAAGCTAGCGCCCTAACCACTGGACTGCCAGGCGCAGAAGCCAACATTCCGTTTGTCGGCTAATACTACAATATCCTCGTGTGAGGAGCTCTATAGAAATGTAGGTGCTCGATCTTCTGGATAGGGAGTCTCCTATCAGTCACGAGACCTTAGTATCCTTGTGTGAGGAGGCCCTTAGGGCGACAGTTGATGGGATTTCGATTCGGTTAACAGCAATTTACGTTTTCATTTTTAATTTCCTTGCAATGTATGTAATCTTTGACGTATCAATAAATATTGGTTTTGCCGGAGATGCCCTGGACCCCCCCCCCCCTCCGGGTCCGAAAAGCTTACGTTGCTTCTTGCGACAGAGCCTGGGTGTCTCGCGGTTTATCCAGTCTCCAGCATTTAAGTTGAAGATGGACAAAGTTTTTATGGACTTGAACTACAATGTTCCAATTATTGCCTAAAAATCGATTCAACCCAGCAATGGGTAGTTTTCAGTCTGTTTGATTTCTGGTAGTGCAACCTCATCAATTCTGTGTTGGTTCAAAGCTAAACTGAACTAAACGAAGCGAGCATTACCAGGCTTTATCGCACCATGCGACATAAGCTCTGTTCCTTGGAGGGCACGATCGTGCCGGAAAAACTCCATTTGGCAGTCTGGCAAGGTAAGCAAGGGAACAGGAAGAGAAGGAGAAAATAATAATTTAGGACTAGCTGTAAGTTCTTGGCCTCTTTTCTTGTGCAGCTATTGTTTAAGCAAATCTTGGGCTTTGGTCTGATTTGCTGTTCTGTCGTATGGTCTCGTCGCCTCTGGGGGGCACCGCGCCTCTTTTCCCTGTTGTCCAGTTGGCCGAGGCTCTTTTCCCATTTTCTATATTTTCTACTCACGTGGGGTTGACCAGCGACTGCCGGTTCGCTGGTCCGGTGGCAGATGGGCCGCTATTTTCTTACTCCGACGAGGTAGAAATCTCTCTGTATCGGCGCCTGGTGGAAAGTCTCGTCAAGCGCTTTAGTGGTGCCAGTTCTTGTTGCCTCTGCTCGACTTCCTGTCCCTCTGGACCCATTTACCTGGCCTTTTCTGGGTTCTCCCAGGAGCGCAATAAATTCTTCCACTTTTCTCGTCAGATCAGGTCTGTCCATAATATTCTCTGTCTTGGAATAGAGTCCAACCTCTCCTCTGGCAGGCTGTTGTGTGTAGTGCAATTTGGTGCCTGTCTGGCCGCACCTGTGTTTGTCGGTACCACCTTAAGCCTTCGAAAGTTGGTGGCAAAGGGTCATGTCTTGTGATGAACATAATGCTCTCCCTTCTCTTTTTATTTATCTTGTATATATTCCTCGGTAGTATCTGGTGTGTTGAACACTCTGGTTTGCCGGCGGTAGCTCACGTATGCTGCCACTCTTGCATCATATCAGTACTATAGAACTGACGATTACTACGATTATTTTTACCAGGATTGCAGAGCATCATACCATAGAAATCCATCAAGAGGTCTGAAGACTTGGGTGTCGACCAAATCGAGCTGATTGAAGTGGAAACTGAGAACCATACCAACACGTTCAAGTTCAGCAGAGTTCAAATTTCTCTTCATTACTCTTGCAAAGTCAATGCAACTTATGGTGATATGGACAACAAACAGTTTGGAGCATACCAGCAGACCATGTCACATTGTTGATATAGAACTAAAGATGCAATAATCCCAATACTGATGAAACCCCGACGATAGAGAGATCTCAAAACTGTCGAAATCCTGACAATGCATAAATTCCACTGTAGAAATCCCAGAAAAATACAAACCGGAACGCTGGAAACAGAAATTATGGATTCAAACAATACAGAAATTTAAACAACACCAAAATCCCAGAAATCCCAACATTATGGAAACTTCGGCGATATACAAATTTCAACATTACCGAAATCTAACAATACGCAAATATCAACACTACTGAAGTCTCGACGTTTCAGAAATATCAACGCTACTGAAGTCTCGACGTTTCAGAAATATCAACACTAATGAAGTCTCGACGTTTCAGAAATATCAACGATACTGAAATTTCGACGATACAGAATTTTCCAACATTACCGAATTCTCGACGATAGAAAATTCCAACGCTACCGAAATCTCAGAAATATACAAATCAACATAAATTCGAACGTAAATGTTTGGACAATTTTTATTGGTAAATTATGGCAATGCATTCATTCATTATACAATAATTGACGGTACACTACTTTCCTCATCATTCAGTTCCCAGGTTGAATTTAATAAGAGCATGCTGGTGGTCGTTTCGAATCTTTGTAAGGAGTTCCTGATCTCGAAAGGTCGATATAATTATAAAAAATAAATAAATAACATCAATGAAACTCTGGAAAGCGATGGATAGTCGATAAAAAATTGAAAGACACATTCACATACGCCTATGATACGCATACATTACAGTCGTATTTGCATTCAATGACTATTTATGAGTGACACGGTGTCAAATTAAACTCTAAACGGCAAGGTGACCCGACCCCACTTGCAAAGACAATTTGTCTAAAGCTTTTGGTCACTCATGTGTCTATTCTAATTTCGGAACAGCTTTGCATCACGCTTCGTCAAACATTTGCACGAGTTTCAAGTTCATGTCGGACACATTTTTGTTTTTTCCTCTTGATCTGCCGCATCTAATAATTGCAGTGATCACTGATGACGCCAATCATTCTTGTGGCAAGAGCAACACTCTTTATAGATATTCATTTTGTTTGTTTCTTTTCTCGTATATACTTGGCATCCCCGGAAAACAAAGTTCATCTTCCACATGTCATTTCGTACTCGTCATTTTAGGAAGATAAAAAAAAAAAAAACAGCTTGACCTTTTAAACGATATTTTTAGAAAAAAACTCAGATTTTTTAATCCTATTGGTCGAGTCGTTCGGTGAGGTATTGCTGAACTTACTGCGGGTTATTCAGAAATATGTGCATTGTTATTTTGGTAATTTCCGATGATTACAAACAAGTTCCAGTCTCATAGCAGTTGAATATTATCCGTAGAAACAACTAATTATTTCTGAAAATTGAGCAGAGTCTTCAGACATTGACTTAAATGTGGGGTTTTCGAAGGAGCTCTTATTATTTTACATTATTCTCTTGCTTAGACATCGTTTTGACCATTTCAATGTATTCTAGTTCAATGTTTCTCAAATTTTTGTTGTTGCGGAGCCCCTGTGATAAAAGTCGAAGCTCTGCGGACCCCCCTGTAACATCAGAAGGTCCATTTCTAATCCGCCCTGCCATAAAATATCAACATTTATTGTTTTAGCAGCGTATTGTTTAAGTTGCGTATGAAGGTTTTAACAACTGGCTGTTGCGAAGATATATTTTGGAAAGAGAGAAAATTCAACTGCCCCTGCGGGGAATTGAACCCCCGTCCTTTCACTTTCCGGGTGAACGCACTAGACTACAGAGGCACAGAATCTCTCAATCTTTCCTTGGAACTCGTGTACACTGGTCGCCATCTGGTGGCAGCGTCAGCAGTTGTGAGCTTGGCCTGAGTCTGGTCCGGCCGTCCATGTACGGTCCCTTTCAATGTACACGAGCTCCAAGGAAAGATTGAGAGATTCTTCGCCTCTGTAGTCTAGTGGTCTTGGGCGTTCAGCCGGAAAGTGAAAGGACGTCGGTTCGATTCCCCGCAGGGGCAGTTGAATTTTCTCTCTTTCCAAAATATATCTTCGCAACAGCCAGTTGTTAAAACCTTCGCGTGGTAGCGGAGAGTGACGTCATCCTTGTAAGTTGCGTATCATAAAAAATCGAATAAATTAACATTTTACAGCCCAAAATGTGTCAGTAACGAATATAATAAAATAAATTGATCTCATGGACCCTTATAAAGTACTCACGGAACCTCGAGGGTCCACGAACCACAGGTTGAAAAACGCTTCCTAGTATCAGATCTGTCATACAGAAAAGAGAATATATGAATCAGCATCAAGTTTATTGCCCTCAAAATTGATTTCAGAAAAGGCTCACCAGAACGCAAATCATCTCCAAGGGAACTTTCTAATTATCTTCAAAGGTTTTTGGGTGAGGAGAAGGACAACAATTTCAGATTAGGGAGAAACGGTCTTTCCCAGTAACAAAAGAGCCTCAATATGAAAATTCTGAAAGCATTAAACACAGATCGGAATAATTTAAATTCTTAAATGGAACTTTTCAAATTAGATAACGATCAAGCTACTCAAAAGTGCAAAATATGGTCAAAGTACTGAGCTCTCCCGAAGAAAAACAGGTGGAAGATGCCTTGTTCCGGCTTTCAAATAGTTTTTGACGGTTTGAATTTTTAAATTCAAAATCTTCAAAGAATATAAGCTTTCAAACAGCTTTCTAGGATTTGAGTTTTGAAATAGTATTCTACGATTTGAGCTTTCGAAAACTCTTGAAAGTATGGATTGGGAAATACATGTTTGGAATAATTTTCTGGGTTCAAAAAAAAATCTCTTCCAATTTTTTTTTTTTAATTTGGTGTCGATCAAGCTACTCAAAAAGCACAAAATTCGGCAAAAGTAGCAGACACTCTCGAAGAGCAACTGGGAGAAGATGCCTGGTTTGAGCTTCAACGATTTGAAGTTGTGAATAGCCTTCAAAGATTTGAAGTTGTGAATAGCCTTCAAAGATTTGAAGTTGTGAATAGCCTTCAAAGATTTGAAGTTGTGAATAGCCTTCAAAGATTTGAAGTTGGGAATAGCCTTCAAATAATTTTCAAGACTTTCGGCACAACTCAAAATCCGTAGTAAATTAATTGCTCGTGGCGATAGATCGGAATTGTTCTCAGTTTGAAAGAAAGAAAAAGAAAGAAAGAAAGTAGTTTTTAAGTATTTGAGCCTTCAAATAGTCTTCAAGGATTTGTTCTTTCGAATACTTTTCAAAGTATGAATCAGAAATTATTTCGAATAATTTGCGAGACCGAATATTTTTTCGAATGTTCTTAGTTCTAATAGGATGAATCGAGAAGCTATCCATTCTTAAGGATAACACAACCTTACTTTTTTATGGGCAGAGTTTTTTATTTTATCATATTCATTCGTTTTTCTAAAGTTTTATTTTAGTGTGCATTAGTTTCTTCGTGCTTTTATTTTGGGTTGCTGTATCTTAGTTATATTTGACATCTGTATATTTTATGTGCATCTTTTTTCAGCTAGCTCGTTGGGCATTTTGTCTGTTGTGGCCTTTGTATTTGTATCGTCCTATTTCGCCTTTTAGCGTTATTTCTTATATTATATGTATAGTCTTATCAATAACATTAAGAGGTTCGAGCCTTGAAGTGTTTTTCAAGGATTTAAGCTTTCAAGGAGACTTCAGTGAGTTGAGACTTCATATAGTGTTCAAAGATTTGAGCCTTGAAATATTCCTCGAGGATTTTGAGCGCTCAAATATTATCTGAGAATTTAAGCGTTCAAATATTCATCAAGGATTCGAACCTTCAAATATTCTTCAGGGATTCGAGCCTTTAAATATTCTTCAATCATTCAACTATTTCCTAGCGTTTTTCTTTACTAACTTACTTCTTTAAATCAAGGTTTTCTCCCCATAATATTCAGTCACATCTTATGCATATAATCACTACAAAAGTATCCATAAAAAAAGCCACAACGCAAGGAAATTTCCATTTTCAATACCGAAACCGAAAACCACAAAAAAATAAACTACTATAAAACGAAACTAAAAAAAACCTTTAGAAACCAAACAGAAATTTGATAAAAGAAGAGACGTATATCTAGACTTTTTTTTGTGCCACAAGCGTCCGTTCTTTATGGTCTTTTCTACCTTTTTCTTACTTTTTCTCCCCCATCTCAAATGTGGATTTTCTGCGCGGTCTTTAAGATGTCTATCTCCTAAAAAAAGAACAAGAAGAAAAAAAGGTTCAAATCGTAAAATAAAATAAAAAAAACCGTGACTTTCAAACCTCGGTTAACCTTTTCTACCGTTGCTGATCTCTCTTGACAAGGTATCCTGATCTTGATGGCTCCAGAAGAAGAACAAGAAGAGGTAATAACAAACAAAGAAGAAAAAGAAACTTCTAAAGAAAAATAAGAAAGAAAATACACTCCACACAAACCAACAAGTAGAAGAACAACAGGACCTTCTAGTATGTGTATATATATATACACACACACATAAAGTGAAGAGAAGATTTTTCAAGCTGTCTTGAGAAGATTTTTGGCTATGGTATTATCGTCCTGTCACACCATGTCCGGGAGACAGACCACTCTTACAGAAAAGAAAAGGGTTCACAAGAAAAACTTTTCTTTCTTATTACCTTCGAAAAATATTTTTTAAGGTCTTTTGTGGTTTTTTTTTATTTATTTATTTCGCTCTTGACCGAGGTGTTACATTGTTCTGGTGAATTTTTGTGGCTTTGTTATACTTTTCGGGATGATTGGTCTTTTTTTTTTTTTTCTTTTGTTCAAGTAAAGAGTAAATACAGAATGGATTTTTTTTTTTTTGAGGAAATTTCAGTTATTTTGTACTTTTGAGTGAGTTTCCGGGTATGAGCTGTGATGTCGATTTCAGTCTGGCTGTTGAATGATTGATGGTAATGAGTTGAAATCGAGTTATGGAGGCTTAATGAAAGATTTTTCGGATCGAGAGTAATTGGATATCTAATTATTTTCGATCCGAAAATTATTTAATGTTAAGTTGAAGTTCTGTCGATTTCTGGTGAGCTTTCGAATACTCTTTAAGGGGGTGTCAACTTTAAAATATTCTTTGTGGATTTGAACCTTCAAATGTTCCTAGTGAATTTGATTCTTTAAATATTCTTCATTGATTAGGGCCTTCGAATATTTTTCAAGTAAACAAGCCTTCAAATAGTCTTCAAGTATTTGAGACTTCATATAGTCTTCAAGTATTTGAGACTTCATATAGTCTTCAAGGATTCGGACCTTCATATAGTCTTTGAAGATTTGAGCCTTCACATGTTCTTCACGGATTTTAGTCTTCAAATAATTTTAGACAAAATAACAGGACCTTCTAATATATATATATATATAGTGGGCAAAAAGTCCGTAGAAACTTTAGAGATTCATAAAAGCCGGAAAAGTAACCGAAATAAAAAACGGTTTGCAGGGTTAGCATCGCTGTCACGAGAATTTTTTTGAAAGGAAAGAAAACAACATAGGTGGCGCTGACGTACACAAGTCAAAGAAAAGATACGTAAATAACGAACACAATGCCTCCAAATAATTTATTACAGCAGTATGTGTTCCACATGACCACCACAGGGAGTAACACATTGCAGGCGAGTCACAAATCCAGCAACGGAAGAGTGCAGCAGGTCCACATACACGGTTTACAACGGGGAAGTGGTTGTGGATTAGGAGCGCAAGGTCTTATAACCGTCTCATTTGCATATTTCCTCCGAAGTCGCTCGTACCAGCGCTACCTATTGTGTGTTTTTTAGTAATTTTTGTTCCTGCCTTAAAAATATTCCAGTGACCTTGCGATGCTAAACCCGCAAACCGTTTTTTATTTCGGTCATTTTTCCGGTTTTTATGAATTTTTAAAGTTTCTACGGACTTTTTGCCCACCCTGTATATATAATATTCATGTCAATGCCTAATTCAGCAATTATTTCCAGCGACTTGCTTGCTTTTTTCATTGGCATTGGCTCTTACTATTTTATCTGCGAAAGAAATAATGTAATTTTTTGTGACTTACATGCTTCTCCATGTTAACGCGTCATTGGAGAATCTTCACATACTTAATTTCTGTTTGATAACCTCTTGAATTTTGAGAATGTGGAGGAATACAGAGGAGTATGGGGAGACCGGGGATGATTGCCACTATTTTCATTTCAATTCATTTCGGGTAGGTAATTCAAATAAATCCAAATGTTTGATATATTTACATCGAGTTTGAATAATCGGCGTGTATTAGAGCATTTTGCGAATACAAAAAAAAATCTATGAATTAATTTATCTTTCTATGAAATATAAATTTTTAAAAATTTCTTGTCCAGTATGACAACCAACCCCATATACGAGGCAGGTTTTCACAGACCATGGGGTACATTGCCACACAACATCAATTAGGTATTCACTCATTATAAAACACTGAAAATGGTAGAAGTAAATAAGCTTTATAAAATTGATCATGAATTTTCTTGTTCAAGTTTATTTTATAACGAATCTGTCCATCAAAATGAAGAAAAAAGTTGAAATAATTGATTTCTTAGCTTCTTAAAGTTTTTTTGATGTATCCCGCTTCTTTTGCTTGTTACACTCAAGAATTATGGATATTGATAACGTAATTAAACTTTAATTTGTTTGAATTTTACTCTTTTGAACAGCACATTTCTTTTATTGTAACAAGCGTTGCTACTTACACATAGTGGCGTCTTAACAGAAAGTGGGGGGGGGGGGGGCAGTGGGAAATAACACACAGACTGAAATAAAAGCTTCTCAATTCTTGAGAATTTTCATTAATACTCCCATAAAACATTTTGAATGAATAAATTCAAGGGACTCCAAAAAAGCTCGGACCCCCCGTGCCCCGACTAGCTGAGGACGTATCACACTGCTCTGAAATTGTAATTTCTCAGGCTATATTAAAATAAATTTGATGATTAATTCACTGCGATAAACTACTATTCCTTCACTATACATACTTTTGAAATAAATCAACCAAGTGAAGGCAAACTAACGCACTGTAAGTCTTTTAGGGGTAAGTTGTCACATGACCCCAAATTCGCATGGCTAAAAAACTTAATCCAACAAAACTTTTGTTTGTGAACAAGGACGCCTGCAAAGTAATAACCGATACGTTACTTTACAATAGACATTTTCAGTAAAATCGATTAATAAAGGGGGTACGCCGTTGAAATAAAACAAAAACTGAGGCAATGAAAAATCCCTAATATAGTCAAAATTCAGATAAACCTTTGTAAAAATTTACGAAAGTGTCCGAAGCAGATTAATACTAGGAAGAAGAATCCTTTTATAGCTAGATGAACAAACTGTACCATTATGGACAGCGGGCACCATGTATGCTTCGAGAAATAATACGGGTGGCAACCTACCCGTGTGACAAAACGTCCCGGTCTCTTCTACTTCACAATGACCAGGGAAAAAAAAACTGTCTTAAGGATTTTGGACAATCTATATATATAAAATTGATTTTCTGTGTGTCTGTGTGTGTGTATGTTCTCTACACAAATCTACAATTTTAGATCGATCGTCGCCAAATTTTGCATATATACCAAATGCGACCCGACTTGAACGATAGGCTACTTTAAAATTTCGTCAGACCAGGGCAAATGCCCCAAATGGGCAAAAAACTGTCCGGCAACAATGGTTTTTGGGCCTTAACAATCACTTTCCGAACGTTTACTTTGGTTACCGTGGTTCCCTAGCAATGCGTTTCAGACGTGTATATGCCTTTACAACGGTTTGTCACTTCTTTAATCCTGTTAGTATATGTATAATAGTTTATGCCTTTATAATGGTTTGCCACATTTTCAGTACATTTTACTCTCAGTAATGAGGCTTTTTGAATAGACGTCATAATCATCATCAGCATCACTTTGAGGGTCAAGAAAAGGGCGATCCTCATAGAAATCAGTGTTAAAATTGCCGATTTTACTGTAGAAATGCTGAAATTTTGTGGAGTTTTCTGTCACATCAATACTTTTAAAAATTGTATTGAATTCTAGATTTGTGAAATATTGAGTTCGATTAGAGATATACGAAGCCCGGGAGATTAAATATTAAGTAATTAGCTGGACCTACTTTTGAGTTAGACATTCGTGCAATAACATTGATTTCAACTATTTATTCATATTTTCTCAAGCATGAAAATTAATGTCTCCGTATTGTCTTTTGATATTCAACTGCATAAATTCATAGTTCAGGATGTTTTAAAATTAATTATGGGACCGTAAAGTACATCGACGAAATTCCACAGCTTCAATTAAGCAATTTTGAAAGCTGAAACAGGCAGATGGATAACTTAAAGTTCGGGGGGGGGGGATCGAAATAACTAGCGCCCCTTAAAAAAGGAAAAAAAATATATATTCGTTTCTATGTTTCTTTAAATCTAGATTTGTTTATTTCATGAAGTCGCGCAGGAAGTCGCCATATTGGTTAACTTAGACACGGTTTGCATGTCCCTCAAAGAAAGAGGGAGATATCGCGTGATCCAAACAGCCTCATTGAAGAAAACCCGGGCAGCGCCGGGTATTATAGCTAGTCTAATATATTGGTGAAGCAATATTTGATGGGGAACATTCAAAGACTTAAACCAGCACCGCATTAATACGCCAATTAGCGTCTGAGCTTGAATTGGCTTCAATACATCAGAATGTCCAAGATTCGGAAACGGTGGAAGAATGGAGATTTTGGGATTAGTTTTAAAAGGAAGAGGGTCACAGGTTCAAAACCGTCTTGAGATGGATGGTTGTATTGAAATGGATGAAGTTAAAGGTTTAGGATCGGCTCAAAGCGGAAGTGTAAAGCATATAGATGACCATCTTTATCTCCTCTTTAGCTATTTCTGTGAAAACATTTCATTCTCATGTCCCAATATGATGTGTACATCCCCCTATAATACGTACTCGCGGAGGATTATCTTTTCTAAAAGAGTCTCCGATTCGATGCCTTCTTCTCCCGTGTGTGTGTGTACCGTATAAGAACCATGATCATTTAGAAAGATTAAGTTTAATAACGTCAGATATAATGGAGAGAAAAATGAGAACGAGATGATGTGCGTGATCTCGTAAATTTCCACGGTGACGTTTCCGAACGTGGCTCTCGCGTGACCGTGACTTTAAAAAGGAGAGCCGCGTACTATCTCTTTTAAGTAGAACCGGCCTTTCTTTCGGGCCACACTTGATGCACTTTTGCTCAACGCCACGTGTGGTAAACAATTCTGTATAATTTTTAAGCCATAGATTTTACAGATTTGCAACTAGTGTCCATGTCTCGGGACCCGAGGGCTGGATTTTCATGGCAACTATGAGGGTGGATCAAACAAAAACGGAACAGGGGTTATAATTTCGGTTATTTTTGTATGAGTGTGACGACGACTTTGAGAATTTGCCGTCAATTCCTGGCAGGGCCGCCCTTATTAGACGTGGGCCCAGTGCAAAAATAATTTCGGAGCTCCTCAGCCTTATTTTATATACAGGGTGTTTCAAAAAGAATCATCCGATTTTAAAAAAAAAATCATAACTATTCAGCTTTTAATTCGTTTTGATCGAACAATGTATAGGTAGAATGAGGGAAATCTCGAGTTTCATGCAGTTGCCGACAGGTAGCGCTAACGCTCTTCCTTCGGCCGCCACTTCAGTATTTGCCAATATTGGCTTTTCCCACAGAAACCGATTCGGATAACTTCATTTTCCAGTAGGACCACCACATAGGTAGAGGCACCACCACATTGGAGCCTGGACGTTCGAGAATTTTTGAACAATCGCATTCCTAAACGATGGATCGGCGATAGGGGACCTGACGATTCAGTTAACCATCACTGACTTCCAAGATCGCCGGACCTCCCCCTTCCAGCTACATTAGCCGAACTGAAGATACGCATAACAGCAGCCGTGGAAGCAGTGGATACAACCATGCTCGCAAAAGTTTGGGACGAATTTAACTACAGTATAGACATATTCCGTGCATCCCAAAAAGGACATACTGAGAACCTTTAATTTGGTTTGTAAAAAAAATCCATGATTAGCCATGTAATATAAAATTAATCTTAAATGTCTATGTGTTCAAAATTTTTCGTAATTTACGCATTTCAAATCGGGTGATTTTTTTAAACACCCTGCATTTTGTGGGGAGGGTAATCGGCATCATTAGAATCATATATTATCACAGAATATAAAGGAATGCTGAGAAATATCTACTAACCAATGAAAATTCAGAATTAATGAGAGGAAAAATCTCAGAACTGATAAAAATTGATAAATAATGAGAGAGAAAATCTCTCTCAGACTTGATGAAAATTCGGAATGAATGAGAGAGAAAAACCACGGATTTGAAAATATATATGTGATATGTATATTTATTTCTCACTTATATTACCGTGAGTGTGGGCCCCCACACCGTGGGGCCCGGTGCAACCGTACCTGTCCCCCCCCCCACAAGGACGGCGCTGTTTCCTGAACCGTGGTAACATGATTAACGCTGCTCAGTATTGCAATACTGAGCAGACTGAGCAGCGTTTGACACTGCAATACAATGCACCCTTTGCGTGCAGCAATCAAGGCAAAAAGGTCTTTGTCTGTTTTTTATTGACTGAAAACGGCATTGAAGGGTCGCCGTTTTCACTCAGACATAGCAAAGTCATGCACAATGATCCAAACTAGTTCCCGTGTCAGCCAAAGGACTTCTACGAGCAAGGTATTCATCGCTTGGTAAAAGAGTGGGACAAGTGCTTGTATATACCTATGGAGTTTTTATTCCAGCTTTGTTGTTTCTCTTTCGAAAACAAGCGACAATCTCGGATAGTTTGCTCATAACAGTCCATGTTCTTGTCGATGTCTTTGTGTACACGAGTAGACTGGGAAGGAAAAAGCACATGGAGCAAAGTAGGTTCGTTACTCACCTGTTGTATAAGCATCACCCGAATCTGTTGCATGGCGTCTCTACCAAACAGTACATGTACCTCGTATACATTCTCTGCGGAATTTCTTACGAATCGGTACACGTCGGAAGGTGTTGGGTATGTGTGTGCATCCTTAACGTATTTATGTTGTCAGAGCTGGGCTTGTTTTGTATACTCGCTGGTACTGCCATCTGTTTTCCATATTTTGAAGAAAAGATGGTAAATACGTGAATTTTAATGTTATGTGCTACGTTCACAATGTTAGCTCTCTGTTGGAAGATTTTTTTCGAATGGTAGATCGGCTCGCATTCGCGACTCGAAGTTATAAAACTCACAGAAAATATGTGGTGTCTCTACAGCAATATTGTCACTATCAAAAACCAGAATCGTTTTAAAGGGTGTTCGGGCCAAAGGTATCCAAAACTAAAGGCTTAAAGTGAGAAAACTACACGAGCGCTTAGTTAAGAAAGTGTCGTCGATAGGGGATTCCAATTTTTTTTTATTCCAGTTTCCGTATCAAGGTCACGCATGTGCGCTGTCGACAGCTGCTTCAAGACGCTTTTCACAGCAGACGTTCGGTGACTGTGAGAACGAGGACGCCTTAATATATGGCTCTATGCTTACTTCGGCTACTCAAATTCAAATCAGTGCCGCGTTTTGAACGTCGTGTACGAACTGAGTGGAATGTGGAGTCTCCCAAATTCATATAAAAAAGCATATTTCAGCAGCTGTTGATTTAATAACACCTCAAATGCTAATAAACTCAAGATAGAGTACCGCTTGGACGTCTGCAAAGCTTCTAATTATGCTCACACCCAGAGGTGTAGGCAGGGAAACGGACTTAAGGGGCTTGTGTAACCCATAAGTATTTTGAACAATTCCATAGCGATTAAATTTTCGAAATCAAATATTTTTTATATGCTACCTTATTTAATTTCTGTTAATTTAAATACAGGGTGGGCAAAAAGTCCGTAGAAACTTTGAAAATTTGTAAAAATTGGAAAAATAACTAAAATAAAAAACGGTTTGCAGGGTTAGCATCGCTAGGTCACGGAACTTTTTTGACAGGAAAAAAAAACAACTAAAAAGTAGCTGATAGGTGGCGCTGACCTACACAAGTCAAAGAAATGATATGCAAATAACGAACAGAATTCCTTCAAATCGTTTATTACAGCACTATGTGTTCCGCATGACCACCACACAGGGGATAACACATTGCAGCGAGTCACAAATCCAGCAACAGCAGAGTGCAGGAGGTCCACATGCACGGTTCACAATGGTGAACTGATTGTGGTTTAAGAGCGCAAGTTCTTATAACCGTCTCATTTGCATATTTCCACCGAAGTTGCTTGTACTAGCGTCACCTATCGGTTTTTTTTAGTTATTTTTTTATCCTATATTGAAAAAATTCCCGTCACCTAGCGATGCTAACCGTGCAAACTGTTTTTTATTTCGGTTATTCTTCCGGTTTATATTGATTTTTAAATCGTCTACGGACTTTTTGCCCACCCTGTACGTTGTGAAGGTTAGTAACTCGAAATTTTTCTCTGGAATAAATTCCTTTTGCCCACCACCCGCAAAGATCGATCCTGCGTAAGGACTTGAGTAAAGTTTTGCTCACATAAAACTTTGCTCAATGCTCCATATATTTACAAATAAACATAAGGAGCTTCTCCTTCTTTAACTCCTTCACGTACAGGCTTTTAGTAACAAGTTTGTATGATGTGTATTTGAAGTATCAGCGAAAACTGTTTCCCTTTTTCACATGTTAGAAATAGAAGGAGGGAAAAAAGTTTGTGTGCAGTAGAGATTTTTTTTCACTTTCGCCCTCAACTTCATTTTTTCACCCTCCCCTATTTTTTTCCCTTTCTCTGTCTCCGTTATAAACATATATCAGAAAGATGATACATTATACTTGAGGGAAACATCACTAAACACAAGAATAGAAAAATCGGGGGGGGGGGGAAAGAAACCGCTTTCGTTCATAGGGTTATAATGACGCTTCGTGATGTTGAGAGAAACTGGTATAAAAAAACAGGGAGAACTAGAAGAAATTTCTTCCATTTGCGTTCGTGTGAAATATCTCGTGCTTGATCGTTAGGGGTCAGTAAAACGAAAATTTTAGGTTAATCACTGGTGGAGCTCTCACTGTAAGCCATCATTTTTAGATACCTATAGCCCGTATAATCTGGATATCGATAATTTTTAGAGCCCGGAAGTTCAGGCAAAATGCCATAAATGCCTTTTTTGCCTTTTTTTTGCAGCAAAAAAACGCCCTTTTCGATTTTTTTTTTCTGCCTTAAATGACTATTTCGACATTGCTGGCTACATTCTGTAAAACTCGGATAGATAGAATCGCTCACAACCCCGGGCTGATGCAAAGAAACGTGCTTCCGTTACCTCAAAAGAGGCAGGGTTGTGTTGGGAGAAGTTAGCAAAGATTTATAGCTGTGCCACACCCTCCCCCTTGCTCCGTGATCGCAAGTATCGAATCACTCTTGTCGTTTTCCCCATGAAGACAGCTATCAAGTCGATTTAACGCACAAGGCATTTGACTATCCGGTCATTCCAGTATTACGTCAGCATCGATGGGGGGGGGGGGAAGGGTTTCCGATTTGCTGACTTTTGATGATAAGAGTGGGGGGGGGGGTGGATGATGCTTACGTCATCAAACAACCTTTATAATGATATGAAAAAAAAAAAGGAAGGACAAATTATATGAAAAAATATGAAAAATTCTTGATAGCATCTTACTCCATCTTACGTGCGCCAAAAACGAGAAAAACCTTTCGATAGTCTGTGAGCACCTTATAACTAATATTCCCCCTAATAATAAGTCCCCTACGAATCCATTTTAGTGATCTCTAAATGTTCGGCGGATCCTGCAAGTGCTCTGGAACTGTGCCACGCATCACTCAAATGATCCGTAATTATGCCGCGAATCACTTAAGTAATTAGGGAATGTGCCGTGGGGGGGGGGGGGTAACTTCAGTGAAATGGAACTAAACTAGGGGCCGCTCAAGTGCTCTAAAACTATGCCACATGCCACTCAAGGGATCTCTAAATGTGCCACGGATCGCTTAAGTGTTCTGGAACTGTATCGCTGGTTACTTAAGTAATTTGTGAATGTGCCACGAGCCTACTTCAGTGATCTGAAAATGTGCCACGGGCCAAGGGTTTATCATATATGCCTTAAAGGGTGGGTCACAATGAATTTCTTATAAAGAAATTTTGAGTTCTTAGCCTTCAAATAGCATTGAAATGAAAAGAAATTGATTATAAGGTTATGATTATACACATATAAAGATATTTTCTTTTAAAATTTTAATTTTTAAAAAATTCTTTTTACATAAAAAAATAAATTTTCGTCTGGGGGAGGGGGCGCACGAGTCCTTCCCCCTCCCGCGTACGTCGTTGATCCCACCAATATGCGCTAGGAGGAAGGGGATAGTGCTGACGAAGGAGAGGGGCTCAGAGTTTTTTGCTGACTTTTGCTGACGGGGGGGTTCAAAAATGGCTAAAAATTTGCTGACGTAATACTTGAACGGCCCCCAAGGGAGAAAATTGCACTTGCCCCCAGTGGCACATAAGGGCCGGAGACCACAGCCTGGGATTTCGAAAGAAGTAAAACTCGGGTATTTTAGGCTCCGAGAATCTCAAAAGAATTTTTCTTTATAGAAATTTCAATACTTAGCCTTAATTATTATCAGAAAGTCCCTCTCCAACCCCATTCATCCAACCCTAGTCATTTTTTCGGACCCTTGATATCTTATAGTTTTCACTTATTTCTACTTTTTCTATATTAATTATACTTAATTCCCCTTTTCAGTGCCTATTTCAAGTACAGTATTTTCAGTGCCCTTTTTATAGTCTATGCGAATTTTTTGCAGCCGTTCTACTTTACTTTTCTTCACTATTTTCACTTGGATTCACCACCCTTTGCTGTAACCCGCTTGCCCCCAAACCCATTCCAACAAGTACACTCGTGTCTCTAATTCACTATTTTGATCACTCCCATGCTCACACACTCTCCAAGTCACTATTTTCATCACTCCCATGCTCACACACTCTCCAAGTCACTATTTTAGTCATTGCACACTGTTTTGATCACTCACATGCTTGGACACTGTTTTGGTCACTCCATTGCTTGCACGCTGCTTTGGATATTCACATGTTGCACAATTTTTGGTCACTCACACACTTGCGCATGCTCTAGGTCAATTTTTTGGTCGCTCACTGACATGGTACCGTGATTTATATGTCACTCTTTTGATCATTTATACTTTTACACATGCTCTAAGTCATTCTTTTGGTCATTCACGAGCTTGCACACGCTCTGTATCACTCTTTCGTTCATTCACATGCTTGCACGTGCTTTTGGTCACTTTTGGGCATTTATGTGCTTTCAAACTCTCAAAGTCACTCTTTTGGTCATTCACAAGCTTACGCACCCTCTAAGTCATATTTTTTTGGTCATTCACAAGCTTGTACACGCTCTAGGTTACTCTTTTGGTAATTCGCGTGCTTTCACACCCTCTTGGTCACTCGGTAACCTGGACCATCGCCCAAGAGATTACTATTTATGCCAATCAATCATATAATTGATTTCGTTCTCCGAGTCACTCTTTTCATAACTCACTGATCTAGCCCATTGCTGTCTGGGCAGAGGTGGATTTATTGAGGTTTATTCCGATTTGCCACCTTTCTCGCATTATACTAACTTTCTTGGCTGTTCATTCCTCAAATTTGCCGTCCCCGTAAATACGTTACTGGGCATGCCTATGTTTTCAACTTCTACTGTCTAAACTTGTGGTCTCCGATAATTTTATTCGTCAGCAATCGACTATAAAGACTTAATCAACGGCCATTGATTGTCACTACTGATGACATTCAGTTTTTTGACTTCCTGAAATCATGTTAAAATAGAAAAATGCTCCTTGATCCCACTTCCAGATTAAAAATAATCTTACCAACCAACCAATCAACACCATAGATAAAAATCTACCAAACAACATGGAAGTGATCTGTAGCGCGCGTGTTGTGTGTGTATAAATATCAATGCGCCCCTCCTATATAACAAAAACACAAGATCAATGTTTATCCCACCTTGAAGATAACATTAAAGAAAAAGCCATGTTATTAAATAAAAAGAATCTCGACAAGTAAACATCGCCCAACATGACTTCGATTGATCGATTGATTTTCGCGTATATACGGGGCAATCGCATGTACTCGTACAGACACGCATGTTGTTGTCCGACAACATTTCGTTCTTTTTTCAAATTTACCTAGATATATATTTTTTTTGTTGTCGTCGAAAAAGCGAGAAAATCAGCAGCTGGAGCCATTATCATGTAATGCACTTCGTGTAATCGATCATAATTAGTACATGAAATGTTTTTTATTTCTCTCTCTCTTGTCTTTTTGAATGGTTTATTATTAACATGCAGGTTGAATCAATTTCTCGTAGATATTACTTTTTTTTTGTTATGTCTAGAATGTTGTGAAATAATATCTCTTCTGTTGCAACCGGGCTTGGAAATCGCCATTGAACATGGACAACATTTAATTTCGTTTTAAATAGCGAGTGCTGTGTGAAAAATATTATAGTTACTGGAGGAGTTAGGGTAACTGTGGCGAAACAAAAACAATAGTCTATTACAGTGTTTAACTTTTTTCACCCTTTTTTTGGACCATATTTTCTATTTTGCCTTACTCCCTCCCCCGCATCACCCAGGATTGAGATATTTTCCGTGTCCAGAAAATTCACCACCAACAAGTCACCGCCGGAAAATTCACCGACAGGAACTCTCCGTTAGCACTCATCCGAGTGCTCGCTCACTCTTCCACTCACTCACTCAACCATTTGCTCCCTCATTCACCCGCTCATGGACTCAATAGCTCGCTCTCCCACTCAATCGCCCACAAACTCACCCTTTCACTCACTCACTCACTGTCACTCGCTCGCCTCGCCTAGTCAGTCACTTGCTCACTCACTTACCCACTCCCCCACTCACTCACTCGCCCCATCACTCACTATTTCGCTCGTTCACTCGCTCACGGACTCGGTAGCTGCGTGCGGTGAATTTTCCTTCGATAAATTGTCGGCGGATTTTTCTTCTATGAATTGCTGGCCGGTGAATTTTCCGTAAACTGATATTTTCTACTTATTGAATTGGTATATTTAGTAAACGTATAAAAATACGAATACAAAGGCTATAACAGACAAAATACCCAACGAGGTGGCTGAAAGAATATGCCCATAAAGAATATGGAGATGTCGTATATATATCTAAACTCTATATCAAAAATACAGTAACCCGATAAAAGTAATAAAAAACCAATAATTATGATAAGATATAAATATACTGCCCACAAAAATTATGATTGTCTTATTCTAAGTATGGATAACTTCTCGATTTATCCCACTATGTCTGTCGTACTTCTTTTTTAAACGTGTCAATCGTAATAGAATTCACAACTCCCCGGAGGTAAGCTTCCATTTATTCACAACCCTATTGGGGAAAAACTCCCTGCGACGCCACAACTTAGAATTGTCCCTTAAAAATCGATACTGGTGTTCTCTTGTCGAAACAGTTGATTGACGATGCATTGATAACTGATGATCCATTTTATCCATATCGTTGAAAACTTTAAACAATTTGATCACATCCTTCCCCAACATCTGCGCTCTTCCAATGTAAACACATGCAAGAAATCAAGTCTCTCCTCATAGCTTAAGCCCCGTGTGCTATTAAGAACACGCGTAGCTCTTCTCTGCACCCCCTCAACTAAGTCAATGTCCCTCTGTAAGTATGGTTCCCAAAACCTGACGGTATACTCGATTCCAGGACGAACTAAGCCAGGAAAAGTGGAAGGATAACTTTAGGAGAACGCGAAGAGACCGTTTGAGAATGTAACCGATCGTTGTTTCCGATTTTTTGACCACCGCTGAACAATGTTCAGAGACCCTAAGCCGCTCATCAATAAGAATACCCAGATCGTTTATCCTAGTTGCATCCAGAATAATAACACCATTCTCTTGTAAGTGAAACGTGGGTTGTTCGAACCAAAACCATAGCGAGAAATCTTTTTAAAAATGAGGTCAGTCTTCGACCCCAGGGCAAAAAAAAGTTCAGCAAGCTTCTGTCTTGTCTTGGTACTATACAGGACCGTCTCAACTTCATGGGTCTCGGGATAAGTAATGTTCTAGGTATTCTTACTAAGAAGTAACAGCTTATGTGCAGGGTGATCCATAAATTCGTAAGTAGTTTAAACATTCATAAAAATTTGAAGGAATTGTTGTGTGTAAACATAATTAGTTCTAATTTCTGTCGGTAAAGAGCGCTGCACGAAAGTAAATCACAGAATTCCAGGCTTGAACCTTTATTCAATCTCTTTTCTGTGTACGAAACGTTTTTAAAGTTTCAGCTGGCGATTCGTGGCGGAAGTAAAACAACTTCAACACACACCTTCTTTGTGGGAATAACTTTTTAGTGAACAGCATTCAAATTTCCCAATCTTCAATTTTTTATGAATTTTTAAACTTAGGAATTTACGGGACACCCTGTCTTTTCATATGCTGTCCAAAATCATAGAACTAATCTCATGATGTAGACTCCACACGGATATGAAGCACCTGGGTCATGCCGGATGGGCCTAACCCCGGTTCCATCCAATTCCGCTGGATTCGGAAAGTAATCACACTTTTCTCGACTAGATTTTACTTGAAAGCTTTATCTCTATTCACATCCAAACTTATTTTTCTTCCAGCTCCCTGTGGTCTTCTCCACACCTATGACGCTTCTCCTTTCACTTATGGCCCCAGGTAGACAACCACTGGCATAGACAGTGCCCGCGACTCAAAAAGGTTCAATACCCCCTAATATAGTCATTTCTCATTTGAATCATACATTTCCTATTTTCAAATAAATGTTAAACAAAACTCAAGCAAAAAAAAAATCTTCATATAAGGATATTTGAAACCTGATTTGAAAACAGGCAATTATTTACGTAAAAAAAGAAACGTACGAAATTTCCAAAAATTTCAGAAAAATGATCCAAATCAATGCTATAATCTCACATTAAAGTAAGGGGAAAATAAAAACAAAATCCATACCAAACTGTTCCTATCTCTGGTAGGTTTCCTTGAGGCTTGCTGTCATCATCATCATGGATGACCCTTACCATACATACATATCTCTCTCTCTTTCTCTGTCTCTCACGCTACTGTCCACCACTTCCATCCTCCACCATAATATCATATGATATATATACCTGCGAACAACTTGGATATTTACCCCCAGCTGGTTTGCGAGATGCCATGAGGTAAGCGCAGTGAAGTCCCCGGTTGGATGGATAGATGGGTGATAAAAGGTAGGAGGCAATAGCACACAGATTGGTAAGAGGATACCGCCTGCCAAGATAAGACATCTCCATCTGTAAAAAAAAAATATATATACCAAGAAAACCAAAAAAATATTCATCTTTTTACTAGTTTAAGAGAGGCCAACACCCTATAAAAACCCCCCTACAGGCCACCTGTGGAGGAGAATCATGGTGATGATGATGGAAATGAAGCATGGTGGAAGCTAGTATTCATTTTTTTGTTTCGAGGAAGAAGAGGCAAAAAGAAGTCTTGAGAATGATCTTACATGCATGAGTGAAAGAAAAAGAGATAAATAGAGAGAGAGAGAGAGAGAAGAACAGCAGCAAGTTTTTTTTTTTTTGCGTGATTTCGAGACCAAGTCAGTCCCAAGTCCTCACCGGCCAATGAGATAACCCCAACTACTAGGGATATATCCTAGGTCCGGACTGGTCGTACCACCGTTGTTCGTGTGTGTGCGAGGCGGTATCACCAACCCATTCACCACAAGCACACCAGTTTAGTTCGCTACCAGTCTGGAACTGGTCATCATCAACGAAAAACCGCGTGGTGTTTTGTCTTGTTTCTTTTTGCGTTCCGTTTGCTCTTGTGTGTGTGTCAACACCGCGCACGAGAATTTAATTTTTCTCGATGACTTTATACGCCACTGCCTGGCGTAAAATATATACAACCATGTGAGAGGAAGTTTATGTCATTTGTTTATTTATATTTTGGTGACACTACCTAGCACAGAAAATAATATATACTTTTTTTGTGTGAAATCGTTTGTTGTGAGTGTGAGTCGTTCTCTCTCACGTGTGAATGATGTAAAAAAACGGAACGTATGATTCCGGCGGACAGTGGCGTAAAGATATCGGTGATTTTTTGATTGTTTTTTTTTCAATATAAAATTTACGGGACTTGAAGAGTGAGAATATTCACTGATGGATATACATGATTTATTGAATGATTTGCGGGAGTTCGTGTCATGATGTATACAGCACGTCATTTCGTCTAGTAATGGACGAGAAGAGGAGTTTTGATACTTCACTGGACATGAAATACTCCGATATTACGAGTAAGTGATTCATGAATATGCATACCTGAAAAATTAGCAAAAAATTAAATTCATTCAGCTACCTCAATTATGATATCAACCCTTTAATGCATGGGTTTTATTTAATAATTTAAAATTTACCATAAGAATTTTATTATATATTTTCTTTCTATATATTTTAATTAAAATTTAACCCTCTATGGCGTTCACCCATATTGCATTTTTTTTTACAAAAATGGATGCAAATGGTTGCTTTTAGCATATTTTTAATTGAAACAGTACATCAACATAGCAATTTAATTAGTTAGAGAGTGGATTTTTTTAATTAGCTATAATTGTTGATTAAGGGTAAAATATACAACTTGCGTTGATTTTTATGTTATAAGATTTTACCTATAAACAGATTAAATTTGACTTAGAAAAGTTAAATAATTTTTCTCTTCGAATTTTATTTCCAATTCCCTGGATTAAGTGTGAATTTATAAATCTCTGAACACAAAATTTCAGCAAATCTCGAAAAATGACACCAACAAGGAATCAACTCTTGCTAGATAAATAATAGTATTGCACTTACATATACGCCGTATTTTGCACTAAAATTACACTAAATGATGTATGTACTTCCTGAAATACCAAAAAAAAAAAAAAGAAAAAAAAGAAAATTGAGAAAAGAAATAGGTATAATGGTTTTTTTTTTGACCAAGTATTTTCCATATATATTCAATAGTACATGGCACTATAGAGGGTAAATATAAGTCATTAGAGATTACAAAAGAAGATATTAAGTGAAATTTATTTCTTATGTCCATTAAATACAATAATCCGTTAAATTGTTGTAGTTTGATACATTAAAACATTCATATTAATACAAATTAAGAAATTCAAAATTGCCTATTGAATTATTTCACAAAACCAAATAACTTCTTCCAAATTAAAACCAAATGTACGAATATCTTCTTAAAACAATAGTTTATTTCTACATTATAAGCATTAATATCGTTTTAATAATAAAATTATTATATATTTAATATTTGCGATTTTAATTAAATACTACAGTAAAATTGAATACTTTAATACTACAAATTCAATACTTATAAGCATAAAAGTCAAATAATAATAATAATGAAAAAATCAATTTATTAATATATAAATGAATTTTTTTAAAATAATTATTGAACAGTATTTTTACATCAGTGAATTTTATCAATCAAAACAAAAATTACGAGAATAATAAAAAAAACTAGAATTTATGTAATTAATCGAAATGTATCATACAATTGTGGGGAATTCAAAATTAACCATTATTCTCTATGGGATAGAAAAGTAGGAAACGAGTGATAATTTTTCTTTATGCCAATTAAATAGAATAATTTATTATCGATTGATTGTAACTTATCCGTACGCGATGTATTGAAGTTTTCATATTATACGCTAAAAATTTATTTGCAATACGCTGTTATTCAATTTACCTACGCCAAGATTATTTCTATCAAATGAAAATATTCAGTACCATTTTTCAGTTACACAAACAAAAGAAATATTATTATTAAAGTTGCTAACTGTACTGTCTTCAAAGAAAATTGAATTATTTTATATCCCAGTTATACTTTCATTTGTTACTATTTCAAAGAAATGAATAATATTTTTCGGCATCTTAAAACCATTGTATATGAGCAATATGTATATAATTAAAATAATTTCAGTTAACATTTTTAATATAATTATAAAATAATTTTTTTATTTTTGCGGTTGATATCCGTAAATCTCTCTATTTGATAGTATAATTATCAGAAGTTAATTCCCAATTATTAAAAGTTCTTTTCTATGTAGGTTTTTGGTTTGCTAACGATTGTTAAATTCGGAATTAGTCGAATAATTAGAATTTCCTAAATTTTCTTTTTTGGAACTTTCAGGATGGCGATATCATTTTGAATATATCAATGTATTTTTATTGCGAAAATACCTGGTACTACCAGGTTTTTTATCATACAAAGCATTATAAAAAACCCTAAAAATGACAAAAGATACAATCTCAAAATTAAAAAAAAAGGAATTGTTTGAAAACCATGGTAATATGTATCCTAAAAACAATTGTTGAAGCAAAACGAAAAAAAAATATTTTTGACCATTTTAGACATTTGTAGAGTTCCTAAAGTTTTCTTTTTCTCAAATGGCCTATCGTCTCAGTCACTGCATTAGGCACACACGCACAATTTTTCTAAGTTCCATCAAAGAATAAATTTTGATACATACACAAAAAATTCAGTCAAGATCGGACAAAAATTGTGTACGCAATTTTGGTACGAACGCAAAATTCTGCTCAGATCTATTAGAATTCACACGTAAGTTTTGGTATAATATGTCAAACTTTTTTTTTCGAATCGATAAAGCTTTTACTATTGGATTTTGGTACAAGAGCGAAATTTTGCCGAGATCGGTATGTTAATTCGGATCAGAGATTCTACTAGAAGATTTTCGGTACACAAACAAAATTTTGCTAAAATTTTTGATTCTGCGAAATATTGTTTTAGATCACTTAACGATCATAAGTGTAGATTTTTGTTACACACGGTATATTTTTTCTAAAATCGGTCAAAGATTCTAATAGTACATATATTCAGTTCGCATACAAAATTCTGCTAAGATCGCTCAAAAAGATCGTAAATAGTATTACATTATAGATCGTAAATAGTATTACATTATAGATCGTAAATAGTATTACGTTATAGATCGTAAATAGTATTACGTTGTAGATCGTGAATAGTATTACATTATAGATCGCAAATAGTATTACAATAGTATTACTATCACAGTCGATGCTTGATTTTAAAACTGCAATTTAGAAACTGCACGTTTTTACAATTCTTTTAAACGTCTTTTTCATTTAGGAACTTAAGATTTTATGAACTAAAGTCCTTACGGGTTCGTAAAAACGAGCGTTGCCTGTATGTACTTGGAAACCAAAATTTTCTTGTTTAAACTAGATCCCCCTTCTAGTTAAACAGTGATTAATATTAATGTTAATGTCACATTAAATATGTGATTGTTTTGCAAAATATGTGCCTGATTCATTTAATCTTCCTTCAGTTTTGAAAATGAAGCTCCAACTCTCGTATGGTACGTGTTCGATTGACTGATTTGAACACAAGTGTGTGTTTTGTTCGTGAGTTCTGTAAGACCTGGTACACACTGACCTAAGAAAATTATGGAACTAATCGACAATTTAGAATGATCAAACTATCCATTCTCGCAAGTTTTGTGGAAAAGTTAAGTCTTGGAATCTTTTGAGTGCCTAAGAAAGGGCATTTTTGAAAAAAAAAGACAAAACTTATTGACAAATGAGAATGGTGAATTTAAATACGGCGAAATATTATGCTAAAGACAGAATTAGATATGATTCAAATAAAAAAAATTAACTCTATGCATGACATCCTACGCAACAGATAAAGCATACCGCCATACAGATATTTTGGCCAGCTGAATCCGCAAAAATACTAACATCACTTTTGTACGCAAATTTATTACAGGAAGCCTTTTCTAAAATAAAATATTTTTTCAAAGACGTGGCATGAGATGGGAGGAAATACTCATGTTAACAGACAGCTACTTCTAGTGGTAAACCAATTAGACTTGCAGACTTCAAATGTCACCAGTATAATCCGAAATATGCGTTACTTCGGCAAACATAAATATGTTAGGGCCACGCATATATAAACACACCATGTTCCTGCATGACCAATTCGTTAGAAATTGCCCAGAGGAATATTTAAGAGTTGCATGTACAATCAAGTAGTAGTAGTATACTTCAAATGTGAAAATTTTGGCACTTCAACTTTTAAGTTAAAGGCTATGCCACGATTGAAAAACGCACACACAGCCGTAATTACACAAATAAACAATTGTGTCCTTTTTATTACTAACAAATGCAAAATTTGAATTGATTTGAAGTTTTCTTTCGCGAAAAAATTCTAAATTTCCAATTACAAAACTTTTTTTTGAAAAATTTTGATTTTTTTATTTGCGAAATTTACGTATATCTAAGTATGGATGCTAAATTTTGCTAAGATCGCTCAAATATTGTACGAATAAATTTCGGTACTTATGCCAAATTGTGTTGAAATCAGTCAAAGTGTATACTAGTAAACTTGTATCTAGAATGTACACAAGAGGCAGATGAAAAATTGATTTCATATATTAGAAGATTTTTTTCTCAAATTTATATGTGTTTTTCTGGGTACACGTGCAAATGCAAATAAAGGGCATACAGACAGCTTCAAAGTACATTGGTATTTCCATCATTATCATCGTCTCCCTCTGTGGGCATCGCCTACTTTATGAATATTTATCAGGTGACCATCTTAAACGTCACTTTTCCTACTTCACTCGCAGGATATCTATCGCCAAGCCCTGTAATTTCGATATCGGGTGGTTTAAAAGAAAAAAAAAAGGATAATAAAAAGTCAACTCTCCATGAGACGACCATCATGATCATCCGTGATCTGATTGTCAATGAGAGCGGAAGAAAGAGGAGGAGTTGATTTTTATTTTATCTATTTATTTATGGATTTATTTATTTATTTTTTCAATTTTCTCATCACTACCATTTCTGTAGCCTTTCAGGCAGGTTTCAATCTGAGCGGTGCAACAATAGTGAAAAATTCCATATTTTGAAAATTTTTAATTGAGATTTTCGCGAAAATTCAATTTTGAAGGGAGTTTATAATTAGAATATTCTGTTCAAAAATTGAAGAAATGTTCTCAAAGATTGTACGAGTAGATTTTAGTACTCCTGCAAAATTTTCTGTTCAAAAATAAGGTGCTTATTTTCAAAAAGGAACATTTCCACATTTGCTAAAACTACAGTAGAAGTGAAAACCTTTTTTCTCTGGTAACGGACTACTTTGAAAAAAGTAGAAAATAGCCCAATAGGTAGCATAAGAGTATTTAAATACAGTGGAACCTCTCCTAATGGACACCTCCCGTAAACAGACACTTTTCTGATCCCCCGGTTCTGTGGAATAGGGTTTTAATGCATTTCACTCCCTTAGCGAGCATTCTCGATAGCGGACTGTAAAACGAGGCAAACTCTAATTTATTAATTTTTGGTCAAACCAAGAATTTATCAAATTCAAGATTATGTTTACTCTCAAGCTCGTGTTTATGCTAAATTATCAATTAATTATTTAATTATTGTCCAGGATGGACCCGCATATCCCTTTTACATCAACATAAACATCTCAACGATAAAGTGTATTGGAATCAATGGCGACCGAAGTTAGACGTCGTATAAATGTGAAAATCGTACAAACGAGGTTCGACTGAATATCGTACCTCCTCATTAGCGGACAAAATTCGGTCCCATGGGTGTCCATTATCGAGAGGTACTATTATGTTTCCCGATCGCCATTCAAATTTCATTCAATGTTCCGTTTTGAAGGGGGGGGGGGTGGAACAGCAGTGGAAATATTACCTTTTAGTCAAAATTAGAGCTGGTTAAGTCTGAAAAATTGGAAATTTCTACGCCACCCGTTGATCTCAGTAGGTTTCAGCTAGCCAAGTAAGGTATCCTTACTTCTTTCACGTGAATAACAAAAACACGATCATTCTATAGTAGAACCACCCATAACGGGAACTGCCATTAGGACACCTCCACCAACGGATTCTTTTTTTTTTTCGAATTACGTCGAGGAGGCAGTAATTCACATAGACCGTGATTTACCGTCCATTCATGGACACTCTTTGTTAGTGGACAGAATTTTTAATTCCATGAGTGTCCGTTATCGGAAGGTTCTGCGGTAAAATTCGACTTTGAAATTACTTATGGAAAAAGTGTCGTTTTGGAAAAAAATTCTTTGACGGTAATGGGACAACCACTTTGTAATGTTCCCTTTTGAATGAAAAATACCGAAGTGTGAATGAACGAGGGAGATATGTTCCCTTTTGGTCCTTTTACATTGTATTTTAGACCAAAAAATGTTCCTGTTTGTGGTGAAATGTAAAAATGTACAAAAAATTTTCCTGTTTGTGGTAAAAAAATGCAACCCTGTTGCATAATCCGACAGAGCTTATCCCGGAAATTCAGAAACCATTGAAAAGTGCATGTCGAATAAAAGTGGAAATGTTTCCATTTGAAAACAATTTCCTCAATTAATATAATTTGAAATGCTATTACGCATGGAATATGCGAATACGGGCAATATGCAAATCCACCATGAATAAAGTTATATTATTACATATTAGTTTAAAGATATTCTAGTTTCTCTCGTATGATAAATCTATGTATTTAAACGTTGAGGAACTTACGCTGGGACGCTATGAAGAGTTTTTCGAAATCTCTGGAGGTGATTTCAAAACAAAAAACTTGCGAATTACCTGTGAAAATTCATATAAATATCAGTTTCGCAATTTTATTTCAGGTAAAAGGAATCAATATTTATGATTTAGATTTCAGGTGGAATCATCATAGATTTTAGATGAAGTTTAATATTATCGTGGAAAGGTCTGACACTTACGTTACAATGTATAAGCTCACGAATGTAGCGTAATTTTTGCGTATAATCCGCGGATGTTAATTCCACCACAATGAGGAAAAAATTGCATCATATTATCCGCATGAGTATAATATGAATTTTATGGAATTTCAGGGGTCGATGGTCACGTTTTGTAGAATAATTGTCGATATTTCTACTCGCATACTTTCGCCATTTATAAATATTTGAGATATTGTTTTCCTACAAATTGACTCAAAAAAATTATTATTATTTATTATTAAAAAATAATTTCTACCCATATCTTCAAATGGGAAAACTTCGATAATAAGCACCGGTATATAATCCCCATCGTGAAATCAAGATGTTTTTTTAATGTATGATTCACGAATTTATGTGCGCAGGATAATACGGCATATTTTTCTTCTCTCTGCGACGCATATTCCAAGAAATATTAGTTCCCATGTACCGTACCATATTTCCCTGCGTATTATCCGCGAACGCACATTTCGCAACTTTCAGAGGAAAATATCATTTTATGTAGTCAACAGCGGCATATATTCTGCATGTGAAAGATGTGGAAACTTATGCATAAGTTTCCACATAATGAAGCTTCCAATTCGTACTAAGGAATGGGAAAATGTGTTTGTCACGTTTTTGCAAAAAATAATTCGATTTTTCAATCCACGTCTATATACGCCATCTATAAACCTTTAAAAAATTATTTTCTACGAATTAAATTTTAAAATATTTATTTCTATTCCATCCTCACGGGGAAAAAAACTGTAGACCAAGGACACAACGGTAAATAATCCGCACTAATATGCTAGTGGAATATAATTCGATCTTTTTAAGGTGTAACCTGCGGATTATACGTTGTAAAACACTGCTAGGGAGGATGACGGGGAGATAAATTTGTTCCACGAAAGAGACAATATAATTTGAGAATTTAAATATAGTAGATATTGTTCAGGGAACGACGGGAAAACGCTTCGATTATCAGATTGTCTGAAGCTTAGGCTGTCAGGTATGAAAACGTATAAGTACTCGATCACCGAGCCTTTCGGATGATGGTCAACATCAGACAATCATTGGCGTACACGTCCACAAGCGAATGGTTTGATACGATACGATTCGCACTGATCCCTCAATAATTCTCTAGCGATTGATCTGTCGATGATATATCAGTAAACAAAGACGAACCATATAGGATCCACTATTCGCTCGCTCGGGGATCACTATCCGACACATACTCTCGTAGTTCAGTTTGATTCAGAATCAATTCTGTAGCTGACACTGCGCTATTGTAACAGCTGAAGCAATCTATGATAGTTTAATTACATATGCCCTCCAGACTGCAGAATGTAATTGATAATGCTAACGAGAGATTGATGAGAATTTCGCAACACAAAATAATAGTCAACTGGATATAACTATTCTAATTTCTGTGTGTTTTCTTAAGTACTAATTTTTCTTTCGAAATTTATTTTCGATTTAATTGCTATTTTTTCCTCTCTGTAGACAACTGTATAAGCTAACAATTTAGCTAATGTATTCGAAATTCATGAAATAAGCGAGATTTTCCTTGAATCTCCCTAGTTTCCACTATGTCAGGAGTATTACAATTTAATTATAAACAGTACTATAGACGTAGTCACACAAGCGGCGATAAATTTTCAAACTAATTTCACGTGTCGTTAATCTAGTTTCAATTGAAATTCGAATTACAGGTATTTCAATAGCTTTCAATAATCAATAATGCCTGAAAATTCATTATGGTACTGGATAAGTAGATTTGGCATACGGATTCAATACTAAGCTGCTGATATATTCGTCTACGTGAGATTACTTGAATAAATAAGGTGGCGTTTCATCAAATTCAAATCTCTTATACGAATTGCGTATTCAGTATATATATTGAAACACGATAACTATATCAAAAGCTCTTACACTGTGAATGAATCGTTAAATGAGATCACTATTTAGGTAATATACAGGGTGTCCTGTAAATGCTAATGCGGCCTTAATCTCATCAACCGTTCGTCGTAGAGGAATAGTGTCAATTTGAAAAATGCTGAAAAGTTGCCTGTACCACTTTTGAGTGTGAAAATACAGTGCCTAAATAAAATTAAAATTTTTTTTTTATACGTCCCCCTGTCCTCTAACTACCAATTAGAAAGTTGTTGCCATGTCTCTCCTGAGGACAAAAGAATTTCCAATTTTCCAGGTAAAATATTTGTTGAGATATTCGAATTTAAAAACCGGTGAAAACTTGGGAAAGGCCAGCATAAATGAAGGAAAGGAACGTTGTCCGTTAGTTTTGCTGTTCCATCATAACTTTTCTCCGATTTTTGAATACAAATATTTTATCGGATATTGCACTAAGAAACATGGGATTTTTTCTGTTGGTATCAGGAGATGCAGGGCAACACTTACCAGACACCTTATATACTATATACCGTAATTTGCTGTGTTTAATCTACGGCGGAATATAGTCCACAGATGACAAAAAAATATATGTATATTTCCCTACTTTATGCAGGGTGATTCAGAAAAGATGGGAAAATCTAAACGGTGATAGTACACACCAATGCAAACAATTGCCATCAAAAAATGCATGGTCTAATATGAAACGCAAACGAATTAGCGCGTTTCGAAACGACCGCTCCGCAAACGGTAAAACGGCATTCGTGTTGAAATTTATCGGGACAAAAAGAACACCCTGCCATGTAACCTGGGGAAGAAGAAGAAAAAACCGTATGCAAATCTGTGTCACAGTGAATATAAGGCGCGGACTCGGTATTACTAAAGTGCGCCATTGTCCCGTACTGTTAGAACGGTTGCACGCTGGAATAACTTCACAGGGCAGGCGTCCGCGCCTTTTATTCGCTGTGACGCAGATTTGCATACGGTTTCTTCTTCTTCCCCAGGTTACATTTGCATGCATGGTGTTCTTTTCCTTCCGATAAATCTCAACAGGAATGCCCTCCTAACGTTTGCGGAGCAGCCGTTTCGAAACGCGCTAGCACGTTTGCGTTAAATGCTAGACCATGCATTCTTTGATGACAATTGCTTCTATTGGTGTGTACTATCCCCTTTTAAAGTTTTTTCCCATCTTTTCTGAATCACCCTGTATACACCCTGTATACTTCAAATATCGCATAGTCCGCAGCAATGAAAGAATTAACACCAGAGCTCTACCGCCGGATTTATCCCGTTGCCTAAATCTCTCCCAGCCCAGCTTCGTGGCAGTCTGGAATACTTTATTATTAAGTCAAAAAGGAAAAAAAAGAAATTACAAACATACAAAAATGTAACAATATATTTCCTCGGGCAATTGGGAACTGTAACGATTGACAAATTTTATGGTGATAACAGGTGAGATGCGCTTGAGAGTTTTTCAAGAATGTTCCAGGGCAGTGGACAACGGATAATCTACATGTAAAAATTTCATACTTCAAAAATGAAGATTTCTTACGAGATTTAAGTCCCTTTGTTACATTTTTGTAGAATTAAAGTCGATTTTTCTATTCACATCCACATACGCCACGTATTAAATCTATGACAAATTATTTTTCAGGAATTAATCTTAAAAAGTATTCATTTCTATTCCAATCTCTCGGAAAAATAAATCGGGAGATAAATTATACGTGCAGCGGCATTTATAATCCGCACTAAGAAATTCCGATGTTTCTTAGCGTATAGATTCGGGGATTATACGCAGGAAAATACGATTTAGAAATTAAATTACAGCCAACATTTAAGAGAACGAAAATTTTTTGCAGTTTCCGTAGACACGTAACATGATTTTGAATTTAAATTTGATAAAAATTGAATATTATTTTAGGAAAACATCTCATTTTTAAAGAAAAATATTTTAACATTGAATGAAAAATATTTTAACAGTGATATTTATTTTCTGCAGTTCCTGATAACGGGTTCATTACGTTTAGACGTGGCTGTTTTGAACGCAGCTCATTGCACATGAGACATTTGAACTCGTGTGGTTTGGACGCCGTGGTTGCAACGTGAGCAACGTGTTTTTCAATGCGTTTCTAAATGCAGACTTACACGGATGTTTATTCCATTTAGTTTAAAATATAAAGCAGCGTCTCGCACACTTCTGAATATCTTATTCATCGATACAACGCTAATTCGTACTTTGCTCTACAGGCTCGTATGATTCCTGGTTTGGCTTTTGTACCCATGACCAAATCGACGTTTTAGGAGAGGTGAATGAAGATGAGAATGTACCAGCTATTGACGAAAGTTTGACACCAGTTTAAATTACTTCGAAGACAATTACATCAGAAGATTCAGCCACTGTTCGAGCCAGCTGTTATAAGCGCGCTGTACAAGGCGAAGCCCGCACAAATAACGACGCAGAACAGTTCATTGACGCTTGTAAGCCAAATTCGGTGCTAACCACCCAACTTTGCGGAATTCATAGATAATTTAAAAAAAAACAACTAAATTGTTAAATGATCGATTTTGTAATGATCCGGCTGATTGTCCGGCGTCCACACGGCACGGGTCCACGTGTCACGCGTCCAATGAAGCTGCGTCTAAACAGCCACGTCCTAACGTCTTGGTCCGCTTGATAACAAAGGATATATTTTCAGACAATATTCGTTAATTATGATATTTTGTAGAGACATTTCTCATGTGAAAACTATTGAAAACAAATATTATGTTAATGCTGATTTTTCTAAATTTACATTCTTCTTCCCTAAAACATTACCTACATATTAGATCATGGAAAAATAGCTGATGTGTTTTGAGTCGGAATTAAAAAATTAATTTGTACTTTAAAATTCCAATTAATGTCCATTTGAACATAATTTTGTTAAAGAAAAAGTAGAAATTTAAATCGAAACAAAACGAAAGTGATTGTAAGACAATTTCTAGCGTATAATATAATTATTAATATTGCAAAAATTAAAGCTAAACAACAGTAAAATTATTTTTAAAACCTATAGTATGAAAACGAAAAAGATTTTGACAGTTGAAAATGCTGTAAATAAATTTTTTAGTTATAAATTCAAAAACACATTTGTATATAATAAATTAAAAAGTTAGTTTTTATATTATAAATTAAAAAGTTAGTAAAATAAATTCATTCATTCATTTTTAGTATTTTCATATTCACGAATACAAGTCTATGTTTATGTATTTTAATGATTTTAAATACTTTTACATTTATCTGATTTATTGCCTTTTTTTACTCTTATAAGTAGTACTCTTAATTGTTTTATTTTTGTTCGTTTACTTCTTTGCTCATTTTTATGCAATTTTCACTTGTTTCATTTGTTTATGCATTTAAGTTCATTTTTCTAATTTTTCTCCAACTGCAACTGCGTAATTTCTGTAGTTTGAATGATGATAAATAAATAATTAATTAAAATAATTACAAAAAATAAAGAAATACAATAAATAAGTAAATACAATGAGTAAATAAATAAATACAAAAAATAAATAAGCACGTAGAATTTATTTGTTTCAATAACGATAGTTCAAAACTATTCGCAACCTTCAACAACTATTCCTAAGCAATAGTTCATTTAGAGAATATTATTTATGGATGTTAATGAAAAATATATGTAATAAAATATCAACGAAAAAAATACAATTTTTCTACAAAATTACTAAAAACATTTCTTTATGTCGGTAAAGAAATGAATCGGTTTCTAAATTGTACTATATATATGTATATGGTGAGCATCAAGATATGAAATTGAATAATAATCTCATTAGTTTTTATCCTTTTCGCAGAACTAACATTGATGTCGCCCGTGATATAATTAGTATTAACATACAGAATAGATACGCATATCGTTCTTATTTATTTTATTTATTTATTTTTTTCCATCTTGAGGATAGCCCTCGGGGTGAACTGTTGTGTAATAATTGCTCTCACTTATGGAGACCTTCGTGCCCTGATGGAATTATTGGTTCCCCTGGTCCCCTTTTCAGCATCGGTATAATAACAAACTACTGTCCTCGCCTTCCAATCCTTGACTCTTTGTCATTAACACATTGACGTATCAATCCCCAATAGCATTAATGTTCTCGCACTGATTGGATACGGATGGTAATTAGGCTCTGTTAACCCCCTTGGGGGGAAGGCAAGGAAGTGGGCCCTTCACCATTTATGGCACCGACTTCCCCTTTGCCCCGTCTGTCTTCTTTCAATGGGAGATGGATGGTATATGGGTGAAAGTCACCGTTCGATGTGGAATATGGATGATGGAAATGGAAATTTTAATGACACGAAGCTCTGTATTAAGATATATGTGTTTTATAGGTATTTATAGATCACGTGATGTGTGTGTAATTTTCATAACTACCAGTGACAGATAAAGACTTTCTCTCTCACGGGATATCCTTGAAATTTATTTCATGATTTCATTTTCTGAGTTGGAGTCGGCAAAATATTATTTGATTGTGATTATTGGAGTTTCAGTGCTTTTTGATGGATACGAATGAACCTTTGGGACTAGCATGTGTGCCATATATTTTTCATGGTATTCAGCAGGGGTTCTCAACCTTATTTCAGCCGCAACACAAAATCAACAACAAGATCAGCTTTTCGACTCATGGGACTGTTTGTTCTCCGAAATTAGGGAAACCAGTGACACAATAAGTGCATTCATAACAACACTGTAAATGGATTTGTACGACCTATATCGGAAGCCCCTGAGAATCAAATTTGATTCGTGACCCGTAACTCAAAACCCTTGGCTGTAAGTAAATTCGCACGACCCTGCTTGGAACCCCCTGCGAATCGGAAAGGGCCGGGCCCATAGCTTAAAGCCCGAGATACACATTATACTTAGCAGCATGAAAGTACTCAACTTTCGATCAGATACAACCAATAAGCTTATCGGTAGCATTTGCTCGAATGATACAAAAAAAAAAAACAAGCTTAAAGCGTGCTGCTTAGTAGCATGTGTATATCGGAATCTAAGAGACTATTAGTGAATTTGAACTACCCATCTCGGAAGCCCCTCTGACTAAAGTTTGGGTCACGACTCATAGGTTAAGAAACTCTGGTGTAGAGACCATTGGGGATATCAGTATTGACCGTAAACATCTAAAGATGATGCAATATATTGCACAACGAATGGTTCCACCAGTACTGCCAACAGTTCAGAAATTAAACAACCAGAATCTCTGTAAAAACGACTAGTTTTTTATACCAACCATCACTCAGTGCCGTCTTAAGGCATAGGCACGGCCCGAGGCCCCCCCCCCCCCGAGAGTTCAATTTGGTTGAAAATTTCGAGATTAAGCACATAAATTGGTAAGGGGACATTTTTAACCAAGTAGGGAGCCTCAGAAAAATCAGTTTGCCCGAGGGGCCCATAATGCTCTTGAGACGGCTCTGCCGTCACTTCACTGCAGTATTGCAGTTAATTAGCAGAGCGATGATGAAGGGAGAGGATGTGAACTATTAAATATATAGGCTCACCTCTACGGCACTTCAACATGCATATATTTTGGTTCCTCCTGTTTCATTCTTTTAGTTGCTGGACTTCCGCTGTTTCTTTATTTAAAATAATTATACAGGGTGGCCATAAAATAATTCTGCCGATATACGAGCCTCTAGTGGCCACAAAAATCAGCGAATTTAGATGAAATTCGAGATATGGGCATTTCAGAGTATGAGCTCGAGGATGTGAAAGATATATAAATAAACTGTAGCTCTTGCGGTTACGGCCAAAATGAAAAACTTTTGAAAAATTCCAATGGGAACACCTCATCTCAAAATGATCAACGTATCAAAAAAAACAAAAAAAAAAAACAAATGGCATTGGAATGGTACCTGTAGTAGCATAAACGCGAGCGCAGGACCCAGACAAAGAAAGCAGATCTCACCAAGGGGTTGGTGCGCTAGACGCTCGGTCAGGGAGTTTACACACCTGCGGATTTTTTTTTTTTCCAAATCTGCTGAAGAAATTCCCTGACCTAGAGGCTAGCTCACCAACAATCCTCCTAGGAGGATCCTCCTATCAAGGAGGATCACCAACCTCTTGGTGAAATCTTCCTTTGTCTGCGTCCTGCGTCCGCATTTATGGCGATACGGGTACCGTTCCAACGCCATTCATGTTATTTTGATACTCTGATCATTTTGCTATGCATAAAAATGAGCATTGCTATTCGAGTTTTTCGAATTTTTTTCATTGTGGCCGTAATCGCAAGAGCAGGGTTTCATGTTTTTTTTTTCTTCTTCTTCTTCACACTCTCGAGCGCGCACTTTGAAGCACCTATATCTCGAATTTCATCGAAATTCTTTGCTTTTGTGCTTTTTACGGCTGCTATCGTCTCGTATATCGGCGAAGTCATTTTACAGTATAACCATTCTGTATGCGTGGCTACAGCGCTGTTTCTGAGATATAAACCGCGCTGCAATATAACTTCTATTCGATTCCTCTAATTTGTGTTCATTACTGATACGGCTGAACAATTTTTTTTATTACATGAATAGAAATTTCAAGAGTACTTTGTCACCATTCAACAATACAGCTTCCTTATGCAGTTGCTTCAAGAATTTGGTGAAATGTTTCGTGGACCGTCAGGAAATTCCCACGGACCAGCGGTTGAAGAACACTGTATTAGACACTTCAGAAATAAACCACATAAATCAAAAACAAAACACATGTCAGAGTTATTACATGGGCTTTTTTTTCCTCTGATGCTGGGCATGAACGATGCTAAGGACCTGACAGAAGTTGGAAAACGCCTCCACGAAACCCATGCCATCATTTCAATATCGTTATTCAAATGACGTAGCCAAACCTAGAACTACATTTTGCAAACTTGTATAATGCCAATTTTTGAATTGAGGCAAAACTTTCCATGTATACCGAATTTGGGAGATTACCTACTTACAAGATTCAGTATAAATCAAGCTTGTAACCTGCAGATTGATAAAATATTAGACAAAAAAAATCTCAGCAATCAGTTTTGACCAGATCTGCATCAATTTTCCACTGAGATTTTTTGTGTGTGGTTCCCACGATTACTCTCTAACAAGCTCCATAGTCTCTCTCAATTAGAATCAAGTCGGGTCGGGATCTTTGTTTCACAATTTATGGCCGAATGTGAACTCTTTGGACTAATTGTTTTCAATTCGAGATCAATGTATTTCGGCATTGCCATCCTGATACGCCATCACTTTCCATGAAGAACATTAAAATTGATGGATAGAGATAGTTGGGGAGCAGAAGTTTTCAATATTTTTCAGCACCATTCGGATCATATGTGTTTTTTTCAGGGGGACCCAACCCTGTCTTGTCCAGGACCTCTTATCCTATCCTCATCCAGGAGTGAGACCCTTTCGGCTTATTAAATTGATGAACAAAAATTTTATAAATAAGATCGATCTCTGGAACCCAGAAATGGATTCAGAAGGGGAGTTGGTGATGATAATCCCTTTTAGGTACCGAACCATATGGGAGAAATATGTCTGTGTAAAATATAAGACGATCCACGCGCACAACGAAGTTACATGATAAATCTCCCTTCCGACTCATCGCCATGGTTCGCGCCTACCCTGAGTAAGACTTGAATGGGATTCCTTCTTTGGGGAGTTATATGCATAACCATCTCATATCATATTATGGGTTCCCGGACAAAGAGATCTTCTGAAACCTCATACTTGGCAGGCAATATACTCAGCTTAAATATTTATATGCTTACACTCGAAATTCATAGTACCAAATCGCATCATCAAGGCCCCTTATGTACATGGGGCCTCGAGCCATGTCTACATGGAGACATAGGTTAAGACGGCCCCGGTTCAATGGGTGACTCTGCTGGATTCTTAAGAGTCGTCACATTTTTTCCCAACATATTTCACTTGAAAATTTTATTTTTCTTCACAGCTCTCTGTGGCCCCCTTCATCTCTTGTCGTGGATTCCCCCCCCCCCTTCATTTGATTTTCACCGATGGGCCCACCTATAATATCCCAGGATCGCAAGAGGAGGTAGGGGGGAGCATATGGTCCCAGGTTGAGAACCACTGTCATAGAGTATGACGAGATTCTCGGAAGACGACATTTCATTGCCGCATGGTATTGCTGACCCTACAGTCCAGCCCGACAGAAACAATTCCAAATCATAAAATATCCTAGGTCTTGCACAGCGTAACATACCACGACTTTTAATTTTGCCAGCAGTGTATGTGCGATATCCATTCAGCGTTAATAGCTTGTGTTTTTTTTACCTTATGATTAATTAATTAATTTTCCGTAAACAACGAGATTAAGCGGAACATCGAATTATGTATAGCCCATTAATCAATGAATATAAAAAACAATTTCAATTAATTAAACTACTTATTTGTATTCATAACACGGACGTGGTCCATGAAACCATTTTTGAAAATTACATTTTTATCAATCAATTAATTAATTAATTAAATTTTTTTTGTTTTGTTTCGCAGGGGGTTCGGGAGGAATGGGTGGAGGAACTCCCACCCCACCGGGCTCGCTCAGGTCCCTTTCTTGCACCCCGGACGGTACAATGTCCCCATCACCGGGCTCGTCTTCCTGCTGCCCAACCCCATCGTCTTCTTCTGGTGGGCCAGCGGACCCGGACTCCGAGCTCGCCTACACCCTGGGAGTGACCGAAAACACGCCCTATGGCTGTCAGTTCTGCGATCGGGCCTTTCCAAGGTTAAGCTACCTGAAGAGACATGAACAGGTAAGAAGATTATTATTATTATTCTTATGAAAAGATGTTGAACTTATGCTCTGCTACCTCTTTATATATATATTTATGCTTTTATTTTTGTTGTTAATTAATCATACGTTCGCGATGGGAAAGTTACGGCTTGATGGCCGCCGCTACTCGAGTAGCCATTCGGAATTCCATTCTCGGTAGGAGTCGTTAACCCGCTGTTCTCATTCTTCTTCGATTCTGTTATAGGCAGTGGTGTGTGTGTTAACGAGGTGGGTCCCGCGTCTGAGAGAGGGCCCAAATTATTGAAGATTTTCATCAACAGACCTGTACAAGATGTTTATAGATGTTTATTGTAATGTAAATAATTTATAATTGGGGGTTTTAGAGCTCCGAAAAAATTCTTGAGTCATAAAATCTGAAACTTGTCGGAAAAACGGCACTTTCTGTAAGACAATCTCTGTGCGAATATGTTTAACATGTACTATAGGGTTGACGGAATGTCCTGGACCAGGGGCGACTGAAGTTCAACTGCAGCTTGGATGCAAAGCCTCATGTGCCGCCCCTAAAGATGACCCTTTAATCAGGTGACACTTCAAGCAGATAGAGATGTTCCGGCTTGAACATGAGTAAGGACATTAATCGGAGTAGTTCACCGCTTTGCCGGCCTGATAGGCGGACAGCACCCACGGTATAGTTGTACAACACAATTGGCTAACTTGAAGCCGTCAAGAAAGCACAGCACACGGGCAATCAGGTGACATTGGGAATACACCTGATTTTGTTTAGTACAAAGCCGCACAACATTGTTTACTAAACAACCTTTCCATGACCATACGTACCACTTTTAAAGCAACTGGCCCCGTATTTTGTGGTCCAGGATTATTCTATCATTCTTAATTATGCCAGATAACTTGATCCATATTGCAGCTCTCGTTGATGAGCCACTAATTAATTACATTTATCCTACAAAGAAAAAGTATAACGATGCGACTTGACTTTTATTAAGAAATTGATTTCAATGGGGTTTTTTGTGCTTCAGAGCCGGACAAGTAAGAAGCCAAATTTCTCATTTCTTCCTTTAATTGTCCGTTCCAGAAAAATAACAGTGTAAGGGCACCAATATTCACACTTTGTCCCCTTGTGATAGACTGCATTCTCGTTTCCTTGTACATCATTACGGCTCCAGGCCCTGTCTGTTCCCCCAGGTTTCCTCAACAACTTCGTTGTCAAAGTATGTCTCAAAAGCATGATGAGATGAGAGTTTATAATATAGGGCATTTTTAAAATCTTTTGTGTCACCGCTCCGCTTTCACTCTCGCTTAAGCCGCCATTGCCCTGGACACATTTTAAAAATTAATAACAAATCAATCGACATGAAAGGATGGGTGTTTGCACTAAAATACTTATCATGAGCCAGAACTAGAGGGGCAACGACTCTGGGTGACAGTTCGGAGGTGGCACCCCCGACTACACTTCCTTTCAAAAGGCCTTATTTTTTTAGACTTTCTCCCGATTTCAGCAGATGCAAGGAGTGTAGAGAAAATATTCCATTGAGAAATCCCTTTACAAAATATCTGGACTTGTCAATGCTTAAATAAGAGGCTTTCAAGGAGGAGAGATGTCGCGTCATTGCCACTTAGAGGGTTAATAAGTGAGTCACATTTTGTGTGTATGTCAAGTTTTTCGTTTTACGGCTTCACCTGAGACTGAAAATTAATTTTTTTTTGATTTATCAAAAAAAGAAACAGGAAAACTTTAGCCTATGGGTGGGAACCTTAATTGGTGTTCCGCAGAACTCTGGGGTTTCGCGTAATCAAACGCCACGGCATCCTTAAAAATCCCGGAACCCAGATAGTTTTCAAAGAAAAAAAAATTTGTTGCTGTTACTCGCAAAGCTGTTCTTTACTGTACTTTGGATATATATATATATACTTAGCCCCTTGATGGGTGATGGAATGGTCCAGGGGGCGATGGAAGCTACGGATTTAACATAGGATCCTATGGGTTCACTTGAATTGGGAAGCGAAGAGAGGAAGAAAATTCTTATGAAGTGGGCGATGGAATAAAAAGTTTGGAAACTATGTTTTTCTTTAGTGGGGGATGGGGGGGGGGTTTATCCACCAGAAGTGAGGATTCTTGAACTGCAGAATTTTTACGTTTACTGTACGGGACATTTCGGGGTAACACCCCATCTATAGCAGAAAGCCCTCCACGCGAAACTCGAGACGTCACCGAAGAAGTTATTTCACATATAGTCATATTGGATATACTGCAATGAAAGGTAAAGATATCGCATTCGTCGGGTTACTGTAATCAATGGATACAGGTGAAATAATTCTTCAGTGACGTCACGAACTTCGCGCGGAGGTCTTCTGCTGTAGATGGTGTTGTCCAGGGTCATCTGAACACATGAGTTCCACCCAAGGGGACCTCATTTGCGCAGGAGTGCCGTGATAAGATCTGGCACAATGAATGATGATAATAAATATGTAAATTAAGAGGTGGTGCGAAGGTTTCGACAGCTGGTTGATGCGAAGATAAATTCTGGAAAGAAAATTCAACTGGCCTAGCGGGAATTTGGCTCGTTGGCTTAGTAGTAGTGTAGTGCGCTCACCCTGCAAGTGATAGGACGCGGGTTCGATTCCCCGCAAAGCCAGTTGAATTTTTTCCCTTGATTTATCATCGCATCAGTCACCTGTCGACACCGTAGTAATAGCGAAGAGTGACGTCATCTTCGTTCTGAGCCTTCTTTCATTTTGCCAAGTGGCTATGGTGCTATTGAAAGGGCACTGAGGACACCACCCTTTTTTGGATAAATATTCAAAAATTGTTTGAGACCCGGATGTTGGTGTCCTAAAAAATCTTGAGAAATGACTAAAAAATGTCCTAAAAAGTGAAAAAGAGAAAATTCCTTCAAAATAATAAAACAAAGTTCTATTAAAAACCGGTTATGTTAGAATGTCGATAGAAAAAAGCTTTGGCAGCATCAAAATGATACACAAATTTTTTTTCTCAAGCTCCCCCTCACTCCTCTCGTTTAGATTTTATCAAAAATAACATTTTTTCCAATAAGTGAATTCATGAATCGGTTACGAACACTGTCCCCCCCCCCCCCCAACAAGGTTGGGCTGACAGGGATTCGGCTTGTTGGGACCTGAGACGATTCTTAGTTTTTGTTTTTACAATAAATTCACTATTAAGAGGCCTGTGAAGAATCTGATCGGAAGTCCCTGTTGCTAGAGGTGGGAGGGGGCATGACTGGAATACTGAGAGGGGGGGGGGATATGCTTTTTTCCAGTTAAAAACAGAAAATGAAACCCCTTCCCTCCCTTGTACGCCTGTGGTTAGGAAGCCAAAAAGCATTTTCATTTTCCTAGAAATTCAAGCACATTTTTTCATAAGTGCTCAATGCAAGCTGCATTCCTATCATTTTTGTTTTTTTTTTCAATCTTTTCTATTGTCAAAAAAATTTTTAAAAGTGAAAAAATATCTGTGCAAGTGCTTCAAAAAAAAAAAACTCAAAAAATTCTTTACCAGTGAAAACAACAACATGAAAATGGGGGAAAAAAATGCAAATGCCGTCAACATCCGGGCCCTGCTCATAACTATCAACGGTACCGCGAGTTTAATGTTGGAAACCCTTGCTGTAGGCCATGATGAGTATTTTAGTGTAAACCGCATCTTTTTATATCAATTGGTTGATTTGTTATTAATTTTTAGAAATATTGTACTTTGCAATATATAACAAGATAAACTAACTTTGCAATATATGAATTGTTCTAATATAAATTGAAAAAATTAACATAATTTCCCTTTTAGTAATAATTTATCGAAAACCAAAACATTAACGCACCACGATGCGATTTTCATCCCTCAATTTGTCATAGAGTTGAATTTTTTTGACAAAAAAAATCAAAAATTAATTTAAATTCTTACTGATAGATAGCGCCACTTAGTGTCACATTAACGAAATTACGTAAAAAACATTTAAATTATAAAGAGGCATTCATTTTCATCCGTCTTGAGAATGTAAAAAAAACCAGTGTGTGTGTGTCCTTCCGGGTAAATGGCTTACATCCCACCAGGGACAGAGCCTGGACTGCGACTGGCCTTTAAGTCTTTAAGTGTGTGTGAGTAAAAATAGAATGTGTAAAAAATACCAGTGTGTAATAAATACCAGTGTGTAAAAGTAGAATGTGTAAAAAATACCAGTGTGTAAAAATAGAATGTGTAATAAATACCAGTGTGTAAAAATAGAATGTGTAAAAAATACCAGTGTCAGTATAACAGTGTTTCAAAGAGACCCCGTATAACCCATTCAAGCTATAATTCAATTCGTCTGAAATTAGTTTTCTGCGGTTTTCCGATTTCGAAGCGCCAATGCGAGCCAGTCCCCCATTTTAAAAGTCTCTTCGCACAGCAAACCTTCAACGCGATATTTTGATAACATGAAAACCGTTTTTATTGGATTAGTCGAGCTTATATTCGTAATAAAATCAATATTTTGATGTGATTAATAAAGTTTTCAATGGCCACGGGTTGAAAAAATCATTATTTGGATGCGGTTAGTCGATTTTCTAGGACCACAGGTAGTCAAATCAACGTTTTGAATAAATTTTAACTGTATACTATTATTTCGATCTGATGAGCTAACTCTCGGATAACTACTGGCAATCGTATTACTGTTTTGATGCAAGTCGGATCTCAAATGACCGCTAAGAGCCATGTAACTATTGCTATGCAAATAGTCATTTTATAATGGTCACTGGTAGTCGCACAAATGAACGTTTTGAAGAGATTAGTCGATTTTTTCGAGGACCGCTGTCAGCCAAATGAGTCTTTTAATGCGATTAGTCGAGTTATTAATTGCAATTAAATCAATATTTCGATGTGTTTGGTTGAGTTTCCAATGAACACTGATAATCGTATACCCCCTTATTATAAGTAGACAATATATAAGCAGTTAACTTTATATGGCAACTGGACATCGTGTGAATATTCCGATGCGAGTTAAGAAAGGGTAGAGATTCCAATGACTATATTTAGAACCATATTAACATTTCGATGCTATTAATCGAGTTTCTAATGACCACCAGTCGTCAAATCAACATTCTGGTGGGATTTTCCGAGTTTTCATTACAATTAAATCATTTTTATGTGATTAGTCGAGTTTCTAATGACCACCGATAGTTCAAAATCAAAGTTTTGAATAATTTCAATCATATACCATTATTTCGATATGAGGAGTAAACTCTCACATGACCACTGACAATCGCATTAGTATTTTGATCCGAATAAATCATCTTTCGAATGACCACTGAAAGGCATTCGATATTTCTACGCAAATGGTCGTTTTATAATGACCATTGGCAGTCAAAATCAAGTTTCGATACGATTAGTCAAGTTTTCAATAAACATTGTTAATCATATACCCTTAATTTATTTATGAGCAGCCAACTTTAGAATGACCACTGGATATTGTGTAAATATTTCGATATGAATAGTCGAGTTCCAAATCACCGCTAAGAGTGATACCATTCGAGTTACCAATGACTATTAAGAGTCATATCAACGTTTTGATGTGACCAGTCAAGTTTCTAGTGCCTTTTAAAAGATCCGTATCAACATTTCGATATGATTAGTCAAATGACTACTAACAGTCATGTCAACATTTCGATGTGTTTAGTCGAGTTCCAAATGACCAGTGGCATAATCATCATAATACTTGAATATTCACTCAACTATTCAAACTCTACATAGTTAAAAATTATAGCGAATATATCATAACATATAATAACTTTTTAAATCCAATCTACAATAGTTATCATGAATGTAGCTAATTATAATGATCTGCCTTTATTCAAATATTTATAATTCAATACCAAATATTCAAATATATTTATTTTGTAAAAATTTCCCGAGCACAATTTGAATATCTTGAATGGAGAATCTCTTGATAATAATTATCTCATTATTAATTTATTCCGAGTACTTCCGCTAATAGCTATCTATCCATCCAGAAAGACAATACGTTCAATGATAATAATAATAATAATAATAATTTTTTCTCCGAACAAGAAGAGAGAAACAAACTCAAAAGATACAATTAATTTATTCGATTAATAAAATATTCATATATTAGGATAAGAAAAATATTCTCCGCATCGAGAGTCGAAAATGAAGTTCATTAAAATCTAATTTTCACCTCTTCAAAAATATATGAGTAAATTGATTTACACGCGCAAATTATCACACGAAGAGAATTTTGTGAATTTTCTGAGAAATTCTCCCTCCTTAATTTGTGGCCTCTCTTTTAAATGGAGAGGAAAATTTTCCACGAATAATAATAACGGTGATAATCTTTTGTTATGGCAATTTTCCGGTTGTAACAAGAGGAATATTAAAGCAATTAGCATATGCTTCGGTTGTTAGAGGAGAGATATTTGAATACGATTCCTCTCTGATTGGCTTTTCTGTATGAATAAGTGTGTGCATGTGTGTGTCGTTACCTTTCCCCGTGGCTTGAAAATGGTGGATCGATTGATACTTGAAACGAACCTCGGAGAGAATCCGTCTAACTCTCTCACTTCCGCACATCCTTTTCTCTCTGTTCCATCAATATCCTAATTTGCAAATTCGCACCCTCCCCATGCTTGGCTGAATTCAGCTGTGATAGGGACCGATCACAAATTAATTGTACTGATAATTGCAGTTGGAAACAGCCATTTTATCGAGTTATATATGGTATACAACGTACTTGCTAAACTCCGTGGCCCTCGGAGTACGCTGATGTGGCCCGCGAGCTCAAACCTAATTTTGTAATAATCAACGAAATCATTGTTCATACAATTAATTGTTTGGAAAAAGTGCTCAAACATTATGGTCTTTCGCTGTGAATGCCAGTTCCAGTTCACTGAAGCAGTCTGTGGCAAAACTACAGATCATTTTAATAACCCCACGGCATAGTTTAAAATCATCTCTAGCTACCTTCGGTGCAGTTTCAAATTACTTAAGCCGCCCGTGACACATCTAAAGATGACCCGCGGCACATTTGCAGATCACCCAGGCCCCTCTCCAAACCAATTAAATGACTTGCATTCTCCAAATGGTTGAGCAACCTTGATATACAAGGTGTACCGTAAATTCGTAAGTAGCTTGAAAATTGATAAAGTTGAAGGAATTGTTATATTTTTTTCAATATAAATTACTCTATAATATTATTCCAATATTATATTATAATTGAGGAGGAATGCTGTTTGCGAAAAAGTTATTCTCACTAAGAGAGATTTTTTTTCATTCAGAAAAAAAAAGGTTCAAATGTTTATCAATAGAAGACGTATGTACGCACTAACCACATTTGTACCTCGTCAATATTCCTCTGCGGAACTTCTAACGAATTGGTACATGTTGGAATGTGCGTGTCCGTGTTCCGAACTTAACGTGAAGCTTGTTTCTGTGTAATGCTTGTTATAGTGCTGCCATCTACCAAATAGTTTTCGAACTATGAAAAAAATATGTGGTAGATGGCACACTATAACTATATACGCACTGGGAATATGCAAATCAGAGTCCTATAAAATGCAGGGTGTACGATCAACACTGGCAATCGCATTACCGGCTCTTATATAAGGTTTCCATTGTGATGTTGACATTGGTGGACCATGCATTTGATGAGTTGCGTTACCTCAGTCACGAATCGCCGGTTTAAACTTTATTTATTTATCTATGGAATATTGTTGTGCCTTATTCAAAGGCCTATACGAGAGGAAGCGGTAGATTTACACAAAGATATTTGGTAATATCTGACAAGAAATCGGAGATCGTGGGGGAGTTTACAACAGCGGGGATGGGTGTTTATTCCTTTCAACTATGGTTTAAGGAAAGAAAGTACATTTAAAACAGTCTGTAGAGGCAAAAATAGGTTAACATTTTTTAGGGGTGGTCACGTCTATTGTCTATTGGAAGCATGGGAAGGCTTAGTCAGAATACCGGACGTATTGAAATTTAGATAACCATGATAATCTTATAAAGCGTGGCTAAGCCAGAGCTAAGTTGGTGAGTAGCGAGTGGGTGGAGATTAAGCTCGAGTTTAAGATCGGAAGCGGAACTAAGAGAGGATCTGCAGTAGTGAATGAAGCGGGCGTATTTATTTTGGATGGATTCAAGTTTGTCGTATTACTAGAGTTGTGTGTGTGTGTGTGGGGGGGGGGGGGGGTCCCAAACCTCAGCTGCATAAGAAAGAACGGGAGAAATATCAGTTTGGTAGCAGAGAAGTCGGACGTCACGAGTAGAATGTTTGAGGTTGCGACGAAGGAAAAACAAGTTTATTGAGCGATTTCGGCTATAGACATAATCGATATGATTATTCCAACGTAGGTCAGCCGGGATTATGACACCGATATATTTAAATTGAGAAACTTGGGATATGGTAACGGTGTTGATCGAGTATGAGAATTCGAGGGGGAGAGTTTTACGAGGAGTTCTCGTGAAAACTGTTTTAGAGAACGTTTCGGACGCAGAACAGATTGAAGCAAAACTTCAGGTCCAGAATTCTGATTTTCTTCCGTGGCGCGCACTCTATCGAAAAAGATTGTAACTAATTTTTTCTATACCAAAAAAAAAAAAATTCATCCTTCGTGAGAATTTCTTTTTTGGAAAAAAAACCGCATTCGAATGCATAAATTTCTACAAATAATCTAATTATATTAGAATTTATGAAACACCTTGTGCAACACTCACTAGAAATAATATTGAAATTTTTTTTAAATAAATTTTAATATAAAATTTATTTTTGATCTGATGACTACAATCTTTTTCTACATAAATAGTACAGCATGATGCATTGGGAATAGGGGTTGTTGCAGTCTCTCTCAATCATTAGAGTTCTCATTGTTCGACAAATAGATAGCAGCACTATATAAGCATTACACAGGAACAAACTAACTTCATTTCAGGTTCACAACACGGATACGCGCGCATTCCAACATGTACCAAATCGTGAAAAGTTCCGCAGAGGAATGTGGACGAGGTACATGTGTGGTTTAGTAGTAGTCTCAACCTTGCTGGACTGTCATAGTGAAGATCCAAATTTGAACACCGTTGACGCCGCAGTGGTGATCTGGTGAAGTTGGTTTTTCTGCGGTTTTCCAACTTGAAGCTGCGAATGCAAGCCGATATTTTATTTGAAAAACTCTTCTCCGCAGGGAGCAGGCTGACCTACAACACGATACTTACATAACATGGAAATTCAAGCACATTGACCATCTGTACTTCAAAATATTTAAGACAAATGGCAGCATCAGCAAGAACACGAAACAAGCACAATTCTTACAACATAATAGATGAACACATACACACAGAAAATACATTCCGGCACGCGTATCAATTCGTTAGAAATTCTGAGGAGGAATGTGCACGAGTTGCATTACGGCTAAGCAGAAAAAGAGTAGTGGTAAATATAAATTTTTTCTCGGGTTATGCCGTGCTTGGGCAGGGTATGGGATACCCAATTATACAGGGTATCCCATAAATTGATAAATAGTTTAAAAATTAATGAAAATTGAAAAGCACTTACAATATGTATATTTGTATGTGTTTTGCGAAAAGTTTTTCTCACGAAGGGGGATCTTTTTGGAACAGAACATAATTTAGTCAGATTATTGTCGACAGAGAGCGCTTCGCGAAAGCAAGTCACGGGATTCAACGGAATTTCATTTCTGCAATCCCTTCTGTGTCGGAAACGTTCGTACGGCTTCGGTCGGCAGTTCATGGCTGAGGTAAAACAACCTCATTACTAGTGCCTTATTCACCAATGCCAACATCACAATGAAAACCGTATGTAAATACAGTAACAGGAAAATTGAGAAATGAGCTGTTAATCGATTTGCATATTTACAGTGATTCGCTCTCTATTGACAAAAATGTAACTAAATTTTTTAATGTACTAAAAAAAAAAAATATCCCCATTCGTTAGAATAACTTTTTCCTCAGACCATATATTTCCCTAACGGGAAATGTTATAAGAAAATTGGGATGGCTAAAATTAAGTGAATGCCCCATATATTACGGGTCATATGGTCACCACCCCCTATATATACTTTTCTGGCCCGTGAGCGGCAGAAATACCACATATCTGGCCCACGTCCTGGAAAGGTTGCGCACCACTGCTTTATACATTCTGAAATAAACAACAGAGTATAGTGTTTTTTTTAAAATTTGCATTTACTTCTTGTTCCGAGGGGGACCAATGACCCGAATCGCCCTAAGGTGTGTACCACGGGTGGGGCCGCACTCAAGGTAAGGAAAATATTAATTTTAAAATGATTGCAAAAAAAAGTGGTTGTGCTTCACGGCTATGAAAATTTTCACGAATAGTACAGTATATGCTAAATATATATATATATATATATATATAACGCATTATAACATCATGTAATAAAACGAACTAGGGAGGGCAATTCGTTCCACAGAGGATCCCCGCAATTATTTTGGCAACGGGGCCAGCGTCTGGTGAGGGCCGCCCTACCCTAGGGGATCTATGTAATTTTAATTCGGAATATTTTCATTCTGATTTCTGCTTTGTTCATATCCCGTGGATTATTTAGTAAAACTTACAGATCGCGGGGGACTCCCAGACCACTTTCTGGAAACTACCGCATTAAAACAAGGAAGAGGTAACGAGAAACATTATAGAAACTAAAAAACTGTATTCAGGAAGAGTGAGTGAATAATGAGTGACTAAAGAGTATCAGATTCTGCTTAACAACTTCAATTCTTGTGTAGAAAATTTGAAGAATCGCATGAGACTAATCCCACATTCTGTATCGGAACGTTATTACGTAATTTTTAAACAGTAGTTTTATTGATTAGTAGTAATACATAATTCATTATGTATTAATTATATACATAAATTATATATGAGCCAGATTTTTTCACATTATAGTACTCCGGTTTTTATTTGTCAGTTCAAAAAATTATCCACTCTATTAAATGAAAACCATCTGGACATATAAATGAGGTAAGCAATATAACAATATGTAACACGATTTTTGTTCTTAGTTAGCAGACCACGTTTCGCAAAGAATTACGACTAAAATAGACTGAATACGGGAATATTTTGCTTTAAATTTTGTTTTTGTGGTGAGAGAAGGGATCGATATTTGTTTGAATTGTTCATTTACCATTGGGTAATTGAGTGACTGGAACATTGAAAATGACAAAAAAAAAACCTTCTCGCATGATGATAATTTCAAATACAAATACAAAAGCCACAACAGGCAATTCACCCAACGAGGTGGCTGAAAAAAAAAAGAAGTTATGCCCATAAAAAAATATGGATGTCAAATTTAACCAAAATACCCAATACAAAAGCATATACAGTCGCTCGTTACAACGACCCCACGTTTTAGCAAATATTCCATTACAACGACTGGTAGAATGAGTCCTAAATGTTTGCGCAGAACAACTATTATATATGTTTTACTTTCAATATAACGATCCTCCCAATATAACGTCTGTTTTCGACGGAACGAAGGGGGTCGTGAGATCGAGCGTCGACTTTATCACCGAAAAATATAATAATTAATAATATATATATACATAATATATAACACAAGTGCACCCATGAAAAAGATTATGGTGGTCCTATTTAAGTACGAATAACTTCTCGATTTATTCACTATGTTTATTATACTTCTTTTTAAACGCACCAATTGTGTAAGGGGTCATTCAAGTATTACGTCAGCATGGAGGGTGGGGGTGGGGTTTTCGGATTTGCTGACTTTTGATGACGGGGGGGGGGGGGTTTGCTTACGTCATCAACCACCCCTTTTTGAAGATTTGAAATATTCTAAGCTGCTGACGAAATTTTGCTGAAGGGGGGGGGGGTCAAAAATGGCTGAAAATCTGCTTACGTAATACTTGAGTAGCCCTAATTCCCTACTCCCGGAGGTAAGCTACTCCATTTATTGACAACCCTATTAGATTGAAAAACTCCCTGCGACACCAGAAGCTGGAATTGTCCTTTACTAAACGATACTGGTGTCCCCTTGGTCCCCAGCAGTTGATGGACGGTGTATTAACAACCTATGGTCCATCCTATCCATCACGTTGAAAAGTTGAAACACTTCGATCATATGCCATCCCCCCCCCCCCCGACACCTGCGTTCCTTTAAAGTTGATATATTCCAGAAATCAAGTCATTCTTCATACCTCTAATCCCATGTGCCAATAAGAGCATGCGTATCTCTTCTCTGCACTTCCCTCAACATAGTCCATGTTCCTACGTTCGTATAGTCTCCAAAACCTTACGGTATACCCTCACTGCAGGACATACCAGGCCTCTGAAAAGCGGAAGAATTGGGAGAACGCGATGAGACCTTTTTAAGGATGCAACCGGGAATTCTATTCGATTTTTGAACACCGCTGAACAGCTGAAGAAATATTCATAACTTTTAAAATATCTGTACGTTTCACACAGAAAATTAAATAAGATTTTAATAAAATTTTAAATTTAAGAAATAATGGAAATTTTTATTTGTTCTCATATTCCTTTTTTTGCTCCCAAAAAAGAATTTACAAAATATTCTCTTTGTATATCTCTTATATACTGTACATGCTCCAAATCAAAAACTCTTCGGTGAAGGTGCTCTTTTGGGTAAGCACCCATGGTTTTTTTTTTGAATTTTTCGAAATGAGTGTGGAGGATGCGATGTGTCATTTCTGCTGTAATTACAGTAAATAAAGAATGAGACCTTTAGTATGTATAGTGGTGTATGGTGGTTCAATGTAATTAGTGGAATACAAAGAACTTCACAGAAAAATCAGACTGATAAAGAAGCTTGGAATATATCTGCTTGCATGCTTAACGGATTCTTAAGTAACCGCTGAACGAAAAACCATCTTGAGCTTGCGAAAAAATAAAAATCAGTAAAAAATTAAATATCCAATGTTTTACAAAATAGACATCGCGTTCTCCATGCTCATCTCGAAAAATTCAATATTTGCCCAAAACAGCACCTTCACCAAATAATTCTTTACTTGGAGCATCTATATAAGAAATATATGGCGAATATATATTTTTTAACCTAATAGAATTTTATTTAAATCTAATTTTAGATCGAAAGACTGGGTCTTTTTAAAAGTTCATTTTCCGTCGTCGCGTAGACATTTTTCTCTCTATTCATATATTTCTATATTATATATAGACCCTTTCAGACCTTTTCGTGCCACAAATTGTTGCATTTTTCTCACTGTAGAATTTTTTATTTTTATCGCAGGGAGTTAAGCTCTGACTTAAAGAATAGCTTTAAGTTTTAAGTCAGATAAACTTAAATATAAGATTTGAGTTTGAAATATGGTAAATATATACTTTGGGGACTTTCATCAGAGGGCAGCACGGAATGTTGAACTTTCAGGGGAGTTTTTAAAACGACTTATAGGAGAAAGTGCCTCCGGAAAAAGTTAATTTATTACATAAAATTCTGGAAAAAAAATTTGTGAAAATGAATATACACTCTGCATCATCTAGCCTGAAAAAATCGAACGAAGAGAATTATTTCTTCACAAAAAAAATGTGAAAATGTGAAAAAAATAAAGATTTTCTGACCGTTTTTTTAGTATTAAAAATGCCAAAAGATTTTAAAGCTTCATAAAATGAATGTGTTCGGGTCTGAAAAGATTAAAGTATAATAGTCACAGTCTAGGGAATACAAAATATTCTCTAAATATAGAGTGAACATCTTTGAAAATTTCCAATCTAATTGCAGAAAAAAGGAATATTTTCGGCCTCAAATATATTCAGAACCGGACCACAGACCAGAATTAAACTTCTGGATAATATTCAGCAACTTTTTGATAAGGACTCAACAATAGTAATTACTATTATTATCATCATCATATCAATGACGAATGCGAAGCATAATTTTTCCAAAGTCATAAGTAATTAAACTAATTTCAAATTCCGAAGGCTTGGGCGCTAAGAAAGGCGACGTGTCCGACAGACACGAAAAATTTATCTGGAGGAGGTGGAGGCACGGTCATTAGTATTCACGCCTCGCGATCACAAATAGTAGAAGTGACACGCGCTTTCCCTTGTGATAAGCATGTAGCATTTTCATTATGTAAGCAGAGTCTCCAATAATCAGAGATAATTAATCAATAACTTAATTCGAAGCAACAGTTCTCAGATAACGATCGCGATCGCATTTGCATTAATTTTTGGCTTTTTTTTACTTGCTTGTACATCATAGACACCACTGATGGCATGCATAGATGGAGGTGTTTTTGAAAGCAAGGAACATTCCCGAAGCCGTCGAGCTTAAGGCCGGAGAGGGCGGAAGAAATTGCTCAAAATTTCTGGTGAATATATTAGCATCAGTGAAGATTTTCACATGAGAATTACTGTATTCACAGAGTTTGCACCGGTCCATTCTGATGATTCGGTTATGATGATTGATCATTCATTCTGATGATATAGACCAGTTCTTAAGCTTTTTCATCAGCAACAAAATCATATATTTGCAACCCATGACACTGTATCTTCTTCGAAATTTGTGAAACCAGTGACTCAGTAAGTGCATTTATAACAGATTGCGTGTGCACCTCATCTACTTCACCAAACCTGGCCAGATCGCTTTATTACAATTTACTGCCATTAATGGGTTGGAAATGAACGCGCTATCTATCGGTGGTGGCCTCAAGCGCGTTAGGGAAAATGTCCTATCTATATCCTTCCTCGGGTTCGAACCTGGGACCGTGACGTCAACTTTCACTGTGGTAGACCAGCATCTTACCACCACGCCACTCGGGCGTGCGGATCATCTGCAAGCTCCTGTGAATTAAATTCTGGTCGTGACCCATAGCTCGAGAATCCCCGGCTAAGTAGATTTGTACGATTCATCTCGGAAACCCTTGCGAATTAAGTCTGGGTCATAACCCATAGCTCACAAACACTTGGGTATAAGTAGATTCGTACGACCCTTCCTGGAAGACCCTATGAATATATTTAGGGTCGGATCCCATAACTCATTAGTCCCTAGATATTGGTGGATTTGAACGAACCGTCACGGAAGTCCCTGCGACTAAAATTTGGGTCGCAACCCATAGGTTAAGAATCCCTGATGCGTAGACAGTTTTAAAATGTTGATAACACCCTCAAGGGTCCTTTCTTGGCGAACGGGTGGGTGTACCTAAGGCTGGGCACACACCGGTTAGACACGATAAGACAAGCCAGCTTTAAACAAGCTCAGTAATTTTTGTTTACATTTGTTTGTTTGACGCAACGTTTCAATTTGTCTGACTAACCTGTGTGTGTTGTGCCATACAAATCAAGGTAAACAACAATGACTAAACTCGTCTAAAGCTGTCTGGTCTTGTTTTGCCCAGCCCAAGTGTATTTTTAGACACTTATAGAGAAGAATGGTCTCATCGTTCATCTTTGAGCAAAGAAAAGGTTGCTGTTCCAAGTAATTGTCTCATAAAAAAACAGCGATTACTTATAGTGACAATACTAAAGTCACACTTTTGCTTAAATATGGTGGATTGTAGTATTTATGGCTTTTGTTTCTTCAGCCAGTGAGGGCAGGAATTGTTATTTTTTTATATGCTTATTAAAGTTTCGGTGATACCCGAGTCCCCCCCCCCCCTCCTCCCCATGGCGCAAAGTGATTACATCGCTTGTGCGACAGATAATAAGAGCCTGGTGTCATTCGGTTTCCTCAACTTGGTATTCGAACTTGAAAATCCTAATGTCGGCGTTTCTGAGTCTCATTCTAAAAGTTAGAGATTAGCAGATTAATTCCAGTAACTGCAGCAAGATGATCGACTCTACAAATCCCAGAATCTCAACGATATTGTTGAATTTCGCGTGGCTCTGGGGTGCGTGAATTTATTCTATGATAACTATTTTATTCAACAAATAATGCCAATATCCTCATTTTATTTACAAGTGTATTTTACTACAGGCAGTATCTCTACAGTTTTTGCTATATTGTCACTCTATTTTTCAGTGACCACATGTCACCGTTTTGAGACATTTGCAGGGCTTGATGCGATCTGGGAAAATCAGAGAAAATGTATAACATTTGGCCAAAGTCAAAGGAAATATCCAAGTATTCGATAAAAGTCGGGAATAAGTTGTGCGAAGGGGGAAAAAACTGAAAATCAAAGAACAAATTTTGAAAGGTTAAGATATTGAATTAGATATTTTTTCCCCGGAGTTTTGGTAAGAGAAATGACGAAGCAGACTTTTTGTTGGGAAACCTGATTTGCCACTCAGTTGGGGTTTTCACTTTGTCCTTAGATGAGTTGGGTACTCTCTGTAAACAGTTTCTTCAGGGAGAAACCAGAGTCTTCTCACAGGCTGTTTCGCAATCCGTTGAGGTATTTATCATTAAAGTTGTTCAGTCTTCGGATGGTTCGGGCACCCTTAGTAGAAAGCTCTTATAGGGATGGAAACCGGTATCACCGCGTTTGCTATTTCACCTTGGGAATAAGTCGTAGTTTTGTGAAGTCGTAGCTCTAGACTAATGGCGAGTGTGTAAAACTTCTTACTAGTAGGTCTATTTCTCACCAAAACGGGGCCACAAGCTTATTCAAGAATGATGCAGAATGAAAGGCTCTCTCTAATCTGTCAAATTTGTTTTTGTGTATTTTCCGCGGAAGTGTTGCAAAAAAAAAACAAAAAAAAAAACACGATCATGAAGAAAATAAATTATTGACTTGAACCCGTTATTTTTTGGTCACTGATATTGATATTTTTCGAGTTACAGGGATATAATTCCGACTTTACAAGGATGTCATATCATCTCTTATCTGACTTCTATTACTCTTGTATGGTTCAAATTCTCTAACCTTTTAGTTCATCAATAGTAAAAAAATAATATAAGATAAGACAGGATATATAATATAATGCTGTCGGACTTGCTTATAGCGGACACGAACACTACGAATTTTTACATACAACGATGTTTTCCCGTTTCCCATGAATTTCTCATCCATGATATTTTGATTGCCTATTACTGGGGTTGCCAGATGTCCCAGTTTTTCTTTGCGCAATCAAATTTTTTAAATAGAATCATATGAAAATACAGTTTGTCCCGTTTAATGGGGGTAACGGGTAAAATCCTCTGTGCAACTAAAATTTCTCCCGTAAAGACAATGTTAAGGTTCCTCGCTTAATCGAATATTATGATTCACGCGACAACTGTAAATGCACGTTAACCACTATGTACATAATATTTTAACTGAATAAAACATTTGAAAATTGTGACAAATATATTGCCAGTTAAGACTTATAAAAAACCCGGACTTAAAATAGCTTGACGTGTCTAAGCTGTCTTCAGTACATATATTCAATTACCGTATTTTCCTGCGTATAATCCGCATGAAGTGTAATGATTGGATAGTAGACCTCTACAACGGGATACTATTCAATCATTACATTTCATGCACAGTTAGAAAAATAAAAATTTATGACAGGTGGCAAGCACTACATATAACAAACATTACACGGAAGGGTCACTACACATATATACACACATTCTAACATGTACCAATTCGTTAGAAGTTACACAGAGGAATATGGACGAGGTGCATGTCTGGTTTAGTAGTAATAGTATAATCCGCGGCGGCACATATTCCGCATGAGAAATTTCAAGGGGAAAAAAAAGCAACGTATAATCCTCGGAGGAGGATTTTTTAATCCGCACGATTAAAAAAAATAAAAAAAATAAAAACTTGCATTGTGTTTTAATAATCAATCCATTGGTACACGCTAATTAATGAAATTTATTTACGAAACCGTAGAATTATTTACACACAAAAGAAACTTTACATTTCAATCAAAAACCTTCACATTCAGACTCTTCAAAATACTCATCAGGCTGATAACCTCACTTTCTACAGATTGTCCACAGCGCGGTATATAATCCGAATTTTTCAATGTTTAACCACTTTTTAACAGATAATCCGCGGATTATACGGAGGAAAATACGGTACTTAATTTTTGTTTTTGTTCTCTGGAAAGCCAATAGAGGGCGCCGGCATTTCAATGAAAATAAAACAAAAAAAAAAATCTGCACAACTGTTATATCTCCATGAAATATCTTAAAACTGGAAAAATGGATGCGAAAAGAAAGAATTTTTGTTTGTGCAACTAATTAAAAGTTTTGTTTAAAGTTTGTTAAAAAATTTGATGCACGCCCTTTAATCCCGTATATACCGGATGTCCGACATTCATAGTCCTACTCCGATGTTTCACTCATTTTGACACCTTTGTGCAGAAGCAGTATGATAATATTTTCACAATATATTGTAAGTTTTAATAATGCACGTCAAAATGGGTTTTTAAAATGTCCCGATTTTTATTAATGGATTCCGCGTTTTGTCCCGGTTTGTAATTAGTAATTCTGGGATTTGTCTCAATTTCTCAGGTACCTCATCTGGTACCTACGTATAACGAACACCGGTTTCAGCAAAATATGCATATTACCAATTTTCGACCGATTTTCAAACACGGAATTTTTTGTCACGAATTTCTTCGTAAATCTTATCAAGATCTTCTTCAGCGTATGCCCTCACGGGCAGGGCGCTTAATGTTTTTGCTCATCAAAATTTTCTTTATCTTTCAGCAACTGATAATGTTTCATTTCCTTCCTTGGGAAACATTCCAGTAGGGCTGTTTAGGGTACTGTAAAATCTTATTATGCTTCTTTTTTCCCCTAATTTTCACTGCTAAATCTTATTTTGTTTGCAGGAAACCTCATTAAAAAAAAGAAGGGGCGGGGGAGGAATTTTTAGAGGTCATTTATTCCCAAGAATCAACCTCAAACTATCTTTAGTGCACATTTGCCGTTCTCAAGCTAGGTTCGGACGTTGGTTATACGCGTAGTGGTTTCATCGCTTGCAAATTCATTTTGAGAATGTTCAGTTGCAAAATGCTACTCGTTGCTTCAGAAATTAAAGCTATGCAGTTTGTTGGAAGCCAAAACTGGGGGAAAATAGTGAAGCATCAAAAATATTCGGGATTATTTGAAGTTCGTTATTCCCTTTTTAAATGAGACGAAAAAATTTTCGCGTCCGTGCTCTTACTAAAGGAAAAGGCGTGACGTTTTACATGCTTATTTCGCAAAAATGATTTATACGCAAAATATTCAGTCCACAAAAATATCAAGAAAAAACAAAGCAATAATTGACACATATTTCTGTTGATGTATTTATTGAACTGCGTGGGATTTTAATTATATTTTTGACCTTTATTAAAATACATGATTTTTATCTATTAATTTTAAGGATGCTCAGATTACTGAAAAATACGTATCGTGCATGTAAGAGTGTTTTATTTTGCTTAAATGCGTCATTTTTCAATCGGGTACGGATATAACAAAGGTTGCGTACAACGAATAATTTCGGTGTTTTTTGTTGCGAATTTGAGAAATGAGTAATCTAGAAACTTAGTAGAATGGGAGAAGGGCAGCATTACCATGGATTCAGTTCTACCTAGAGAGTTAAAGAACCAGGCCAGTGAGTGATCAGACGATTGACCAAGAGAGAGTTTGTAAGCACTTGAGTGAACAAAAGAGTTCTCGAGCATGTCAGTTAGCAAAAGAGTTTGCGAGCTTGTCAGTGAGCAAAAAGAATAACCTAGAGCATGTGCAAGAATATGAATGATCAAAAAAGTGAGGGACCTGGCCAGCGAGCGACCTAAAGTGACCTAGAGAGTGTGTGAGCATGGGATTGTTCAAGAGTGACCTAGAACGTGTGCAAATATGCGAATGGCCAAAAGAGCGACCTATAGAGCGAGGGAATCAGGTTGTGAGTGATCCAAAAAGTGAGCTAGAGCGTGTGCAAGCATGTGAATGCTCAAAACAGCGTGCAAGCAAGTGAGTGTCCAAAACAGTGTGCAAGAATGTGAATGACCAAAAGAGTGGCCTAGTGTGCGATCATGAGAGTGACCACAATACTACCCAAGAAAGTATGTGAGTGACCCAAAGAGTGACTTAGAGGCACAGACGTATTTACTGTGGTGGGAGCTAAGCGGATTATATCAATGGAGGCAAATTCGAGGAATGAGTTGTCAAGAGAATTAGACTGGAATGGGAGAAGGGCGGCAAAATTGATATAGCTCTCAGGTGACAAAACCCCAAATCCGCCTCTTATGGTTAGTTAGTAGCTTAGTTAAACTATAAAAGTATCAAAAATGTGTTCTGCTTACTCAAGTTTTCATCAGCAAATGAGCCCACTTCTATTGAATTTACATCAACCACTCCACGGCGGTACTTTCGAAATCACTCTCGCGTAAAGAAATACACTTATCAAATGGGGGGCTAGAACTAAAGACTTATGGACCAGATTTCTGAAGGATGCGAAATTCTGAAAATAAAACACCAAAAGACGGAACCTAGAATTTGATACCTTTCTCGTTTCATGTCCCCATTAACCCTCAGATTGATCTCGAACCTGATACCCTCGCTTTTAAAAGAACTGGTAGAGCACCCACAGGGGCCCAAGACATAATGCATAATCATTCATAAATAAAAAGATAGATTAATACTAATACTACCTTCCAAGAACTAGGAAGGAACTTAAAAGTCTGGTCCATGACGGCGATTAGACAGATAATAAGAATTCGGTCTTAAATATCGGGAAGGTCGGTGGCCTGAGAAACCCGACACCAAAATTTGAACATTATCTGGTCTGGTCCTACGCATCCGAAAGATTGTGAATCATAAGCACGAGGGCGATTAACTCGGGACTCGAATCGATCAATCACTTTCAGAATGAAGTCTATTAATCAATATGAGGTTTCTACCCATGAACTTTACCCATTCAATTTTATGACACATAATTAGCATATTTTAATATTGAGAACTATACCGAAGGACGATCTGGATCGGGGTGCACAACCTTTATAGTCCGTGGGCCAGATATGCGATATTTCTGCCGCTCTCGGGCTAGGAACTGTCATTTTTTTTTTGAAGAATTGACCATATGACTAGTATTTTTGCCATCGCAACTTTTTTTAATTGTTTTTACAGCAAAGCTTAGTTGAATTTTTGAAATTAGGAATTAATATTATTTTCATGACTTATAAATTATATTGTTATGACTCTTTGGTAATTAATTACAGTCAAATAAATATATTCCTCCCACAAATTTGTCAAAAAATAGGCCTACAATTTTTTTTTTGACTTGCAGTGCCCCATCATTTTCCGCGTATGGTGATTTTTCAGCAATTTTAGTGATAGGTAGCAACTTTACTTGCCGTTGACAATTTTTTCTGCTACAACCTCCTGAAATCAAAATTGGCTATAAAAATTTATTTTTATTAATTAATTTATATAAAAATGCCCTCTAAAAAGAAAAAGAAAATTAATTGATTAAATAATTTGCGTCGATATCTTTACCAGGAGCATTTGAGGTATATATCAATATAATCATTGTATTAATGATTCTTTTTCAAGTTAATACAATTTAAAACAATTTTTAAAACCGTTAAAAATGAAGGTACTCATATGTATACCTCTCGAGAGAAGAGGATAAATTGCAATTTTACTTGCCATTGATAATTTCTTCGACTGTGATTGGCAACTTTATTTGCCTTTGACAATTTTTTTGGTTATACAAATACAAATACAACGCCACAACAGGCAAAATGCCCAACGAGGTGACTGAGAAAAAGATGCCCATAAAAATATGGATGTCATATATTTCAAAAATATAGCAACCCAATTAAAAGTGCAATTAACATGGTGATATGCAATTATACGGTGATATCCCATATTTTTATGAAAGAGGTATGGTCAGCCTAGGTATTTTTCATGTTGTGTGTATTGATGCTCTTCTACCTTAGGAATTTTCGCGATCTGGATGGAACCACCCCTTGGTGGGCCGCATTTGGTCCACGGGCCGGAGCTTGTGCACTCCCTGTGCACTCCTGATCTGGATTCTAGATATGAGCATGATTCACTTCGGGGCGAGTCTTCAAAAACTCTTCAGACGTTGCAGATAAACGAGACCGTTTAGTTGCCCTTTCAACTCCTAATCTTAATATGTGCTGTACGTTTATTATTATTATTTTTTTAATATTGTTTTGGTGACCGTCTGCGTCTCTCGATAAAGCGACAGTCCCGTTGAGCAACTTCCCATCAACGACGAAACGTTATACGTGATCCTAATGGTAATGTCACGTGGAAAAAGGCACGGGGTGCAATTGCACCTCGAGCTAAGTATAAGAGGGAGAGAAATGACTCAAAGCAGCTTATTAAAAAACGATTCATTCGATATATAGCAGCAGCGGTAGCCCTATAGCCATGAGACATGCCTCTATTACAAAAAAAAAAAATAAAATAAAAAAAGGCCTAGGCAGGCCGAGCCCACGATCATTAGGAAAAAAAGCCCCGTTTTTTTTTTACGATCAATGAAAGCGAATAAATTACTGTAAGCGGATGATGGAAATTAAATGAAATTCGGACAGAAGTTTTAAGGCCCTATTATATAAGGCCCCTTTAACGTGACTATGAATATAAGGCTATATTACATTTGCAGATGTTATTAGATATTTATGTGCGCCGCGAGTCTTCAACGTTCACGTGAATTGGTTTTCCGAATTTCTTAATGCTATCGTAAAAACTAGAAAAATATTTACTATATCTAATAATTATTTAGGCCTCTTTTTTATGGGATTTTAGAGGTATAACAGATGCGTTTGCCTGATAAGGGCCTTCAAATTCTGTCTTTCTAGATCGTAATATAAAGGTCATTTTATCTAATAAACGTGGTATCGAATAACGGGTACTCAATTCGGCAATTTTTTGGATTTTGATTGATTTTTATTTTCTTGAGATAATTTTGGCCTAAATTTAGGCGATTTTTGCTCAAATTCTAATATTTCTGTGAATATTTTTCTGTGCTGTTTTATTGTTAACTTTCGCTGATTATTCGTTTGCGATTTATTTTTTCACGTTAAGGATTTTTCACCTGTTTCAAATTTTAAAAGATTTTTATTTCGGCAGTTTTAAATTTTAAAATTCTTTCATTTTGCTATTTTTAAATTAAAAAATTTTTTTTTTCCAATTTTACTCTGAGCATTTTTTGTAAATTTTTATGGTTTTATATCAGTTATTTTCTCCTTTTTTTATGAGTTTTTACTATTTTTTTAGGACTAAGGCAGTTTCTTAAATATTTCTTTAAATATCTAGAAAAAGTTCACAGTTTTTCAGTATTTATATAAGTTTAGGAATTTTCTCAGCTAATGTTTGAAGAAATTAATTTCCCAACCCATGAAATAATTACCAAATTTATGTTGAAAAGTTTTACAATTTATTCTCGCCAACATTCAATTTCAAAGAAATTCGATTACGTTATTTTATGAAGCTGTTCCAATAACAAAGTTGGCTGATAGCTTCGTATAAAAAAATTATTTATTTATAAATATCAAAAAAAAAAACACTGCACCATAATTTTTTCCTAAAAAAACAAAAACTTTAATATTAAAAACTGCAAAAGTAGCATAAAATGTTGACTGAAATTGTACAACGTATACATTTTTAAAAAAAAAATTTATATATTGTATTCTTACAGTTGCGTTCTCATATCAAAATTCCAGTTATTACACAAGGTATTTTGGCATTTTCTCGTTACAAAAAAATATCTTGAACTAGAGAAAAAATTAATCAAATCCGGAATAATTTCAAATGAAATTAAATTTTCAAAATATTTCAAAACGTATTTAAATGTGAAAATTTTATTTATTTTTTCCTACAATGTATATATACTGTGTGTGCATTACTATTTTGCATATATATACGTACATGAATTCGTATCAACTTCTAAATTATTTTGAAACTTTAGTTTGCGTTATTTATTTTGCATTCGAGGTATATGGGTAATTTAAAATTAAATTTTTATAAATTTTTCCAAATGTCTCGAAAATTCTGTGAATATATATTATGAAAAAATTCAATGTATTGAAATAAAATTTCGAATGAGATCATACAAAAGTTTGCAGCTGATATTCATCTCGAATAAATCAAAGTCCATTAGGTATTGAAATTAAAATTTTATTATAAAGCATCACTCACCAATTTCAACATTTTCTGTAATTTTAAATAACTTTTTGAGTTCTTTTATGCGTTTTTAATTGGGAAAAAACTCGAGAAAAATTAAAATTTTACCTTAAACAAAAAAATAGGCTGAAATCTCTCCCCTCATACCTTTAAGGGGAAGGTATGGTATGAGGGCTCTCATACCTTTCAACATGGTCAAACAGGAGGTTTATAACCTATGCTCCAATAGAAATATCATTAACAATATTATTTTACCACTGCTTTATTTCATGTTCAGCACATGTATTTTCGATTGTGTATGTTATGTTATGCCAACGCAATATTTTACATATCTCTAATACTTCTTTTTGACAATTTTTAAACATTTACCCTTTATAGTCCACCATGTATATTTGAGTGTACATGGTAAAAAAAAACAACTTATATCTATATATACATGTATATATACATTTTTTCCCCTATTTTTGGTATTTTAGAGAGTACGTCTTTTACTGTCATTTCAATGGCTATATGAGTACAATACTTTTTTTAAAATATAAAACGAGTTGATTCCTTATTGGTGTCATTTTTTGAGCGCTGCTGAAATTTTACGTGGTCAAAGATTTATAAAATCGCACCGGATTGAGGGAATCGAAGATAAAATTGAAGGTAAAACTATTCAACTGTGTCAAGTAAGATTTTATCTGCTTATAGATAATATTAAAATAAACGGAACGTGTATATTTGACCCTTAATTAATCACTTTAGCTAATTTAAAAGTTCACTCTAACCAATTAATTTGCTAGGCAGATGTAATGTGTGTGTGTGTTTCAATTAGAAATATGCTAACGGCACCTATTTGCATCCGTATTTTCTGAAATAATTTTTTTTAATACGTTTTTATGAGGGGGAGGGTGAACCATAGAGGGTTGGGAAAATTTTTTATAAAATCTTAAAAAAATAGTACAAAATCAGTACAAATGAATAAAAATTGATTCGAAATAAAGAAAAGTGTTTAGTTGATCAAATGAGGCAAAATATTTGAGAACCATTCAAAAATATTTGATACATGACGAAAATATTTTAATTTTTTTGAAAATTTGAATTTTAAGTTTAATTTAAAATGAGATTTAGTCAATGGAACTTAAATATTTGGTATCATTTGATGAACTAAACTGTTTTCTTTAAATTTTGAATCAATTTTTCGTTGAATCACATTGATGTCACGCCATGTTATTATGCACACAAGATTTTAATAATGAATTTTTTCCCCTTGTTTGAAAATTTGCAAAAAATGAAAATAAATATATGTATTATAAATGTGTAATAAATTGTACTACTAGTAGCATAGATTATACAATCGAAAATATGTAGGCGAAATTCGAAATAAAACAGTGATCGAATAATATTTCATTGTATTTCCACCACAGTCTAGTTTTTGAGACTTATTGACCGTGTTCAAAGGAAAAACTAATTTTTTTTAATTTTTTGGATAAAATCAAGGTAAAAAGTCTTCCTTCCTTTACAGGTCTGGGTCTCTAATAACAGTTGGGATACGGTTATCTTCTTCCATCCATTCATTTCGAATCAGCTCTAAAGTATACACCCCGATAGCTAAACATGACCGTGGAGTGGCAGTCACAAAAAAATGACATAAGTCGAAGTAAAAGAAATGATGGAGATAAGAATTTCCCCCAATGTGGGAGGCTTCACGGGTACTTAGGCCTCGAACTAATTGGCCTCTCTCTCTATTACCCTTCCGCTTCATCTTAGTAAATGATGAACAGAATTCATTATCGAGACAATTCGACAGTCAATTAATCAAGCCTTGGAAAAAGGGGGAAAAAACACAACATCCCAATGAAGACGATGGAGAGAAATTCGATATCCTCTAAGGAAAAAAAAAAAATAGTAAAATAAACCCCTGAGATATATACAAGGAGGTAAAAAAAAAAAATTATGTGACGCTTTTGTGGCTTGGGCCATTGTCTTTTTTTTTTCATTATTTAAAGTGAATAATAAGAAGAAGCCTCTCCATCCTCATCTTGTCAAAACCGTTTTTGCTCCATCTCCTGTGAGAATTTTTCCCAGTTGATGAATAAAGGTTAAATTTATAATTAATTAAAGCCGTGGCTGCCACTTTTTATGATGGGAAATTCGTGACCATGTTTCTGTTATAACGATTTACGTCTAAAGCGGTCTTTTTCTTTCGGGGATGAAAAAAAAAAATAAACCAAACAAAAAAGAATCTTGTCTTTTCTTTCTTTTGGTGGATGAAATCGATTAGCAAAGGGGTGGAATTTGTTTTCTTTGATGAGACTTTTCTCCTAAATAAAAAAAGAGAGAGATATTGACGTCTTATAAATATTAGACAGGATTGTGAAAAATAATAATTAATATATTGATAGGCCCTATGGCCGCGTTTTGTGTTTCTAAACGCTTCCTGAAATAACTAAGAATTTCTGTAAGTTTTCTTCTTTAATTATAATCAATTCTTATTGTTGTTGTTTATATTTGAGGATGACCACTACTGATCATTTGTTTCACCGGTCAGTGAAGCAGTTTTTCATGTCATAAACTATTTATTTCGTTCTGGATAACAGCCTAACGTCTGTTACGGGATTTAATGTTTTGCATTTAGCGTTGTATTTTGTGCCTCGGAGTTGGAGGAGACGTATAATTGATGGCATTGATGCTAATTTTTGATTGATAACTCTGATTCGTAACTTTTTTTACGTTTGGGAATCAGAATTGATTTTTGAACATATTGCGGCACCCTTTGCCTGATCCGTAAGTGCTTAATAGGTGCAAAAAAAAAAAAAGAAGATTGGAATGATTGTGGTAAAAATGAAATTTAAATTTTTTGCTACTTGATAAAAAGAAATACCTCGTGACTTTCAGAGAACACATGGTGTCCTAAATGCACAGTCCTGCTAATGCACAGAATCTGAGAATGAAAAGAAAGAATGTCTTAAACCAGGCATCTTTAACATGTTTCTCGAGAGCACCACTGTGCTCACTCAAGCTGCTAAGAGTGCTCAATGCGTGTGTCTAATTTTGTTCTCGTAAATGACGAAAGAAAAAACAAATTGCTCGAGATCTCAATTAGAAACACTCCCAAAAATTAGTATTATGCTGATTTTTACACTTAGCGCTGCCATTTGAAAATGAAAAAAAAGTTATCTTTCTTTTCGTGGATGAAATCGATTAATTAAGTGGAATTTATTTCCTTAGATGAGACTTTTTCCTAAATAAAAGAGAGAAATTGACGTCTTATACATATTAGACGGATTGAGAAAAATAATAATTAATATATTGATAGGCCCTATATCGCCACGATTTGTGTTTGTAAAACACTTATTGAAATAATTCTAAGAATTTCTATAAGTTTTTTTAAATTGTAATCAATTCTTTTATTGTTAATATTTGTGGATGACCACTAGTGTTCATTTGTTTTACAGGTCAGTAAAGCAGTTAATCATGTCATGAATGATTTTCTTCTTTCTGAATAACAGTCTGAGGCCTGTTACGGGGTTTAATAGTTTATGTTTAACGTTATATTTTGTGCCTCGGAGGTGTGGGAGCCGTATAATTAATTGCGTTGATGATAATTTTTGATTGATATTTGTTTAATTTTTTCACGTTTGGGAATCAGAATTTATTTTTGAACATTCAGAATTGATTTTGTCGTTGCCGTGAAAGACGGGAAAGTATTGCTCGGAATCTCAATCAAAACCCAGAAATTGTATTACTCCGATTTGGGTATTTGTAGCGGATTCGTATATTTAGAGTTGCCATGTGCGTACTCTTCTCCTAACGATTGTCACCTACAGTGCTCGTGACTGAAAACAGTTTAGACACTCTAGTCTTACAGTGATGTGTTTTTGGTGAAGTCTGAAACTTTAACCATTGTCGTACACTCATCGGCGTGTTATGTAGCAGGCTTTATTTACCATCGCTGAATTTTATTTATGCTCTCTGCATTTGATGTGGTTCTCTCATATTCTATCACCATAACCATTGAGCTTGTCCGCTTTTCGTTATGCTCATCATGTATTTCATTCGTCTAAAATGTTCATTCTACTCGTGTGCATGAAACGGTAACAGAAATCACGAGTTTCACTTGAAGATTAAAGGCATCATTCACAATTGAATTCAATGCCATTTAATGCGTTGAGTGATGCAAGGACTCTCAACTTTCTTATGTTGATTGGCACAGGGATCCAAAGCATTCTTGCACTGATTACCACGATTACACTCGGAATTTCTCCGTTTATTAGCGTGAGCAGAACTCACAGCCTTAAGCGTGCCATCAAAGAATTCGTGCCATCTACTGCGCATCCAAAGCATAAATCGGAAATTAATTTCTTGCGTTGAGTAGCGTGAAGACTCACATTCCTCTTGTGTTGATTAGAGTGAGGGTTCACAACCTTCTTGTGTTGATTAGAGTGAGGACTCACAGCCCTGTTGTGCTGATTGGCATCACTATCAAAACTTCATGTACAACGACTACAGAGAGAGTACTTAGAATTTTCTCATTATTCTTTCTTGTCAAGTGTCTAGAGAATCCTACATCGAAAACAATTCGGACTCGCTCGAAGATCTATTCATCCCATGATTTCCTTTTACTGAACGTACCATCCAAGGATTCACGCCATCTACTGCACACTTCCAAGACATCGCTTAACAATTAATTTCCCCCATCGTTTTTAAAATGATGTTTTCCATTTCATCATCATTTGAGAGAAATCGGTCCAACTTGCCACACTCTTCATTTTAATTCCAGAGAACCGAGAGCTCTCTAAGCAATACCTACAGAAAGTTATCTCCCTTACGAATGGTTACAGATTTATTTTATTTTTGATCAGGCAAGAAAAAAACACTGATTAATAAACCCAAATTCATTACCACTCGAAACCTCCATTTATTTCATTGAAATATCTGATATTTATATTAATAAACAAATCAATCATTGATTCTGTAATTATTTTTTATACGATTACATGACAAACGTCCCTCCTTTCCAGACTTCGTAATCCCTCACGGTTTGCTCTTTACTAACATTGCTATGGCATGGGTAACCACTGGGACATGGGAGGAAAGGGGCCATGGGTCATGTGTATGTCGTGTTCAAATTCATAGGCGTGTTTTCGGGCTATTAAGATATCTTTTATATAAGCTCGGCCATAATTAAACGTTCGTTTCTTATCTCGTGTATGACAGTGGACAATTCATAAAATATTACTCGTGCCTGCTTGCCTTTTTTATACGCAGTCGTACATGAACCTGTTTTTTCTCTATATAATATAACTACTGCGGTCATTTTTTTTTTCTCCCTCTCTTGCATTTTAACCCTTTCCGTATTATAATCGATGTCCGTCCAGAAGCGAGTTACGCCTTTTACATCTCCAATATTGTGGAGTTTCGAGTTGTGACGGGGTGATTGTATCATGTATATTAACAATACCAAAAAAATTTTCTTTTCCTCCTTCATGCCTGAGAAATTGGTTCACACCATCATCAAATTTCGAACTGTGCCCTCTGTATTAAATGAATATTAAAAAAAAATGGTGGCAAAATAAATATAAGGCAACTAACTATGCCAAAGCATTTCGATATTATTTATTATTATTATTATTTTGTTAATGCTGAAGCTATAGAAATAGGATTTGAAACGACTCCTGGTGGTTGACGCCCATCCCCGAGGGGAATTGGCTTGTCCAATCTTTTCACTCTCATTTCGAATTATTATTATTATAATTTTTTTCCCCGCTCCTGTTATGATTGTTATTATTGTTTGTTGATATTATTATTTATTATTAAAATTTTCTATTCCTATGTATATAACCATTATTCTAGTAGTTCCCATATCTCTGTCTGTGAGCAAAATTTTGGTTAAGATATCAATAAGTGCCTTCGAAGAATACGCAGTTGGATTTTTCTACTAAAAAAAAAATATACATACATATGAATATATATATATATATATATATATATATATATATATTAGTATTAAATAGGACTGAGAAATATTTCATCCAAAAATATTTACATCAATTATGAGTTTTAAAGTTCAGGCACATATTTGTTGATTTTTTTTTTCTATTTCGAATGATACGTTGATGATTACGTTGAAGTTAATACAGGGTGGTTATAAATAAACTGACACTACCCAGACGTATGCAGACGTATGTAGCGCCCATTCTAATGGAGGTGTTTTCATGAAACTTGGGATATAGGATATATAGACCATGAAGGGAAAGAAAGATTCAATAAAAACACATAGTTCAATTTTTGACCACCAGGGGAAAAAGTTACACTTTTTTATAGCAGTTATATTTTTCTCATGATCCAAATGACGTATATACCAAGTTTAAATGGAGTAGCTCCACCACAACGGGCGCTGCATAGATCGGAGTAATATAATTTCTTTAAAAACGTGATCCTCAAGTTCAACGTATCCCCAAGGAATCAGCACGATTCATCCAGATAATTTGTTAATGTTAGTAAATGTCCATGCCCAAACCGGGATACGAACCCAGACCAGCACAGTTAAAGACTACCCCCCCCCCCAAAATACTCGACTGCCAGGTGGCAATGTCAGTGTAATTCAGCTAACATTACTAAGTTGAATTAATCATATAGTCGTCAAAAATTGAACTACTTTTAAATTAAATTTTTCTTTCCCCATGGCCCATATATCCTATATACCAAGTTTCATCAAATACGTCCATCCGAATGGGGGCTACATACGTCTGAGTTGTGTCAGTTTATTTATAATCACCCTGTATTAACATAATGACCTCCCAGTGAAGTTCGTTTACTCATTTGGCACTTTTTTTCGCTGTATGTCTGATTATCAGGGTATAAAACTACTAAACTGAGTTTATAGCCATACTCGGGATAATCCGACTTTCAAAATTCAAAATAGCTTTATTTTCTGTTTGAACTTGAAAAATTGTTATTCCAAGTTTAGATTCATACCGTTCTACTAACATTATTCGGACCGCCGCTTCAATAGCCATTAAAAAAATGTGTCTGGGCTAATTTTCATAACTGACTCGTATCCAAAAAAAGCCGATTTCTGTCACTTTTAACGATAGTCATGGTACCTCAACGAATATCTCCGATTCGTTACGACATAATCAAATCAAATTTCATGAAATGACTGCAATTTTTTAGGATTAGTGGCACACGAGAAATGAATTGACTTTCTTGACACTCCCGTAATGTGCGTAATTCTAGAATCGAAAAATTAAACTTATTTTTTAATTTACTTTTTCCATAGATAATTAATTACGGGCCGATTTTTCACGCCCGTCCTAAAGAGAAACACTAGAATATGCTCATTCTACTTGGGCGCATGGAACGGTAACAGAAATAAGAGTTTCTCTTAAAGATTAAAGACACCATTCACGCTCGAGTTCAATGGCACTGAATACGTTGAGTGATGCGAGGACTCAAAACGTTCTTGTATATTGATTGGCGTCGGGATTCAAAGCCTTCTATAATATAGCACTGATTGCCATGATTACATTCAGTATTCTTGCGTTTATTAGCGCGAACAGAAATCACAGCCTTGAACGTACCATCCAAGGATTCGCGCCATCTACTGCACTTCCGGAGTATAAATCGGCAATTAACTTCTCGTGCTTAATAGCGTGAAGACTACATTCTTGTGCTGATTAGCACGGGGATTCACAACGTTGTCGCGTTGATCAGCACGAAGACTCACCACTCTCTTGCGTTGATTAGAGCTAGGACTCACAACCATCTTGTGTTGATTGGAGTGAGGACTAACAACTCACTTGTGTTGACTAGCACGTGGACTCATAAACCTGTTGTGATGATTGGCATCATGATAAAAACTCCATAGACAACGACCGAGTTGAACGGCAAAACTTTTCTTTTGGGTTTTTGGCCATGATTTTCTCAAAACGCACCGCTGTGAGCCGCTTTATTTCAATAACTATGAGGGGAAAAAATGTGTGGGCTAATTTTCATATCTAACTCGTATCCGAAAAAGGTTGATTTCGGTTACTTTTAACGATATTCATGGTACTTCAACGAATATCCCCGATTCGTTACACCATAATCAAATCAAATTTCATGAAATGACTTTGCTTTGCAATTTTTTTGGATTGATGGCACACGGGAAGTGAATACACTTTCTTGACACTCCCCAATGTGCGTAATTCTAGAATCGAAAAATAAAACCGTTTTTCTGTTTTCATAGATAATTAATTACGACCTCATTTTTCACGCCCGTCTTAAGTAAAAACTAGGATAAGAATACGATAAATAAATATGAGATACAGAGAAAGGCGTTATAAGCGGGTTTAAAAGAACGATTTATCAAAGACCAACAGGGTGCGATTTTTAGCGGCTCTCAGCATTAGTTTACTTTTTCAACCACCGTAATGGCCGTAAAATGCTGACTACTAAGGCTATTGCGTTGACCATCTTCCCTAGGAACGTGATTCGCCCTTTAAAATGGTCTAATTTCTTGGTATCACGATTCATTTACTTTTTCTTTCCTCTTTTTTTGGCCTCCCTCATCTTGGGTTCGATTCGAATAATGGTTGCTGCCCTCCGCTGCACCCTTTGAGTGTAAATTGTGTGTGTGTGTTTATTCGGACTATATTATTTTTCAGGGTTTGGTTCTCGTCCTGAATATTTCAGTGTTTGTACGTGTGAACGCATGTGTGTGTGTGGTATAAAAATTAGAGGGAGGCACAGTTGCTTGCTTAAGCTGTAAACTCTGTGAACTGCTCGGCTTACAATAATTATTATCATTATCACTGACAGCATTCGTGGAATTCTGATGAGGTCGAATTTAGACAACAAGTTTGATACATCCTCAAAGAGGCATTATATCCTCTTTTTTTTTTTAGCTAGTACAAGTAAATTTCAATGTTTGAACATGAATTATGAACGCGTGTTTTCGTTTTGAAAATTTTGAAACTCACTAGAGGTTAGCGTATTTGAATTTCTTTGATGAGTGTATGTCCATGATGTCAGTAAAAGTAATCAAAATATTTAGATGATTGAGGGTGGGTTAACCCTCAATTTTTTGGTTGTGAGTACCGTTTCTGATCACCATTATCATAAGAAAAACATCATATGGCAGTCCTGACTGGGGCCGAAATCGAATCAGTATAATAGCAATGCTTGATTGCAATTGAAAAAATATTCGATTGGAGGTTGGTGTGCGTGTCCATCAATAACTAACGAATACGAAATCGGGCACGACTGAATGAATGAACGCCAGAACTTTGCCACCTGACTTATCTCGTTAGCGAGATCTCTCCCAGCCCAACTTCGAGGCAGATTCCGGAACACTTTATTTTGAGCAAAAAAAAGAAAATGAAAAAAGATTAACAAATATATACTAAATTTTTGCAATTTATTTTCCCGGGTAATTGGGTACACGCTATTCACAGATTTTGTAGTCATAACAGACGAGATGGGGTTGAGAGTTATTGGTGAAAGTTCCGGGGTTCGTCAATGAAGTCGTCAATTTCACCTACAGCCATTGGATACAGCAGGACGATATATGCGAAATTTTTACCTTATTTTGCAGTATATTCAATGACTATAGGTGAAATGGACTTCAGTGACGTCACGAGATTCGCGTGGAGGCTTTCCGCTACAGACGGTGTTGCCAATGCCATCCCATCTGCTATCTTACACTTATTATATCATATACAAGGATACAACAAACAAACAAAACGGAAATATCATTGTATAGTAAAAATAAAATATCCGTCAGAGCGAGTCATCTCGCTTAAGATGCCTTCATATACAGGGGCTTATATATATATGCAAGGGCTCTAATCTCGCTTAACAATTTGTTGGTGAGCAAATAGATTTGATTGGTCTTGTTAACGTGTGAGCTAGAAGCCAGCATCAGTTTTATTGGGTTGAGTTCACTCACTCCAGAATTTAGAATCAGAATCAGAACTAAAATCAGAATTTCAAGCATTTCATGTACACTTTATGTACATATAATTGGAGGCCCAGAGATTTCGCTTAAAATAGCGTTTCTCAACCTACGGTCCGCGGACCAGGGCGACGGCACGAGTAGCCGGCAGGCAGACTCGATAATTTAATTCTTACTGAATGAAAAATTATTCAATCGTTGTGACTTATATTAATAATATCAATCACTATTCATCATCATCACTATTCATCATCGAGGAAAATGCGAGAAATTACTATCGCAAATACGGCACGGGATATCAGAAAATTGAATTTTTTTGGCAAAATTTAGTAATTACTTCTAAAATCGCTGAAGGGTGGGAGAAATACATTGCTGCTACACAAATCACAGTAAACATAATTTATTCCACAAAAAAAGTATTCAAATGGTCAGATGACCATATTTTATGCTGTAAACTGGGATTTTAAATAGGGTAAAATACGGGACATAAACAATTGTCATCAAAAATGTTGCAGGAAGTATAGACGCAATCACTAATTTTTTTATTAAAATTGCTAAAAAAAAACAGGAAAAAGCGTAAAACATAATAATTTATATACTGCATTATGAAAACGCTGTGTATATTCATGATTTTAGTAAATGTTGAAAATTCAATTAAAAACATCGTTGAAAAAATAGGCTAAATGTACAAAAAAAATATCGCAACACCCAAAATTACAGGAATGTCCCGTACGTAATACAGAACATAAGTGGTCCTTAAATTTGTTTCAGAAATTTTCCTGGTCTACCAGTTTAGAAAGATTAAGAAACGCTGGCTTATAAAAGAAGAACATACGGGGGGGGGGGGGGGGGGGTTATTCCTTAATTCCCCCTTGGCCGCCTTTACTGGCGAACCGTTGATCCTAGGGGGCCGTTAAAGTATTACGTAAGCAAATTTTCAGCCATTTTTGACCCCCCCTCCCCCCCTCTTGTCAGCAAAAGTCAACAAAACGCTGACCTCCTGCCCCCCCCCCCCTCCTTGTCAGCAAAATTTCGTCATCAGCTCTTCCCGTCTGAATCCTAACTCATATTTTCATAAGGGGTGGTTGATGACGTAAGCATTAGCCAAAGCCCCCTCCCCCCCTTGTCATCAAAAGTCAGCAAATCGCAAACCCCCTCTCCCCCATCGATGATGACGTAATACTTGAACGGCCCCTAGAGAAATAATTTCAACCCGAAAAAGTATCTACATAACGAATAGAATTCAGATACGTCATTCATGTTGCAAAAATTAGAAAAGTTATTAAAATGTAAAAATCTTGCCTTTTTTATACGGAAATATCACCCTGTGCTCAAATCCCAATTAGAAAGTTATTGCCCTATCTCTCTTGATGCCAACAAAAAACTTCCGCGTTTCTAACGCTATTTCTAACTGCGTTTTTGACCATATGGTATTCGTATAAAAAGTTAATTTTTAATATTTATTTAAAAAACTATAGGGGGTCATTTAAGTATTACGTCAGCATCGATGGGAGGGAGGAAGTTTAGGATTTGCTGAATTTGATGACGGGGGCAGAGGGAGATTGAATGATGCACCTTTATAAAAATATAAAATATTCTTAATGACATTTTACTCAGTGTGCCGAAAACGAGAAAAACCTTCCGCTCGTTTAGAACACCTGAGAATTAACATTTTTCCTATTGATAAGTCCTCTATAGAGGCACTTTAGTGATCCCTAAATGTTCCGCGGATCCTTAAAGTTATCTCGAAATGTGTCCGAGTCGCTCAAGTGCTCTGTAACTGTGCCGCGCATCATCACTCAAGTTATCCCTAACTATGCCGGGGATCACTTAAGTAATCTGTGAATGTACCGGGTAACTTGAGTGATGTATAACTGCACTGGGAGCCGCTTAAATGCCCCTGAAACTGTGCCATGTCTCTCTCTCAAGGGATCTCTAAATGTGAAACGGACCGCTTAAGTGTTCTGGAATTGTGTCGCGGGTCACTTAAATGATCTGTGAATGTGCCACCGGCCTACTTGTGACCTGAAAATGTACCACAGGCCGCTTAAATGCTCTGAAATTGTGCCACGGGTCACTTAAGCGATCTGTAAATGCACCGCTTAGTGCATTTTTACAAAAATTAAGTTTGAGGTGGCAAGCCACATAAGATAACCCCGAGGGTCACATTTTGTCTGCGAGTCGCGGGTTAGCATACTGGCTTAGAGCAGTGTTTCCCAAAGTGGGAAATATCGCCCCCTGGTGGGCCATAGAAGCTACGGGTATATCATAGGATCACATGGGTACGCTTAAGTTGGGGGCGATGCGAGAAAAACATTTCTGAAGGAGGGGGGCGATGGAATAAACAGTGTGGGGGAACTATGGCTTAGAGCAATGATGCCCAACGTGGGCGTTAACGACCCCTGGGGGCGATGGAATGTTCCAGGGGGGCGGGAAAAGCTACGGGTATAACATGATTCTATAGATTAGATTGCGTTGGGGGGCGATGGAAGAAAAAATTTCTGATGAAGGGGGCGATGTGTGTGTGGGACAAAAAAAGTTGGGAAACTATGGCTTAGAGGGTGGGTCGCAATGAATTTTTTCCAAAAGAAATTTTGAGTTCTTAACCTTCCAATAGCATCAAAATTAACAGAAATCGATTATAGTAACATATAAAGGTATTAGAGAGAGATAGATGGCGTTTTCTCAGCCCAAGATATAAAGAAAACATTTTATTATCCTGAAGTTAAGAGAGGCTACTACTGTCTCTACTTCAGTGCCTCACGCCACAGTGCGTGAAATAAGGAAGACAGGATCGTGTCTCTAGTGGTGTAGATAGTAGCATGCTTGCCTGGTGTGCAAGAGGGCCTGGGTTCGAGTCTCGAAGGAGACAAGATGACTTTTCTTCGGAAGTTCACCAGATTTGGAAGTCGATGTTCATGTCCGCCTCATGCGCGTCAGCTGTTCCTGATTTTAGGACATTGATCATATTATTTCATAGGTAATTTATGAGTTTGAATAGAAGAATTTTCTTGCCCTAAAGTGTGTGTGTGTGTGTGTTTTTATCAAAGGCACAAATTTCACCAATTGACGCTTTTTTGATTGTGGGATGAGCCATAATTTTTTCCCCCCCATTTCCAGTGATTTGCTTTCACGCAGCGTCTTCTATCGATCAAAATTTTAAATACTTTTTTCTGTATCAAAAATATCCCAAGTCGTGAGAATAACCTTTTTTTGCATACCGCATATACCAATTCTTTTGAAAATTTTAATTTTAAATTATTTTTTTTATTTTAATCAATTTTTTTTTAAAAATATCTTTTAACAATTTCACAAATTTTTAAATTATTTAAAATTTTTTGAAATATTGGGAATTACTGATTTATCTTGCGAATCGAGATTTAGGAGCTCGGTGTTCGCAAATGTGTCAGCTGTTTTTAAAGTTAGGACATCGATTAGAATGGTGCATAAATATTTTGTCAGTTTGAGTAGAACAAATTTATATCCTTAACACAAATTTTACCAATTAACACTTTCCTGATTTTGATCGTTGCATTATCACAGAAATTTCCAGAATTAGTTTCCTAGTACGTTGTCACAGAAATTTTCAGAGCGGGGCAGGAGTTTCGTAATAACAAAAATATTAAAAAACAGGGTACAGTTCCCATCATTAGAGAAATTTTCAAAACAGGATGCTTGACTGTTATGAAATTTTTAATATAGGGCACAGTTTCTTTTTATCACAGATATTTCCATAAATGAAAAATGGTTCCGTAATCACAGAAATTTCCAGCTTTGTACACAATTTAAAAATCACAAAAATTTTCAGAATTAGTTCCGTAAAAAGCATAAATTTTAAAAATGGGGGGACACAACTCAGTAATCACGGAAATTTTCAGAATAACTTCCGTAATCATAGAAATTTCTAGCAGAGGACACATTTTCCTTTTATCGTAGAAATTTCCAGCGCATAGAACCATGCCCCCCCCCCCCACAAAGGTGGGGTTGACAGGACTCCAGCCTGGGGACCCGGGATGATCCTTATTTTTCACTCTGCAATTTCACCATAGAGTCGCCAGTGAAGAAGCTGGCTTGGAGGGGCGGCCGCCAACGATCCCAGCCTATGGGGGCCCTGCTTCCGGATGCGGTGCCATGAATAAGGTCCTCACATTGAAATGAAATGAGCGACGGCATTTCCACTAGCATTCAAGTGTCATCAACGCTTGACAAATCATACTTGAAAAATGATTATAGGCTCGATTATCCTTATATTCACGACATGTGTCTATATTTTGTATACAGGGTGATTTCATAACTATATATAGAGCTCAGATACGTCATTCATGTTACAAGGGGTTGTGTAGTAGGGTGGAGCGAAAAATACTTTTCTTTAAAATTCATGTTGCCTGAATGAATTGAACGGTTTCAAACTGGCTAGAATGAATTGTCTCTAAATTTCAGCCCAAAATATTGTCATCTTGAGGTTCTACACCTCAAGTGAATATTTTAGGAAGGGTCCCTGTCTTTTAGCACGGTGAAAAACTGTGCTCTGGTGGAAATATCATTAAAAATATTATTTAATGATTGATTTATTTGAAATTTTGTACTCATATTTTCGATTGTATACGTAAACCTATGCCAGTGCAAAATTTCGCATATCTCCAATACTTAATTTTCCGCAAATTTTCAAAGAATTCCATTTTGGACACCTTTTATGTAGAAGATTGAGAAGTCATTGACTCAATCTTTTTAAAATTAAGTTTTAATTTCAAAAAGTGAAAAGAAATTATTATTATTTCATTATAACCCAAAAATTTATGGGATACTCAAATCTTTCATGAACTGGACAAACATTTTATTTCAATAGACATGTTAGTTCAATTGTGACATCAATATGATTATATAAAAATTGATTCAAAATAAAGGAAACTGTTTAGTTCATTAAAGACCTGAGTCCGGTCATAAAATACTTGGAATATAATTAAAAAAATATTTTTGTCATTTTAAAATTGAATCTTAAATAATATTGAGTCAATGAAATCTCAATCTTCTCCATCATTTTATGAACACACTTGACAGTTTTCTTTATTGTGAATAAATTTTTATTCAATACATTGATGTCATGCTATTTTATCATGCGTGCTAGATGTTAAAAATGGATTTTTTTTAGTGTTAGAGATATGCAAAATTTCGCACTAGTATAGGTTGGCATATACAATCATACATATGCGTACAAAATTTGAAATAAATCAATGATTAAATAACATTTTCAATCATATTTTCACTAGAGCACAGCTTTCCACCATGCCAAAATATAACGGACCCTTTAGTGAACATTCACTTGTGGTGTGGAATCTCAAGAAAGCAATATTTTTGGCTGAAATTTGGTGAAAATTCGTTCTAGCCAGTTTTAAACCGTTTAATTGACTCAGACAATATGAATTAAAAAAAATAATTTTTCGCATAGTTATTAAAATAAAAACAAAATTAACTTTCTATACGGTCACCCTGCCCTTGAAAAATCGAATTGCAAAACTGTTGCCCTGTCTCTTATGAAGCCAACTCCACGTTTCTAAGTGCAATATTAACTGATACTTGAATTGAAAAATTGGAAAAGAACAGCAAAAACTAACGAACAGCGCTTCTTTCCCTTATTTATGCTGTTCCTTCCCAATTTTCCACCGATTTTTGTATCCAAATATTTCAGTGAATATTGAATTTTTTTAATCTCAAATACAAACTAATACACATAATTAGACCAAAAAAATACAAAAAAAAATATATATATATATGTACATATTTCAAAACACAAAACAGTAAAATATACACAAAAAACAAAAAAACCAGAAAAATAAACACACACTTTGTGACCTATAGGGATTTTGCAATCCTTCCATTACAGGTCTAGATGAGACATATACATACTTGAAGTTATTGCAATGCAACAGCGTTGGTTACTAGTATGATATTTCAGTTGGTTAATACAGTACAGCCCTTGTTAATCTTATCTGAGTAATATTCACGCGGAAATAGTGAGAGATCATATAATATGTTATTTCTCGATAAAATTCAGAATTTTCTTTTTTAAACAGTAAATGAATCTCACTGTATTATATCAGCACAATTCAAGTTTTTTATAATTGACAGAGTGTCTTTATTTGTGGAATTCGTAAAACCATGTTTTTGTTCTTAGAAACGTGGAATTTTCTTTTTTTTTTGCTAGCCTCAGGAGAGACGCTATACGGCACAGGGTGCCCGTATGGCGACCGAGTGGCGTGGTGGTGAGATGCTCGTTTGTCACCGTGAAAGTTGCTGTCACGGTCCCAGGTTCAAACCCGAGGGAGGATATGGATAAGATATTTTCCCTGACGAGCTTAAGGCGACCACCTATAGACAGCGCCTTCATTTCCAACCCGTCTCATTAATGGCAGTGAATTGATATACAGCGATATGGCCAGAGTTGATGTTTGGTGAAGTAGGGTGTCCGTATAGAAAATTATTTTTTTATTTGAATAACTATACAACCCCTTGCAACACGAAAGACATATCTGAGTTCTACATGTTATTTGGATACTTTTTCTAATTGGAAGTATGCCTCTAGGATCAACGGTTCACCAGCAAAATGCGTTAATGGGAATTAAACAATCACCCTGTATATATATGCTTTATGTATGGGAGCCATTGAACGTGATTAAGAATTTCGTTGGTGTCTCAGTAAAAAGAAATAAATAAAAAAGAACGGAGATATCTCACGTGTTGTTTGTTCATTGCCTCAATTTAAGATGACTATACATGATGAGGAGGACCGAAGAAATTTCTTTTCCGTCACTAAGAGATAAGGCGTTTTTTCTCGGGTAGACACTGACTGTTAGTGTTAGTGGCTGTGAACTTAGCTGTGGGAAACACTCGAAAAAATACTGAGCTGAATTCGTAATGAGTGTGTGCGTACGTACTTAATACATATATATCTAAACGTGTGTGTGTGTAATTTCCACTTCTTTTTTACTACACGTGAGAAGTCGAGAGCCTCTGTCTATCTACAGTGCTGAGCAAACAAGTAATGAAAGCTAGATCATGAATGAAAGAATAATAATATAATAACAACAAATTCGAAAGTAGGCAATTCTGGTTTTGGAATCAGCACGAGTGTTGAGCAAACTTGTTTCTTATAAGTTAACGATGAACAAAAAAACTAAGAGAAAAGGAAGAAAGTGGTGGTTGTGGCCTTGTAAGACGTAGGCAGTAGCACCTGGACTGTATGGTGGGTTGACTAACCATTTATGCACTCAATTATAACGCTCTCGATATATTGCAAGTTGGAATAGCTTATAGAACGCGGTGAATCGTCGAAATAATAACAATTTCTTCGATTTATTTTTTATCGGTAGTAGCCAATACGGATGATCGAGATCTATTTTAGTGAAGGTTCAATGCATTTGTTCAATTTTTAAAATTGATATTACGTCTCTTTGGCGTTTACTTTTCATTTTGGGAAATAAGTGGGGTAGTACGCAGGATTGACTTTTCGGGGAGGGGGGCGGGCACAAGGAATCTCTTCCAGAGAAATTTTGATTTACCAACCTTCAAAAAAGAACATTTAAATTAACAGAAATTGGTTAAAACAGCATATAAATATATTTTATTTCGATATTTAAATTTTTTTAATTTTTGATCGTTTATAAGGAAGCGCGAGCCGGGAAGTACGTAGGTACGTAGTAATACATCTTCATTGCTTCTTTTGGTTGCTGAGAAAGTTTTTAAATCTTCCGCATTCTGTTACCAAGTCTCACAGATTCTACCAATGCTTAACATCATTGATCTATTTCTTATAGCAGTGGTTCTCATCAGAATGCTGCTTGGACCTCTTGCCGCTCTGGAGTATTCTAATCCAACCAAGAGTGAAAATCAAATAGGGGGGGGGGGAGCCATGGCAGATGATCAAATGGGCCACATAGACCCATGGAAAAAAAAGAGACTCGAGGCATCAAAGTGAAATGTGGTGGGAAAAACTGTTACTTATATAGCATTGGTTCTTAGCTGGGTACATAGACATTTTCAGGGGTACGTGGAACCTTATTCTGTGCAAATGAAAATCACGTGTGGTGAACGCTTTGAAGGTTTCAATAACACCCTGGTCCATCGTAAGAAACTGACAACTTGTGTTTTGAGGCAAGGAAACAACTTCCACGCGTTGGTGTGAAATTAATTAAGTTTTTGTCCAGATCCATCGGCATCAGTGAGCGCATCATATTAAAAGCAAGGCTGCGCACACACAAACTTTCCAGTGGGTTTTTTTCGCTCGTGGGCTAGAAACCAGCATATATATAGGGTGACCATAACAACCGTATTTTACGGGACATTCCCGTAATTTTGGTGATAAAAACATTTTATAAAATGGCCCTTTTTTTTCAACAAGGATTGCTTGAATTTTTATTCGTAACTGAAATCAAAGATATAGATTATATCACTGACTTATGGATTATATTACGATAATTATCGCTTTATAATAATCAATTTTAGTCGTATCAATACATTCAGGTCACTTATTTGTCAAACAAATACTTTTTTTTTTGGGGGGGGGGGTTACATTTCAATTCATTGTGACTTATGGCAGCCGTCTATTTCCCGTCATTGCACGTTTTACCGCGATTTCGCAACTTTACTTGCCTTTGACAATTTTTCCTGTAAATGGCAATGTTCTGTGCTTTTGATAACTATTTCCGGCTATAATTGACAATTTTACTTGCTTTTGACAACTTTTTTGTTGATAATATGTGATGTCTTGTATGGATCCCAATTCCCATGTTTTTATCGAGACGTTAAGGTCAGCCTACGTATAAATTATATTATTACTTTTCTAACCGAACAACTTAACGGGCCACATTTGGTCTTCTCCAGTCGATGGGTAACATTGGAATAGATGTGATCGCGAATCCACCTTCCTCTAAGAAATCTTGATAATTACAGCACGATCTTTCTTCTGGCAAGGTACCATGCAAAACCCCGTGAAGGGATCTTTTCAATGGTCTTGAATGCCCACCACTGAAAATATAATAATTTTTATTATCACGGATGTGCATTAGAGAGAAGTGTTTCTCGTTATCTCTCTTGGGTCACGGTAGGCTCGTTATGTGACTAGGCCTTCCCGTGATTGATTCTCGAGAGTCCACTTCCGCCTACCATTTCGGACAAGCCTATCTCCAATATTAACTGACTGACAGGGTATGTTACAAGCATGTCATGTCTTGATAGTTTTTGCCGATGATGATGCTGATGATGGTGATGGCTATGCCTACGGGGTCCTGCTGATTCACGCACCCAATATAACAAGGCCACGCCCTATACCGGCCTATAAGAAACACAAATGGGAATTATACTTTTTTTTTGCTCACTCGATAAAGACGATGACCGACGGGCAAGAATTGATTGCAGGTTGGGGTGGCAACATCACTCGTGGAAGATGATGTTTAGAACTGATGCTGTGAGGAAAGTGGGTTGGGTAAACAGGCTCACACCTTCTTCGATGGACCTAACCCGTTGTTGCCATTCTCTTCTTTTTTTTCTCGGGTTCTTTAGTATAACCCGCAATCTCTCGCATTCGAGGAAGTACGTTAATGCATCCAGTATTGCACGATTTTTAATCCATAGATTTGGGGTTCGAGCCCCAGTATGAGTGCTCTCATAGCCAAAGAATGCGAAAGTGTTCTCATGAAAATGGATCTCATATAAAAGTGGGTCTCATTCCAACTGGACGGAATGTGGAATTAGGGCAATTTTGGGAAAAATCCAATCCATATCATTGAACACCCGTTGCGATTGACGTTTCGAGATCCATCATATCTGGGGCCATTAAGATTGGGGGGGGGGGCAGCATCAGAAGAAGAGCACCGATATGAGAAAGTTGGCATAAAGGGTGTTCCAGAAAAGACTCGTTAACTTTGAAATGGCATAACATAGAAATATTGTTAGAAAGGGAGATGAAACAATTAGAGTTCGTTTCATGGGCAGGCCTGGAATTTCAAATACACCGGATTGTGAAATTAGTTACAACCAGTGGCGTCAGAGCCACTGGTTGTAACTAGTGCTGTGGGTGCTCGAGAACCCAGTGATTTGAAGCACGGGGAAGAGCAATCACAGATTTGATTCAGAAATAAAAATATCTTGCATAGATTTCTGAATTTTTTCGCAAATATCGAGCATGAAAAAAAAAATTGTAAGGAAAACTGCCTGTTTTTTCTGCCTACGCGTGTTGAATTGTGGTGGATCCTCTGCTTTTAAAACAATTGATATGGCTTTTAGACACCGATAAAGGAGGCATTCACTCCCCCTTCACAATTTTTATTTGTGTCAAAGATTCCCTGCTTTTGCCTAAAGGATGGAGGGTATCCAAACACCATGTTTTAGCAGTGGCATCGGAACCGTGTGTGGGGGGAAGCGGGTGCTGTGGCTGTTTGAGCACCCATAGTAAGCTGAAACCTTTTACATATCGGGCAGTTATTTGTACGGTCCAACCCACACGCGTAATGGTGCTTACATCCCGGAAGGGACAGACCCCGGGTCGTGTCTGGTCTGACGGGCACCTACAAAGAGTATTTTTGGAGAGCTCACATTCTTTTTCTTTTTCTGGATTGCTTCCAGGCAAGCCTCTGCCTCAGGGTTCCTTTTACAATGAATGAAAATTCTGCATTGGTGGGGCTTCATGTTATGATGTGAACTTCCTCGAAACTTTCAGTTGTAAACACCACCATCTGAATCATCCCCCTCCTGCATAAAGGTATATAGTTACACATCAATGTGATTGTCGCTCCATCAGGCAACACCAACACAGTGCTGTATTTTAATGGTGCCCAGATGGTCGTTTGGACAGTGGAAAGATTCATAGAAGGAAGGTGCGTTTATGGACCAATTGAAAAACCTCCTCAAACAAACAAAAGCTAAGAGCCGACAAATAATTGTATTTGAAGATATGGGGCCGTTCAAGTATTACGTCATCATCGATGGGGGGAGGGGTTTCCGATTTGCGGATTTTTGATGACAAGGGGATTTTGATGATTTGCGGCGGGGGGGGGGGGAGGTTTGAATAATGCTTACGCCATCAACCACCCTTTATGAAAATATGAAATATCCTTAATGGCATCTTACTCGATGAGCCAAAAACGAGAAAAACATTTCGATAGTTTGTGGGCACCCCCTACTATTGATAAGTGCCCTACAGAGCCACTTTGGTGATCTCTAAATTTTTCGCGGATCCAAGTGATCTGGAAATGTGTCTGGGTAGCTTAAGTGCTCTAGAACTGCGCCACGCATCACTCAAGTGATTTTCTTCCGATACGTAATTGTATGTCGCGGATCACTTAAATAATCTGAGAATGTGCCGCGGGTAACTTGAGTGATGTAGAACCGCACTGGGGGCCACTTAAGTGCTGTAAAACTACGTCACATGTCACTCAAGGGATCTCTAAATATGTCACGGATCGCTTAAGTGTTCTCGAACTGTGTCCCGGGTCATTTAAGTGATCTTAAAATGTGCCATGGGCCGCTTAAATTTTCTGGAATTGTACCGCGGGACACAAGCGATCTGTAATTGTGCCGCTTAGTTCATTTTTACAAAATTAGGTTTGAGGAGGGCAGGCCGCATCAGATAACTCACAGGGCCATATTTGGTCCGCGGGTCAAGTGCCTTTATGCGATTTATCATTATATGGCTTAGAGGGTGGGTCGAAATTAACATTGAAATTAACAGAAATTGATTATAACAACATAAAGGTATTTTCTTCCGAAATTTAATTTAAAAAATATTTTTTTGCATTAAAAAAATAAATTTTTTATCGTGGGGGAGCAGGGGGGGGGGCACGAACCCCCTATGCTTTTTTAAAATTAAAAAAAAAAATGTGCAATACTTTGCATTCTATATGAACAATATGTTTTCCCTTCCAGATTTATGTTCGTCACTCAAAATTTAGTAAGTCGAGGAGCATAGCCCCACAAGGGTAGGGCTGACAGGGCTCCAGCCACGGGACCCGAGACGATTCTCATCATTTTTTGCACGCGTTCTTTTAGTGCGACTCTTAGCATCAAACTGGTAAATAGTCTGGACATTCCAGGAGCTTAGCTTTCCCCATCTGCATGTACCAGTCACATAAACGAGGTGACCGAAACACAAATGGATTTAGGGGGCACCTACGAACTCGACTGGGTTATGTGTAAACAGCAGCTTTAATAAACTGCAGCTAGTGTTGGTTGTAATGCCGTCCTAACGCATGGGTCCACCCGAGCACGGCCTGTACATTTTCCCTCCAGTGAAAAGGGAGCCTCATGAAACCAAGATCTGGTTGAAATTTTCGACAGTAAGCATGTGAATTGGAAGGCAAGCAGGGGTAAAGGGCCTCAGTAAAATTACTTTGCCCCCCGCAATGCTCTAAAGCAGTGGTTCTCAACATTTATTGACTCGCGGAGCTCCCATTTTTAGTATATAATTTTGATGGCGGAGCTTCGTGGGATTCTCTTTTATTTTTATCGAATTTACTGATTCATTTTATTTTCTTCGAGTGGCCGTGGAACGTATAGTAAATCCATATGGAGCCCCAAGCGCTCCGCGAAGCACGTGTTGAGAACCCCAGCGCCGTGACCGGCCGTTGAGACCGGCCTAGTTGGTTGAATACATAGTGTGAAAGACGTGAAAAGATCTTCAGTACAGTCGCCCCCCCCCCCGTATTCGCGGGGGTTACGTTCCGGGAGTGACTGCGAATACGGAAATCCGCGAATAACAGAAACCATAGGTTTTTTATTGTATATCTCGTTTATTGAATATCATGAGGAAAGAGCAGGGTGACGCAGAGGTAGAAGGGAATGTAAAAGAGGATGCAGCGATTGTTGGCGATGTTTTCTGAAAGAATGTTGTTGTTGTTGTAATTTTTCTGTTTGCCGTGTCTTCTTCATATCATTAAGTATGTCGGAGTATGTTGGCAAGGCTTCCTCTACTAATTTTTCTACATGTGAAGAACGTAAAATAGAGGGATTTATGTCATGAAAATAATCTATTGCTGATTTCAGCTTGCGAATCCCTTTCGCTATGTTACTTGTGGTGAACTTGTCTTCTACTTCTTTATCTCGATCTTCTTTATCTGGTACTGCTTCAGTTTCAGTAACAGTTAGCTGCATTAACTCCTCCTAGATCAACCCAATATCAAAAGAACTTTGAATAGCATGTACTAACAAGGTACCTCCTGACTTCCGAAACGAAAAAGCGTTTAAACTAATCCAGGAAAAGTGTTTTCATAGTCCAAGTTTTTTTATTGTTCGTCCAAAATACTGGGAGCTTTGGCTTATCCTTCCCTTCAACGCTCGCGAATTCGAAGATTTGAAAATGATGGTGGGCTTTATCATGTACCCATTCGCATTTGAGCAAAACAACATAGTAAGTCTATCTCTACTTGCCTTAAAACCAGGAGCTCGCTTTCTTCCTGTTGCTTAACTTCTTTGCGGCATTTTCTTCCAAAATAGTGTAGTTTCGTCAGCGTTAAACACCTGGTGAGGTGCATAACCCTTCTCTTTAATAGTTTTCTACAAATTTTTCGAAATTTTCTAGCTGCCTCCTGGTCGGCAGAGGCTGGATCGCCAGTGCTTTTTACATTGCCAATCCGAATCGTTTCTTAAACCTATGAAACAACCTTTACTTGCATAAGATTCTGATGAAATAGACGTTTCACCAGCCCTTTCCTTATGGAATAGTAAAATTTTTCGCATTTTCTGTTATAATAAATTGAAATACTTTTTTGTGTCAGTCTTGTACCCACAAAAAACAGCATTTTCTGTACGTGAAACACATGGATCCCATAGGTGCTGCAAAGTTTTGACTGCCACAGGTGCGGCTACAGCTACGACTGAACGAATTTCAGATTCCATTTTCTTGATATAACTCACCGAACATTCGTTGATTCCGTAATGGCGGACCACAGAAGGTATTGACTTCGCCAAGCAGTCAATATATCAAATTTTTCTTGTCAAGTTTTCATTTTGATTTACCTTTTCAAAGCATTATCAGTAGCAATAGAAAAATGAGCCATCCTAAACAAGCACAACTCAAATTTTGTAAATAAAACACGTGAACGATGATTGCTGAGTATTTTAGAGAAAAATTCCAATAAAGGAAAAAACCGCGAATACGGAAACCGCGAATATGGAAACCGCGAATACGGGGGTCCGACTGTATATCATCTTCATGTAAGTTCTCATTCATCCAATTTGAAGCGTTTGATTTTAGTCTTCGATTCGTTTTTGCCTCGTGTTAAAAAAAAAAAAAACTATCTTTATTAAATTTTGTACAGTACCTGGAACGAATTAAACAATTTTCCATAGAATCCTATGGGAAATCGCGTTTCGGCAAACGAACGAGAGATTTCGGAACGGTTCGGCTATTGATCCCCATTATCATGATTCCGGATTATAGGAAATGAATTAATGAATTCATACATTGTTTCTCATACTAAATACCTGTCAGAATAATCACGGATCAGCAGACGTATCATTATATCAAATAATAGTATAATTATGTCAAATATATCCAATGAAGTTGCTCACGAACACAAATGTTATTCTTCCGATATTTCAAATATTACCAGCAATTGCCTATAATTACCGGATAGATAAATATATTTTTTTATTGTGTATTTGTTATAGAAACCGAGCCTTCTCGTTATAACGAATGTATACATAAGTAAGACAATCATTTGAGAAAAAACGGTCTCTATCAGAGAGAAAAGAAACGGTCCGAGGAGACTGACCGTTGTGGGTCGGAACCTGTACCGAACTTAGTTAGTATTCAGGTCGGCTTTGGAGAAAAATCATTATATTACACAAGAGCTCCTTGGCTCTCTTTTAGGGCTCCAGAGAAAGAGAGAGAGAGAGAGAGAGGGTTGAGAAAGCAAGCGAGAGATAGACTACTTGCTGAAAGGTGATTTTAATAACTCTCTGTGAAAGTGAGAGTGAAATCTTTTTCACTTATTATTTATTTACTTTCCGTCGAACAAAACAGGTCAAGTTTCTAATTTATTAAGTGATAATGCGCTTAAGAAATGTCAGGTCTTCATAACATGCTTGCCGTTGTATGTGATATGTTTAAATGATATCCTACATTTTTAAACATCTCGGTATGCGGTTATTTTATGAGACTTATTATATTAGGTTAGACTGTATCATTGCAGGTTTTTTTTACCATGTGTAGCAATGGTATTACGTGTTGTCCAGCACGTACTGTCCACACACGCGCAAGAAAAACCTCACAATTTGCAAATTCACAAGCGAGGAATTCAAAATGGACATTTTAAATTACCGTGTTACATTTTCGTGTGAACAACATACCGATGAGTAACTTTTACGCGCGTGTGCTTGTATACGCTCAATAAATTTGTTTTACTGCGCTAAATTAGCTTGAAAATACTGCTTTTTTGCAGATTAAATTCAGTGAAGTCAATTAATCATTTACTCCTAGAAGGTCTATGGGTAAAACCCTGCTATTCATTCGAACAATAATATAATTTTAAATGGACAAGAAGAAACAAAGAGTTGAAACTGAAAAACTCATGGAACTTCACAAAACTATGAATTTTTCAAAGTTTATTTTTCAGTAACTTTATCAAGGGAAAAAAATAAATAAAAATCATGGTTTTACTCCAAAAATTAAAAAAAAAACAGTGTATTTATGTAACATTACGCACTCTTTTCCCGCCCTGTTGAGTAAGAGTAATCAGAGCAGGTGATCGCGAGTATGAGTGCGTACTCTTGGTGAATATTGTCAAATCTTTGAGTGCGTAGATTTGACAGTATTCGCAAATGCATACGCACGTACCTTCGTAGCTAGAGCACTCCTCATGCCACCACTCCTTACTTATTCCATACTGAGTCCAATCTTCATAGTAGCATACTTCACAAGCGCTGAGAAAATAGATTTATTGCAGTCAAATATGGTGAAAGAATCGTTTTTTCGATGGAGTTTTGAAAATCCTTTTCCTGTGATTTCAGGGCTTCTTTGATGCACCCCTTTCCTCTTTTTTTTATAGGCTCGATAGTTCTCTTTGCTATCTTCTCTTCCATATTCCACTTCATTTCAAATGATAGAACTCGCATCACAGTTCGTACTCTTAGCCGCCCGTGTATGTTCTTTCTCAATCGCTCATAGCCTAAGATACAGTTGAATTTTAACGTCACAATATCGTTTGGCATAAAAAATTCTTTCTAACAACTTAAACCTTAAAAGCTTCCATCAGTCTTCTATTTAGAAAAAAATTACATGCTAACAGGACAAAATCACATTTTACCCAGTAAATTGAGGTGTTATCAATAATGATGGTTTCTTGAGACCGTTCAAAATTCGCATGTTAACGTGGTTGTAACCCCCCCTTTCACTTACGCTGTTGCCAACAGAAAAAAAATGTTTACTCTTATTCATCTTTCCCCTACTTTTATGTATAACGAAATGATGCAGTGCAATAACAATACCGATGTACGCTTACTTTATAATAGGTGTTTCGTGAATAGCATCGAAAAAAAAATATTTTGGTGATTCCAAAATTAGAAAAAAAATTTAAATTATCAGGCACAACGAAAAAAAATCATCTGTGGGATTGCGGCATCTCCGTGAATTAATTTATTGTTTGATTAGTTATTGGATACCATTGTTTGTTTTTGCATACATAAATGTTGCCATGAAACTTGTCACATTTAAGTTTGCTGTTTATGACACATAGAAAGATCATACCCCCTTATAGTGTTTGTTTTGTAATTGTCTTTCTGTCTTGTTCTTTTTTGTGTTGTCATGTCCACTAAAAAATGGCAATTCTTTTTCCGAACCGAGCAAAACCTTTAGTCTACCAGCCATTGACAAATCAACTGTAAAATGAATAAATAAATAAAATGACAATTGAGAGGAACGGCTACCAGTCAATAGAACGTCAATTAATGTAATTCAAACCTCGCTACTTTTTGCACTGAAAGGAATTTATTTTCTGTCGTTTGGACAGAAATTCGTCAAGATGTCGTTGATCAAAATTCTTGATTGACGAAACTTTCTGAGAATATCTCCATAGTTCTTTCTTGGTCATTTTAGCACGTAAAAAGTAACTAAAATTTCACCACTCTAACTAACATAATTAACATTTTTATTAGGAACATGTGTAAAATTTACAAATTGTATATTTTTTGTACAATTAAAATTTTAAATATGTTTTTAGCTGTCACAGATGAATTTCTTTCTTGTTTTTACTCATAATTTTTTCTTTTTTCTTTTATTTGTGAAATCAACCTTGGAAATTTTATTCCTATCGGAAACTATTCGAGAGACAGCGCGTGTATTGTACATACAGGATCTTTATAATTAAAGTTCCACTTTGAAATGGTCATAAAAAGAAAACTACTGGACAAAATGTTATCAAACATGGGAATAGTTTACAGGAGCTCATGGGACTCAATTTTCCGGGGGGGGGGGGGAGAAACACAAGTTGGGAATGACACTGCATGCAATATTGTTAAAAGAAATAAGACATGAATACATCAGTTTAAAATGTTTTAATCGTTTCTAAAAAGTGTTACAAAGCATGTTCAATGTGGCGTGCACCATTTTCTGAAAGCAAGTTAAATCACATTACTGAGTTCTCAACAGTAGCTCTTAGCATATCAGGTGGAAGGTTGTGGACATGTCTGTGTATCGCATCCTTCTGCCGTAAGCCATGTAGCCATTGAGATTTTGTATAAGCCCATTAAACAATTTCGTTTTGAAACGATTAAAATCATTTTAAACTGACGTTTTCATGTCTTATTTCGTTTAACAATATTTCATACAACGCCATTCCCCGCTGGTGGTGAGTTTTTGAACATTTTTTTGCGGAAAATTAAATCCCATGACCTCCTGTAAACTATTATAACATTTTGTCCAGTAGTTTTCCTTTCGAGGCCATTTCAAAGTTGAACTTTAAGTATGAAGACCCTGTACATATGTATAATCACTGAAGAAGTTTCCGTAGCCTGTTTATTTGAACTGAAATACATAAAATGTATGTATCATGACATAAATTATATGAAGATTGCTTCTCATTTTTAAATCGTGTTATGGTTTGGTCTTCTTCCTTGTTAATGAAAATTATGTAAATAATATCCTTTGTAGTGATGGGCTACATCGAGTTAGTCTGTCTCAAAAAGTTTTCGTGGCGTACGAACTCCGGATCATTCGAGAATTTTTTTTTTCCGGCCCCAGCAAAGCAATCTAAAAATACTTTTCCTTTTTTGGTTCGTAACTTTTAAAAATTTATTTTTAATTTTTATTTATTTTAATGGTTTTGAATCACAATTATACAAAGGGCATTTAAAAAATTAAATTAAATTGACCTAAATAATTTAAATTTTAAAATCACTTTCTGAAGTTTTTTAATTGAATTGATTCAATATGAATTTTGGTATCTCTTGCATTCGATTCAAAATAGGAATAAATGCAAACATAGCGATGGAATATGGCTAAATGAGATAAAAATGAGCAACCTGGCACCCACAAATGTTCTACCAACTTCCTGTTCTACAAACGCCGTAGTTCCCAACGTAAAAGGCTACAAGTACCCCACCCCCTTTAAATGCGTAGGGGCTAGAGCACCTCTAGAAATAAGGAAGCTTGAAAATTCTGAATTTTTAAATGCGTGGCGGATTTGCTCAACCCCAGACACACCTAAGAGGTTTGCGCACCCATAGAAATGTGTAGGAATCTTACATATCACTAGAAATGCTAGAGACTTGCGCACCTCTAGAAATGCCCGTTAGACGTGAGTAGTCCTATAAATGCGCAAAAAGCTTGCAACCCCCCCCCCCCAATCCCCAATATTAGCTTTTGCATTATGCCGCAACAAAATACAGTGATAAATCGGCAGATAATTCGTTCCAGAATAGCGTTCGGTAACCGAAATCTTCCTTACGTGAAATGCGATTTCATATAGGTTTCTATGGAAAATCGTTTGCTTCGTTCCAGTCACTGCCCAAAATTTAAATATAAGTTTCTTTTAAAACACCAAGGAGAGAGCACTATAAAAAAGGCAAAAACAGACTGGAGGCTAAACTGAACAGCTTCAAAAATGGATAAATGAGAATTTACAGAAAGAGGAGACGCTTACGATCTTTTTATTTTACACTAATGTACACAACCAACACCAGCTTGACTCTGCCGAAGTTTGTGTTGGCACAACCCAGTCGAATTTGTAGATGTCCCATCCATTTGTATTTTGGTCATCTCATTTTTGTGTCTCATATATGCAGAGAATAAGCTTGTAGAATGCCTTAATTATTCAGTTTGATGCTAAGAGTCTTGCACTAAAATAACAGCTCCGGAAACATAGGATGAATTTCATAGGCTACATTTCCAATGAATTTTCTATTAGCTGAATCTTTCATTGTACATGAAATGATTCAAAAACTTTCAGAAAGAAATGTAGGTTCATCTGGAAAAAAAGATTCCGAGTTGGACATGAGTTAATCAGGCTCGAGGGAGCTATCGCTAAAATTCAGACTCACGACTCGGCAGTTTTATGTTAGCACGTGCATCCATATCAACGAAAATGTTCGTTAGCCGAATCGGTATTCGATAGTTAGCCGAGGCAGAAAAATCAGGAAAAAACCTTCATTAGCCAAACAATTCATAAGCCAAGGTATCACTGCATTTTGATATTTACTATTGCACCAACAAATTATCACTGACTTTATTCCCTGTACAGCCCTTTTATGGCAAATAATTCGAAAATAACGCATGGAATTATAAAATATGAATGTCCACAAATTTAAGAACATAATTTACAATCTTTTAGGCCAGTATTACACCATGAAAGTTTGATAAAAGTTTCTTTAGAAAACTTGAAATATGCAACCAATTAGTGTATCCGTTATATTCAAGCGAATGTAACACAACTAGGCTTATAGGTTATTTTTTAAAAGTTTTGAAAAAGGCTATTTTATCAAACTTTTAGTGTAATCCCGGCTATTACATCCATAAAAAAATTCGAAAATATGATTTATAGCTAGTAATATCAAAATATCCTTGATGAACGAGAAGCTACAAGAGGGATTTAAAAAAGAGAAGCGGTCATTCTTATGGACATTATTCACAATTGAAAGACGACAACTTTCTTCAAGAAATCGATTAATCACAATATCTTACAAATAAATCAATAAATTAGAAAAAGAAAAAAATTAATTTGAGAAGAAAAAAACAAAACAAAACAAGAGACTCTCCGATGTGCTGCGTACCATTAATGAGTGATTAAAGTGTTGGGGCCCAAAGAAGTGCCTCAACACCGAACCTAATAAAATTTATCCGATGGCAATAAATCTTGGTACCATTGGTTCCAAACCCTCAGTCCCGAGCAGGATTTCAATATCAATACTAACCAATGAGGAGCCACTCCTTTATCTTTGGCAATAAAAAAATAATAATAATAAAATAAATAAATGAGAACTTGTTTATTAGGCCGGCCCTTTCATGGCCTAAACTGAAGGGTTCACTCACATTAAGTAGGGCTCTTGGCTGCGTTTGCGAATTAATTATTGATCTAATGCTTGATTTCAATGGCTTTGATTGACCCGGTATAATTTGTGATAAAAATCTCTCCCGGAGAATGGGACGGACTATATCTAAAGGGCGAAACTGTGATAAGTAATTCGATCTCTCTCTCTCTCTCTTGGGCAACCTGAACTGGTTGGTCCATCCATTATACAGTACATACAGGGGGATGCAAAAGAAATGATTATTCAAAGTATTTTTATGTCTTTTAAGTTTGATAAGCGACGAAAGTTCAGTTAAATAATTAGGTAAAAAGCATCGATATGCGAAAGTGAGGTTATATAGGATAGATGGTTTTTAATCTGTTTTCATCACATCTGGACACCGTAATGATTGGTGAAGTGTAATCAGTGATTGATAGATAGATCTGAGGCGATTTTGCACGATTTCTACAGTTTTATATACAGTAGATCAGCGTTTCTCAACCTATCGTCCGTGGCGATGATATAGGTGATCCGCAGGCAGACTTGATAAAACTATTCACCCGTTGTAATTGATATTAATATTAATTATTAGTAATATTCATAGGGGTTCAAATAAAATTATACCGTCATATTTAGGTTTGACATGCGTCATCGAGGAGAATGCAGGAAACTGAGATCCTGAAACTAAATTTTGCCAAAAATGACAATTTATTGCTTTAAATGCAATTTCATAATTACTGCTGAAATTGCTGAAGAGTGTGGGAAATGAATGGTTGCTATAAATCGCAGTAAACAACAACAATGTATTTCACGAAAGAAACATTCAAATGATCTGATGATCATATTTCATTCAGAAAAATATGGTAAACTTGGATCTTTTAAATGTTAATCCGTAAAATACGGGACATCTCCAATCACCATCAAAAGCATTGTCAGACGTAGGCACAATCAGCAATCGTGAAGTAAATACATGAGATGAATATTTATAATTTTTGCCATATAATATATTTTATATCGTGAAAACGCGCTGCGTATTTTCATGACTTTAGTAAATATTACAAATCCAAATAAGTATTGTTGAAAAAATGGGGCGATTGTATAAAAAGAAATCTGAACAATGTGTGTGAAATTACAGGAATGTCCCGTAATACGGGACACAAGTGGTGTGCCAAATTGTTTCAGACATATTACTGGTTCTTGTTTTCAAAAAGGTTGAGAAACACTGCTCCAAAATCATTCTTCTGTAACTTAATGGTAGAGTTGCTGGGACTGCGAGAGGTTCGTGGTTCAATACCCTACGGATGTATGTGAATTTTCATACCGAACTTCATCTTCATCTCCGCTTGGAATCCAGCCTTACGTACTTTGTATGAACAGCGGAGAATGACATCGCACGTTTCTACAAAAATCTTCCTGAATACATACAAGGAAAGACCAAATTTGAAAATTATTCATGTGACCTCAGGGCCGTCTTAAGATCATCATAGACTCTCGGGCAAAGTGATTTTTCTGAGGGTACCCTACTAGAGTACCCTGCTAAAGAAATACCTGCCTACCAACTTATGAACTTACTTTTGAAAATTGTAACTATTGTATATCCCGTTATCATAAGGCCCTTTCTGTACTTCTGTACTTGGGATCCCCCTCCGCTGTACATGATTGGTCGATGAGTTGGGCCTTGCTAGTCCTCCTCCTCCTCGAGCAGTGTTTCTCAACCTATGGTCCGTGACGATGGTACAGGTAAGCCGCAGGCAGACTTGATTATTTTAAGTCTAACTAAACGAAAAATTATTGATATTAGTTTTTTATTGATATTAGTAATATTCATATGGTTTCAACAGGGCCGTAATTTCACCTTTTTCCAGGGGGGGGGGGGCAAAGCACATGTACTCAATGTATGTATATATATATATATTTGTATATATATATACCATTTTTAGTGTATTTTCAAAAGCCGGGGGGGGGGCGGGGGGGCCGTTGCCCCCCCCCCCTAAATGACGGGCCTGGGTTTCAAATAAAAATTAGACCTTCATGCTTAGGGTATTTCTATATATAATCAAAGAAAATACTGGAAATCGGAATATTAAGTATAAGTAAAAATCTGAAGTAAATTCTTACCAAAAGATGCAATTTATGACAAATTTGCTGAAATTGCTGAATCGAATAATCTTCGTTGAAAAAACGAGACTATTGTATGCAATCGGAACAGACAAAAGCACATTAATGTCCCGTTAATTAAGAGACGCATGATCACGCTACTCATGATGTGAGTTAAAGGTCCATCGAATTCTCTCAGATATTTTACTGGTCCTTGAATTTACGCTGGCCTAGAGGCATTGGGCGACCTTTAATATGAAATTGCCATTTTAGTCATATTTCCAGGGTATCATTTACTATATGCGTTGATTTTTTTTTCGGGAGAGAGTATTTTTCAACGGTGTCTTTCTTTGTTTCAGGTACACAGTGACCAGATGCCATTCCGTTGCGACTATTGCCATCGGCTATTCAAGCACAAACGCAGCCGCGACCGGCACGTCAAACTTCACACCGGTGACCGGAAGTACAGGTGTACGCAGTGCGAGTCAGCTTTCTCGAGAAGCGACCACCTGAAAATCCACATGAAAACGCACGACAACGGCAAGCCTTACCAGTGCACAGTCTGCAACAGGGGATACAACACTGCCGCGGCGTTGTCCTCCCACATGCAGAACCACAAGAAACTCAGCTCTCCACTTGCCGAGATCGTGACAACGACGACGACAGCAGCCACAGCGAATACTATTACAGGGACGCTAACTACGTCATTCCCCTCTTCCGTGGACCAACAAGTCAAGACAACGGAGGAAGTCCTTCTAAACAACAGCAACTATAGTCACAAATGCGGACAATGTTCCACCAAGTTCCACAGTATCAGCGAGTTCCAGGTAAGTAGAGACAAATTGAAGGCATCCTACTATACGTTTGGAACAAAAAATATCGATTTTTCTTTTCCCCATTTTTTGTGAAAGCCACATTTCTTGTAATTCCAAAACAATCCTTGTTTTGTTTACGTGACACTTAGAACCGAAGTCACACCCACTTTGGTGTTGCGTTTTTACATACAAGTATATCTGCGAATAAAAACTTTTAAGCGTATTTCACAACAAATGATATTTCTGACATTTCACTTGAGTTTGAAACATTTGACTTTTAAAAATCTACTGATTACATCATTACAAAATTTTAATATGATATTCTGACATACAGGATGTCATAAAAGTGCTAATGCGGCCTTTGTCTCATCAGCCATCTGTCGTAGAGATATAGTTTCAATTTAAAAAATGCTCAAAAGGCGTTCAAAATTTATCCTGTACCAGTTTTAGAGTGAATATATGCAACAAAATGAAAAAAAAAAATCTAAATTTTTAAACGGTCCCATTGTCTTCTAACTTCCAATTAGAAAGGTGTTCCTCTGTCTCTCCTGGAGCAAACACACAAAAAAATTTTCAAGCTTCTAAGTGCAATATTCGCTGAGATATTAAAATTCCCAAATCAGAGAAAAGTTAGGAAAGGACAGAAGAGGGAAAGAAGCGTTGCCCGTTAGAGTTTTTGCTTTCTTTCATAATATTTCTCCGATTTTTGAATTGAAATATCTTAGCGAATATTGCACTTAGAAATATGGTTTTTTTCTGTTAGCCTCATGAGAGACAGGGTAACAACTTTCTAATTGGAAGTTAGAGGACAAGGTTACCGTATACAAATTTAGATTTTTTTTTATTTTATAACACACTGTATTTTCACTCTCAAAACTGGTAAAGGGTAGTTTTTAACGCCTTTTGAACAATTTTTAAATTGGAATCATATCTTTAAGATGGACAATTGATGAGATAAAGGTCTCTTTAGCACTTGCAGGACACCCTGTATATCGTTAGGATTTAAGGTAACAAACTTAAATTTCTAAGGTCAATCACTTGTATTTGTCAAACTACACTGTTTTATACGGTGTGGTGACCGCACAATAATTACACACGTGATTCTTTGTGAAAAACTAATATGGAAAAGTGTTTTCCTTTTTTTTTGAATGAACATATTCATTGCATCATGGTGAGTTTGGTATGAAAATGTGTGATTCGATGAATAATCAATAAAAAAAATCTGAAACAACACAAATTATTTTGAATATATCAATTCATAAAATAATTTTCACATCACTTAAGTGATGCAAAACTGCACTGTGGGCCACTTAAGTGAAGTAAAACTGCACTGCGGATCACTTAAGTGATGTAAAACTGCACTGCGGGTCACTTAAGTGATCTTGAAATGTGCCGCGGACTACTTAAGTGCCCTGGAATTATGTCGCTGGCCACTCAAGTGATGTTGAACTGTATCGCGAGTAACATAAGTGACGTGGAACTGTGCCGCGGTAAGCATATTTCCATATCACGTAAGTGACCTGTGGTGCTGTTCAAGATCACTTAAGGGACCCGCTACATGTTCTTAAACGAATGAAGTGGCCCACACTCTTCTGAAGGTTGAGCATCCTTTGTTCTTATACTATTTTATATTAAATCTCTAAGAAAGATAGTCGCAGGGAGCACCATTTGACCCTCAGGCCGACTGATTTTTCTGAGGCCCTTCCAGGCAAATTTACATGCATACTCCTTGAAAATTTAACCTATATATCATTTTTGTGAGGCCCCACGGCCGTGTCCCGGTGGACCTATGCGTTAAGACGGTCGGCACTGGTTAGTCAGATACCTTAAAATTAATTTCATCAAGGAGGAGAAAAAAAGAGCCTCTTTGGCGACCGCCATTGGGGATCGATAATTAGTGATTATAATAGTGTATGTAATCAAAAATCCCCCATGGTCATTTCAACTGCTCTCTAATTGCGCCAAACGATGAATGTTATCATTGAAACCCATCGACGGAATCGATGACCTTTAAAAAGGCACTCTTTCGTCCCCCCAATAGTCTTTTCCCACATGGGATGATGTCCACATCCATCGATCCTTGCCGTTGATGCGACTCCATCCTCAATCAACAGAGACCCCTAACGAATTCTTAATAACATAATTACATAAATTGGAAATAATGAACAAGGACCAAAATAAATGAATGTGAAAATAATAACAAAGACGAAGAAGAATTCTTAAAGAGGGGTTTTTTTTTTTTTCATTTGGGAACAGGGTCCCAACACGAACCCAGGGTGATTTTTTTTTTAATGAAAAGGATGATGATGATGGGGAGTGGGGGGGGGGGGCTTTAATTGGATGATTAGTCTGCACCCTTTTGGGCGCTAGAAATCAAAGACCATCTTTATCCTGTTTACATACACAAATTCCCTACCATTTGGTGTTGTTTCGGCCCGACGTCCACGAGGGGAGCCAAACTTTTGACTGATGCCACTCATTATGGGGTGGAAGCTCTAACAAAATGAGAAGTTGTTCCTAAATAACATGCTATCTTCCAACAAAATGCCAGCAATCAGTAGCTTGAGGAAGAAGAATATATAGAAAATGTATACATGTATATTATCATACATACAAGGAGCTTGAGCTAGTTGGCCCTCTGATCACGTAGATTTCTCTTCAGTTATAAAAGACAACCTCTGTGTACGTCTGACATTATTATATTCGGGGTTTTTTCTTCGTAGATGATTCGTTCGGCTTTGACTTGTGTGTGATTGGAAACAGAACCCGGATCGGCAACGATTTCTATATAGTTATTTAGATCTATTATATGTGACGTTTCTATTAGTTAAAGTGTCATTGTCGTTGGTTCCGTAGATGCATGATGTGTCTTTTCCGCCTTCAAGAAAATGTTGGATGTCTCTGTTTACCACGGAGAACCCCTGAGAAGAGGCTTGCGAATTGGATCAGTGTTGCTAAACTTTTCCACTTATGGCCACCCTTCAGACAATATTTTCACTTTGTGCCACTTCCCACCTCTGTCTTAACGAGTTTCTACCTTTTCTTTAACGATTTTCATCCAGGAGAGAGCGAGAGAGCGAGACATTTTCCTACTCATTTAATTGATTGCTAGCTAAATTTGTAGCGTACAAAAATTTTATAAATAAATTTAATTTCCGCACCCCCGGTCTGAAGTCCTGCACCTGTTCCTTTTGTAAGGATTCTAAGGGTAGTTCCCAGGACCGATTTCTTGCATGGGCAAACGGGGCGCGTGCCCAAGACCCACAAATTTTCTGGGAACATTCGGATGCCAAAATTGGCGTCTTCTTTCGATATTTTAGTATTTTACAAAGATATTAACAAATATTTTTAACTTTTGATCGCCTTGGGGGATACGGGCCCTTCATGCAACTCTGCACTAGCATATTCCTCTGCCTAAATGAATGCTTTATACAAAAGGCCCTCAAAAAACCGTGGGGCGCATAGATGGTGATAGACTTGGAAGTTGAGGGGAGGCACGGTCATTATTGCTGGGGGGGGGGGCACGATGATGACGATGTCAATTTATATATACATATATACATTAGATCAGTCGACTCCACAGTTGACACTAGGGGGGGGGGGCACGCCCTCCCAGTATATCCGCCCATGGTGGGGCGTGGTAGCCCACGTCGATAAGATACTCGCTTAAAGTACCAAAGGGCGTTTAGAGGAGTCGCGAGTTCGATCGTGACATTACTTTCGAAGGTCACGGTTCGTCGTTGGCAGAAACGTTCCTGACACAGGGGTAAAACAGAAACGGTGACACGGGCCGCAGAAAAATATTGCAACCGAAGGGAGTCCAACACCAAGGGGTTAGCGCACCAACCTCTCGGTGAGTATAAAAAAAGGCTGCAATTCGGAATCAGAAACAAAGTGTAGGTCCCGGTCTAATTAGTCTTCGTGTGCAGAAAATGACTGGTGCAACAAAATAGATCAAAAAGTCGTGTTTTCCCAGGGCAATGGAATTTTTTTCCCAATATGATTAACTTTAAATAGCTTTATTTTTTTGATATGTTATTTTTTTTTCATGTCTTTGTAGCGAATTAACCAGTTTGTCGTGCCTCTCTTCTCACTTTATTTTACTCCTTTGTAATAATATATATGGTCTTGGTAGAGCGGGGGCATCATGTGGCACCAGGTTGTGAACCATGTTGCTCTAGTTCTGTGTTTTCCCATTGGCTCTCAAACTTTTCTCACCAGCGGCTCTCTTGCTCTAGTCAACGTTAATACATGGGTCCCTATAATAATTATTATATTAATAATAATAATTATTATTATTATCATTAATAATTAATATTATAATGTTATAATAATTTTTATTATTAGCGGTTCTTGGTTATTATTGATGCTTGGAAGCAGTCCTCTGTTAGATTATAATCTAACAGAGGACCGCTTCCAAGCATCAAACAGTCACATATGAATACGCCAGCTTACTGCAATGTCCCTAACAAAAGTTGCAGACGCCCCTAAGAGCCACGTCGCACGCTTTGAGAAAGTCTGCCATAGGCAAAGGTTCTTCAACGTGACCCTCGTAGCGGCCGGTTGACCATGTTGTTAAAATGTTAACCCCACATTCAAAAGACGAGAAATGAAAGAAAAAAATTCAATATAGCCGCAACCATGTAAGGGGATACAGAGGCTAGTGATAGTGATAGGAACCGAGTGACATCCAGGTTCTGTCACACTCGGTGATACAAGCACATTGTTCCTGGGGACTCGGGTGCCTCAGGGAACCTAACCATTTATTGAGCTTGAAAAAAATGTATTACATACATGGGCAGGTGCCATTACGCACATCGCCAGTAAACAAGTATAAAATTTATGATCGAAAAATGGTGATTCATGCAAATAAATCACAATTATAAATCACGAAATCGTCATATTAATCGTCACGATCGAGAATAGTTCTTGATGAAATTTGATCTGCTTCACTTCGGGGATTTTCATTAAATCAGTTACTATCACATCAATGAAAACTGTCAATCTGCTGCTGGATTTGATTTGGTCCAAAGACATTCGTCAGCAATTGCTGCCTGTATCCAACTTCTCGATAAGCCCGCATCGATCATACTATTCTCGACTACTCTGGCTCCTCTTTTTCTTCCTCATCCCAAACATTTTTTTTGGAGGCTTTTGATTACATACAGGGTGTCCCATTTCGTAAGCAGTTCAAAAATTCATAAAAAATTAAAGGAATTGTTAAGTTAGAATGTAGTTGGAGAAGCTATTTTCACGAGAGAGTGAAGGGGATTTATTTTTTGATACAGTTACAAATTTTGTTCTAATTTTTGTCGATAGAGCTACTACTACTACTACTAAGCCCAGACATGCACCTCGTCCATATTCCTTTGCGGAACCTCTAACGAATTGGTATATGCGGGAATGTGCGTGTACGTGTAGTGAAACCTGATGTGAAGTTTGTTTCTGTGTAATGCTTATTATGTGTAGTGCTGCCGTCTTCCACCAGTTTTTTCTAACTATGAGTGAAGTGTAATGATTGAATAATTAATCGTTGTAGGCCTGTTGCTCTCTGTGGCGAGACTTTTCAATGGGGAGATCAGCTCGCATTGTCGAAGGAGCTGTAAACCAGTCCGGCAGAAGAAATTGGACCTGAACATTTTTCCATCAACCCCTTCTGTGTTCGAGACGCTCGTAAAGATTCAGCCGGCGCCGGCGGTTTATAACAGAGGGATACAGAGAAAAAGGTGATGGGGGTAATTGCCCACCGTTCAGTGAAAAATGTGTATAATTGGCATAAACGGAAGAGCGGTGATGAACATTCGACATACCCGTTCACTATATGCAACCTTGGTGATTTGCCCCCTACTCCCGTTCGACGAGTCTGAGAGCTATACTATACTTCAGAACTGTGACACGTTTTCCATGTTCACACGTTAGCACCGTGCGTTCGATTTTGTATCACCGAAGCCGTCTTAACAAAACCTCGGGATGGCACAATATCCCAAACATTTTTTGGGGGGCTTTTGATTACATACAGGGTGTCCCATTTCGTAAGTAGTTCAAAAATTCATAAAAATTAAAGGAACTGGTAAGTTTGAATGTAGTTGGAGAAACTATTTTCACGAGAGAGTGAGGGGAATTTTTTTTGATGCAGTAACAAATTTTGTTCTAATCTTCCTCGATGGAGGGCGCTGTAAATCAGTCCGGCAGAAGCAATTGGACCTGAACATTTCTTCAACCCCTTCTGTGTTCAAGATTCAGCCAGTGGTTTATAACTAGGGTGACCATACGTCCCGTATTTCCCGGGACAGTCCCGGTATTTTCTCTTTTTTTGGCCGTCCCGACTTTTTGGCAAAAGTGTCCCGGTTTTTCCCGTATTTTACACGAAGCCTACTTGAATTTTTATTCTTTATTGAAGTCGAAGATTGAAATTATTTTTCAACTCAAATTATTTTATGATAGTTACAACTATATATGGGATATTAATCTCCCACATTTGCCTTGGTAAACGGTTTTTTTTTTTCGTGGAATACATTTTAATCCACTGCAATTCGCAGTAATGCATCATTTCCCGCCATTGTGATTTTTCCGTAATTTCAACAATATTTGGCAACTTTGTTTGGTTTTGGCGTCGTTTTTGGCAATAATTGGCGATGTCCCGTATTTTCCCGTATTTGGAATCCCGATGTCCCGTATTTCTCTCGAGGAAATATGGTCAGCCTATTTATAACTGATGTAAAACAACTTCTCCAGCAGTGCTTTATCTACCCATACCAACATCACAATGAAAACCTTATGTAAACGACAGAAAGAAAAATTCAGAAATAAGCTGTGTGTGTGTGTTAATCGTATACTCTGCTTAAGATAACTTATACGACTGTGATTTGCATATTTTCAACGATTATCTTTTGCGCAGTGCCCTCAATCGACGACAATTTGAACTACTTTTTCTGTACCAAAAAAAATCCTCCTTCGTGACAACAATTACTGTACTCCGCAAACCGTATTCAAATACACCGATTCTTCTCATTTTTTTTAATTTACTAGAATTTATTATCCTGTATATTACGGGAGAAAAAGATAGCAGCCAAAAACGTCATAAATGTAATTTACAGAAATGCGGGAAACTTTTCCAACAAACGAAATCATTTCAAATACTGATGGAAAAAAAATGGTCTAACGTTTGATGAAATTTCATAATTAATGATTATCCAAAATAACTCGAGATTGAAAATAACTATTTTGAGAATTGTTAGAAAAAATTCAAAATAAATAAGTCTTCAATAATATGGGGCCGATATTTTACTCAAATCCCGCTTATCTGTATTATATACTGGATATTGATTCTTTTGTAAATTAATTTTTGAATATATTTATTTCTATTTCAACCTCGTAAAAAAGAATCGGCAGATATGTATACGTTTCTGCCAAAGCCCAAAGTGCGCCCGATTCACGACGAGGCTGGCTGGCCACTTCGCGAATTGGCCAAGAATTTTGGCTAAAGTCCGGATTGTCCGGTCATTTCGTGTAGTGGTCGGAGATCCCTGGCCGAAGCTCGATGCGCTGATGATCGGTAGGAGTCAAATCCATTTTTTTCAATCGCCAACGTGTGGAACATGTGTAGCAGCTGTATTGAATTAGCTTCATGAGACGAGAAGAGAAAAGTTAAAAATTCGAGATAAAAACTATAAAAATAATTGTTTGCATAAACATATAGGTTTTTTTCGCCAAATTTTGGGAAGAAAAAAATCATTACTGCATCATGACTGCGGTTTGATGGGGTGCCATAACTAACATGGACATGATTATCACAAAAAATAAAAATAAAACGCCAACTTGACGATTATCCCGAATCATGCATTTTGTTATTGGACTTTAGTCAGGGATCACCGGCCAGTTCGCGAAATGGCCGCGTCAATATTTAACGAAATTGGCCTATTCGTGAAGTGGCCAGCCCCTCACGCGAATTATTCAATTTCAAGCTTTGACAGTAGCATATATAAGACGCCAAGGTGAACAACAGAAAATAATTTTGGAGGTTCATCTCACATATAATCCACGAATTACACGTTAGGATTATACGCAGGAAATAACGGCACTTTAGTCCTACTCAACTGAATATCAAATTTTAAACAAAGCATCAGTCTTCCGACATTCAAATACCTCATTAAAAACTTGATAGATGAAATACCTGTAACCCACGCTCAGTTGAAGACATAAATCATCAGCCATCATAGAAAAGCATGTCTAAATAATACAAACTCACTTCAGGCGGTTCGAAAACAGCCTCAATCACTCTTAGAAACCTCAATCAATATAAAAGGTCCACAAAAAAAATTTCAGTGTTTCAGACATGATTGAGACGCTTAATGTTGCCTTCGAGATAGATTTCCAAGTCCTATATCATCATTCCTTGGCAAGGGATTCTTGTATCTCAGCCGTGTTTTTTTTACGTAAATTTTCAAGAAAGATAAGTATAAAACCAAAAAAGAAGAAAAGAGCCTTCGATAAACAGTTTCTTCCGCCTTTAAGAAGATACCGATGTCTTTCATTCTTAATGCTAAGAATGGCCAGACGTCGTCTCTGATACATCCTTAGCGGAAAGCCGAGTCCGACTCTTCAAAAGATAACTAAAGAAACGGCCTTTTGTTGACCACTAACCAAGATCGTAATCCGCGAATAAGTACATAAATTCCGCTTTGAGATAGAATAAAAAAAAAGAAGAGAGAAGATATACTTGAATGAAATCAATTACAAAATAGAATTCCCTCTCATTGTTGTTTCCAACACTGCCTAGTCAATGCCCAACAAGTTGACAGGTTCCATTTACAAAAAAAAAGGCTAAAAAAGCACTTGGAAATCCTTTCAAAAGATCAAGTACTAGTCACAGATTTTCCGCAAAAGGACCTTTTGTGAGAAGAGACACCCACGGACATTAAACAAGTTGTTGAGCCACCGCGAGTTCCCCCCCCCCCCCGATTCACTTCAAATTCATGGGATTAACATGTACAAGAACTACTGCTATTACTACCACCGCAGCCATTCAGCTTGTCCTACGTGATCATTGCCCATTTATTTATTTGCAGTTCATTTCAAGTTCTCTCTTTATTTGTAGCTGCCGTTGCCACACATATTGACCAGGATGCCATTTTAATTTATTTACTTTTTTTTGGGCTAAATTCCTTTCAGTGAATGAAATTTGGAAAATCAAAGAAACTATTCTATTGAATCTCTAGCGGGAAATAATTGAGAGGCGTTTATAGTGCGCAGGATACATGCTCAACCCATGGCCCGCGGGCTAAACGTGGCCCTCGGATTCATCTCATGTGGCTGCAACGCCAACCATAATTTTGTAAAAATGAACGAAGTGGTATATTTAACAGATAACTTGAGTGGCTCGTGCTGCAGTTCGACACCACTTGACATATTCCCAAATCACTTAACTGGTTCGCGGCACATTTCTAGACAACTTAAGTGACCTGCGGCATATTTACATATCATCGTGGCACAGTTTAAGATCACTTCAATGACTCGCAGCATATTCTCACTGAATTTAATTGACCCTCGATATATTTATAGATCATTTGAGTGGTATGCGGCGTATTGACAAATCACTTGAATGACCTGCGGTGCAGTTCCACATCATTCAAGTAGAATCACCACATTTCCAGATTGCTTGAGTGACACACGGCACCGCTTCAGTGTCCCGTATTTCAGAAAATTTAATTGACCCGCGGCATATTTACAGATCATTAGTGACCCGTGGCACATCGACAAATCACTTAAGCTTAAGTAACCTGTGACGCTATTCCAGATCACTTAATTAAGTGGCCCGCGACATGTTTTCGAATGAATGAAGTAGCCCGCACTCTCCTAAAGGTTAAACACACTTGGTGTTCTGTAGATTATTGTATTGGAATTCATATGAACAAATGATAAGCAGTTTAGTTGTGTCAGTGAAGATCGATACCATATTGTAAACATTTTTGCAGCTCTCTGTGGCCCCTTAACAACCTTTCATGGCTCTAATTTTACTTGATTTACATCCCACTTTGAATATTTTAGGGCCACATGATACCGGTTGCTAGAAATTTTTCTTTCCAGTGTCTCTTGCTAGAAATTCTTCTTTCCAGCATTTCTCTTCATAGTATTTCTTTGCAGAAAAATTTCTTCTTGGTGTTGCTTGTAAAAACTTTTTTTTCCAGTGTATCTTGCAGAAATTTTTCTTTCAAATATGTCTTGCAACAAATTCTTTTCCCTAGTGTTCCTAGCTAGATTCCTCTTCTTAATTTGCCTCGTAAAAATTATTTTTCTTAGCATCGCTTTGACAGAAATTTTTCTTTTTGGTGCCTTTTGTAGAAATTTTTCTTTCCAATGTTTCTTGCAGGAATTTTTCTTTCCAATGTTTCTTGCAGGAATTTTTCTTTCCAATGTTTCTTGCAGGAATTTTTCTTTCAATTTTTCTTTCAATCATTAGCAAAAGGCTTTCTTTCTGATGTCTCTCGCAGGGAATTTTCCATCTATAAGCGTCCGTTTGCTATATATTCTTCTTTCCAGTACCTCTTTGCCAGATATTCTTCTTTCCAGTACCTCTTTGCCAGATATTCTTCTTCCAAATGTATCTTGCCAGAAATTCTTTTAAATACCGCAACTCTTCTTCTCGGCGTCTCTTGCTAGAAATTTTTTTTTCTCAGTTGCTCTTGCTAGACATTCTGCTCAGTGTCTCTTGGTACAAATTCTTCTCCCAAATGTCTCTTGCCGGAAATTTTTCTTCTAATATTGCTTGCCAGAAATTTTTCTGTTAATATCGCTTACCAGAAATTCTTCTTCTAATATCGCTTTCCACATAAATTCTTCTAATATCGTTTGCCAGAAATTCTTCTTCTAATATCGCTTGCCAGAAATTTTTCTAATATCGCTTGCCAGAAATTCTTCTGATATCGCTTGCCAGAAACTCTTTTAATATCGCTTGCCAGAAAACCTTCTAATATTGCCTGCCAGAAATTCATCTTCCTACTGTTACCAGAAATCCCTTCTTGCCAGTATTTCTTTACCAGATATTCCTCTTTCCAGTGTCTCTTGCCATAATTTTTTCTTCCCAATTGGGAAAAAAACTCTTCTTCCCAGTGTCTTTTTTCTGTAAATTCTTTTGCCCGGCATCTCTTGCTACAGATTCTTCTTTCCAATGCCTTTTGCAGAAACTCTCTTTTCCAGAGCCCAAGAAAATTATCTCTTAGTGAACTCCAGGTGCCACCGGTTTCTTTTTTTTTTTTTTTTTAAATAACGTGATCCTCATGTATTCCCAAGGGATCAGTATAATCTGTCCAGGGAATTTGTCAGTGTTAGCAGACATCCATTCCCGAAGAGGAATTTGAACCCAGATCTGCTCAGCTTCCTAAGCACTCGACTGCCAAGCGACTGGCACTTCTTTTCAGGCTGGAACTTTTTCCATTCAAGGGCATTCCCGGAATTCCACGGCACCAAAAACTGTAAAAAAGGTTGATAGGATACATTTTGAAAAATGTAGTCAGAGAGAAATAGCACTTCTAATTCTTTCACAACATCAAGTGCTATTCACATTTTGCGAGAAAGCACCTTAGACTAAGGAAGACACCCACGGGCATTAAATGTCGATCCATTGCCATTTTTGTTTCTTTGATTCAATTTACATCCGTAGAATCAAAACATGTAAAAAAAGTACAACTACTACCTCCGCCGACTTTCAGTTCATTTATTTCTTTGCCATTCATTCCAAGTTCCCTCTTTATTAGTAGCTGCCGTTGCCACACGCATATTGACCAGGATGCCATTTTGGGTATTTATTTATTTTTTCGGGCCAAATTCCTTTCAGTGAATGACATTTGAAAAATAAAATCTAAGATACTATTTTATTAAATCTCAAGCGGCAAATATAATTGAAAGGCTTGTATAGTATTGTAATGGAATCCATGTCAACAAATGATAAGCAGTTTGTTTGATTGTACCAATGAAGATCGACGATACCATTTTCAATAACATTTTCATAGAAAATAAATTCTTTCTCTCTATAAGGAACTTCCTGTTTTATGTTATCATTACACTGTATTCGACTGAAATTTCAATTTATTTATGACCGTTATCGGTTTATAATCAAAAATCGCCGCAAAAGAAGTGGTAAAAGGATGGCGGCAACGGAGAAGTAATGATAACGTTAAGGGGGCATAATACATGTTTTTATATACACCACTTCATATTTTCATATTTTGAATTTCAGAAATTCAATCAAAATGGTATTTATTTTTACGTTGAGGTGTATGTATTCTTGTAAATGAGTTTGTGTGATGTTCTTTACTGTTTTTTCATGTGCATATACTCGTTTTGCATGCGCATACACTCTTATTATGCACCTAAAATCAAGCCGTCATCGGTACTTTTGAAGTTGTTCAATATTAACAAAAATGAGCTCCTTCCGAATAATATTCTAGGTCTTCAATTACGTTCGTTGAATATTTTCTAACATGTATTTTGAGAATATTTTTAGGAAAAAAGAGACAAAACATTTCTGTAAATAACATTATATGACTATGTTATTTGAAGGATGATATTGAATATATGATGTTATTTGAAAGGATAATTTTTTTTGAAGAAAAATTGGAGTTTTTCGATTTTATAATAAAATTTAACGCGGGAGAATAGTTTAGTAAAAATTCATTCTAAAAATATATGATTTTATTTAAACACTCGTGTGTTGTGAGGACAAAATAATATATTTTTGGGTGATATGGCTAATGCTAAGCTTTAGTTTTTTTTAAATTATTTCCGGAAATTTAAGAAAAAACTCGAACTGAAACTATTGTTTAAACCGCCGGTTCATTACAATTGATGATTATATTGTGTAAAATATATTATACAACTGATGACAACTGATATAAATAATGGTAGAATCAATAAAATATTATAAAAAAAGTAATAAAATAAATAAATCTAACAAGTAAAATTTAAATAAAACAAGATCAGTTATTACTTTCAAGAATCACAGACTTCTCTGTAATTAATTAATTTTATGATATATTTGTAAATATAAAAAAATTGAGAAATCAAACCGGTGAAGAAAATAACAGAGGAAACAAATAAATTTATGAAAGACCGGAGAGAATTTCAGAATAAGAAGAGTGACCCTAAATCAAAAATGGAATATGCAGAACTTTGTAAGACAGTACGAAAGCGGATTACAGAAGATGTCAGAAAGTTTAATTGCGATATTGTTAAGAAAGCATTGGAAGATAATAGGAGCTTAAAATCTGCAAAACGAAACTGTGTGTTGCGAGAAAGGAAATTTTTGCACTAAAAAGGAAAGATGGAACCATCACAAAAAATGGAAATAAAATCATTAGTATTGTTGAGGAATTTTTATAATACTATACATCTACACAAACATGAAGAACAGGATCGGAACAGAAGAAAGAGGAAAAAGAGCAGGAAGAAAAGACAATGGAGCAGAATTTGAACAAGTAGCACCTGTGCTGAAAGAAGTCTATAAGATAGATAGATAGAACCGCTCACAGCCCCGGACTGATGCAAAGCACCTTACTTCCGTTACCTCAAAAGAGGCAGAGTTGTGTCGGAAAAGTTAGCAAAGATTTATAGTGGTGGCTCCCCTTGCCCCATGCTCGCAAGTTTCGAATTACTCGCGTCGTTCTCCCCATGAAGACAGCCATCAACTCGATGCAACGTACAAGCCATTTGACTAAAATGTATAGCTGAATCCAATGACTAGGGAGAAAAATTGCACGTGCGCCCAGTGGCACATAAGGGCCGGAGACCGCAGCCTGGGATTTCAAAAGAAGGGTGGAAAAGACTTGTGGACAAGAAAGAAGAAAAAGAAGCTGGCATGTTGAAGTGGGAGAGATTTGAGAATGGTCTAAATACACAATGCATACAAATTACATATATACAGCGCCTCGACTGTGACGGGAAACGAAGAAACAAAGCCTCCGTCCACAGCGCTGAACAGTGTGTTCTGCTCGCTCTTCCCCTTAGTCTATAAGATATGTGAATAAAAGAGAAATGCCCAGGTGAAGATGGGATTTCAATAGACATTATAAAAGAAGAATTTGCCAGAAAGAAACTAGCTGCTTTGTTTACAAATTGTCTCACAAAATCGGATGTCCCTGAAAATTGGAATAACGCAATGATGGTTCTTCTTTACAAAAAGGGTGAAAAAGAGGATATCAAGAATTATCGACCAAACAGTCTCTTATCAGTAACTTAATAAAATCTTCACCAAAGTACTGACATATAGGCTTGAAACCAAATTGATGAAGCTCAACCAAAAGAACGAGCAGGGTTTCGAAGTGGATTCACTACAATGGATCACATCCAAACAATCAGGGAACTCATAGAAATACTATGAATACGTATTACCATTGTGTAGGGCCTTCATCGATTTTGAGAAAGCGTTTGTGTGTGTGTGTGGGGGGGGGGGGGGTTCCCATTGACTCCCGAGCCACCCGTCTTATTTACTCTTAGCTGTTTAAAGTTATGATTTGAAGAAACGTGAAAATCAAAGATTTTATGCGTTTTATAGTAAAAAAATGCAAATTGGTCAAATTTGCAACACTCGGTTTAATACTAATCCTAAATCCTAAATATGCCATAGTGGCCTGTGGGTTCCGACTGAAATTGGCAAACAGTGCATACCCCTGAGTCATTTCTTAGCCGCCCTGGACTAGTAGTGTGATTTTCACCATGGTTGTATATTTTATTATTTTTTTAAACTACTTAGTGTTTAATATTACCCATATTGGGTTATTAATCTAGGGGGAAAAGAAAGCTTAAGCAGACAGGAAGTTAATTAAAAAATATATATTAATATTAATATATATAATATATATAAGTGTCACTTAACAGGGCTGTGACAGGACGTCACTCATCAGCCTGTTAAGTCGTCATTCAGTTATAATTAATGGGTTTTTTAACATTAATTATTCATCATATTGCATATATTACCCATCCTCATTTTTAAATCTAGCGTCAACTGTATTAGTATAATGCGATTATATCTTATTAATAGAGGTTAGTTATGATTATTTGATTAAATATATATTATCTACAAAAATTTGATATTTTGTAGTTGATCTAATTATTAACACTAAATATAGTTGCTTTTATTTGCACATTTATATTATATTATATATACATTTTGCACAATCCCGGTACCTCCGGTCTTTTCATAACCAAAAAGTTTTTGGGTCTGGAAAAAGCTGATATCAGATCTTTTGGGTTAGTAGATATTTTCTTAAGATGTTGGTATTCTGACTCTTCAAGTGTTTGGAAGCTGGCTAATGCCAGCTTTTGAGCAAAGACGTGTAGGGTGGGCATTCCTATATCGTTTCCTTATACGTCTATTCCTGATGAACCAATTGGCTCCCAGCATAGCTCTTATTGTTTTGTTTTGATATTGTTCTAATTTAATCATGTATTGTTTGCTCGAGTAGAGCCACACTAGTGCAGCATATAAAAGTATGGATCTGATAGCCATTTTATATACATTTAATTTGTTTTTGATGGTCAATGTTGATCTGCTTGCAAGTATACGTTTCAAAGTGTGTTTTGCTACGTCTGCTCTTTGTATTGCATAATTGCGTTGCTGCACAAATGCCAATCGTTTGTCAATTACAATTTAATAATAAAAGAAATTCACCCCGTAATATTTGCAGAAAATTTCCTTAGATATCAATGATTTTTAAAGTATTAGTAGATGGTATTAAATGTTAAAAATTTTGATAGTCAGTGTACATAATCTGAGTAATCTTTGTATATTTTGTATATTTTCATCTCATTAAATACAATTTCGCAAGTTTAAGATGTAATTTTGTTCAAAGTCCATTGATTTTCCATCACAAGGTAAATAAGTTCAAGAATTATCCACCAGATGGCATTTCGGTTGTCATTATCGTGTAGCGCATATCCGATTTAGTATAGACCTAGACACTTCTTCCATCACTCTATCTTCATCCATTCAAAAGTTATGATCACTTGAAGATCGCGTATACAATGACATAAGCGCAGTCTCTTACAATCATTTTCAACCTGTGAGAATCATTTTGGGATGCCCGGGAGGAGAAAGGATAGATATCTGAGAGAAAAAAGGAACATTGAGATTTCACATAATCGTGAATAACTCCTGAAAAAAAGCAGATAAAATCATGAAAGTAGCGTAGTGGTATAGCAATACGAGTACGTTACAAATGATGAGAATGGTTAGAAAGCCACCTGGTGGAAAATTTAGGAACTTCTTGTGTTATCTGGAAATATATAAGCGAGCTACAATCGAATCCCGTTATAACGAACTCCAAGAGACCGGAGAAATCACTTCGTTAAAACGAAATTTCGTTATAAAGGAATTCCAGGTCTTTGCATTGTTCCTATGTATAGGAATCCTATGTATCTAATTCTTATGTATGTAATCTGGGCCATTGGAAAACCATTCGTTAAAACGAGATTTTCACTTACAGGAATTCGTCAAAACGGGATTCGACTGTATACACAAACAATTCAACAACCAGGTCACAGAAAAGCCTTTAGTTAATGAAAAACATGCTTGGCTATGAATAATGTGCAGACATTTAAAAATTAGTGTACCTAAGTCAAGGTCATCACTACTCGGCATTTTGCTGCTTATTCATGAGTTAAGTTGTCGTGTTATGTACTTCCAGCAATACTCAGATAATATATAGGAGATCATATAAAGGGTGTTTAACCCCTTTCCGATCACGGATGAAATATTTCGTCCAAATAAATATTTCGTCATGCCATAAATTCAATTCAGTTCTTTGTGTTTTTTTTTCCTCTATCCTCACCGTCGCGAAGCCTTGTTGTAAACCTATGAACCGAAGCTGTTTTTTTTCCTCCCCGTATTTTCCATACTCCTGTTAGTGACTCCCCTCCTCCACATATAATGTATCTTTTTTACTTAACACATTAATACAAGGTGATTCAGAAAAGTTGGGGAAAACTTTAAGAGAGTGATAGCATACACACCAATACAAACAATTGCCATCAAAGAAAGCATGGTCTAACTATCACCTCTCAAAATTTTCCCATCTTTTCTGAATCACCCTGTATACATGCAAGAGCGAAAGAGAACAGATTACACGTATGGTGAGGATGAAAAGAGAAATATACTGTTACTTTCTTATCTACTTATCTGTTATACTGTTTTCCCTTTTCTTTCTTCCTTCTGTTTCTTTCTCTTTGTTTTCATTTTTCTAACGTGGAGTTAGGTTAGGACTCGGTTACCAGATTTATCACCGATTCTTCAAGCAGATAGCCAAATTTGTAGCTAAAATATTGTATGTGAAGGGTACGCATTTTTAGATATTTGCGAATTCAGATGCAGATCATTCGGGCAACCATTTTGATAGGGTGTTCTGAGTGTGGCGTCATAGTCCATATCAAAAAGGTTATCTGAATGATCTGTGTGGGATTCGTAGAAATTCTGATGCTGCGGACACCCTGCATAATGCAGGGCTGCCTGATGAAAACACGTAGAGTTCTCGATTTGGTGTCTTCATATTCTAGTTGAACTTTATTCAAAGAATAATTATGTGGCTGATTAGATATGATAAACTAATTAATCTCTCCCATGGTTTCTCAGGCTCACGTTAGTCGGGGTTGTAGAGGATCTAGTGAATCACCGGAACCCCCAAAGCCTCTGGTGTGTGGCCTATGTCCGCAGCTTTGCACGTCACCTTCATCGTTGCGGGAACATCTAAGTCTGAAACACCAGCAAGATTCGTCTCCCACGGATTTGGGGACGGGTTGCCTCAAGTGTGGAGACGACAGCTGTTCCTGCACACATAAAATGGTGAGATTGATACTTCCCAAACCATCACATGTTCGTAGTTTGATGTAATTGATGAAATATTATGCCGTTTTTTATGAGAAGATACTTTATTCCAAACTCAATTACGCGTGTTTCATAGAATTCGAAGAGAAAATAACTTTCAAAAATGTGATGTATTTTTCGTACCCTCAGGAGATGAATTCCTCGCCAAGCGGACAGAGCCCTACGACACGCCGCAGTCCACAGAATTCGAGGCTAGACCGGCTCTCGCCCTCGGTGGCAGGTCAACCGTTGACCTGCGGCTTCTGTTCCAGGTGTGATTTCACAACGCTGGAGGCGCTTCAGCTTCACGTCCAAGTCCTTCACTTGTCCGCCTACAACGCAGTCTCGTCAACGTCATCCGCCAGAGACATCGCCAAACATCGACAACACAAAATTCAGACAGGTTAGTGAGATAGATAGTTACCCGAGATGAAAATTTTTCGTATGAATTTTTGCGACAATTTTCAATTAACCAAATTGAACCAAAATAGGATTCAGATGGAATAAATGACTTTTTAAAGATCGCTATCGGAGAGACTCCTGGTGGTTCACAAGAGTGTGCTAAAGTCAGAGTCAGTCTGTGGCAGGTGCATTTGATACAGCCGTACCGGGAAACAAAATATCATTAGTTGGAAAACGGGATTAAAAGACACATTGTCTCTGCGTTTTGTCATTTTGACTTCCCAAAAAACCCGAAGCTCAAAATTTCATCAATTTGTAGATATTATATATGAAGAAAGCAGTGGCGCCGAAAGTACGTGTACTGTTGCGGGTGCTCGAAATTCCCAAAAATCACATCACCAAAGTAATTTGGGTGCTCGATTCACACTCATAAACCAAATCTCACAACACATGTCTGTGGACAATGTTTCGCTCTTGCCTATAGATAGTTGCGCAACATATCGGGTGTTCTGCAACTTCTCTTCAAATCTATAATCTCGAAAAACTTGAGACAAGTTGTGCTTAATTTTTTAGGTGTGTACGCGGGACAAACTCGTTATACCATCTTGCGACTTGTTCTCAACTGTATGTGAACACAAAATCCGTGATTTGTCTATAAATAGTCCCGTGATGTTGTCTATGAGTGTGAACGTAGATCAAGACACCTCCGATGCCCCTATAACACTGGTTTTCAACTGGTGTTCCACGGAACCCAGGGTTTTTTTTTTGTAATGTTAAGTTTTGTCATATTTTCATGAAACCTTAAAACACTGGTTACGATAAAAGTATATGTTTGGAAAAAATCCAAGTTAAAATTATGAGAGTTTTAGGCAGGATTTTTATTCATGGGGGCTCACTCTGACGGCTGACCTAGAAATAGCATCTCAATATCATTTACAGCTGCTATGGTAAAAATGATACATTTTGGCTGCTATTTTAAATGATACATTTTGGCTGCTATTTTAAATGATACATTTATCATTTAAAATAACAGTATCATTTTAAATGATACATTTAAAATAAAAAAATTGTGTATGTAACAAAATCACCCCACCAGACACCAAGTCACCCCAGCTTATGGTACACAATTTTTTTTCCTCGAGTCGCTAGGCTAAAAGCCTACTATCCTCCCCTTTGTAGCGATCATTCCTTCGAGCATTGTAGAATGCCGCAAAATTTATTTCTAAGCCCGGCTTGGTAAGTACCTGGGTAAAGTGCCTGCATCACGTGTTTCAGAACGAATCAGAAAATCAGTCTAGTGCTTATAGCATCAAAATGGGTGTCGTTGGCTGTTGAACCAAGATGTTCTCTGCTAAGTGCTGACTGGAAAACACTCGAATATAGTTGACGACATTTTTAGTCTATACCACGGGTGCCCAACCTCCGGCCCGTGGGCCAAATGCCGCCCGCCAAAAGGTTTCATCCGGCTTGTGAAAAGTGTTCTGGTAATTAATTGCACACACACAACACGATAAATGCATAAGGGGTCATTCAAGTATTACGTCAGCAGATTTTTTAGAAATTTTTGATCCCCCACACATTCGACAGCAAAAATTCATCATCTCTGCCCCCACCTCGTAACGCATATTGGGATCAGAGACTTACGTGGGGGGGGGGGGGAGCATGGGAAGGCTCATGCAGCTCCCCCAAACGATCAAAAAAATTTATTGATTCAAAAAATATTTTTCAAAAAAGAAGACCTATTCAAGAAATACCTTCATGTTATTATAATCAATTTCTGTTAATTTCAATTCCATTTGAAGGCTATGAACTCAAAATTTCTCTTAAATAAATTCATTGTGCCTATCCCCTAAGCCATATATGCTAAACCAATGGTCCGCAGGTTAAATATGGCCCGTGGACCATTGGACCACAAATCTAATTTCGTAAAAATGAACCAAGTGGACGGCACATTTACAGATCGCTTAAGTGACCCGTGGCACAATACCAGAGCATTAAAGCTGACCTTGGCACATTTTTAGATCACTTAAGTAGGCCCATGCAGCATTCACAGATCCCTTAAGTAGAACCGTGGCACGTTCACAGATCACTTAAGTAACTCGCGACGCAGTTTTAGAACACTTTAGCGATCCGTGCACATTTAGAGATCTCTTGAGTGACATGTGGCACAGTTTTAGAGCACTTTAGTCGCCCCCCCCCCCTCCAATGCAGTTCTACATCACTCAAGTTACAAGCGGCACATTCTCAGATTACTTAAGTGATCCGCGGTATAATTATGGATCATTTGAGCGACGCGCGGAACAGTTTCAGATCACTTGAAGGGTCCACGGAACATTTAGAGATGACTAAAGTGGCTATGTAGAGGACTTATCAATAGGGAGAATGTTAGTTCAAGTGCCCACAAACTAAGAAAAGATTTTTCTAGTTTTTGGCATTCACAGTAAAGACGACATTAAGAATATTTCATATTTTTGCAAAGGGAAAGATGGTTGATGATGACGATGTAAGCATCATTCAACCCCCCCCCCCCCCAATTGATGCTGACTCAAAAGCTGATCCTATTTCCTTCATAAAAATACGGAAAATCGTGATCCATACGTGTTTTATCACCAATTATTGCCAAAAGAAATCGTAAATTCATGTAGGGTTGCCAATTACAGCCGATAACCATTTCAAAGGCAAGTAAAGTTTTCAATTACAGGGAAGAAATCTTCAAAGGCATGTAAAAGTTGACAAATACAGCTCGAAAATCTTTTTCACAATCACAGCCGGAAAAATTGTCAAAAGCAAGGGGAGTTACATCCAAAACAATTACATCCAAAAACAAAAATTGTGAAAGGCAATAATTTATGTCATGAAAATAATCTTAATTCTTGATCTCAAAAATCCAAGTAGTCCTCGTTCAAAATAAAGAGGGAAAAACAGGATATATCTTAAAGTTGGGGCGACCAAAGTCCTGTAAAATACAGGTCATATGGACACCCATATATACAAGTTTCTGGCCCGCGAACTGCAGAATTGCCGCACATCTGGCCCGCGGACTGGATAGGTTGTGCACCCTTGGTTTATAGATGGTAGATGCGTACTGGAGATTCAGTAACACACCATAATGACCAAAGAAAGAACACCAGCAGCGAAAACTGCCAAGAACAATATTGCCATCGCATGCCACGCCCCGACCAAGAGAGAATTCCTGCAAAGAAAACAGAAGAAGCGCTGCTTTCATTGAGCTCAACTCATGGACGAATGATTAATAGCGGCGCTATAAACGGCAGTTAAGCTAACTATATCAGCGACCGACGCCTGCCAGAAGAAAAGACAGAGACAGCGCGCACACAAAATATTAATAGCCTTCAGGAAATAATTAATAACGCGATTAACTAGAGAAATTCTGTACAGACTCAATTATCGCCCTATGACCGAGTACCTGAGCAAAGAACGTGGAAGGAGAGGAAAAATTAAAAAAAAAAATGGTGGCCTCTCTGTGTGTGTGTGAAGGTAGAGGCCGAAAAGGCCTAAAGTCATCGCGGATAAACTGAATGAAAAAGGCTAGGGGAAGAGAATGGAGGTGAAATAAATTGTTGAATACTTATTAGTGAATTAATTAGTACGGCAAAAGAAACTCGTGGCTACTTGCTTAGTGGTTGGTGCTCAGGGCGGTTTTTATATTTTGTGACTTGACGGCTTGGCCTTTTGTTTGTGTCCTCTCGACTGTCTGTTTTGAATCGATGTGCCTCGTGGCACTCTTTCTTTCTCCGTAGGCACCGATCGATGCTCACGTGAAGTAATTGAATGCATCCAGTTCTCCATTTAATTAATACAGAAATTGACTTGAATATTAAATTTCGTAATAAGATTCTCCATCATTCGGCAGAAATACAAATAGTGGCTTTCCCCAACACACATTTGAAAAGAAACCACTTTTTAAATTTATGATTAATTTCAGAAGATATTGACGAATAATTTCACATTCAAAGGCAAAATATTACACTGTTATTATGCCCGCAGTTGCCATTATATCTACGTTTTTTATGAAATGTAGAGACACGTTTATAATTAAAAATGTTGATTATAAATTTCATAAGTAATATATTTATCGTTTCATAACATTACTTTTCCCATTTTTTAAACAATATTTTTTCAGTATTTTTCAGTTTTTTAACAATATTTCGTTCTAAAATTTTTTAAAAATATGTTCTACAATTTTTTATACAATATTTTGTTATAGTTTTTTTAAACAATATTTTTACAGTTTTTTTTTAAACAATATTTTTACAGTTTTTTTTAAACAATCCTTTGAAAAAAATTTTGTAATCAATATTCTGTTATACTGTATTTTAACAATATTTTTCTAGTTTCTTTAGCAAAATTTTTTTTTCAGTTTTTAACACTATTTAATCCTAGTTTATTTGAAAAAAAAAAATTTTTTTTCTTAGTTTTTTCTAACAATTTTTTAAAATTATATTTTTTCGTTTTTTTAGAAAACTTTTTTTTAATTCATTTGAATGGCATTATTACGCCGCTAACTTTAACGTGATGATTCAACATGTTGACCTTGTCACTGAACATGATGAAAGAAAATGATGCATATTAAGACGTAACTAGTGTGTTTACAAGTGTCCCTTTTATTCGTGTGTTTTGCAGGCATGTCTATAAGCAATGCGAGCATGAATGACATCGCAGACAGTCTTTTCTCGTCCTTAAATCAGAAGCATGGAGTTTCGACGAATTCTTTCGCGGATATTTTCTCTTCGCATAATCGTCCGGCTGCAGATATCTATTGTTCGCAATGCGACATTAGCTTTGGTTCCTCTTCCGCGTTGCTTGAACACGTGCATATGGTGCACGAAACGAGCTCCAGCAACCCCGCTTCGATATTCAGTCCGCATTCCAATAAAAGGTATCGTATTTCCTAACATAACAGATTCACGATTCAATTTGCTATCGCCATTAAGAGATCACTTTTGTTACCCTCCCGTGTCTTGTTCAATTTTTATTTAATTTTCTATCCTACATACTGAGGTGCACGAACTACTTACTCACGTGGATCAACACATTTAGTAAATAGTACTACAAAATATGTACTGCATTACGCTTGTACAGTCGAATCGCGATAAGTCAAATGTGCAGCGGCCAACACATTCATCATCAGACGCATTCGTGATACTTGTATAAATGCAACTAATTATATTATTAGTAATAATCATTCAAGATTATTTTCTATACCCAAAAATGCAATGATTTTTGACTGTCTCTCTTTTTTGTCCTTTCGTGAGAAAGTTATTCACTTTTTTGCAAGCAGGCAAAGGAATCTGTTAAATTCTATTGCTAAATGATACATTTTTTTAAAATTTCTCTCACTTTCAAAAAGTTAGGCTTAAAGGAAGAAAACTTGGAGTTAAGCAGAAAATTTTGACACTAAAAATACGGAAAAAGTTCAGGAGCTGAGTGAAAACTTTGAGTTACACAGATATTCGAGTATAGGAGTTCGACTTACCTCGATTTGACAGCATTTGGGTGCCAATGCATTGATAATATAAACTTTGTTACTAAATTTGATAATAGCTGCAGAAAATGTGTAAAAAAATGGTTTTGTGTTAGATAATGGTCTGTTTGTTGCAGATGCTATTGTCGGAAAATGATTTTTTGCGCCAATAATATCAGAAAAATATTTTTGCCAAAAACTGTCAGAAAACATTTTTTGCAGATAACAATGTCAAAAAACGACGTTTTCCGATAACAATGTCAGAAAATTATTTTTGCCGATAATTTTTTACACAAACGATTATTTTTTTTTTATAACAGTCAGAAAAGAATTTTGGAAAATGTGATTTTCGCTGAAAATAAGGCCATAAAATTATTATTGCCGATAACATTTTCCGCGAACGATTATAGCAGATACCGTTTCCAGAAGAAGAAAAAAATTCCATAAACCCCATTTGCCGATAAGAATGTCAGAAAAAGATTTTTGACTATAAGAAAAAGGTTTTTACCGGTATATCAGAAAACGATTTTTACGATAAAAATGACAGAAAATGACTTTTATTAATAACAATGCCAAAAAACGTTTTTAGGAAATCATTTTTGATTTTTCTCATAAATGATTTTTGTAGATAATAATTTCAGAAAATTATTTTAATTGATATCTGTCAGAAAACGATTTTCACTGGTAATAATATCACTAGTAGTAATATTGTCAGAAATGATTTTTGCGATTACATTTTTCGCAAGCCATTATTATGCATCCCATTTTCAGAAATTTGCAGAAACCACTGCTGTTCGCAGAAAACGAATGTTGAAGAGGCATTGTTTGGATTTTTCATTTTGAATCAAACTCATGGGTATAGAAATGGCCATTGGAAAACCGAAATCATTGTTCGAAACGACTTTTATTTTACTTATTTTACAAAGAGTGCATTATTTAATTAACTATAAAGAAGAAATTAACATTGTCGTGCACGTTTCGCGAATATCACACACAGCGCTATAATTTGAATTATTAAGAATTCGTTGTTTAGAGATTGGGTATTTTTGGTTTGCATCACTAAATATGATTAGAACCTTCGAATGATTGGCGATAATGTATTGCCATCGTCAGTCAATCAGGGAAGTACTAAAAAATTAGTAAAAACTAATTCTTTTTTCCAGAGCTTTCGTTGGTTCAAGGCTACGTCCTAACGGGGCAAAGCATATGAAGCCTTCGTCTCCAATGGCGAGGAGTTCGCCTCTGCCAATTTTCAACGGGACCTCCTCTTCTTATTACAAAAGCCATCACCATCACCAACACCATCATCACGTAGAATCGACGACAGCGGACTACGCTGCGCAAAAAGCCTCGCAGAGAGCTACGGTATCCAACACGTTGCTCTGCAGCCAGTGCAGTGCAGCTTTCCAAGACTTCGAATCCTTCCGGACGCATTTGAAGAGCCACTTGGACGAGGCCGCTGGTGTGGGCTCATCTTCCAATCAAAGGTACGTTTATGGTAGCGATCTACATTCTGTAAATTAATGTGGATTTAAAGCAGGGGTTCTTAACCTTTTTCAGCCGCGACCCAAAATCAATAACAAGATCATTCTCATGACCCATGCAGATCGCTTGTCCTTCGAAATTAGTGAAACAAATGACAATAAGTGCATTTATAACAATAACAAACTGTAAGTGGATTCGAACGACTCCTCTAGGAAGCCTCTGCGAATCAAGTTTGAGTCGGAACTCATGGCTCAAGAGCTCTTGGCCATGAGGCTTACGACCCATCTCGGAAGCCCCTGCGAATCAAGTTTGGGTAGGATTCTCAAAGCTTAAGAGCCCTTGGGTGTTAGTGGATTTGAATGACTCTTCTCGGAAGCCAATGAGAATCAAGTTTGGGTCGGACCTCACAGCTCAAATACCCCTGGCTGTTGATGGATTTGAACGACCTATCTTGGAAACCCCTGCAACTGAAAGGTTAAGAACTCGTGGTTTAAAGTATAGAGATAAATGTTTTTATATCAATTTCCTCATCTACACAGGGTTAGCTGCCCCGAATGTGACACAGAATTCGACAACGAGCATCTACTCGATAGTCACGTAATCAGCCACTTCCTATCGTCCAGCACAGAATACGGTTGCCAATCGTGCCAAAAACTCTTCCAGAAACCTGACGACCTGCAGAAGCATCTGATGGACATGCATGCCCATCACTTATACAAATGTTCTCTCTGCAAACAGATATTTGATTCAAAGGTAATTAGTAATTCGATTGCTCAACATCTTCCATTGATTGGAATTGAAAATTTGCTTACTTTTCACCACTGAAAACACGAGGAAACTCGCAAAATTTTTCAATTGGTGCTGGGCTAATGGCACTGTCCATGAATGTCATTTCCCGTTTCATTTCAGGTCAGCATCCAAGTTCACTTCGCGGTAAAACACAGTAACGAATGCAGGACTTTGAGGTGCTTACCGTGTGGGTCACACTTCCGAACAGAGCTCGAGTTTCAAGTCCACGTCAAAGTCTCGCACTTGTCCTGCCCAGAGTCGAAAGTCCAACACCAACCTTTCAGGTGCCTGTTGTGCGACCAGGTATGTCCGAGCGAGGCTCAACTTAGGTACCATATGTCCACGCACAAGAAACCTTTTCCCTGCAACCTGTGTGGTGAAGCATTCCACGTCGAATTCCTCCTAGATCGGCACGTGCAGACTGTCCACCAGCAGAGCGGTTCCACAGCCAGCAGTGGTGGCGGTGGCAGAGCCCCACCGCCTCCTCCAACCCTTTCACCAAACGTACACACGTCTTTCCTCAACGCCATGTCGGATTCATCGAAGATCGGCGTCACAGCAGCTGACGAGAATCAATCAAACGGGGGAATGTCCGGCGATGTTGCTCAGAACTTGACTGTAAGGAGAGTGGCACCCGGTACAGCGACTGTGAAAGGTAAAATCCAAAGCCTACAGAATAGCAGTGTTTCTTAACCTCTTTTCCGCCCATGCCCCCCCCCCTTCAGACCAAATTTTTCTCTCGTGCTCCCCTCCCATCTTACGCAGCCCCCCCATGTTTCTAAGTGTAATATTCACAGAGATGTTCTCTCGAATTTAAAAAGCGGAGGAAATTTGGGAAAGAACAGCGTTAAATGCGGTTAAAACGGGTTTTCCGCATTTAACGCTGTTATTTTTCATATTTCATCTTTTCTATAGTCTTTTAAATACTTTTTATCAATAGTTTAATAGTCAAATCAAAATTTTTCCCAGCTTTTTTTCTTCCCATTGGGAACATTTGAAAACATTGGTTCAAGTCCTACAACATCAGTCACCAGCTATCAAATTTTGTGTTGAGGTTAAGAATAATGTAGCGATCACTCGAGCTTGTTCTTTTAAATCAATTAGAATTGGCAATTACTTTACAAATTAAATTTATTCAACAAAAAAAGAGATGAGTTTTGCTGTTAAATGCCTCGGCTACTTTTTTTTGAGAGAAATATATAATTGGAAATTATTTTCAACATTTACCTCATGCTTAGAGACTTTTATTATTTCTGAAAAGCACATGTTTTTCAACATACTCAGTTTTTGATTAGTGTTGCAAAACATGTAAAAATGTCTTCTTCGTTAGGTAACCCAAAGGAGTATTTGATCACAAGTTGGGGGGGGGGGGGAAGTTTTAAAAAATCCAAAGCTCTTGGTTACAACATCAAGCAGCAGTAATGTTTTATCTAAAGACTTTGCTTTGAGAGTGCATCTCGCGCTCTAGCAAAACAAGGGCAAATTAGAAATCGGTTCTCCCCCTAAAATTGACAAAAAAGTGAGAAATACACACGCACACACACACACGCACGCACGCACAAAACCTTAATTGACAAAAAAATTATCCAGAGTATCACAGTGCTCTTGTCCAAGTTGAAAATAAACTACCAAAATATGTTGCAAGGAACGCGTTGCGAGTGTCAAGCATATAAATTTCGAGCAAGGTCCTGAAATATGAAAATCCAACGTGGCTTTTGCCTGTCTTTTAACATGGTAAAACTTGAATGAATTTTTTTTCACCATTAATTTTGAACAAAGTGTGCTGCTGTTGATATTTTTTTATCAGCAGGTAAAGACGTGTCCGTAAGAGTTTTTATTGGATGTTGTGGTTGATAATTGTTAATTATTTTTATTTTATTATTATTATTATTTATTTATTTTTGTCAAATTTCGTGAGATCGACTCATACAAATTTACATGCTTATTCTCGAAAAAATAGCATAAAATCTCATTATCATCTGACTCAAGTTCGCACCCAAGGCTCCGGGTGAACGCATGTGTTAAGACGGCCCTGGCACTATGGGCAATTCTGTTTCATTCTGAAAAAGTCCCGCTTTCCCATATTTCTCGAAGCTTCATTTCCTTACATCTGCATTTTTTTTCTTCACAGTGCTTTGTGGGCCCCTTAACAGGCTGTCATGACTCCTCTTCAACTTGATTTTCACCCGTGGTACCCTTGACGTATCTCAGAACCGCAAGGATGTGACAACCACGTATGGCCCCAGGTTGAGAAACACTGCATTAGAGTATGAACGTCCTGTGCATTATGTATTTAGTTGCATCTATTTTCATTTGAAATCTATAATACTTTACAGAAGAACAAAAGAGTGTCCCGGCGAGTGTCCTAGAATCATCCAGGACTTCCCCGCCCGTGTCTCCCTCTACGACAAACAACCATGCACCACAAAATGCTACATCTGTCTCATCGTCACTCAGCAGCGGTGACAACCACTGTGAGGTTTGCGATGCTACATTCAGCTCCGAAGCGATGCTCAATTCCCATAGGCGCCAGGTTCATAACATACGCCATCACCACCCAACTAAGAGCAGCAGCGGCTCGGCGGCGCAGGCGCCCACGCTAAGTCTTTTCTGCGCCTATTGCAACGAATCCTGCAAGTCCAGGCACGACCTCGAAAATCACATGAAAGGGCACACCGCGACTCCAACGAGGCACAAATGCAATATCTGCGACGAAGTTTGTCCATCGGCTGCGACGCTGGCTGAGCACAAGCTGACGCACTGCAAGGTACTAAGGGGGGTTCTCTCAGATTCCTAACACAGTGTCTTTTTTCACTGTTAGTCTTTTATTCAATAGTTCAACATCAATGATGTTTCCTTGCAGGTTGTGTCGAGCAGCACTTGCGTAGTATGTCGAGTTCCACTAACCACGGAAGAGGAGTTCATCGGCCACCTGCAGCAACACAATGGGGGTCAGAATGGACTGCCCGGACCCTGCGTCGTTTGCAGGCAAACTCTGGTCGCCGAGGTCGAGATGATGATGCACGCAAAATTCCACGCTAAAAACTCCAATAATCCACCGGAGTCACTAAACCATGGAACTTGTTGCGTTTGTTCCAGAAAGTTCGACATCAGCAGCCTAATAATTAGGGCTGTCGTTAAATCGTCGGTGAGTATGTTTTCATTTTCGGGTTAATAAATGCTTTTATTTATTTCTACACGAGATCCTTGCTTTCTCCCTCAATATTTCCTCAATTGCTCTTTTCCTCAATTGATCCTCTTCCTTGTGTCTGACCACAGACTGATGTACTACCACACACTTACATGTGCAAGGAGTGCTTCCACACCAAGAGCGACGACCCCGTTTCGATCTTGAGGTGCTTAGAGTGCGGCGTCAAATTCGAGACGGAGGCCGACCTGGAGTCTCACAGGCGATGCGTGCATTTTTACAGCCGGGGTACAGTGATGAACGGCAAGATGTACCAGTGCATCAAATGCCAGACAACATTCGAGTCCGAAGCCGACATACATGCTCACGTAACGTGCCATGTCATGCAGGAAGGAACGGACCACGAATGCCGGTTATGCTGCAAGGTACGAAAGTTATCACCTCTTAAAGCGGTACTTCTGTTTAAACTAGGGCTGGGAATCGATTACATTTTTTACTGGTTATTCAAAAAGTTTTAATCAGTCACAAAAAAATATTAATAGATGCTATAAATATATATTGTAAAGTCCGATCTAATAGTATATCACAGGATCCTATGGGGTTCGCTTGAGTTGAGGGGTCGATGAGAGGGAAAAAATTATGGAAAAGAGGGCGATGAAACAAAAGATTTGGGAAACTATTGTTACAAATATAAGAATAAGTTAAGAAATCAAGGGGGGTGTCCGCTTCAAGCAATTCAATATGATGATCATAATTGCCAAACATTTCCAAGGAATCCAGTGTAATTCCTTCACTTGGAACTTGTAATTTTTTTTGTTGAAAAATGTTTTATTTTTGGCTGATTTCGGAACTACTTTCGATTATAATGTGTATGTGTGTGTATTGTTTGTTTTCCTAGAAACTCCTCTCGAATGGTACTTGTGAGGAGATGAGCTGATACTTCCAAGAATACGAAAAACTACTGTTCACATAGTGGAGACAATACATTTTAGTCGTCTTCTAAAACTCCTATAAAACTTCTCAATTTGAAACTGAAATCATCAGTGTCCGTTGAATCTAATTTGATCAAAATATTGATTCAAATATTTTCAAACACATATGGCCACTTATCTAAAATTCTCTGTATAGAATATGATTTTTATAAGGCATCTAATCGTTTTTTTTTTCAAAAAAATCAAATTAATTCACAAAATTTTAATAAAAGTGTTAATCGAATTTTAATCGAATTGATCGAGTCGATTAACGCAACTAAGATTTTTAACTGCAATTAAAAACTGATCGATTAACCGACCCGATTTAATCGGACCAGACCTAGTTTTTACCTCTACATATTTGCGCTCTTGCAAAAAGAACCACTGAAATAATTTACACATTTTGAGGGAACGGTTGATACACAGTCCAAATCGTTGTAATAACACCAGTGTTTTTAGAAACATTTGGAAAAAATTATATACACATCTTCTGTACATACATACAGGAATTACGTGAAAAACGGTCTTTGGATCACGTGGAAAATACTCACGTTCTACAAATCACGTATATGGGTCTATGTGGGTAAAAAGGAAAATGTAAAGAAAAACCGCTACTTTTTCACCTGGTGGTCGAAAATTGAACTTTTTTTTTATTATTTCATCTCTCTCTCTCATGGTCTCATTAAGATATCCTAAAAATTTGGCTGTATTCGGATAAGCAGTTTTTAAGGAAAAACTACTCAGAGTAAGGGAATTATAATTACTCGGTACTGTTCGCATTGCGTTTCAAATTTTTAAAATAATATCAGAGAGATAAGAATAATTTTCACATAATAATTATTACTAGATGCTGATAATTTCCGCTCGAATTGGGTTCTCTTATAGGTTCTCGATTCGCCCTCGAAGCTCCAGTGCCATTTGATAGAGCACACTTACGAAGGATGCTCGAACTTCACGTGCTACATGTGCAGTTCGGTTTTCACCGGTGCGCACTTACTTCAGCAGCACATGTTGGAGCATGGGCTTGACGCTCGCCCGTACGACTGCAACAGATGCCACCACCGATTCTTCTTCAGAGCTGAATTGGAGAATCACGCTTTCGTGCATCACAAAGACCAAATATCACTTGAGACGCTCTCTGCAGGTATAGTTGATATAATACTACTCTTGATTCGATTTACGCCAACAATTCACCACTGGAAAATTCATCGACGAAAAAATCTCCGCTGGGAAAATTCACCGACGGAAAAATCACCGGCAATAGTTCGTCAGCAGTGAGTGAATGACCGAGTGATTGATAACGTGAGTGAATATGTGAGCGAGAGTGATCGAATGAGTTGCTGAATGAGCTAGCGAATGAGCGAGTAACTTTATGAGTGAACGAGTAAGTTACCTCTGAACGACCGAGTTAGTGAGCAATTGAGTGAGTGATCGCATGAGTGATCAAGTGAGCGACCGTATGAGTGATCAAGTTAGTGACCATATCAGTGATGGAGAGAGTGAGTGAGTAACCGTATGATTGATTGAGTAACCATTTGAGTAAAACCGAGTGTCCATGTGAATGTTCCATTGAGTGACCATATGAGTGATAAATTAAGTAGGTGAGTGAGCGATTGGGTGACCAAGTGATACAACCATTGAATGAGTGCAGGCTTGAGCTAGTCAGTGACCGCATTAGTGACCAAGTAAGGGGGATGGGAGTGACAGAGTGAGTGAGTAACTGTATGAGTGACTCACTCACTCGCACATTTGCTCACCCTGCTGACTCACACTAACTTCCTGACTCACTTGACTAATCGCTCACTGACTTACTTGCTCATTTACCTACTCATCCACTCACTCACTGTGTCATTTTGTCGATGAATTGTCGGTGAATTTTCCTAGTGGTTAATAGCCATGTCGGTGAATTTTCCTAGTGGTTAATAGCCATGTCGGTGAATTTTCCTAGTGGTTAATAGCCATGTCGGTGAATTGAGTGGCTGTGAATTGCTCGTGATGAATTTCCCGCACGCGCTCCATTCATGTCCACAAATTACATTTTAATTAAACATTATTTGAAATGAGATTGTTACTGTTTCTTGTTTTTTTTGAAGGCTTCATAAAAATCCCATCGTTACCTGTTGATACGAAGAAGGACATTATACGTTACGACCACGTCTTCGGGTTGGCACAAGGTGCGCGTCACTACGAATGCGCCATATGCAAGGTCGAGTTCCAGTCCATCGTGGATTACCAGAGGCACGTTTTCCTCCTGCACTCGGACAACAACAGCAGTGGCCAGCAGCAGCAGCAACAGCATCACCACCATAAGATGGTAGGTTCGGATAATTCTTCGAACAGGTCGGTCATGGTCCCCGAAAGCAAAGAAGGCTCCAAAGACAAGAAGACGTCCGAATCGTCTCCCAAGACGGGAAATAGGATGATCTTCAGAGAGAAGAGGCACGCTTGTCCGTCTTGCCCGAAGAGATTCACCAGGAGGGAAAACATGAAGATACACATGAGGACTCACCACCACGCCACTGACGTAGACAACGCTTATACGTGTCTCGAATGCAAGAAAACGTTCCCTAAACGCAATTTACTCAAGGTGAGTAAATAATAATATCGACATTTTCCTGTGGTCAATAACATGTTCTCTGCACATGGGGCTTTTACTTGGCGCAGTGGTATTCTAACTTCTGATACCAGTGGATTCCTAGAGCAATCATTTACCATTCATTTTTTCACCCTACTAGCTGGGGCTGTTCCAATTAATCGATTAATCAGGTGGGTTAATCGATCAATTTTTAATCGCAGTTAAAAATTTTAGTTGAATTGATAGAGCTCGATCAGAATTTGTGTAAAAATTTAGTAATTTGACTTGCTTTATTTATCGAAACTGATTAAATGCCCTAAATTAATGCACCAATATATAACATTTTCCACGAGTGGTCGTATTTAAAAATTAAAAACATTTGAATCAATATTTTGATCAAATGTACTTGGCATTGGGAAATTCAAGTCCATTCAACGACAAAATGTGATCATTTCAGTTTCAAATTGAGTTTGATGGTTGAGTTTGAGTTTTAGAAGGCAAGAGACCAAAATTTATTATCTCCATATGGACAGTAGTTGTTCGTATTCTTCGAAGTATCAGTTCCTCTCCTCACAAGCACAATTTGGGAGGAGTTTGAATTAAAACATGTAACGGTATGATCAAAAGTAGTTTCGACATCAGTGATTAACCTAAAACAAATCGATTAAAAAAATATGCTAAGCATACGAGTATTAAATTGCTTCAAGTGGCAACCTTAATTTTTTTTAGTCTATTCTCATATTTGTTTACATCTAACGAATAGGTGCGTGAAATGAATAAATTACAATTTTATAGCAGAAATTAATATATATAGAAATCAATATTATGGAAAAATATTCGATCAAAATTTGATTAATCGATTAGAAATTTTTGATTAACCAGCTAAAAATTTTAATCGATTCCTCGCCCTACTAATAACCATTTTTTTACCTGTAACTCTTTTACCAGTGACTTTCTTGTCCGAATGATCATTTTATCGCTGCTTCCGTTCCCTGATATCGTTTCACACGTATTAGCTCCCTTTCTCTAGCCTAGCAGAAATCACGTTCCTTCCTTACCGCGGCGATCGCCTATTCACGATTCATTGTTCTAGTGATGAAACATCCAAGACACTATGGCTCCTAGGTCCAATAGTCAGGTTCTTAGGCTGAGATTTTTGGGCCTCGTCGGAGAAAGGGATTTTCCACAGGCTCCTCTGCAGTAAATTCATAGTATAAAAGAAACTGCAATAACATTCATTCCTGCCTTCCCAGGCCACAGATATTTCATATATATCGCTCTTACGACAGTAAACGTTATGTTAAATGTATAGACACATGTATGCACTCAATCAGTGCATTTTACTAGGTGGAAAGTTAGCCCGTGGAAAGTTTGGTGTCACCTCTTGGAAGCCGCAAGAACCATTGGCTTAAAATATTTTGCGTTTCGTGTCTTCATACGTGTACCTGAGGGAAAACATTAAACGATATCGTGATTGTTCAGCTATGTGTATCAATTTCTCAAAAATGTCAAGCATATTTAAATAAAATTTAGTAAAGTATGACAATTTATAAATAAGCGGAAGGTTTATATCATATCGTAATGTGTTTATACCCAGCGTTCTTCAACCTTTTCGCGCTTGAGGACCGGTGTAAACAGATGAAAATTTTTGCGGACTGGCGGAAATGAGAGAAACATTTGTGGACCTAAGACAAAAATTAAAACCAGTAAAAAACAATGCTTTTTTGTCTTAACATTCTACAGCGGCTACAATAATTTTAGTTTATGTATTGCCGAAGCGAATACAATTACAAAGAGCAAAAGGACTTGAATAACAAATCTCAAAATCTCTGATTATCAAGTTTTATCATCATAGTTAGAAAAATAGATGGCACATGACAGCACTCTGTAACAGGCATTACACAGAAACAATCCTCACGATAGGTTCACAACATGTACACGCACATTCCAACATGTGCCAACTCGTTAGAAATTTCGCAAAGGAATATGGACGAGTTGCGTGTGTGGTTTAGTGGCCAGTACAATTGGGCGAAATTTTTCTCGAACCGACACCGGTCCGTAGGCCCAATGGCTAGAGAACACTGGTATATACCACGATAATATGTGATGCTTCTTACGGCGGCGATGTCCAAAACTGATCACTTATCGCGTGTAAATGGGCTTTAAGATGACCTGCATATCATCGTTGCGAGATAGCATTTGAAAAAGGGCTTAGCAGACCTTGTCACTTTTGACATTCACGTTTTGAGTTTTCATGCTATTAATGACTGTAGGCCCGTTTGCACGCATTAAGTGATTAAGTAAACTAAATTTTAAGTCGTCAATTGCTCTAAAATCTGTCCGAATATGAGTAATCAAGTAGCGAATGTTCGTTGGATTATACGAGGTAACGTCCACTGGCACATGTGCATACATTTACTTAACCGCAAAAATAGACCTGAACCTATTCCACTTACCTACTTAAATACTAAATCACTGGATCACTTACCAACTAAACCCGTGTAAACGACCCTTAACATTCGCGTACATTCTAAAGGGCTAACGACTTGGTGATTAAGTAGTCATCACTTATCGTGTGTAAATGGGCTTTAAGATAATCGTATATGTGGCAGTCAGTCATACTAACTCCTGTATCAAGACATAGCTTCTGGAAGAGGTTTTCAAAGTCGATTCGGAATTTTTTCCTCGCATGTCTGTCGTGTTCAATAAGGTGCAGATCTGCAGATATGACTATTCAATCAAATCACCTCACCTTCAAGATATTCGTTCACCAGTCTATATCGCCAGGCGTTGTAGTCCATAAAAGAAACTGAGAACTGACTGCACACTTATAAAAAGTCGGATATTGATCGTGCTGAGCTTTGAATAATTATAGATTCTCTGCTCAACACATAGACTAGTGTGAGGCCACCTATTGCAAAATCTTTGGCACCAAAAGCATTGTTTGAGAAGACATTGTCACAAAAAAACTTTGTTATAGAAGTCGTTGTTTCAATAAGGCATTGTTTTGAGGAACATCTATGAAACAATACATTTCATCATTTCAGAATGCTGCGTGCATTATGTACGTAGGCGTGAAATTGTGTTGATAATTAGGGAAAGAGGGGCTCGGACCTCGTTGAGCTCAGTATAAGTTTTGCCTACTATATTGGTGCATAAAATTAATGACCATATTCCTTCATTTCCAGGAGCACATGAAAAGCCACGAGAAAAATGAGTCTCAGCCACACGTTTGCAAAGCCTGCAACGAATCTTTCTCCTCCGATGTCCTGCTCCGGCAACACCACTGCTGCGCCAAGAAACTCGGCCAACAACAACCAGTACTGGCCGAGAACGACGCACCACGTTGCACCGTTTGCGATAGGATATTCAGCAACGTGGCCACGTTGGAATCCCACATAGCGACGGATCACCAAGATTCCGCGGACGTCAAGAACGTCGCCAACGAGGACAATGAAGAAGAACAGTCCACCGACGTGGAAAAGAATCGACTGAATTGTTCATCGGATTCCACGGAGAACGACAGAAGCGACGAATTAGTGCCTGAGCAGGATAATCAAGAGGATCATCATCATCATCTATCCACGCCAAGACCAAAATCCAAAAACGGAGACGTCACAACTGAAGATGGTCAAGACTCCGAGAAAGACGATGACTAGATAAGAACAGAACGTCTCATCAAGATGGCCATCTCCTCAGTTATACACACACAATTCGTCTTATCTCAACTCTCTGACAACTCTGACATTCCCAGCTCAGACGGACGCCATTCAGCTGGTTTCTAAATGCTTATCAGGAGCTTGTCTTTTATTTCCCTGTGTCCAATCGTCCAGATTTTCCAACTTTTTTCAGTGTTTATTCCGCTTCCTCCTCAATCATCCGGTGCTGACTGACCTTCCCTTTTGTACACATTGTACATTATTATCTTGATTCATAAGTGATACGAACGAAGCAAAGAAACGAATTACTTAAAAAGTACTGATGTAATCGACATGCTTAAAACAAAAAAAAGTGTGTTTTATTCGTGTGCCAAACAGTCAGTGCATGACTGTGAACTGTTCAATGTTACGTGACGTAACATTCCGAATTTATATAATAAATATTATAAATATATAAATATATATATTATATTAAGTATATATGGTTGTAAGACGTTATGGAAATGATACTAAAGTATAAAAAAAAACTTTTTTTTTAAAGACACTGTATAGTAAGTACCGGGGTGAATGCAATTGGATTAGAAATGTTATTATGTATAATGTACGAGAATTTATATCGTTTTCTATTATTCGGTTCCTTTGATATTTATTGGGGGATGTTTAAATTATTTTTCATTATGGATTTGAAATTTTTTAATGAATCGATTCCGATGAATTTCCATGCATTTGTCTCGTTTCTTCTACATGTATGTGCTTGTAATTTCTTTAAGAATTATACAATATTCTCTCTTTTTGAAATACCGTTTGGTAATATATTTTTTAAAAAAACGCACGTTTTTCGTAATGTTGCCTCATGCGCAATGTATGACGGAACACTTGGGCATTTTTAATTATCTCAATAGCGTTTCATGTTGTTGGTTGGAAATATTCGAGGAAATGTAGTTGCTCATTCCGTGTGTGAGATCCTTTATATATTCTACTCTTGACTGCAAGAAGTTCGAAAATCTTAAGAATTCATTAATCACCAAATCTTTGTGACACAACCCTGACTCTCTCGAGCTAACGGAAGTAAGTTGCTTTGCATCAGTCTGGGGTTGTGAGCGGTTCTATCTATCTATCTATCTAACCAGATCTTTGTGATCCGAATATAGGTGTCGTGCTCTGTGCGGCCGAGATAAAGGAAAAAGGTTTCGTTTACCTTAGCCGCACAGAGCACGGTCGCAATATAATTTGATGAAAGCCAATGTCGCAACTTTGGAGGAGCAGGCGGGTCTGATGCCCCGGTTGCCGGACCAAAAGAGGACACAAATTAACCCTTTAACTTCATCATTACAAGAGGCACCAAAATGCGAGGTTGCCCCGGTTGACCAAGCATCTAGTTGTGGCCCTGATGAAAGCTGTTAAAGCGTTGTTATCCCGGTGTCTAACTCACGTGTAAGATTCATTGGTTATCCGAGGATTATCGACCTGGGGGAGGGGGGGGGGGTTCGATTTACGAACTGTGGAAATTGGAACTTGCTCGGACTTATTCGAACATACTCATGCATTTCATAGATTTGGTGATCAATCTCTGCCGCTGCCTAATTTTTTGTGTGAAAAAATCGAATAAAAGCCGATTTACATTATACGGGCGTCAAATGGTATCGTAACGTCAAAACCATTTGTTTTTCCAATGATGTTGACGGTGCCTAAAGGTAGCTACAAACTACTCTGACGTCAGAGTAGTGTGTAGGCACCTTAACGAAGATGAACTCTGTGTAAACGTCATCATGGGCGTGTAGTGAGCAATTCTATATGCGATGGGCAGCTCGAATTTCTCGAAAAGTTTGCAACCTATGACAAAAAAAAAGAAACGCATAAACTCTTAATATGACACATAACGGCGTATGTTCGTGCGCAAGAAATGTAGGAAAACATTACGCGGTCTCAAAAAATTACAAACTCGGTTATTATAAATCAATATTCACCAAACGGAAATATTGAAGGAAAGTGTTCAGATTTGTTTAAGAACGATGTTCAATGCGTCAATGTTACTTTTTTGATTCGATGTAAATCGTAAAATGTCTCTCGGTGATTGAAATTCACGTTACACTTCGTAAAGTCTTGGTTACTTACCTCAGTGGTAAAATTCCTTCATTGACTGTTGCCGTACCACGAGAATCCTTTTAAAAACAATACTATATCGCCTAGCATAAAAAAATGACAGGTATAATTATGATTAATATTTCTCAGATTGAAAGGCCATCTTGTGAGTTTGGATTTTTTTATTTGAAATTTTTCCAACTACAGTTATCAACATTCATTCGGAGACATTTTTAGGTGTTGAGAAAGTGAAATCGTAGACAGTTGGAGGAGAGCCTTGTAGATAAAACCCACCTCTGTGTCATGGAAAGAAAATTTTATCTAGACCAGTGGTTCTCCAAGTGGGCAATATCGGCCCTTGAGGATGATAGAATGGTCCGGAGGGGTGGGTAGAAGCTATATATATATTGTATCTATTTATCTATATATATATAGATAAATAGATACAATATGGAAGCATATGAGTTGGTTTGAGTTGGCAGGGTGACGAGAAAAGAAATTTCTGAAGAAGGGAGAGGATGGAGCAAAACGTTTATGAAACTGATCTATATCTGGCGATTACAGTTTGTATCAATCGGTTGACTTGATTTTATTGGAACCATCAACTTCGATTTATTGGTATGCACAATTGATAGTTTATCACGCTATCGGAGTATACCGTACTTTATGAATCAAACTACTTATCTTGGCGTAGCAATGTGGTTGTTCTAGTATGCTCAACGCTCCAATCCTGCCAATAAAATGGGCAGGGTGAGAAGGACCGAGGCAGTTGATCCATACAAAAGCGATTCGGTTCATCTGTCAATATACTAAAATCCTCAGATAAATATTTTTTTACCCCAGGGGCAAATCTGAAGCCACATAGTTGCTTAATCTACGAGTTCTTGAGATCGCAGTTCAAGTATAGGAGTCTTATATCCTCCAACACAGACGCAACAGCTCGAGTTACGGATGACCACCGAAGAATGATAATGATCCCAGATGATGTAACATCGGAGGGATGTTACCCTACGCTGGAGGCAACCTTGAATGTGGTGTTTCGATTGCAAAGTCCCTTGGAAATTCAAAGATTTTCTGCTAACTGCTAGATGTGAGTAAACTTTAAGAAAAAACTCGTATCCACCGATAGTCCTTCAGAAAAAGAACCACTTAATCGAATGACTGAAACAAAAAAAACCTCATCAGCTGACGGTCCGGTTAATTTTAACACTCCTCAAACACTGAAAGCTAAAATCTACTCTAAAATCAATATATATATATATATATAACCAGACATCTTCAACCTTGTAATAACAAACACATCGGTGTTCATTGTTGCACCCAAAGGATGTTCGATGATTGGTCCTAATTGCGTGCTCACTCTCTAATTGACAACTCGATTTCACCATCTCGATTAAGATGCTTTGAAGAATACATAACTTGCTGGTCTGACTTTAAGAATCGATAAGACTTGCGACATGGGTCTTTTTTTCTGATATAGGACATAAACAGTGTTCACGCACGACTCGGAAAAAGTAGAAGCTCTAAAGCCATTATTTCAGAAATTGGATAACAATTATTGCCACTAACTTCGAGATTTTTGAGGCAAATGTTCAATTTTCGACTCTAAAAAAATCTCTCGAACCCGAAAAATTTCCAATAAAAATTCATTCGAAGGTTTTTTTTTAACAGCTGGCTGATGCGAAGATATATTTTGGAAAGAGAGAAAATTTGACTGCCCTTCCGAAGAATCGAACCCACGTTCTTTCACTTTCCGGATGAACGCAGTAGACTACAAGGGTAACGAATCTCTTAATCTTTCCTTGGAGCTCGTATGCGCTGAACTGAGGGCAGTTGTGAATTTTCTCTTCAAAAGATATCTTCGCATCAACCAGCAGTTACAAAAACCTTCGTATGGATAGTGGGGAGTGACATCATTCTCGGACAAATTTATTAATCAATCGAAGATCTCTCGTTACATGTTTTCTCAGAAGAAAAAAAAATCAATTTATTTATGAAATTATTGAAATTTTCTCCCTTTCCTATTCAGGGTGGTCATAAATAAACTGACACTACTCAGAAGTATGTAGCGCCCATTCTCTGATGGATTTATTTGGATGAAACTTGGTATATATATGGGATATATGGACCATGGGAAAGGTTCAATAAAAAAGTTAAATTTTTGACCACTAGGTTAAAACGCGACACTTTTTTTTATTGTGGTTATCTTTCCCCCCACGGTCCAAATAAAGTATATCAAGTTTCAATGAAATACGTCCACCACAATGATACGCGCTGCATAGATCGGAGTATAAACTGACACTACTCCGACCTATGTAGTGCCCGTTGTGGTGGACGTATTTCATTCACACTTGGTATGCACGTTGTTTGCACCATGGTAAAATACAATTGCGATAAGAAGCACCACTTTCTCACCTGGTGGTCAAAATTGAACTAATTTTTTCATTGAATTCCCCCGTGTTTTACTACATACTTTTACCAAGTTTCATCAAAATACCGTCAGTAGCGTATTTACAGGGGGATGGGGAGGCTTGGCGGGCTATAGCCCAGGGCGGCAAATTCAGAGGGGCGGCACATTTGGGGAATGAGTGGCCAAAAAACAGAGGCATTGGGAAAAGGGTGACCATCAATAAATCCGTCGGCGCCCAGACGGAACGGGACTAAATCACAGAGAGTGGCCAAAAGTGTGACCTAGTAAGTTTGCAAGCACGCAAGTAGGCAAAGGAATAACAGAGCGTCATCAAGCGCGTGAATGATCAAGCGAGTGACCTACAGAGCGTGAGCAAGCATGTGCATGATCAGACGAATCACGTACTGTGCGAGGGACCAGGTCAGTGGGTGTTCCCTGAGCGTGTGCAAGTATGTGAGTGACCAAAACAGTGTTCAAAGCATGTGAATGACCAAAAGAGTGACTTCTGAGACACAGTGTGCTTGCAGGAGGGTTGAGGCCAATCAGGTTATAGTACAGGATGGCAAATCCGAGGAAAGAGCAGTCAAGAAAATTATACTAGAGAAGGGAAAAATGACAGCAAAATTTGTGTAGCCACAGGCAGCAAAACCATAAATGTGCCTCTGAATACCTTCATCAGAATGAGCACTACATACGTCTACTACTACAGTCGAATCCCGTTTTAACGAATACCGTAATAATGGAAAAAATTCCGTTTTATATTACGAACATTTCTCTAATTCCCCTGATAAATTTACATAGGAACGATGCAAAAACTGGAATTCCTTTATAACGAAGCGATTTCTCCGGTCTCTTGGGAGTTCGTTATAACGGGATTCGATTGTACTACTACACCATACATGCACCTCATCCATATTCCTCTGCGGAACTTTTGACGAATCGGTACATGTTGGAATGTGCGTGCCCGTGTTGGGAACCCAATGTTTTTGCGTAATGATTGGTTTTAGTGTGTGCTGCTATCTGCCATCCATACCTCTGAGTGTAGTGTCAGTATTTATAACCACCCTGTATAATTTTTGCAAAACGTTTCTGCTCTCTGTATGATAGATACAAAAAATATAAATAAATAAATATATATATATATATTGTGTATATATTAAGATAAGTTATGCAAATCGGAGATGATCGTTATATTGTTGATAATTTCTTATGAATTGAGAGAGAAGTTATATATGATTGAGTTATTATATTGAGCATTTCTTTTCGTTTTTCTATTTTTCTTTCTTTTTCATTCTGAATATGAAGTTATCTGAGTCTCACCTCGTTAAAAGTGTTTTTTGGGGTCCAAGAGTGAATAATGTGTGTATGTATGTATGTGTGTGCAAAATATTAAAAAACGAAAAAAAAAAAACAAACGAATACATTCCAATTTCTCCGAGGAATTCAAATAAAAATAATTTTTGGAAATTTTTTCTTGTCCCTGTCGTTATTTCTTTCTTACTCTGAACGATTATTTTGCGTATTATGGTAACCTTACTATGAAAGACTTGTATGCTGTATGAGTAACGATGGTAAATGTTGATAAATTCGGTTATTGCGCATAATCCCCCCCTCCCCGTTATCATGTATAATCGCAGGCCATTTCGATATGTTTGATAAATTTCAATTAATAATCACTTCTACCGGTGTGATTTATGCGGTAAATTCGATAAATTCTATTAAATTAAGCACATTAACTGGTAATTATTCACAATCACTGTTTCGTATTGATAAATATCGGTCCCATTGCCCTGATAAACTTTATTACTTAACTGACCGTACCGAGTCAAGAGTCCGAATCGGATACAGATAACGTGCGCAAATATTTCTGAACATCCCCGGAGTAACTCCTATTTGAATAATTCTGAAATCGAACCTCGATATAACAAAATCTAATTCAACGACAGCACCCTGATGCAGCCGGAGTGGCGTAGTGGTAAGATACTCGTCTTCCACTATGAAGGTTACCGTCAAGGTCCATGGGTTCGAATCCGGGAATAGAACGTCGGATACAAGTTCTTTACTTACCGATCCTGAGGCGACTACCGACCGATAGGGTCTTCATTTCCCACCAAACGCCACTGGTTGGAAATTGCCATATGGCGATATATATATATATATATATGAACGGAGTGAGGTAAAGTAGTACTCTGACGCAATGATCTCTCTTAAGAAATTTTACGATTGCACCCTGATAAAATGACCTCAAATTTAAAAGATTTTACGAGTGCACCTCCAAATAAAGATGATCTCGTTTAACTCTAATTACCGGTAAAAGTGATAATTGTTTTAGCATTTATCAAATCAATTTACCAATGACGCTTGGTCTAATATAATCACCGGTAGAAGTGATAAATTCATCCAACTTGCCGAGGCGATTGTCGATCATTTATAATAACCGATTTATCCCATTTACCGTAGTATATACACTGGATAACCCGAAAATATGGAATATTCTGAAATACAAAAAATCGTTAGTTCTGGTGATGAAGACTCCCGAAATGGCTGCTTTGTTGAACTCTCCCTTCCCCCCCCCCCCCCCCCCCCCCCGCCAAAGTCAAAGTTGGACTTGTAGTTGGGTGGTATTACAAATTTGCTTCCTAAGTACGCTTTCAAAGTTCAACATTAGCTTGATAATTAAACTCCAAGGTAAAAAAAGTTTGGTTTACCTTTCGTGAGAGGCTGTTTTATAATCTTGGTTGAAGAAATAAGTGTTCTCTGGAGAGTCACTAGATGTCTAAGCCATATATACTCAACCCATGGCCCGCAAAGTTATCTGAGTTATCTGATGTGTCCCGCTTCTCTTGATCTCAAATCTAATTTTGTAAGAAAAAACTAAGCGGGCACATTTACAGATAGATCACTTGAGTGATCCGCGGCGGAGTTCCATAGAGCGTGAGTGCACCGTGGTACATTTATAGATCACTTAAGTGATTCTCAGCACATATATAGACCACTCAAGTGATTCTCAGCACATATATAGACCACTCAAGTGACACGCGACGTATTTACAGATCACTCGACGTGTGGCACAGTTCCAGGCACTCAAGGGGCCTACGGCTCATTTCCACATGACCTAAGTGACCCGCGACACGTTTTCAAACCAATGAAGTAGCCCGCACTATCCTAAAGGTTGAGCACTCTTGGTCTAAGCTCATCCTTAGATCCGAGTCCTTGCTAGCGATCGTTGGGACAGAGTGACGGGCAATGATCTGGTTACGAGGAGGGGGATTTATAGGATCCCATAGAAAGACGACCAGACACTAAAATTTTCAGGATGTGGATGTTGCTGTCTTTACAGGACATACGTTCAAGACATTTTCCAGAGACATACATTGTTCCAAGACATTTTCCAGAGACATACATTGTTCCAAGACATTTTCCAGAGACATACATTGTTCCAAGACATTTTCCAGAGACATACATTGTTCCAAGACATTCATTCCCAAAATGTACCAGTTACTAGCACACTCATATGAGAAAAAGACTTTGGAATTGGCATATGCTTTTTTGGATGCGAAATCTTTCAAGCGTACTATGATTTGTTTCAATCATTGTACGCGTTTGAGTACGCGTATACTTTGGACGAATTTGTTGTTTTTTCGGCTTGAAAATAAAATAAAAAATTTTTGACTATATTTTTACGTCGAATATGTTTAGTGAGTAAAGCATCCAAAAAAAAAAAATTATGCCTAATTGGTTTGAGTTGCTTTCAGTAATTTTTGAAATTTAACTTCATTCATATCAAGAACGTGGGGGAGGAGGGGAAAATTTGATACGAATGTTAAAATTCGTAAAATCGGAAATTTCGTTATAACGAAGCGATTTCTCCGTTTACTTGGAGTTCGTTATAACGGGATCCGACTGTAATAAAGAATAGGGTCATTAAACTTGGCCAATCTGATCAACACGAAACGAAGAATTTTATTCAGCTCAAGAAAGAAGCAGGTGGGAATAATAGAACACATAACTTTCAAAATTCATTAGCTGATTCATAAATATTGAATATCTCGCCTTAATTGATCTCTTCCTAATTGAGTTGCGACATCATCTTATTCTTTGCCCAAGGGCTGCTGCATCTTCATTTCTTTGAAGGAAAAAAAGAAGAAAGTAACCCAGTGCTGAGAAATGCGATCGATTCATGTGATAGAGCTTTTTAAAAGAAAGAAATAATTAAAACAGTATTCCATTTTTTTTTCTTTTGTAATCACAGAAGCTAGTGAAGGTTAATCACTGCGGACGACTAAACTAGTTATTCTAATTAATCAGCTTTCTCCCTCGAGACTTAGAACACAATAGGCACACACACAATGGTTATCATCAGAGGCGCATTTATGGTGTTGCCGCCTGTGGGCTACGCGAATTTTGTGCTAGCCTACTCCCGTTCTACTCTAAATTTCTTGTCTACTCTTCACTCGGATTCGCCACCCTGTGCTATAGCCCGTTTGGCCTCCCCACTCTTGCAAGTATACATGTGTCTCTAAGTCACTCTTTTGGTCACTCCCATGCTCACACACTTTCCAAGTCACTCTTTTAGTCATTCACGTGATTGCAAACAGTTTTGGTCGCTCACATGCTTGCACACTTTTTTGAGCACTCGCACACATGCTCTAGGCCGCAGTTCTTAACCTTTTTGACTCGCGCAGCCCTCTTTAGTAAAAATATTCTATGGCGGGGCCTTGTAGGCCCATTTTTTAATCATCCATCAAAGTTACTGATTAATTTTTACTATTTAAAAATATTTATAATTAATTTTTTTTAATTTTACTGGTTTTTTTTTTATTTTCCTCGAGTGGCCGCGGAGCCCCTGGGGAGTGACTATTTGATCATTTACAGTTTTAAACGTACTCTAGGTGATTCTTTCGGTCATTCACATGCTTGCACACGCTCTAGGTCACTCTTCTGATAACTGACCTAGTCACTTGCTGTCAGGGCAGAGGTGAATTTTTTGAGGTTTATACAAACTTGCCACCCTTCCCCCCCTATACTAACTTTCTTGAAAACTCAAATTTTCCACCCTTCTTAACTTGCCGCCCTGGGCTATAGCCCCCTAAGGCCCCCCTCCTTCGTAAATACGCCACTGCTTATCTCATCAGATACATCGCAAATGGATTTCATGGAAGACAAGTGATTTAGATATATTCTATAAATTATTGCATAGTATTTTCGCTAATTAATTTGGCACAAATTCGTTAAACTTATTTTCAAATGGTGTTGTGGATGATGGAGCACTAGAGCACAGTCGTTCTCAACCCAGGGGGCAAAGGTGAATAGCCAGAGGAACGGGGAAGGTTAAGGTTGGGACCACAGAGAGTTGTGAAGAAAAATTCAGATGTGAAGAAAAATTTTCAAGTGGGGGAAAAAGTGTGATTACATTCAGAACTCCCCATAGGACAAATGCCATCCTAATGCATAGTCCCGTCCCGGCAGGGCCCCTGGACATCGTTTCCATAGGGCGCCCGCACAATGAGATCTGGTTATCATGAATATCGAGTTGTTTTATTGCGATATACTTTTAATACCGTCAAACGGTAAGAATCATCAAATGCGAAAATTATTACCGGTTTGTTATTAGTTAATTATTTCTCTCTAATTTATTGGTTTATATCCTTTCTTAAATGCACGGGGTATTGCATAAATTTGTAAATACTGTAGGTAGAAAATTGTCAAAATTTGAATCCAATTTGCGAAAAAGTTATTCTCGCATAGGGGAATTATTTAGGCACAGAAAAGAATTTAGTTTCAATATTTGCATAATTCCAGTGATTTCTTTCATGTACTTTTTTCTCTATCGACAAAAATTGTAACTAAATTTTTCTTCCGTGCCAAAATAATTTCCGTATGCGAGAATAACTTTTTCGCAAATTGGATCCAGAGTCTTATAAAATACAGGGTGTACGATTAACAATGTTGAGATTAGGTTTTCATTGTGATGTTGAGATTAGGTTTTCATTGTGATGTTGAGATTAGGTTTTCATTGTGATGTTGAGATTAGGTTTTCATTGTGATGTTGAGATTAGGTTTTCATTGTGATGTTGAGATTAGGTTTTCATTGTGATGTTGAGATTAGGTTTTCATTGTGATGTTGAGATTAGGTTTTCATTGTGATGTTGAGATTAGGTTTTCATTGTGATGTTGAGATTAGGTTTTCATTGTGATGTTGTTTTATCTCGGCTACCAATCACTGGCTGAAGCTTTGCTAACGTTTCGGACACAGAAGAGATTGAAGGAAGGTCCGGGTCCGATAATCAGTGATTTGCTTTCATGCAGCGTTTTCTATTCACAAAAACCGGAACTATTTTTTCCCCTGCGCAAAAAAAAATTCCCTCTCGTCAGGACTTTTTTTGCAAACCTAATTCGAAAAAATATATCAATTTTTATGAATTAATGTATTTAGGAATTTTTGTGGCACCCTGTACACCATAGTTTTCCAAAATATTTATTCCATATCGCCCCGCTTTGTTCAGAAATTTTTTCTCTCATCGCCCCTCGACTCAGACCAATCCAAAGGATCCTATGTTATACTCGTAGCTTCGATCGCCCCGGACCATTCCATCGCCCACCAGGGGGCGATACTGTCCACTTTGGGATACACTGCTGTAATACCAACACATTTGTATGATATTCGAGTTTTAATTTTTAAATTTTATGTGGAAAAAAAAATGAGAAGATTATTTCCATTCTGCTCAGTTTTTGTTTTGAGCTGGTATTACAGTAACCTCTCTTTTGCGGTCACTAGCGGGACAAAAAAAAAAAATCGTCCGTTAAAGAGGGTTAACTGTTAATCAGGAGTTTGAAATGTACACTTTTATTATACAAGGGAAATTATTATTTGGCCGTAAAAGAGGAGTGTCCGTTAAGAGGGGCTTTACTGTACTTCTAAAACAGCTGTTTCCTTCGTTGTCAAGTGATGTTGATGTACGATGTTCGAACTACTTACTGTTGCTGTGGGCAAAGATAAACATTTTTCTTACATTTCATTGCTAAAACTCATGTGATCGTGAATTTCAAAAATTAGTAAAATTCTGCTTGATTCTGGGGTGAGTATGGTCAGAGGTTTTCGCACTGGAAGAGGATTGTACCATCCTAACGGTGCTAGGAACTAAAGACAAAATTTAGTAATTAAGACGAGGTTCCTTTTTGAATGTAAGAAGAAGAAAATGGGGGAAATTAATTTATTCATTCGTGATGTACAAAATGAAGAACACTGTTAACCCCTAAAACTGTGTAATAAGTTAGAATTTTAAAAAAAAATTAAAATCACTGGTCCTACGGAATATGAGAACTTACTGGTCCGCAGACATCATGGCTATTTTACTGAACACCAACTGCGGTCATATATCGCCGTACGGCAATTTCCAACCAGTGGAATTGAGTTGGAAACAGAGGTGCCATCTATCGGTAGGTAAATCATGGGCTGACTCGGGTACGGCCGTAACGTCATTTGTTTCGTCATGGTGGGGATATGAGGACTTTTTTTTTCATAGCAGTCCATTTCGATATGTTTATAGGGTCCCTAATGCCTACTTCGAGGCGAATGCGAGCCGATTTCCCCTTTCAAAAGCCTCGCCACAGACAGCAACAGACCTACTAACGGTACAAATGTAACTCAATCATTACACTTCACTCACGTCACTTCTGAAATGTAGATGGCAGCACTTGAAAATCAGACACAACACTAGATACACATTCAGACTGTTAGGTATACACATTTACACTTCCGGCACAACTAACCAGGTAGTAAATTGCTCATAGATGCCGATAGACCTGAGTTGCGCTCGATTTGTTAAAAAGAAGCGCTATTTCCATGAGTGTCAGGGTCATGATACTGTCAAATAGATCTGAAAGTGACGTAATGTGTGTGTGTGTGCGATAAGCGGTGCTCCTACTTGGTACTCTTGCTACCGCAAATTCGAGAATTCCATGAAAATCCAATTCATAATCGGTTCCAAAAAAAAAACATAACAAATGACCGCAAATCACTAAAAATATTTTCCTTCCGCTAGTAATGTGTCGATCATTCCATATCAGATTCCTCTGTACAAGTCGAGTGCACGACCCTCGGCCAACAGAGCAGAGAAAAAAATGCGGATTCATGCTATTTTTTTGGAGATGTACACAATTTCAATGTCTTGTCGATACGTATCATGATTGATCCAATCCTAATCGATCAAAATCTTTTGCAAGCTGGTCGCATCACATACTCTTATAAATCCATGAAATATTCAGATTTTATTCGCGAGAGTGGGTATGCGCATATGCGTAAAACCCTTCCATTGCCACTTATGCGCATAAATTGAGATATCAAGAATCTTTGACACAGACACGCACATGGCGGCCATGTTGTTGTAGAAGACGACAACAACAACAACATCATCATCATCATCACTATCAATCTACCTTCGAGAATAACAACTTGAAAAATACCCCACGCCAAAAAATAAATTAAAAAAAATCGAACATCATATAATATCGAGTTCCTGGTCCAAGTGATTGATAGGTGTAACATACACTGCCGGTCATAAATATATTTTCTTGTCTTTATTACTGTTATTTATGGCGCATATTTATTCCCATGTACATCTACTTATGTGTTTTTTTTAAGTATGAAATAACAATGAAGACATCTCTCACGTTGAAGGGGGGCAAAATAAAATAAACGGAAGCAAAAGCTAGACGATGAAAGATAGCATTGAGATGTTAGAGTCTCTGTCAGTGTCAAAAAACATTCAAAAAAAAAAGATGATGGTCTTTCCTTTTTCTATTACATCCTTCGCCGGAATAACTTGAACCGGATTTAGTAGTAGCTTTTCAGGTTTAGTGAAGAGACATTTGTTAAATGGCGTGGAATGGTTTCTCAAAATGTGGCCACCATGTTCGTTTTGAAATTGATTGAGAAGTATCTTTGGATAGAGGCAGGAATATTGCTGAGTGGTTACATGATATGTTATGTCGATGAGTCAAAATTCTTTTGACGTTGAATCAAACTTGGTCCGTCCCGAGAGTTCAGTCCTAAATCTTTTTCTCGTTATTAAGAGTTAAAAACAAAAAAAAAATGTTTCAAGACTTTAAATCTTTCTCCGAAATATTTTCTTTATACAGAATTCCAAACTATATTTCAGGCAATTTTGAAATTCAGACTTTGTTTACGTTTGGAAGTAAAATGTCATCTATTTTTGGCTTTTGGCAGTATTACATTCAGAGGATGAGATTTGATGAAAGCTATCGAAACCAGTCGATCACTATGTGTAAGAAGTGTTGTAAATATGGTGAGTCACACACATGTTCGTGGTGTTTCAGTTGCTATACACACCCCTAAATATTGTTTTACCGGTATTCCTCTGTCCATTTTCACAAAATATCTCTGAACTATACTTCTAGGAATGCATAAAATATCTGGATAGTTTTTTACCGATCAATTTCGGGGATTTCTTCAATTGCTAAATTTATAACATCGTCATCAATTGCGGTTCTTGAATTGAAATTCCCGGATTTAAAAATATGAAAAACCGCCGAATGAACTGATTTACCTGAAGCTAAGGTTCCTAACCTTTTCAGTTTTACGGACGCTTAGTGCCACTAAATGGATCTTTTACAAAATTATATTCAGTAGTCAATATAAACATGTAAAAGTAATACGTTTTTCATCCAAACTCACCGGACCAAATGCAATCTCTTCAAAAATCCTCGAGGGTTGCGTTGATTACAAGAGAGCTCTCACGTAGGGCACGTACTAAAATAATACTGCGGTACTTAGAATATTCAGATGGAATCCTAGGGCTTAATGCAATGTACAGTGTACAGTGATGATCCAAGGGGGCTTTAAAATAATTGATTTTTTTATTCTAAAATTATTTCTTTGTCAAATTCTCGAAATTAACCCTTTCTTAAATTTTCGAAACTATTTCTCTCATTTTCTTTCTGAAATAACTCTTTCTAATTTTGTCAATTTAACTTAAAATAATGGATACCCTAATTAATATTTTGCATGCCCAAAAAATATTATCACTGGATTTACTTACTTTAAAAAAAAAATTTTAAACCATAAGTTTATTTATTTGTATAAAAAATATCGGAAGTGATATTTTTTTAAATCGAAATTTTAAAATGAATGTGGTCACCAATTTAAAATTAGTCACACCGCTCATTATTGTGTAACTTTCCACGCTGTTGGTGTTGGAGAAGTCACCAAGTTTCAATTCACCTCGGTTATAGAATCATAGCCGATTTACGGTACAGGATAGAGACTTGGGTAGGAGCGGGCCAAATCATGTGACTGAGAAACCGACCATAACGCAAATTCACTAATAAAAACCTCATTTTCATCTTGAGAAAAAACTTTCAGAGGGCATTATGGTGTCGAATTGCAAGGCGATGGCAAAAATTACCCATTGGCTATAAAGCCCGGGCCTTGCGCAGGTTGGGGCACCGCGACTCATCTCTCTCGTTGGAGCGTGTTCCTTTCAGTATACATAGACGTTGGTTGCGTAACTAATAATGCCCATGACAATGAACAGGATACACCAGTTGAGAAAGTTAGAGAAGGACTACATATACTAGGCAGAGGAACTAGTGTATCCTGTTCATTGTCGTGGGCATTATTAGTTTTCCAGGCTGAGATGAAATTACTTGTGTAGTCGTAGTTACTCTGTTGGTAGAAGGCCTGAATGTAAGTATATCCGTGAAATTTTCTTCAGTATCTACATTAAGAGCTGGAAAGTCCTGCAAGTCCTGAGGGACTTTCGGAAGAAATGTCCTTGAGTTATCCCCCTTCGGTAGAGGTCGTTCCGAACAACAAGTAAATGTGCCCGTATGGGGACCACCACACAGTATGCATTTAATTTTCGCTTTATTACCTATATCCTGGCAAACTCTAGTACTATGTCCTAGAGAGCAAAATGCACATCATGGGGAGTTATAACAAAAATAGGACGCGTGTGTCCAAAGAGAAGACAGTTCTGGCATTACAGCGGGAATCTGTTCCCCTTGTAGCGCTCAATTTCTAGTGGAAAATCATCAATATCAACAATATTTGCTATTTCCTTACAACGAATGAGTACCACGATGAGAAAGAGTGGAAGTATTCTTCCTGTCATATAACTTTTCATATTACAAATTTTGATGACCTCGAACCCTTTCTTTTCCAGATCTTGAGTGATTTCATCAATATTGACATTAGCCGGTAGGCCATGGATGACAAATTTCAAAGTCCTTTCCGACTCAAGTTGATAGGTGTGGTACTCCATACCCTGACTATTAAGAAATTTGGTTGTAGAAATTAAGAAATTTGGTTGTTTGAAACGATGGCCGTTTACTGAAAAAACATTAAGTAATATATTTTTATTGGTGGGTTTTTCGATACAGGAACGAATCCACAGAGTTCTCTTATTTTCTTAAAACTTGATATCCAATCATCCCCACATTTAGTAAGTACTATTTGAGGAACGTTGGGGGGGGGGGGGAGGCTGTTTTTACGGCTTCGATTTACTTCAGTAAAGCCCCCGTCGACATCAGTATTCTGCTCAACAGCAATTTGTGCCACAGCTCCGTTGATAGATAAGGAAGTGTCTTCCTCACGTTTACTAGAGCTGTTTTAAGCATTAAAATCTTTAAAACTAGGGTGTTAAAAGTTAAATCAAATAGGTAAATAAAAATCTATCAACCGATATTTTAATGCATATAAATTTATAATGGTATGCAGTATGAAAGCAAATAATTCGTGTGATCATAGCATATTCAGTTCGTTTTCATACTGCATACAGGTTTGAAACTGATAACCAACTTTACTTAAAAATGATACCATATAGTTTAGCTTTTATTTGGAAGGTGGCAGCAGAATTCTCATAATTTCGTTATGTGGGTATTTTTTCTTATATTTTTGTATAGAAGAGAAATACGGCATAATTGTTTTCTACCATTTTTTTTTTAAAGAATTAATAGCAGAATTTTTTCCCTTTCATACACTTTATATTGATACCGTATATAATAGGACCTTATAATATAGACATATAACTTTTTTTAATAAAAATATTTTTTTACATTTTTTATGCAAACTATATAATACCTTCCTCTCTTCTCTTCTGTGTGAAACCATTCAGTATATCCATTAGGATATACTATTTCACTACAAGTGAGGATTTCCGTTTTCCAGAACAGCCGAGTTGCAGCATATGAGAGCGCATGACAACACCGGACAGCTATACATTAGGACCGTGTAAATTGATCAAAATACTCTGACTTCACATTCGCATCATGGCTGCCGAAGGGAGTATTTCTGAGAAATTACACTCGCGTTTAGGAATACAGTAGAGCCTTGATAACTCAACATGCGGATAACTCGACAATTATCACTCTCGTGGTTGTCATAAGGCTAAACTCAATGGGGAGAAACCTCATCAACTCGACACAAGATAGCTAAATACCGCCTAAATCGACTACGATTCGTGATGAGCTATCACTGTTACAACTTTTTTTTTTTTTAATTTCCCGTGGATTAATTAGCCAGTTAATAAATTCTCACGACATTTCTGTCGCACATTTCAACAATTCTTCGTTTCATTGGTTTTTTTTTTGTCGTTTGTGGATTGAAAATACTTCCCCCATACCTTGAGGGTAAGGTCACTTTCCATTTATTGGGGCCCGGAAACTCGATCTGTAGACTATGAAATCACAGACAAGCACGGAAAATACTTGCAATTTTTGAGCGAGAGATGGTTTAATAAGCTGCAAAAAAGTCCAGATTTTTTAGATCAAAATTTCCAAGTTAAAAAAAAATGATAGCTTCCCTAATTTTTTCGGCAGTTGCACTCCTCATTCGCAAAATAACAGATATTTCGATACCACCATAATTGGGATAGTTCAGAAACTGTCTCGTTGAAAATTGCAGATAATTTTTTTCTTTTATAGATGATGGAATGTAATTTGTTCAAAAATGTATAAGCACATTCGCATGGCGTAAATGATGTTTAAAAATTGGGAGGAAGGTATCAAATGCAGGACTGGACGAATCGGAAAAATCTAGGCTCCAGAAAAAATGCTTAATTGCCAAAAAAAATTTTATCTGTAGAAAAATGTCCAAAATAATGCTTCTTTTGTCTTTATTTGGGATTATTGACTCTCTTTCATGCTGGCAGATATGCTACTATAAATTCCATGCATTCTGTGCTGCTCTCAGCCTTCAATTTAGTAACTACACGAAGAAAAATTTAAGCACGAATAACAAATTTTTAGTCACCATGGCAACCTGGCGGCTTGGATTTGTCCAGCCCAGATCAAATTAAACCTCGCTAACTTGGCATCCACTGATAAGTCGATGTGCTCATCGATACTTTTGGGGTGTCGAATTGCCGAGGAGCAGATACCTAGTGGAGGGGGGGGGGGCTACAGAGAGCGTTAAACAAAAATTCAGATGTGAAGAAATGAAGCTTTTTAAATTTAAATATTGGTTGGAAAAGGTGTGACTACTTCAGAATTCAGCAGAATTTTTCGAATACGAATGTACACAAGCCCATCTTTTTTAACCCGAAACATGGCCTTTTTGGGCATGTCCCGGGGGCTGATAATGAGATGTGATGCTATGATTTTTTAAGCATGTAAATCAAGTAAACTGGTATTTCCAGTTCGGAAGGCTCTTGAAAACTTCCAGCTAATAGGCATCCGAAAAAACCTAAGGGTCCCCCAGAACATCATTTTACTCAGGAACCCAAGATGCTGTTAAGATGGCCTCTCGTCTATTTTTTGAAGAGCTTCACAATAAAATCTGGTGCCATGGTTTTTCGACTTTAAGTATGTAAATATGCAACTTATGCGCAAAATCCTAAGATTAGTAAATCCAGCTAATGAACCTTTGGAAAATTCCTTGAACACAACAATGTCACTTCACCTGTGGCTCATGATGTCGGGATGACCCAGCATAGACCGCCCGCAAGAGAAATCTATTCTAGGGTTCCGGAGATTGACCTTATATATAAAAATAAATTCACTATAAATTTGAGAAGAAATGATTTCGTTCCTGGATGAGATGGGGGCCTTGAATAAGACTGGTTGACCACGAGAAAAAATATGGTTCAAAGGAGGGCCATGGGCTAAAAAAAGTTCAGGAGCTGGTTTAAAAAGGACCTTTTGTACATATTGAAAGCTACGCATTTAAGGGTTGAGAAATCGATATAGGAATGAAATAAAAGAATTAATCGGGTGAAAGGGGGAGGGGAACTTCGGATATAGTGAATGGCAATGGGGGGGGGGGGGGAACTTGTCTTAAATCGCTTTTGATCGCTGCTGGAATGATGATCGAGTGATATTATAAAATATGACAATTGGTCAAGTCATATTAGTGATAGAAAATAATAAATCATAACCACATATGACGAAGGAGTATATAGCCGACATCTTTATGATATTATCTGTCTTTAAACGGTTTTGGTTTCACTTACTAGATAACACCAGATTGAACGGCCCCACAACTCGCGTAATTTCAGTATTTTGTAATGGACTTAACCTTCTGAGAGACTAAATCGGAACATGGTAATTGCGTCGCTTGTTTTTGCCAGTAAGATTTGTTACAAACAGAAGCATCAATGGTACGGCACATCAATCAAGCTCCGTCAAGCTCAGAAGAAACCCCCCCCCCTCCCCCCTCCAACTACCACTCTATCAATTCTCATCGAGGCAAATGACCTCTCATTTCGTACACTTAGAAATATAATCTCGCATATTTTCAGTTTCTTCCTACGGAATGGCAGCTGAGGTTCGACTGCCTATCACTTTGTCATTGTCGATGTCGAACTGCCAGTCGACAGCAGAAACAACATTCCTTGTCATGTTTGAGTTTCAGTAAATTTACGTTCGTAATTAAATTCGGCACATGACATATGGCAGTGATTATGAAGAACCAGTCCCCTTCCCTTCTTCTCACATGCAGTTGATTTATTTCAAATCATTAATCAATGTGACAATTAGTACTTGTTCGATTTCCATCATTTTCGTGAGCATCGACTTGTTATGTCTTCTTCTGTCTATAGGATTTTCAAAGTTCATATTCCTTTGAGTTATGTTTGGTAGCTGTTTGAAAAATACACAATGGATCCCACTTGAAACGTTTTCTTTGTTTATTTTCGTAGTCCCAACTTTTTTCCTATTGATAATGTTAATGTTTCCTTGGATATAGCATTCAATTTTTTCCATTTCCCTCTTAAAACGTTTGGAAAATTCAGCTCTGACCTTTTACGCCCTCTTGAAAACACTGTACTTTTGTACAGTGAAAAAGTAAAAAGTACAATGTACTTTTTTTTGCCTCTTTCCAGTGTAAAAAAAAATGGAAATGGTGATTATTTGTGTGCAACCGATTTTAACAGTTGTGTGAAAAATAAAAATGTGCTTTCAAATCCATCTCAAAGCGGAATTTTTTCTGCTTAAATTACACACTGAAAACCTCTGCTAAGTTCTCAGTTTCAATTCCAAGAGCGATGTTAGGTTTCTCTCTGCCTTCAGGACATTTGCTGTAACATGCCACCCACACTCGTATCCTCATCTTCAAGACTGAAATTTCTGGATTCAAAACTTAGTGAAGGCATCGAATTGTCGATTCAAGTTCCCCTACAGACATAATAAACATTTCTACAAGATTCAACAACATTATCTCCAATTTCTCTCTTCTAAACAAACTGCTTAAAATGCAACATACGATCATCCATAGCAAACATCTCTTAAATTACTCAGAATACACTGATAACAATTAAAGTCATACTGAACTCAATGTCTCCGTATGAACGCAAAATATTCATTTTAATACAGTAAAAAACACATAATCGCAGCTATAACTTACGCCCCTACCTAAAACGTTCAGAACTTTCGAGTATCGTCTCTCTCTCTCTCTCTCTAAATAACATCTCATCTGTTTCTTTTCTTCTAAAAATTTTTTAGGATAATAATTTGTGATCCTATTCACTGTAGTGGTTATGCAGACCTGTGTCGAAATCTTGGCCTTGTATTCAGAGGCTTCACATACGAAATTAGCTGTCTTTAATCGTCTTCAAACACAAATCGTAGTTCACGAAATGCTAGAATGATAGATGCAGTTTTCAAAAACTGATAGAGCGCAGTAATTAGTGTACAATGTTTGGGTTAGGCTGGTCGACCTCTGGAAGCGGCTTGATCTCCCCGTTAAAAACTCTCGCCACAGAGAGCAACAAACAGGCCTACAACGGTACAAATATTCAATCATTACTTTTCACTCACTTCATCACTTATGAACTATAGATGACAGCACTAAAAAATAAGACACAACATTAGATACGCACTCGGACTGTTGAGCACACACTTCCGGCAAAACTCACTCGATAGTAAATTACCCATGGCGATAGACCGAAGTTGTGCTCGGTTTGAAAGAAAGGAAGGAGGGAAGGGGTTTGAAGCAATAAAAACAAGTCGTGCAAAGTTATCTGTATTCGCAAAACTGATCCCATTTCTCAGAAAGTAAAAGAGCATCCGTCGTCCACTAGAAACATCTTCATCGAGTGACTTCCAGCGACAACAGCAGACGACCTACCAAATCCGAATCGAATGGGATTTTGCACGCAGTACGTTTGTTTACTTTTTTCGTGCGCTACTCGCTCTGTTTTTTTCCTCCTTTGATGTATCTCTCTCCCTCGATCGCTTTTTGGCCGCATGGACATAGAAGCTGAAATGCTGACAATCGTCATTCAAGGGTTGTGATGGTCAGTAATAATCGATGAAATGTTATCATTCATTCATTTACAACTTGAACGGCTTCTCAGAGTTTGTGTCACCTATTTCATTAAGTATGGACTTACAAATTTATTACCTCTGGATCCATTTCTCAGAAATTGTAGTTTTCAATATTTTCACAAGATTACTAATGAACACAATCATGAACGGAGTAGCCCGTAACGGTCGCTTTCAGTGGACGACGTCAAACGCCCTTAATCGTCGGACTTAATGTCGGCTGTTATCGCCCGCGTTGCTTGCCGCGTGTTGTTGCTTCTAGTTGACGACTAGCCTTATTTGTTTGAGCTACTTAGAGAGCCATGGACTGAATTTGAGTATCCAAAATTATGTCGAGTAAGACTTGAAACTTGATAGATTCGCCAACGGTTCAATTTTTAACTGCAGAAAAAGCTTAAACATAAACAAATTCGTATATTTTCGAAAACGGAACTGCGGAATACCTGTCTGCTTCCCATAACTCATTGATATAATACTATAAATACGTTAAAATAATCTAATAGAACAACAAAAATCTTGAAAAATCTCCATTTTGTTGCACCCCTCTTATAAGATGAGTAAACATTTCGGTGGTCCTTGTTGTCGAATTCCGATGAAAAGACCTGCAAGTCGTGATTCCGCAAAAGCTAGTCAATAGCTTCAGCTATAAAAAAAATTTTTTGGCGGATCTTCATTCCTGGAACTGGACCTCACTCAGAGGGTGATCAAGAGGGTAGAAAAGTAAGAAACGAGTTTATTAAGCTCCTCTCTTACACCCGATTAATATTTTCCTTTTGATTGCCAACTCTGGGTAAAAGCCGACATGATTGGATCGCCCTTAATATACTATGCTGTATATGCCAAGTTTGTTTTTTTTTTCTTTTCGGAGGGGATTAAGGGTCATTAAAAAAGGAGTAAAAAACGATAAGATGAGGAGGCTGACCACAAAGATTACGAGCTAAATAGAAATTGCAGGGCGGATGAAAAGCTGTCGTTCCATCGTGAAAGTTCTATTAAGCTATCAGTAGTCATTTAAGTAAGGGGAAAGGCTCATAAAACATCAGCATTTATTTACGTACATCAATACTTTGCGGAACACGCACGCGTAGATTCAAAGAGAGCACCTTAATTAAGGCAAGTATTAAGACGACGATGACGGTGATGATGATGTTACTTTTTTTTTTTTTCCTACTTAACCCTTCTTTTTTTTTTTGGTGTTGTTTCACTGATGGGAGAAACTCCTACCATTGTGATGATACTATAGAAAATAAAATAAATACCCGAGGGCTTGATGGACCGGAATTCCTGAGTTGATTAAGGCCGATTGTCTTGTCCGGGTGCCGACGATGTCATGGTGATGGACATGTTCATGATGTCGATGTCTTGAGAACGTTTTATTAAAAGGAAAATATGTCTTTTTTTTTTCTCCTGTATAATATACGGTAGTTATTGTTTAACGTGCTTTGTCCTGCCACGTGTGTTGTCGACGTCAGTTTGTATGTGAAGAGTTGTATTGGAACGGATAGAGACTTCGATTGATGGCATCTTCTGAAAGCCTTGAGTTCACTAAACAGGCTTTACGTTTTAGTTTTCGCTTAATTGTGTTATTACTGTCTATATATTAATTAGAGAACTCTAGATAATTGAAAATTTTTCTCCCATTTTGCTAAATGTTTAACGGGATTTTTTTTTTTTTTTTTGGAAACTTCGATATTGACGCAATGATTGTCCTTAAACGTTATATTGCATCAGTGGTTCCTAACGCTAAAACGTTGGGAATTTCGAACAACCTTGAACTACGGTAGGAAAAAATCAATGCAAATTAATTTTCTTTACCGAAACTTCTTAAAACAGTACATACTCAGTCTTTTTGACTTATTTTTTGCAATAAATTCTTATTCATATATATATATATTTTTTAAATTTTGGATGAAGAGGCTCGTTATGACAAAGACTACTCCCGTGTTTCGTTACTTAAAATAAAATTTTGACTACATGATTTTTTGGAGCACTTGTGATTCGAGGCTTCTCTTCACTTGACGGTCTACTGACAAGTTTTGAAGTTTAACACGTTTGAGTAATTTACGAAGAGACTGCGTGTACGGACGAGAAAACTTTTAATTTCAGCATGTTTTGCTATCAAATTAGTTAAATATCTCCACAGTGGTCAAAATGACCGCTACCGTCGTTTTCGGTAGAATTTAATTTTACGATTAAGAAATCTGGAAACCTAGAACGTTTGTACTTTGGGACTTCAAGAGCCTCAACAAGATGAGAATTGTCATGAAACTTCATCAACCTGAGATAAATCGTTTTGGTGTAATTGCATATCAAAGAAGCTTTGCAGTCAAAATTACCACTTCCGTCGTTCTAGCGTTAATCGGGGGTGACCGCAGCCCCAGGGGTTCGAGATGGAAAACAAAATAACAACATGTGAACTGATTATCCAGGGAAATTGAAATGATAAAAATGAATTTTTTTTCAATTCACAATTTCAAGGGGAGATCGGCTCACATTCGCTCTTTGAAGCTGGGAATCACAGAAAACCAACTTCAGCCGACCACCACTGTGGCGACGGTGGGGTTTGAACCCGGTACCTCACAACGCGACCACCACAGAAGCTTCGTGACACACTGTATTTTCACTCTCAAAGCTGGCAATGGGTGATTCCTGAACATATTTTGGGTCTTTTTTAAATTGGAACCATACTACTAAGACGAGTGGTTGATGAGATAGATAAAGGCCGTATTAGGACTGACGGGACACCCTGTATAAGTGCTAATAATAATAATGGATCGTTTATAGTGTTTTACTTTGCTTAGTTATTTGGTAAGAAGTCTTTTTATAATGAAAAATGGAATTGTAAATATAATTTACTAATCCAATTTTTCACTATGCCAAGAATTTAGTTTCGCTTTCTTTTCTGTGGTGTCATGAATCAAATTTGAAACAATACGTTCGTCATGTAAACTCAGCCACCTCGTTAGGCATTTTGCCTGTTGTGGCGTTGTATTTGTATTGTATTAAAAGAATATGAATCATACCGATATTTTGACACCTTCCTGTAGCTTTCTCTTGCTATGTGTCATACAAAATTTGCGTTGCAAAAAAGTTTCTTTTTCTTAATATTACGTGATTATATTCCTTTTCCATTTCGATTGAAAAAAAAACAACCATAAATACCTAAAATATTTCGTGGATTACTAACATTTGTACCTAATAACACGAGGTACAAATGTTAGCAAACCACGAAATATTTGACTTGCTTAGACTTGATACTGCCGTGAGCAGGACTCAAGAAAAATGTCAAGAAATTTAATCAAGTGCCAAACAAAAATTTATACAGGGGCATAGTTAACTCCTCAAACCTGAAATTACTGGCGAACCGTTGATCCTGGAGGCATACTTCCAATTAGAAAAAGGTTCCAAATAACGTGTGGACCTCAGATACGTCATTCATATTGAAAAGGGTTGGGTAGTTAATAAAATTAAAAGAAATAACTTTCTATACGAAAACCCTGTGCTCAAAAACCCAATTAAAAAGTCGTTGCGCTGTCTCTTCCAAGGCCAACAAAAGAGATTTCACGTTTGTAAATGCGATATTTGCATTCAAAAAAATAGAAAAAAAATTGGGGGGGGGGGGGTGAATAGCATAAACTAACGGGAAAATCAAGGAAACAAATATTTTCTGGATATTATGCTGACTCAGAAAGAAAAGTCACCCTGTCTCCTCCGGGGTGACTTTCCTTTCCCAGTTCACCTCAGAATAATATCCTGAAAATTTCTGTTCTCTTGATATCTTGTTCGGGAAAATGCTTCCCTATTTATGCTGTTTTTGCCAAATTTTTCTCTATTTTTTTTAATATGAAGATAATAAGCCAAGATCGTGCACCAACCCCGCTTAATTTTCAAATTTAAATTTAAAAAAATAAATTACTAGCAGATGAGCATTCATTACTTGCATTTTTAATTTTAATGACTTGTTTGTACGGTGGCGGGAGAACCATTCTTCATAAATACTCTCATGGTCTTTAATGTTTTTTTAAATATTGCTGAGGTTCCAGGTTGAAGGGTTGCTGTTGTTGTCGTTTGACGATAGTCGGCACATCGTGTCAGGTCCAATAGAGGAGAGATTAGCGACCATTCGTGCAAAGCATATGCAGATTTTATGTTGACGACTGGCAGTGGGAATCCTCAGTGTAATTGCTGTGGTAGCAAACACCACATTTGTTCCTGGCATTTAAGCGGGAACGGTATGTGTAATCGAAACTGAAGAGATAGAGATAAAGTAAAAATAAAAGAGAGAGACCTCACTTCTCTGTCTCTCTCTCTCTCTCTCTCTGTGTTTTGAAGAGATCAACGTGATCTTGTTCCTAATAGAAAAAATTCAATCAGTTTTTTTTCCGACGTGACACAAAATTCTCAGTTACATTTCACTGAACAATAAGAAAAATTTAATCGGAAAACTTCACAAACATTTAAATTTAAATTAAGCAAAAATATCCAAATTTAATTAGTAACGTGTGAGAATTTATTATTTGTATTTATTTATTTTTCTTATTCTAATGGCTTTTTTGTACGAGAACTATTCTTCAAAAATGCTCTCATGACCTTCAATTTTCATTTGAATATTCCCCAGGTTCGAGACTAGAAGGTTATTTCTGTTGTTGTTAATTGACGACAGCCGACACATCGCGTCATGTCTAAGAGAGACATTTCGAAGAGATTAGTGACCATTTGTGCAAAGCGTATGCAGATTTTATGGTGACGACTGTCAGTGGGAATCCTCGGTGTGATTACTGTGTCAGCGAACGCCACGCTTGTTCCTACCATTTAACACGGAAACGGTACGTGTGATCAAGTAAGTAATTTGCATACCGACAGAATGAATTAAAACAAAGGAGAGATTGAGATAAGACAGCAAAAAAGATCTGACCGTGTCTTGAAGAGATCACGTGATCCTCTTCCTAATGCAAATTTCCTAATTGAATAAAGAAGACTCGCACACATTCATTTTTTCTGACTGATTGATCGCCGTTAAAAGAACATTGCGGGACTTCGGTGACGCTTCACACTGATAAAGAGTGTCATAATTGGCTGGAAATATACAGCGCGTGGTTTGAAGCAGGTTATAAAAAAAAAAAACAATGATAATTATACTCCCATAGATCAGTGTTGTTATTATTTTTTTGCAGATCGCTGTCCTGATTATTAATTAGCTCTTTGATGAAGAGCGATTCCTGCAGCGGCGATGCGTCGGTCGATAAAAAGTCCATTGAACAATAGGGTCGTTGTTTCATCTCACCGCGGTACTGTGAGTATTGCGGAACGGTAATAAAAGGGGCGTGTGTGTTATTCGATGAAGGCCCGTTTTTCGAGACGTTTCCAGTCCCTTGAGAAAAAATATACTAAAAATATACGCAATATATATATATATATATATATATATATATATATATATATATATATATGAATGCAATCTCCCAATACCACGAAAATGGTCTCTTTAAAGGTCGTGAAAGCCTTTTTACGTGCATCACTAACATGCATTTAATTCATCTTTGAATTAATAAATTATGGCGATTACGTGATATCTGGAAACCGATTCCGACTATTTTAGCTCACACATGAATTATATTTTTAAAACACGCATATCATTATAATGGATGACCCGTAAAGTCCGAATAAACCAGGTGTCTTCAACATTTCACGCAGACATTGCGGGCCAAATTGGGATTTTTACGAAACCCGTGGGCCATCAACTCATAGTGCGGTATTTAGAATTCTAAGATGGGATTCACATTCACAAGGGCTTAACGTACAGTGGTGCCTTAAAAGGTGGTTCAACGGTTAACTGAAGGCTTATTTGTTCTAAAACTACTTCTGTCATTAATTGTCAATTTCGATTAATTCCGAAATCATTTCTTCCACCTATTCTGAAATTTTTTTTTCAGTAGTGATTACCCTTACATGGCCACCATGGTCTCAAGATTTAGCGCTACTTGGATTTCATTTTTTTTTTTTTTTTTGAAAAATTTGTTTGCGCGACTCCACTTATCACTAAGAATCTTGTCTTTACGTATCTTGTCGCGTCCCATTTGAATATTGGTGATTAAGTTGCAATTTGTTGTCATTTTATGGATCCAGTATATAGTGAAATTGCAAAATTCGGATTTTGGAGATTTCGCACTTTTTTTCTGTCCCCTTAAGCTTCGAATTAACCAAGTTCTCATGTATTTTTATCTACTCCGAGTTAACATTTTTATTTTTGAGAGAGTTTATGAGGACAACTTGCAGATACGTTGAAAAATATTTGCTGGAGTTCAAGTAAAAACGTTTAGGATGACTTTTTCCTCTACATAGCAAACAACTTTAGAACTGACTTGGTCTGAGAGCCTAAGGACGTCAAAATTTTCTAATTTAGAATTATTTTCGCCCACAACCATAAAATAAATAAATAAATAATACCTTAAAGGGCTACGAGGTTGATGTTAGAATAACACTACTGGTCCCTTAAATCACGACATTTTGTTAAATAGCAATAGTTTGACGAATTGCGGAACTGCACTGCACGCATCTCAAAAGTGTAGGTGGAAGTCGCGTACTTTGTGATAAGAGCAAACAGCTCTGCACGAAATGGTATAATTCTGGGAACAAGTAGAGGTGCTCAGTAGGAGGCCTATACTTTCGAGACCAATATCTCGAATTTGAGCCATTTCCGAGTAATTTGAACACTTGACCCCTCTTGACCAAAATGAATGTTGGTTCTAGAACGTATTTACTGTAAGTGAAATTCTCTTTTTAAAGTGTTGATGGGGGCATAAAGCACCCATTTCATGTGTGAGTGTGTACATATCTGTGCCGTGAAGAGAGAGAGAGAGAGTTCATTTCTTTTCAGTTGAAGACATTGGTCAAAAGAAAGTCATTGAATTGAGTGTTTTGGAAAAAAAGATTGTCGTCTTCGAGCCGTTTAAAAAAGAAAGAAAGATGAAGAAATTTAGATCTAAAACAGTTTAGTACTAAATTTTCTGGAAGGGAGGTCGTTATCCTTTAAATAAGGCGGAAGTTCCCAGAGTCCAATTTTATTTCTTTTCAAAATGTAATGTGAAATATAGGGAGAAGTCCTGGGACAATTTAAAAATTAATAACAAATCAACCAATTGACACAAAAAGGTGCTGTTTTGCATTGAAATAGAATTTTTTTTTTGGAATTAAAATATATTAAATATCACTCACGGGTGGCGCTATGAAACTGAAAACTCAGCAAAACACATGAAATGCAACACAAAAAGTGCATAATTAATGTTTATGACAATATGCGTTACATAAATTCAATTAATATGCGTGCACATGCACGCATATGCATCACATCATTTCAATATAAGCGCCCTTTTTAGCTCGGGCTATTATACCTGCTCCCCTCCCTTAAATCTTGAAGGCTTGGGGCTCGATGAGATTACCATCACTGCATCTGATCAAGTTCGAGCAGATGCAGGTAAAAGCCATAGGGCCTCAATATTTCCAAATTGTTCGGAAGTTATCCTTCCATAAACTGTAAATTATTTTTGTATCGATTGTGAATGATTCGTGTATTGTGAAATCAAATTTTCAACATGCCTAAAGTGAAGCGAAGGACTTTACAGAAACTCATAGAAACTGAAAAAATTCGTTTGCATGTGAGGAAGAGTGTTCTTACATATGAAACAATGTTGTTTTCGCAAACAGTGCGATACTAAAGGTTGTTGTGCGTAAAAGTTGTAAACGTTGAGCACTACAACGAAAAACACATACGAGGTCTTTAATTACTAGACGACGCGAAAAAATCATGTTTTTTTCAGTTTTTACATTAAAAAATTATGTGTATTCGGTACATTAACTACAGAAAAAAAAAATTGAAAGCTGTCATTGGTTTTTTGATACTCGTGGTTTTAGTAAAACGAAGAATTTTTGTTTATATACATTAAGTAATGGTTCAAAATAGTTTCGACCGCATCAATACTTCTCATTATAATATTATTTTGCTAAAACTAATGTTATATGAGATAGGAATGAAAAAAAAAAATTTAGGACATATTTTTCGTTTTATAGGGCATAAACGCATTTTTTACATATAAGTTTTTAGGGCATAAAAATCCTAGCCCCCACTTATTAACATGATATAGAGATATTTTATGGCATGAAATGTGGACAGATATAGGTGGTATGTGAAAAAGTTGCACATTGTTGAAGTTAAAGTTCGAAAAAAAAATTAACCAACAATTAAAATCCCAGTGGAAAGCATGGGAAGCTAAGGTCGCGCATTTTCACCCCTTCTTGATGTATTCAATTAGGGCTCTCTGATTAAATACATCACGAGTAAAAAATCTGGTTTAAGTGCAAAGCAGTTTTGTGTGTTTCGGTGCTCACGAGCATCAGGTTGATGATGCCTGTTGTAAAACTCTTCTTAACTATTCACAAATCGTATCATTTTGTATGGAAAATTCCAAAATTAACCCTCCTAATTGCTTTAGCTGACCATATATCTCAACATTTATCCAGTATGAGAAGACCGCTATCCAGTACGACAAGAATACAAAGGTATCCATAACAAAAAAGAAAGTTATATTAAAAGAATTCGCACATATATCGATTTGATGAACAAGATAAGGCAATACTCCACCAGTAATTACGTTGTCAACAGCAGTATATCATCGTAGGGATCCGTGTTTCCCAAAGACGATAGACACAAATTACCATCCGGAATAAGATTAATGCGAATTTTAAATAACTTTGGGAGCAACAGGCCTTGTTTTTGAATATTGTTTTTGTTCATTCAAAGAGAAAAGAAAAGAAAAATAAATTGACCAGTTTTATAAATGAATAAATCAAACCCTCGGACGGCAAATTTTTAAAAGCTTTTGGAAACTTTCGAAATAAAATGAATTAGAAAAATTTCGAAATAGAAGTAAATTGCTTTTCAAAACTAAAAATTGTTAATTTTTTTTTTTCTGAAATAAAGTCAATTAATAATTTGTCAAATGCGTGGGGTTTTAATTTTTTTTTTAATTAATCTTTTTTCATTCTTAAAATTATGTTTGTTTTACATCAAAGTGATTTTTCTTTCTAGATGACAAGAGTTTGAATTGACAACAACGCCATCTAGGCGATAAATCAATGTCCGACTGAACATGAAGTACTTAATCATTCAGTCAACTTTAGCGGAGATTGATTGTGGATATGGTGATTATGATTGGACGTTTAATTACTTTCATGAAGTTTTTTAATATTAATATTTTTTTTCTCTCAATTTGTTTTGATTGGCTTGAGCCAATTGAGTTTATATAGTTTAAGGGGCATTTTAATAGGTTGTAAGCAATCAATCAATCAATGAAATCGATCGAGTTTATTGCTTAATTAATAAAAAAAAAAAAGAAAAGAAAAACTGTGCTGTAATTTGACATTAAAATTCTGTTTGACATTTGGGAAGAGAATTTGAATTTCTTGAGAATTATCCATGGCCTTTAACTACTGTGGGGTCAGTTTATTGATTAATTAAAACCAACTAACATCTTCAATTGGTTTTAGTCGTTGTTTATAGAGGCGTAACAGGGATGGGGGGGGGGGGCAGAAGAGATTTCCTTCTTCCAAGACGATGAAAAATTAAAATTACTTTTGAATTGTTTTGTAAAAAAAAATTAAAATATAGAAAAAATACCTTATGTTATTTTAATAAATTTCGGTAAATTTAAAATGCGTCTTGGAGATCAGTAACTCAAAATTTCACTGAAAGAGATCCCTTGCGCACGTCAACACTGTAACGACAGACATTTCGAACCACCTTGAACATGGTTTTCCTTTTTTGTTGCATTCCCCCTTCTTCAGAGTTTTTTTCTCTCATCGCCCACAACTCAAAAAAAACCATAAAATCTTATGTTTTAACTGTAATTTCTATCGCACCCCTGGACCATTCCATCGCACATCAGGGGGGACGATATTGCCTACTTTGGGGAACCTCCTAGAATGACGATTGGCGGTCATTTTAAGCGCAATAGAAAAAAAAAATAGTTTTCCTTTCCGAAACTTCTTAAAACAGTATCTATTCAGTCTCTTCGACTTATTCTTGCAATAAACACATGTTTATGTACCAATTTTTTTGAAGTTTTGGACAAAAGGACTCGTTAAGACAAAGACTACTCCCGTGTTTTGTTACTTTACAAAAAGAAGTTTGACTGATTTTTTGAGCTCTTGTAATACGAGGCTTCATTTTCACTTTGCAGTTCACTGACAGGGTTTGAATTATAATACGCTCGAGAAATTTGTGACAAGATTGCAATTTAAATTTTGTGCGCGCATGGTACTCAAGGTCTTTCTGCTTACCAACTGTAGAATTACTTTTTTTGCACATGCGAAAGCATATGTAGCAATTTCTTCTCACATCATTCAGTAGAAACCCCAGGCTGGGATATTTGGTGGGGTCTCCGGGACCCCTCTATAGCGAATGTATAGTGTGAAGAAACAAAAAAGAATAAGTATTGTCTGCCCCCCCCCCCGGACTGGAGCCCTGTCTATGAATAAAATCGTAAAAAAAATGATGATTCTTTTTTTCGTGCGACATTATACCAGCGAATAAAATGCAGTAAAAACGCACAGATCCATAGAAACGCTAAATGAATTGAATAACGTACGACGACGAGCTTCTTCAAAAGTGTACCTCTGATTGGTATAAAATGGGCACTGGAGAAAAGCAAACGCCATGACAGAACATTTCTCAGCCACCTCGTTGGGCATTTTGCCTGTTGTTGCGTTGTATTTGTATTTATATCTGTTCTCTCGATACTAAAGGTCACATAAGAAGCAGGGCCGGTCTTTGACGAAGTGGTGCCCTGTGCAAGATAAAAACTTGGCTCCCTATACCCTCCTTTGTTTTTTGTTTTTTTTTATTGTGGTGATTCCCAAATGTTTTGTTGCCGTTCATTTGGATGTCCGACATCAAAAATCATAAAAATATTTCATTATGCACCACATAGACCCAAAACAAACACCACGATCAACTTTGTGACCCATTTGTCCCTTTTCAATTTAAAAAATGTTAGTTTTCGACATTAGTAGAACCAGTCCATGGCTTTTTAACAGGTGGGGCGGCCGGGCATGAGCCAAGACGCCCGAATCAAACAGACTCCTAAATTGTTGAAATTTTTCATCAATTCTGAAAACATTTCGTTCATAAAGTCTGAATTTTAATTAATTTTCGAATTATTTCTATCATTAATTACCGTTTTATTTTGCGTTATTTTAGAATTGTTTTTCATCTATACTCAAATCACTTTCCATTAATTATGGAAATGTTTTGCATTATAATTTTGGAATAATGTTGTTCTTTTATTAATTTCAAACTTCATGCAAGGTCTCGTTGAATTAACCTTACAGCTACCGGGATTCGCGATCAATGGCATGCGCAAAAAGGGGAGAAAATTCTGTTTTAATATGCATGTAAAATTCTCGCGAATACATTTAATTCCTTCCTTTCTCTTTTTCCTTTGATTCACCTCTTATTTTTCTTCATGATCATTAAACAATAAAAATTATTTTGAAATTTTCAACGCGGTTTAGATACACCATCACTCGGTACCCTGTGCATGCTCGTTACATTGCCCTAAAACCGCTGGTACCCCCATGGTCCCTAGCAGATCCTCAGAACAGACTTGCATGGGCCCTTCTATAGTTAATTTATACTGTGAAAAAGAAAAAAAATTCAAGAATCGTCCCGAGGCTGGAGTACTATCAGCCCACCCTTGTAGGTGGGTCATGCTGTACTCCAAAGAAGTCAGGGTATGTAACTTTCTCACCCTGTTTCGGAATTTCCTATTATTTGGCGCCCTGTACAGTTGCCCAGGTCGCACCGCCCTAAGACCTCTGATAAGAAGACTGTCCATTTGTGCATATTTTGCAATCATATTAATAGATATCTCTATAGCGGTCATTGTGACCGCTACCGCCGTTCTAGATAGAACTTCCTGTTACTACTAAACTGAAAAACCTGAAACATTTATATTTTGGGAAATTAAGAACCTCATCAAACATGAGAAAAAAGTCAAGAAACTTCAACAACCCGAGATAAATCGTTTGGATATAATCGCATATTAAAGTAGCTTTGCGGTCAAAACGACGTTGTTCTAGTGTTAACCGCACCCCCGGGAGAGGGTGTAAGATGAAAAACAAAATCCCAACATGTGGACTCATTATTCAGGGAAATTGAAGTGATAAAAATTGATAATTAGTGGAAAATATGATTCATACTGATATTTTGGCACCTTTTAGCTTTCCCTTGCTATGTGCCATACGAACTTTGCGTTGCAAAAGTGTCTTAGCGGTCAAAATGATCGGCACCGTCGTTCTAGTTCGAACTTCATTTTGCCACTAAACTAGGAAAAACCTTTATATATATTTTGTATTTTATATTATTTATATTTTAGGAATTTAAAAGGCTAACAAGATGAGAAAAGTTATGAAATTTTAACATCCTGAGATGTTAAAATAACTGATGCTGAAAATGTCGATAGCATCGAATCGAGTAAGAAGGATTGTTGTCCTTCTCCACGACAACGTTTATTCCTACAAATCATCACGGACACCAAGAGTTTGTCCTCAAGTTCAAATGAGAGTAGCGGAAACATCCATCACAGTATAGCAAAGACCTTTAGCTCTACTCAAGGCACCTATAAAGGAGAGAGCGGACTCGTCTTCCATCTTTGATCTGATAACAAGTTTACCGTTCCCATTGATGCCTTGGAAATCGTTAAAAAAAAGCAGGATAGGGAACATAAATGGGCTGTACATATAGTTTTCACGAAAAGCCAGTCTTTTTTCACTGATGGCGCATAGTTCAGCCTGGTATTTCAAGGAAGTACAGTCCCACTGAGATAAATGACGATGTTAATCTCCACTATTCATGCAAGGTATATAGGGCTGAATACGATGCGGAGGTGAAATTTTGGAAGGAAAATTCTATAGGCCTCTGCAGAAAATCGAACCATCGTCCCCTCATGATTCGGGCGTGTGTGCTAGACCACTACGCTACAGAAGCACCGGCATTTTACTTCTTTAGAGCAAACACATGAACGCTGAACGGGACTGCGTATGATTAGTAGAGAATCACATCATCATCTATGTTCGTCGCTCTCTATCTGGGAACTATCATTACCAAAAGCTATTAGATGAGTTATGAGGCAGTCCAACCTTTTCACATCTGCAGGCCGGTGAAAATTTTTGAACAATTCCACGATCCAGCAGAAGCGGAATAAATAATTTACGAACCTTCTGACGGCTATAGCAAATAAAAATTAATACAAGTACAGACTGTATTTCATTCATTGAATCCTAAATTATGTAGGAACTACATGAGGTGGACTAAACGTTTTGTGGACCGGCAAGAAAGGGGTTGAGTGAAGAACACTATAGTTTCACTCGTCTGAAGAGGTGAAAACCAGTGGTTAGGTTAATTGTTCGAAAAACTTGTGGAGAAGTCCAGAATTCCCGTGTCTGTGCTACAGCATGTGGAGACAACGTTGTCCCGAAAAAGGTCAACGTTCGCCTTTTTTTCTGTCTTCCTCGGCGAGCACACAGGTAAACTAGTGCCAATGTATGGGCCTACAAAGGTGAAATCTTCAAACATCACACTTCACTCATAGTTCGCAAAATATGTGGCAGATGGCAGCGCTAGACAATCATTACGCAGAAACAAGCTTCACGTTAGGTTCACAACGCGGACACGCATATCCCAACGTGTACCGATTTGTTAGAAGTTCCGCAGAGGAATATGGACGAGGTACATGTGTGGTTTAGTAGAGCCAATGTATGATAGTTTAAACGACACTTTATAGAAAAGTAGCCGAGAGTTGTACTTACATTTTTAATGAAATAAACAAATTTTACATTCATTTTCATTAGTGTTTCTTCTGCAACGGAGATCGGGGGGGGGGGGGAGAGAAGAAACAACCCTTGTGGTTTGTGTAGTAGTACACAACGATATAATTTTAGACGAATCCCTCTCTAAGCGGGGAAAAAAAATTGAATGTTTCTTTCTTCTTAAGATTTTACATCCTCTAATGAAAATTGGAAGAAGGGAAAAACTTAAGCTTCTCTGAGTGTATATTGGAATACTTGGGATATCTCTCTCTTTCTTTCTCTCTCTCTCTCTTCCTATTGGAAAGTCATCACCATCATCATCATCCATTGGAGATTTTCTTCACTAAAGCCAGGTGAGTCCTCCCTCGCACATTTCCCACTAACTCCTTCACTCCTACAGATTTTTCCCTTCAACCCATCATCATCATACACACGTCTTTTGCAATCCTTCGTTTTCCTTTAGAGAAAGAAGAAGAAGGAGCCCTCTTTTAAAACCTTGAGACCTTCTCCTCGAAATCGATGGTCTTGTTGCCACCGCCAGGCATAAATCTTTCATGCTGGTGTCGGTCCCCAAAGGGAATACTTTTCATTTGCATTTCAGGGACCCTCATCTCTTCTCTCTTTCCCCGGCCCCCCAGACTCCCGGACCATCCTTTTTCCCACCTTCTTCACCGACGTAAGCAATGTGACATCTCTCCTTACCTCCCCCCCACTCCCTCTTTCACATCGGCATCTTATATGCCCCTCCATACCCCAGTACCTCCCAGCTCGTTATTTTCTTTGGCCAAGAAGTCTCTCTGCACCTCTTCTTCTTCTACCTTCGTCAGGACAGCTTTAGCATCACGCGCGCTTTTCCAGGACTGACTGAAGGGACTTTCTGCTCCTTTTTCCACGCCACCATTCCGTCTCCTATTCCGTCCGACCAACCCGCCGGGTCTCTACCCCAAACCTCCCATTCCCCTTTAATCCTGGCAGAGGATATACTCCCGGGAGACCAGAAGCTCATTTTGCATTTTCTCTTTTCTCGCTAGGCGCTCTTGCATCAGGAACACGCGCTTTGCTACGTACTCTTTTCTTATACCTTTACCCTAGCCTACCGTTTTCCTTCATTTTCATCCGTTGTGCATCCTCTCCAACTGCGACACCCACTACCTCCTATCCAGTAAAGCCCTGTCGCCGGTGAATTCCCGAATGTACCACTCTGTATCCCACCATCTTCACCCTAACTTCCTCATATCCAGTCTCTCTCTCTCTCTTTCTCTTCTCTCTCTCTCCTCTTACAAAAATCTTCGGTTTTCACCCTAAGGGGTTTCCCCAAAAATACGCATATTTTTGACTGTGTGTGTGGATTGGATGGGGAATACATTTTTTTGCTTCTATAATTTTTTCCCCCTACATCTTTAAGCATCCCGGTTGGTTATAGTTAGCTGAGGATAAGATAAACACGTTCCATTTCAGGTGGTTTGCTAATTAAAAACGGCAAGAGGGGAAAAAATACTTTAACCATAGAAGAAGAAAAAAAAATACTTGACTTAAAAATCCACATAAAACCTAACGTTAAAAGTTTATGAGAGAAAAGAAGGAAACGAAGATGAATGCGAGAAAGTTATTCCCCCCTCCCTACTTTTTTGGAACTTGGGGAAAAAGACAAATAAAAAAATCCAAATTAGGGAAAATACCTCTATTTCTTTTTTTTTCTCATCCCAAGACGAAGAATTCTTTTCTTGTTAGTAATTTTCTCCAGCGAAGTTTAACACTTCAACAACGCTCTTTCACATGTGATAATAATCGGAACGTGCTAGAGTGTACCTCTAAATGTGTCAAAAGTGATGAAATCGCAGTGAATAAGAGGATCATATTCATCAGATATTCATTCCCCAAGTTATTTCTTGTAAAAACTAATCGTACACACGATTTATAAAAAGTTTTATTCCTTTCCTCTCCTGGTATATATCACCCTCCCCTCTAACCATTTCTACCTTTTCCCCCCTCGCCCTTTGTTATGTGTATTTCTGTGTATTTTCACCTTTGTTTCTTTCATTTTCTCCTTCTCTGATCCGGATTTCATCTTTGTTTCTTCCTCTGCCTTCATCCCTCATACCAATCTGCCTCAATGGAGTCTGGTCTTGTGCCTGCATGTTTCCATCTCTCTCTCTCTCTCTTTGTTTATTCATCTTCTTCTCTATGTCCGCTTCTCATCTGCCTTCAACACCCTCCCACACGTCTGCTATAATTTATCTTACTATCTTTCATACTTCTTTTATCTGACGTATTCCACCTTTGAATCGGAATCGCCATCCCTGGTTTGTTGAGGTACCACAATACGGCTGTCGTATTGCATACCTTCCTTATCCGACTTGCACCATCTACTAGTGCGATGTGCTGAAAAGCCATGGCTAGTATGTACATTAATAAAATTCCACCTTTATTGTTTCGTTATTTTCCCGCATTTCTACTTTGTTTCTCTTTTGATCTTCCTTCTATCTTCTCTCTCTCTTATCTGTGGTGAATCCCCTCTTGTTACTGCTTTTTCCACCCAAACCCACCCATAGTGTTTCTTTATCTTCTTCATTTCCTCTCTGTTTCTTTGTCTTCCCCATTGCCACTCTGATTTTTATTGTCTCAATTTCTATTCTGTTTCTTTATCTTCCTTCTATCCTTCCCCCAATCTCTCTCGCTTTTACGTCTGCCACGGATCCCCAATTGTTAATTTATCTGCCTTTTTACACTCGTTATTTTTTTTTTTATCTTCCCCATTTCCACTCTGCTTTTTTGCCCCCCCCCCTTTCCTTTCACTCGGTTTCTTTATTTCACTTCCATCTTCTCTTTTATCTGTGGTAAATTTCCTCTTGTTTCTTCTTTACCTCTGTTGTTTCTGGCTGTCTCTTTAACTTCCTTCTATCTTCTCTTTCTCTCTCCGTCTCTTTATCGCTTCCTTCTATCTTCTCTCTCTTTCTCTTTATCTTCTTTACATCTTATCTCTTTATCTTCTTTACATCTTATCTCTTTATCTTCTTTACATCTTATCTCTTTATCTTCTTTACATCTTATCTCTTTATCTTCTTTACATCTTATCTCTTTATCTTCTTTACATCTTATCTCTTTATCTTCTTTACATCTTATCTCTTTATCTTCTTTACATCTTATCTCTTTATCTTCTTTACATCTTATCTCTTTATCTTCTTTACATCTTATCTCTTTATCTTCTTTATATCTTCTCTCTCTATCTATCTCTTATCTGCGTAGAATCCCTTTTTTGTTGTTGTTGTTGTTTGTTTGCCTTCTTCTCACTCCCTTACAGTGTTAGCCGGAAATATAATTTTGAAAAGTAATTTCACTCCTCCAAAATTTTAAGAGATATTTTTGTAAAATGAGGGTAATTTTTAATCAGTGGAGAAATAACTATTAAAAAATTACCTTAAAATCTGAAGGAGTACTTCCACTCCTTCAACAAAATTTGGAAGAGTAAAAACAAAATTTGAAGCGTGAAGATTTAGACATTTAGATGCGTATTGGTGGACACTGCTCTCTTCCTTCCCTTGTTGTTTTTTAGCATTCCCTTTCCCACTAAAAGTTTGCTTTTATACTCATACTACCAACCCCTTAACTATCTTCTATTGTAGATTGTACTACGATTTCCGAATTTTCTCGTAATATCAATCGTCATTTTTGTCATACTTAACCACCGCATCCTCTTGTATAGGCCTCGGCCAAGCAATATTGAATAAATAAATAAAATAAATATGCCTCAACTCTTTGTGATCGAAAAGGGGTGACACTGGGGAGCGGTTCGTGTAAGATTTCCATGAAATTAAGAGGTTAAGATTCTGATTTTTTTGTGCTTGAAATATCCTTGTATAAATCACTTTATTTAATATATTTTTTGCAACTAATTTGGACGATATCGTATAGTTGAAGAAAGTAGCAATTCTCCGGTATTTTTGTTTCGTCTTACCATTTAAAAAATGAAAGGAAAGAAACATGAGTGGAGTAGATTATCTTTCCGTCCGTTATCAATCACATTCATATTATCTTTTCCCGTATCCACTCTTCTCTCTGATCCCTACTCACATAATCTCCATTTAAAAAAAATATTTACATATCACTAATGCTAAAGAATAGAGCGAAGGGGAGGAAAATATAAAAAATAATGATAATGAGGGAAACGAAAAAATCAGCTTCCACTCATTGAGTCACCAATAAAGCTTCGTGATTATGAAAAGAAGAGAGGAACTCTGATGCATTTTTTCCATCTACTTTAAGACGAGTTAACTCGCCATTGTAAAGGAAGTGGTGGGTGGGGCTCACATTCGTCCCTCGAAGTTGGGAACCACAGAAAACCAGGTTCAGCCGACCACAACTGTGGCGTCGCTGGGGTTTGAATCCGGGATCCCCAGAATGTAATGAATTAATTTAGTGGAGTTCGGGATATTTTACATATCAGTTGATTGTGATCCATAATTTTACGCACACTCTCAAGTAGATTCCAAGTCGTCCAAATGAGCAATGCTATTGCAAAAATTTCATTGGACACAACTGCATGAATTTTATCAGTGAAGTCGGAGCCGGAGGTGCTGTGGGTGCTTGAGCAACCCAAGAATTAATAATGAAATGAAAATTTTCTACATGAAGGTTAAAACGAGCACTTATAGATCTCCGAGGCCTGCACTCAATATAGACGAAATAAATGAATAATTTGTCAACAAAGATTCGGGTGTCGTAATAGCGAATTTTAGAATCCTTATGTGATATTTTAAAGGGTTTTTGCTGTTTTCATATCTAATGAAATGCCAGCATCACCTTACGCGGAAAGAAGAAAGTCAAAACTTCAATGTTCAATGAGGAAAAAATAAAGTAAAAAATTTATGATCTCTAAAGATTCAGCTCATAGTACCGGCGACATCCATCGTAAATTTAGATGCAAGTCCAAACTCTAGAACAGTTCTTTTCGCAAGTTCGAGGCAATATACAATGAGTCGAATAGAATTAAAACGGCCATCGTGTAATGCTGTAAACCATAGTTCCCAAACCTTTTGTTCCACATATCACCCTCTTCAAAAAACATTTTCTCACCCAACTCAAACCAACTCATAGTTTCCTGTACTAAACCCATAGCTTCTATCGCCCCCTAGACCATTCCATCGACCCCTAGGGGGTGATATTCCCCACTTTGGAGAGCACTGGTGTAATCCGGGGAAGCCAAAAAAATTCCCCACCACCTATAAATGGTTTTTAAGATTTCCGATGCGATTGGCCAGCACTTTAAGATGAGAGTCCAGTTAAGGCATTCCAGTAGTTTCCGAGGTACGCTCGTAAGTTTTCATTCCTCCTGGAATTTTGAATATGTAATTTAAGCCCAAAAAATATTATTTCAATCAGATTCCGAGGAAATCCTAGTACAACGACTACGATACAGATTTCGCGTTGGAAAAACTAACGATGGCACATCCAACCCTTCAATCAGGAATGGACAAATTTACAAACATATACATGCCCGGTCGGGCATGTAACTAAAAAGTAATGGATGTCCGAATCAATATTTTACTTACCCGAACATTTTTCAATTTTCTCACCTATTATATTTCATGTTTACATTTTACTATACGAGACACCGCGTCGAGATGAGACCGCTGCTGTCATCTATTCAATAAAAAGAAAACTATCTGTTATAATTCTCGAAATAAACTGGTTGTTCATTTTGAACGGATGAGCATGATAAAAACGAACAACATGTGGTATAAAACTTTATTATTGTTATTATTTTATTTTGATGCTGCATACCAGTGTAAGTTTTATGCTACAAAATACCGGTTACAATGTTCAGAAAAGTTATTTAGTGATTTGGCGGCAAACATAAAAACATTTCAACAGATATTTTGGCGTATAAAATTTACACCTGCAAGCAGCATATAACAAATAATACGTGGTAACACACACATATATGTAGTAATATATATATATTGTTCGTTTTCATGCTACATACCAGTTTGAAACCAATGCAACTGAGTTCATTGAAAAAATAATATCAAATAGTTTAGTTTTTATTTGATAGATGGCGGCAGAGATTCCATATTTCTGGGACGGTTATTTTTTTCGATATTTCTGTGTAAAGGGAAATGTGCATAATACGCATTTATTACAATTTTAGAATCAATCACAGATTTATCACTTTCAGGCTCTTCATTTACTGTGTAATAGGAAAGAATTATCGGTCATACGATTTACAGTCGTATCACGTTTCAACGAATACCGTTATAGCAAAAATCTCGTTTTAACGAACACTTTCCTAATTCCTCAGATAAGTTTTCATAGAAACAATGCAAAAACCTGAAATTCCTTTATAACGAAATTTCGTTGTAACGAAGCGATTTATCCGGTCTCTTGGAGTTCGTTATAACGGGATTCTACTGTATAATTTTTTGGGAAAAAATATTTTTGCTTTTTGTTGCAACCCCAAAGAAGTCTTTTCTCTTCTTCCGTGAATACCACCATCACGATATACTAGTTTGCTGGAAGTGAGGATTTCCAGAACAACCCCTACTGCAGTGTATGATTCAGGTGCCCGAGTGGCATGGTGGTAAGATGCTCGTCTACCATCGTGAAGGTTGTTGTCATGGTCCCGGGTTCGAACACAAAGGAGGATATAGATAAGATACTTTCCCTAACGAACTCGAGGCGACCACCGATAGACAGTGCCTTCACTTCCAACCCATCTCACTAATGGCAGTAAATTGCAATACAGCGATATGGCCAGAGTTGGTGTTTGGTGAAAGTAGTATATGATTCAGAGTCCAGTTGTAGTACAGTGAAACCTCCCTTTTACAAACACCAACGGGACCGTAAAAGAGGGGTGACCTTTAATCAGGGGGTTTGAAATACGTAATTTTATTACACAAGGGGAAAATATTAATTGGCCGTAGAAGAGGGGTGACAGCATCTGAGGGGTTTCACTGTATATGAGCGCCCATGACCGCACCGGGCTGATAAATAATAGGACCGTGAAAATAGATCCAAAATACGTTGACTACACATTTGCATCATAGCTGCCAAAGAAAGCATTTCTGTGAAATTTCAAGCATGTGTGTAAGGCCGGGATTACACAATAAAAGTTTTGTAAAAGTGCTTTATAAAACTTGAAAAATACAACCAATAAACTGATCGGTTACATTCGAGCAAATGCAACCGATCAGTTTATTAGCTGTATTCCTAAAATTTTATAAAAGCATTTTTACAAAACTTTTATAGTGAAATAATCCCTTCCTAAGAGCACTTTCATCATCCCCGATAAAAAAAAAAGTGTTATTTATATGCCCTTATATGCCCACGTATCTGACATGAGGTCGAAAAAAAATACACGCCTGGTCGGAATTTTTGAATTCCCGGGCATGTCGGGCTATAGATTTGCTTAGCCCGGCCTCCAACCACACCCCAGTCTCCTATCAACTAAAACTTCTGGACGATACACATCTCATACGTAAGTTCTCTTAGTACTTAAATTGAAGACAGTGCTCCCTTCATCTGTAAAAGTTGACAAACCAATTTCTCATGTCAGCAAAAAATAAATTTTATATTCTTAAATATTTGTTCCTTTTTTTTTTTGTAAATATCGAGCACAACTTTTGAGGAAATACGTGATCGAGATCACACATTGGCAGCAACAGTGACGTAACCTACGGCATTTGGATCGTCATTTGCATATTCTCCCTCAAGATTATCCTTCTCCCCCACCCCCTCAAACTATCTCATCCCCTACTCCCCTCTCTTCTTTCTCTGCCCTCACAGGAGACCCCTTAAGACCCCCCCCCCACTCTTTCCCCGACGCCCTCCTCCCCCAAACGTCTCCTCTTTTTCGATGTCTTTCTTGGGCGGCTTCTTATTGACGGTGGCACTGGATTCAAAGCCCTTCATTGCTGCGGACTAATTCATGCAAACTAATACTCCAGGGTTAGGTGGATATGGGGTGCGTGCGTGAGAGCGAGCAGCATCGAAAGATAGGGAAAAAGTAGGAATACGGGGATGTGGGGGAAGCGGGCCAGGCTCAGGCCCGGCACTGCTCCGTGCATGTGCGTGCGCGCGTGTGTGTGTGCGTAGGGGGTCCTCCAGGGCCCCAGAGCTCATTAAACTGTGGTCCCGAAGGCCATATTTTTCTCGTTATTTTCTATTGCTTCGTCGTCGTTGCGCGTGCGCGTGCTTGCTCTTTCTCTTGTCTCTCTCGTATCCTGTTGGTCCTGAGAGACATAAGAATGAGAACAGAACCGGAGTATAAAAAAAAGGAGAGAGAGAGAGAGAGAGAGAACAGGCACGGGAAACAGGAATAAATGAAAAATGGGAACTGAAACGAATTTTCTCTCTGTTTCAAATAAGAACCTGACAATAGATAAATAAACAACAAGATTCTTGCAAAACAAGGGAGATGAATCGAGATCAGAGATACAGCATATACATACATTAATAAATAAATAAATACTACATAAATTCAGCAGATGCTGATGAGATGATGATAACCCGAAAAACATGCATTGAGAATTTTTTTTTTTCTACTGCCGAAACAGAATAAAAACTATAATTTTGCATTGGGAATTGATCTTATTCCCCTTGTTTTCTATGATACACCTTAGGAATGATCTGGGAATTGTTTAGTGAGCCGATCTGGAAAATATATTTTTTTTCAGGTATTCGAATGGAAACCAAATAAATGTTTTGAAAATTTTCATTTGTATACAAATGCAAACACAAAAGCCACAACAAGCAAATTACCCTACGAGGTAGCTGAAAAAAAAAAAGATGCCCATAAAAAATATGGATGTCAAATACATAACCAAAATACAGGAACCCAGTAAAAAAAGCACGAAAAAAAATAAATAATTAATACTCTATAATATACACTGCCCGTAAAAAGGATTGTGATTGTCTTAATCTAAGTATGAATAGCTATAGCTTAATCGATTTATCCCAATATGTTTATCTTTTTAAACGTGTCAATTGCGTTAGAATTCACGACCCCGAAGGTATTCTGTTACATTTACTAACAACCCTATTAGAAAAATATTCATATTTATGTGTTTCATATTTATGTATTTTAAATTTTATATTCATATTTGTATGTGTTTTATATTTATACTGTATATAATATTTATATTTTCTTATTATTAGTTTTTCTTCACACAGAAAATTATTGTAAAATCGTAATACATTTGGAACTTCTTAAATAGAGTGTGAACTAAGACTTAATTGCACTTTTTTTTACCCCCAGTGTGCTCGCAATTCCAAAAAAAATGTGTTGCACATGAACAATAACTCACTCCTTGTCCTGGCTGTCTGTTTCAGCAGTTCCCAAACACTTGTAGTCGTAGAGCCTCCCTCTCCTGGAAATCTTAGTGTCTCCCATGCCCTCCCCCCCCCCCACATTTATAGCAGAAGAAACCAGAGCCATCTATAAGGTAGAATGTTCTCATGCATGCCGATCTCCTTGTTAAAAAGTCCTGCCACAGAGCAAAGAGAGAAACAAGCCTACAACGGTACAATTACCCAATCATTACACTTCACTCATAGTTTAAAAAATAGATGGCAGCCGTGGCCCCCTACAAGGGGTGGGCCTGACAAGGCTCCAGCCCTGGGGCCTTGCCTGATTTTCATCATTTTTTTTGTTTTTTCAACCATAAATTCATCATAAAGGGGCCCGTGAAAGTTTGGTCGGGGGGCGTAAAAGATCCCAGCCTAGGGGCCCTGCTTCAGGATGTGGGGGCCATGATGGCAGCAATACACATAACAAGCATTACGCGGATACAAACTTCCCGTTAGGTTCACAACACGTATTCACACACGCTCCAACGTGTACCAATTCATTAGAAGTTCCGCAGAGGAATGTGGACGAGGTGCATGTGTGGTTTAGTAGTAGAGAGAATGTTCTTTAACAATGGAAGGCATTCTATCCAGAACGAGAGGATGTGATGCGATATAGCAATGCAATCTACTCGACTGCAAAAGAACTAAAACAACGTTTCATACTCCTATCGAGAGATGGTCACAAGTACAATTTTTGTCACACCATAATTATGTATTCGACATCCATATTTGTTATGGGCATCTTTTTTCAGCCAAAACCTCGTTGGGCATTTTGTCTGTTGTGGCCTTTGTATTTGTATAAGGAAGCTGTATTATTGAGAGGTGAGAAAGATGCTTTTGTGAAATTTCCATTCATGTGAAGCAAAAATGTCCAGTCATGTTAGTAATGAAGACAGAATAGGGAGAAGAATCGAATAGAAGTTGTTACAGCGATTTATATCTCAAAAACAGCGCTGAAGACATCAATACAGTCTAATTTTAAAAAGAAAATCGTAGTTGGTATGAAAATTATAGGGATGATGACAATTTAAGAGTCATCTCACACCACCAATGATGGCAAAAGTTAAGAAATGAGAATTCTGGCTGGAAGTAAATTTCAACCCCGGGAGATACTGTACCTACCTCCTCGGGAACTGAGTTAAAAACGTGATACATGTATTGATGCTATAAAATAAAATACTGACGATAGAATGACAAATTATGTTGTGTGGAACATTGATGAATGAGTTATAATTCTATTACCTTTCTCGTTCCGATATTTCTGTATAGAAGAGAAATACGCATTAATATTACTTTAAATAGAGAAGCTTCGCGATAGGACCCCCTACCGCGACCTTCAATCGACTGTTTGCGTTATACGGGTGTGCAGCATGAAAAGCTGCAAAATTCCAGTCACAAATGAACAATATGTGATATTATGAAATGTATTGTATATTTTCATGCTGCATATACCGATGTAAAACCTTATGAAAAATATTACTGGTTACCATGTTTTTATGTTTACCAAAAAATAAAACATAAAAACATAGTAACCGCTGTTATGGACCATAAAACTTACACCAATACATCGCGTAAAAACGAAAAATAAATATTGTACCATGTATTATTTTGTATTATTTAGTTCTTTGCTGCACACCGGTTTAAGAACAACAATCAATTTTATTTGAAGAGTTGCAGCAGTTTCTTTTTTTATTTCATAGATGGCAGCAGGAAAAGCGCGATTGTTTTTTTTTTATCGTTTATTTTGCGAAAAGTGTGAAAAAATTCTGCATAAAAGCATAGTATTATGACGCAGAAAATTTGCACCAGTGTGTATCATAAAAATGAAAGATGTATGGTATCACACTATACATTTTCATGCTGCACACTGGTTTAAAACGAACAACCAATTTTACTTGAAGACTTATAACAAGTAGTTTTGTTTTCATTTGATATGTAGCAGCAGAGATCAGATATGTTAAAAGACCCTGACTCCGTGATGATTCATGATTTTCAACACCTTCGTTCCAGAATAACTGACGTATTGTTATTCCGGCAACACTGCAGCGAACATGACTTAAACACCACTAGGATATCCTTCCGAGCAACGGAAGGAACACACGTGGAAGCGCGATGATTTGTTTGCAAAAACTTTTTGACCGTTGCTCTTTTTATTTACTTTTCTCCTCTGCGACTTCTCGTAAAGTGTGGGAGCTTCTCAGTGACAGGGATATTTGAACCGGCCACCCTGTGCAACTGAGCCTGGAGCGGTATTCGGACACTGACCCGTGGAGACGGAAACGAAAGACATCTTTAGAAGCGAAATACACTTTTAACCAACCAGTTGCTGGCCACTTCACGAAACGTCCAGATGACGTACATTGACCGTAGCCTATGGATAATGCATATGTGAAAATAGTGTTTCCCGTCGTATGAAAAAAAACTCATCGATACTAATTCTTTCGTCCCCACAGGTACATTTATGGTTTTTGCCGACTGTGGGCCACATGAATTTTTCCGCCATTCTCCCAAATTAATCTTAATTTTCTTGACTACTCTTTCCTTTAATTTGCCACCCTCTATAACCCACTTGGCTCCCCCTCCAGCAAGTACGCGTGTCTCTAAGGCGCTCTTTTAGTCATTCACATGATTGTACACTGTTTTGGTCACTCACGTTCATAAGCGACGACGGAACCTTTTTTTTCATTTTTTTTCCACACCGACCGCAACCACAGCTCAGGTCTATCGCCATAGGTAATTTACTACCTAGCGAGGCGTGCCAGAATTGTACGTGTGTGTACCTAACAGTCTGAGTGCGTATCTTGTGTTGTGTATGATTTTTCAGTGCTGCCATCTATATCTCAGAAGTGAAGTGAGTGATGTGTAGTGACTGGTTATTTGTACTGTTTGTAGGCCTGCTGCTCTCTGTGGCGAGACTTTTTAACGGGGAGATCGGCTCGCATTTGCGCCTCGAAGTTGGGAACCACAGAAAACCAACTTCAGCCGGCCAACACTGTGGCGACAGTGGGGCTCGAACTCGGGTGCGAGTAATGAAGCTATCTGAGCCCCCCTCCCTCAATAAATTTTGTGTTGGACATCGTGGCTTTAGCCCCGTATATACGGGACGAATGGCGATTAATTTAATTAATGGCTTAATGTTTTCTTCATGTTGGTGCCTCTGCTCACATGTTTGCACACTGTTTTGGTCACACATACTTGCGCACGGCCTAGGTCACTCACTGACCTGGTCCCTTGCTCTGCAGGTCACTCGTTTGGCCATTCACATGCTTGCTCACGCTCCAAGTCACTCTTTTGCTCACTTACGTGTTTGAAAACTTTCTAGGTCAGCGGTCCTCAACCGGTGCCCCGAGTGAACTCCCAGGGGCTCCGCGGCCGCTCTAGGAAAACAAAAAAAAAACCAATAAATTTGAAAAAAATAATTGTAAATATTTTTGAATAATAAAAATAAAGTCAGTAACTTCGATAACAAAAATAAAAAATAGACCTACACAGTGCTCTGCCATAGAAATTATGTACCAGAAAGGGCTCCATGAGTCAAAAAAGGTTGAGAACCGCTACTCTAGGGCATTGTTTTGATCACACATTGACCTAATCCCTTGTTGTCTGGGCAGAGGCGGATTTCTTGGGGAGTTATGGAAATTTCGCCGCCCTTCTCCCATTCTACTAGTTTTCTTGACAACTCATTCCTCAAATTTGCGGCCCCACTGAACTTGCCACCGTGGACTATAGCCCACTTATGTAGCCACCTCCTGTAAATAAGCCACTGTTCGTCCCGTGCACTTAAATTAATCACCTCACAATGTTCGGATCAAAATTTCTTTCTATTCTTCTTATCGGATGGCCAAAGCTTTAGCCAGAGTTCACTGTGTATCATATATTCATATCTACTCAACCCGTATCCCGCGAGCTAAACTTGGCTCTTGAAGCCAAGTCACCTTATGTAACCCGCGAAACCAAACTGAATGTAAGATCTTAATGAAAAGCATGAATATCTCCAACGTGTGAAGAATAGTCAATTCCAGATTGTCTGTTAGTCGAAATCTGTTGTGGATGGCGCTATTTCCGCGAGCATTAGAAGGGTATCTTAACACTTTCGGACCTTGTGGCGCACAAATGTGTGGGTTGCTTTTTCTCACAGTAACTTTTTTTATCTTTTCACGTCAAGGACTTTAGCTTAAAGGATTGTACCGATTTTGAGTTACGAATATGGTGGATATGAACTTTGGAGGATTTGATCAGAGGACGGCCCTTAAAGTTGAACCTTAAGGGGTGGGTTTTTAAGATGGCTACAAGGGGAGAAAGTGTCACCGGGAAAAGTGTGACTTATTATATAAAATTTAGCAATAAAATTCTGGAAAAAAAGTACGTAAAGATGAATATATCCTACATCATCTTGGCTGGAAAAATTTGAACGAAGTGAATTATTTCTTCACAAAAAAATAAATAAATAAATAAAGCAGGGTTGTATTTGTATTTGTATAAACTTGAAAATTTGAAGAAGAAAAATTGAAAATAAAGATTTGCTGGCATTGATGATTTTAATGCATTTTTGGAGTATCGAAAATGTAAAAACATTTTGAAAATTCCAAAAAAAAATGAATTTTCGAGTGTGAAAGGGAATATATATGAGTTCGGAGGCTCCGGACTCGGAACATTTTTGGAGCATCTTTCTATAACTTCCCACTTCAGTAAATACTGTCTTTTTGCCGTTGAAAGTCATTGAACTGCCAATAACGAAATGAAATTTCGTAACTAAATGAAATTTTTTTAAGAAAAGAACTGAAAACATTGAAGAAAAATTCAGGAGGAATAAAAAATCATCAATGATTAGGGCCCTCCGAATTCGACTCGGGCCCTAGACTGAGAACCATTGGTTTACCCTTCAAGAGTCATTTAAGTGTTCCGCGGCGCGTTGCAAAGCCATTTAAGCACTTTGCGTTCATGAAAAAGTTGAGCGCTCTCGCTGTAAATTGATAAACTCTTGAAACTATAGGATGTCCTATAAATTCGTAAATTTTTTAAAAATTCTTAAAAATTGATGGCATTGGTAATAATTTTAATGCAGTTTGCGAAAAAGTTATTCTCACGAAGAGTTTTTTTTTTTCGTTTTTTGGAACAGAAAAAAAAACAAACAATTTCTTCTCATCGCCAGATGCATGTTTTTTCTCGATTCCATGTCCAAAGTGGTAGTTGTTCGGAAATCGTTGTTCCGAGGTTTCTTGTAATGTCAAGTCTATGGGACGCGTTCGGTTCCAACAAAATGTTGCCGTTGTTCGGAGATTACCGTGTTGTTCGGGGTGGCCGTTAGAAGAAGTTTTACTGTATGTACATAGTTATTATCACATTTAACCGCATTTAATCATTCTAATCCCGTGATATTGGATTATAGTATCAAAGTTTTCCGTTTGTTTTATTATTTTGGCTAATCCTGGTTGGACCCAGTTGATGTACGTTACCATTCCTCTTGCGGCCTTAATGGCGTCAGATGAACCTAAGCTGTCACGTACCTATTAGCTATGGCCTCTTGCACTGCTGCTCGTAAGATCGGCAGGGTTTGGGGAGATATAACTACTCATTGGAGCCTCAGTATCACTAATCAAGGTACAATTATTGGATTTCATTAGCAAGTAGTGATGTAACGCACTATTACTACATATTATTTTCCAAAATCAAATACAGGCAATGTCCAAAACTCAATTTTTCAATAACACGAAGTTTTCCCATTATTGCTCTGTACTGTTTATAAGAAATTTTTGTGATCGGAGATAGGTTCGAGAAACCTGTTGGAAAAGGTGCTTTACTTCTACTCCAGAATGCACAGCAATTATTGGGTCTGGAATCTTCCATCCTCCTCAAGAGCACAGACTCCGGATACCCATCAGCAACGTCAATGCAGCGTACATAAATACCACCAACTAATTTCGTGAAATTTCAGCCGCAACTTGTGAAATGGTCGCTCGGCGGAAACTTTGGGCTACTCCACTGGAATTGCCGTTTCGACTATATAGGGCGAAACATCTCGAATTTCTCTGGAGAGGATGGCTACATTCAGCTCCGGAAAATTTCAGCTAGTAAAGGGTAGTATAGAAGCGGGACGCGGAGTTTCGTAGAGCACACAAATGGGCAATGCTCTAGTTTATCTGTAGCCAGGCGTTATTGCAAATGAACGGGAGAGCCTCCCCTAAGAATAAAATGGGAACCAACTCGCGAGACCTCTCTTCATGTGTATCTCTCTTTCTCTCCCACTATCTATCCCCCTTTTATACCAAAGAGCCCTTGCAACTTGGAAATACTCGAGGGAGCCATCCTCGTTGAATGGAAAAGGCCCCGGAAAATTTATCAGATCGGTTACCGTTCCATTGGGCGCTCGGTCAATGTTTGTAACGGCCACCAGGGTTGAATTGACCTTTACTCCCAGAAAATACACAAAGCATACGATGGATAATATAGAGGGAAAAAAAGGCTGTCGCAGAAATATATAAGGTATTATCACAAAAGAATAATAGTGTGCATAAACACGAAAAAAAAAAACTTCATTGGACATCGCATAGCGAAATACACATTTTTGCAAATTATTTTACAGTGTAGTTATGAGAGAGAGTTTCGGAAATATTTCCAAACAAATTTAAAACCTCTATCAATCAGGGCTGGAAAAAATTCCAAACATTTTATATGCCCGACTTAACATTATGCATGCCTTAATCAATGCTTCATGTTACAGTAGGGGGAAAATACATGCTACGGCCTTGCCGGGCTAAAGGGTGGAGGACTATGGAGTCCGGTCCCCCTCACTCGAAATGTTAGAAAATCGTTGATATGTATGGAAGAAATAACATTTATTTATTTATTCACGTCTCAACAGGCAAGGATTGCCCAATTACAGACATGGACAAGAGAAGAAAAATACAAAAACACAAATACAACAAACTACAAAAAAAAAACAAAAAAACGAGTGGAACAATAGAAATACATACGGAAAAGCATAACAACATGAATATTCAATACTCACACACAACTTTTAAGAAATTCTCTTATATACTTGAATTGAACACATATCGGGTTTCACATCGCAATGCATAGTCTCTTGTTTTGCCACTTTGGTTTCCCTCCGAAACGAATTTCATGCTACAGCCCTGATGTCCAGTTAATATTTTTAGATGCTTCGGGCAATGAATTTGTCCAGCTCTATCCAGTGCTGCCTAAAAATATACGGCACGGTTCAAGGGACTCGGGTGCAGAAGGGACCTCATGATAATGAGACGTGGTTGAGATTAACCATGTGCATTGTGGTGAGCCCCTCATTAGAATCTTGAGGCGGCCCTAGCTTTGCTATGCACTGAATTAAATGGTAAAACGTTTTAGGAGAAACAATTTACTATAATTAGTTATGTTTTGTGTTTAAGGTGGACAAAATGTTTTTGACACATTTCAAAAATTAATAAAAACTAATTAATTGTCATGAGAGAGTGTAGATTGCAAGAAAAGACCTATCATAGAGTAGATGTTTTCGGATTAAATTCACAAAAATAGTTTAAAATTTCACTCACAGATAGCGGTGTATCACGAAAATTTGACACAACGCATAAAATGCGTTGTAAACATTGTAATTCATGTTTGTTATGATTTGCGTCACGTAAAACTTGTTACTGCAGCAAAAGATTTTTTCGGACATAATTTCGATTTTTGCTGTTTCACGAATTTAGCAGCCAAAACACCTTGTGACAGCAAGACGGTGCTCCTCCATATTGGGAAAAAATTATACGAGTTTCGCTCACAAATGGCCCGCCTCCTTCCAATCCTGGAACGGGGTTTTTAGACTGAGGTCTTTGACTTTTCCCGTTTCCTTATATGGTGAATTTATAACATTGAAAAAAAGGAAAAAAAAAATGCTTGTAGTTGTCTCCGGCTTCAGGGCCCTGAAAAACCCACTGTAAACCCACCCTTGTGGAGGAAAGACAAAGTTGGCACCGCAAGTGTAAAACCAACGATCGAGGAACTGAAGAAAAGAATCATGGGAGTGATCGAGACTCTTTCGCATCAGTTGCTAGCAGATACGTGAGTTGGAGTATCTTTTGGATGTGGTCCTACAGAGGGAGACTCATATTAAAATGCAACCCAAATAGTGATAAACCAGGGCCGTAGCGTACCTTCTAGGGGCCCCGGGATAGATATTTTCTTGGGGACTCCTTAAAAACAAAAAAACTATGCAAAATAAGTGTAAATTTTTTGTGAGGCTCCCCATTCGGCTCGGGCCCCAGTCTGGTTACGTCCCTGTGATAAACATTAATTATTACACTGATAGTGCTAAATTTTATGCGTTCAGTAGAGTATTCTGTGATTCAGCACCATGTCCGAGCGAAATATTGAGTTTTTCAATTTATGAAGGGGCAAATTACTCTACGCCATAAGTATTTCAGCACCTTATATTGTAAAAAAGCACATTTTGGTGTTTAATGGTTGTTTTTGAAGTTAATTTTTAAAATATGTCAAGGACTTTTGCCATGCATGTACTTCGAATCTGTTCGTCACTTCAAAGAGATATACACTATATATATTCAAAGATTCGGTTAATAAATTTCAATTATGCTGAACAGAGTAGATGACATTAGACAGTTCAGAGAAAGTTCCGATAAAAGCGGAGGTTTTTAACGATTTGTGTTTTACTGACTCTTTGTACCAGACCCTTTTTAACGAATACTGTCACTGGAACAACAGTGAAACTGCGTCTGACACGAAACTTCATCAATCTCTGAATGATTTTCTCCTGCTAAACGCGAATATCACCATGAAAAAGTTTTATTGGCTTTTGAGATATATCTCACTATTATGTTACTACTCATATGCAAATGCATAAGTCCGAGAATGATGTCACTCTCCGCTATCCATACGTAGGTTATTTAACAGCTAACTGATATGAAGATATATTTAGGAAAGAGAGAAAATTCAACTGGCCTTTTTTGTGGGGAATCGAGCCCACGTCCTTTCACTTTCCGTAGTGAACGCCCTCCTAGACCATTGCGGGCTATAACAATCAATTGCCTCAGGTGAGGAACGAACTGAACGCTCTAGATTACTAGACTCTGGTGGCAGTGTCAGCAATTGAGCTTTGGCCTGACTCAGGTCCGACCGTCCATGTATGGTCTCGTTCAGTGCACACGAGCTCCAAGGAAAGATTTAGATATTCGTTGCCTTTGTAGTCTAGTGCGTTCACCCGGAAAGTGAAAGGACGTGGGTTCGATTCCCCGCAAAAAGGCAGTTGAAAATGTTCTCTTTCCTTAATATATCTTCACATCAGCCAGCTGTTAAAAAGTGTATATTTTAGCACTTTCTATAATTACTGCATATAAATGCATAAAATCCTCGAAGTTTTTTAATAAAAAGTGCTGTGCTTTTAAAATAATATTAGTGCATATATTTAACATTTTCATATTTTTTTTCTATTAATAACATTGTACTAATTGTTTTCAAGATTATATGTATTTTAATATATATTTTTATTCCTCAAATTTTTTCAATCAAATTCCTTTAAATTTTTCAAGAAAATATTTCAGCATTGAGTAATGCTAATTTTAGGATATATTTTTATAGTCATTCTAAAATGTATATTTTTGCACTTCTCTAAATGCGTTTCTATTATTTTCCGAGCACATTTTTCAGTTTTGCTGATTATTTTTCTTGTCTCGAGCATACTTCAGGGCTTATAATATTCTTTTTTTTTTCATTTTCGTGCATAATTTTTGAATTTTGTGTGCATATTTTTATTTTTTGTAAACATTTTTCCATTTTGTCAGAATAATATTTCTGCATTTCTAAATGTGTGTTTTTATTGGGTTTTTTTTTGTGCATATTTTTTCTCTTAAGGGAGAATTCAACACTTTTAAATGCATATCTTTTCATTTTACGTATATTTTTCAATATTCCCATGGAGGAATATTAAAGAATTTTTAAAGCATACTTATTATTTTATGTATATATCGACATATTTAAATGCATATTTCATTATTTTTAGATACATTTTTTGAAACTTTCATCAATTTTTAATTTTTAAAATGTATATTTTTAGTCCCATACTAATTATTATATCACTCAAATACTAATATGTGATAATCTAATAATATTCCGGCTATAATATTAATAATATATAATTATCAATGTTTTCTTTTTTCACACACATTTTTGATTTCATGTCATATTTCGACATTTTTTAATGCAGATTTATCTTATTTTTATTGCATATTTCAGTTATTTTTAGTGATTATTTTGCCCCCGCTCCTTTTTAGCTTATATGATGTGGGCTCTACTCATTAGTCATTAATATAGTGCTATGATGTAGTGTTTTGTGCACCAGTGAGATTAAGCGAACAATTTCCCAGGCAAGCATAAATGGGGGAAATAATTTGATAATTGTCTAGGGAAAAAATAATGAGGGGAAATTTCTTAACCTTCTAACTTATTATAGACCCTATGTTTTATCATGCGAGGATGAGCTGATAAACCCATGCTGCCATCTATCAAATTAAAACAAAACGGTTTATAATTCTTCAAGAAAAAATTGGCTGTTGGTTTTAAACTGGTGTGGTTCATGAAAATGAAGAATATGTGGTATGATACCATACATTTTTCTTTTTATGGTACATATTGGTTTAAATTTTATGTGCCATGGTATGTGTCACTAAATTTTATGTTTACTCCAAATATAAAAATAGAATAACCCATTTTATGCACATTACATCAATATGCAGCATGAAAATTGGAAAAATATATGATATCCTACCAACATATTATTCATTATTTATGCTGCACATCCGTATAAAATCAACAGTTAATTTTACTTCAAGAATTTATAACAAATATTTTTGCTCTTATTTGGTAGGTGGTAGCAGGGATGGTAACACAAAGCTTTTATATTTCGAGTAATATTTATGCACAATTCTCTTCTATATAGAATTGGTGTTTTGTTATTGTACAAGAATTAAGAGCAATTTGAGAGAAAGTCATAGTCAATTCAGCTTTTTCATGGTAAAATTTGTGTTCAGCGCACCAAATCACATGAGATGTGGCTGCTTTTTGTTTCAGAGATGCAGAAACTTTATCTTAATTTTTTTGTCTAGAACTGCATTATTACGTATTCAATGCATAAGAATGTAAGAACAATTAAATGTTTTCTCATGACCTCTCCAAGAACTCTCGAAAAAGAGCCACTGGATTAAAGGGAAGCTGTTTAATAGGTTCTAATGTGAAGTCTCAGCACATATAGACTCAGATCATACATATGTGAGTATGTGTACAAGAAAAACCAAAATGTAAAACAATGTGAATACAAGCAAACATAGAGAGGGAGTTACTTAAAGCACTTTATTTCATGACCGGCTACAGTAAAAGTGCATATAAAACATCATTAAAATGATTGATTATTTTCATCGCTTTACACAAGCTTTTTTTTTTCCTCAATAAGTATTCGTTGCTGGGTCAACATACATTTATTATATTATGATCACAGTATATTTATGCTAAATACGCTATGTCACTTCCCACATCCATTTGAGGGTTTAAAATAACTGTGTTTTATATCAGCTCCATTTATGAAAATCACTAACTAATATAAGTTACATCATATTTAGTCTGATAGGAATTACACGATAAGGCAGATGGAAAAAACATCAAGTTCAGGTTTCTTTGGAGCTAAAGTGACTCTAAGAGTCATCTAACAGAACAAGCAATTACGTTTTAATATTGACTAATGAACAGCTATCATACTAACAACTCTGTTTGCAAATGAGAAATACATTTTATGATATATATTGATAGATGAAACAAAAATGCATAAAGCTATAAATCAGGGGTGCACAACCTCCGGCCCGCAGATCAAATGCAACACACCAAAAAGTCCCCCCCCCCCTCCAGGCCAATGAAAGGTATTTTGGTAGAAAAGTATCAATACACTCAGCACGATAAATGCGTAAGGCTAACCATATTTCTATTATAAAAATACAGAAAATCCATAAGGGTTATCACCAATAATTACCGAAAAAATGGTCAAATGCAAGTAAAGTTACTAATTAAAGCCAATAGATTTTCAAAAGCAAATAAAGTGCCAATCACTGCCAAAAAATTGTCAAAAACATGTAAAGTTCTTAATTACAGCCAATGTATTTTCAAAAGCAAGTAATATTGCTAATCACAGCCAAATTTTCAAAGGCAAGTAAAGTAAAATTACAGCTCAAGAAATTGTTAAAATCAAGAAGCCAATATATTTTCAAAGGCAAATAAGTTGCCAACCACAGTAAAAAAAATTGTCCAGGGCAAGTAAAATTGCCAATCACAGCCAATATTTATCTTCAAAGGCAAGTAAAGTCGGCAATTACAGCCAATAAATTTTCAAAATCAATAATTTATGTCACGAAAATAATTTAAATTCTTTATCTTAAAAATTCAAGCAAGTCTTGTTGAAAGTAAAGGAAACAGGACATTTTTAATAAAAAAGTTGGGACAAGACAAAATTACGGGAATGCTCAGTAAAGTACAGATCATCCCATATATACAAGTTTCAGGTCTGCGAGCGAGAGAATCGCCACATATCTGGCCTATGGACTGAAAGGGTTGTGCACCCCTGCCATAAACCATAATTATATATATTTTCACTATAAATTTAAAAAAAAATAATCTTTTATAAGTAGATGTTGAAATGACCCAGATACAAGTTCATTCCAACTCATGTTTAAATGTGAAACTTGTATGCATTTCAATTTTAATCGCTCCACTAAATAAAATTCAAAATTGCCTCAAACATTCTTTAAAGCTACAATATCTGAATTTTTAAACTTTAAAAAATAAATGAATGGAATAAATAAATATATTGTGTTATGCAGATGCAGTAACTGATTGCACAGGTTGATTTCATGTGGGTATAATTATATACGTGTATATATCAAGCATCACAAAAATGATGATTTAGCAATAAGCATTAAAAAAGCCAAACAGGATAAACATTGGCACAAAGTGAATTTGATCATGAAATTTTCAACAATTTGAGCACTGAGGTGTGAGTATTTGAGATTTTGAAAAGCTTGTCGTATATCAAGAATATGCGAACAGTATAACATTAACAATTGACAACAAGGGGAGCTTGAGAATTTGTATTTTCCTTGAGGAAAGAAACAATCGATACAGTTATCAAACGATTGCTGTACATCAGAGTAATTATACACATGTGCTCTCAGAAATACTCCCATAATACAGGGTGTACAAAATAATAACATACGCGTAGATTTAAAAGCAAAAAAATCTAATTCTTTGGAAAACTATAACATGCAATAAAAACAAATGTGAATTAACATCTTAAAATTCTTTTGGAATGAATGTCATATATATTACGAATAAACGTGTGAATGTAGAAACTTGAAGTATAAAGCTAAAAAACAAGTCAAACAGCATTATTTTGATTCTTTTTATAAAGTTTTCATACTTATAGATTAACAACTTTGCACTTTACAGGCATATATATTTAATCAGATTCCCCACATAATATTGCACTTTGAATGCATAACTGCATATTCTCTACATCAAAAAATTTTATTAAAGAAATCTTTTCATTTCCGTTTTTTTAAAACGAATTTGTGGATTCAGAACTACTGAGCATTTCAGAATAAGCATTGAGGTATATCATCGCATACATTGAATGAACACAAATCATAACTTGTTATATGAGCATATATTAGCTCTCATAATGTTTATTAAACTAACTAGCATGGTGCCTACAAATTACTGGAGTGGTTTCCAGTTTTGTGAAATTTACCATAATTTTTTTGGTGTACTTATAGGGGGTAGAATTGGGTTTTATAGAAGCCCCATAAAAGCATTTGTTCACCATTACTAGAGCCCAGATAATATGCAAGTGCATATGCATATTTTAGCACTTTTTATAGTTTTTTATATATATATATATATATATATATATATATCATAAAGTCTCCAAAATTTTTAAATAAGTGCATATTTTTAGCATTTTTTTCTGAAATGCGTATTTTAGCATTTCTAAATCTGTTTTCTTATTTTTCAGCTCTACAGTATACTATGACATATTTCAGTGCTTCTGATATGCATATTTTTTATAATTTGATCATTTTTTGTCGCACCACGGTCATTTTCTGTACACGAGGGCTAATTAGACTGGGACCTACAATTTATTGCCGACTCCAAACGGCAGACATGTTTTTTATACTCATCGAGACGTTGGTGCGCTAACCCCTAGATGGGGGACTCTCTGCGGTAGCAATTTTTTGCTGCGGTTAAGTCGCCGTTTGTTGTTGTACCCCTGTGTCAGGAAAGTTTTCGGACAAGGTCGAACTGAGTATCGAACTCGCGACACCTCTAAACATCCTTCAGTACTTTAGGCGAGTATCTTATCGACCAGGCTACCCCGCCCCTGCATATTTTTGTATTCATGCATATTTTTATTTTGTGTCAATAATTTTTCATTTTTAGGTCATACTTCTGCATTTTCAAATTCAAGTTTTTTTTGCACATTTTTTCTTTCTGGGGAAATTTCAGCATTTTTGCATGCATATTTTACGTATATTTTTTAATATTTCTATGGGGGGGGGAAGCATATTGAACAATTTTTAAAGCATATTTATTTTATGAATATATCAACATTTTTAAATGCATATTTCAGTATTTTAAATGCATATTTTGACATTTCAAATGCGTAGCTTTTCATCTTAAATGCGTAGCTTTTCATCTTAAATGCGTAGCTTTTCATCTTAAATGCGTACATTTTCATCTTAAATGCATATATTTTCATTTTGCATATATATTTTTCATTTTTGCATATATTTTTCATTTTTGCATATATTTTTCATTTTTGCATATATTTTTCATTTTTAGTCTCCTACTTAGATTATTTGATGAATTTGTTTTTATTTCTTGTACATATTTTTTATTTCATGTCATATCACAGCATTTTCAAGCGGAGATTTATCTTAATTTTTAATGCATATTTGTCTTTTTAGTGAATATATTGCCACTTTTTTTGCATATAATTTGGGCTCTAATCATTACTAACACAACAGATACATGTATTTAAAAATATGCTGTTAAGACTTCATTGCAATGGAAATGTCCACACTTGTCATTTCCAACTTTGACATGAGCAAATTTACCAACTTTTCCAATATTTATGTCCAGTAAACATTTGTTAGAAGAAGGGAAAAAAAGAGAAGCAAACATTTTCCTCATTGTTTGACGTGATCTAATCTACTATGGGGAAAAAAAATAACTAGAAAGATAATTGCTTTACTTTTTCGGTTGCAAATGAAAACTAAATGAAGCATTCAGGTAGTAGCCATAAAAAGCTGGAAATCACTCCTGTGTTTCCTGATACTAAAGGTACAAAGTCAAAAGGGTTCTCAGGTTCAAAATTCTATATCTTACATGAAGATAATAATGTTTTGTACAATACAAGACACAAGGAAAGGCATTTAGACATTCACAAGCAATGAAAATAAATAACATAAAATAAAAAATTTACGTACACTATATTTATGAACTAAAAAAATATGATTGTAAGAATTATATGAAATGCACTTAACTTCATATTTGAAGCATGTGACACAAAATAACAATAAATTACATGAAAAAAAGCTCTGATCAATCACAGTTTCAATTGATATATGTATATACACACACATCTAATATAATTTGAAATTTAAGATCTCATAAGATATACATAACTGACTAGGACAAAACACTTAATTGTGACAAACTGAATTCACAAATCATGACGTAAAAAAAAACCAATAATTGTTTGAAAAAAAAAAGCCACTAGATTATTTCAAGAACCTTAAGGAGTTTGCAGATGTGATTACAATGGTGAAAAGACCATGTAAACAGCACAAAATATAGGTAAGCATAATATACATACACATAAAGTAAAAAAAAATATTCTCTCTAAATTATATGGATTTGAATTTTTTAACCACTTAACTGATTTGCTGTAAACTACTCTCTTGGTACTTGCATGAATTTTGTGCACATTATATGTGCAAGAAGGATGTGTGTGTGATCCATCATTGTTTTGCCCATATTGTTCTTTCTAATAAGAAGTTTATATGATGCAACAAAGAGTTGGTGCTAACAATCCAATAACGCAGGATTATTCTTTTTATCAGTTTCATATTAAAGTTGAAGATAACGTGTTTACAAGCTAAATTTTGACAATGCAAGAAAGTGACATTTTTTGCTCAAATTTGGTTGAAAAAGAAACAGTTAAGTGGTTAGGTGAAATAATGAGGAACAAATATACAGCTATTTTTATTATTGATCAAAATGTATCACGTGAAATAGATTGCAGTGCTTGATTTAAAATGATTAAATAATCACAGAGAACTTCAATATCTTAGAGCAGGGTTTCTGAACAACTGTGATACAAAGCTTATAACAGACACTAAATGATGAAGCAATTCTTCAAAGCTGAAGTGCTACATGCATGCCTCAAACTATGAAAATCAACTTGTAAAAACAATAATTTGATTATCAAACATTTGGCACATCACCTAAATGTTTATAAACTAAAAATTGGCTGAATAGTTTCTGAACTTACATTCGAAAAATATTATTTAAATCTGAAACATATAGCCTATACTAACCATAAGCAAAAATTTTACCTTGCAACAGGACTTGACAAATCGAAAAAAAAAATTTAGGCACACGATAAATTTCTATTTTCCCCTCAAATAAAATGGTTCAAAATAATCTTTCTCCCAAACATAGTGACCTCTGTCTACGTTGGTTGACATGCTGGCATGAATTTAAAAAATTTTGCATTGTTCTCAGATTTCAATTTAGTGTAATCACGCATACATATCATGTTCCGACACTTAAGTAACTCTGCGCCTGGAATTTGTAAGGCATGCGTTACACTAATTATTGTAATTGATAAAATGGGTTCATTCACAGTGTGGTCGCTAAAAAAAAGCTATACCCAAGTAGCTGTTAAAAGAAAACAATTCCATTGACAAAGCAACATAAGTTATATATTTACACCAACTTATGTGTTGAGCATTTTCAGATCTGTATCTATCAATAAAGTTTAAAAAATAATAATAATTTATAAATTTGGCAACTTTGTTTTTGTCACAAAAGAGTTTTAAACCCTTATAAACTTTTTTCTGGTTCTCACACATTATCCTTTCAAAACTTCTCAGGCTATAAATCAAATTCAAGTTTCCAATGATGATACCAGAAAAAGTAAATTATTGAAATTAAAAAATTATGGAAATATTAAAAAGGAATCTATACTATGATGAAATTGTATTCAAATCATTCGTTGATTTTGCGCATCACTCAATATTATTTGCCCATTCACTCACTATAGCCAAATAGCCTGAAATTTTCTATCACACCACAAAGAATGACTGCGAAAGCCTAATATGTTTCAAAGAATCTACGGTTATGCAATTCACATTTTATTGCTACTCCAGAAAACTACTTTGGATGTTTAATTATGTTGGCTCTCTGTATTCAATATCATATGCATAGCATAGGAATCCATTAACATTCAAAAAGCATTGTGTTATATATTTTACTAGCTTGCGCGTTGCAGCGATCTCAGAAGAAAGGAAATTCAAGGAAATGAAGGAAAGGAAAAAAAATTAAAAAAAAAAACTATGCCAGAAACCTTTGCAGGAGTGTACTCAACTTTACAAAGTTTCATGGCGATCGGATGAATGGTGTAGTAATGCATAAAGGGCAAACAGACATACATTCGTTTTTATATATATAGATGGTCAAAAGTAATGAAAGGCCATGATACAGATCTCAATTTCAACACAGAAGTTCAGAATTTTAGATATTTTTAATGAACTTTATTTTTTATGGTGCGAATTTTGTCAGGACCTCAACATTCACAGTTTACACAGCAATGTAACAAAACATTGCGTCAATATCAAATGAGGTAGGCAATGGAGTAAGTGGAATAATTCAAAGTTTTAGGAATACTAAAGTAAGACGAGAAAAATTTGGGTGTTTTTTTAATTAATGTACAAATAACATTTCTGATTACTTTTTTCTTCTCAAGACTCTTGTTTGTAAATTTATTCTTAGGGATATATTAAAAGAACAATGTTAATGGAAAAGACAACATTTGAATTGATTGAAAGTGCCAAGAATTCACAGAACTAAAACAAATCTGTGTCAAATATAGGATAAAGTATTGAGAGACTACCTTTTCCCATTCTTTATGATATACCTGACCACAGCACCTGTCTATACTTCTTTTGTTTTGTCAAACATCTAAATCACCAGTTCAATACACCATTATTTTGATCTTTGTTTGACAACTCCTCAACCACGAAAATTCATAGTATAGCATATCAATCTATTCAGCTGTGCTAGAATGAAGTTAAAATTATTGAATTATTACAAAATATTCATTCGATATTATTTAATACTCATATATAGTAAAATTCAAGTTTGGAATAACAGTTGAAATTTTTGCAAACATCTGGATCTTGTTCTTTATGCGACTATAAAATGTAATTGCTAGATGAAAATTGATTCTAAAATAACCAAAGCTCATCTTTCCATTGCAGAGTCTTCACTGATTTTTGCAATTTTTGTTGAAAATCAGTTACAGCGACTCCTCAACTTACAAACAGGAATCATTCTGGGCATCATCCATAAGCCAAATTATTTGTACGTTAAAATCATACCAATTCAATTTTTTTTGCTGCCACATACTGCAAAGGTTAATGAATAATTTTCCAGTATCACTGAATATTTAAGTTCCTAGCTCAAAAAATCCATACGTAGCACGTTCATAAGTCAAGGAGTGGCTGTATTTTTATTGCAAATCATTATTGCGCTATATCTTCTATTTTAAGATGATATTTATACTTCACAAACATCATAGCCTATTTTACAAACGCATGTATCATTTGAGACATCTTTTATCTACAATGGGAACACATAACTGACTTTTCTGTCTCTCTATGCGTTTTTTCAGTTAAATATCCAAAATACAGTCTCAACCCCGCTTATTAAAATACTCATATCAATGTTATCATTTGGGTATTGTTATCATTTTAACAAAGAATGGAATGGACCAATATCATAACATGGGAAAAATTTGTTTATAGTTATTGGGACTTTGGATATTGGTATAAAAAAAAATTTCTGTTGAATGTTTTTTTTTTTTTTTTTGTGTATTCTGAAGCAAAGATTTATCCAAACTTATTTCTTTCCCTTGTAAGTTATTGTTATCACGCTAGAAGATGTTCTCTCTCCCTCCCTTATTGACAAACATTTCCGTACTCCACAATCAGTTCATACTCCATAGTATTTGCTGTGATCTACGTACATGTGGAGTTTCTTTTGCAATGGCCTCTCCTATAATAAAGGCAAATGTGTGAAAAAAAATAAAGCCCTTTCCTTCAGTACTTGATCTGATTATTTCAGTAGAAATTCAAATTTCTTTTTTCTGAGAGGCGTTCTCAAATGTATTGTACATTAAAAAATGTAATTCAGTAATTCATGACATACATTAGACAGTTTCATTTGAACACCTCACTGACTGAATAAAAAAAAAATGTAGGATTTTAGCTTAAACGAAAAAAAGTCCCTTTTAGAATTACAAAAAAAACAATTAAACATTTTGCAATCAATTATGTAGGAAAGAAAAAGAGTAGTCACATTTCACCATTATCCATTTTACCGTACGTCCCATTTGACTAAAACGTGACTATCATTGTAAACAGGATTTTTCCGGATATTCATAATCTTGCAATTTCGCCAGTTCAAAAATATTTGTGAAGAATCATGAGAAAAGTAAAATTATTTGATAACATATATATTTTTGCATTTTAAGCACCACAAGGCACAAGGATTAGCACTGGGGAAAGTGAATAATAAATATGCAAAAAAAAAATTGTGCCATATCACAAAATTATGAGAAAAAACATTATCATATGCTAATCTCATAGAAGTTCATTTTTTATACTTGTCATTGGAGAACAAGTTTTATGATTTATCTCATGATGCCAGATCGAATTTTGAAATTCTAACATTCTAAATTATTTGGATAATAATTCAAAATTTGATACCAGCATCAATCAGTCTATTTTTAAAATTTTATTTTGATGAATTTGGAAAATGTTTTCTGGTAAAATATGTCAATAGGATAAATTTGAAAATTTTCAAAATTTAGCACAATTAGTTATTGCACTTGCAAGTTAACAGCCAAAAAATATTGATATAAAATGCCAAAAATACAGAATCTGCAATAGCTATGCACAATTTACAGCATTATGTATTGCTAAGCATTAAGTATATTGTGAAAGAAGAAAAATAATAATAATTTAAAACCACAGCCACTGAGCAGCCAGTGGATTGAGCAGCATGAAGTCATCTGATGTTATTGAACAAATAAGTTCGCTGATGTCTCGGACCAGTCCTTGACTTTGAGCGAAACTTGAGTCGATTCATTTCAGGATATGAATATCCGTTACAAAATGTGTTTTCTATGACAGAGGGTGAATGCCTACATAAAAAAAAGTAAAAGGAAGAAAACACCAATAAGAATTTTTGGAACACCAATATATTTAGTGTATCAGAGTGCATAATGTTTTTGTTATATGTAATCAGCTAACAGTGAAGCTAATGAATGTTTGCATATAGAAATGTCCTCTCTACTTGTCAATACAAGATTCATTGAAAGACTTATTTGTAGAGATGAAGATTACAAGGAAAAAAATTCAGTCCCTGGGGGACAGTGATGAATTTTCTTCCTTGTAATCTTTATCCCCACAAATAACCAGTCTTTCAATGAATTGTAATGAATGTTTGCCTCAGTTTAAAAACTTTTTCTACTAGATTTCATGATTTTCAAGCATTGGCTAAAGAATATGGATTTTGCTAACAAATGCTTTCATTGAGGTGGATTCACAAATTAACCTAACACTGCCACTGTGTGATCAGAGTTTTCTTGCCAATTGTCATCAAAATTACTGATTTCTCTACATTGTCTGTAAACTATAAATGCACACATATGTTGTGAGCACAGTTCTTACATTAAAATGATGCTATGAGTTATATAGCACAATAATTTTTGCTTACATGAGACATTAAATTACCATGAGCTACAACAGTTTTTGTTTTTGAGACATCTCACATTGCTCAGCGCTTACCAACACACAGAGACAGGGATGTGAAGATAATCTAACAACATTTTTGTTTTCAATTCTTGGACCTATCATAAATCGAATTCCAATCATGTGGTTTCTCTAGAGAATAAAACGGAGTTTTTCTCTAAACAAAGAAACCGAAAGTTTTTTGTTTAAGTGAGAGGTTCACACACACACACACACACACACACTTGCACTAGGGCTTCCGAAATGTAAGGTAATTGGTTTTTGTGGGAGCACTAAGGTGTTTACTATTGTGTTGATTAGAGTAGAGTGAATTCATTATGACTTGAAAGCAAAATAAAGATGCAGAGGATAAGATAGTGGTGAGTGATTTCATTTTTTGTTAAAATTATTTTGTTAGAGTATCAGTAATTTTTAGTGAATGTTGGCTTATATATATTTTTTTCAATGAAAATGACATGATGTTTCTCGCAAGATAGTAAATGTTAATTTTATCTAAATCTGAATTAGTGTTTAATTATGTAAAACATTTTATTTTAACTGACATTAACAAACTTCAAGCCTTTCTCAATCATTAAAATATGTTGTCAGTCCATATATATCAACACATTGATTCAATGGTATTTCTAAGAAATCGCCAACGAATAAAGCAAATATATGAAAAAATACATATAACTCCTAAGGAATTGCAACACACAGTAGAAATTGTCTTCAAAGGAAAAATATATAACCTCTAGTCATGTTGATTGAGGATCCCACTTGGGTTGAATACCAAATCTTAACTCTCGGTTGCTCAGTGGAAAAAATTATGTCTGTTCACTTCAAACATCATGGTCGCAATGAAGCTGAGAGCCTGCATGCAAAACAAATGCAGCACCTCGATTGACTGCATATGAAATGAAGCTACCCGATTGGTCTATTCAAATTTTCTTAAAATTCCTACTCGTAATGAACCTAAGCCATGGCATTATGATCAGTGGTGTTTATTTATTGTCATTTACTAATAAACTGTGTGTCGAAATACATTAGGAATTTTTCTGTACATTTGACTTCTTTGTAGGCGATTTTTTAGTATTCTAGGGCAAAGTTTATCTACTATTTCATACTTCTATGTATTAGAACAGGGGTTCTCAAACTTTTCCCACCCAAAGGTGCCCCTTTCCCCTATTCAATGCTTATCCGCAAGTTCTGCCGACTCCTTAGAGTTTTTTAACAAAAAATATTTTTGAAAAACTTTTTTTAGGGTCAACATTTTGTGGCACCCCTGAAAAAGTTTATAGGTTTACTAGGGTGCCACGATGCCCAGTTTGAGAACCCTGTATTAAAAGTATACCCCTCCCACAATCCCCAAATCATGAAAAACTATAAATTCCATAATATCATGATAAAAATATGAACAAAATTAAGGCATTTCAATCTCGATCTATGCATTGCACTACAGTTGAATTCATAACTCTAAGAATTTCATGAAATGCTTACTTGAGCAACAGCCAAACAGTTTGATAACATATGAAAAATACTCCACTTAGGAGAAGTATGAGAATGAAGCACAGCAATACAGGAACATGATGAATCTAGAATTATTATAAATTTGTCCAGTAACTACAGGGTGTCTGGGCTAAATGTATTCAAAAGTAATGACTTAACTAAGAGACACCACACATGGTTAGTTACAAAAGTACTGCTGATAAAGGATCATTCTAAGTTTTCCACCAAGACCACTACTTACATACAACATACTACAAGAGTTGTTTGGAAAGTAACAATGCTTAACATATATATATGCAGAAAAGTCATGTGTAAGTTGGCAATGCTGACTTTTGATTCTTTTAGCTCAGTGGTTCTTAAAGAGGAATGGGGGGGAGGCACCCGGTTTCCATTTTTGGGGGTGTATGAAATGGGGAAAAAAATTATAACATATGAACTTATTATTTAGGAAAATTGAGATGATGAGAAATTAATTTTTTTTTAATTTGTTAAAAAAATATGAATAATACTGCCAAAGTTTCTTTTCCGGTAAATAATCGTACTTGTTTTTGATTTTGATTGAGGGAAAAAATACCATAAATACTAAAATACTTCGTGTTTTGTTTACTTTCATACCTTGTGTTATTAACATGCTGCTCTTGGATTTGATACTCTCGTGAGCATTCCTTAAGAAAAACGTCAAAAAATTTAATCAAGTGACAAATAACATATGTATATTACTTTTTGACATGAATTAATAAGTGAAAAACAATTCATTCATTGAATCTTGTTCTTTAAAATTTCAAAAAATCTTTAAAAAATTTTAAAAATTAAAACTTAAACTTTTTAAAGTTTATTTTCTGAATTAATCTTCAAAAAAACTGAGACTACCTATCATCTATAGCCAAAAATATAACTTAACAACAAATAAAAGAATTTATAAAAATTAATTAATGGATGGCTAATGTAATTAGTTGCGGAAACCAATTTTTCTAACCAATAGGAATCACATTGTATGGGGGGGGGGGGGGTTGAGGGAAAGTTAATCATACAGCATTGGTGATACCGGAAGGAAAAAAAGGTTAAGAGCCACTGCTTTAGCTTTCCTTTATGACCTTTTGTTTTCGCTAAGTCTGGCTCGAGTAACAAGAGATTACAATGGTGGCGTCAATTCAGATTTCTGCCAATTGTGAAGTGTGCTATGTCATATGTTTCCTCGAATGTGAACTCCCAGCGGATACCCACAAAGAAATTGTCTTAGTTTATGGGAGCCAAATTCTAGAAAATATAACAATGTGGAGCTAATGAATCATCTTGGAATAGCAACAATGGTGCCACACACATTCATCAATATATGGGCGTAATGTATATATGTTGTCAGAGTTATGCACGTTTTTTTTGCCTAACTTTTTTTAAGCATACACATTCAAGTGTTCTAAGTAGGTTCAGGTATTTGACACAATAACTTATTACTTGTCCGCACACCATCTCTAGTTATATATCGCTATACAGAAATTTCCAACCAGTGAAGTTGGGTGGAAGATGGTGTCATCTATCTTTTGTCGCCATAGGTTTGGTAGGTAAAAAACTTATTTCTGATGTTCTTCCCCCGGATTCAAACCTGTGAACGTTGACAGCAACCTTTGTGGTGGAAAACGAGAAATCTTACCACTGCCCCACACGGGCACTACACAAAACAGTGAACTTCAAAAGCAACATCGCAAGTTCTGTTTTACGTAAGAAACGTTGTTGTGCAATTTTTACCTCAGTGAATGATCCATCCCAGTATCTTTGACAAGTTAAATAAGAGCAAAGCACTGCATCCAATTCTCCTGGTACAAAAATAAAAAAGTAAGAAATTGTAAGTTAATCACTTTCATCTAGAAAACACAAATGCCAAATGAAATCAAATTGATAAACTAATAGTTGCAATTTAAACAAGGGAATAACTTCATCTGAAAATCAGTATCAACTGATATATCAGTGCAAGACAAAAATTTCATGTCTGCATTGTATCCTGTCATCTATGCCTTGTATAAACAGCGAAGAACATCTTTCTTTGTATGTCACCATCTCGGGACTATCATTGTCATAAGCTATAAGCTGAAACATAGGAAGCTGTCCATTGCCCAATCCCATTCAGCATTCATGTATGGTCAAAGGAAGGAAATTATCAGCCCTCTGCAACATATTGGCAAGCGCACTTCCCCAGATTGGGAGGGGAAAGGATGGTTCTTTACCCCTACAAAGGCTAGTGAAATTTTCCTTCCAAAAATTTCATCCCTGCATCATATCCAGTTATTTATGTCTTGAAGAGTGACATCTTCCTATGATGCATCAATGATAAAAATAGAAAAATAATTTGTTTACCTTCCATATCATGGAAGTCTTTTGCAGAAAAGGCTGCCAAAACTCCTACCAAGCACTGTGTTATCACATTCTGTAAATAGAAATAACAATACACATATTGCTTTTTAATAATAGCAAATCCTGCCTGTATGCTACTGAATAGAAAAAAAGGTAAATCTATTTGTAAAAACACCAAAGCTATAAGATCAACCAGGACCAGTTTTGTGATTCCTAACATATGATAATATCAAAAGTAATATTTAAATAAAAAATTTAACATTTAGAACTAATTTTGAATTATTTCCTTAATTGAATTCATTTTACAGTGAGACCTTGGGTAACAAAGATATTTCATTCCAGTTCTGGAATTGTGTTTGTCAGCCAAAACAAGATTTGCCATAGGTCTCTATGAAAAATTGTTCACTTTGTTCCAGATATGTGTGTGGCCCAAAATTTAAAAATAAGTTTTTAAAAACATCAAGGAGTGCCACAGAAAAGGCAAAAATTAACAGCTTCAAAATTTGATAAATGAGAATTAACAGGAAAATATGAGATACTGAAGATCCTTCTATTTTATCCTATGTACATAACCGACTTTATTCTATAAAAGCTGGTGTTGACACAACCCAGACGAGTCTGTAGGTGTCCCCATTCCTTTGTGATCTGGTCAGCTCATTTCTATGTCTCACATTTATGCAGATGGAAGAGATAAGCTCCTAGAATGTCCAGACTGTTCAGTTTGATGCTAAGAGTCTTGCACTAAAAGAAAGTATGCTCCAAAAATATAGGGTCCTTTTTTAAACGCATTTTCTATTAGCTCAATCTTCCATTTTATATACAATGGTTCAAAAACTTTCAGAAAGAGAAGTGGAGGTACAACTGTAAAAAGATTTTGAAGTTAGTCATGAGTTAATCGGACTCGGGTAACAGTAATTTTGATGAGGATTGGCACTAAAATTCAGCTCACTATGCGGGTGTTTTATGTTAGCCAGTGAGACCATATCAACAAAAATGTTTGTTAGCTAAATCTGTATTCTTTAGCCAAGGAAAAAAACATTGTTGTAACCCAAAAATTTGTGAGATGAGGTATCACTGTACTTCCTTAAAATTTTATCACACATTTTTATTTCTTTTTCTTAAATTTGAAGCATAACTATGAAACAACCATATGCTGTGCAATTGACTATGATAGTAATTCCTAACCTTTATATGCCTAGTAACTATTTTCTTTTCCTTTCTTTCAAACCAAGCACACACCTCCAATCTATCCCCATAGACAGTTCACTATTGAATGAGTTATACCAGGATTATGCATGTTCACCTAACAGTCTGAGCATGTATCTAGTCTTGTGCGCGAATTTTTAGTACAGCCATCTATATTTTATACTGAGAGTGAAATGTAATGGTTGAATATTTGTACCATTGTAGGCGTTACTCTCTGTGTCAAGAAGCCCCCCCCCCCCCCCCACAGAAACGGAACCTGTTTTTGTATGAATATTAGAATCGTGGCAATTTTTGAGGGGGAAAAAATTAATTTTTGCAGCTGAAAAATCAGGAGCAGAGCACACCAGATCTGGATATCAGTGATGAAATTTCGGAAAGAAAATTCACATGCCTCTGTGGAAAATCGGACCACTGTGCGTGGACTGCGGGGGTTAATTCCTGTAGAGCAGTGATTCCCAACATGGGCGTTAATGTCCCCTTGAGGGCGATGGAAAGTTCCAAGAGGAGCAGTAAAAGCTACAGGTATAACATAGAATCCTATTGGTTAGATTGCGTTGGGGGGGGGGGGGTATTGGGAGAAAAATATTTCTGAGGAATGGGGAGATAGGACAAAAAAGGTTGGGAAACTATGCCATAGAAGTATGTGAATTTTCTTTCTGAAACTCATCTTTGCTTGGTATCCAGTCCTTCACTCATTGCATGAACAGCAGAGAGTGACATTGTTTCTTTTTCCATTAGTAATTAATCTGATTCAGAAAACAAATACACAATTATTTTATGCTCAGGAAAGTTACCACACTGTAATGCACTGAAAGGGAAAATAATTAAAATGAAATATAATTTGTTTTATTCATTAAGAATGAACAGGTCATAAGTCATACCTTGCATTTTTTCTGAACAGATATCAGATCATTCTCGTTACATATAGGATTCTCACCAATCCTCAGACTACGACCTAAGCGACTAGCCGATGAATGATTGTTTTTTGCTGAATCGAAGCTCGCACTTAGAACATTACAACGAAAAATATCACACATAGATTCAAGGCAGACAGAATCCTCTTTCTGAAATCCATGCAAGAAAAAAAAATTAGATCTGAACAAAGCATATTAATATAAATCCAAAATATATTAGCATATATTTACACAAAGCATATTAATATTCATCACCCAAAAAAAGAAAAATCTATCATCTGTATTATCAACATTTCTCAGCATATAATCCACTTATTATCTGAATTTAAAAGATGCAAATTTACCCATTTCAAGTTGCCGCCTGATTTTTATTGAATGTATGGTACCTTTATTAAATATGCATTTGATGACACTCTAGGAGAAGCACCAAATCTCTGAGTTTAAAGGCAAAAAAAAGTGGTCACATGAGACCAAAAATAGGTGCCACACGGGTAAAGATTTTTTCTTGAGCCACACCTGTCTGGCATAACCTATCTTTGGAGAATTTTATAAATTTGAGTAGCAAATGTTTATAATAAATAAAGTATCTTGGTGCATAGGCAACAGACTCAATGGTTAAATCATTTTCTTTTTATAAAAAAAAAATGGAAATGTAAATGGGAATTTCTGGATGCAAGAAAAATAATTAAGACTGGATATAGGACTTTATAAAAATTACTTTATAAATCATCAATCTTACCTGACTAGTCATATATTGCACATGTGTTTCATCCCAATGCTGTATAAGATGATCTTCCTCGAGAAATGCCTTCTCACATGCAGGGCAAACCCATTGCTTGTCATGATAATGCTTCTGAGCATCTGGCCACCACAAAACATCTCTAGCACTATGAAAAGGGCAATTTAAAGGAACAGATATCTTGTACTGATGGAAAATGGGTAAAATCTTCTGCAATGAAATAGAAATACAATAATTACTTGGCAGTAAATTTACTCACACTTCTTTCAAATACTTATATATATTTTTTTTTTTTGAAAAAACATATCAAGATAGCCTACCATAAAAAAGATATTAGTAAGTAGTAGATAAAATACTGTAAATTATCACTGACAGCAATGTGATTGTGTCCAATGTTAAAATATACAATTCTGAATGGTTTTGACCTGCTGGACAGGAATATCACAATGAAAAACTTTTATTTGCTCTTTTTTTTTTAGATATTACCTCACTTTAATGGTTAAAAAGTGTGTATGAGCATTACTGTACGGTGAAAAAGTGATAAGAAAAATAGAAAAATGTTCCACGGGAAAATGGTACACATTGATGCTGGCTGACTACAGTTGGACAATCATAAAGAGATGCTCCTTATGTGCAGTACAAGAGCACAGAAAAGCAAAGCAGCCTATACGTCAATGGTCGGCTGAAGTTTGTTTTTCGTGGTTCCCAACTTCGAGGCGTGAATGCAAGCCGATCTCCTGTTAAAAAAGTCTCACCACAAAGAGCAACAGACACTATATATACTCTCGGACTGTTAGGTACACACACACACATACACTTCCGGCACAACTCAATCATTAGTAAATTGCCCATGGCAATAGACTGGAGTGCTCAGTTTGAAAGAAAGCCAACATGCCAAACAGCAACAACAAATGAACTATTATGCTGTAATACATATGCGTTTCTATGTATTTGTGTTGTGTTTTTATATAAGCCTATATTCATTTTGTTTCGTACATAAACCTACTCATGTTGTATTTCAATGTATTGTATCATACATGTATTAAATGTGTAATTTCGGAGAAAACCATATGTAGATGATCCAGCTTTTCTCATTGTCGAATTCATGTTCAGCACACCAAATTACTTAAGAAATTACTATTTTTGTTTCAGAAGCAGTAACTTTGTCAATATTTGTTGTTCAGCTTATTATATATAACTTTCTCACTTTGTGAAATGAAACATCACGTTATTGGTTGAGCACAACTCACTTTCTGTATAACCAAACGAACGATATGAGATCTGTTTCGTGAACAGCTTTGTACTTTGGATAGAGGACCATCACATTTCAGGTGGGAAAATAGCAGCAACAAAACCATCTATGGAGAAAGTAACATTTGAATTAGTGACAAACACTGTAAAATAATCTGCTTTTGCATAACTAAAAACATAATGCACAAGTTGCACCCCAAGTGGGAGGGAGGGAGGGGGTGTATGAAAATGAGGTATTAATAGTCTGTATTACTCATGGTTCTGTGGAAGGGGGAAAGACTTATCCACGGTATATGAGTATGTTTCGCTGTGAGTACTTTGGACAAAAAGAATGAAATTTTGAATTTAAGCCAACATTTTGCAGAGCAGCAATAAGGGGAAGGAATGAAGGGAATCATTTCCATCAATGCCATGTTCCTCTTCATCACTCAACACAAAATTTCAAGATTTGAACATGCTTTCCTCAAATCCTCTTTACCCCATGTTCGCAGATTGTCCATTTGATATAGAAATTCGAAACTTTTGCTGTTGTTTTCCATAAGCTGGAACCTGTCTTTCAGTGATGTGATCGCTTTGTCAAGTGCAAATAAATAGTTTCCTTTGAAAGATTGTTTCCCAGACTTAATAAATTCCTCACTTTCATAAGAGAATTGCTTTTTTATATTCCTTGGGCGCACTTCTTTGTCTGCAAGTACTGTTGCATCTGCAACACCATTGAGTCCATCATCAGATCTGATGTTTTCAAGAAACCATTGGACACTTTTAATGAGATTCATTGAACTTTGTAGATCGCAGATGACTTTCTGTAACATTTTAGTAACCAAGGACGTAGCATACTTTCTCGGGGCAGATATGTTCTTGAGAGGCCCCTTACAAAGGAAAAAACTATGCAAAATAAAGAAGAAATAAGTGCATATTTTTGTGAGGCCCCATTTGGCTCAGGGGCCCGGGGCAGTGCCCTGGTTGCCTCAGCATAGTTATGGCCCTGTTACTGCATTTATTTTAAAAATTATCTCATGCCATGTGAATAAACAGCAAAGGAACTAACTTGAAACTCTGTAGTTTTCGAGCAATTCCGAAAGCAGTGGTTTTTTTTTGCCAAAAGCATCAATTTTTTGATCTTGAGAAGCTTCATACACAGCATCATAAATTTTCTCAGGATAGTGAGGCTTGACCGTCTTTCCTCAACTATATTTCTCTCTTTTTATTGTCGGAAATCTACAGAATAATTTCTCATATATGTATGAATACAGATGTTCCTTCGCCCCACTCTTTTATCAGGGTATTTAGAGTAAGTTTTTTTAGATGATCCACTCATCTCTCTTTTTCTGAAATTTTCGGTCATACATCGTTTTATTCCCCCTGTACTTTCCTAAAGAAAACCCTGTCTAGGCGCCATAGAAATCTCAGGAAAGAAACCTAGTAGGGAGCAATTGTGGCTGTGGCGTTAGTGTCAGTCCATCGGTTGATGGACGAGTTTATTTTTGTGGGAAAGGTGGTGTCCGTTCAATATGTTCTATTGCTCTCGAATCAGTTCACCATATTTGTTGTCAATAGATCAATATTGCCATTGCCAATTCATGAAGATTCAACCTTGTTGTCCTTGTGGCTGTATTGTACAGGCCTAGTAATATTTTCTCTGAAAAAATTCCCTTTTGAAACAAAACCTAAAAAAAAAAATCGCTCCCCTTCCCTTCAGTTGGAGCCCCCTGCAACCGCATAGTTTGCAGGACTCAAGATCCAGCCCTGGACCCAGAGTACATTCATAGATAACTTAAGCGACTCGCAGCACATCTACAGATCATTTAAGTGACCTGCTGTATAGTTACACATCCCTAAAGTGGCCCGTGGCAACCCAAGTGACCAGCAGTACTTACAAATCAACTGAGTGACCAACGCCACATTCACAGATAACTTAAGTGACCTGCTGCATAATAACACACCACTAAAGTGGCCCGTGGCACATTCACAGGTCACTGAAGTGACGGATGGCGCATATACAGATTTCCTCAAGTGACCCGCGACACATTCCCAGATCACTTGAACGGTCCACGACACAGTGAAGTATATTTACACATCCCTTGAGTGGCCCGTGGCACATTCACAGATCATTTAAGTGACTCGTGGCGCATATACAGATTTCCTCATGTGACCCGCGACACATTCCCAGACCACTTGAACGGCCCGCGACACGTTTTCAAACCAATGAAGTAGCCCGCATTCTCTGCATTAGGGTAGCAACTTCATATCGATTATAACTGATACATAATTGCGTCTCACCTCAAGGCTGCGATAATTGCGATACATTTATTGCCCCTTCCTACCCTTTACACGCACGTTCATCCTTGTCTATTCAAGTATTCAACTTGGATTTTGATAGTCAAGATTCAAACAAACATTTTGTGTCCAATGTTTGTATGTCAACATCAACATTTGCAAGGGGAGAGTTGCCAGATCCTTTCTTTAAAAAAAAATTTCCCAGAAGAAATCCTCTTCAAAAGTAGCCAAAAAAGTAACCTAAAATATATGATTTGTGCTGCCATCTAGAAAACACCCCACGATCTACAGTTTAACGGTAATGTAATCCAGTTCAAATAGGATCAAATCAGACGTCCTCTTCTAGTGGGGGGACAAGTGCTGTCTTAAAGCATGGGTACGGCCCGGGGCCTCAAGGGAAAAGGGGCCTCACGAAAACGAGAACCGGTTGAAATTTCCGACAATTGGCACGGTCCGGGGCCTCAAGGGAAAAGGGGCCTCACGAAAACGAGAACCGGTTGAAATTTCCGACAATTAGCCAGGCAGGGCCTCAGAAAAATTACTTAAAAATTACTGGGGCACATGATGGTTTAAAAACAGCCCTGGCTGCAACTAGTGGGAATTGCCCCTACATCTTGGAGCAGAGGCCCCCAGGCAGGGATCATTTGCGGGCCTCCTGAACATACTTTCACGGGGCCCCCCTTTGTGATTAATTTATAGCGTGAAAAACAAAAAAAATGAGAATCGTCCCGGGCCCTAAGGCTGGAGCCCTGTCAGCCTCACCCATGTGAGGGCCGCAGGTAGGTCTATTACCCTGGGCACTGGACTAGAGGGGGTGCTAAATACACCCTTTATAATTGCTCCTTCTACATTACCCGGGGGCGCAGAAATGCTTCTTTGCCCCGGGTGACGAAGCTGCCCTAACTTATTGCTGCACTGAAAACATGCCGCCTCATGGTCCCCACAACAGTGGGGCTAGCGGGGCTCCAGTCCTGGACGATGCTCATAATTTTTTTTTTCTTTAACCTCACTAAATTCACTATAGGAAAGCCCATGAAATGTCTGGTTTGGAGGCCCGCCAAAGATCCCAGTATAGGGGCCTCTGCTCCAGGATGTGGGGAAAGGGGAAATCTTCCCTTTTGATTTCATTTCAAGCGCCCTCCTATTTTTTAGAAAATTTGCCCTTTGTCCTCCTTTTTCAAGTTTTCCCGTACACTGAAGTGAAGAGGGGAAGGGGATATCCCATCACGTCTTTTCATTAAGACATTGAAAAAAAATTACAATAATAATAAGATGAACAAACAACGCAATGCTGATTCCTATTCAGTCCTACGAACTTTCCGCCCTGAGCTGTAGGCTACTATGATCCACACCCCCATGTAATTACGTCACTGCCCCCCTCCCCTGCAGTAATTTTTGGGATCGGTAAAAAAAAAAGGCAAAGAAAGAATTTGAGTTCTTGCTTGTACAAAGAAAACCCCTCATATTTTTTCCTGGTTTTCACCCTACGAACATTGAAGTAGGTACTGTATTTTGGTGTTAACGAGGTTCAACTGTTTGTTTAAAGAAAATTAAATTAGTTAAAAATTCAATCCCAAAAGGAAGGTGACTCATCAGGAAGAGCTGTAACGTGGAAAAAGTTATCTGGCGTAATTAAGAGCGATAAGATAATCCTATACAGCAGTGTTTCTTAACCTTTTTCATCTCATGGCCCCCTATGGATCACATTTTTCTCTCGTGGCTCCCCTGTCCTATCCAGGGCCCCCCCTCTACCCTCATCCAAGAGTGATGTACTTTCTACTTTTTTTATTATGAATGAAATTTTAATAAATCAGATCAATCTCTGGAATCCTGGCTAGGCAGGGATTCAAATGGTGGATTATCATCTCTCCCAGGAGCCAAATTATATTGCAAAAAACGGTCTGTGTAAAATACGGGGCGATCCAATGAACATGCACGATAAATCGACCCTCTCAACACATCAACCGTTGCTCTGGCGGCCCTCCATACTTAGCTGGAAGTAACAGCTTACATGTACCAGATCCTATAGTGCAGTCCCCCTCCCTTCATTATAGACATGAAGACCAGGGTCATGCCCCACATAGACCCAAGGGTTAAGATGCTCCTGGTTGTATGGACGGATCTGATGAATTCTGAAAGTAGTAATATTTTTCAATCCTGTTTCACTTTTAAAGCTTTTCTTTTCACAGCTCTCTACGACTCCCTTCACCACCTGTCGTGGATCACCTTTCTTCTGATTTTCTCCCGTTGCCCCCCTAGAATATCCTAGGACCGCAAGGGGGGCCATATGGCCCCAGGTTGAGAACCACTGCTATACAGGACAGTTCCTTTAAAAGCGGGTCGTATGGTCAAGAACATTTTTTAGACTAAATAATGGTGTGTAGTGTCGGACGCTGAGTCCGTTTGGACAATAAGGCCGTTCAAGTATTATGCCAGCAAATTTTTAGCTATTTTTGACATAATTTCCCCCCAGGTCAGTAAAAGTCAGAAAAACTCTGACCCCTTCTTCCCCTTGTCATCAAAATTCGTCATTAGCTCTGCCCCCATGAATCTTAACGCATATTGCATATTTGTGGGATCAGAGACGTACGCACAAGGGAGAGTGGAGCTCTTCCCATTTCTTACAAAAAAAATGATTTTTTTTATGCAAATGTTTTTTTAAATTAAAATTTCGGAAGAAAACACTTTTATATGCAGCTTTCAATGCTATTTAAAGGCAATGAACTCAAAATTTCTCTTTAAGAAATTCATTGTGATCCACCCTTTAATTATATATGGTAAACCCTTGACCCGCGGACCAAATATGGCCCTGGGGTTATCTGATGTGGCCTGCCCCCTCACACCTAATTGTGTAAAAATGAATTAAGCGATACATTTATAGATCGCTTAAGTGACCTGTGGCACAATTCCAGAGCATTTAAGTGGCTAGTGGCACATTTTTAGACCACCGAAGTAGACGCGTGGCACATTCACAGATCACTTGAGTGACCCGCGACAGTTCCAGAACACTTTAGCGATCCGTGGCAGATTTAGATATCCCTTGAGTAAGGGCCGTAACTAGGCAGGTGCACCCGCACAAGGCCCCCCTCTTGGAAGGAGGGCCCAGAATGGGCCTAAATTCAAATTCTTGCACAGGGCACAGGAATGATTAGCTACGGCCCTGCCTTGAGTGACGTGTGGTGACATCAAATTTTGGAGCGCTTAAGCGGCCTCCCAGTGCGGTTTTACATCACCCAAGTTATCCGCGGCACTTTCTCAGATTATTTAAGTGATCCGCGACATAATTACGGATCACTTGAGTGATGCGGGGGCACAGTTCCAGAGCACTTGGATCCGCGAAACTTTTAGAGATCACTAAAATAGCTCTGTAGGGAACTTATCCATATGGGGAATGTTACTTCAGGTGCCCTCAAACTATCGAAAGGTTTCTGTCGTTTTTGGCTCACCGAGTAAGATGTCATTAAGACTATTTCATATTTTCATAAAGGGTGGTTGATGACGTAAGCAGTATCCCCCCCCTCACCCCCCTGTCACCAGAAGTGAGCAAATTGAACCCACCCATCGATGCTGACGTAATACTTGAATGACCCCAAAGCCCTTTCAGCCTTCCATTTGGATCGGCTTTACGGGCGGCACAAGAGGTTTTGCAACCGAGTGGCAGGTGAGGTAGAGCAACACCACATTATCTTTAGTGTAGTGTTAGGTAGAGCCACCCCTGGAAAGAATAACACCACAATTATGGTATAAATGAAAATATTTATCTTATTTATTTCATCGTTTTTAAGCTTTCTTTCGTAAAATACATTTGAACTCACTGCAATTTGCATTTGTCCTTCGATTCTCGTCCCAGAAAATGTTTCAGCGATAACTGGCAAAAAAAAACCAAAAAAATTGTGCCTTTTTTTGGAGTATTTTTCCGTGTTTGAAACCTGGTTTCCCGCATTCATATCTTTATTATATGGTCAGCATATTTTCGGGGGAAAAATCAAATCAAACTCTTGCGGCAGTTCTCTACAGACTTCGATCGCAACACGGAATTCGTCACCGCCATTTGATTGGTTTAAGTTTCTCAATCCTTCTAGAATCCGTAGTCGTACCAAACGACATCACTGATGATTTTCCTAGGTTCACTTGGTGCATGATGTCGTCTGAAGATCACTCTTTAGATTCCGATAGGCTAGCATTTAAGCTGAATAAGATATTTGGATACTTTTGGTCAAGAAACACAAGGAAAGAAACCAGACGAGTTATTTCGTTTCTCAAGAGTGCCCGCCAAGACATGATACATCATTCAACTCCAGTGCTTACAGTCTTCGTTTGGAGGTAAGGATGACCAGTGGATACTGAAGGACTGGACACAACCCCGCTTCACCTCTTTACGGTAAGGATGACCGTCAGTTTATAGCTCTTTATTCCTGGACGGGGATGGGCTAATTGTTTTCATTCGGGATACTTGGATACCGTTTCATGGTTGTCAAGGAAGCATCCAAAGGCTAAGGGATGTGGTTCTCTGTTGCGGGCACGAGCTCTATCAGTAACAAGGAGACACGTTATAACATCACCGTATATATTGGAACTGATGACGCTCGCGGCAAGTTCTAATGCACGCGCCCCTCAAATTAATGGCCCGTTGCTAAGCGAGGTAAATGCTTGTTTCATTCCAAGGGCTGCGTCATTAACGGTGAGTTAATACAGGGTGTTGTTCGTTGAAGTCGTTGCATCTAAAGGTTGTTAACTTCGAACGAACCTCCTTATTATCGAGGCAACGGACATTACGCGAGTGTCGCCAATATGATGGAATGTGAGGTCGAGAGACTTCACTCGAGCACAAAAGCTTACGGGTCGGGATTCATAATGCTAAGTACCAACTTGTACGCCGTGTTCGTGAGGTACCTCCAAGAAGGCAGGATCCGAGCACCCCCGGCGAAGGATATCGAAGAGCTGTCGCCGACGTTCCAAAGCGGCGCCAAGACGGATCGCCGGGCCCTGCAGAGCAAGTTCAAGAGCTGGGCCAAGAGGATGGCACTCGTAGAGGGAAGGCTCGTGCTCGCGAGCAACGGCAAGATCATAGTACCCAGGGAGAGCTGCGAGGCCATCGTGGCTGCCTTCCATTTTATGAACCCGGAGAGGCATTGCTCCGTCGACGAAGTTGTGACCGAGGTAAGTTGATGATGTCTTCGACCGAGTTTCGATTTCTAGTGCTAGTTAATTAGTGTCTTAACTAATAGATACCTACGAAGTTAGCATTGTTACATACATTGGTCATTTTTATCGAGCGGTCATTTCATGTACACAGAAGCGTATTTACGGGTGGGGGACTCAGTGGGCTATAGGCCTGGGCGGCAAGTATGGAGGGCGGTAAATTTCAGGAATGAGTGGTCAAGAAAATTAGTGGAACGGGAGAAGTGCAGACGGTGTGTAACTAAAAGCGTGACTAATGGTACAAGCATGGGAATGACCACAACAGCGTGAAAGCATGTGAGTGACTTGCAGATTGATCTATAGAGTGAGGGACCAGGCCAATGAGTGACCGGAAGGGCATGTGCAAACATGTTGTGAGCGATGAAAACAGTTTGCAAGTATGTGAGCATAGGCATCGGAAGTGTTTCGAACCTGTTGGCGCTCGCATTATGTTTTATACAGGAAATTTTGATTTATGATTCGGTTCTAGGAGGTGCTTGGACCCATCCACATATTATGAGTATGTTCCAGTATTCACAGCGACACCGGCTCCGATGACACTGCATGCGAGCGACCACAACAGTGTGCGATCATGTGAGTGACCAAAAGAATGAACTGGAGCGAGGCACCAGGTCAGTGAACGACCAGAAGGGTTACTTGGTGAATGTGTAAGCATAGGAGTGACATAGAGAGCGAAAAAAATCAGTGAACGACCAAATGAGTGACCAAGAAAGTGAGTGGGCAAGCACTGTGTGAGCGACCAAAACAGTGTACAAGTGTGTGTTCAATCCAAACAGTGTGGAAGCATGTGAATAATCAAAAGAGTGTCTTTAAAGTGTCTGGTCTTGAAGAAAGAGTACGACCAGATCAGTGAGAAACCAAGAGAGTGATCTATAGAGTGTGTACGCATGGGAGTGACCTAGAGAACAAAGAACCAGGTCAGTGAACGACTAAAAGAGTGGCCGAAAAATGACATAAAAAGTGTTCAGGCTTCAGTTTTGGAAGTGACCAAAAGAATGACTTGGAGACAGTCTCATTTCCAGGGGCAGAGGCTAAGCAGGCGTCTAGCCCAGGGCGGAAAATTTGAAAAATGAGTGAGTCAAGGAAATCGCAGCAAAATTTTTAAAGCCGACAGGCGGCAAAACCACAAATTCGTCTGTACATGTACACGAGAACTAAAAAAATCATGAATTACGATCGGCCTTTAACCCCATGAAACCGTTAAGATTACGCTGAACCTCGGATGTTGATGTTTTCCGTGGTTCCTACCAAGGCCGTCTTAAGAGCACCATGGGCCCCCGCGCCAAAAGATTTTTCTGAGTCCTTACCAGACAAATTTATGTCTATGCTCCTCGAAAATTTCTACTGTATCTGATTTTTTTGAGGAGTCCCGGGGGCCTCAAGACAAGAGGGGCGCCCGGGTGGGCCCATGCGTTGAGAGGGCACTGAACATAGGATGTTCAATAAATGAAAACTTTAAGACTTATCCTGCTAGTCGTAGTAATGAAATAATCGTTATAACGTGGACTCATTATAACGAGAGCCATTATAATGAGACAGTCAGCCGTTATAGTGAGTCGGACATTAATGTATGATTTCTAGTATACGGCTAGTAAAGGTAGGCTGGGCCGTTTGTGTTGGTGCAGGGCCGGAACTAGAGGAGGGGCGGGGGGGGCAACTGGCCCGGGTGGCGAAATTTAGGGGGGTGGCAGTTTTTAGGTGCGAACAAAGAACACCGTTACAAAATTTTCGAATTCTAAAGTTGTGGGGCGGCAAAAATTCTAGTTACGGCCCTGTGTAGGTAGGTGCATTGCGGAGTGAAAATCAGTCCAATAACTTCAGGAAAGTTAATGCTTGAGATCCGTGTATCGCTATGCTCGACCTGAAAAGGAAATATGGATAATATTGCCAAAAAACCGCCAAATTATTTGGTATTGATTATATGTATGCCTATATTAGCTCGAGATCTGAGTGCGGTTCTGGTGCAACTGAGGGAGCAAGTTGAGCACCTGTAATTATAATCATAGGTGTCCTAACCTGGGTGGGGGTGGGACGAGCCAAGCAGGGGTAGGGCCGAGCCGTAACAGCATCATGAGCTCTCGGAAAAATTGATACTCTCGAGCCCTCTGGTTGGAATTACCTGCCTACCAATTTTCATACTTGTTCTAAAGAATGATTGTACCTGATCTCGTTTGCACAAGGGCCCTTTTTGCAACTGAAGGCCTCACGTGTCCAGGTGGGCCCACGTGTTAAGATTAAGTCTCTAGATAATCCGGAGTCCGATAATCCCTTCCCCCATAGCTCTAGAATATGCAATCTAATGCATTTACCTTCCCTTCTGCTCATGGCATTGAACCCACTAATTACGGAACGTCCGACAACCCCAACCGTTTATCTTAACCTAATGCTCAATTGGTTTCGGTAGTCCTTCTATTAATCAAGACCCCACTTCCCGCAGCGTGGCCCCTGGACTTGAATTTTTGATGGGTCCCTCAAACCAGACTTTTCAAAGCTCCTCCACTGTGAATTTGTAGCGTGAAAAAATAAAAAAATTATGAGAATCGTTCCGGGCACCCTGAGCTGGAGCCCTGTTGGCACAACCCTTTCCGGGGAAGGGGGGGGCATACTATTAGTTACGTAAAATTTTACGGATGTATTTTTCTTCACGTCCTTGCTATCTGAAAAAAATATATGTATGCATAAAATAATAAAGAAATAAATGTGGTAAATCAATTCTTCAACCTGGTGTTCACGGTGCTCATATAAGAGTGCTCAAGCCTGTGATCGATTTCTTCTTGTGCATGAATATTCAAACTAAATTCGATTTGTATCACGATCAGCACGATACGTCGATTTGAGTTTGAGCATAAAGTTGCCGTAAGATATGTGTGTGAGAATTGGCGTACACATTGGGGGGGGGCAAAGACGAGATTAAAGTGTTATTTTGTAGGAAAAAACGTAAAAATCCCCCCTTCAAAAGAAAATCATTTTTGAACCCCGCCCCTCGAGAACATTCTGCGTACGCCTATTACGTGTGAGCACCCTTTTTTTTTTAACGACGGACAAAGACTGTGCTCGTGGTGAGTGGAAAAGGATTGGAACCCCCCCCCCCCCCTCGCCTCCATTCCGACTCGAACGAATGTGAAAATGTACCTGAATAATTTTTTTTTCATGTTTTTCACGTGCTCCGTTATGGCTATTTTCAGATTCAGAAGCGGTATACATGGAGCAGGAAAAACTTTGGCATGGATTGGTACATCATATGCTCCACGCTCAGCCTCATCTGTAACAGACCGCCCTGCCTTTCGAATTTGCACGATAGGCTTTACAGGCCTACGGTCATGCAAACAAGGATGTACGCCCAAAGTGAGTAGTTCTAAATGCTCGGAAAAATTGAGTTATGAGTGGTAATTTTTGTGTCTTTTGTTGTATGGGCATTCTCGTGTCACGTCGTGAATATGTATTTCTGTGTTTACATTTTGAGTATGATACCCGTGTGTCACGAATCATGAATTCCCTTCCATGACTTAATTAATTTGTTAATTCAATAATTATTAAATAACTTTGCCCTATTTAAATTAATTTCTTAATTCGTTTGTTTGGATTAAAGATGCGTTATAACAGTGCTTCCCCCCCCCCCCACCACCATATTTTTTGACGACGCAGATTCCGTTTAGTGAAATTCAGTGCATCATGGACCCCCGAAGGTCAATTCTCCACGGGCCCCTTGCAGCGAAGGTCAGTTTAACTACTACCTCCTCCCCCTCACAAATAAGTATTGTTTTGTGTAATTTATTATGAAAAAATTGATGCAATAAATTATAATTTCACAATACTAAATGTGTCATTCGCGCAATGGTAGTGAATGAAAATGTCACCGCGGACCCCTTAAAAAGTACTCACGGAACCCCAGGTTGGGAAGCACTGCGTTATGATATGTATTTGAAAGTATCAGTGTTTAAAGTGCAAAATATTCGAATTCAAGTGCACTTAATATAATTGCATCCCCTTTAAAATTGTGTTGAAGTGTGTACACGCATATCTCACTGTTCCAGGTGTCTTAGCCGGGGAGCAGTTGTTTCTGCCGGATGATTCAGCGACAACAACGAAACTTTTCAAGAGCAAAGCTGACGCCGAATTCTCATCCGACGTCGCAGAGAACGAAGAAGGAGGAGGAGGAGACTACTTCGACGATCAAGATGAGGATGAAGCAGGTTATACATCATCCCAAGGAGATTCGATGGCCACGGAGATCAAAGAAGTTTCTGAGCGCGAGAAGGAGGAGACGGAGGGCAATGTCGGTGACAAAAAGGAGGAGTCGGACACGCTGCAACAGAACGATGGAGATCCGTCTTCTAATTACATGCCGAGTCCCAGAGCTGAATTCTTGGCGAATCTTAGGCTGAAGTTTGTCAAGGAAGTAGAGAAAACCAGTCGGAAGACGTATTCGTCGAAGGCGAAAAGACCACCACACCCTTCCTCGGGTGCGAAGCAAGAAGCCGCGGATGCTGCGAAAGAGCTTGCGTCACTTGACGACGCTGAATCTGAACAAGGTATGTCTATTACTGAATTTTAATCTTCCAGTTGTTATACTTAGTTCCCGGTGGTCAGTCTCCACTCATTTTACATAACATGAAAACTCAAGCATTTACCATCTCTACTTCAAAGAATGGAAGACAGATGACAGCACCGGCAAGAACACGAAACAAGCACAACTCTGACAACACAAATACGTTAAGGTCCACACATAGACTCGTCGGAACACACATTCTGCCATGCACCGATTCGTTAGAAATTCCGCGGAGGAATGTGTTCGAGGTGCGTGTACGGTTTTATTATTATTATTATTTTGAATAGTAGTTTCCTCGAAATATCATCCCCTTCTCTTCCTTTAAAAACTGATGCTATATAAGACCCTCTAAAAAGTAAAAGATTTTACTTTGGGCATGGTAAATGCCCAAAGTAAAATCTTTTACCAAGTATTTTATTGCTTACCAAAACAACCAGCCTAACATACGTATAGTGTACTCACTAACATAGAAGTTTTCCAAAAGGTGAATGCCTTCAGAAAGAAAATGTAATTAGAATGATAATGATATAGTGACTGACATAGAGGAAGTGAAGGGGGGGGGGGGTGTTCAACCAAGGGGCGAATGGAATCCTCGGGTATGTGCTAATTGAAAAAAAATTGCAAAACGCGCAAAAATAAAGGTACGAGATCTTATTATAATAGATCACTCTTAACCCTGGGCAAAATTATTTTTCTACGGCACCTAACCTGAATAGAAGTGTCGTTATATACCCACCAGTTCACATGCTCACTCTTGAAAATTTTTAACTAGATCTTATTATCATGAAGCCCTTCGGCAGTGTCAGGATAAGAACTTGTCTGGGCTGTCTTAACGCGTAGGCGGTTAAAGACTGCACAAAGTATACTCGCTTACATTCTATAATGATTGATGTTTGCGACAAAAACAAATTTTATACAATAAACATCCCCCTCCCCTCCCATCTTCGGCTCTCTTCTGGCCCCGTCTACAAGAGGGACGATGTGGTTTTGGGTCTCCTGAGGGCAACCAAGATCACTCCCCCCCCCCTATCCTCGTCGAGCACCCATTTTTCTACTTCATTCCGGAATGATCCATTCATTCGTCAGGATATAAATATGGTGTAATGTGTAATCCATACCTGCTAAACCTGTGGCCCGTGGGTCAAACGTGGCCCTCGACATCAAACCCAATTTTGTAAAAATGAACTGATACGAAGGCCGGTTGTATCAATTAAAATTAGACAAAAGTACGATTCGAATAAAGTACTTAACTCCAGGTTCATTTACCATCTCGTTTATTCCAGCATTCATCACACTTCTTAAAATTTACATAATCATTTAATTACGCGAGGTGGCAAGTGGTGAAGAGGGAAGAGTCAGTAATTAACTTACCGCCGCCAGGCAGAGGGGTCTTCGCTCGCTGGTGTTTCTTGTCACTCTGTCTCTGTGTTACGGCTTCTTCCTGGAGGTCTCATTCTATCTCACCAAACACCCTCTTGTGCGCCAAAACAGCGTAGTGTTCCCACATTATCACTTGCAGTTACGTTTAAATTGAGCGGGAAAATTATCACAAATTATTTCCCTCTATCAGAACTAAGACGCACATTTCTAGATCACTTAAGTGACCCGCGTTGCATTTTCACAGGAGTGGACGTGACATATTCTCAGATCATTCAAGTGACCCGTGGCACATTTCCAGATCTCTTGCGATCTGCAACACAGTTTCAAAACACACAAGTGGCCCGTAGGCCATTTTCGGATCAATTAAGTGACCCGCGGCATATTCCAAGATCACTTGAGTAAACCGCGCGTATTTACAGTTGAGTTAAGCGATCTACGGCACAGTTACAGATCCCTTAAGAGGCCCGCGATGTATTTTAATATCATTTTAGTATCCAACGGCACATTCACCAATCACTTAAGTGAACAACAGCATAGTTACAGACCACTTGAGCGACTCGCATCAGATTTATAGATCGCTCGAAATACTTGAGATGCCGTTCCATATCACTTTAGTGACTCGTGGTGCATTTACAGATTAAAACAAGTAATCTGCGGTGCTGTTCCAAATCACTTAAGTGGCCCTTGATACATTTCCAAGTCAATGAACAGGGCCCACACTCTCTTAAAGGTTGAACACCCCCCCTGGTGTAATCTGAAGCATGGTCTGTACCAGTTTCAATAATTCACTTAGTAGAGTTATTGAGGTTTTTATTAGGAACAATTCTAAATGGCTGTAGGTGTTCATCTTCTAAATTTTACTTCTAGATGGCGTCGATGATGAAATCTGGCGAGAACAGAGAGAGAATGTGCGCAGGAATCTTTTCCTGACCGAAAGCCAAGACCACGAAGATTCTGGTGGGATGACTCTCAACGCATCTCCCGAACTCATTATTCCGGATGTACGGGTTCCCAACGAGCTTCGATATCGGAATCTCGAGGCCGTCTCTCGCGATGTTTCACCGAATCGGCATATCTTTCCTCACCCCGAAATGACGGCCGCCCCAGAAGAGTTCGCGTATTGCCTGACACCGACGACCTCAGTGGCGACCAGCAACCTCGTGTTCCCCACCGGCTTGTACGTCGGCCCCGGTTACGCTAGCCTGTCTTCGACTGCCAGGATGACGCTGGATGCCGAGGCTGAGCACGAGCTTGCCGTTACCTCCTCCTGGGCAGCTCAACATCCGTCCTTTCCTCGGAACCCCGGCGAAGACGTTTACATATTACCGGATATCTTGACCTCTGTCGAAAATATAGCTGACGTTATGAAATATAAAGATGCTGTCACCGCCGTAACGAGACACGATGGTCTTACACTGACTGGGATTCAAGACAGCGGTTATCCGATGAACTTCATGAGCGAGTATGGTTCGTGTACTTCGAATGAAAGACGAGCCTCGTCGTTGAAGGGCCACCAGCTCCGTGCGGCAGATTCGCTCCAGTCCTTGCACCTGTCAAATCCTACACGTTCCGCCCGAAGGAGAAGTCATCAGAAAAAGAGGAACGAGATCGCCGCCGAATCTCAAGCCAAAGGTAAGAAGATATGGCGACCAGATCCGGAAGTCATGGAGGAGAAGAAAGCTGCGGCCATGCTCAACAATCGCGACAAGAAGCTCGTCGGGATCGTCACCAAACAGAAGGTTTGGCGACCGGATCCGGAAGTCATGATCGGGAAGAGGTTGGTCGGTCACAAGAACAGCAGCAACAACAAGCTCAAAAACTGCAAGTTCATCGTCGTGCCCAAATCGAACAAGGGCAAGTTTCTGCTGGTCAATAGCCGCTACGTTTACGCCGACACCACCGCTTGCTACAAGAAGACTAGCTTCAAGAATTATCTGAGGAGGAACGCGCCTTTTTACTGCGGTACCGCCCAGTCGGTAGGTGGAGGTGGAAGCACGATCCGCCAGCTGTTGGCCAAAAACAGACCCCTGGCTCCGAAACCGAAAGTTTGCGAGATTGGTCCCGGCATGGGAAGCGCCAAGGTTCAGTTGCTTCAAGGTGGATTTCTGTTATAGCGATGGGTCTGTCTGTATATATGAATTGTTACTTAACGCCACTCTAACCTCGAAATTTCATTTTGCTCACAATCTGTCTCGTGAAGTTATTTAGTTCGGCGAGATGTATTTTTTTTTTTATAGGAAACCATTATTTAGCTGCATTTTTTGCTTAGTTAGTTTCCACACACAAAGTTACTGAATGTATTTGTAGCTGAATGTTGTGTGTAGTATCGTATAAATTGTTGTTTGAAAGAATGTTCCAATTATTGTTTACATCATTATTAGAGTTTTAAGTCTGATGCATTATATGCGCGGATATACATGCATGAGTGAACGCCAGAACTTTGCCACTGGACTTATCCCGTTGCCGAGATCTCTTCCGGCCCAGCTTCGTGGCAGAGTCTGGTACACTTTAGCGGATATACATGCGTATATTTGCTCCTTTAAACTGCGGATATGCATGCATATACTTGAGCTTCACTTATACTGTATATATATACGGGGGTGCCCCGTAAGTGCTAATTCGTTCTCTATCTCATCAACAGTTTGTCGTAAAGATATGGTCACAGTTTACACAAAAGTGCTCGAAATGTGTTCAAATATCACCCTGTACTACTTTTAAGAGTGAAAATGACGGTGTGTCACAAAATCTAAATGAAAAAAAAATCTAAATTTTTACACGGTAGCCCGTCCTGTAACTTCCAATAAAAAAAAAGTTGTTGCACTGTCTTCCCTGAGGCGAGCAAAAAAAAAAAAAAATTCCCTGTTTCCAAGTGCAACATTCGCTGAGTTATTTTAATTCAAAAATTGTTGGGAAGGTCGTTCGGAAAGAAACAACATATAAACATTCGGCCAACGCTTCTTTCCCTCGTTCATGTTGTTCTTTCCCAACTTTTAAAATCTCTCAGCGAATATTGCACGTAGAAAGTGCACATTTTTTTGTCTCTTCGCAGAAACAAGGGCAACAATTTTTCACTTGGAAGTTGGAAGACGGGGTAACTATGAAAATTTAGATTTTTTTATTTTACGACACACTGTATTTTCCCCTCTCGGAACCGGTACAGCGTGATTTCAAAACATATTTTGAGAATTTTTTTTTTTTTTTAAATGAGAACCATACGTCTCTACGACAAGCGGTTGATGAGATAGGGGCCGAAGCTCAATTAGGACATACAGGACATCCTGTATATATATATATATCACATACCTGTGGCCCAGGTATGAGGTTGCAAATAATGGTGGTAATGAATGAATTAGCTAAACTCAGGTCTTACTAATGGGTAGATAAGTGTAGGCTCGGACATTGATATCTTAGACTCCCAGTGATGCTTCAAGAATCTGCGAGCCGCGACGAACATTTTGAGAATAATTGGTATAAAAATCAGGAAAAAAAGAAAACACGTCGATCCACGGTCTCTCTGGTTAGATACTTTTTGAGGGCCGATTTGAGAGGAATTTGAAATGTTATGCCGTATCGACGCTTCTTGATGCAATTGGGAGGAAGCGGATTCACATGTTTTCAGTTATGGGACTTTCTGACAGCTAGAAATGCTACTGTAGAAGCATGCAGTCCAGGCACCAGAGCCGTCCTTACCAGACGCGGGGCGTAGTGCGATAATAACAGTGGGATCAAGGCGTCTTAATAATTTCGGCATTTATAAATTACTACAAAATATACAGGAATGTTTTAAAATATATACATATACAAAAAAAAAATTCAATGTAAATTAACAAAAAAAAATTTTTTGCTAATGAACTGAAGGAAATTTTAAGTTGATGAAAGAAACAAATCCAAACCAATTAAAATTAGGACCTAATGAAAATTGTCTAAGAAGTAATGAAAATTCAGAATCTATCAATTGAAAATATGAAAAAAAATAATTGACAGAGATAATTCCAGCACCCATGAAAATTCGAAATAACTGAAAAAGAAGCAAAACAGAATCAATTAAAATTCATAATTTATGAAAGAAATTATTAGTGCCCTAAGTGCGGGGTTCATTGCGACCGCACCTGTCGCACACTCCTAAGGGCAGCTCCGTCTGGTACGATTAGTTCTGTCCGCATTGTCCAGATGTGTTGGATTTAGGATCTCTCCGATGGGTACTATAAGTATTCTTTAGTGTTATTAAATCCTCTCGAAATTTGATCGGTCATGAGATAAATGTTAAAAAGCACAAACCCCTTCCTCTGTCTGTTAAACTATATTGTTGAATATTAAATTCCATTTCTAAACGCTAAATTCTATTACTAAATGCTATTTTTCAAATTTCTCTCATTCTCCAAAACTTCCACTTAAAGGAAGAAAACTTCGAGTTAGGGGGAAATATCAACACTAAACTACGAAAAAAAAGTTCAGGGGCGGAGTGAAAACTTCGACTAAAACAGATATTCGAGTTATCGGAGTTCGACTCATCTCGAATTGACTGTTTATAAAGAGCTCCAAAAAGTTCTGTTTGCTGAAGGCTCGAACTCATGAGGAACAGGCCCTATTTGAGATGTTATATTTGTCAAGTTACTGGATCAGCATTAAGTTTCATTCACGCAGGTTATTTCAGTTTGGAAATGATTGACTCTTTAACACGAAAAAACGAAAATATACTTTGACTCGGTAGATGATTGCTTACAAGAAGCACAACTTGTATGGAAGTTGTATGTCTTCGATACGCGTTTATGTAACAAAAAAAAGATATTTTTATTTTTCAAATGCATAACGGAAACTCAGAGATTTGTTCATTGGAAATTTCATCACATTTTCATCAAGAGACATTCGATGGGCCCGGTTCGAGACAATCCCGTTTAGCTTTGAGCAGGAACACTGCGTCGTTCAACCAATAGAAAGACTGGTTGAGGTCTCCCTCGCAAAGGTAAGGCAGTCTCGTCCAACGAACTACCTCCAAACCATTTTCTGGAAAGACGAGCGTCACGAGGCTGGTCACTTGTTCCTCGAACGTTTCACCGTGTACACATATTCTCTCGGCTGGTTGATGACCGTCATCTGTGCCTGGAAAAATTGAAATTCGAGATGATCGTAATTAATTAATTCACCCACCCCCATAAATACAGGGTGTCCCGTAAGTGCTAATGCGCCCTTTATCTCATCAATCGTCTGTCGTAGAAGTATAATTTCAATTTAGAAATGTGCTCAAAAGGCGTTCAAAAATTATCATTGCACCAGTTTTCAGAGTGAAAATACAGTGTGTGACAAAATAAAAAAAATCTAAATTTTTATAAGGTCCCCCGTCCTCTAACTTCCCTCTCTTGAGGCCCACAAAAAGAAATTCCAAGTTTCTAAGAGCAATATCCGAATTCAAAAATCGGAGAAAAGTTCAGGGAAAAACAATATAAATGAGGGAAAGGAGCGTTGTCCTTTAGATTTCACTGTTCTTTCATAACTTTTCTCCGATTTTTAAATTCAAATATCTTAGCGAATATTGCACATGGAAACATGATTTTTTTCTGTTGGCCTCAACTTTCCGATTGGATGTTAGAAGGGGGGGGGGGGGGCACCGTATAAAAATTTAGATTTTTTTTTTATTTTGTTACGCACTGTAGTTTCAGAACAGTGAAAATTTGTACATGGTGATTTTCGAACTCCTTTTGAGCATTTTTTAAATTGAAACTCTACCTCTACGACGGACGGTTGGTGAGATAAAGGCCGCATTAGCACTTACAGGACACCCTGTATAATACGTATGTGGTTTTTTTTTTTTTAGACTCAAAATGCTCATTAACTTCGTTCATTACCGCCATCACGTCAGAAACACACTCACCAGCCTCAACGTACTGACGCAAGGGTAACACCACAGCGACCACCAGTCGTCCGTTATCCGATTTCAGTTTGTGTCCCATCTGCCTGAGCATGGTCAGTGGTGAGTTACAGCGGTCGAGGACGTTAAGGCACGAGATGACGTCAAACAAATGAGGTTCTTTATCCTCGAGGGCCCACTCGTCGACTTCTAGCAATCTGGAAAGAAAACACATTTAATTTCGAGAAAACACGCCTTTCCCTTAACACGGGGGTTATAGGCAGAGATATACTAGAACTATAATGCGGTTTTTTTTTGGGGGGGGGGGGCTACAATTTACCAGATCATGGCTCACCGCTGTGCCTCGAAGAAGAGATATAAGCAGGTAAACGAGCGGGGCACATGATGATGCCAATACAAAAACACACACATAACATACGTATATTAGATCACTCGCATACATCTTTGATATTGAGCGGTATCTCCACTTAAAGCATAAAATAGTGGAAAGGAATAATTAGAAGGCATAATAAATTAAAAGCAAATAGGCCAAAGAAAAAAGCATTATAAAAATGAATTAAAGGCATAAGGAATATATTGGAAAAATTGAAAATCTTTTGTAGAAGAGGTTCAGAAATATTCTAAATAATTTTAGAGGCCTGGTCTGACTCCGGTGTGTAAACCAGTGTTCCCCCAACCATTTTGATATCACGAACCCCTCCCCTCCTCCTCCTTAGTGAAGGTCAATGCACCGCGGATGCTCTGTGGTTCCGGTGAATGCTACGCGAGTCCTCCTTGCCCCCAAGCGTGAGATGATCAATTTCGAAGGCCTGTCAGAAGATCAATTGTACCATTTTGTGTAATTTGCATATAGAAATTTATAACTAAATAAATAAAATTGCAATTTTACAGCACAAAATGTGTCTTTCGTTATGGTAGTTAGTTAATGAAAATAATATGGATACCCACCCCCGGGACCCGCGGACTACAGGTTGGAAAACACTGGTGTAGACCTTTGAGGGTTGTGAAAATCTTTTTTGCAAAAAGAAAGCATAACCCCCCCCCCCCCCCCCCCACACACACACACACAAGAAAGTTCAAGATGTTTGGTTTGTCACTCTTGAATATATGCTAAAAAATTTGAGGACACACTAAAATACCAGTTTCTTTCCCCTCAGTTCACGAATATTGACGTCTAAACCTCTGGGGCTGTAGTGCCATCTATCGACAGATTATAAAATACAATAGGGAAATTGGAACCGATTGTAGAACATCTGTTGCCATCTGATATTTAATAATTAAAAAAAACACATCTAGTATCATCGTTGAAAACTACATGGCAGTAAACCTCACATCAAAAGTATATTTTTCATACCATGAAACTATATTGGTCAACGCCGTACAGCTTTCGGGAGAAACTACCGTAAGTCAAGACCGACCATATTTACATCAGTAATGAAAATATTGGAAGATTTATTGATTATTTTGTACTCGTCGGTTATCTGGGTAAAAGTTGACACATGGGCGAATATACGGGGGGGGGGGGGGCAATGTCCCCCAGTGTCAAAGGTGGAGTCGACTGATCTATAATGTATATATGAATTGACATCATTATCGTGCCCCCCGAGACTTCCAAGTCTATGTCCGCCTATGCGTTGACAAATCCCACCCCCTCCCCCCCCCGCCGCAGTTGGTGCACACCCTAGGCTGAGATCTTTGGTGGGCCCCAGGCCACTTATCACGGTCCCACTATGATGAATTTATAGTGTGAAAAAAAAAAAATAGTGAGAATTTCTCTCGTCTCAGGCTCCCGCGCTGGAGCCCTGTCAGCCTTATTCTTGTAGGGAGCCATGCGTTTGATGTTGCATTTGACTTAGCGAGAAACATCTAGTGGGTTCAAATATGGCCCTCAGAATGGTGGGCTGATAGGGCTTCAGCCCGGGATGACCCTTATCATTTTTCGTTTTTTACATTATGGTATAAATTTACTATAGATCAGGGTTTCCCAAAGGATCTTATTGGTTCGTTCAGTTGGGGCGATGAGAGAAAACATTTTTGGAGGGGGGGGGGCTTCATAGTCTCCCAAACTTTTTGTTATGGAACAAAAAGTTTGGGAGACTATGCTGCAGAGCAGTGATTCTCAACCTTGCCCGGTCGCAAACATCACTAATAGTAAATAAATGGGGGAAAATGAAACGATAAATGACTCACGCCCGGCTTGACTGATGCGAGGGCCCGGTGGTGGGAAAAACATTGTTATAGAGGAACACCCGCCACACCATCAGATGTGAGGCTATGGGATCAACAGGGTTACTGTATTCGGAAACTGAGAAAGGAGGACGCCTGCACGTTTACTTAGTTACGTAGTTTTTCCTAATTTTCGCAATAGATGACGCCACTATTCTGATCAATAAAACCGGTAACAACGGGAATTTTGTTCCACCTGACGAAATTTTCAAATTTTCAGCAAAAAACCTGGGAATTTGGACTATTATTGCTCAATGCGCGTGTGTGTGTGTGTGTGTGTGGGGGGGGGGGTACTCAGAAATACTCATATCAATGGAGATATGTATGGTTTCAAAGAGGGGAAAAAATCCCCGAAACAGTAATAATAATTTCGTAAACAGGAAAAGGAGGACAAAAAAGGCGAATTTTCCGAAACGTAGGACGCTGAAATGCATGGCCCCCACATCCTGAAGCAGGGCCCCAAGGCTGGGATCTTTTACAGGCCCCCCTTCATGATGAATTTATAGCGTGAAAAAACAAAAAATGATTAAAATCCTCCCGGGCCCCAGGGCTGGAATCTTGTCAGTCCACCCCTTGTGGGGGGGGGGGGGTCATGCTGAAATCATGAAATGACATCAAAAAGGAGGACGTCCGGTGAACGTATTCAACAGCTACGATTGGACATAAAAAATAAAAACAATTATAAAAAATTTTGAAAAATTAATTTAAAAAATATTCAATAATTAAGCGAAATTCAGATTATAGATGTTGTAAGGCTGCCATCTAGCGTATTTCATTTGAACAACTAAAGTTTTATCTTATTATTTCTTTAAAAGTGGGCAGCACTAATGTAACAATCTGGGATTTCGACATGTAATTTTTTAACGTATATGTGTGTGTGACCTCTTTTTCCCTCAATAAATATTTAATGATTTTAAGTATTTCAAATAATAGAAACTTTTCTGATTATAATATTATTTTAAAGATTGAAAAAAAAACTATGTATGTATGTATGTGTGTGTGTGAAAATTCTTTTCATTATTCTTTTTATTTTATGGCTAAGATAAAAAATGAGGTTTTTTTTTTACACAGGGTTCCTTACAAAGAAAACACAGTGGAACCTCTCGGTAACGGACACTACTGGACCGAAGTTTTTGCCCGCTAATGGAGATTGCACCTTAGTCCAGTGAAACATCATTACAACGACACTAGATGTAACGACAAAAAAATCCCTCTACAACAATATTTTTTTCATATCTAGTTTGGAATCGCCTATTCTCTGATGTAAAACTCCTCTCGATACAACGATATCCTTTAACACGATGAATCCCTCTATAACATGATCCCTCTACAACAGATCATACGTCCCGTTTTTACGGGACACCAGCATACCCTTCGTTCCTGCTGTTATAAATATTGTTTGACGGTTATTTACGTAAATATTTTCAGGTTACATAGAGAAATCAAATCATGCAGAGCCGGAACCGCTGAAACTATAAATATAAAATTTAGTCGATACTTTTTATCATGTAAGGACTCAGTGAGAAGGGTTTTTTTTTCTCCAAATTCGAACCCTACGGGGGTCATAAGTGGGTTCGAAAGTAACACAGAAATCATGATGAGCCGATACCGCTGAAGCTGTAATTATGAAATTTGGTTAGTAGTTTTAGTTTATAATGTAGAGACTCAGTAAAAAAAGGGATATTTCAAAATTCAACATCTAAGGGGGGGGGGGGGGTTCACTGAGTCCAAACAGCAGAAGCTATAAATATGAAATTTGGTGAGTATTGTATTTTATAATACAGAGAATCACTAGGACGGGATTTCAAAAATTTAACCTGCAACAGGGTGCAAATGTTATATGGGGAAAATCATTGCAGAACAATTTTCAGATGACCAATCCACGCAAGCTCCCCCCCCCCCTCCCCAGTTGCAGCCCTGCTAACAGCATTGGAATTTTGCACCTTTAAAAATGTATATGAAATTGCCTCAAAGCTACTTTTTTATGCAGAACACAAAACTGTCGGGCAGTAAACTACTTTATAGGGACAAAATAAGTTTTTGAAGTTATACAAATACATAATCCATAACAGATAAAATGCCCAACACACGGTGGCTGAGAAAATTTTGGAGATTTTATTCATCAACTAATCTCTCATAATGTTTCGCTGAGAATCAACATTCATAAAGATGTGCATTTATTGGGAGAAAAACAACGCCAGTTCGAAAAAGATGCCAACAACAGCATAAATTAAGCGGTGCCGGTTAATAATATGCGTCCTCTCGATATAACGATAACCTCTCTACAACGATATGTTTTCTTGGTTCACAGAATAACGTTATATCGAGGTTTCGCTGTATATGTATATATATACAGCTAATATCAATACTTCAGAATAAGTTTACTTTTTTTTTTATAATAATATTATAAGTAAATATTATATTTTTGAAGGTTCATTTCAGCTCAATCACTTTTTTTTATAATTTTCCAAATTAATATTGCTCATAATATTTTCATAACATTGTTTTTCTTCCAGAGTTGGGAATTAATAGTGAATCGATAGAGATATTTGTGATATAGTATTTTGCAAATATCAACCGGTTTATTGCATATATATATGCATGAGGATATTGTTTTGTAAATGAATATGCACTAAGAAAGAGAAAGTATGCATTTTAAAAACACATCCACTTTTTTTTACACGGTTTTTTTTATGCACATTTTCTCATTTTTCGCACATATATCGAAATCTTTAACCTTTTCAGGATTTTTAGTGCATATTTCGAGGGTATTTATGCATATTTTGGCATTTTTAAGTGCCTATTTTCATATTTTTAGAGAATATTTCGCCACTTCTTTTAGTACAGATAATCCGGGCTCTAGTAATCACATGCAGTAATTTAAATTCTTATACTAGTACGTTATTTAATATGAAAACAATCAATGTAAATTTTTGTCCAAATTTTTTACAAATGTTGATTTCAATTTCGAAAAAAAAAATATTACTTGTATCCCTTGGAAGAAAGGATCTTTCTCATAACGGGTGATATTTCAGTGACGTAAACATCGGAAAAATATTCAGCCATGAACGAAGTCACGTGCCCATCACCGGCGCCGATATCCAACAAAGTCGTGGAATTCTCGATGTTGACGTCGAACATCGAGTGGAATTGAGATTTCGAAAAAACAAACATCGAGCCGCGACCGAGCAACCTATAAACACGAGAAAAGAAATTAAGTTTTCTAATTAATATTACAGGGTTTTCACAAATGAATGAATCTATGGGCGATTTACTACCTAGTGAGTTGTGCCGGAAAAAAAAATTACAATAAAAATAACTGTCGTCTTACCCTTTCAGAAACGAGCATTCATTGGAATTTTTAAAATGTTTTGCATTTTTGTTACTCAAAAAAATGCATAAAAAACCTAAATATCAACAAATATTTATATTTTAAAATTTATTTTTCAAATTTCCAGTTGTTTTTGTGAAGAAATAATTCATTTCGTTCAAATTTTTTCAGCCTAGATAATGCAGGGTATGTTCATCTTCACAAATTTTTTTCATGGAATTTTATTATTGCTAAATTTTATGTAATAAACCACACTTTTCCGAAGCCACTTTCTCCCGGAAGCTTTAAAAAGTTCAACTTTGAGTGCTACCCTTTGATGAAAGATCCCGAAGCTCATATTCACCATATTTCTAACTCAAAACTTACACACTCTTCTTCAAGTCAGGGCTTTACTCCCTGAGGTCGAAAGAAAAAAATTCTACAGTGCGGAAAAAAACAACCCCACACATTTGCGGCACCAGGGTCTGAAAGGGTTAACTGGTAACTAAACGAGGCTTGGGTCGAAAGCTCCAAAAAGGTTTTCATGAAGGAATTTTCGTTTTAAATTTCGAATTTTTATTAAATTTTTGCTGTTTTCTCCAACATGTCATTCCCATTTTGCGTTTTTTCCATTGAAAGTAAATTTTTGCAGCATGGGTAAAAAAATGAAAAGAGGCCAAAAAACCGAACTCGTCAAGGTGGCCTTGATTAGAATCACATTTTTTTCACTGAGACGACCCCCCAGCTCGTTGGATATTGACCCTTAGAGAACTCGGAATTTTTCAATTTGTCACTAATTGGAATATTAAAGAGATGTTGTAGTCATGTAGGAGGTTTGTATTGTGCTTCGTGGGCTACAACTGAGGGCTAAAAGGACCACGTTTCTCTCACGAATACATCCAGTGGCCAAAAAATTTGAAACACCCTGCTACTCACCACTAATATCGTGTGGGACCTCGTGGGGTTTTGATGACAACAGATATTCTTCTAGGCATGGACAAGTTGCTGAAACCATCGAGGAGGAATATTTGCCCAAGCTAACGAAATGTGCAGCTCTTAATTCCCTCAGATTATAAGGTGGTGTTTCGGATATTTTAACATAAGTTTCAATCCTACAAATACTCTATTGGGTTTCAATCGTGTGACTGAGAGAGCCGGTGAAGCAGTTGAAACTCTGAATCATGTTCCACTTGTTAAGATCTTTCATCCAGAGCCACATAACTAGGATTTTTTTAGGCCCGAGGCAAACATGATTCAGCCGCAGCACAACTTTAAAACTCGATAATTCTACAACGGTGTTCTTTGTACCCACCTAAAATTCCAGCCCCCCTAAATTTTACCGAACGGCGCAACTGCCACTCTCTAGTTGAAGCCCTGTTTTATCAAACTGTTTTATAATCCCGGCCTGACCGAACACTTATTGATTACATTTTTCAAGTTTTATAAAAGAACGTTTATAAAATTTCTGCAATGTATTACCGGCCTGACAATCGGTGATTGATTATGCATTATTAACCGGATTTAACAAACTCACCGTAACGCCAAAATTATACTATAAAAGTTTTGTAAAAGTTCTTTTATAAAGCTTATCCATTACATTCGAGCAAATGCAACCGATAAAATTATTGGTTGCTTTTGTAAAGTTTTGTAAAATAATTTTTAAAAAACTTTTATAGCGTAATACCGGCTTTTTAATGTAATGTGCACTTTTGTAGTATAATGTCGCTTTAGAGAGAATGTAACGAATAGGCTCATTGGTTATTTATTGAAGTTTTGCATAAGATCATTTATCAAACTTTTAAAGTGTAATCCCGTCCTGAGGTCGGAATTAGCCTACACTCTAAAGTTCTTTCCTAAAACTTGAAAAATTCAAACCAATAAATTTATCTGTTACATTCAAACAAATGGAACAGATGAAATTATTGGTCGCATTTGTCATGTTTCATAAAAGAATTTTTATTAAACTTTATTGTGTAATTCTCGGCTTTACGTGCAATAATCACTCTAGAATTCGAAGCACCCTTCTCTCTCTCTCTCTCTCGTATCACGCAGAATAGTGCTGTCATCTTTCGGCAAAAGTTCATACCATGCTTCTATGTAGTTATAAAATTATACAGAAGATGGCGTTACATCAACAACTATTGCATGTGTCTGGAGAAAACGTTCTCCGAACGAATCTTTTTAAATTTATTGAAAAAAGCAACAAAAAAGATAGTTTTTCCTTCTCCTCCATTCAAACACGTATCACAGCAAAAAATTGAAAGGTATTTTTTCATGTCCATCATATGGAATAAATATATCTTCTTCAAATAATTATCTTTCTATAGTTATTAATTATTTTTAACTATTAATTATCTCATTCTTTAATTACTACTCTAAACATAATGTAATATAATATTAGTAATTTCTTACATTCGATTATATATTATTATATTTAATTGTTTTTCCTGTATAGCGAAAATGATTTCGAACCCTGTTATATAAAGCAAGTTCTCTTACAACAACCTCGGAATAAAACGAATGCATAAAATGAAATGAATGAAATTGGACTCCCGTCCAATTTCTCGTACATAAAAATGTTGCTTTCCGGTTACAACAATCCACTGAAATCATTAAAATCGGATACAACGAACTTTATTGATGTCTTTGATTAAATCTTCTCGCATTTTCCAAAACACTTTCCTATTTCTAACCAGAGTACATTATGAACAATATCTAAACGGAGATATTTAATGCTTTGAAGTATTAAAAGTTGAATTTTTTAGTGATCAATTTTTCTTGTCAAATCACACTCCTGAAATTCACGAGAATAAATGTATATAGATCATTTAAATTACCGTAATTTTCCGCGTACAGTTCGCATATGCCAATTTCGTTGCTTTTAAGAAAAACTATCATCGTATGGTCCGCTGCAGCGTATAATCCGCATGCAAAAATTTCATTCACCAATAATTGATATTTTATAAGAAATAAAAGAGGTTGTGGGTCACATCTTGCATAAAAAGTTTCGATTTTTCTACTCACAGAGAGCTATATACGCTATCTATAAATCTTTAAAATACTATTATTTTTTTGCAAATTTGTTTCGAAAAAATATTAATGCATATTTAAAACCTCTCAGAACAAAAGAAAGCCGTAAAAATAAGACACAGTGCCATATAATTCACACTATTTTACAGTTTGAATCCGACCTATTCTGCCAAACGAAAGGGGGTGATAGACGAGCCAAAATGGATCATATATATATATACAGTCTAGTATAGTCTACGAATAATACACAGGAAGATATGACATATTCATTCTAGAGCACGGGTGACAATCTTGTGGCTTTTCTGAGCTATGCCAGAAGACAGTGTTTCAGGCTTACGATGTTAGGGCCACATCGGAAAAATAAAAATTCTTTTCTTTTTTGTGGGGGGCACTGAAAACTAAAAACAGCCGATAAGAGGCCTTACCGTATTTACTCGCATATATGACGAGGGTTTTATTCAATTATCACTGCTTTAAAAACCTAGGTCATCCTATATACGCATGCGAATATCTGAACAAAAAATTTCATTAAAAGACGAAATTTAAGAAGCAACTCCAGAACTAATGATAATTTTGACTGATTGAATATGATAATTTTGGATTCATTGGAAATTCAATATTGATGAAAACAAGAAGTAAAAATAACCGAAAATTGATGAGAATAAAGCAATTGGAAACTGATGAGAGAAATAGTTCTAGAATTTAATGAAAATTTAGAATGTATGAAAGACAATTTTCAGAATTTTTGAAAGATTTCAATACTTTTGAGGCTCCCCGTATGAAACGGGAACCTGGGCCAGGGATCCAGACAATGGCGCCCGATTTCGGAGTGCTCAGCACCCACAGTATTTTGTAACATCATTCTGAGCACACATCCCAGAATTCATTCAGAAATCCCATATATACAATACGACCCACTGCATTTACGTCGTCGCGACCGTAAAATATTATGCTATTATCTGTGAATAAACGTAATAAGAATTTGAATTAATAGAACTAGTTTACTTTATTTTGATCTCTAAAATCATACCTAGTCTTATACGCGAGTAAATATGGTTTTTAGTAAAAAAAATAACAACGAAGAAGCTGTTCACTTATCTATTTGGTGTTGCAAAAGACAAGTGAAATTTACCCCAAACGATATTAAAATATAAAAAAAAATTATTAAAATTAGTTGTTGGGCCACTTTGTTCTGAACCATGCGACCCACGGTATCTCATTTGAACATCCACAGTTCTAAGAGAAGCGGCTTACTGGTTCGACACATCCCCGTTGTACAAGGATATCTGTAATCTAAAAAAAGACACAACAATGACGCAAGAGAGATGCTTTTCTACCAGCTTATAGAACACCTATAGGAAAAATACTTTTTGGATGTTATGCCAAGGCCCAAGGTGAACTTCGGATGTTGCTTCCCTGGGATTCGAAACCGGGTGCAATCCCAGGCAAGACACACATATTTTTTAATACTATGTAAATACTATTAGTCATAAGAGAATATTCACAGAAACACAAAATTATTTAGTTATGGTAATTTATTCACGAAATTTTGCGCGAGGACGGGGAAAAAGTCATTAAACTTTGAGATTTAAAACTACTAAAAATATTTACGTCTTTCATAATTATTATTCAAATCAGTTGAATAACGTGCACTATTCCCACGATTCCCAAATCATGTAAACACATTTGAATTGATGAAATAATAATGGGAATGAGGAAAAAATAAATAAATAAATGAAAATAAAATGCTATTTAAAAAAACAAAAATGGTGAAAAGCTGGAATCGATGTCGGCCATTTTGTATTTTATATAATGGCCGAAGAGGACCGTCCAGCCGCCGAAACAAGCAAAGCATAATGTCCTCCTCTCAATACTCGCCAGGCAGCATCCCGTTACCATGACAACGAAGACGGTGATGGAGGGGGAGCGGGGGGGGGGGTCGGAGAAGGATTTTCTCTTCTCCATTTCCAAGTCTTCTCTTTCCATTAGAATTTTTCCCACCACCCTCCCAACCCTTTTCTTTAAAGCGCGCTTTTCCATCCAGCAGGTCCTTAGTAAGCAAGCCGACAGAGAGCACCAGAGACTCACAAGTCCATGGAATTGGATAGGAATTTCATTCGCGCCCGAGCACTAGAGGGGGGGGGGGGATGAGAATACCTCCTCCGCCTCTATCTTAGAAGGGAAAGTAGCCAATCAGGAAAGGAAAAGATCTCTCCCCCCCCCCTTTTCATTTATTTATTCCCCCCTTTTTTTCTTATATATATATGTATAAATATATATTATTATTCTTCAATCGATGATTTTGGAAGGTTAAGGATAAGGTTCGGACATGGGTGTAGCTTGGGAGGGAGGGGGGGGGGGAAGGACCTGATAGTACATTGTAAAGGTACATTTAAAAAAAAATATTTTTTTAAATTTTTTCTTCCTCTTCTTTTTTTTTTTTTTGGTCCGTCCTTCTCTTGGGGTGTCCGTCCCTCAACCGATAATGAACGGTGTCCGGCACTTGGTCCGACAAAATGTTTCCAAGATGGCGGATTGCATCTCCTCTAGCTTTTTATGTTACGGTAAATGTGATAAATCGGTTATTATGCATAATATGTAATTATGTATAAGCATTATCCATAATATATAATTTATTACGCATAATAATCGGTTACCTACATTTATAAAGTTGATTTCCTGTCTGTATGTGTGTAAGTTCTCAAAACAAATCTACAATTTTGGACCGATTGGCGCCTAATTATGCATAAATATCAATCAGCACCCAACTTGACCGACAGGCTGCTTTAAAAGTTCCCCTTTAGGTTTGCCTCTTCTTCAATGCTCCTAGTATATTAAGAACACCCGGGCAACGTTAGATATTGTAGCTAATTATGCATAATCGCCAACCGTCTCGGTAAGTTTGATAAATTACCGGCGATTATGTAAAATACCCAAGTGTCGTTGGTAAATTTGTTAGATACTAAATAATGTTAGCACTTTTACCGGCGATCATACATAATATCCAAGCATCGTGGGTTATTGTTGAGTTATAGTTAAGGTTGTTGAGTGGGAGTTACACTTACATCGGGGTACAACTGTAAAATTTGATAAATAAGAGTTCGTTATATCGAAGTAAAATATCAAAATTTGATAAATAAGAGTTTTTTATATCAAGGTTCGATTTTAGAATTCGTTAAATAGGCGTTTATAATATTGGGGTCTGATTGCACGCGTATAGAAATTAGTAAAGATTCGTTAAATCAAAGGATTTGTTGAATGAAAGTCCGTTATATCGAGGTACAATCGTAAAATTTGTTGAATGGGAGTTTGTTTTATCAGGGTACGATCATAAAATTTGTAAAATAAGAGTTCATTACATCGAGGTACGATTTCAGAATTAGTCAAATACCAGTTTTTTTGGGGATGTTCGGAAAAATTCGTTAAATGAGATTGATTGATTGATGACCGCTAACGCCCAGAACTGTTGATAGCGTTAAATGAGAGTTCATTATATTCTGTTCAGACTGTGGCTCACCAGTGCGGTGATTTAAATAATAAATCTTATCACGGCAATGGGGCCAATTTATCATGTTTATCAATATGAAATGTTGATTAGGCATAATAACCAGAAAATGTGTTGAATTTAGTACGATTTAACATGTTTAGAACGACGCTTGGATATTATGCATAGACGAAAGTAAAGGTGCTAAATTTAGGGAAATTTGTCAAACTTACCAAAATAGACGGCGATTATGCATAATAAGTTATTATGCATTGTAACTGGGTTTATCACATTTACCGTGTAACATATGTGTGCACCGGAGGGAGGGTGGATGCATGACGGGTGGAATCGGGAATACCTTATCTCCGTCCATCTTACAAGGGAAAGTAGCCAATCAGGAAAGGAAAAGATTCCCCCTTTTCATTTATTTATTCCCCTTTTTTCTTATCCAGTGAAATCTCGATATAAAGATACTCTGCAGACCAAAGAAAAATATCGTTGTAGAAATATTATCGTTATATCGAGAGGCAACAGTTTATATGTATATCAGATTTTCCCTATTAGAGTACAGAAACTGCCAAACAAGACTTGGTTGGATATCGATGGATTTATCGTTATATTGAGTATCGTTACACCGAGGTTTCACTGTATATGTAAATTAGGGCTGGGAATCGATTAAAATTTTTTCAACTGGTTAATCAAAATTTTTTAATCAATTAATCGAATTTTAATCGAATATTTTTCGTAACTATACAATATTAATTGACGATGCTAAAAAAATGTAATTTATTAATTTCACGCACCTATTCGTTAGATGTAAACAAGTATAAGAATAGACTAAGAAATTAAGGTTGCCATTTGAAGCAATTTAATACTCGTATGCCGAGCATATTTTGTTTAAAACCTGGAATTTCTTCATTTGGATCTTGTGGGGTTTTTTTGATCGATTTGTTTTAGGTTAGTCACTGATTTCGAAACTACTTTTGATCATACCGTTACATGTTTTCCTTCAAACTCCTCCCAAATTGTGCTTGTGAGGAGAGGAACTGAAACTTCCAAGAATACGAACAACTACTGTTATAGTGGAGACAACAAATTTTGTCTTGACTTCTAAAACCCACATCAAACTCAATTTCAAACTGAAATGATCACAATTTGTCGTTGAATGGACTTGCATTTCCCAATGACGAAAAATTAGATCAAAATATTGATTCAAATGTTTTTAAATATACGACCACTCATAGAAAAAGTTTGTATATCGGTGTAATAATTTAGCACATATTTAATCGGTTTCGTTAAATAAATCAAGTCAAATTACTAACTTTTTAGTCAAATTTAAAGAGAAATTTAATCGGATTGATCGAGCCGATTAATTGAACTAAAAATTGTAACTGTGATTAACAATTGATCGACTAACCAATCCGATTAATCGGACCTGCCCTAATATGTAGGCCTATATATATTCTTCTTCTTCAATGGATGATCTGGAAGGTTAAATAGTACGGCAGATAGGTGAAATAATTTGCGAGAATTGTGCCTTTAGTGATAGAAGTATAGGCCTACACACAACTTGGGGCACATATACTACATATATAAAGATTTAATTTTGGATATGAGGCCACCGCAGATTTTCCCTATTACAGTAAGAGTGGAAATTCAAAATACCGGCCTCTGAATATTTTTTATGTGCTCTTTTTTTTTATTTGGTGTCTATGAGCCACCTCGTTGGGCATTTTTCCTGTTGTGGCGTTGTTTTTGTATTTGATGATGTTTATAGGATATTATATGTGATTTTGCATGAATTGATGCTATAAATATGTGTGCATATCATCATTGTATTTCCATATTAACTTTTCTTTAAAGAAAATGGGGATTTATCTGTAAAGGGTTTAGTGTACTCATACCCGCAGGGATAATCAATTCTCTCTCTCACGCACGCACACACAGCCAGCAGCCTATATTTACTTATGCACCTGGCGTACATTGACGTATAGAATCGGAGTGGCCAATGTTTTTCCCAGCCGCACTATAATCAAGATAATTTTCGATGCGCATGCCACTCTACGTATTTTTTCACGAAGATACGTCCAGATTTACGGGACACGAGCATTCTTGCCAATCCTGCAAAATATTGCTCGACTGTCTTCTTATTTTCGTAAAAATGCTACGTTGGTCAACCTTTACTTCTAAATTGTTTTTATTATTGAGTCAAAAATTTGATTATCGCAATGCAGATTGTGTACGTACGTATATCGGTAGATGTCCATCTTATCCGAGGATGATGTCAGTTTCCGCTATCCATACGCAGGTTTTCAATCGTCGCATCAGCCAGCTGTTGAAAAAATTCGGAGGTCCATCTGACTTAGACCATGTTGGACATAGACATCTGAGGACACAATAGGAACCTGTGCACTCAGGGTGCTTGGCATCACCCCTCCCCCACTACTCCCAATAAACTTTCTAAGAGAGCTTGTCTCATCTCGGGAACATGCGACGTTCAGCAACTACGCTCAATGACGAAAACCGAACAGAATTCGGTTCATGGTTCCTAGTTAAATAATGAATTCATTTTCTCACAGAGAATTCATTATTTAACTAGGACAGATAGGCGATAGTCTGCTGTTTGAAAATAAACTACTAGTTTAAAAATTCATAAGAATTGAAAGAATTGACATACTTGGATGCGGTTTTGCTAAAAAGCTTTTCTCAAAAAAGGGGATATATTTTTGGTACAGAAACAAAAATTTTGTTCAAAATTTATTTTCCCAATAGAGAGAGCTGCACGAAAGAAAATCACTGAAAATATGCGAATCAGAGTCCTATGAAATGCAGGGATTTTGCAATTAAAAGCTCATTTCAAAATTTTTCCTGGCACTGGCGCTTCTTCAGGTTGTCATTGTGATGCTGACATTGGTGGATAAAACAATATTGGTGAAGTTGTTTTTTATCTTAGCTATGAATCGCTGGATGAAGCTTTACGAACGTTCTGGACGCAGAAGAGATTGAAGAAAGGTTCGGGGCCAAAGAACAGTTTTGAAATATAAATTCTGTAGTTGTAGGCGGGAGGAAAGCCTAGTTGACCCCGCTATAGTGGACTTCATAAATCGTATGAGGTTGAACAAAGCCATCACGTTTCAAGGTCTAACATGATTTCCTCCCATGATGTGATTGGTTGTATAATAGTGCTTGTCGTTCTGCGGGATGCTTCAGCACGAATGGTATGAAGTTCTGTACCATTTGAGAGTTTCATTCATTTAAACAAGTATTCAAAATTTATGCCTTGCAATCATTCCCGTATTGACTAGTCCTTCCCTTTGTTATCCAGCTCGGAATCACCACCCCGTCCCCTGAATCCGAGGCTGTTCCCAAGGTGCAATATCGTAAATTTTGGAAAACACGGTTTCACATTTTGGGAAAAGAACTAAGACACATGAATAAAGACAAGCATTGTCGTTCAACAGAATGACACAACGAGAAACCCTATTTTATTTATTTTTGTGTGTGTGTGTGTGGGGGGGGGGGGGGGAGGGAGGGAAGTCGGCCCCCTCAGACAAAAGGCTTTTAAGGGAATGTACAGCGATGCTGAAAAATACCTGCACAAAGAAAAATGTACTCATTAATTGAAGTTACAGCGGACACCGACGGGACAAAAAAAAAAATCGTCCGTAAAAGAAGGGTGACCGGGTTTGTAATCCATATATTTATTATAGAAGGGGAAATTATTATTTGGCCGTAAAAGAGGGGTGACCGCACCTGAGGAGATGTCTGTTGAGTGGGGTTTTACTGTATTAAGTTATTTCAGCGCAAAAAGCTCAGAATCAAGGAAATAAGATGCTGGAAAAAAGTTCAAGGACGACATGAAAATTTTAGAATTATAATTACAAGTACAGTCAAACCTCGTAAGTGCGTCACTCCGCTTACCGGGTCACTTTTTGAAAATCCCAATTGTCCTCTATGGGGCGGGGGGGGGGGGGTTCGAATGTTTTTAAACTCCTGCTAATGCTACCCAACTCCACTTAAAGAGTCACTTCTGTACGTGCACTCTTTTAAAAATCACCATTCAAATCCGAAACTCTTCGTACAATAGTCTATACACGATAAGTTCAACGTTCACTCTTACCACGTCAGAGGTTTACCTGACAGTTCAAGCGGACGACAGTGAATCCTCTATTTTTAATGTCCCCACTTCCATCTTTCACTGCAGGCTTGTTGAGAGATTCTTTCAACACTGGGCTACATCTTATTTGGGAATTGTTCAGCGGGAATTTTTTTTTTCTTGGCTAGTTGCAGATCTTGGTTAGCTTTAGCTGAAAAAGTGTCCATGGCAAGAATTCGCAGTTTTTTTTTCCTTTTCAGAGAGGGAAAAAACCGTTTAGTTAAAGCTCCCCAATACTTTTGCGGCTTTTTAACGTTTTAAACAAATCCTAGCAGGACGATTGTCAAGCATCTGTAACATTGCGTGATCATCTTACTGTCATAATGTTCTTCAAATTCGAAAAAAAAGTTCGTTCACTTTTGAAGACAAAGCAGCGTTACAGTGGAGTAACATGAAAAATCGACCTATTAAGAAAATTTGCATCGAAAATTTGCACAACAGACAGACAGGGCCGTCCGTCTTAAGATCATCGTGGGCCCCCCGGGACAAGCGATTTTTCTGAGGCCCTAAATGGTGAATTCACGAAAATTTTAATCGGTTCTCATTTCTGTGAGGCCCCAGGCCGTGCCCGGGTGGGACCATACGTTAAGACAGCACTGCAGACAGAAACCTTCAATTTCTATTTTCTATCGAGAAAAACATTGCTTCCTCAAAAATCAGTTCCACACAAACAAAACAAAAAAAGCAATATTTTTTTTAGTAAAAATAAGCAATTTTTTTTTGAACTCATAAAGAATATTTAATTTTCATTTACGGTTTTCGAAAAGAATTGAGCTGCCACACAACACGACAGTGTTTCAGTTTCCATTAAACATGCAGAGCTGGAAATATTTCTATCGATTCTGAAATTTTCTGTGTCATTTCTGAAGTAATTTCTATCATTAACTTTGAAATTATTTCTGTTGATTTCGAAATTATTTTTCGCACCGCATCTTAAAATAGAGTATAGCTGCTACAAATTTAGAAATTAGATTTTTTAGAAATTCTGAAATTATTCCTGTCACTGATTCCGAAATTATTTACGTAATTTCTTCTCAAATTGATTCTTTCAAAAAATTTGAAATTAAGGATCCCAAAAAAGTGTCTCCCTCAACTTGTTAAGACGGTCCTAATAATATATCAAATTCACAGCCTTGATGATAAAGGAATGTGGGCTACATTGATTTATTACTATTGTTTTTTATTTAAATGTCTCCTAATGTTTTTCCACTATTTCCTAAAAAATGGTCGGTAGGCCACGGGGCCCTATAACGTTAGGTGACCAAAATTAGAAAGGTAAAAGAAAGAAACGGTCTTTATGTGCACTATTTTGTTTGCCCATTTTTAACAAAGTACATAACAGTGACACCTGTAATCATGAAATAATTTGAACGCTAATTTCAAAATACAGGGTTAGCATAAATGAATGACGCGATTTTTTTAAAAGTTTTTTTGTTTAGAACCCTTCATTGCCAAAAAACACTCAATGAACCTATAGAACGCCTTAGTGCTGCATTTTGAATCATTTTTTAAATCGTTAACTGTGAAAAACTGCAAAATGTGTGGAATGAACTTGATTACAAATGTATTATTATCTTGATTATGTCGTGACCAGAATAAAGCTGAACATGATGTTTGACTTGGACAGACGTATATTTTTCTTTCAGCTGAGTAACAGAGAGTTAAGATTTGGTAACCAGTACAAGTGTGATTCTCGGCATGGAGGATCACATCCCGGAGTAGGGTCCCTAGGATGGGATCTTTTGCGGGCTTCCCTCCATCAGATTTTCACGGGCCCCTTTATAATGAATTTATAGCGTGAAAAAACAAAAAATGATGAGAATCATCCCGAACCCCAGGGCTGGAGTCCTGTCAGCCCCACTCTTGTGGAGGCCGTGATCCTCCGTCAGCGTGATATTTTTATCCTCTGAAGACGACACCCATAGCCTGTCGAAATCCATTAGGAGTTCTGTATTTTCCTTGTATTTGCCTTGTTGGTGGTGATTTTCTGAGTGAAGCTCATGTTGTTTCTTTGTATCAGTCATTAATAGATTTTACAGAGCATGTTTGTGACATGTATGAAAAATTGACAGAGGTATTGTGAGAGGAAAAACTAAGATTATGATACTATTCGAGTAAATGAAACACCGAAGAGTAAAAAGACCGAAACATCAAAAGCTATTAACAACTCGAGAACAGTATGTGTTTCCATTTTTTGTTCGATTCTTCAATTTCATATCTTTCTGAGCGTAGAATGATTTATGAAACAGTAACAAGGAAGTTAGCATGTTTAATCAGCATGGAAGTCTTTAAATCTACATGAAAATCCTACATATTTGCAAATATTTGATTTATGCATTTGATCTTGTGGCATAGGCGGAGATAGACATGGAAGTCTGGGGGGAGCACGGTCATTATTGCTGGGAGGGCACGATGATGATGATGATGTCAATTCGTGAGTGTGTACGCATATGCATTAGATCTGTCGACTTCCCCTTTGACGCTGGGAGGGGGGGGGGGGAAACGATCCCCCCCCCCCCCGTATTACCACCCATGTCTTGTGGACACTTTTACAGATGAACTACGAAAATTTTCATCCTTAGATCAGATTATTTTAAAATATTAAATATGGTTAAAAGTTGAGAGGAGTCATAACGTTAGGAACTTTTTTAACATCACCCATATAACTTTTCTGAAGAAAGATCCTTCTCCTTATTTGAAAAGGATAAAATTATCAGCTAGCACAAATCTTATGCAAGGAAAAAGTGTCATCTCTTTAGCTTTGTCTTGCTAAGCCAACTCAAAAACTTTCTTTCGATATTATAAATTCTTTTGGTAGTATTAAAGTACGAAAAAAAAATTATTTTTAAGAATTTATGAAAAGGTATATTTAAAGATTAATTTTTTATAATGAAGAATTCATGTAAAATATTAATTCAAAATTTATTGTGGGCCTATCTTTTGTAATATCTTCACAAACAACAGGCATTTTTCTGACATACATTGTATCTTCGACAGTAGTCGAGGGACTCCCCCCCCCCCCCCAATACCTGCTTTGCCCAAAGCACCATAAATTCGAATTTATAGTCTGAATGCATAACTGAGTAATATGATGTAGACTAACCATACTTTGGAACGCTTGTCAGTTGAGTTAAAAACATGCACTCGTTCATGAAGCCAAAATAAAAAGAAGATCGTGTTAGTTTGTGAAAGATCCCTTCCGGACACATATACATTTAGAACTGGAAAAGACAAATATATATATATATATGTAAAATCGAGGATTTGTAGCAGCACAAGGCTCAAGGTGAAAGTGATGGGTGATGGTGATGGGTGAACAGAGGACGTCTTCAGTGCGAGAGGTAAGGTGTGATACATACGCACAAGCATGTTGTACGAGCAAAAGAAAGTAGTTAGCCACCATTGGCTGAATACTCAGCAAACTCAAAATATGTAAAAAAATTGGAGGGTTCCTTACACAAAAGTGACTTCTTAAGCAGAGTCCAAAGGCGCATTATCAGGAGTTCAATTACACTACTGCACCATAGAGGACAATTTGATTTACTAAAAAGTGGCCCGATGAGGGCAGTGACGCGATATTTGGGTGACCCGCTAGCCATCGACTGGACATTGTGTTGTGCGTATTGATATTTTTCTAACGGAAGACCTTTTGTGGGCAGGAAGTAACCCCTTGGCGGACCGCATTTGGCCAGTAGAGTCGAGATTGTGCGTCACTGTTTTAGATAATTATTTCTTTAATCGCAGCAAAAGCAGACGCGTTCATATCATTATGAAATAGAATGCATAGCTATGGGGGAATGCATACCTAAGTAATATGTAGGGTGCATAGAGCAAACAGGGGAGTATTGCATTCTACTGGTGAACCGTTGATCCTAGAGGTATACTTCCAATCAGAAAAAAGTTTCCAAATATCGTCAAGTACTCAAATATGTCATTCACTTTTCAAGGGGTTGTATAGCTATTAAAATAAAAAATTAAATTTTTATAGTCTCCGTGTGCCCCAAAACCCAATGAGAAAGGTGTTGTCCCTTCTTCCTTCGAAAAATGGGAGAAATTTTGGGAAAAACAGCGTCAAAATGTGGTTAAAACGGCTTTTCTGCATGATTCCGAATTATACAAATAAATACAAATACAAGGTCAGATAGGGAAAATGCCCTACGTGGTGGCTGGAATTCGAATTATTGAGTATTCGAAAAATTAAGTATATTCGAATTCATTGAGTATTCCACTTAAGAACGTGGAATTTTTTTAGTTGGCATCAGGGAAGACAGAGCAATAACTTTGTTATTAGGTTTCGGTACATACGGGGATTGCATAAAAAGTGTTTTTTATTTTATTTTAATAACTATACAACCCCTTGAAACATGAATGCCATATCTGAATACTACATGTTATTTGAAAACTTTTTCTAATTGAAAGTACACTTCTAGGATCAACGGTTCGCCAGTAAAATGCCATAACCCCCTGTTAGCTATTCACCCGGTATAGAACTGCACCATACTATTCAACGTCTATCAGTTGAAAACATGCATTCGCACATAAAAATAAAAAAAAAAAAATCATGTAAGTTTGTGAAAGATCCCTTCCGGACACATATACATTTCGAAGAGTGAGAAAAAAAAAAGAGAAATATATATATATAAAATCGAGGATTTGTAGCAGCACAAGGCTTTGAAGGAGCCCGAATGAGAAGACAAGGTGCAAGTGGTAGGTGATGGTGATGGGTGAACAGAGCACGTCATCAGTGCAAGAGGTAAGGTGTGACACATACACACAAGCACGTCAGTATGAGCAAAAGAAAGTAGTTAGCCATCATTGGCTGAATGCTCAGCAAACTAAAAAACATGAAAAAATAAAAATAAAATAAATTCAGAGAGAAAGAAATAGAGGAGGGGAGGGCTAAGAGAAGATGTGTCCCTAAATTTTTTCTCATCAGTTCTCTTCTCGCTCTCTTTTCCATCACATCCGAGTCGAAAATATAAAAAAAAAGCACAAAAAACAGCATTTGAAAATCCATTTTGCGAAGAGTTGAGAGGATTTTTTTTAAGAGTTTCACTGGAAAGGATGCAACTACGACATCTGATGGACCCCTTCATCCTCACACCACTCTTCTCGATGTTATTTTTTTGTTTTTTTAGCCTTATATATTATTATTTTTCCTTATTCCTGCATAGAACATCTACCTACCTACATGCGTGTATCAGAGAATACATTTACACGCGCAGTTGTAGATGCATATATTCCTATAACTCTTCTTTTTTTTTAGACCAAAAAAAATCTTCATCTTCTATTCGATATATAACCTTTTTCTCAAATATTTCTAGAAAGTGTAGGAAATAATAATAATAATAACATATATAAGAAAGAACGAGGGGGGAAGGAAAAAAAAAAAGATTTCGAGTCTGATTTTTGTCGCATTTCTCATTATTTTCTAATCACGGAGAAACGACAAGAGGCAGTGGAGTAGTAGAGGAAAAAATAAGAAAAAAATATATCATACCGACATTTCGGTATGATAACGACAAAGAAAAAAATGGAGGGGGGGGTTGTAGGAGGTCTTGAGTGAAGATAGAGATTATCGAAATGACAGCCACCACCTTTTTCTCAAGATCTTGAAAAAATAGAACATGCAATAATAAGAACCCATACGAGAAGGAAAGAAAAAAAAAAAAGGCAGTGGCGTATGAAATGTCACTCAGTGGAGTAGAGGGTGAAATAACAATTGCATCAATAACTTGAAAAAAAGTTGTGTGTCAAACGGAAATTGAAGAAAGTAGGAAAAGGAAAAAAAAAGGAGGGCGTCTTAAGAAGAGAAATTTCCTTTAAGATGAAGGTGCAGTTTACAAGGAATAAGAAAACGAAAGATATACACATATATGTACGTATGTATATATCTTGTTAACTTGAAAGTCGTGAAATTTTGAAGTTTAATCTCTATCACATTCACATATACGTGTAACATTCTAAATTTTTCAGTGAAATATGAAGATGAAATTCAAATATACGTGAAAAAAACTCCTTTTTTTTTGTCTTTAGATATGAGTTTACGGCGTTCACTGAAAGGATATGTCTTCAATATTCAAGGACATACAATGTATATATTTTAAGTGTATATCTAAAACTCAACTGAATTTTTTTCACTGTCCGAAACATTTTTTGTAATATAGGAATACGAATTGAATTCAAATCGAATAGGATATTTCATTGTGTTGTGCAACTTTTTTCAATGGAATTTGGCTATGCCTTGTTATCAGGGTCTCGTAATTAGGGTCTCACAGTTTCAAATCTCATTCTTCTTGGTAATCTCCGAAGACGTCTTTTTAAATACTGCTATTTCTCACATTTGTTAGCCTCTGCAGCTGTACATGTTTTACTTGTCTAAATACACCCATATAACTACGTGTTCGATAATCTTCTGTTCGATATAAACTTTTTCAATCAAATATTTCTAGAAAGTAGAGAACATAGAAATTATAATAATAATATATATATATATAAGAAAGAACGGAAAGAAGAAGAAAAAAAGGATTCAGTCTGATTTTTGTCACATTTCTCATTATTTTCTAATCACAGAGAAACGACTACAGGCAGTGGAGTATAGGAAAAAAGAAAAAAAAATGTCATACCTATACAACGAAAAAAAGGGGTTGTGGGAGGTCTTGAGTAAAGATAGAGATTATCGAAATGGCAGCCACAGCCACCACCTTTCTCTCAAGACCTTAAAAAAAAATGGAACACGTAATAATAAGAACCTATAGGAAAAGAGAAGAAAAAAGGCAGTGGCGTATGTGAAATGCCACTCAGTAGAGTAGAGAGTGAAATAACAATTGCATCAGTAACTTTAAAAAAAGTTGAATGTCAAACAGAAATTGAAGAAAGTACGAGGCAAAGGAGGTCGTCTTATGAAGAGAAATTTCCTTCAAGATGGAGGTGCCTTTACAAGGAATAAGAAAACAAAAAATGTATGCATGTATTATATCTTGTTAACTTGAAAGCCGTGAAATTTTGAAGTTTAATCTCTCTCTATCACATTTAAATATATATGTATATACATGTACATGTACAACTTTCAAAATTTTTCACAGAAATACGAAAATGGAGTTCAAATATTGTGTGAAAATTCATTTTTCTTGTCTTGATGTGACTATGGTACTTATTGAATGGATATGTCTTTAGTATTAAAGGATATGCAATGATTTATGAAGTGGGTACCTAAAATTAAATCATTGATTTTTTTTCCGCACTATCTGAAATGTTTTTTTTGGAATACAGTAGAACCTCGTTAACTCGACACCCCAAAAGTATCGATGAGCGTGTCGACTTAAGCGGATGTCAAGTTAGCGAGACTTCATTTGATGATGGCTGGAGAAATCTCAGACGCCAGATCACCATGGCCACTAAAAATTGGTACTGGTGTCTAACATTTTCTTTGTGTAGTTACTAAATTGCGCAGGCTGAGAGCAACACAAAATGTTTGAAATTTATAGCTACCAACATGAAAGAGAGTCACTATGCCTTTAAAAAGTCAAAAGAAGCATTATTTTGGACCTTTTTCTGCAAGTAAAAATTTTTTGGCACCTAAAACTTTTTTCTAGAGCCTAGACTTTTTCTGGTTTGTCCAGCATTTGATCCCAATTTTTAAACATCATTTATGCCATTTGCCCGTGCTTATACATTGCAGAACACTTCCATTCATCCATAAATTAATAAAAAACTTATCTGTAATTTTCTATGAAAAGTTTCCGTACAATCCCAAATCATGGTGAAAAAAAAGCATAAATGTATCGAAATGTCTGTTGTTTGCGAATGAGAAGTGTAATTACCGAAAATTAGGAAACTTTTTTTTTAAACTTTGAAATTTAGATCTAAAAAATACTTTTTTTTAACTCAACCATCTCTAGCCCACAAATTTCAGATATCATCTGCGCTTGTTTGGGACTTTCGCAGTCTAAAGGTCGTTTACAGGCTCCAAAAAGTGGAAAATGACCTTACCCCCAAGGTATGAGGAAATATTTTCGGCCAGCAAACGAAAAGAAACAGTGAGAGGAAGAATTGTTCAAATATACGAGAGAGATGTCGAGAAAATTTATGAACTGGCCAATCTATGCGAAATTTCAAAAAATTATTTGTGATTGCAAATCGCAGTCGACTTAATCGGGATTTATCTTTCTTTTGTCGAGTTAAAGAGGTTTCGCGCCATTAAATTTAGTATTATGCCAATCATGAGATTAATAACTGTCAAGTTATCCGGGTAGTCGAGTAATCCCGCATGTTCAGTTATCGAAGTTCTACTGTATAGCAATGGAAATCAAATTCAAATCCAAGATATTTCGTTGTGTTGTGCACCTTTCTTTAATGGAATTTGGCTGCTTTGATATCAGGGTCCCACATAATTAGGGTCTCTTACATTTTCAAATCCCATTTTTCTTGCTAATCTCCGAAGACATTTTTTTTTTAAATGCTGCAGTGTTCCCTCACATCTGGACTGTGCAGCTACATATGTTTCACATGCTTATATAAATATTAAATACATCCATGAACTACGTGTTGAAGGTAACTTTTTTTTTTCTAGTCCATCATTGATATTTTCCACCATTTTGATTATTCATTGCTTCTACCATAATCATCATTGATTGATTATACTGTCTAGATCAGCAATTATTCTACCATAATCATTATTCATTGATTGTACTATCTAGATCATCAATTATTCTACCATATTGATCATCATTGATAATTTCACCATGTTAATCATCATTGATTCCACCATCATGATCATTACTGATTCCACCATCTTGATCATTACTGATTCCACCATCTTGATCATCATTGATTCCACTCTCATGATCATAATTGATTCTACAATCTTGATCATCATCAATGCTACAATCTTCATCACCATTGACTCACCCATCCTAATCATCATTGATTCACCCAATCTAATCATCATTGATTCACTCATCCTAATCATTGATATACCAAAATCTTAATCATCATTGATTCACTCATCCTAATCATTGATATACCAAAACCTTAATCATCATTGATTCACTCATCCTAATCATTGATATACCAAAATCTTAATCATCATTGATTCACTCATCCTAATCATTGATATACCAAAATCTTAATCATCATTGATTCACTCATCCTAATCATTGATATACCAAAATCTTAATCATCATTGATATTCTACAATATCGATCATCATTGATTCTACCACTTTTCAGACCGAATTGAGAATAATACTTTCCCCAAATTTTGTTACCTAGAATGTATTTAAATGGATTCATCACTGATGCGCTTGTCGAATTTCTTACCAACAAAGAAATCTCAAGCTTGTGTTCAACTCTGATGTTTATCGACAAATGTCTATAGAGATGGCTGGTTCTTAACCTTTTCCAGCCGCTACCCAAAATCTACAACACGATCAACGACTCAAGACCGATGGATCTATTTCAAATTTTAAAATGCTTATCCTTATGATCAAATCGTTTAGTTTTTTAAAATTATTGAAACCAATGTTTATTTGTACTTTCCCCATTAATCAAATATTGTGATTCACACGACAACTGTTAATACACATTAGCCAGTATGTATATAATATTTTTATTGGATAAAAAATTTAGAATTAATGGCAAATATGTTTATAAATTTTGAAATTCGATTTTTCAGAATTTACGGATTCATCAGTAACACTGCGTATTTGTATAAATTACCAGGACATTAACAAGTTTGAGGACCCTGACTCCAAACATTTTTTCGACTCCACTGATTTCAGATATTACAGGACAGAAGAATCGGCATCCAAAAAACCCTACCTATTATAAAACAGTTTAAATAAATTCTGAAAAACAGAATTTCAAAATTTATGCGAGAAATAATTTCAGAATTAATGCGAGAAATAATTGAAGAATTATTTACTAATTCATGATTATATATATTTATTTATCGGAAGAATAATTCGATACTGGACATTGAAATTGATCGGGAAAAGTCCGTCCATGCACGAAGTCACGCGTCTAGTCCAAAAAAAAGAAGAAATATTAAAATCATAATTTATATATATAATAAAAAAAGTTATGATTAAATATTCCTTACGAATAAATATTTAGTTTTTTTTAAATTATCTAAACTAATGAATTTGTATCAAAATTGTAAACAAATACTTATCTCGTACAATTGCCTTTGTAAAATTGTAAATAGACGGAAAAAACTTTGTTACACAATACTTCTATATAGTTCTCGTAGTTGCTAAGAGATGGCGCGAAACGTCGAGAAATGTCACACGGGAATGTGAACTATTAAAGGATGATTATCTGAAGAGATCAGCATCTAAATATGAATTGAATGGGGAGGGATTGATCATGCGAATTCTTTTAATTATTAAAAAATTGTGGTAGCGTCATGAATAACAAAATAATGACAGTAAAAAATAAAGTTGAGAGAGTTGACGAAAAATTTCATTCCTTTCAAAATAACTTTTTTAAACTCTTCTTTTAACCCCTATAGCAGCGGTTCTCAACATATTTTGACTCGCGGAGCCCTTTTTGGTACATAATTTCTATGGCGAAGCCCATACGCCAATTTTCTATTTATTCATCAAAGTTATTGATTTATTTTTGTCGTTCAAAAATATTTATAATCATTTTCTTTTTTTTCAAATTTACTGGTTCTTTTATTTTTCTTGAGAAAATAGGGCACCGGTTGAGAACCGCTGCCCTATAGAAACGTATTGAGAAAATTATTATTATTATTTTTCCCAAAAACGGATTTAAATTTGATTGGAAACAATGCATCAATACACCAACTTCTTTGACTGCATTAGTCAGTTAGACTGGATTTTTTGATTATTTACGATGGACAACTAAAGGTAAAATATGTTTCCTTCGTTTTACGGGTTTCTAAAAACAGATGAAATCTTTCCCAGCAAAGTTGGATAATTATTACCTTTGAATTTTATTTCCTATTTCCTAAATTTTGTGAGAATTTATATTTCTTTCTGGAAAATTTCATCAGTTCTCAAAAAATGACACTAACAAGGAACAAACTCTTTTTAGGTAAAAAAGTATTGTACTTTTATAAAGCCGAAGTTTGGATTTACATATTTTCATTTATTTAATTTGTTGACTTATTTTTTTTAACCAAAAAAATTGAGAAATTGATAAATGGGTTTTTTGACAATGTATTTGCCATGTATATTCAAATATACACCGGAGCATGGGGAAAGTTAGTTTTTAAGTTAATAAAGCTTATGGAATGAACCAGAAGCGTACGCAGGACGGGGTTGCTCGGAAGGCCTGTGCGCCCCCCAAGTCGACCAAAAATTAGAAAAAGAAAAATATAATATTTCAGTGAAAAATTCCCCCAGCCTTTTGTGTCCCCTCCAAAATTCAGTCCTTCGTACCCCCGCCCCTGGAATGAACCGATTGCAACAAATTCAATGAATATTTTATCGATAAGCTCTATTTAAGTCTGTTTCTTCTACTTGAATATGATTACATGATCTCAAAAAATAATTGTTTTTTCCTCATTATAAATTGAGGAACTTATTTTCAAAAGGGAAAATTGCCATTTCTGCTAAATTTACAGTAGAAGAAGTAACAACAAATAGCCCAACAAGCAGCATGCATGAATGTTTGAAGAATATTTAATATACTGTTTCTTGATCAACATTCAAGAGAATTATCTCCATTTTAATTATGAAAATGTTACGGTTTGATTAAAATTTGAGCTGATCAAGTCAAGAAAAATTGAAAGTCTCTACGCCACCTGTTGATTTCAGGTTTTAACTAGCCCAGGAAGGTACTCTAAATGCCATATCGACATTAACATAAGAAACACGACCAGTCTACAGTGGACACTCCCTTTAATGGGACACCTCTACTGACGGACACAATTTCGAATTCGTCGGCGGGACTCAATATATCTTACTATCCATTAACGGACACTCCTCATTAGCGGACAAAATTTCCTACTAATGACAACCATGCGTGTCCGTTAATCGAGAGGTCCGTTGTCATGAGCTGAAAAATACGGGAGTGTATGAAAAAAGTGGATATGTTCCCTTTTGATAGAAACGACCAATGCCACACTGTAATATGTATCAAAATTAACACCGTTTGAATGATCCTGGCTGCATGATCCGACAGAGCTCATCTGAAAGATTCATAAACTGTTAAAAAGTGAATTTCAGAAAAAAAGTTCAAATGTTTTTTTCATATTTTCAAAACGTTCCCTTTCGAATATAAGCTCTTCAATTATAAAATCATTGAATATACAATTTCATTGATGCTTATAACCTACACATTGAAACCTAACAGAAATAATGCATATTATACACCTGAATCGACGGAAGCTTGAAATAAATCAAGTATATGCTTCTCCTTTTTTTTTGAAATGTTATTTGTAAAGTGTCTGTTTCTTTTCAATATTGTAACAAGCCAGCGCTGCAGTAGCTTGTTACATTATTTATACAAGACTCTTGATGCCCAGATCTGTAACAATACTGCATATGAATTCGACAACATTGCACAAAGGAAGAAAGCGGAAATTGGAATTTGAGTTCAAAGAGACGGACGCATTCCTTTGCCCATGTATGTATCGTATATTACGTATATAGCCTCCCCCCCTTTTCCCCCACATCACTGCTCCCTTGCGTAAGCTATCGGAAGCGTACAAGTAAACGCGAGTACAAAGAAAGTACCGAAAGCTGAGTTCCGTAAATTACTAGGAACCAATACTCTTTTCTTCTCTTTTCTAATTTTCCTCTCCTTTTTCAAAGTAGAACACTGCACACGTATAACACGTGCATATCAAAAGGAAACTGTAAAATTTATACGAAGACGGAAAAATTTTCAGTCAAAAAGGGGGTTCTGAAATTGGCATTGCTGTCGGTAGGTGTATATGGAAGCACGAATATCATAAGGTACTCTTAGTATTCGAGATCGATTCGCACAGACTTTTTCGGGAGAGAGAGACGTATCAAAACTGATGATTATGTACGACCATATTTACAGAAAAACTTACCATAAATTTTTCATTCTTTTAACATTAAACTTTTTTTTCCTTTTTTCTTTTTCATAGGTACGAGGACTGCGTAAGTATGTAATGAGGAATATGCAGAACGTTGCAAAAGGGGGGAAATCACCCAGGGACCTGGAAAAAGGGAAACACCCTAATTTACATAAAAATTATATTTATATTTTATTAGCATGAAAAAAGATAAATTTATCGATTTTTCTTGCCTTTTGTCTGATGCGTCATACAGCAGTACTTGCCAGTATTATGATTTCTGTAGTTGGATCGTATAGCGTATTACCATATATTTCGTGTAACAGTTTTTTATAACAAGAGAGAAATCATCAAAGGATCTTTGGGATAAATATTTTAAATTTTAATTTATTTAGCACGTGACGGAAGCATATATCGCACCATGGCAAGAATAACGTCACAACTAAAAAATTCATGAATTTGAGTTAATGTGATTATTCGAAACAACATTTTTTTTCTCTAAAAGTCTGGAATAATTACACTTCTGTCCCTAACCAATAAAGTTAAGTATTGTGCAGCAACGGTCTTTTTTAAAACTTATACTGTAATGTTAGGCTTTTTGGTTTGTGACATTGTTTTCCACGGGTGTGCTATGTAGGTTGTTGCATGTTCGTTTTCTTCACTAATGCCTTGAATCTTCTCTTTAACAGGCATTTTTAAAATTACAATGTTTAAGCAAAATGGCTTCTTTCATTAATTTTCATCTTAGTGTATTAATAGGTAAAGGATACGCAATACCAACCAAGAGCTCATCTTCCGCATTCTACAATCAGACTATTTAGATTTGATTTTTACAGTTATTTTAATGTTCGTAATCCAGTGTCAAGATCAAAAATGAATGTTAATTTGAAGCCATTCCAAATATGCGTTAGATTAGGCAATGGCAGTCAGCAAACATCACATCTGAAGTAATCTGGGTATAATGCCTTTTAAACACAGAAATTTGTTACCTACTCCAAGTAAATTTCGAATTTTATTATAACGAATACATCAAATAAATTTATTAAATCTTTTCAAAAGCACTGATTAAAATACTGACACCGACAAAATTTCGGCAAGGACTCTCGACAATGCTTTGGTATCGGTAGGTGTATGTTTTCGTATAATTACATTAATAATAGCTGATCTTATTAAAGATTTTTGAAATAATAACTTAATAATAATAGTTAAATGACGTCTCAGTAACTCAATATTAGAAAATATAGAAACATGATTATCGAAAGTTTAAATTCCCATGAAATTTGTGAATTCCATCAAAAAAGTAACGTATATTTTTAAAAGTACATGGGGTGGTAATAATCAACGAATTTATATGGGGGTAAAGAACAGCATCACCCAATAATATCATCGGGATTGATTTTTGATTAGTGGGGCGTGGTAGCCCAGGTTGATAAGACACTCGTCTAAAGTACCAAAGGCTGTTTAGAGGTGTCACGAGTTCGATACCCGGTTCGTCGTTGTTAGAAATTTTCCTGTTTAACAGGGGTACAACAGAGATGACCACAGAAAAAGATTGCTACCACAGGGACTTATACATTGAGGGGTTAGCGCACCAAACTCTCGGTGAGCATTAAAAAAAAAGCTGCCGTTCGGAATCTGAAATAAATTGTTGGTCTCGGTCTAATTAGCCCTCGTGTGCAGAAAATGAACATGCTGTGACAAAAATGATCAAAGATCAATTTGATTATTAAAAAAGTCACATTAAAATTAAGTCATAGTGAAAAAGCCCCTAGACAGCTGCCTTTCCTTACATTACACAATGATTCCCCACTTAAGTAATTTTTGTCTTGAAATTTACATATGAATTTGTTTTTTCTCTGTTTAACAATTTCAAAACATTTAATTTCATTACATTTGGTAGAATATTGAAATATGGGAAAAGTTTGAAACGCTAATTGTTATATAATACCGACAAAATGATACGTACGATTAGTGGTGCCTTTCCTGAACATAACTGACGACTTTGGAAAATGAATCCCCATTCCTCAGTGAATTGCACTTTTTTCTCCTTCAAATGATAGTAATAGCAATTATCCCGTATAAAAAATATTTAATAAATATTCCAATGCGACGTTATATTTACTAATTATTTTCATTCCGACTAAGACTTGATCATTGAATGATTTCGCTTAATTGATGTGACATTATACTGCAAATATCTCTATGAAAACCAATGTCTGTTGAAAAATTTTAAACCATGACTGTCCTCATTTTTATGTCTACCCTTTTCAACGAATTTTAAATTATCAACGTCTTTTTAATTATTTTCTTTTTCATTACGATCTGTTTTTTTTTTTCTCTTTTACTTTATACAGTCAAACCTCGTTAATGCGTCACCCGGCTAACACGTCACTCCGCCTACCGGATCACTTTTTAGAATTCCCAATTATCCTCATGCAGGAAATGGAACAGCTATGGCTTACTCCGTTTAACGAGTCACTCCGCTTATCAAGTCATATTTTTGCTCTCCCAAGAGTGACTCATTAACGAGGTTTGACTGTAATTCCTTTGTTCTGGAGTTCTTGTTTTGTATTTTTTTGGGGAGGGGGGTCGTTTTAAGTAAGAGCCTAGAATAAATAGCCTTTCGTATGCAGTTATAAACAAATAACGTTTTCCTCAAATATGTGAATAAAAATGTTATTGTGCTCAGGTTTGCTTGTACTTAATAAATTTACTAATTCTCAATACAGTATTATGTTTCATGAATTCCGTATAACTCGATGAAACCCTCAAGTTGATTCAGTGCTTAGCTTATACTTTTTGCCCGAATTCAAAATAAGAATCATTAATATTATTTTAATATTTTTTTCTGTTTAAAAATACAGCCATCATCAGCTATAGGATTGAATTTATTGAAGTATGCTCTTTAATATTATGCTCTAGAACGTATGTGTTCAATTTACGGCCCGAAGGCCAAATGTGGCCCTCTCGGAGTTATCAGAAGTTTGCCCGCGACCACACAAATTTTGTAAAAATGAACTAAGCGGCACATTTACAGTTCACGAGTGTCGGGGCATATTTACAGATCACTTAAGTGGCATGTGGCACAGTTCCGGAGTGCTTGAATGGCCCGCGGTGCATTTCAACATCATTTAAGTTACCCACGGCATAATTACAAATCACTTAAATGATGCGCGGCACAGTTCCAGATCACTTAAGCGGGCCACTTAAAGTGGCCTAAACTAAACTTGCGGCCTGCACTCTCCTAATGGTTGAACACCCTTTGCTCTAAAATGTCTAGATAGATATAGCAGAAACGATTTCAAGTATGTGTAGAGTAGCTCTGATTCAAATCCAATATACAAAAGTCAAATACGCTTTCTAAAAATATCAATGATTTTTCACATAAACTAATTTATGTACTTATTTAGTACGCATATAAATACGATTTTTTATGGCAGTATCTTAACCCTCCGACTACTGACGGTGCTGGTAATGGGCTGGACATATTACAAGAAGACAGGACAACAGATGGACCACAAGTATTTCTGGATTGCTACCTCCCGTGGTGTTAAACGTCCAAGAAGGCGTCCCCACACAAGATAGATCGACGAGATCCGAAAAGTGGCTGGAGCCAACTGGGTGACGAAAGCATCAGACAAAGTAAAATGGAAAAATTTAAAGGAGACCTTTATCCAGCAGTGGATTCAAAATGGTTGATGATGATGACTATATATATATATATACAGTGTGATTCAAAACTCAACGTACAAACACTTAGGGGATGTAGGAAACACGGAAACAACGCAACCCCGTAGGATTGTACGATCGGAAACCCGAACCTGATCGGCTGGATAATAACGAAGATGCAGAAACAACAAGCCAATAATGGGTGGAAAAACTCTTTATTTAGCGATACTTTACACGAGAACCGTACGAGTACATGATAATATTTCAAAACGAATGCTCGAAGTCCTTACCCACTGTTATTCACGCTGGAGGGCGCTGTTCACCAGCTCATTTCTGCCTCTACGTTCATCCTCCGTCTGATCAGGTTGGGGTTTCCATTCCCATGTGATTCTGTATTGTTTTCATGTTTTCAATTTGATCGCCTCCCCCCCCCCCCACCAAGAAATTTTACTATTTTCATAAGGCAAAATTTATCAAACTAGAATGTTTTAAGCCAGCTCAATTGGTTTTGATTTGAATTCTGTTGTTCTTGTTTTTCTTTCAAAAACTACCAAAAAACAGTGGAGTCTTCATCTGATTAACTCTTTCAATAACATAAAATTATAGTTATGAGAAAAAAAAAATGAATATCAGTCTTAAGATGTATTAGTTTCAAACATAAATATCAATTTACGAAAAAGTATTGCACACTACTTTTCCTACCACACATTATGAAAAAATGAAATAATGACATGCCTATCATGCAAACTTTTGGTAGGTCATTTTAGTTCTAATTAAGGCCTGAAAACAAATATATATGTATGTATTTGTTTTCAGGTCTTCATTAGAACTAAAATGACCTACCAAAAGTTCACATGATAGGCCTGTAATTACTTCATTTTTTCATAATGTGGTAGGAAAAGTGTTAGAAAAACTAGTGTGCAATATTTTTCGTAAATCGCTATTTGATTAAAACTAATACATCTTATAAAGACTGATATTCATTAATTTTTTTCTCATAACTATAATTTTACGTTATTGAAAGAGTTAATCAGATGAAGAATCCACTGTTTTCTTGGTGGTTTCTGAAAAAAAAAACAAGAACAAAAGAATTCAAACCAAAACCACTGGGGCTAGCTTAAAACATTCTACATTGCTAAATTTTGCTTTATGAGAATAGTAAAATTTCTTGGGGGGAGAGATCAAATTGAATTTTTGTATTGTGCCTATATAAATGTAGATCACAACTCAGATGACCATGTTAGATTTATTCAATACGCGGCATTTATTAGTAGAGGTAAAATAGAAATTCCAGAAACATAGCACCAGCACAAATGATGGAGCATGTACAGTAGCGCTCAAAAATCTTTCGACAACGATAAATTTGTCTAAAAATTTCGTATTTGAATTTTTAAATTATATCTGTCCCATGAAACACACAAACACTGTTTTCTTTAAGAACTATTATGACCAAAAAACTGCTTATCTACGCTTTGTAAAATTATTGGGAAATCGTTGGATCGTAAAAGTACTTGGCATGTCTTTGGCATGGATACAATGTGCTTGTCCCAAGGTCAGTGGATATTTTTTCCCGTTCTTTTTTTTACACAATTGAAAAAAAACCCCATTGAATTCAGATAATTCCTGGCTCAGACTCGTCTGTTGAACTCAATCCATAAATGCTCGGCAATATTGAAGTTATGGCTCTGACTTCACCACCCATAAAACTTACATTTTGTTGCCTTTCTAGTAATGTTTAACAACTTTTGAGCAATATTTACGGATTTTGTCTTGCTGGAACATCAGTAATAGTGGCAGGTTTCAAGCCGTTAAGGATGATTATTGAATGTGGTTATAAAATTGTAATGTGGTTCATTATTGTAATGAAACCTGTCCCTCGTGTTTTTTTCTTTTAAAAGGTTAAAGTGACACATTCAGCCGAAAAGCATCCCCACTTTGATGTTTCAGACCAAGAACCTGTAACACCTCTTGATAATTTTCTTATAATTCAACTACCAATAGAAACCTCATATGTATATTATATATTACCTATTTGCATCTTGGATTGTTTTTCTAGTCAAGATTGACATAATTCTCTCTCTCCCCTTATGCTTATGTAACTAAGCAATACCGAATTATTTATTTTTTACATTTGGCAGACAAGCAAACAAGCCCATGATGTTCAGCCAATGTTTTGCAAGTGATACACTCAAATTCAGTTCGTGTTTCGAATCAAATTCATCAGGCTGTTTGCTTAGTAGACATTTCCAGGTTCTCTCTTAACTTACATTTTGATTCTTCTATCGATTCTATCTGTTGTCTTCTTTGATCGTATTGAAAGAAAATTACTTTCCACAGGTTTTTCCGAGATTATTAAATATGTTTCCAAAAATTTGGAATGTCTTGAAATACCGAAATTACTTGCTGCTTGGGCTTGACTTCAGCCCTCACTTTAAGTCTTGATTATGCTTTCCCGAAAAAAAAATCAACCGAATAGTTTTTGTTTTAGAGCAGCGGTCGGTCACCTTTTTCTGGCTGCGGGTCAAAATACACCAAAATGTGTGAATTAAGAAGACGTAAATAATTATACTTTATTTTCGGAACTTAAGTGGGTTACTTGAAATTATGAAATAAGTCAATCGGGGTGATCCGCGAGTCATATAGGTTGCCGAGACCTGTTTTAGTTTTCATTATGTGCTCTGCATAATCCTACTATAAATTTATAGTTAATAAGAATTAATTAATTCCGTATTTGATTAAACTACATTATATTTGTTATAAAATACTCCCGATCCGTGCGAAAACAATAATTGGACAATAAAAGCTCACTAACCCCGAAGAAAAAAATTTCAGCTATAGGTGTCGACAAATATCTTCCTCCTGCTCTACATGTCAAGACTGCATACAAATGAGAGTTGGGTTTACAAACATTATTGCATTTACCAAAAGACTTTTGACCACTACTGTAGATATGGCATTTCTTCGCGCTATACCAAGGAACCCATTCCAGAAATAAACGCATGTTTAATTTCCATACAATCCCCGGACAATATTTTACAATTTCAGAGCTGCTGCTCTTCGTCGGTCAAACTCGGACGGACGGAAGCGGAAAGGACATGCACGGGCTAGGCACATCCAAAAAGGGAGAGAGATGGAGTGGGCTTAGTAGGAGCCACGGACCGTAAAAAAGAAAAGATAAGGGGGGAAAGGAATTCCTTTCGGATCGATATTTGCCTAATAACCTGATGGAATAAAGACGATGTGGACGCCTTGGCCGGAGGCGAAAGTACAAAAATGGCAGCGGTCAACAGGACTCACTCGCCATTTTGAGCAGGAAGGAAAAGGACCAAGAAAGATAAAAGCATGGCCGCCACGTTTATCTCACACAGCAAGCAAACTGATTTCGTTTCCATAAAATTTTTTTTTATATATTCTTTCTAATCAATACATTTTATATACTAGACCTTTTCTTCTCTTGTTTGCGTGGAATATTTTGATATTATAGACGAATTTTAGATGAAGTGTTTTATAATTTAAGTGCTTTACTTTGAAAAGTGAGAGAGAATAATAATTACAGTGGGACCTCGTTTATATATACGAAATTCAAAAAGCCGCGTCAAAACGTCGTATAAATGTGTAAGTCGAATAACTAAGAATTTTTGAAGAAAATTACTTCTTTCCCCCCCCCCCACTCCCCACCACACACAGACATATAATATATGATATAATTCAATGTTTTATTGCATCTCCAATTATGTCACTAAAATATATATTTATATAACTTCAACCGCACTTGAGTGGAAAAAAATTCAATAGAATTTATCAAATTATACCTAAAAGAAACAAAATTTAGTAGAACATTAACTTTGGGACACAACAATTGGGTAAAAGATTGCAAGAAAATCCCCTTCATATTTGGGAAAATTTCTCACTTTGGATTCGAATTTTTTTTTGGCAGTATTGTAGATGATTTGTGACCAACAGCTTGGTCTTTCATTTTGTTTCTCTTCTTCATAACCGTTTCCAAAGTTAGCAAAAGAGGATATTCAACAGCTTTGCAAGATCAACTTTTCGTCATTAATTTAAAATTTTTGACGAATTCTTTCGAAATTCCCAGCTTTTTTAGAGAAAGTGTTTTTCGTTTCCTCGACATTGCGAATGGCGGATTTGACACAGGCAGCAAGCAAAGCACTACAACGAACGAAAATTCTACAGGAAGTGATCGAAAGAGCTTACTGTGAATGTGTTCCTTATCAGAATACCCTTCAAATGATTACAATGGACTTTCTTACCCTTTGGTGGGGGGTAGCGCTGAAAACATTGAGGGGGGGGGAATTCTGGAAGGACACATAGCCGTAGAAACATATTTCTTTCTTTCAAACCGAGCACAACTCAGGTCTATCGCCATAGGCAATTTACTACTAAGTGAGTTGTGCCGGAAAGAAGTGTGTGTGTACCTAGCAGTCTGAGAGAGTGCGTATCTAGTGTTGTGTATGATTTTTCAGTGCTGCCATCTAAATATTTCAGAAATGAAGTGAATGATGTGTAATGACTGAATATTTGTACTGTTTGTAGGCCTGTTGCTCTCTGTGGCAAGACTTTTTAACGGGAGATGGGCTAGCATTTGTTCCTCGAAGTTGGGAACCGCAGAAAACCAACTTCACGTCGAAACAACTGAAACCCGTTTCTTTGGGCCTTACCGCTTCTGCGTATTTTCAGAAACAAACAATCAACAAATCACTTACGTATTCACTCTAAATGGCTATCAGCCACATCACTGGCTATTTTCGTATAGGTCAGCAATCAACGTAAAATTTATGGCTTTTGAGGTGACAATATGCAAGAGAAGCTGTTGTAGCAACGCGTTTTCACTGCATACAAAAATTGTGCGATGGATAAAAATGACGGTTTTTTCAAAAGATTCGGAGTTCGAGTCGAAGTAAAAACGTCGAATAATTTTTTTTTTACGTCCAATAAATAAATTATTTTGACATTAAAATGTGTAGGAACCAATTGCGACCGAAGCCAGACGTCGTACAAACGTGAAAGTCGTATAACGGAGCGACGTATAAACGAAATTCCACTGTATATAGCTATATGAATCAAATTATTTGTTTTATTATCTAGAGGAGGGGGGGGGGAGGGGAAACACATTTATGTAGAAAAATAAATTGAGTGTCTGATCACACTGATGAAGGGAGCTTCTAAATGAATTGGCATAAATGAACAGTGTGGGAGGGGATAAGATCTTGTTCGAAGTACAGAAATGACTGGATACCAAACGAAGCTAATTGGAAAGAAAAGCTACATTCCTCTGTAGGGAATCGAACCTCCAACCTCGCACTTTTCGGGCGCGTGTTCTACCATTTAACTACAGAGGATAGACATTTTCGTCTGTGGAAAGTGAGAGGTTGGTGGTTCGATTCCCCACAGAGGAATGTGACTTTTAGATGAGAAGTACAATTAGATGAGAAGCTCATCGTTTCGTTCTAAGATCCTGTTGCTTGAGGGTTCCCCATGACAACATTGCACTGCAATTCACAGCAGTTGTGGCATACAGGCGTCCCTCGCTTTACGTGATTAATTGGTTCTGCAAAATAGCCGCGTAGAACGAAATCGTGAAAAGCGAGTTGAATTTGACATTGACAAGATAAAGATGGGAGGCTGGTTTACTTCTCAGAAATATAAAAAAATTGACTTAAAAGCAAAGGAACGTTTTTGTAAATTAACTAATTATTCGTATTTATGAATAAATCCCGTTAATTTTGGCAATAAGAATACTTTTTACTTCTGTCTTCACTACTTCTGATTGATTCCAGTATGAGTGTGGATGGTTTCTTTCCTGAAGAGCCTGATATTATAGGCTGTATTGTGTGTGCGCGATAACCTTTATGCTGCCAAACAGCATTTTGCTTCTATTTGTAAAAACTCGAGCAGCAAAGTAAGAGAATTACGAATATTCCTAGCAAGTATTAAAATTCTAGTTTCACAGGAAAACCGTTCTGTTTTTGTTTTTTTTTTCGATTAGAATCCTCATAGAATTGATTGTTAATGTGTTACCAAATGTTATTCATCATTGAGATGAAGAGAATTTCATGAGAATTTCTCTCATGTTATTTTGTTTCAGCTACATCATGAAATTCAACGGATTTTGTTATCGAAGGATTTAACTATATTATTATCTTCAATTCTTGTATTATTTATGTATATTTATAATGCTGTGAATCGTGTTTCAATAGCCTGTGTTTGCCAACGATAAAATTATTTGTGGTTTGATCCTGGACAGATCATATATAGATCTTTCGGGCCTATTATGGATATTTGCTTTTGATTCCCCCCCCCCATCCCATTGTAATATGTTTTGTCTTCCCCCCCCCCTCGTTTTGTATGGTTTGTACCAATAAATTCTATTCTATTCTAAAAAAAAAAAAAAATTCGCAAGCAAATTTTTAGAATCAGTTACACTCTGATATAGATATAGGCCCGATTTTTAGAGTTGCGAAATCGCATAAAGCGAGGGATACCTGTACTTGTTGGAGTCCCAGTGCATTTCTTTGCCTGGGGGGTGAAGGGGGGGGGCTCATCATGATTCTGTTAGGATGGGAGGGGTTTCTATGTTCACATTTTAAGAAATAATATTAATGAAAGTTTTCCTGCTTTTCGAAATTATTTGCTATTACAATGCTAAAGTTTTAGAATAATGATTTTACTCTACTGAGTTCAACATTGTAGCTAATGATGATAGCATTTCCATTTCTTCATAAATTATAATTTAATATCTTGAAAAAAAAAACCTGCACCCAATGAAAGAGGTATTTTGCTGCACTCACAGGGCGGCCACATGTCGGGCCTATCCCCACGCAGGTGGGTTTGAACCCCACCATCAAATAGATGGAAGCACTGAAAAATTAGACACAACACTAGATACGCACTAAGACTGTTAGATACACACACTCACACTTCCGACACAACTCACTAGATAGTAAATTGCCTATGGCGATAGACCTGAGTTGTGTTCGGTTTGAATGAGAGCTAAGTAGTGGTAGTAGTAGTCCTATAGAGCAAAACGTTTCCTAGCTTTTGACATCTTCTCACCAGGCTACACCGGCCACAAGCAAAAATTATACGGTGGAACTAACCTTATCCGCTCTAATTAGGATCAATGGCTAATAATGACTGAATTGGAGAAAATTTTATTGAAAAATATTAGAGAAAATCCAGAAAAACGATGGAAATAGTGAAATCAGAGTGAAACAAAATCGTGTGTACAATATTGTACATATTTAAAATTCGTTAAGTAGTTCATTGAAAAATATTGCATTGCACAAAGACTTTTTATAGATAAGGCAAATAAAATGCATTAACAAATAAGAACATGGTGTTTTGTAGTGTGAGTATGAACACATAAATACTACGAATTACAGTACATACATAAACAAAATAATATCACACTCAACATCGAGAAAGAAAGAAGAATATGATTATTTGTAAGGCTAGTTTATAAGAAGCTGTGGATAAAAGAGATTCTATTGTAAAACTTGAACATAAAACTCAATCCATACCTGTAATACTCCCATAAAAGATCACAAAACTACTTCAATTCAAACTTCCCCATGGAGTCCGCGGGCCACCATAGAAAGTCATGCTGCAGTATTCATAATTTCAAGAATCCAGATTCACAAAGCCTTAATGTAATGCGCCATGGCGTCTGAACGCACTGGCCAAACACAGCCCTGAGTAAAAACAAGGGCCCGAAATAATTGAAGATTTTTATTTGTTCTGAAATCATCTTTTGAGTATTTCTGAAATTATTTTTTGATTAATTATTTTATTCACGGATTATGAAATTACTTTAAACAATTCTGCTATTATATATCTATCTTTAATTCTGAAACAATTTCTTTCAGTTTGTATCAGAAAATTATTATTATTTTAATTATTCAGAAATTCTAATTCTCTGAAGTGATTTCTTTCAAAAATCTTGAAATTATATTTTCCATTAAGGGTTTCTTTAAACATCTCTGCAAATTGCATGATTATGTAAGCCGACTTTTCCTCCAGAGATAATGGTTAATCAAGTTAAGGTCCTCAAAGTTTTGTGGGTTATAGCCGGGATGGGAATAAAGTTTGAATTATAACGGAAAAATCAGGTGGGAACATATTGTTACTTGGGCCGTCTTCTCCAGAGGGGTGGGGAGATAATACTTTTTGAGGACCTGAATGAATGAACGCCAGAACTTTGCCACTGGACTTATCCCGTTGGAAGAGATCTCGGCAACGGGGAAGAGTTCTCCGCTTAATTCAAAAACCAAGAATTTTTCACAAAAAACCCACATAAATCGGGCCATGACTGTATACAGGGTGTATATCAAATGGGGATATGACATTTTACTGGCGAAACGTTGATCTTATAGGTACAACTCCAATTAGAAAAAGTTTTCAAATAACGTGTTGCACTCAGATATGTCATTCATGTTTCAAGCGGTAATTAAAAGTTATAAAGTTATTAAAATAAAATAATTAAGTTTTCATACAGTTCGTATGTGCCCCAAAACCGAATCACAAAAAAATTCCACGTTTCTAAGTGCAATATTCACTGAGGTATTCAAATTCGAAAAAACGGAGGAAAGTTGGGGATAAAACAGCGTTAAAAATACGGGTAAAATGTTTTTTTCGCATTTCGAGCTGTCTTTCTCAACTCTTCTCCGTTTTTCAAATTCGAATATCACAATGAATATTGCACTTAGAAACGTGAAATTTTTTTAGTTGGCATCAGAGAAGAGGCAGAGCAACAACTTTCTCTCCAACTGTATTTTTGAAGATATTGTGTCCATATAAAAAGTAATTTTTTTAAAATTTCAATAACTACACAACCTTTTGCAACATGAATAACATATCTGAATGCTGCACGTTATTTGGAAACTTTTTTAATTGGAAGCATACCTCTACGGTCAACGGTTCGCCTGTTTGCTATACACCCTGTGTATTCGTCAATTTCAATGAAACCAATGATGACATGCAGCCGTTCAAATATTTATCAAACATTACTGAAGCACTACACAAGACATTTTCCGATGTATATATAACGAGATTTTTTTTTATTTATTTCAGTAGTCAAACTGCTATAGAGTAAAGCTGCGTAGTTACGCAATATCTCCACATTTATCCAACAGGTGCTTTTTTAACCCATTCAAAGGCTTTACACACATAAAAAAGTCTAAAAGTCAACAGGTGCGTATGCTATACATAAAAGGGGGAAAACCAAACCCCTTTTCCACCCTATTAAAATGGAGAACCTGTTGCCGAGTCCCTTAAAATACCCCTTTTTTTTCTTCTCTTACAGTGGGGTTACCTATTGAAAAATCCCTTTTGGCCCCATAGTCGCGCGCGCGCGTGTGTGTGTAACCCTTTTGTTATGCCATAGACAGGCACGCGCTCAATACTAACTTCCTGCAAAAAAGAGGGATTTTTCCGTAGTTCGCGTGATACTGCAGGAAAAAGAAATATATATATATATAGGGCAATGTCAAGGTTAGGGAAAAGTTTTTTTTGTACTTCTCCTTTCCTTATAAGTTCCAACACTATATAAAAATCGTCCCGTGTAGGGAGAAAGAGGTGCTAAGGCCTTTTTTTTTTTGAGGAAATAGTTTTCTTTCTATTGCCGTTTTTTTCGTTTTTTTTTTCAATTTCTTAGATTTTTCTTATATATTTTCTCTTGTAGAAGATCCTCCATCTAAACTGGATATACAAGATCCGCGGACTAATACATCACTTTCGCACTCCAAGCAGACGTTTCCTTCGGTTTTTCCTTCAAATTCCACAGCGCGATAAACCTTTTCTTCTCCATTTCTATAAATTTTTCTCCTTTCTCCTTTTTTTTCAGGGTTCTCTATTCTAGAAAAGGAAGCCCGACATAAAATAACTATAAGAGCTAAAAAATAAATAAATAAATAAATGATAAACAGAGCTAGTTTTTTGCGGTAGCGCCACCTAGTCGGAAAATATGAGATGTTTCGAAACACTGAGACGACAACTGAAACGGATTTACGTGTTGGAATGTACAGGGTGGACGAGAAGTCCTATAGATACATTTTAAAAATTAATAACAAATTGAACTGATTTACATAAAAATGCGTGGTTTGCTGTACCATAATTATCATGATTTAAAATATTTTTTGATTAATTAAATTTTTTTCAAATTACTCGTTAAATAGCTGGAATTGATGGCAAAGCAAACACGGATTCTTCTCGCAGACTCTTTATATATGCAAACACACAAACGAGCTATTTTCTTTAATTTTCTCACGAATCTTTAGAGAAAATAAGGTTCTTTCTTCAGTCTCTTTATAAAATGGATGTTCATTTACAAGTATAAAACGCCGTTCGGTTGAAGGAACATTCTCTGTGTATACTCAGATTTTTCACCGTGCAAACGTATCCTCTTAACTCAGAAAGTCACATACTAAACTGTTGTAGTAACTACAGTAAATCGAGAAAATATCGACGTTCAATTTACGCTCTCGAGTTTCAGGACGTCACTGTTGTCCATTTCACCTGTAGGTATTGGATATAGTAGTCCGACGTATGCGAAATCTTTGCTTTTTTTTCGCAGTGTATCCAATGGCTATAGGTGAAATAAGCAACTTCGGTGACGGCACGAGCTTCGTGAGGAGGCTATCTGCTATAGAAGGTATTGGAAAGCAACCTTTTATATATGCACCGAGAAGTTGATGCGCTAACCCCTCGGTGTGGGATTCCTTGCAGTAGCAATTTTTTGTTGTTGGCATGTTATCGTCATTTCTGTTGTACCTCCGCGTCTGGAAAGTTTCTGACAAGGACGAATCGGTTATCGAACTCGCAACACCTCCATACATTCTTTGGTACATTGGGCGAATTTCTAGGCAATCGTGCCCAGCACATCCTCGTCTAATAAGTGCCTAATTAGGGAGAGTCGACTGTATTTCTGTATAAGAATTAAATTTCCTTTTATTATTTCTGAAGTAGGGGGGGGGGACTTGCATTCGCACTTTTGCATTGATATTAATTGAGCTAAGAAGTGATTAACCCTTTGTTTGGCAATGTTGTTTTCAAGGTTTTATTATATTTTTGCAAATAAAGACATTTTATAATTTGAGCTCGTTTCGGCATTGATGTTTCTAAGCAACTCCTAAACATTCGATGTTTTACTTGTGAATTGTCCAGGGGAAAGGATTGAAGATCGAAACGGATTGGTTAAATTGAGAATTTTAACCAATCCGTGTCGATCGGTAATCCTTTACCCTGCGATTGAAGTTTAAACTCTGTCGGTGAATACGTCCGTAAGTCTCTACAACTACTAGAAGAATGGCTCACCATTACACATGTCAGATTTCTTGACAAGTCAAACGAGAACGATTTTTGATCCTTGCATTTTGGAGGGAAATACCATGTGTGAGGAGACTTATTGCTGCGCATTCTTGAAAAATGATAGAAAAGTAATTTTGCAAACAATAAATGGCAAGTTTATACTATTCAAAATCTGTGTAAATTATATAAATGCAGTGTGTCCTCTGAGAAATGCAACATCCTAGAACTTTTTTTAAATAGACTCTTTTTTTTTGACGTAATAGTAATCAAGGCACCTCATTTGCTTAATATAACCCCTCAGAAATATTTTCCTCTGGATATTTCAATGCTTGCCACTAATAAAAAAAAAACTCAATGTTCAATAATGAAACAAAAACTCAATGTTCAATAATGAAACAAAAGCTCAATTTTCAATAATGAAACAAAAGCTCAATTTTCAATAATGAAACAAAAGCTCAATTTTCAATAATGAAACAAAAGCTCAATTTTCAATAATGAAACAAAAGTTCAATTTTCAACCACCAGATAAAAAAGTGAAGTTTTTTATTTTATTTTACATTCTCCCAGGTATAACGTATATATTAAGTTTCAATGGAATACGTCCTCAAGTACGGGCGCTACATAGGTCTGAGCAGTGTCAGTATACCGAAACTACTCAGACCTATGTAGCGCCCGTTCTGGTAGACATATTACTTTGAAACTTGGTATATACACTATATGGGCAATGGGAAAATGTAAAATGCAATAAAAAGTGAGGTGTCATTAAGATATCCTAAAAATCTGGCTGTATTCGGTTAAGCAGTTTTTGAGAAAAACTACTCGGAGTACGGCAACTAAAAGATTAAATTAATTTTTATACCATAAAGTTAAGAAACAACATCTAATCAAAAAGTACGTTAGAATAATGAAAGGTGAATGCAATGAACAAATTATTTGAAAATTAAAAGCCCAGAGCATGCTCGAGATAAATTATCAAGTGGTTTACAGAAAATTGCTTTTTTTCTTCAAAAATTTTCTTCCATGTTGAGATACACAGATTCGTATTTTTTGAATGTTTATAGGGAAGATTCAATCTCATGGTCGTTTGATACGATAAACTGGATAATTTTCTCAAATTTACGAACTGCTTGTGATTGCGTAAGTAATTTGAAACGCGATAAAATTTCACCTTTTAAAGCAAAGAAAATCACGGCTTTGTACAACATAAATTCTTATACAACTGTCGATATTAACGTTGGAATGAAAAGCGTTATATTTTAACAAAAAAGTCAAGATGGCCCTTAAATTGAAATATGTCAGGATTTTTTTTATTATTCTTATTATTGTTCCTGGCTTCAAGATCGAGACAGCATTTTACTGTAAATATTTTTGTAAGTCAGAGTTTGAAACACTTATATTATTCTGATAATTTATTTTATTTGAATTGATGTACAGCTTTGAATATTTCAAATCAGTAAATTTATGAAATTGCTTTTCAAATCTGCCTACGTATTTTGATAAGAAATCTAGTTTTCGTAAAACTTCAGAAAGTACTGCCACCGGATATGAACACGGTACGTACCAATTTTAAGAAAATTGGCAATACTGAAATTATTGCAGAAATATTGAAAAAAATTGGACCCACAACAAATACTTTTCAGCTTTAATAACCTCGGAAATGTTTATTTGGGAGTCAATAGCTCCTACATAATAAATGTACAGGGTGCATAGCTAACAGCACGAACCACAATTTAGTGGCAAACCATTGATCCTAGAGGCATACTTCCAGTTAGAAAAAGTACGAAATAACGTGCAGTATTCAGATATGTGATTCATGTTGCAAAGGGGGTTGTATAGCTATTGAAATAAAGAAATGAAGTTTTTATACGGATACTCTGACAGCAAAAACCCAATTAGAACGTTGTTGTCAACGTCTCTCCTGACGCCCAAAAAAATCCATGTTTCTATTTGCTGAGGAATTTGAATTCAAAACTCGAGGAAAGGTGGGAAAAGACAGGGTGAAAATGGGGGTAAAACAGCTAGTGTAAATGTAAGAAAATTGAATTGAGTGTAATTTACCGCATAATTAATCACAAGTCCGATCAAGAAATTCTGCAACGTGATCATGTTTCCATCTCAGACTGGTACTCGTTCGTTTTGGCACTATCAACCTATCTAAAACAGTTTTTATGAGAGCTCCTCGTAAAACTCTCCCCCTCGAATTCTCATACTCGATCAATACCATAACCATATCCCAAGTTTCTCAATTTAAATACATGGATGTCATAATCCCCCCCCCCTCCCGGCTGACCTACGTTGGAATAATCATATCGGTTATGTGTACCAGAAAAATTGCCTCAATAAACTATTCTTTCTTTGCCGCAACCTCCAACATTCTACTCCAACGTCCGACTTCTCTGATACCAAACTTAAATTTCTCCCGTTATTTCTTATGCAGGTGAGGTCTGGGAACCCACACCTCTAGTAATATCGGTAAACTTTAATCTATCCAAAATATATCCGTCCGCTTTATTCACGACTGCTGGTCCTCTTCTAGTTCCGTTTCCGATCTTAAACTTGAACTTAACCTCCACCCCACTCGTTACTCACCGACTTATCTCTGGCTTAGCCACGCTTTATAAGGTTAGTCATAGTCATCTAAATTTCGATACGTCCGGTATTCTGACTATACCTTCCTATGATTCCAATAGACGTGAAAACCCCAAAAATTAAAACCTATTTTTGCCTCTACAGACTGTTTTAAATACACTTTCTTTCCTAATGAAATAGTTGAATGGAACAAACTCCCCACCGCTGTTGTTAAATCCCCCCGATCTCTGATTTCTTGTCAGATATTACTAAATATATTCGTGTAAATCTACCGCGTCCTCTTGTATAGGTCTTTGAAAAGGCCAACAATATCGCATAAGTAAATAAATACATTATAAAAAAATGATATATATGAATTGCATTTTTAATTTTTTTCAAGAACCACAAAAGCCATGATAGCCTGTTTATTCTTATTTTCATATCATATTTAAGATTTTCATGGTGTATACAGGGTGCCCTGTAAGTTCTAATGCTGCCTTTATCTCATCAACCGCCGTCCGTCGTAGAAGTATAGTTTCAATTTAAAAAATGCTCAAAATTCGTTTAAAAATTACCCTGCACCAGTTTGCAGAGTGAAAATACAGTGTGTAACAAAATACAAAATATGACATGAATGTCACTCTCCACTTGTTAATACAAGATATACAGAAGACTGGATGTTGTGAAGATATTTATTATTTGAGATGTTAATTTTTTAAGGAAGGAAAAAACTCATCTCTGCCTCTACCGGGAGTTGAACCCGGCATATATACGCTCTAGCGAAGGAAAATCTCTACCTCCTCTGTAGCTTAGTGGTCAGAGCACTCGTCCGGCAGTCGAGGGACCCGGGTTCGACTCCCAGTAGAGGCAGAGATGAGTTTTTTCCTTCCTTAAAAAATTAACATCTCAAATAATAAATATCTTCACAACATCCAGTCTTCTGTATATCTTGTAAAATACAAAATATAAATTTTTATACAGTCCCCTTGTCCCGCAACTTCAAATTAGAAAGTTGTTTTCCTATCCCCTGAGGCAAAAAACAACAAAAAAAAATCCAAGTTTCTAACTGCAATATTAGCTGAGATATTCGAATTTAAAAATCGGAGAAAGGTTGCGAAAAAACAACATAAATGAGGGAAAGGAGTTCCGTTAAAGGTCCGTTAGTTTTTATTGTTATTTCACAACTTTTCTCCAATTTTTTAATTTAAATATTTTAGCGAATATTGCACTTAGAAGCATGGAAATTTTCCTGTTGGCTTCAGGATACTCAAGAGATACGGTGCTACAATTTTCTAATTGGAAGTTAGAAGACAAAAGAACCATACAAAATTTTGAATTTTTTTATTTTGTGACACACTGTATTTTCACTCTCAAAACTAGTACAGGGTAATTTTTCAACGAATTTTAAGCATATTCATAATATAACAGCACAAAATATTGAAGAACTTGGAATCCAACTTTTTTTGTGCAATCAAAAAGGAAATGACCCACGGGTTTTGACCACGAAGTTGATGAAAATCGATATGAAAGAAAGTACACACGTGGATCAATAAATCGACTCATATTCCAGGAACCTATGACTTACTAAACGCAGTTCCATCAGCAATCTTAAGCAAGCTGCTCGATTTCCTCCATATTCCAAATGAAACCGATATTTTAAGTTACGGTGTTGAAGAAAAAGAAGATCTGTTGAACACTAGCTCACATATATTGAGCCTTTGAATGTTCTTCAAAGAAAATGGGAAAGACATGATTAAGTATTGGTCTCCCACTTGTGCTACACCATGAGATCAGAAACCTCATCAGGTATGCACGAATGGCCATATATAGGGAGAAACATCATTCCATCCTGAAGAATGAAGAGAGATCTATGGGCCAGGAAATGTTCAGAATAACCATGATGTTCATATATTTTCTCTGTCTTTCACCATCAATGACGTTAAGAACTAAGTTTTTTCTCGGCTTGGTTAAAGGTCATAGATGATAGACTTTACATATAGTTAGTTTAATTTTGATAAAACCCATACATTTCAAAGAAATGACGACATCCATCAGGTGATAACAGTGCCAGTTCTAAAAGTAATTATCATATAGGGTCTATACACTTGAGCACTAAATACGGATTTACTGTCAGTGACGGCACAAGGATTGCTATTTTAAGGGAGCTTATGTGACTTTAGAGAGGAGAGAAAATTTTATGTGTAACACCGGGCAACAATGAAATTGCGTCCGACATAAAAATATGCAATTCCGAATGGTTTTAAGTCGTTGAACACGAATATCACAATGAATAAGTTTTATTGGTTCTTGATTTTGCGATATTGCCCTGCTAACAGTTAGAAAGTGCTTTACGAACGTGCTTTGCTTTGGCAGTAACACATGGCAGTAACTCTGGTAGAATATATTAATAATAATATTTGTGTCATTATATTTATATATTTTATTTCAATATATGCTTTATATTTAAATCACCCTTAATTGTTTTTACAGCAATATTTTGATGTTTTGTCAGAGTAATTTTACAATGTTTCAAGGTACGTACCCAATGTTGTACCTTAGAACATTTTAGCTCGCTCTTAAATCCATATATCATGATTATAGTAGAACAGAAAAGTAGTTTAAATATCAACGGATATTTCATACAGTTATACAGATAGTAAAAATGAATTTAATGAAATTTTTACGGTAAAAACTAACTGGAAAAAGCAAATAGTTTGAAAGATATTGTTCCAAGTATAATAGTCTCCCCTGTACAAAAAATCATATACTTTCGATCTAGGTATAGCCAAAAGACATTTGGCTCTCCCGTTGAAAAGTGAACATGCGTACATAAAGACAATCGGTGAAGGCATGTAGTGCATGTGAAAAACCAAATCTTGCAAATTCGCTATATTGACAAAAACTTTCGCTTTTCCATTCATTTCAGTTTTCAAAAGAAGGAATAAAAAAAAAATTGATTGACGAAACTTTTCCATTTTTATAGGGCAATCAATAGCGCTGCAACTCTTAAGACATGTTTTTTACGCGACACAATACAATTTTTAGCAATTACGGCGCACTACACCGAGAAATCGAAACTAGGATCTGTATTCCTCCGCGAATGGAGAAATATAAGATTCATACTGTATAAAGAAAAATCAAAGAAAGAAAATTTTCTTGGAGTTTTGGAATAAGAAAAAAGAAACACATGAGGGAAATGTTCGCCAAGGCGAAGTCACGGCCCCTTGCTTCTTGGATGGTCTCCTCACTCAGTTCTAATGATGAGCGCCTGTTCGATGGCTCGGTTGTGTAACAGCTGGTGTAACTATCCTCTTCTTTCTCCGCCCCATCTCTGGAGCCCTTTCTTTTTCCTCCTACCTCGATCTGCCATCTATATTCCCTTCTCCAACTTCCCTTGGAGCTTCTCTAACAGCCAACCTATCACTCTGGAAGGAAAAAAAACCCCTCCACCTTAAGAAAGACAGATGCCTGCGAGGACTCTTTATTCCTACAACCTCAGCCATCAAAACAGTGCCAAGAAATCGCCAAAGAAAAAACTTACGATATATGATGTCTCCTCCCAACCCCCCCCCCCCCGAGCATGGATTTGAATCATGCCGACATGATCTTCGGATATTTTTCATTCAGCCATGACTCTGAGCCACTTCGAGTTGGATATGTCAGTCTACAAACTGAAACGGCCAGTAACCATCACGGTATTCAAATAACAATTATAAGTAAATAAGTAAAATGAGAAAAAACTGATTCTCAATACTAGACCAAAATGAGAGAACATTTTGATGACATTTTATGATACTGCTTTTAATCAATTACGTAACAAGTCATTTTTACTAACTCTTTGATTTTTCTTTAAATATGTTAGTTATGAAAGATTAAGTGTTATTAGAAATACATTCAAAGGCTCTTAATGCCATTGGAGAATTTGTTGATCATAATTTCCACATGTGTTTTATGATCAATGCGCAAGTATCCATAACCGTTTGAAGTGCTTTAACGTATAACATATAAAAATTCTCATTCAGTTCATTCACTTGAATGATCAAAAAGCAATTACTTTATTTTGCAACACACTTTAATCATTTGTGTCCCATCCTATAACAAGTGCAACTGGCACACTTTCGCATAAGCTTCTCTTGTTACTCTGACGAAGTAGACATATATAGAAACATATTTATAGGATTCATCAGTCTTTATCAACTAATTTGCATAGTTGGAATATGGTGCATTCATTTCTATACACGTTACCGAAGTCATCCAAGTATTTATGAGGAGTGTACGTTGATTGAGATCAATAGTGAAAATTTGATCAAAATATTGGTTTTATGTGAATTTATTAAAAACAAATATTATAAAAGCATTTACCTTTCAATTACTGAATATATAAAAGGCTTTTTTAATTACTTGAAAAATGACTAAAAGTTTGTGAAATTTCTAAAAATTAAAAATATTATGCAAATTTGAACTTTTTCTTGTGTCATTGGAGAAAACCAGTTTCTAATCCATAAATAAAACACTTCACTTTCTCTTTTATATTCTGATATAATTTGCATTTGACGTGCATAATAATTTGCAATATGAGATGAAAAAAATCTTTTAAAAGGTCCCACGACGACTTGAGGTTGAAAAAGAAAAAGAAACTTATATATATATATATATATATATATATATATATATCGAATATTTTTACATATTAAATCTACTGCAATTATTTTAAATATTTTATATATTATTGATGATAATCTGGGTATCCATAAGTCATTTTTTAATAAATTTTTATTAGTAGCGATTGAAAAAATTGAAAATTAAACCATTTGTGAAATTTTTAAGGTAAATAAATCAAAATATTTTATGGTGCTTTCACTTTATAAATTAAGCAAATCACTTTAACTTTATTATAATAGGTTTTTTTTTCAGTCATCTCGTTGGGCGATTTACCTGTTGTGGCTTGTGTATTTGTATTTGGAAAAATTCATAATTATTTTCATAACAATCGGAATTTATAGTTGAAAAAATTAAAAGTCGAATTAATAGTTAATAGTCGCAATCAATAATTGAAATTGAAGGTAGAAGTAAATTAAAAATTGGAAAGTGTAGTTGAAATTAATAAGTCAGAAATCATAGATATACAACCATCACGCATTTTTTGCGTTCCATTCCTAATAAAGTGAAGTATTTTTTCAGTAATTTGTCAAAAGTTGACCCTTTTGAAGCTCTCAAGGGTCATAAATAAAATAAAACCCTTTAATAAAACCCTTTAAATAAATGTTTCTTCTATCAATATTAACCAAATAATTCCATCGCCGATATCGAAGCCTCACATGGTAAAATAAGTCGCCAAAAAAAGTGATCCAGACCGCGACGGAGAGTACAGGTTGATGGGTGAAAGAAATGGCAAGATGAAGAAGAAGAAGAGAAGGATGCCTAAGAGCAGAGATGTTTCCCCTTTTCTTCTCTCCTCTTCGGATCGTTGAGTCCTCAACATCCGGGAACTGCGTCCTCTTGACTGCATAATGCAAAACACACACACACACATGCATTCCATACCATACACGTTCACTCGTTACACCCTCCGTAAGAATAAGAAGAAGAAAAAAAAAAAATAGAAGCAGCTCTTCCGCAAACTCACGCCAGTTGCGGGAGGTTTTTAGTCGCTCGGCCCATTAATTACTAGAGAGAGAGGGAGAGGGTTCGAACCCCGGGGAAGGATGAGACCTCTTTAACATAATGCTACGACGCCTCCACAGGGGCATCTGCATTATATCTACATACCCCAGCCTTGCTTTCTAAAAATTTCTCCCCACTTTTTCTTCCCTATAAGAATCCTCAAGCCGTAGGGACTCGCAAGTTGTCCGTCACTATTAGAATGAAAACTACATAGCGTAGGGATTTCTTTTTTTCAACTCCCTCTGGCTCTCAACATTTTTTTTTTTTTTTTTTTTGGGAGGTAGGGGTAAAATTCCATTCTGCATATCATTATTATAATTGCTTTCTTCTGTTTCCGAGGAGGAGTAAGAGAGAGAGAGAGGAATGTGTCTTATCGACTGGAAGCATTGGAAGAAGAAAAAATTCTAGAAAAAAAGTGTGAAATTCCTACATGTGTGACTCAGATTTCACAGCGTTTGGGATTAGGATTATGTTGCGTTTGCTTGAGAAATTCTAAATGTAAGAGAAATAAAGAAAAAAATAGAGTGAAATTCGAGATTTTACGTTTGAAGAAATAACTTTTGTTGCAAGATTATTTAAAATAGGTATTTTTATATGTACGTTTTTTTGTAAAATTCCTTTTTAAGCTGCCACACGAGGAATTTCTAGAAGTTATTCTATTTCTTGGGAAAAATGGTTGACGTGTTTTTTGAGGAAATTGATATCAAAATAATTATTTGGTAGATGCATTGTATTGAATAATGGATTGCTTTATTTTATTGAACACTGAAATAATCGAATTTGTTTGTTCTATTGCAGTGTTTCTCAACCTTTCTAAACCTAAGAACCACTAAAATGTTTGAAACGACTTCAACGAACCACTAATTTTCTGAATATGGGCTTAATTTTTTTATAAAACCTTATATGAATATCATTAACATTAGTTGCATACATTTGATTAATTTTCACCTAATCAAAATTAAATTTTCAAGCCTGTCGGCGTTTGTCTTATTTTCAAGGACCATATGTTGAAAAACGATCTTCTATTGGGATAAAAAATACTATGTCAACTAATTATTTAATGAATATATTTGAAATAAATCGTATATATTTGTCTGATTACTTATACATTATTATCTAAAGCAAATTTCATAATGCAATTGGTTCATTTGAATTCGGAAATTTTAATATTGATTATATAATTAAAAAACAATTTCTAAATGTGTATTTGAAATTTTTTTATGAATTCAATAAAACAATTTTACATTTGCAGTATGAATTTCGTTTAAAAAAAAGGAATTTAACAGAAATTTATAAAAAACAAAAAAAAAATCCTAAGGTTCTTGGCATAAAAGGAAAACAGATGTTTGAGGGAGTATCCCCACATTGTTATTGACATGATATAACTGAGGTTATTGTGCCAACTTAAAAGTTTGAGCGTTTTTCCTCATTATTCAACAATTCGTTATCTCTATTTTCCGAGAGGTGTGTATATATATATATAGCCTATCTTATTTTTTTCTCACATATTTGAGATATTTTCCGGGAATTTTAAAAATTCCGTCTTTTTATATATGTATAGAATTTAGCTGATTTGGAGCTGAAAAAATAAATAAATAAAGAAGATGTGCTATTTAATAAGCAACTTTATTCACTCCGCATATGACTGTTTATGAACCAATCACAAAATGAACATCTAGTAAATGAACTACTGAAAAAACTAACAACTTTCTCGTGCACCCACGAAATTTAAGTTTCGATGTATGAAAAAAAGACACATCAACATACATCTACCAAAAGCACATAGAACGTTTGGAAGGATCTAATAAATTGAATAAAATTCTGGAAATGGGTATTTCGGAAACTACTTAAACCAAGTTTGTAGAAGTTGTTTGGAACATCGGGAGGAAAATAATGATGCTATTTTCCAAGGAATGGGCAAGAATGACCATGTTTTTCGAATTTTTTTAATTTGAATCTAGCAGTTTTGACTATTATTATATTCTTTAAATACCTTTAAACATAATATTTTCAAATATAACCGGATTCGAATGTGACAATAACTTCTTTTATTAAATTAATGTTTGAGAAATCACATACGCGTCTTTTAATTTAGTGTTAATTTTTAGTGTCTGAAATTAATACAAACTCTCCATGTGATTCTAAAATTATAGTAAAACATACAAAAATTATCACAAAAAACTAGAAAATTGATTAAGGGAGTGAACCTCAGTTAAAATAAAAAATCTTGGGAAATATAAAATTTCGAAATTTTATGCGACTTTAAAACAAGAAAAAAAAATAATTTCTATAATTTGTGGATTTTTCTATTACACCGAAAAAACGGAAGGAATAAATATGAATATATGAATATAATATGAAAAAAAAAATTGTAGAAAAATATCTATGATTAAAATTCTCGACTTTTGCCTCTTCCGACGTGGTGAAATGATCAAGGATAAGAGTGTGAGATAGTTGTAAAAGAGTTAAAATTAAGGATTTCAATAATCGTACTCCCGTCGAATTTTTTATGCAAGGATTAGGGCAGTTTACGTTATCAAGATAAATTTCTTTTGGTAATTTCCCAACTTTTTCTTCACAAAAAGCTCAAAAATGTTTCTGCCTTTCCCACACTAAAACTGAAAAATTTCAATCACTTTCACTCACCAAAACTCAAAAATTTGATTGTTATTTCTCCACTTAAACTAAAAACTTGCATCACCAAATCTCAATAATTTCCATGACGGTCTCTGATCAAAACTCCCGAACAAAGAAATATAACTCAAAATCTTAACGATCAAAATGAAAGTCAATTTTTCCTCCGACTTGTATCAAATACAGTAAAAAACCAAACACGGCCATATAATAATTTCCCTTGTATAATAAAAGTATGCATTTTCAAAACCCCTTAATTGTCACCCCTATTTAATGGACGATTTTTTTTGTCCCACTGGTGTCCGCAAAATAGGAGTTTTTACTGTATTTGTACATATATTTCCCTAACTTTTGTCAAATATTTTACATTTTTCCTGACTTTCTCCGATTTTCATCGACATTCCAGGTCACTGGGAAACTTGCGTTGAAAAAAATCGCAAATTTTAATAAGTTACATTTAAAAATTAATAAAAATGAGATGAATAATGAGGTCGTATAAATGTAAAAATTTTTTACGGACCTATTATTTTTCCTAATTTTTATTTTACGGTAATTAAAATCAGTGCCGTAACTAGGCAGGTGCAACAGGTCACGGCCGACTAGACATTCATGTTTGTTTATACCCAATGTTGACATAATTGTTTAGTAGGCTATTAACAGGTGCACCCGCACAAGGCCCAGAAGGGGGGGGGGCTGAATGGGCCTTTAATGGGCCATTTTGGGCCCGAGAATAGGCAGAAGGGGCCTAAATACAAATTCTTGCACAACGCATAGGAATGGCTAATTACGGCTCTGATTAAAATATCTGAAATTGATTCTCCCTTAACGCTGATCATTTTTCATAGAATCATTCATAAAATTTTTTATCAGTTGCTGACGCTCTTCGTGATGCACACTATACATGACTCCCCTTGATTCCTGTAAAAAACATGCCTTTCCTGGAGTCTAGATGACCCTCAGTCGATCCACGGGGATTTTCTTTTCTATTCCGTACTGACATATGGAGATGTTTACTGATTGCCAAAACTTCAGGAGGGACAAAAATTTCACCAGCTGGTAGGTTACTATAGTACCAGAAAGTAACAGTAAAATCTATCTATCTCTCTCTACAGAACGGAACCTGAATTTTTTTTCGTAATCCTTCAGAACTCAAATCTCATAGCAGCAACCCACGTTGCAAGCAGTATCTAAAGTATAAACGAATGCTGGGTGAAGGGAAAAGTGAAAAAAAAAGCATCTCTCACACACACACATATAGGAGAGTGCTTGGACTGCTGCACAGACAGACACACACATACAAACTGCTATGGTAGGTATAGTAGAGAGAGAGAGAGCTAGAGACATCCAAGAAACTTCGATATTAAATTCACAATTTATCTCCAAGTTCAGGTCTCTCTCTAGTTTTCAACAAGAGAGAGAGAGAGAGAGAGAGCAGAAAGAGATCCTTGTTGTCGTTCCCATATGTTTCTGACAAGAGAAGAAATATCTAGCAGGATAGAGGAGAGTACGAAAAAAAAATTGCAAAAATTCCAAGAAAAATAAGGCTAGGAGATATATATATATATATAAACAAGAAATACTGAGATAGAAACAGGTAAAGGAGAGAGTGTGTGGAGTAGAATGTGGAGCACTCCGCAATAGTGAGATATGTGGAGTCGTGTGGATGTAAAGGGGGGGGGGTGTGGGGAACGAACAGGAGAAATCACTCCGGAAATGAGAACGGGATCGTCATTTCTTGGACACAGGGTGAATTCCGGAAATTTCATCCGGATTTTGGAACAACATGCAAAATTGAAATCTACGATGAAAAAAAAAATTAATACATTTTTCTTTTTTTTTACAAGAAAATACAAGAAAAATATTAATAGTAAAAAAGAAATGAAATTGACAATTTCAAAAGAGACAAAAAAAAATGTGTATTTTTTTTTTACATTTGTTTTTTCTTATAAGAATGAAATTTAAGGCATTTCAGTGTTTTGAGATGAATGGTGAAGACAGAAAAGGGTGGAAAATCTGCTATCAAAATTGAAGTTTTACTTTTGAACTTTGTGGAAAAGTATTTTTATTTTATTTATTTATTTATTTATTTTTGGTAAGAAAACGAACAAAGAAACAAACTAATTGAATAAACCGACATATTTTCAGGTTTTTTTTTTGGAATTTTTCGAAATGAAATTCCATGATAGAAAAACGTTTCGGCAGAGGAACTGAATCTAATATATATTTTGGCTAGTTGTTTTTAAATCGCTGTTGCAGTCTGTTGATGTCAAATGGCTACTGGAAATGCAATTGTAAATTGTTTTTATCGATTATATTCTACGAAACATAATTAGTGCAATTGAACAAATAATCTCGCTAATTTAACTCTTCAATTGACAAGCATTGAAATATGCAGAGCAGAAAAATTTGGGGCGGGGACTATATCAAGCAAATGAGGTGACAAGAATGATCAAACGAAGGTTCAAGGCTAAGTTACTGTAGAAAAAAAAATTTAATTAGTTGATGTGTGTAGTGTAGCTTTTTTTTATCTTTCAGACATAGGTGATTTTTTTCTTTTCATGGAGCACGCGGACCACCAACCATTGTATTTAGAATTCTAAGATGGAATTTAACTGCAAACGGGCTTAACGTAATTTACAGTGCGTCTTGACAGGATGAGCAACGGTGCCGCGGTTTGAACAGGGAGCCCCAAATGATTTAAAACTTTTATTTATTCTGCAATTATTTCATTATTTTTAATTTTGATCAATTCCGAAATCACTTCTTTCACTGATTCTGAAACAGTGTTTGATTAATGAATTAATTCTTTCATTTATTCTGAAATCACTTTAAGATGATTGTCAAATTATTTCTTTCGGTTACTTTGATATGATTTTTTGCATTTTTAATGAAATTGTTTCTTTCTTTAGTTCTTGGAATCATTTCATCAATAAATTTCATCAATTTATAACAATTCTGAATTTATTATTATTTTTTAAATTCTGAAGTTATTTTTTTTTAATTCCAAATTTTTTTTTTAAATTCTAAAATTATTTTTTTTAAAAGGCTGAAATTATTTCTTTCAGCAAGCAGTGTTTTTCAGAATTTATGTAAATTTTGAAACTGAAGAGGGCATTTTGGATGCCAACTTTTCTATCCAGACCTAAAAGAAATCAAGAGACAAAAAAAATAAATAAAAATAAAACAAAAATAGTTTATTTATTGATTTTTTTGTTTATTATTATCATTTTTTAAATTGGTTTTCTTTTTTTTCTTATAAGAATAAAATTTAAGGGATTTGAGTGTTTAGAGATGAACAATGAAGACAGAAAAAGGGTGAAAAATCTGCTATCAAAATTGAAGTTTCACATTTCAACTAGAAGAAAAAGCATTCTTATTTTGTTTTTTGGTGGAAGGAAACGATCAAAGATACAAACTAATTGAATAAACCGACATGTTTTCAGTTTTTTTCTTTTTTGGAATTTTCCGAAATGAAATTACATGATAGAAAAACTTTTCGGCACAAAAACTGAATCTAACATATATTTTTGCTAGTTATTTTCAAATTGCTGTTGCCGTCTGTAGATGTCAAATAGCTAATGGAAATGCAATTATAAAAATGTTGTTGGAAATTAATAGTTCTATAAGACATAATTAGTGCAAATGAATATAAATAATCACTAATTTATGTTTCCGCCATCTTTGAGACGGTGTGAAATAACTCTTATTGTCCTCATCTCTATTCTCTCATACCAACCATAGCTTTGATGCACTACTGCATTTAATTGTCAGATCAATGAGGCAGGGAGTAAGATCTGCTACAGTTTGGTCTACGGCATCTCGATATAAAAGAGAAGGTTGAAGGTTCAAGTTTAAGTTACAAAAACAAATCTTATCCTCGACAAACATTGAGATTTGACTGTTTTATGTGTTATTAACTTTGGAAATAAATTAAATTTGGAAATAAATTGAATTTGATTTAAACCTTACATAGAAGCACATAAATACTGGACATTCTTCATTATCACGTCTGAGACCAGTCTAGTTGGACAGTAATAAGATTCAGAATTAACATGAGACACAATAAAACTCGAGAAGTATGTGGTTCCAACTTTTATGACCTTTTATGACAGGCAGTTCACAAGTACCGATGACTGCAAGATTGATTGGACTTCCCATAGCACCCACACCATAAACACATAAAGTGGTTTTACAGAGTTAAATTTTTTAAACAGTACAAGCGATTAATATTTCAGTGTATAAACACAAAATCTGAAGAAAAAAAGTAGAATTAAGCTAGAAGATAAATTAACTGCATTTCTCCTTCTCTTTCTACGAGACGTCCTTGAAAGTTTGTATCAGTGGTGTTACCATAATTTACCACGAATTGTACTCGACTGAATAAGGAACGGTATTTATGCTCGTCGAGTTTTACAACTCTCTGTTATAAATCACACCTCCCCCACCCCTTTATATATATACACACACACACAGATAAATAACCATACCATAATTTTTCTTCTTCTACTCCCAACCCACACAAACAACCTCAATATCCATATCGAAGCTGTTCGAGGATGTAACTTGATTTATTACATATGTATATAACACTGGAACCACATTTACTTCATTTCTTCAAAGAATTGGAAATATTCATACTTTGAAGGGAATTTTTTTTTATCTATCTGTAACCTCTCCCCGCTCCGTCTCACAAGAGGATTCCGATGCCTTTATACCCTACATCCCACACATACACAGTATAAGTCTGTATAGTAGTCATCTTCCCAAGATACACTAGTGGGGTCCCTTCTTCCATCATTTTATTGTCGATTTCAACGTGGCCACTCGCGCCTTCTTAAAGCTGACAGCGGGCTCCCCCTCCTCCCCACCCCTAAAAATTCTTTCAATTTTTTTTTTAATCTTTTCTACTCTTTTTCCATCTTCTTTTAAGAATTTTTGTTTAAAGAAATTTATATGTATTTTTTCTTGCCGCACAGAAATTTCGATGCCTATTCCTTTGTGGAAAATGTAAAAAAAGGGGGAGTCCAGGGGGGAATGGGATGAGACACTAGCACGAAAAAAAAAAAAAAAAAAAAATAAGAAGACTCATCTGAAAAGATACCACCTCCTACGGATATACAGGGCGGAGGCATGCTTAACAGCACTGCGCATTAAAAGTTCCCATTTTCTCGATTTTTTCCAATTTTTTTTTTTTCGGGTGTGTGTGTGTGTGTGTCCTCCATCATGGACAGTGAGGGGGGTATGCGACAATGTATGCGTGTGCTAGGCTAGAGAAGGAGGGGGTGTCATAGCCGCCACTGTAACATCTTCCACCCTATGTCTTTCTTGTTCTAAATCCTTCCATCCTAGCCACCTTCAACGCACACACATACACACCTCTTGCCAAAGCTCCTTCAGTAAGAAGACGGGCCAAATATAAAGAAAATGGGATGTCTCTATGGATGAGCATGTTATGTCGCGCGGAAAGAGGACGTTAGCACAGAGAGCAACTCAAACGTAATGGTTTGTGAGGAGGCAGAGGACATTGGGTAAGATGCCTAAGAGAAAAGAAAGCACAAAAAAATGTGTGTGTGTGTGTATATATATATATATAAGCACAAGATGGAGGGAAGTGTGTGTGATTGCCTGCCGTGATGAGAGCGCATTTTGCTGTTCGTTCTCCTATTTTTTTCCTGTCCCGCTGTATTTTATTTGTTCCATTAAGCTGTTATCTGTATCCATGGCGCTTCTGGGCTCGTATTAGCCTATTCAACTTAAGAACACATATAGATATATATCTCTCTTCTTCTCTGTTCGTACGTACGTATACATAGATGCCTTCAGCTTGTTAGAGACATGACTTCGGCCTATCCGGGACGAGAGGTTGGTAGTATGAGAAGGAGAGAGAGTACAGGGATGGGGGGGAGGTGGTAAAAACCTGCAGTATCTGATAGAATTCCTTAACTATAATATCGCTGCTCTGGAAAAGTAAGACAGGGTGTTATTTTTCTGGCCACCCAACTTGCCTTCTCGCCGCTCTTTTGTTCTTACTCCTTTTCGTTAATGTGATCGTGCCCCGTATTTGTTAGTAGAGGGCGGAATAGGGCCCCCTCTACCCCCCCCCCCCCAAGAATGGAAGGAGTAAGAGGAGGAGGCAATATAGGCCCTTGGCCCTTGCGATTTTTCTTTTTTTTTTTTTTTTAACTCAAGGAGCATTCCAAGATTTCTCCTGATTTCTCCTCCGTCAAAAAGGATTTTAAGTCTTTCCAGGACATTGTTTATGGTCGAATGGCGTCGCTGTGACATTGTTTCCTCGCAAAACTGTAATTTCCGTGAAGTAAGTCGACCGTGTGGTGCTTCTTGTCTTTGATGACGCTTTCACGGTCTCTGTTTTCGATACTGCACGTATATATATATATGTATTCTATACAGTGTCGTATCCAGTGGCGTACTTGGAATTTTATTTTATTTTTCTATTATTATTCTGGTCCTGAAACGATATTTCTTAATGTAATGTTTTTTTTGTTTTTTTTTTCGTCCTCCATATTGTAGTTTGTGAATACAATGTGTCATGTGAATTCAAAAAGAAAAAAAAAATCAAAAGCACGGTACACGTACATACATCACACCCAAAAAATATGTTTTTTTCCTCAAGTTTATACATGAATGTTTTTGAGTATTTGCATCACTAAGCATTTGGCAAAGGCGTTTAGGGATTTTTATATATGAACGGGCAAAAATATTTAATGTGTCCGAATCTGGGTTTTTTTTTCTCTCGTGCTCATGCATCGGATTTGTTTTGAGCAAAACAAAGTTATCTCAGTGAGAAATATGTCACGCGTCGAACATTACCAGCTGAGTTTTTTTGTCTTTTTTTCCGGGGAAAATATGATGACGTGAATCCTTGGCGGAAGAAATGATTTATTTCGATGCGAACGGAACCGTTCTGAAGCGAAATAGCGTAAGAATTTCTCGAGAATCCTACTGTAGGTCTCTAAAGAGATACATCAGAGGACGTAGAATACAGTAGCAGTCCGATATAACGAGTACGGTTTATAACAAGGATCTCACTATAACGAGTGATTTGCAAATGATTGTCAAATAGATAATGAAAAAACTATAAAGGTAGAAAAATTATTCGGTTATGGCGAGTTGAAGATTAGGAAGCATTTGCTGTAATGACCCAAAAATTCTCAAAAAAATATTTCAATTTTTCCTTCTCTCTCTCTTCAAGAGTTAAATAGTTGAAAATTTTTAGTACCAATATTATAAGGGGAATGTTAATTTGCAGCTATTCAATATACCTATATACACTAGCTTAGCTAATGGAATTCGACATGACATCTGATTTGAACTGGTTCAAATGATTTTCAATTCTGGGAAGTTCGTCACTTTTTCTGAACATATTAATGATCATAAAGGATAAACATAATCGAATCGTTAATGGATATCGTAAATAAATAAATAGAACAACAACGATAAAAATAAACAATGCATTATGTAAAGAAAAGACACAAGATAGACAAAAAAGTCAAAATATTTTGAAACCGCACAAAATTCTGGCCACGTTCGGACTATCAGAGAGGACAAAAATAACATTATCTAAATTTTATAAAAGTGAAAACCGTGACTGAAGCGGATGATCCAGAAATATTACAGAAAACGCTCTAAAAGATTCCAATTTCCAAGTTGAAATTTCACGGAATGAATAAAATTTAGGCAGCATTATACTTACGTGATACATAGTTTCATTCCATATCAGAGACATAAATATCGTCACTGGACCGAACAATAGATTATACGTATTTTATCATTGTTTTTATAAATGTTACTGAATGGCTCGCTCACCTTCTGAACCGTAAGAATTATTTTGCTTCCATCTTATCATGACAGCATGTTGTGATATATGTACGTAGTCGTAGCTATCGTTTTAAGGCCAGGATTAGACTATAAAAGTTCTTTTATAAAACTTTAAAAATGTAATAAATAAGCGTATCGGTTACATTCACTCAAATGTAACCGATACGCTTAATGGTTGTTTTTTCAAGTTTTGTAAAAAATATTTTATCAATCTTTCATAATGTAATCACGGCCTAATAATTAAATCATACTTATCTCTATTTCGTCTTTCAAATCAGCCTATAGTTTGTTCTGGATATAAAAAAATAAGGAAATGATGAGCGAAATTTCTGTAAATCTTCTTCCAAATCTTTTTATCTTCAGTCAATGTTAAAACCATCTCTTTTTATACATTACACAAAGTGTCCTGTATTCAAAGTGTCCAAGTGTTAATACGACATTTATCTCATCAACCATTCATCGTAAATGTATAATTTAAATTTTAAAAGTACTCAAAATATGTTCTAAAATCACCCATACCAGTTTTGAGGCTGGAAATACAGTGTGTCACAAAATAAAAAATCCAAATTGTTATACGGTCCTCCGTTCTCTAACTACCAATTAGAAAGTTGTTGCCCTGTCTTTCTCTTTCTCGAGACCAACAAAAGAAATTTCATGTTCCTAAGTGCAGTATTCGCTGAGATATTCGAATTCCAAAATCGAAGAAAATTTGGGAAATAACAGCATGATTGAGGGAAAGAAGCGTTGACTTTTGGTTTTTGATATCCTTTCCCAACTTTTCTCCGATTTTTCAACTATGACATCTCAGTGAATATTGCAGTTAAAAATATATTTTTTATTTATTTATTATTTTTTTTTTTTGGGCTCAAAAGAGACAGGGCGCCAACTTTCTAATTAAAAATTAGAGAACCGGGGGCCATATAAGTTTTTTATTTTTTATTTTGTGACACACTGTATTTCTGGTGTCAAAACTGGTACAAGGTAATTTTTGAACATTTTCTAAATTGGAATCTTACATCTACGACGGATGGTTTATGAGATATATGTACGTAAAGGCCTCATTCTTTGTTTCCAATCAAAATTTTCCATCCACCTATCACCTAAATTTTTCCGTTCGGGGTAGTTACCCCTTTCCCCTCTCTAGTTTCGGACTGTGTACATATCCTAATTTCTTATTACACATATATCATTGGAGGACTACAATCGAAAACCTGGTATCCGAAATTTTAGAAGTCTTAAAGTCAGGTCAATTGTGACTTCTTCCGAATCCTGGCTGGATGTATGTGTTTCGAATTTTAAATTGCACATGTGGGTAAAGTGCATGATTTTAGCATCAACGTGGCCAAAAAAGGGGAGAGATTATATATATATTTCTTTTGAACTTTTTCTCCCTCTTTCTCAAAAATAGAAAGAAATTTCTCTGATTGAAAAATAATAATAGTAATGCAATCGAATTCCGCCGAACCAAAGAAGAGGACAGATTTTAAAAAATTTTTATATGAAAATACGAATTCACGTACTTTCCAAACAAACATGTCTAGACGAGAGAGAAGCATCGCTTCCACTGTTTTTAATATTTTACAATTTACAAGATAGTTTATTTTTTTCAACAACTCCCTAACAAAAAATTAAATGTCTAATTCTAATGTTATCTACTTTTAAATCTTTGTGAATAATTTGGCAATTAAATTTTCGAAATTTGAAGTTAGGTCAAAAATCGTCATAAGAAAATTTTTTATAAAGTGATATTTATTTAGAAATTGAGTGTGTGTGTGTGTGTAATAATTTATTTTAATTAATGGTTAGTTTTGTTATTCAGAGCCCTATTAAACATTTTCTAAAACAATAGTTGGCCCAAAACTATTATTTAGCGGTAGCTAAATTTTCATGCTGCGTAATATTGTATTACTAACATTTGTTATTGATATATTATTTTTGCACACTAGATATTGTTACTTTATTTGCTTCACTTTGTTCATAATTACCTTCAAAATAATGTATATCAGATATTTTCTGTAAAAAATAATTTGGAAGATCTTTGGCCGAATAAAATTGTTGTGTTGGTTATTAAATCATATAATGTTATCTAATTGTTATGCTTAGTATCTTTTTAAAATGTGGTTATTTTTCCAAGAAATTTGCTGTGATTGCTGTTTGTGAAATGCGCAACTCTACAACACATCAATTAAGCCCCAGGAATGTCATAAGCAGTTCTGATGAATCATTAATTTTTTCTGCACTGAAAAAGAACATTTCCAATATTAAAAATCATTCCAACTACAGATCCATCATCTCTGACTCTGTTAAGATTTTGGGAATGAAGGAAACACTCTCATCGAGAGTATGGAGATGATGGAGTTTCCAAGAACTGAAACCAAGTACCAACATGCAGGTCTTCTCTACTGCAATAGTCTGTAGTCATTGTATCTTCCTCACGTTTTTCTAAACCTAATTACTGTATTATCTTGCGACAGTTGTTGCCAATATGTTGAGTTGTAAGAATACCCGTTTCCAATGAAAAGTGTCACATCTTCCTTTAGAGGAAAATTTCAAATTTTCAACATTATAAGAAGCAAAAAATGTGCACTGCCACAAATGCTCAGAAATATTTTCTACTGCAAAAAAGTTGCACTATCAGTGAAAAGTTAACATTAGCGTTTCCTCTATGTCGCATGCGTGCATGTCCTGGCATGCAGACTTTTATTTTCGCCGTACAAAATAAGTTCACTGTATCGTAAGCACTTTTTTTTGTCATTCTACACAAATTTTGTACCTTAATAACTGATTATTACTATGGACCGAGGTTCAAATACCGGCAGAGACCACAATGACTTTTCTTTCCGAGTTCACCTCTGCATGACATCCAGGAAAAAGTTTGTTTCCTTGATTTATTGGGATGAGAGAAAAAAAAATCGTCTCACTATTGTAAATTGCAAGTGTTATAAAAAACATTTAACAACGTCAGCTTACACTGCGTTCTATGTATGGCTAACATTTGTTATTGATACATTATTTTTCATCCAATATTTCGCTACTTTGTTTGCTTTACTTTGTTCATAATTGCCTTGAAGATGATGCACATCGGTTATTTTCTATGCAAAATAATTTGAAGGAACTTTGGCCGAATTAAAAAATATTGTTATACATACTAATAACTACTAGGGATCTTTTCAAAACGTTGCTATTTTCTTAAAAGGTTTGCTGGGATTGCCGTTTGAGAAACGGGTAACTCTACGATATATTAATTAATATATCGTAGGGTTACCAGCCACAGGAATGCCATAAGCAGTCCGGATGAATCATTAATTTTTCTTTTTTGCGCTAGAAAGAACTTTTCCATTATTAAAAATCATTTCAACTACAGATCCTTCATCTGTTAAGAACCTAGAAGCGTAGGGAACTCTCTTATCGTCAGTTGAAGGTGATGTCGACGAGAAATTGATGAGAATCTGTATCAACCGGATTCCTCTTCAAACAACCTCAGCATGCGTTATGACACTTGAGTCATCCCATCTGCTATCCATCCTTCATATCCAGATGATTCAGAATATTTATTAAGTATGCCGATGGCTACAGGAAATTGCATGCATAGGGCTACCAAAAATCTTTCTTATATCAATCAACATCCACAAAATTTTCACTCACCACATTCTCACAGAACATTTAAAAAAAAGAGAGAGAGAACCATTATCAATCTCATTTCAAACGTGTTTTCCCATTTCCCGGGTGCTTTTAATCCCCTAAGCTACTTTTTTTGTGGGCGGGTAAATCATGCAGCATCTTTTTTGCATGAGCTATATCTCATTAAAGCTAGTTTCTAGAAGAATTCCCCCATCGCCTGCCACCAATGGTATTCAGTTTCTGATATGGTACCACCAATGGTATTCAGTAAGAGGTTTGTTGTGATTGCTGTTGGAGAAATGTATAACTGTACAATAGATCAATTAAGGAACAGGAATGCCATCAGCAGTTCTGATGAATCATCAAATTTTCCAATTCTTTTTTCCATTACAAAGAACCTTTCAATATTAAAAATCATTTCCACTACAGGTCCGTAATCTCTGACTCTGTTATACCCTAGTAGAGGAATATAGGTGCGTAGGAAACTCTCTCATCGTCAGTTGAAGATGATGCCGACGAGAAATTGATGAGAATCTACATCAACTGGATTCCTCTTCACACAACCTCAGCATGTGCTATCGCACTTGAGTCATCCCATTTGCCATCCATCCTTCATATCCAGATGAGTCAGAAAATGTATTAAGTGTCCTGATGGCTACAGGAAATTGCATACATACCAAAAACCTTTCTTATATCAATCCACATCCACCTCCTTTCTCACAAAATATACCAAGAGAAGAACCATTATCAATATCATTCTAAACGTGTTTTCCCATTTCCCTTGTGCTTTTAATCCCCTAAGCTACTTTTTCTTGTGCGGGTAAATCATGCAGCATCTTTTTTGCATGAGCCATATCTCATTAAAGCCAGTTTCTAGGGTACTATATAAGAACTCCATCACATGCCACCAATGGTATTCAGTTTCTAGATTTTTTTTTCTTCTTGTTTCTTGTTTTTTTGACATGACGTTCTTTTCTGATTTATGAAATCTTTTGGAATTTTATTTTTTTTATGTACATTGTGTATACCTATTGAGAGAGAGAGAGAGAGAGAGGTGGGATGCCAGGGATGGGCTGAATCTGCATCCCTCTTTGGTTGGCTCTTTTCTATTTTTACGTGATGCCTTATTGTGTCTGCGTATCCACCTTAATGCTTATTCCGGCGCATAATTGCAGTTGGAAAACATAAGGGGAATATAGGAGGGAAAAGGGCACTACTGCCGTTGGTTATTCCATTGGAAAGTTCCCCCTAATTTCATCCATCTACTCTCACATACCTCCCACAACCCCTTAATGATCTAGATGGAGGGATTGGTGGAGCTATAAGTTTTTTTTTTTAGCTTTTTGGGTGGAAGCAAGAGATAGATATAGACTATACAAGAGAAGAGAGAGAGAGAGAGAAATGGGATGGTTGGTGCTTTTTTGCCTCAACGTCGATTATCTATGCTGGCTTGTCGATTCTAATTTTGTACGATGGTCTGGATGAAGAGTAGGAGGAAGAGGAGGAGATGGAAGAAGAGCAAGAAGAAGATAATGGTGAAATTTGCGAGATACGTTTGGCAGATCCTATGCAAAAGGGTTTCCTCTCGTTTCATTGGTCGTACGTTTTATTCTTTCTGATTGGGCAGAATTCAAATTTGGGTTCCATGATTCAAGTTTTTTTTTGGTATAGCTTCTCTCCTTTTTTTTTCTTGCTCTCTTGTACCGTGTGGTGCTTGCTGCATTAGCATACTCAAATAGCTGAGTCATACAGTAGCCTATGAAATGAGTTTTTTTGTGCTGGTCTTGAAGAGGGTTATATATGAAAATATTCATTTTCGCACTGAATTGTAGGATGAGGAGCTTAGAGTGACTTCCGAATGATGAAGATTACATTGGAGAAAAAAAGTGGTGCCAAGTTTGCACTTTTTTCTGATTTAATATTCAATTCGAAAGATATTGATTCAGTATAGATCTTTGATAAAAGTTCCTCTTTCATTGCCAGTTGCAAAGTATCATGACATTATAAATTCAATTCCACATTATTTAAAATAACATCTAATTTCTGAACCTAGCATGAATAAGAATCGGATCTGATTGTGTAAAAAATGACCATCATACGTCAAGGTGGACGGACTAAACTGATCTCCAGAGTTTCTTTTCTTGAAAATTATAAGCTCACAAAATATAATAAATTTATATCCCAGCATTTATTTATAATAACCAAGTAGTATTAGGTTATAAATAAGCTAAACTTAGTTCTAATTCCTTCATTTAATATAAATGAGGAATGAAGTGCAACAAGAATCTGATTTATGGGTATAAGTGATCATTGTAACCAAATATAGTGGATATTGATTAGGTGTCGATTTCCAAAGTTTCTCTTCGGAAGAATTCGCATCAATTTCACGACTACTTAAACTAAATTTATATATATATATATATAGCTCTGCATTTTCCCAAGTAATATTATTCAAACCTAATTTATTAAATCAGCAAGACTTATAACCTTATTGAGAATAAATTACCATTACACTACAAATACAACTCAATCTGAATGATACTGACTTTGATTCGATCTCAAAAGTTTCTCTTTGGAAGAACTTGCACCATTTTATCGAACATATATATAAATAATATATATTATGAAGATTCATGATATAATAAACATCCTGTATTTCTTCAAATAGGCTTCGTTCAGCTCTAACTCCTTGATACAGCGTAAATGAAGCCCATAAGAATATGATCTTATTATGTAAAAATGACCATTGCACAAAAAAAAAATGGGAACCAAATCGATTTTCAAACGAAATTCATATTAAAAATTTATTCTTTAATTTCTTGAAGTAATCTAAATTGTCTTAATTTCTAAACCTAGTGGGAATAACAATAAAGCCCTATAAAAATCTGATTTCTTATGCACAAACGACCATCTTGCCCCGGAAAAATAAAACCAAATCTGGTAGATATTGATTTGATGCCGATTTCTAAAGTTTTTCTCTTTGGAAGATTTTCGAACAATTTTACGATTACCAATTGAAATTATGAAGTTCCACGATAATACAAATTTAGCTCCTCTTTTTTGTTTCAAGTAACCTTAATTCAGTCTTAATTTTTTAAATCGGTGAGAAAAAAACGTGATAAAATCTAACCTTAATGAAAATAACCATTATAAGACAAATGGAACCGAATCGATCTCCAAACAGAGATTAAAATGGAAATCATGAGGTCACAAAATAATTGTAAATTTATACCTGCATTTCATTAAGTAACATAAATTCAGTCCCGATTCCTTAACCTAGCGTGAATGGCGATTAAAGCCCGATGAAAATTTGATTTATGCGTATAAATGACCATTATACTCGGACCGATGGAACCATGGTAGATATTGATTTGGTGTCGATTTCCAAAGTTCCTCTTTGAAAGAATTCGGACCAATTCTACGATCGTTAATTGTACTATGAATTTAGGTCCTCATTTTTTTAGCAACCTTGTTAATTCAGTCTTTATTCCGTGCACTGACAAAAATAGAGGGCGATAGCAATCTAACATTATTGTGAACAAATTACTATTATATGGCAAATATACCGAACCTGAATGGTAATGATTTTGGATTAATATTCAAAGTTTCCCTTCAGAGAAATTTGCGCCAATTATTCGGACATATATAAAAAATAGAATTTATGAGATCTAACAATACTGAAAAAGTTAATTCTGTATTTCTCAAGGAAACTTCATTCAGACTCAATTCCTTGACCAAGCACAAATGATGCCTTAAAAAAATTCGTACTGATGATTTGTACGTCAAATGGAAGCGTCAAATGGCGACGATGGAATACGTCAATATGAAGGATATTGATTTCAAATTGATCTTTTCAGGAACTAATTACACCAATGTTTCGAAAAATAGAAATTATGAAGTTTAGCGGTATAAAATATTTAATCCTAATTTTCTTCAGACTTCATTCAGTCTCACTTCCTTGCCTCTGAAAAAATGAAGCCTTATAAAAACCTGCACAAATGATCATTATGCACCAAATCTGGAAAATATGAATTTTAACTAATATGACTGGTATATTTTCAATATGAATATGAAAGTTCTTTTAAAAAAAATAATCAAGTTTTATAATATAATGAATTTAGTTCCTCATCTTTCTTCAATTAACCTTCACTCATCAGTCTTGAAGGAAATTTTATCAGTGGGAACGGACTGAAACTTCAACAGATAAGTATGAATAATTTACTAAAAGTTATTCACAATATCTAAAACTAATTTTGAGGTCTCTGAGATTTCATCTAGCTAGGTGGAAGTTTTTTAAGCGCTATCTACTGTCTCTCACAGGTGAAGACAGGACTGAGAAGATTAATAACTCAACGCAGCATGAATGAAGAGAGAGTGAGAAAGTAGCCTAATATTATATAAAACTCTCATTTTAATGATGCACAAGTGATCGCTATAAAACGATTTCGGGTAAAAATTAGAATTCGGGTAATTCTAAATAGGCCGTGCATATTTAGTCCAAGCCCCATGAAATGAACCATGTTCAAAGTCATGCATCAACTAAAGCATATTGCATATTGCACACACATTTAATCCGGATCAAAAATCGAGAAGGAAAAAAATAATTCTATATTTTGTGAATTTTTTAGGGGTAATGTACTTTCATTTTCATGTCGGAAACGAAGAGCAAAGATGAAGCGTGTGTCACATCTAGGTCTAATTTTGAGGTCCCTGTGAGCATTTCATCAAGCTAAGTGGAATTTTTAAGTAGGAAGTGCTGTCTACTGCATCTCACAGGTGACGATAGGACTGAGGAGGTTAATAGCTGAAGGCAGCTATTAAGGCAGCTGAATGAAGAATGAAAATGAAGTCTAATAAAACTCTGATTTTATGTGGTGTACAAGGGACTATTATAAGATGAATTCGAATGAATGAAGAAAGAGAACGTTGGTCTTATAAAACTCTCATTATATGGCATACAAGTGACCATTATAAGACGAATTCGAATCAAACACCGTGCCTATTTTGTCCGAGTCACAGAAAAGGAACCATTTCCAAAGTCATGCATAACTAAAGCGTACTGCATATTCCACACACATTTAATCCGGATCAAAAATCCAGAAGAAAAAAAAAAATAATTCTATATTTTGTGAATTTATTAGGGGCGATGTACTTTTATTTTCTTGTCGGAAACGGGGAGCAAAGATACGTGTGTTACATTTTGAGGGAAAAAAAAGTATTCTAGAACTTCTCTCGCACCAATTTACGAATACTTGTTTGCTAGTGTATAAAACTGGAAATTGGAAAGAGCAAATAGTAAGAGAGAGAAAAAAAAAAGACAAGGAACTTTGAGATTTCACTCTGGTGCTCTTCTTAATAACAACGTGACTTTGTATATCCTCCTTATTGCTGATATTGTAGATTGTTATACTGCTTCCGTTTTTTTTTTTATTTTCTTATTATTGCATGCATGCCTCGCACCCTCCCCCGTAAGCTATTGCATACCATTGAAAACGCTATCATCTTTCTTAAAGTAAACAAAGTTTCTATTTTAAAGTTTTTTTTTTCGTATATAAGATCATTTTCAAAGGAAAGCAAAAGGACTGCAAAATTTAGAACTTCAAGGATATCACGAATGTATATTTATAATGACATGGGTATATTCAATTTCTCTTTTTTTCTTTCATTTTTTTAGGATCGAGCCATGGTAATTGATACAGCATCATTCTGAGAAGAAGAAAAAGAAAACTCTATGGAAAAAAAAAATAATAATAACGAGGACCAATACTGTTTGTTTTGGAAGTTGAGAAGATTCCAATGGCTTTCAGATGCCGTAGAAGTTGAAAATTTGAGTGGAGAAAAGTTATGATTTTCGTGAAAAGTTTGAATCAGATTAGCATAATACTTGTTATGAATTTTATATACATATTGTGAGACACTGTATTTGAAACAATAATACGTCTGACAAGTTGTTTCCGTTTCTGTATTTTTTATTCAAAAGTCAAAATAAATGAGAAGCGAGTCTTAGATTTCAAAGTTCTGTGAACTCTTTTTAGCATGTTCGCAACAAAATTTCAGGGTAATTTTTGCGTTTATGAAACATACCAACGTATATTCGTCTATCTTGTTAAACGGGATGTAGAAGTATCTACGCATTTGAACCTGAATTTAAATTTGGATGATCCTGGCTGTAGTGTCTGGACTGAAAATCCCTTTTACTTACAACTCGATTTTAATAGAAAATCTCAACTCACTGTAGCAAGTGAATGAATTCTAATAATTTTCTTTCAATGAAATGTTTTATGATTGATTTCTTTTAATGAAATGTTTTATGATTGATTTCTTCCAATGAAATGTTTTATGATTGATTTCTTTCAATGAAATGTTTTCTGATTGAGTTCTTTCAATGAAATGTTTTCCGATTGGTTTCTTTCCACGAAATTCTATTGATTTGAGAATTCTGATAGTTTTTTTTTTCTATGAAACTCTGATTCATTGCTTCAATGAAATTCTGATTCAATTTTTTTCATTCAAATTCTGATTTAATTTTTTTCATTCAAATTCTGATTCAATTTTTTTCATTCAAATTCTGATTCAATTTTTTTCATTCAAATTCTGATTCAATTTTTTTCATTCAAATTCTGATTCAATTTTTTTCATTCAAATTCTGATTCAATTTTTTTCATTCAAATTCTGATTCAATTTTTTTCATTCAAATTCTGGTTGATTTTTTTTTCAATAAAATTTTTTTATATTTTTCAATGAAATTCTGGTTGATTTCTTTCTATTAAATTCTTCGGTGAATTCTGATTAATTTTTTTTTTGAATCAAATGTCCCGATTGTTTTCTTTCAATTCTGATTGATTTCTTTCAATTCTGATAGATTTCTTTCAATTCTGATAGATTTCTTTCAATTCTGATAGATTTCTTTCAATTCTGATAGATTTCTTTCAATTCTGATAGATTTCTTTCAATTTTGATTGATTTCTTTCCATGGGATATGACAGATTTCTTTCAATTTTGATTGATTTTCTTTCCATGGGATATGACAGATTTCTTTCAATTTTGATTGATTTTCTTTCCATGGGATATGACAGATTTCTTTCAATTCTGATTGATTTCTTTCCATGGGATATGATAGATTTCTTTCGATGAAACCTTGATTAATTTTTTTTAATGGCGTTCTGATGGATTTCTTTCAATTATGATGGATTTCTTTCACTCGAATTCTGACGGATTTCTTTCACTCAAATTCTTCCTTAAACATCAATTTTTCTCTTAAATTGCGATTGATCTCAATTTTGTATAACCATGATTTTTCTATAGTTCAGGGAATGTCGGCATCAGATGCAACATAAAAGCAAATAACATAATATTATTTCAAACATGCGGTTTTCAGTCAAGTAATTGATTTATGCAAGAAGTTATCCGGAAGTTCTGAACCAGTAGATCATATAAAAGCCCAGTCAAGGCTTCGTAAGAATATGTAATATGGTTTACATTTGAACAAGATAAACTAGACTTACGTAACTGAGATTTAGTTAATTGATAAATTAGTTCGATTTATTCAAACATATCAGGCTTCGACTTTTCAATAATTTCTTAGAAATTCAAAAAAAGTTTAAGAATTGATGAAATTAATCCAAAAAAATCTTAAAGCATTTTGGAAAGTTCAAAACAAATATGTTTGTTATTTTAAAGGATATAACCAATTCAAACTGATGCTTTCCTTCAGAAAAAATAAAATGCTAATCGAACATATTGAAACTATATCTGAAAGTTTTTAGTATTTTAAACCCTTTACGATCTATTCTATGATGAATGCAATTCATATTCAGAGAGATTGTATAAAATATATCTTTCAATAAAATTTATTTTGATCCATAAAAAAATCCATAAAAAATGCATTATAAATTCAATAATTACGTTTTTATTTCATTTGAAAAGTATAAAATTTATTCAAAATGTATTGTGAGATTCGTATTAAATTTATTGTAAGATTCATATTCAATTTATTGTAAGATTCATATTCAATTTATTGTAAGATTCATATTCAATTTATTGTAAGATTCATATTCAATTTATTATGAGAATTTCATTAAATTTATTGTGAAATTTTTATTAAATTGATTGTAAGAATTTTTTATTAAATTGATTGTAAGAATTTTTTATTAAATTTGTTGCCAGATTTTTATTAAATTTATCATGAGATTTATTTCAAATATATAAGTTGAATTTCTTGTCGGATAAGTATAAAACATTTTGAAAATTTTTTTGTTAGTTCAATTTTGAAGTAAGTCATGTAATTTTGTGAAAAATGTTCTTGTATATTCACAACCTTGCAATTTATTGCATAAATTTTTAAAAATTATATTGGAAAAAAAGTAAGCACTGCAATATTGAAAATTAAGTACTTAAAAACACGAGAGTTTATTCAAATATGCAACATATATTTTTTAAGATATCGTTTTTTGCAAAAGTGCTGCTTACTGAAGATTTTTTTATAGACAGTGATTTTTAAGCGGGACAGTATTTATATATCAAAAGGTATTGCAATTTAACGACATGAATATTGGACATCGAATAATATTTAATAGTAAGAACTTATTTAGAAAAATATGCTGCATATATTTTTTAAAACATCGTTTTTGACCAAAAATAGTATTAGTTGTACGAATCTTATAATTGCTAATAGTATTTATAAACAAAAATTGATCGAAATTTAACGACATAAATATCCGACATCGAATAAAATTGGAAGCGACCATTAAAAAGCCCTACAGCACATAAGAAATTCAGAAGGGGGAAAAAAAAGGAAGCACTATCAAAATCAATAGCAGATATAATAATAATAATAATAAAGAACCTGAATAATTGGAAAACTAGATCAATGAATAGCAAATGATTGGTTTATACTACCGAATAATAAGAAATGTAAAAAAAAAAAGAAATATCTTATAATCGTTCGATGCCAAAATCGTCATCATAATCAAGAAACGTATTCCGCCAAAGGGATTAAGGGATATTTGTATGTAGGTACGTATATATCGAAAGGAAAATTTTCCAAGATAACAGGAGTATTTGCTGATACAGCATGAGAATAAAACAAGATAGAATTGTCGTAATAAACCAATAAGAAGAGAGAGAGAGAGATCGACATACACACACAATCTATAAGTTCGATCCGTTATAGCTCAGAATAGAGAGCATTTTTGGCTATATATATTTAAATTCAATCAGTAATGATGAGAAAGGAATTCGAGAGGAAAAAGAATCCCTTTTTCTAAAGGATTCTTTATTTTTATTTTAATGCTTTTATCTCGACCTCGTTTTTGAATCGCATTTCCATTTATTTCGGTAAATACCGAACAGAAGTTTTATTTTGTTCTCCTCCTGTATGTATATTTAAATGACCATTAGGCATTTCAAAGGAATTTTGTATGAAAGTTTCGAAGAAGGAGAAGAAAATTCCTTATTTTCATGTAATCTTATATTCATTGGATTTAAAAAAAAAAGTTAATTTATTAGGACATTGGCTTTATACTAGTTTTCTTAAAAATATACTTAATTTTTTTTCTTATTTCTTAAGATTTAAATTCAAATTTCGTATATCTATGGATATGGAGATTCGAAAACCTGCGCAATATTTGATCTGACCACGTTTCTGATAAGTATGAAATGATTTTGATGAAACTTATTTTAGTTTTGATGGAGCTTGAATCAAGGACTTATGAGTCGGATGCTTTTAGAAACTCGGTTCATTACGGTCTTTTTATTCACTTCGTGTGGCCAAAATACATAATTTAGAGTGCCTTACGAAATGCTAAATATCAAACTCCGTTCTGAAGTTCAGACTTGAATTTTCACCACAGGAAAGTAGATGGAATTATTACATGACAAGTTAAGCTTGTAATAATTCCATCTACTTTATGTGTAATAATTTGTGTATCCGAGTTAAGACTCGGATACACAAATTGCATCCCGGTCCCAACAGAAAATAATGTTCATCTGGTGTGCTTCATGCTGTACTTTTTCGTGTTTTTATAACGTATTGCCAAAACCAAATTTAGCTATTGTTGTTATATCATAAACAAGCAACTATGGCTACTGTCATTACTGATAACGGAAAATCCAACTTATAAACTGCAGTTTTTAGATCGAAGCAAGGAATCACCAAAAACAATCAGACGAGACAAAAATGCTGACGAAACTCTAACTTGTTTAGAAATTAAATTTAATAAAATTATAAAATTTTATAGACGCAAGAAGGATCCTACATGTTAGTAAGATGAAAATCATTCTTGAAACGCCAGGGTGACTAATGATAATTCAGCCATTTCACCGATTGCATTGAAGTCTGACAGCCAAAAATAGTTAGCCCTAAAATTTCAGTTGATACCCTACAAGCTATATACGGGAAGCCACGGGATACAAAAGTTTGAAGTTTGAGAACCATTGGACTAGGCGATGATATCTTTTGTTGGCAGACATGACAAGATCACGCTGCTTCTGCTGAGAATTTCTTGTACAATTTGGTTAAAAAAAAACCTATCTATAATTATTCTATACATACCGTATTTTCTTACGCATAATCAGCGGATTATACAATGAAAAAAAAATCCATTGGAATTTGATCGTGTGGATTATGTACCGCTGCGTCTCATCTCCCAATTTTTTTCTCCGAGAGGTTGGAATATAAATATGCAAATATATTTAAAATGTGTGAAAAAAATAATTTTTTAAAAAATTTATAAATAGCTTATGAGAATGTGAATAAAAAAGTGGAAATTTTTTCTACAAAAACGGGAAAATCAAGTTATTCCATTCCTTAAAATTTCAATATTAACGAATATAGTTTTCGCATGCGGATTACACGCTTCTACTCCTATACCAGTGCTTCTCAAAGTGGGCGTAGCCAACCTTTGTCGCCGCGGGGAGCTGCGGTACTGATTTGTACCTGCTAGGTTTGGAAAGTGAATTCTATGTTAGACTATTCTGGGGAGCCATGAATACAGGTTGACTAGAGCAAGGACGCCACGGGATATTAAAGTAGTTTGAAAACTACTGGTCTAGACGATTATCTTTTGTTGAAAGTAGCGAAATTCGAAATTTGCCTCTGCGCTGGAAACTACGATAACAAAAACAGATTTTTAAATTTTGACACATTCTTATCCCTTTACTCTTCATACTTGCATATTACACACAGATAAACTCTCAGTATATAAATATTTTCAACAGAACTATTGAAAGTATAACAGAAAAGGTCTACCAATAATGAATAGGTAAGCTCACATTACCATCAACTCATATAAGTACAAACTCGGTCTAAGTTGTTTGAAAAGTCAGATGCTGATATTTGAACTCTAAATCTGACGAGACAGATAATACTCAGACTATCTGTTTATTTGAGGGCAAATCGTATCCTGGTTTACTTACAATGCAAGAGAGAATACAAACATATTACATTTCACAGGATGTAATAGAAACAGGATATCCTGAAAAAAACGTCATCTATATGTAATCAAAAGCCAAGTCAAATAACATATGAGATTTAACAAAAGCATATAAAATAAAATAACGATTTTGACACATTTTCACAGTGATATTACCGGATCTAGAAATGTACAGGTTCATGACCGTAATGATAGGCAATAAATATCCTCTGTGACTTTTGAGGTACGTTCACCCCCAAGAAAATTTTTTATTGAACGGAATTGATAGAAAAAAAATGAACTGGAGAGATCCGTTTTTTTTATCCGATATCACACCTTGCAGTCAAGGTTTTTTTTTTCTTATGTACAGAGAGGTGCAAGAAAGAGCACTCCTTATAAGACGGTGGGATACTTCTTATCCTTATCCTCTCGGTTATAACGTACCGTATTGTTCAGAGTTTTTTGACCTTCTATACCCCAGAAAAAAAATTCCTCCGGGTTTTTTTAGGACCCCTTTTTCTTATATAGGGGATTCCCCTCTTCCTTGGGTTGAACGATCCTTTTCCGTTATAGTGGGGGACCCCTAAAAAAAACCGCACACAAAAAAATTTTATTGTTCGATGGGGGACCGTGAATTCTACATTTTCTTATCCCATAGTGTTTTTCCTTCTTGTGTATCCCATTTTTTTGTAGGGTCCCATCTATCTCTTAGGATGAATGTATTCTAAAGAAACCGGAAGAGAAGCACAAGTGTATAAAAATAGAACTATTTTTAGTACCTCTTATAGGACCCGGGACTTTTTTTTTGAGCACTTCTTGGGAAGAAGGTATCTTAGGTGGATACTTTTTTTTTCACCTGTTGGAGGTTTTTTGAGAGAGCAATGCCCTATGCGGATAATCTTCCAGTACTAAAGTCATTCATATGCATGAAGGTCAATGCAGACACTGGCTTTATTTTAGAAGAGACCGGAAAAAAACTTCAAAATATTTCGTACTAACCGAATTTCATATAGACCGATCGAGGTATCGATAACCTTTGATGTGATTTTTATGGTCGGAATTTCCCGTTTGTAAATTTGTATACAGCATATCAATCAGATTTTCTCATGAAAATCGTTATAATTCATATCAGTCCAACAAATCTTGGCTGTCATAAAAACAAAGCCGTTATACAGAAGTAACTTTGTTAGGACAAACACATTTGATACGAATTCCTATTTCATACGAATCGAATATTTTTAAAATTGGCCAAATCGATGTTTCGTCGGTTAATACTAAATTCGGTTCGTAGGAATTACTTCAGGTGTCTCTTTGATTCGCCTTAACCAGGGTCAAATATATATTAGCACATCAGCGCTTTATACGGCGATCTAAACGGTATTTGAATCTGATCTTTGGTGTTCGATGCTATTTAAATTCAAGAGATCATATTCATGTATGTAAAATATTTTAAAATATAAAGTTATTTCGTACTAACCTTATTTCGTATTGACCGGCGGAAAAGCGAATTTGTTATAGTCGATTCTAGTTAAGAAGAGGCCGAAAAAAACTTCAAACTATTTCGTACTAACCGAATTTCGTATTGACTGATAGAACAGAACATTTTTTACAGTCAATTCTTGTCAAGGCGAATTCGTAAAACAAGAAAAAATGCTTCGTACTAACCGAATTTCATACTGACCGACAAAACAGCGATTAGATTATGTCAAAAAAGAAAAATATTTAATTCCCAGCAAGTGAAAATTCTTATTAAGTGGATTCGTCTTAACAAGTTCCGAATGTATAAAAACTATTTAAGTCGCATTGAATGAAATTTCGTACCATGCGAGTTCGAGTTTAAATAGTTTAGACTAAATCAGTGCAAGTAGCTAATACTTTTTCCAAACGAAATACAAGATGAAATCCATGTCCAAAATCAGGTTTCAGATCAATACCTGGATGTTTTGGCTACAGATTACCTCAACTTTTCATTGCTAGATAGTCAAGGATAATATTAGGTGTCTCATCAAAGCTGTTAGAATCAATTAGAATTGTTATTATTGTTAGAATGATTGTAGAATTCATTTAAATGAGTTTAATAAGTTATAACTAAAAAAAAGAAGCAATGAAAATGTAGAGAATTTCAATAGTGAAAGTAAGAAAGCCTACACATTTCAATGTTAAATTCATTGAAAAAAAATAGGCTTTTTTATATCTCTAATTAAAAAAAAGTATTTAATGAAAGTTAACTAAACTAGAAGTGCAGAATGTAACTTTGTATGTCAGTTCCGGAATTCATAACCCCTTGAGAAACTTAAGAGAACGGCCTCAATATAAAGATAAGAAGAGAGAGGATAAATTTTGTTTTATGTATCATCTGAAAACTAGAAATGATCAAGTATGACAAAATATCTGGAAATTCGTAAAAGAAATCAATATAGTTGATTTTGTGTACGACTTTCCGCGTATTGCCAGATGAGTAGATTCAGTGAAAATCCTATTTGATTTAGCTTCAAATGGAAGCTGCTAAATTAAAAATAACAGCTTCAGTTATAAAAACATAGACTATTTTGTAATTTGTTTAGTCAGAATATATAATATATGTGTTTGATTGTGCAACTTCAAAACCTTTGATTACGAAATTGCAATCTGAACTATTTGTAGTATATAACGAAATCACATATAGGATGACGATTAAATGTATAGTTGAAAATCGAATAATGTATCGCAAAGATTATCCAGTCAAGTATATAATGAATCAAAAAAAAATCTTCTTTCTATCAAAATACTAGCTATATAAAAGATTTTTTGTAAATTTTCAACGTGAGTGCAAGTTTAAAAATAAGTATGAGAGTTATAATAGAAATTCCATTATATATAAATATTCGTTGCACGGAATCTCGTTATAAACTCGTTATAGACACTCTACTGTATTTTAGTGCTAGTTTTAGACACTGCATTATTTTTTTAATCAATGAATCTTATGTTCCCGGTTTTTTCATACTTACTTCATCATACGAAATATTTGTTACTTTCTATATATTTCCATAACGTGAATATGAATGATACAACAACGTAATTTTACATAATTTTTTATGTTTCATTAAAGGTAACGAATAAAAAACACGAAAGTATTGGGATAACATTAAATTTTAGACTTAAAAGTTTATAAATTTGACATATATTTACGTTTTAATTAATTTATTTTTTCCAAAATAATTCTGCGTAATGATTAGGTGCATGTTATAAAATGTGATTGGTTCTCGCAATATCCAAGTAAAAAATATAAATGTGCATTATATGTGAACTGCGTCTTAATCTTTTGATTTCTAACATTATTTATAGATACTATTATGCATCTTAATTTCGATTAATATGCAAATAGGAAACAGTTAAATGCGTATAATGAAACAATTGAGAAATGAAGGTATTCACTGTCTCAGGTAATATCCGATACATAACCGACTTTTGATATACATTCTATGAATGATGAGATAATATTTTAATATTTCTTATGAAGTTTCTCTTATATATATATATGTTCGATTATGAAGTGATTTTTATTGTTGTTTTTCGATAACTAGTGTTTGCGCACGTAAGATATTGTTTATAATCACTCACGTTGTATGGAGTTGATTGAAAACATATTCAGCTATTTTCGAAACATAAATAAAACAGAAAAATGTTGGAAATCTTATGAGGCAGATATCGTGCTGTAATCAATGAGCAAAATGCTGAATTTCCTTTTAAAACTATTTCTTCTTATTATTATATGTATATGAACAAAATTGAATTAAAAAGAACTTTTGTAAGTTACTTCAAGAGGAAAACATTCCACTCTTCCTTACAGTAATTTAAATCCGATTTTTGAATTTCTGATCATATTCTGATAGTTGATAACTTCACTTGGAGCATCAAAGAAATTATAGACTTTAAATTTTAAATATTTATCATAGAATGGAAATTTTACTTTTTACAGAATATATTATTTTGAAACATGTTAGGATATAAGAAAAATTCAATTATTGAAACATTTCGTTTGGATATCTATTAAGAAAGAAGTGTTATGGTAAAAAAAATCTTATGTCGTTGATCTTTATGAGCGACATCAATAGTTGAGAATATGGTAATCGAAAACTGCAGATCTGTAAATCAATGCGTAGAGTAACTGAAAGAATTTTATCGTAGAGAGATGTACCGCATAATATGCATCATAATAAACATGAAATCAAATTTCATCACTAAAAATTTCTAAGCAATTCTGGACGAAATATGTTAAATGGTTAAGCAAAATCAAGTGTGAAAAGTACAAAAATCGTGTTCTGCAAAAAAATCAGTGAAATAGACTGAATAATTATCAGTATATTACTGTTAAAATTTGCAGAAGAGTCCTTTTCAATTTCACTTTTAGTTTCAAGTGAAAACATTTTTATTGACTTGAGATTTATTTTATACAGAGAACACTAGTATTAAATGCAATAGTATTTGGGTTTTTGTGAAGTTATCGAAATTTTGCGATTACGTTAAGAGGAATTTATACCTCTAACGTGGTGAAAAACTACTCTAATAGAAATATCATTAAACACACTATTTGACCATTGCTTTATTTCAAATTTTCGCACATGTTCTTGATTGTATATGCTATCTTATGCTGGTATAAAGTTTTACCTATCTTGGATGCTTAATTCATTGCAAATTTTCAAAAAACTTCATTAAAAACAGCTTGCGTGCATAATAAAATACAGTGACATCAATGTAATCGAATAAAAACCAGTTAAACATAATGGAAACCAATGTTAAGTTCATGAAATGAAGCAAAAGGTTGAGATTTTATTGATTCAATCTTATTTTGAATTAAATATTTTTGAATTTAAAATTTAATTTTTAATAAGATTAAGTCGATGAAATATATACGTTTTGCTTCATTTCATATACTGAACGTTTCTTTTATTTTGAATGATTTGATTTTTATTCAATTACATTGATGTCATAGTATTTCATCATGCACGCAAACTGTTATTAATGAATTTTTTTTTAAGTTTACAAAAACTTGAGTATCGGAGATATGCAAATTTTTATACTGGCATAAGGTAGCACGTACAATCAAGAACATGTGCAAAAAAATGCAAAATAAATCAATGGTTAAATAGTACTTTTGTTGGCATTTCTATTAGAGCACAATTCTTCACCATGTTAAAGGTATCAACTCCTCTTAATAACAAATTAAACCTCTATTATTCTGATTATCAAGGAATGAATATGCTCAATGCAATTCTAAATTTTTCTAAAGTTTTAATGTTGAAGACTTTCGGGTGATTCTCAGCTATATTAATGAAAATCTGTTGCTTCGAATTAATACTTTTTCACTTGAATAAAAAGAGAAGAGAGAGGAAAATCCCCTTACAAGTACAAAAATGTCTTCCATGCAAGAGGATGCTACATTTAACTCATGAAAAGTTCAAAAAATAACTAACAAAACCTGAAATTTCGATTATAAATCAGAATAGTAGAAAAATTCTTAGTTCGCATTCTACAACAGATGAAATCCTTCAAATACCTATGAAATATTTGATTAAACACCTCACAAGATAAAACCGGATAAATAATTAATTTTTGAATGAATAAGTTTGATTGAACATTACCAATCCGACTTTTACTGCAACAAATTAACAATTTTCCTCATAGAATATAAAAAACTAAATACGAAAGTTTGATAAAAACATTTTCAAACGAAAAGAAACATTTTCTGATGAGTTTATAATGCACGAATCTTAAATAATTTTATGTGAAAAATTGGAAATGCACCATTTTCTTACATACTAATGAATAAAAGTTTGTTATATATTTCCTGTGAATATATATGTTATATATTTCCTTATATATTTCCTTAGAATTTAGTTTGTCATTAGTACCCCATTATGAACCCTATACCGATAAGGTTAATTTCAAATACATGTATAAAGACGGCAGCATGGGGGCGTATCCAATCATCAAATCCATTTAATACGACGCTAATTCATGTATTGACATGAAACACGACACTCATGCAAATTTATATATCATGAAAATTGAATTGCATACATTAGATTCATCTTTTCTTTTTAGATAAAAAAAATTTTGGAAATCTCGAATCCATCATTTTCCCTGTAAATATCAAAGAAATAAGAATGTATAAGAAAGCACACAAAATATTATTGAGTCATTACTAAAAAAAATGTATATGCATCAATGGACAAGAATCCGATTCCTATGGAGTATAGGCAAATACATACACCGTAGTTTGTCCAAAAAAAAAAAAAAACTCAAGTCAACAATCCAGAAACTATAATATAGGTATATACTGCATATCTAAACACTTTTATAATTTTACCTGCTCAAAAGAATCTCGAAATCTGAAATATTCAGAATCAATACGGGCCTAGTTATAGAATGGGATGTCCTTAAAGAGAAAAAAAAACTCCTATTCGCGTACATACATAAATATACATAACACGATAACCCGGAGATGGTGTATGTACAGGAATGTATACGCAATGTGTTCGCATGCATGCGTGTCATACAAATATCATGCTTCTGCACCACTCAACAAAGTCAACTCAAAAAAACTTCGAAGAGAGAAATAAATCCAAAATTTCCAACGTTGCTTCCATTCAAAGAAAAAAAAACCCCAGAAAGAATGAAATAAAATCAAATTTTGGATTTGCATATGCATATATTCTTACAAATGGTTATAGGAAAAAAAAATTCCATAGGTTACAGAGAACATATGATTCGAATATTCGGTACTGAAGATACCTGAAGTTGGTTTGAACAAGGGACGCTGAAGAGCAAAAGAAAAGGATTGCGAGAGGCTGAGCCCAAAATAAGAAAAGAGAGAGATCTTGAGAGACTGAGCATGTCCTCGAGTAACATGAGCTGGCGTAGGATGGACCCAGCGTATAACAGACCAGATATATTCAGGCAACATATATAGATATATTTTATTTTCTTCAAACTCAAACCACTTCAATTCATTGAAGACAGTTTTCTTCTTTACCCCGAGAAGGCCTACAGTAGGGCCTCCTGGTAAGATTGAGGGCAGAGTCGGGTTACCTTTTCCCCCCGTAGGTAGGTAACTACGTAGGTAGCAAGCACCGTCTGGAGCTCGTCGTCGGGAATTGAACCCAACCCTGGGATAGAATAATGATAAGAGAAGTCGGTCCCACCGGTTGGAGGAAAAAGAACGGCCGGCGAACCCGACACGTGGAAATACCGACCCGACCGAACACCGACCGACCTGCGATGGCTGGCTGCCGGTAAACCAAACACTGTGGGAAGGAAGGATTTTTCCACTCAATAGGAGGAGAAGGGCCGCAAATTCCTTCGGTAACAAAAGGCAAAGCGATCAGTTCAAAGGCTCTGACATACGCTACATTGATGAAGCTAGTTTATTTTCTATCAAAAAACATTTCTCGAGTTTTTTTCCTGTGAGTTATTTTTAGGTTTATGAAGGACACCGGCTTTTGTAATTTTTAAAGAAATTTCTACGGAATTTAAAAGCTCGCTGTCTTACAAACGTATCCATTTTGATCGATGGAATTCATGGATACGATACCAAGACTTTATTATTTACCGAAGTAGATCATGCAAACATCGAATTCAATGATTATTAAAATTTAACAGTTTTGTTTTAACCTCTCACGAACGTTTTTTTTTTTACTTTCCGCATTCTGACTTACGGTTATTATAATCTGACGGCAACTAAAAGAAAAATCATTCATATTACAGTAGTACATATTCACTCTAAAATTAGTATGTTAAATTTTAAAATAGGTACCCATTAGGCTTTTCGGTATTTAATTGTATTTGTCTGCAAATTCTCAAAGTTAATTGCAAATTATCACATAGGTACACGGTACTAAGGAACTGTCATTTACTGATGTAGAGATTGAATTTAATGATTATTAAAATTTAATCCTCTACGGTTCCGTTCATATTTGAACACATAGGGAAAATACATAGTCAAAAAATCCATTATACCAATTTCTTTTCTCATTTTTTGTGGTATTTTAGAAAGTAAATATTTTAACGTTATTTCAGTCCAAAATACGGCTATATGACTACAATACTTTTTTATTTAGAAGTTGATTCGTTGTCAGTGTGATTTTTTGAAAGCTGTTATAATTTTGTGTTTTCAGACAACCATAAAATTGCACTAAATTGAAAGAGTTGCGAATAAAATTCAAGATAACAGCTATTTAACTTTACTAAACAAGATTTTATCTGTTTATATATGACAATAAAATGTATGCAAACTGTATACTTTACCCTTAATTAACCAGTTTACGTAATCAAAAATATCCCTATAATTGATTAAATTACTATGTTGATGTATTGTTTCAATTCAATTGCTAAAAGCACCAATTTACATTCCGACTTTCGAGTGTAAATAATTTGACGATAACTAAGAAAAATGATTCATAGTACTAAATAATTCTACATATTCACACTAAAATCAACATTGAATTAAGTAATTAGGTTTCTCGGCATTTAATTTAATACTTTAATACTATCCACTTGAAGTAAATTATAAATTCTCACGAAGAATTCAAAGATTACTCATATAGGTATGTTCAGATAATGAAATTGTAATTTACGATGAAAATATTCAGTATTATTAGCTTGCGGGTCCTAAAGCTATGGAAAATCATTTGCTTATTACATAAAATGCTAATTCGATAACTTGTAAACACACATAGAAATCGAAAGAAAATTATGTAAATTGTAAGAGATTAAAATATACATTATGCTGGAGACTTTCACCTTTAGTTTACTGCAGTTATTTTTGTCTAAAGAGTTATCAAGTCTACTAATTGTATTTTTCTAAGTGATTTACTAATGGAAGTGTTCATTGTGTGTGTCTGAATATTCGAAAGATCAGCGTTTCTCAATCTATGGTCAACGAACGAAAAGTAACTCACGAAAATGAGACAGGTAGTACACAGGCAGACGTGAAAATGGAATACAAAATAAAAGAAAATTGCTCAATTTCGTGTAACTAATATTAGTGAAATTTACGCATGGTTCAAACAAAAATTTAAGTAAACTTTAAACTAGTAGTTCGTCAAAATTTTTCAGACATTGAAATGGTCCTTTGGTTCAGAAAAGTTGGAAAACGTTGCAGTGGATAAAAACTTCGCAATTATATAATACGTAACTACAACTTTCTTTCCCAACTTTTTCCGGAAAACGTTCGATAGTTTGAAATTTTTTGCATTGAAAAAGACTCAAATCGGTGGAAGATGGAATTCGGAAATAAAAAATTAGTACTTCAAGCTTATAAATGCATTTTAATACTTGCAGAAACTGCAGCTATGTAATAAGATTCGTTGAAAGATAGATAAAAATACAGCTTTGAAATTATACCTCCATTTACATCATATACGAATTATTTACATTACATTATTTTCATTATTCACTCCAATTACGAATTTTAAACTTTGGAGAAATCTGTTTGTTCTCTACTACTTCGTTGAACTAATTTCAAATATGTTTTATAAACAGGTTTTATTTAGTCATTATAGAAACGATAAATACTCTCAACTGCTGTTCAATCGCAAAATTATGTGGAATCTTAATTTTATGTCACACCCTGTTTTTGTTCCGAAATTTATATTTTGGAAATCACGAATGTTTTCTTGCTTCTTTATGAATTAAAAAATTAATACAAAAGCTACAAAGAACTTCTATTTTACGTCAACATTGATTTCGGTGAATCATCATTTCTTTATAATCTTCTTGAAGATCTTCGTTTTAAAGCGGTATCAGAAATGTTTTGCGGTGCTTTTATTTTTAGCAATTGGAGATTTTTTCCTTCAATATTGACAGAAAATACACTTACAATTAGTAATATATGATCAAAATTCAATGCTTATTATTCAATGGTTAGTAATGTAATCATGATACAAATGTTAAAAATTGCTTTTCTTAAAAGATTACATTGATTTAAAATCAAACCATTAAATAATAAAGATACTCGGTGTATGAATGTAGAACGGTATAAATGTATCTCATTATGAGCGCCTTTTATATTCTGGTACCAGACCAATTGTACTTGGAAACTTGACAATCATTTCTAAACATGAATAATTATACTTTTGGTCTTAGCGTGTTTTTCCTACCTCCATCACTGCAGAAAATTATGGGTATTTAACACATTTGTGATAATCACACTTTTTTGCGTGAGTTCATTTTATACATCTTCAAAGAAAAATCTATCTACTGGTGATATCATCGATAATATCATTCTTTTGATCACTTTAAGTATATGTACTTGCGAGCACTTCATTCAGGACAACGTCACGAGCACAATTTGTTTTCAAATTGCTTTAAAAAAAAGAATAATTTCTGAAATAATCAAGGTTTCTCAGGAAAAGTTTTTACATTGAATGATGTTTTTGAATTAGAATATGTACACTGGGATCTCATGATGCATGACATTGGAATCATCAGTGCAATGATTTATTCGTAGATATCAATGGGCAACTTTGTGACTAGCTTTACCCGACACTTTGAAGTAAAACTCGTAATGAAAAATAAGATTTTCTGGATGTTATTCTGAATCGTTTCGGCATAAAGTCCAGAAACTCTTATTTCTCAGTATATTTCGGGGTGTTTATTTCAGTTTTCCTTAAAACTCGTAATGATTGTTCATTCATAGCGTTTGTCAGAGGTTAATTTCGCAAAAAGATTCAATTTTTATATTTATTTGTGACTGAAAACCGATCACAAATGACTATTTAAAAGACCGATATGCAGTTCAAGGAGTAACACGACAAAGATCAAAGTTTGGAATATGAAAAATATATTTTTTGACACCTTCTCAACCACAGAATCAGTAATTTGTGGACTTGATATCAAGGTTTTTTGCAAGTTTCCAGCTAAATCTCTACATCATTTCTTATTCCTCCTTTTTCTGGGATATCTGAATGACCATGTGTTCATTGTTAGTATGCCTACAAAAACGTATGGCTGAAGATGTGCATGACTAGAGACATGCTTCAAAATGTTAAGCATGGAATGAGGAATGCCACTACAGCAGAGATGTCAAAACAACTGTAAAATATCCAAACGGAACTATGAACTTTTTTCTGAACCGTGAATGACGTTTTTTTTTCAATGTGTGTGTGTAGAATGTGGTTGTCATTTGTATCCGGACAAAAGTTTGATTCACCTGGCAAATATAATGCTGATTATATTTGTTTTCCTTGCTCAAAATGCCACGATTGGTCATAAGTTAAAGCTCTATTCAATTTTAGTTTAAAAATAGTTCATGAAACATCAGAGCAAGCTGTTGAATTCATTCGTATTCGTTGTATAGTTCGAGTACAGTCAAACTTCTCAAATTCTATACCCGTTAGGATAGAAAGCGTAATATCCACATTCACCCACTTATTCAAAAAGCAGTAAAATTAATAAACACAATATGTTTAATATGTACATTATCACAAAATTATGCAAATATAGCTGTGATAATTATAATAATAACGGAATATTTTCTAGTAAAAACGAGTTTTTTTATCCGTTTTATGCAAAAAAATGGACAGGAAAATGAACGGAAAAATTCAATTATAATTTCGAGCATAGGTTACCAACTGGAGTGTAGTAGTCTGAACAGCTGTGAAAAATATTCATTAATGGTATATGGCATGAATGCCAGAACTCTGCCACTGGACTTATCTCGTTGCTGAGATCACTTCCAGCTGGGCTTTAACACAGAGCCTGGTACATTAAAATGATCTATGGTGTAGAAATATTAATCCACGGTTATTTAAGTTCCATGGAGCATTCTCACAATCGTCATGGGTTCTGCTGGTTACGTTATTTCGGATTGAATATTATTTGCATTTTGTGTTTGAAGATTTCACTATAATGGGAATCGATTTGAATGGTTATTATGCACAAAAAACGTACCCAAGTATATGATATCGTATGAAAACGACACGGATTCGCATCCACGTAACCGGCCCACCCCTTTTATCTGGTATCCAGTTGCGGAGATAACACTGTACTAAAAAATCTGTAGTATATTTAAAAAATACGTTACACACTTTTAATGGATAAAAGTATTTCTGATTTTTTTAGTATGGTAACAAACATATTTCAATTAGGTTCACAATAAAGGAAAAAATAATAATTTAAAACATTTCTGATATAATAGATTTTTCGGTTTAGAATATTCAGGTCTCTCTGAGAAAAGTTTGTGGAATGATGCTTTTTTGAATTAAGAATATTCACGTTAAATTCTCATTGCAACTATTTATTCATTGATTTAATATATGTATAATAAATAGCTAAATACAGTCGATGTTCGTTATAACGACGCTTATCTTTCCAAGGAAAACAGACCTTATATTGGGAGGTTGTTATACCGAAAGTTTGAAAAACAAATAATTTCTTAATAAAATTCTATATTTGGAATGAAGGGACAGAATTGGATTTGGACCTTGTATTGGATTGAATGGTCTTTGTGGGAAGTTATATTGGTAAAAAATTTTACAGGATGATCGGGAAAACATTAGGCACTCAACGTACCGGCGGTTATACTGAAATGATCGCAATAATGCAGGGTCGTTATAACTGATGTTGACTGTATAATGAAGCAAATCATTTCAAAACCAGCAATGGTTAATAGCCCATTTTCAACAACTAAAAACACCTTTTCAACCCTGAAAATACAGTTGAACTCGGTTATAAAGACCTTGGTTGTGATGAAACCCGGTTTAAAGCGTCATCAATTGGCGGTTTCGGCCAATTCCCTTAGATGATTCCCATGTCAATAAACCTTACTTATAATATGAAAGGAAAAGCAACGAAATCGGTCATAACGGCAGAATTTTAGTCGTAATTCCGTATTATTTAGCATAATTAGAGAAATAATATGACACATATACGAAACATTTCGTAATTTTGTCCGGAGTTTACTTCAATTCATAACCTTACAAGGATGAAGGTAATATTCATTATTCATAAAATACAATATGGTAATTGTGACTGTATATACATGCATAAATGATTATTAATCTCATATTTGCCAAGTTAAAAAACTTTTCCCCTTCGAAATACATTTTAGATCACTGCAGACTTGCTTGCAACACTATTTCTCGTGAAGAGTTATTCTTAAGGAATAATTAGCAAAATCGCCAGCAATCGGCAACATTTTTATTGAGAATCAGCGATGTCCCGCATTATTTATGATCAAATATAGCCCCATCCTAATCATAATAAAATAATTACATTATAAAATATTAGATTGCATGTGGTTATATTTTCCATACTTCATTTATCTGGAAAAAACCAAAACGTCAACCTTGGTAGTAACGACATCTCGGATATAATGACAAAACTTTGTGGAATCTTCGATGTCTTCATAACCAAGTTTCACTACACTTGATCAAATGTAACTTTTATCCAACTACACGTTAACAGCCTTTTTTTTTTCAAGAATTGGAATAATATGAAATTTTCATTTCGAGACGTGGGTCTCATACTCGGCATGTCTCCATGTCTTCGTGCAGCAGAATTAACTTTGACGCCAAAAAAAAGAAAAGAAGATCAAAAGAAAGACAGTAGAATATCGAACTAAACTAAAATGGATCCTTGGAAAGCTCTAAATGTCAAAAATAATTGACAGCGAATAAAGATCATTAAAAGTCGTAGCTCGTTTCCATCAAGCAAGCCAAGCAAGAGAGAAGACGAAGACTGTCGTTACTGTATTGAACACTGGTGGATGGTGGAGGAATAGAGAAGAGAAAGGCACAGAAGATGCCCATCCAGAAGAACTCAGGAAAAGTCATCGAAACGATATCGGATTCTCATCAGCGTCTTTTATCTTTCTTCCAATACCAACTTAAGCTCCTGTGACATGGAACGACCAAATCGAAAAGAAATTTCCTATTAAAAGTGGAGAGAGATAAAGGACACACACATGTGACAGCCAATGAGAAGATCACCGAAACTGAATTCAGTCGAAAGTCTGGGAAAATTCGAATCATCGATATAATCGATAATTACCAAGAAGTCCCTAGTATAATTTTTTTTTCAAGATTTTAGCCTGATATAGACAATAATCTATATTTAAGACTATAAAGCAATAGGAAAAATACTACACAAAGCAGTCATTCCGAATGTATGAGATATAATATTACTGTTTAGCCTCTTTGGTAAATCTTTTTCAAACAGTAGAATTTGCGTCAAGATCACAAATTAAAATAATTTCAGAATGAATAAAATATGAGCTATCAACCGATGGTGATAACGTATCTCATAATGAAAAATCCTCTTTTGATGTCTATTTCCAAAAAATGTTTGCATCATGTCGGGGAAATTCCTTGAATTTTGTGAAAATATTTTGATTTCTTTCTCTTTACTAACAGATATATTTAAAAAAAAGGAGTTATAATGGTGATTTTTTTTTAATTAGCCAAAAAAAAAGGAATCATCGTGTTTTTAATTATTTTCGATGGGAGTTTCATAAATTTGCCAATTGGTTCAATAGTCTAGTTCTTAGATGTCTATGTAAAGAATTCAGACGGAAGCATGAGCTCGAATGAGAAAATAATCAAATAAGTATTTCTCCCTTCCAAATAATGAATGTTTTACAGAAAAGCGGGCCACTGGTTTTCCTCTTATTGACACAAGGGGTCCATGAAACAAACGGTCAAAAACCCTTGATCTAGTTATTTTCTCGAACAATACCAATATTATCTATAAAGCACTCAATTTTGCAGTTTTAACTCAATATGCAACATAGGATATTAAGTAAATAGATTGATTACAAAATAAAATGGACTAAAATTTTTTTATTGTAAAATACATCTGTTTAATGTATTTTCTAGTATAAAAAAAAGACTGCCATTAATTCCCAAATATGGACACTCACACACGAATAAATTCGTTTCAAATTAATTTTATTCGTTTTATATACATAAAAAATAAAAATGAATTTTGGAACTTATTTACCGATTATTTTAGGAGAATTTATTGATTTAATGAAGCCTAATGTGCAAATGCTAGGTATGTTTTCACAAATTATCATCACAATATTATCACATTGTTTTTATGACATCTAACTAAAGAGAATGAAGAAATGTATTTGCTGAAAAAAAACACACTAGATTTTATTTAGATCAATTCCATACTCTTTGAAATTTAGCGATTTTTCATTTCTTTTTTTTAATTAGTTTCTTTACAAATTGGTGTTAGTTGAATTTGTAGAAAATTTGAGATCATCACCTGATTTGATTTCACTTATTATCTTGATTCTCAATGAAAACAGTTTTAAACGTTTCAAAAAACCAGTGCTTGCACATAAGAAAAGTGTCCTGGTTAGTTCAAAACTATGAACCTATCTATCTATAACAGTTTACCCAATATATATTTATTGTTGCTAAAAATTTTCCACTGAACTTTTGTACACATACAAACACAAAGGCCACAACAGGCAAATTGCCCAACGTGATGGCTGAAAAAGATCCCATGAAACATATACTTGTCAAATGCAACTAAAATACGGCAACAAAATATAAGAGCATGTTTTACGAAAAAAAGAAATAATTAATATTATATAATACACGGCCCATAAAAAGATTATGGTGATCTTATTGTAAGTAATGGGTAGCTTTTCGATTTATTCCTTATGTTTCTCGTACTTCATTTCCAACGTGTAAACAGTTTGTATGCGTGAGTATAGTGTTGTGTACTTAGTTTTTCAAGAATTAAACTAGAACATGTTCTACATCTAAGAAATTGCCAAGATGAGATATTCAGGTAAGCATTATCCAGTAGTTTGTGTTTGTTGTGCGCTTGCCATTACGAAGACCTATATTGCTAATAGTAATTTAGTTTTCTTGATAATCTGAGGCGGGGAAAAATAAGCGAATGACCACACACACAAGTTCATCTTCCAAATTTTCCAATTAGATCGGATTTTTTTCCGAATATCTTAACGTTAATATTACAAGTACCAAGATTGAAATGTGAGCGTTAATCTTGTCATTCAAAAGGATGTGCACTAGCCTGACCAATGGAACTCACCATCACATCTGATCTAAATTTCATCAAATGTCGTTGATGTACATGTCTAAGAATTTTGTTGAGGTAATTAAAACATATCCATCACTGACATCCATGTTACAATTGTATTGCTACGTTTTACACGAATTATTTTTCTAATATGTATAGATAAGTTAAGGTGAGATCACACTAAATGAAAATATATTTATGTTAAAAAAGTACTGAATACTAAATTAATAAGAGAATAACTTTTTAAATAAAATAACGTACTACGTCCGAGTTCTTACTGGAAACTACAAAGTAGTGAATCTTACAGATTAGGTGAAAATTAATTTCAAATACTTCTCAAATAGATTTAAATTTATGCTCATTTTATTTTTGGTCACACTTGTAAAAAACAATTTATTTCGTAACCTTGCTCAATTTGAATACGTGCTAAAGAAACCTATTCAAATTCAATAATTTTTCATAAAATGTAAATGATTACTATTAGGTATATTATCACAAAAAAATGAGTAACTTTGCCTGGTTTTAATTTACACAAAAATTGCCACGTTTTTAAGACAAATAAATCACACTGGTCGAATGGTCGACGCGTTTCGGCTCTTCAATGGAGAGCCGATGGATTGTGTAAATATTAGGTATAAACTATAATGATATTCGCAATTATTATTCATTTGAATAGTTTCCAAATGCAAAGTTTTACTTTAGGATCCATATTATGAATCAGATTTACAGGGAGATATTTTGTAGATAAATAAGTATTAATTCGGACAGTGATTCCCGAATGAGTGCTCACCGAACCTCGAGCTGGACATTATGGATATTTCAAATTTCAATCTAATGTTTAAGGTTGCTAGGAACGTAAAAAATATTGACTACACTTGATTCCTTAAAATGAGTTATTCAAGTCACAAAATTTTCGCTTAAAGCAGGCAGATTTTCAATTTATGACATGAATCAGATTTTGACTGACATTGGAGCAAGGTTCTGTGAAATTGTGTCGTTGCATGTCGTAGTAATTATGCACAGTAATCATTAGAAATAAAACTATAAGATGTATTTATATCGTCAAACATGAAAATGCTCATTGGCACCGATCATAAGTAACGTAATAGTAATTAAAAAACAATTTGAAGAAATCCATGTATCCATATTCTCTAACACAATTGACACGTTTAAAAGGCATGGAAATATTTATGCTAAGTACGATAAACATAGTAAGATAAATGGAGAAGCTATCCATATACTGAGATAATACAACCATAATATTTTTTATGGACAGTGCACTATAAATTATTAATTATTAGTTTTTCTTTCAAATGCAAATACAAATACAAGGGCACAACAGGCAAAATTCCCAACAAGGTGAACTTCGTTATATAGGCTTTTATATATGCTTTGGGTTGCTGTATTGTAGTAATATTTAACATCTATATTTTTTATGGATGTAAAATATTTTTTTCATTCACCTCGTTGGGCGATTTACCTGTTGTGACTTTTGTGTGTGTATTTGTATTGCATAAAATCTCGAAAACATTCTTCCATATCCTTGATTATAAATATTTTAATTATTGCACGGTTCACACATTGGTGTGCTAGGCATTTCTACGCTTCTGGAAGTATAAATTGCCATCCGGATTAAAGTTTTGTTTTTTCTACCAGTTAATAGCGTACAGGTTTGTTCATATAAAATATAAAATACAAATAGTAGCCTCCCACATACAGCCATGAAGTCTAGTGCAGAAGCTCCAAATGCCAAGATATTTTATAGCACATTGTGATCGAGTGGAATCTAAAATTTTGAGTTTCATGGTGTGCCGTGTAAGTTGAGGCACAAAAATGAAAAATACTAGATGTAACCGTAGTATTTTGAATTTATTCATTGTAACAACCAGAATGGGACCTTGGTGTCTTTTTGGTAGTTTCCATTCCATCAAGAACAATGCATTTTTATATTAACTTATATTTGCATGAATAAATTGAAATTTCAAATTGTAATTAGGGTATTAATACTGGTATAACATGAAAAATATGCTTAATGTAATTCTATATAAAATTATAACCGAAGCTTTAAAAATAAGTTTAAGTGTTCCGTCAGGATTAGAAATGTTGAATAACCGGTGTATTCGAACATTAAATAGGAAAAGAAAACTATTAAGAAGGTTATTGCTAGTGACATCGAAATCGATTTTTACACAGAGATTTCGTTAACATCCGAGCATTAATCAATACTTTGTGCTGTGCATTAGGTATTAACTAAATAAATAGAGTTTAATGAATTTCGATCGCATTTCTTCAATTTCAGGATGATTGAAAATAAAGTAGCTCTTGATCACAACAGATCTTTAATACCACGAGAAGTCATAATTTTAGCCTGAATAGAGAATACAACAATTACGTTAACTATGAAATGAACAAGGTTTATTGTTGAAGAAAATAATTGTAAGATTATACAGATGTCTCTAATTTTGAAAACTGCGATGTCTTGATTGAAAATACATACACTCTACGGTCATCGTGCACAAACAGAAATATTTTAAATGAATGTCATTATACGAAATGAAATTTATTTTAAAAGAAGTTCTAGGTTTAGGTGATTCAGTACAATCTGAACTTTGCCTATATCCGCGGAAAAATGTGATAACTGGACCATGGCTCCTTAGTTAGAAATTGTCATGGCCGTGAAAGAAGTCATTTATCTATTAATGAATAATATTTTCATCATTCATGAAAATACGCTAATAATGCAATAAGAAGATTTCATAACAAATTCATTTTTAATTTCTTTAAGCCTCTTTTTTCGATTCAAAATTATTATTACCTTTTTTCTCCATTCTTGTAAAAATTTATATTAAGAATTAATGTGTGTGTGTAACCCATTGATATTGTTCCCACCCCAACTGCCACCGTCAACAATATGTGCAGTATTTTGTGTTCTCACCCAGTCATTTCTTTTATTATATATAACCATTATTATTATTTGTTATAATTGTGATCAATTTTCTATAAATATCTACTCTACAATGTTGTGATTGCCAGTATGAGCAAAGTCGGCTTCTTGGCAATTTTTTTTCCCTATTTCTTGTGTACAACATTGCTTTCTTAAAGAATAAAATATATTGATTGATTGAAGAGAGCGCATTAACATTATACTTTTATGCGTCATCCAGAACTGATACTGTATTTTAGTCATTTACGAATTGTACTCCATCAGAGATTACTTATGATTGAATTCCGTTTGATATTAAGAAAGGTAAGTGTTTGATCGTTCTTGAATTTCAATGCTATTGATCTGATAGTCTTTATAGTTATTGGAAGTTATAAATATGATTAACATCAGGTGTCCATTGTGTATAGGGAAGGCTGTTGTGCCTTGACCATAATAAAACTGTGAAACACTTGAAATGGTTTCAATACCATTGCATTCTAGCTGATGTTTTTGAAGCGCAAGAGATTATGCATCTATTTTTAATGCATCGGCTCACAACTGAATGTTGTTTCAGAATTTCGACTGTCACCTTGACGAGATTTTGCCATTTGTACATTTTTCTAAAAAAATTTGAGCGCTTATTTTTGCTGTTTCCCCCTTAAATTGCAAGTTTAGTGAACTACATTTAGTAAGTATAATCTATGCAATCATCTGATTAACCTAACCATACGAAGTGCTAAATCATACCAAGCTCTGTGAATAAAACGTATAGCTTGAAACAAAAAAAAAATCGTGTATCTTGGAACAGCATAAAGCTTCAAACTTTCCTAGTTTATCTTGGAATAAATTTCCAATTAAAAATCAATTTTTGATTTTAGAAAGTTAAAATCCAATTTTTAACTCTTCTTCTTTTGCTTTACATACAATTCACATTTTATATTTCAAATCCATACTTCTAGCTACTCCCTCCCCTTGATTTCCTGATCAAATTTGTTGGGAAAAAAAAGTTTAAGGTGCGGGATGCGTCCAACAAAACTTTTCACCAAGCACGTTCCTTAGAAGTAGAGGTGGGGCAATACTTTGTTGTTCATCAGTGCCAGATATAGCAGATGCGATGTTGACATTATGGATGCTGTAACTCTAATGAAATAACCTAGGATCAAAAGAACTGACAGAACTAAATATTTAGAAACATTTAATTTACCTTTCTACAAGTAAGATATAATGTAGAATAATTATGCATTTAATTCACATACACACATACATTCTTACCTCCATTATTGTTACTTTTGTGTATATATACATTTATAATCATATTTGTGTCATTAGTTTGATATTTTAATTTCAACACATGATTTGTATTAAAACAATGCTCAGTATATTATTTTTTCCAGTAATATTTGTTTCTTATTTTGTCTATATAATTTTACCCTGTTTCAAGGTATAACAATGCATGTTTCAAAATAGAAGACCTCTTGTTGCACCTTGATAAATTTTTTCCTTTTCAAAAATCCATATTTCGTGATTACAGTACGGAAGAAAAGCAGTTTAAAATTTATATGACGTTTCATACAGAGTATACAGGTATTAAAAATGAATTTAATGAAATTTTAGGGTAAAAATTGACAGGAAAAAGAATTGAAAAATAATGTGCCAGGATATAACAGTCCACGTTTATATACCATAAATTATAAGTAAAAAATGACGAATACACCGAGAAGTTTTCAGGAAGTAGATGATAGCTTGATACGAAAAGAAGTTATCACTGATCAACGGCAGAATATCGTTAGATGCTAAATTGAAATCAAGTTACGTTCTTATTCCTAAAGTGATTCATGATGACATGCCCCACTATCATTACCATGAAACTGTCTTTTTTTAATCACGAGTTCAAACCCTTGATGGAATATTATGAGTAACTCTCACATCTGATTAACTTTTATTTATACAAAAAAAAACATTTATAGGAAGTGCGAGGTTTATCGAATAATCGGGTATTATGGAATATCGGGTTCATTCCACCTTCAGGTATAGCTGTTAAGTGGAGCAGTCATTAACTATACCCAAATGGCCCCCAATATTCTTTAAAGTCAGTGTAACTTGATTGCCACAATTATTACGTGTGTTATAGGATTGTTTTTCCTGTTTCATAAATTTATTCAGACAAGTTTTCGAAAGTCTTTATTAATTATCAAAAAATTTCCCAATTTAGTTAACGCTCGTTATAACGACCGCGCATTATTGCGACTGCTCCATTATAATAACCGGAACGAAAAGTCCCAAATGTTTTCCTATTCATCCCATGTTATTTTTCATCCAATATTCAGCTCTGCTTCGACTGTTTTTTGTAAAGAGATAAACAAAACCTGTGTTTTTCCCTTTGTTAAAATTGTGTTTGTTATAGACCTTTTATAATTTAAAATTAACAACAAATTTTTATGACGTCCAAATGTAATTATCTTAAGAAGCCATTTTTTTTCTTTAAAATTTCAATATAACGTTCATTTTCCGTGGTACAATGGAGTGGTTATAATAATTAAAATTTAAAATAAAAATGACTTTCATAATACCCGCACTTCCTATGTGTAAATGATGCAAAAGAACCAACTCGAAGAGAATTACAAAAACGGTTCAAAGTAGACGCAGCAGCTAAGAGGAAATTCATTTTTCCCGTTGCCTGGTCTTACGTATCCTACAAACAAATATTTGCCACCAAATGAGTAGAAGTAATTAAGAAGAGTCGAAATGGAATTTGATTGGTTGATGCTTAAAAAAGTCGTGTTCTCGGTCAATTTCATATGTTTTTCGAAACATAGGTTAACCTCTAGCTCCCACGTTTACGTGTTTAAAATCGAAAGCTACAAAAAATACGATAATTGAAATAACCATTTTCCGCAATTTTAAGAGACAACGAGTTATAGTTGAAGGGAATACTTAAACGACGTCTTTGAGCAGCAAAAGAGAACACGAAGGGAGGAGAAAAAGAAGTACTTTAGCCCACAACTTGACATTTTTCCTTTAAGAGCAAAGACTCGTGGTCGTTGCTGGTTTTACAACAGTTTTAACAAATTCCGGAAAATTTCATTTGTGTGTGTTTTTTTGTACCGGGAAGCCGATGGTTTTTGAGGCTCGGGCCTCCGAGTCTCTCTTCACCCACTAACTTCGTTGGGCCCTTATGTGTGTTTTTATTTCATTCTTCCACGTCCAAGAAATTTCATGAGAGAAAGAGAGAGAGAATGTGTGTCTTTTTCTTGGAAGATCCACTTCTTGATAATAGTTTTATATATATATATCTTGTGTCTTTTTCTCGTGCTACACGAAAACCTGATCATCCTCACGAAATGCAGTTACGCCTTGTCACTTCTTACTATTTTTTCCTACGCCCGACCTGACTTACCAGAGAAGAAATTGGATTAGTTGTTGTGTGTGTGTGTGTTTTGCTGCTCTGTGCTTCTTCTCCTTCTTTTATTATCTTTCCATGTCTGCTTAAGTCTGCGTCTTCTTTCGTCCAGTGTATTATCGACTCTTGTTTAGTCCGTGGAAAAACCTCTTCAACACTGTCGTAGCACTATTGCTATCGTTATATAGCCCACAGAATAACCGAGTTTCTTGAAAGAGAACTTGGTTACAGTAGAACCTGGTTAATTCGAATTTTGGATAATTTGAACTTTTACGAACTCTTCTAGAGCTTTCTGCCTAATTTAATATTACAATTTATTTTTAATACGAATTTTTTTTCGAAGAATTTTTAATAATCCGAAGTTGGAGGGAAAAAAATCATAATTTTTTTTGTATGAGCAAATTTAGTTTGGAAATTTCTACGAGAAGCGAGACTTTGCTCTTCTCGATCAGGTTGTTAAACACAAATTTTTGAAGACTAACAAAAGTTTAAAAATTCTGTTTTTCACTTTTGTTTTGATAATTTACAAACATTGTTCAGTTGGAGTGCATCAAGAGACTGGGCACCACTTACTGCCGATTATGTTGATTTGGATCAAGTTGTACCATTCAAAATCTGAACCCTATTGTTGTCATTAAGAGTATGGAAATTATTGGAAAGTTCAGATATTATAATACGATAATGAGAGTGCATTTCCTTGATAGCATAAGAATGATAAGCAAATTTTGAAAAAAAAATTTCGTAACTGATTATCACAAATTGATTCCGTAAATCAGGCTTTGAACATAGTCAATAAATTCTGATGCGATGCTGATTCCAGAAAGAACAGCGGAATAATGAAGCAGTTAAAATCACTTATTATAATTATAAATTATTAAAATCCCCATTAAATTTTTTATTTTTTTATTATTTGGGAAATAGTTTGATCATAAAATTTTAATAATTGATAATTATCATCCTACGTGAATGTTGATGATTAAGTCGCGATTCGTAGTTCTTTTCAAATCCAGGATAGATTGATTGGATAATTCGAACTTTTTCCAGAGAATTTAGACATCAAATTAATAATGGATTCTGATTTCCCGTATTTTTATTAAGGCGATATGCTCGGCATAGCTATAGATCATATCGTTCTTTTGTACCAGAATACCTTTCGTGGGGTCACATTTGGCCCGCGGGCCGGAGGTAGTGCACCCATGCCCTAAGCGAATAATTGAAGGCTCATTTATTGGCTCAGGAGACATCCACGGACCCCTTTTAAAATAATATTCGGTATATAGCAATGAGAAAATAAGTTAATTTTTTTTCTCATCCGAGTTCACTGACAACCTGCAATCTTTCCAAGAACACTCAAAGGAGTCTGTGTGGACCCCCCGGTTTAAGATCCTCTGGGCTGATAGCAATTTTAATAACCTTTAGAGGCTAATAATCTTTAAAGAGAGAGAGAAGTAATTTTTTTGACTGTGGACAATTCATATATACAGTGAAATCTCGATATAACGATACTCTGCGAACCAAGAAAATATGTCGCTGTGGAGGAATTGTCGTTATATGGAGATGCACTAGTTTAATTTACTGTAGGCATTTCCAAACAAGAAAAAATATTGTACAGGGATTCATGGTTATATCAAGTATCGTTGTAGCGAGGTTTCACTATATACGAATTCGTTGTGAAAAACGGCTATTCCTTCAACTGTAGCATCGTAGTTTGTAAGTCGATTTTTCGCCAAAGAAAAGATTGATTGGGCCGCTGACATGGGATGCAGACCTATTTTTTTTACCGTTTGAATACTGTTGAATGATTCTGTTGCTAAATGTAAAAATGTGTTATTAAATCATGCTAAGGTCTTTACGAATGTCAACTCAAATTCATGGCTTCATGTCCAATATCGTGTTTTAAAATTATGTTATTTTTTTTTATCTGTATATATTGCGGGCCGGATAGAAATCTCGAATCCACTAGATATTAGTCTGGCAGCTGCTCTAGAGTGGAAAGGCTCACCAAGATTGGTGAGTACACTTGAGTTTGTGCATCATGATTTACAATCTTGTCCAGGCATTCATGTTCTAATGAAAGATTTACCGTGGAATCACATCTACAGAATCTACAGACACTCGCCGTGTCGCGTCAGACCTTTAACCTAAAAACAATAAAATTATTCGTATCTATCTTACCGTGGATGCACAGGCGCAGACAGATATTATTTTTATGTTAAATAATATTGCCTTGTCTGAACGACACGGTGAGGTGTCTGTACATGTGATTACACCCTCAAACTGACCTGCAATGGTTCAGAACAGACGTCAAGATTCATGCCTGGATCCTCATCAGAAATTTTATGAGCTAAAACAGTGCGTGTTTCCCAAAGTGGGCGATAGGACGGGCCATGGGGTGTAGAAGCTACACACACAATATGAGATGTATCGGAAAGTGTAAGGGGGGGGGGGAATAACGAAAACATTTTTCTGAGGGGGTGAGCGCTCGCTATGGAATAAATAAGTTTGGGAGACTACAAGGTAGTAAACGCAATTTTAGCTACTTGAGTGCAGTAAATCTCAAAGCATTTTTTTGGGAATTGACTATACCCGTTTGAAATAAGGTAGATTTTTGAATAAGAGTTCAATCACGCAATCTGTGAAACCTCACCCATTAAGTTTTTTTTTTTAATAATCAATTTCTGAATCAATCACTTCCTGAATTAAAGCATCTAATTTAGGGCTGGTCCGCTTGATAGATTTATCGGGTTGCTTAAGTGATCAATTGCCAATCGCAGTTGAAAATTTTAGATGAGTATATTAAAATACGATATAATTACCGAAAAATGTTCGATTGCAATTCGATTAATCAGTTGATCAATCGATTGAAATTTTTGATTAACCCTTTGAAAGGAAATGGTGAAATATCTCGCCTCCATAAAAGTCTCATTTTTTAGCATCGACAAGCACAAACATTTTGTAAAAGTGTGATTTCTCAATGGAAAAATTTCCCCTAAAACACTCAGTTTGTATCTACTGAATGAAAATCGGAAGGAAACCTACTTCTTTAAAACCGATATGACATTATGAAGGGCGGATTCAGTTATTTCTAATTGCCGCTTAAAGGGTTAATGAGTCAAAAATTTTAATTGGTTTCCAGCCCTAATCTACTTATGAATCAGCCATTTTTCAGCTCTCAAAAATGCATCAATCCTAGTAGAATTCGTGTATGCAAAATATTAAAAACAACATTTTTTTTCTTATTCCGTAATCTTTATCTTAAAACACGCAATCCCCCATACAACCAAGCAAAATGTCACGAAGTACGGACTCTGAACATGTTAAGGGAGATAAAACATTCATAAACCCTGGATTTTCGGTACATCATACCCTTACCTCTGATTGGTAAGATAATCCCAAAGGCCCAGCGAACCATAAAACTACTTCAAACTTTAAGGAAAAAAACTTGGAAAAGTGATATTAATTTCGGGGTTCCAGACCGAAAATTTCGGTACATATATATATATATATATATATATATATATATATAAATTCCCAAAGATATACATGCATCTAGGATACTTAAACCGATACAAAAACCAAAGATCATTTCGTGAAAAGGATAGGCAAAAAAACCCAGAGAAATTCCCCACGCTTTCCACCCAATCCCCATCTCGAAAATCCTTTGGAGAATCCCACGGGTACCATTCCTGAGGACTAGGATCCAGTTTTTATCTTTTTTACGTCCTGGAGAGAGAGAGAGATTTTACTTTTTTTGGTTCCTTAGTGTCCTGGAACTGTGAAGACCGGGATCGAGTCACACAACGCCATATTTCAACAGCGGAGGGGGGTTTTCCTCACGAATCCAGCAAATGAGAAAATCGTGTTCCAATCTATTTTTCTGAATGAAAAATGTTCCCAGGGAATATTAATATAGTATACCTGCATAAGAAGAAGAAGAAGAAAAACACCTTATATGGCGAAAATGAGGAGTGCTTCCACGATATAAGGAGAGTGTTATAAAAGCCCAACGCGTGTAATGGCCGTGATAAAACAGTTACTAAGAGGTGGGAGAAAAATCTCCAAAAAGTCTCCTGTGGTACCAACGACTGGATATTTCAGTATATAGCATGCATATATTTTTAGAAAGACACAAGAATTTTAAATTCACGAAAACAAATTTTTTTATGGATTTTCTCCGTAGAAATGAGACAAATTTATTTCTAAAAGCGAGTAATTTCTAGGGCGAAATTTAGACACTTTTTTATGTTTTGATTTCAGTTTTAACCTTTTAACGGCCGAATTAAGATTTGAATTGATTTATAACTAATTTTTTTTAATTCCTCTTCTGATCCTTTACTTTAGACATATCAATCATAAAATTCATGAAAAAAAATTTTTGTTTTGTAAATTAAGTTTGGAATCTCATGCATTTAAGGGAAAAAAACTCGTGTTTTGATGTAAAAGAAATAATTTTTTCCAATTAATAAAACCAATGTTGCCAATTGACAACATTGGCCGTTAAAACAGAATTTTCTAAATAATATACGTAACAAGAATCAAATATGTAACGCATGTTTCATCAAAGAAGTCGTAATTCCACACCAATATTTGAATTTCAATGACTGCTTAAACATGAATATTTTTCTAATGATTCATATATTATGTTGAATAATTATCGGGATTTAAAAGTGAAGCAAATTTATTATTATTATTATTTCTTTCTTTTATAATTTATATCCCGTTTTACTCTTTCTAGAACTAAAATGATTTAATGTAAGTTATTTCAAATTTAGAAAAGACAGTTGTAAAATATATTTGAACTCTTTCTCAAAAGTGCATGGCTGCATGATTTCAACACAATGCACATATTATATAATCAACAGGAGATATATTTTAAAGAGATAATATGACATAATAATATTGTGATATGACATAGTAATAATGATATTTTATAACAGAATTGAATTTTTCGTATGATAAATTTGATATATAACAGATACGTATTTAAATACGAGAAATATGCATTATTTCATTCAAAATGGTCTGTTAATTCATGGAATATCTTACATTTTAGTTTAGGTAATAACTTGTTTTTTACACGAATCTAGCAAATGATAAAATCGCGTTCCAATCTATTTCTCTGAAGAAAATTGTTTCCAGGGTATATTAATAGAGTATACCTGCATAAGAAGAAGAAAAACATCTTACATAATGAAAATGAGGAGTGCTACCAAGATATAAGGAGAGTTTTATAAAAGCTCAACTTGTGTAATGGCCGTGATAAAACAGTTACTGAGATGTGGGAGAAAAATTTAAAAAATTTTCCAGTGGTACCAACTACTGGATATTTATTGTATATAGAGTGTATATATGATTTTTTAAATTTGCGAAAAAAAATTTGGGCAATTTTCGTCCAAAGAAATGCGATAAATTTATTTCTAAAAGCGAGTAATTTCTTCAGCTATATTTAGAGAGTTTCAGATTTTGATGCAAATCTTATTGAACAAAAAATATTTTAAATATAATTTTCTAACCTAAGAGAAGAATCTATTTTTTTAACATATATTCCATCAAAGTAGTCATAAGTCTTCTCCAATATTAAAATTTTAATGACATTTTAAATATAAGTATTACCTTTGTTATCTTTAATTATTTAAATATTAGTTTTTCTAAACTTACAATTATTTACTGAAAGTGATTTTTGATTTAAAAGAAAACTGTGTAAACTTTATATTAGAATTCTCTTTAAAAAGAAGTAAAAAAATTCATTATTGTAAATATTAATTGATTTGATCAGAATGCAGATATTGTAGTAGATAATCAACTAAAGTTGATACGTTATATGGTAGATATGAGTTTTCTAAATATGAGAAATATACACAGTAATGTATTTCATTCGCAACAGATCTGGAATCTTCAAGGAATGCCGTTATTAAAAATATCCGAGATTTCTCTGGAACAAAATTATTAAAAATAGTGTTAATATACTATTTAGTATTTTATGCAGGAATTTATAACTCCAGTATGATGAACATATTATCAGCATTTTCCATTTTTAATAACTCTTTTCCAATTATTTAAAAACGTGACCACTATCACCAACCTACTTCATAAACACACGAATAATGAATAATAATATATTATACAAATACAAATACAAATACAAATACAACGCCACAACAGGCAAAATGCCCAACGAGGTGGCTGATAAAAAGATGCCCATAAAAATATGGTTGTCATATGTTTCAAAAATACAGCAACCCAATTAAAAATGCAATTAACACAAATTACAAACAATATATACACATGATAAAATATTATACAATGCCCATAAAGAATACTTATGGTATTCTAAGAATGGATAGCTTCTCGATTTACCCCAACATGTTTATCGTATTTCTTTTTACTACTATTATCAACTACTCATTATCCAATTTTTTTTTTTGCCGTTCTTTTTATTAATATAAGCACAGCGTATAAAATTGGTCCGTCTAAATTAAATAAATTCAGATTCTCTGATTATATGCCGCACAACAGAAACTCTTTAACCGGCCCAATTTCAATCAAATTTTTCCAGAATAATTATCGAATTCATAAATAGATTTTTTTATTTTCCATCGGTTATTAGAATTTTCCATCGATTATTAGAATTTTCAATCGATTCCGAACCTTTCCTGTGGCCACTTCTCTCTTTTTTAATCTGATTTTTTTTTCACTCATACAAAGACATCGAAAAATTCCATTTCTTACGTCTTGTGATTTTTTTTGTATTATTAAAATATGTGTGTAGTTATTGGGTTTTATTTCGTAAGTCCTCACTCACTCTATAAAACATAATTTCCTAATACTTTAATTTCTATTTGTGTAGCCTGATCTATAAATGGTATCCGGGTGTATTGCGATATTTGTCCACAAAGTACGTAACAGATCAAATGCACTATATTGATCACACATGATAATTTTTTAACGGTGTCATCCATCGTTTAACTTGACTTCTATCAACTATCTGAACCACGCTCCCATTTGAGATGATTGAGACAAATTCTATGGTAATTTAATAAAATTTATAGATAAAAAAACAGATTATAGATTATCAAAAAGTTCGGTTTCAGAAACTTTAATTTTCAATGTATTTTGAAGAAAGGTTGAACACTATGATACACGTCAGCAATAAATTATCTTTCACCCATATAGCATCATAGTGATTACCATACAATTGTCTGCGTGATAACGGTAGTTCAACGTGAACTTAACAATGAAAATTCAAAAACTATCTATTAGACAATTAGTTTTATTAAAAACGTGGAGTGGCTAGAAAAGAGGAGAGTAAAAAAATTTTTCCAAAGCAAAGTATTTTAATCAAAGTTTTTCTAAAATATTAATATACTTGTTTTCATTTTAAGACGGATAAAAGAGAAAAGAAATAACTGGTATACTCGCATAATCTATAATATATTAATTTAAGACATCAAACTTTTACAAAGATTGATATGGCTATCACCCGCCTAAGACATCAAACTACACACCGAGTTTTCGAAAAACCATAAACATATTCCACCCATGAAGTTTCACATAACAAAAAAAATCATATTCAAATAGTTTCTCAAACTTTAATTCCAATATTTTATTTATTTTAAAGAAAGAAGGATAAAAAAATAGAAAGAAAGAAAAAGAAGAGACAGAGAGAGAGAGAGAGCATATGGAAAATTATTATTATTTGAAGCTCCAAAATAAATAGAAGAAGCCTGAAGCTTTTGAAAAAATTCACATATACACACCAAAAAGTTTTTTTAATAAATTTTTTAAAACGCAGAAGTGGATGAAATGAAATTAAACTGAAGGAATCACAGGAATCTCTGAAGTTTTTCTAGAGTTTCCAAAAAATTTTCCCACATATACTAGTGACAGCATAAGAAGAGAGAAGAGAGAGAGAGAGAGAGAGAGCGGAATTAAATTTTCATAAAATAAAATAAATATATATTTATACAAAAATCAATTATTTTCACAAACAGCTGCGTGTACGGTATGCCAAGAATCTGGAGTAGGTAAATTTTTAAAATAAATATCCCAAGCCCCCCCTTATATCCCCATGTCATTCCGTCTCTATATCCTCTCTCTAACCCTTTCATCCCTCTTCTTCCCTCAGCACGTCAAAAATGCATTTTTCATCACAGTCAAATGTCAGGAAAGATTCGAATGAAATAGAGGAGAAAAAAAAAACATACACAACACATACACATATTTTTTGGAGAAGATGAAGAAACAGAAATAAATAAATAAAAGGGAAAAATAATAATAATAAAAGATGAAATTTCTTATCTCCATAAAATAAAATAAAAATATCCTCATAATTCAGAATGAAATGATTTCTAACAGATTCTTTCAAAGCTGCCTGAATATACTTGTGCATTTCTTTTTATACTGTAATGCAGATTCATAATTTTTTTTTTTAATGAACTAGAACTTAGAATTTAGATTTAAATTCTAAGATAAGTACTGTAAAAATTAGTATTCACAGCATACAGTGTTTCTCATATTATATTTATGTACACAGTCCAAAAACTTTCTTAAGAAAATGACGGAAAATCATGACGTTCAAGTTTTGTGAATCATGATTTTTTTAGGTATAAATTTAGAAAAGCGATTCTGTAGTGATTTATTCCAATATTACTTCGTTATGTTGAGACGATTCTGTTATAATAGGAAAGATGAAGTTAATAGAATGTATTTCCAATAAATAAAATTTTTTTTTTGATTCAATAGCTGATGAATCAAATAGATCCAATAACCCTAACCAGTTTTTGTTGATTTAGGACAGCGAGGATTTGGCTTTGTGTAATATTTCAGCCTTGCAGCTAATGCTGTATATTTTATCACGCGTAGATAACAATCCTACTCAGTGATTGGAATCCTAAAATTACACTCATACTTTATATAGCTCACAAAGTTTTGTTTTTTCATTGGAGTTCCATCATTATAACGTCCACCTGAATCATCTCTGAATTTTCACTGAATTTAGGAATCATTCCTGTTCCGTTTAAAAAAAATCGTTGGCTACATGGCACAATAATTTGATAAAATACTCTTTGTAAAACACAATGGTATTGAAGAATAGCCTTAAAAAAACCGTTGAAGAAAACCGAAACATTGTATTTATCATTCTATAGAAATCATTGAAAATATTAATTATTAAATACGTCAAATGACAGTGAAAATGATTGATCTCGCGCTTGGATACAAGAAGAAATATTTCAGTTCGAGACACAAAAGTGATGAAAAGTACACTGCATTCTATTTACCCAAATAGAACCATCCCTTTGGGGTATAAGTGGAAATCATATCTCAGGGGGGGGGGAGGGGGTACAAAGTATATTGAAGACGGGTGAGAATAGCCATTTGCTCGGTAATAATAATTACTCGGTAAAAAAAACAATCGTGCCACTTATAACATTAATCATAACTCTAGAGTATACGAAATGTGCCGAAATATGGGAACCTATCCATACCGTCTTCAATAAACCTAATTCACCCCTATAGCAATAAAACTGCGTCACCACGACGAAGTAATGTGGAACTGACCATGGAAATTTCTCCAAAAAAGTACAATACCTAAAAGAAACCAAGGGTTGCAAATCCCTCTTCATGGACAACATAATAAAAAAAAATGAAATTTCAAGAGAGGAAAAAATGCCCCATTTTATAAAAAGCAGCACATACCAAAACTAAGCTGAAAGAAATAAATATTATTGAACACCATTCCAATCACACAAATAAATATATTTTATATTGAAAATTTATGGTGACAAACGAAAAACAATTACTATGAATTACACCATTTTTTATAGTAATTACTTGAAATTACTATCAATTTCGAATAATTATTATTAAAAATGGTGAAAAATATCGCCAAGGGTCTGTCTCTTCTTTCTACAGAGAAAACTGTCTAGATATGAGCCACTATTTTCCTTCATTAGTTAAATTTTTCGAAAAAATTTTACAAACATAAAATAAGTGTTTATGCCCTATTGGTTAAATATAAGTAAACTAAATTTCTTCAAACGTTCTATTGTTTTCTATCCGATAGCGCATCTCTGAATTACACGCGAATTCTTCTCGTTAAACGAACATTTCTCATGGTTTTGAGAGAGGCGAACTATTATCCTTTAAGAGAGTTTTATAATAATATTTGTGGGGCTAAAAGTACATTTTCTATATAATTTTTACCCCATAAATAATATAACATTATTTTTTCCCCTTATAAATCCTCATCATAATATTTTCTAATTCCCCCCGAAATTCATGGACAACTTATCCCTACTCCTCTGCTCACGGTGGAGAAATAAAATGGCCATAAATATTTTCAATATGAGCAACTTAATGAATAGTCGTGGCTTACCAATCAAGAGGCGGTGGGGAATCTTGTACGAAATGAAAAATATCCATTTACGGTAAATGAAAAATTCCAAATATTTCATGGCGAATTAGGAGAAGACTATTACTATTTCCCTGACAACAGAAGACCAGGGAGTGAGTAAGTCCACCATACTGGGCTCTAGCATACTAAAAGGACAGACAAAAAAAAAATTTCAATTGTGTCTGTAGATAGGGCTTCTCTTCTCTCTCTCTCTCTCTCTCCTTGAAGTGTCCACATTGGTGGTAGCAATTCTTACAGAAAAGGGGGATGGTGGTGTGAAACTCGTGGTGACAGATTCTATCCTTTCAGTTTTTTACGGCCCCTCCTCCCGGAATGGACAAACAGAACCCCTCTACACACAAAAATTGCCGAGACGGAATATAAAAAAGGACTAGGGAGAAATAAAAAATAGATAGATTTTATCCACCAGTGACGTAACCTTAGAGGTCAAACACGTGAGGAACTGGTAGAACCTCCCCCTCCTGGGTCTGACCCCTTGACCCCGTAGGAAGGCAGGCGTCGTATTCGAGAACCCCCATTGGTCCATCAGCATAACCTACTTTCACTGCTGAGGTACGATATGCGTACAGTCACCTCTTTGGAGAAATATATATATGTATGTGTGTATACATAAAAAAATAGTGTGAGGGAGGAAAGGACCCCCTCCTTCAGTGTGTCTGGCCTTCTGTTCATTTATACGCCTAAAGGCCCAGCCTATCCGATATTCAAGCGGGGGGCCTCCACGCGTCCACTGTAGCCAATAATATAACGCCCCCTTATGATCAATATTCAAGTATCTCGACCACTAATACAACAGGAGCCGAGGGGGCCTGATTTGCATACCATAAGCATTATCGCAATCCATGCCTTTAAATTAAATTTTATTTCTCTGCGGTTATTCAGCGTGACGAAAATAATCTTTTTTTTTCCACGTTCATATTTTACATGAAGCTATGGGATTAGAATCCCCTGATCCTAAATGTTACAATTTATGTATGTTTTCTGTAAATTCAGTAGACATTAAACTGATGACATCATGATCGGGGTTTTCCGTGCATATGTAAATCATCCTAAACAATCACAATTTTAAATTTTGTATAAAATAAGTGTTATTATATTATATTAAATTTCCCAGCAAAAGGAATTATTGATATTAATTGGAGAGCGTTTATTTTTTTTATCCAAGGTATTTGAGAAGTTTCTTAGAAACGAATGGAAACAAAAACATATATATATATATGGTAAGAAATAAAATTAACTTAATAATATACATTTTTTATCGGGAATTCAAAAAATACTATGGTGAAAGTTTTTGCTCATCATGCGTCTAAAACAGTGGTTCTTAACTGTTTTCCTCCCCGCACTCCGTTCGATAATGCATTTTTAATGTTAGAAAATTCAGTTTTTTCTCCTGTAATTAATTCATTAATTACCCATTAATTAATTTCTGTGAATTTTTTTTTTTTTTTTTTTGCTTTTATTTTAATGCCTTTTCGATTATGGCTAACATTTAATTTCGGCTTCATTTTTTTAAGAAAATTAATTCTCAAAAACGAAACTAGGAAAAAAAAGTTACCATTTTTTAACATATGCTTGAGATTTGGAAAAAAAAAATCATTGAATAATTCTTCACTTATTGATTCCAGCTGCAACAACTATAAATTAATATTTCTTTCACACTTGACTAAATTGTTTGACGCTTTTCTTGAGTCGTGTGTGTTCACGACAGTGCGAATAACATCACGAACAACGTGCGGAATAACACGAGGTACTAATGTAAGTAAACAAACTACGAAATAGTTTAGGCAGGGCCGTAACTAGGATTTTTGCCGCCCGAAGCAAACATTGTTTTGCCACCCCACAACTTTAAAATTCAATAATTTTGTAATGTTGTTCATTGTTCCCACATAAAACTGCCGCCCCCCTAAAATTTGTCGCCGGAGCAGTCAGTTTCCCCTGCCCCCCTCTAGTTACGGCCCTGGGTTAAGGTAATTATCGGTATCTTTTCCCAACCAAAATGGGAAAAAAATCCGATCGCTAATCGAAAAAGAAACTTTCACAACGCAAACTGCGTATGATACGTTATCGCGAGCAGAAGCCAGAAGATAGGCGTCAAAATATTGGTATGATTCATATTTTTTCAAGAATTGGACAATTTAATTTTCATCAGCGTTTCAATTTTCCTGAATAATCAGTCAACATGTTGTAATTATTTTTTCCATCCCGCACCCCCAAAAATGCTCTCTCGCAGTCCCGGTTAAGACCTACTAGTCTAAAACATGGGTTTCCAACTGGTATTCCGCGGAACTCTGCGGTACCGCATGATCAAACGCCACGGAGCCTTAAGAAATCTCGGAGGACAGAGAGATTTCAGAGAAGAGAACTTTCTTGTTATTAATACTTGCAAATCTGTTCTTTATTTTGAATTTTGTCGAAATAGTGTCGGGTTTGAAAAAAAAAAAAATCCAGATGACCCTCTTTTTGGATGACTAAACAACTTGGAAAAGGTAACATTACATGTTTTTCTCACCTAATTTTCGAACCAGAAGCTCCAGAAGTTCACGAATGTCATTTTCCGTTGCATCAGAAACTTATAAGTTGCAATAATGGTGTTTTTTTGGGAACTTTTATCCATTAAAAGTAAGGATTCTTGAATTGCACAATATACGTGTACTTTACTGGACACCCAGGTCCATCTTAACACACGAGTCCCACCCGGACACGACCAACACCTTCTATAGTAGAAAGCCTCCGTGTGACGCTTTAACGTCACTGGAGCCGTCCATTTCACCTGTAGCCATTGGGTATAGCCGGCCGACGTGTGCGAAATATTTACCTTTTTTTTTGCAGTATATTCAGTGACTGTAGGCGAAATGTACGACTTCAGTGACGTCACGAACTCCGCGCGTAGGCTTTCTGCTGTTGAAAGTGTTGACATGGCACGGGGTCGTCATTTGCATAGGAGCTTCCACTACAACAGGGGTTCTTAACCTATGGCTTGCAACCCAAACGTGGGTCGCCAGGTCTTCCGAGATGGGTCGTTGAAATCTGCTAACAATCAGTTTTTCTTGTGCAAGGGGTCACGGCCCAAACTTGATTCGCTAGGTCTTCCAGGAAGGGTCTTAAAAATCCATTTACAGCAGGGATTCTTGAGCTATGGGTAACGACCCAAACTTGAATCATATGGGCTTCCGACATAAGTCGGACAAATCTATATATATACTTACATTCATGGATTTTTGGTTACTACTAGCTTAATCTATAGGTAGTGGGGTCTTTCGAGAAGGGTCGTATGAATCTATTTACAGCCAGGGATCCTTGATCTATGGATCACAAACTAAACTTAATTCGTGGGGGGTCTTTCGGGAAGGGTCGTACGACTACATTTACGGCCAGGGGTTTTTAACCCATGGGTCACTTCACAAATTAAATTCGCAGGGCTTCCGAGATGGGTCGTGAAAATGCACTTACATGCACGGATTCCTGAGCTATGGGTCTAACTTGATTCGCAGGGGCTTTTGAGATGAGTCGTACCAATCCACTAATAGTTTTGTTATAAATGTCCTTTAATTTCGAAAACCATAGTCTCATGGGTCGCGAAGCTGATCACTTTGTTGACTTTGGATCGCGGCTGAAAAAGGTTAATAACCACATATAAGAACTGGCACAATGATTTATGACAATAAATATGTAAATTAAAAATTGGTGCCTAAGTCTTCTTTCATTTTGCCCTGGAGCTATGATGGTGTTGAAAATTAGACATGTATTGGCCACCCTCGGCACATTCCTAGATTACTAAAGTCACCCGCTGCATGGTTCAAAACCACTTGTGTCTCGCGGCACATTCGCAGATCACTTAAATGACCTGTGGTGCTGTTTCAGGTCACTTAAGTGAATCGCGGCACATCCCAGACCCCATATGTGACGGCAGTATATTTACAGATCACTTAAGTCACCCGCAGCACATTCACAGACCCATTAATTAACTGGCCCGCGACAAGTGGCTCCCACTCTCCTAAAGGTTAAACACACTTGCTTTTTATGTGGAGGCTTTATTGTGGTCTTTATTGTGGAGGTGGATTATTTATTTGTGGTCTTTATGAGAGGAAGTTTGCCATCAGTGTGTTGGGGTTCTTTTACCTTAATCGGGACCGTAGTAAGAGGTGAATGAGGTAATCTTAAAAACAATATTTTTATAATTTCAAGATATCATAAGAATAAGTCAATAAGTTGAGATGCGAATGAGTTTTATATTGTTTTCTTATAATCAAGAAAGAAAACTCTGAAACGATTTGGAAGTCTGTGTAAAAAAAAAAACAGTAGCTGTAATAGCATTGCAATCTATGTTGAAATTTCATATCTGTGAACATTAAATGTTGATGGGAAATTACTCTAATATCATGCACAATGCAAACGCATTTCAAATAAAATTTTGAATAATTCATAAATCTGAACACAACACAGCAAGGATTCTCAAATATTATTAGTGTTTTGAATATAGTGGCAATATTTTCCACATTTTGCTAAACCATCTCAATTTAGACATCCTTTCTACTTATTTAAGTCTTTTTCATTTATAATATAATAATAATAATTATTATTATTTTATTTGGATACAGGCCATTGGCTGTTTACAAAAATTGGCAACAACATCATACTACACAATTAATCGTAATTAAGTTCCCGTGCACTTTTTGATTAGTTTTTCTCAAAAACTAATCCTATTATATTCCAATATAGGCTATATTCCAATTGGCATTGGAATATAGCCAAATTTTCAAGATATCTTAATGAGACTATGGCAAAGAGATTTATGCAATAAAAAATTCTGGCACCACTCAGACTAATGTAACTCTCGTTCTGGTGGAAGTATTCTATGGAAACTTTTTATATACGTTACACGGACCATTATAAACAGGGAAATCCAATGAAAGCATAATATTCCATATCCTATATACGATTGAGTCCAAAATTACAAAGCGTACAGGTATCTTTGCAATTATAACAGAATGTAATTTCACAATTATCACTCAAAAAGATTAAACTAGATCTCGTGCGAATAACGCATTCTTTTATTAACAAAAAATTAAAGAAGCAGCTATGGAAAGAACCAGAGAAAGAAAATGGCACACCTAGATAAGTATATTGTTTGGATAATGCTGAGACTATTTGACTTGTATATTATTGTAAATAATTACAAATATAAAAGATGATGAGTTTTGAGTGATATCCTGGCGGGTCGGTAAGTCGTGAAGTCAGAGTTGGAAAAAGTGTTCAGGAGGCCTGGGTACAATACCAACCCGCCCTCAGCAAAGCTGCATTTTGGCATAATATTTTATCATGTATATAGGGCCTAAATTGCTTCTAGTTTTTGTAATTCCCTTTTTAATTGGGTTGCTGTAATTTTGAGATATATAACATCCATATTTCTTTTGGGCAACTTTTTCTCAACCACCTCGTTGGACATTTTCCCTGTTGTGGCGCTGTATTTGTATTTATACATAAGGAAAAAAATATTCTGAAAACGAATTTCGCTTTCTAATAATACGAGGACATACTGAATCTGTATGAGTGCCATCAAAGCTGTGGAAACTTCTCATAAAAATTTACGAAATACTCATTTAGGCACCGTTACAGCTAAATTACAGGAAAGCAAAAACAAACTCAAAAAATGGAAGCCTAGCGATAAAAAAAAAAAAGAGAAGCTACCCTAAAACCGTTGGGTAATAAATCTCAACCACATCTAGTAATGACCTATCAAAAACTACTCAAACATTCGCCCAATTTTTTTCTACCGTCATTGGTAGAACGAAATAAAAAAAAAAAAAACCTATAGGATCTAAAATTTTAGTGCATATCTTAAGCTATAGAAGAGAAAAAAAAGGCCTTCACCTACTTCGGCAGTCCAAGATCCAAACGCTCGTAAAAACTCAACCCACACCCCCCTGTTATATAAAACCATCATTTAGATCTAGAACTTACTCTAGTCTCTAGAATTTTCCTCCCGAAAATACCTAGAGAGTTTTTAGACCTCAGAGTATGGGCCTCCAAAAAGGATAAGGAACTCACTGTATAGTTTAAGAAAAAAAAAATAGTGATGTGAATGGCCCAAGGAATGGATTTAAACATGCTCCTCACATCTAGGGAACTCTCCTATACCTTTTTTTATATGCATATAAGAAAAATCTCTATACATAGTTTTTTTTTCGCTCTATGTATTTCTTATAGAGATGGGGGTTCTTCGCCCCTTTTTTTTATACCTTACAGATGTCTGGTAAGGTTACCAGAGGTTATTTTTGGGGTAAGACCAATAACCCCAACAGTTCAAATCGAGATAGGTATAAAAAAAATTTGGAGGAGATCAAACTTGAAAGAAAAGTGGGAGCACGAGTTCCTATTGAGATAAGGTAACAGAAAAAATGGAGGCCGACCCCGCTTGACGGTTTTTGCATGGTTATGGGACCCCGGGATCCCCCCTTTTTTATATTCTACCACGTGGCTCCTCTTTTGATACACAGGATTGAGGATTGTGAAATCACTAACTTTCTTCCAACATGGAGTTACAATTTTTTTTGCTATTTCCAGTATAAATTTTACATGCATGAAAAAAAAAAAATTGACTTCAAACAGCTGAAGTTCTCCCGAAGATATAGAACGGCTTTGTGGTTTGGCATGTTGACATAAAGATGATGGAATAGCTTCTGAGAGGAACGAATCTCCATGATGGAAAGCTGACATCATCATCACCATCACCATCATTTTCCCAATGAATGCTGGGAGAAGAAAGTTAGACATCGTGAACTTTTCCATGAGACTATTCATGAGTTGACGGCTTCCATGATGGATAAATATGGATGATAACAGTTCAAAAAACGATATTCAGACATTTATTATGCCGAACGAATGATTTAAAATTTTTCTCCATGATAACGTCATGTTCCTCTTCGGCTGTGATGATGTATCGATGACATTCGATAAGGGGGTTGGGGTTCGATCCATCTATAGTGAATATTGGCATCCATCTTCCTATTTTTCCCAACAAAATAGACTATGCTTTTAGAATTTTTTAAATTAGAAAAGTACTTGATATTCATGTTATTTTCATGCCGTGAATGATATGATCATAAAAATGTTTAGCATAATAGTAGTCTTTATGGAGAATACATGAAGCTCATTTAATTTCAATGAAATACTGTAAAATATTCAGAGCAGTTCCTCGAGAGTCAAAGAAATATTTTATATTATTTTGAAAAATGAGAAAAATTTCTCGTATCAGTGTGAGAGCCATTGAGAGTTGGAACGAAATATTTTGTATATGGAACTTAACCCGAACTAAAATGGCTACATAATTGTATACAGTAAAACCTCAATAACTCGACATACAGATAACTCGAATTTAAGTGGTTGGCATATTACTAAATTCCATAAGAAGAAACCTCTCTCTCTAACTCAACACAAGATGGCTAAACCCCCTTAAGTTCAAAGGGTTCGTATTGTGTTACTACAGCTAATTTTTCGAAATTTCTCAGGCATTGGCCAGTTGGTAAATTTTCACCACACTGTTCACAATGACATGTATTTTAACATTTTTTGTGGAAAAAGATTCTCCTCTCTCCCCTCAAACCTTAATATAGGGTCACTTCCCACTGTATGGAACCAAAGAATTCGACTACAAAAATCACAGATAAGTTTGAATGATCCGCTAATAAATCTGTATGAATGATGTCTGTAATTTTTGAGATTGTGGCGGTTGAGTTAGTTAGATCGAAATTTCTAAGTTAGAAAAATGAGTTTTCCTTATTTTTGGAAATTGTACACTGCTTATTCACAAGTAACGGATATCTAGACAGTTTGCTATTTTTTAAACTCTAATTAGAGATTATTTGGAGAAACATAGAAAACTGCATATATAATTTTTTTTGTCAATGATGTGTTTCAAAGGAATTGTTTAACTATATATAAGTAACACGCATATTCGTAAATGACATTTAAAAGTTGTGAGGAAGAGGTCAAATGACTCACCAACTTGATATCCGCTTACGTTGACATGTCCGTCGATATTTTTGAAGTATCGACTTATTTAGGTTCCACTGTATAACAGTGTAGAAGTCCGCTAGAAACTACAAAATTCCTTATACTTTCATCATAGTATAAATTAACGCTGGGAATCGATTAAAATTTTTAACTGGCTAATCGAAAAATTTTGATCGAATATTTTCAAATACTATTCGTCCATAGCAAACGTAGTACTGTGGGAACTGTACAATATTTTAATTGATGCTATAAAAATATATCTTATTCATTTTACGCATCTATCCACTGAATGGTTGTAAACAAATATAGATATAGATTAATAAATAATTGAAACTGAATGTGCAAATTTCTAGAACTAAAATGACTTTTGAAAATGTTCATTCTAACCATGCTACTTTATATAAGTTGTTCTCCTAAAATGTTTTGTAAAATGTGTTTCGATCGGGGTTAAACATTTGCGTTTCTAGCAAAATCTAGACAGCAAAAAAAGTGATCCAACCAGCTGATAAACACAAAAGTGAAAATTTTCACATTCATGTCTCTATTATAAGAAGGGCGATACGCTGAACATGCTTGTCATATCCTGGAATTTCTTAACTTGAATCGTGTCTTTTTGTTTTACAAGCAATTTTTTAGAAATCATCACTAGTTTTCGTCGAATCGACTTGTGTTTTTCGACCTCATTTCGAAAAATGTGATGAAAATATTGATTCAAATATTTTTAAATACGCTCACTTCTCTGAAAGTCGATTACCCCAACTAAACTTTTTAACTGCGAATAACAATGGATCGATTAACTGAAACAATTAATCGATCCATCGGACCAGCCCTAGGACAAATGCATTGCCATTTCTGTAAAATATCATTCTGGAAAAATTCTTGATTTCAAAACTTGTGATTGATGGGCAGCATTTATCAATTTTATGTATAAAACTAAGTCATTTTGGGGCCCGGTATGAGAATATTTTCCGGACATATTCATATAAAACGTATTTAGGGTTTTTTTTCAACATAAATTTACTGGAAAATTTGAAAATCATAGAGCCACTAAAATCCTGATCTAGGGGTTAAACTCTAGAAATCTGAAGGGCGGGGGGAGGGGGGAGCTATGAGTGTAGGGCTCATACTTTTGATATGACATTTGCATACATTGATAAAATTTCAAGCTAGGACTTCGTCAAGAAGCGTAAGTGAATAGCTTAGCCAATGTATTTTAATCCAGTTTCACGACTTGGATTAATGAAAAAAATATATATGTATATTCGAATATTTTCTGTTGTATACATTTCAGTAGCATAGTTTCAACCAAAAAATTTGAAACTTTAATGCATAGAGATGAACAGGCCATTCATGAAAATATGTATTGTAAGACCTCATTTGTATTTTCTAATAAGTCTGAAATAAAGCCCAATTATTTGTCGTTCTCTAGACTTCAGAGAAGACGCAATGTGTGCTCATAAAGTTCAGATGATTAGACAGAAGGAGAAATTTTAACAAGATGATATTATTTATTAGAGTCCCAAGGAAAAGAAAAATTATTTCCAAACACTAAATCACGTGTAATAGGATATACACAGACCCCACAGTATCTCACTTAAAAAAATTGTTATCATGATCCTTTCTTTTTTCGTTTGAAATTAGTTTTATTTTCGGAATTGTGTATTTCAAAAAGGAATGTGGTGGGTACAAATATATACAGTAAAGTCCCCGACGGGGAGTGGATCGAGGCCCCCTCAGATTATTAAAAACTCGGATTATTAGAAAAGTAATAGAAAATGGCATTTTAAGTGTGTGAGGGTGGGGTTGCCTACTCTTATCTGTTCTGTTCTCAATTCAATGGCTTAATTCATTACACAACTGCCAAGACCCATAGAATCTGGTTAATGCAGGCTGACACAGGCTTTTGATATGAGTTATTTCTTTTTTCACACTTTAAATTTACTATAGAAGGGCCTATGAAAAATCCTGGTCTGGGGATCAACCGAAGTCTAGGGATCAATACTTCTATAGTCCTTGCTAGTGACCCTTGAAATTACTCGCATTCGTAGGGAAAATGAAACAAAATGAAATAAAACTCGTTCTTGGAGAAAACAGAGATTTTGAGAAGGATTTTCAAAAAGTTCCACCACTTCGGATTATCTGGAACCTCTAAGTTTCGAGACTCTACTATAATACGGAGCAAAGTGACTACACATATCTTATTCTCTTATATGGTGAAGCCTGCTTTGGCTGGACTTTAGACGGAAAGCTTCCCTCCAACAGAAAAGTGTCCAATACACAGAACAGTAACTATGCAGAATAGTTGGGTTTTCACCATTTCCTATCACAATCACCAGATTTAAGAATATGTCCAACTTGACAGGCTTTACTGCAATAGAAACAAACATCGCATGCTTTTTAGATTTTTTTAAGCATTTATTTATTTTATGTGATTTATTAGTTTATATAAAAACTCAAATACACTAAACTCTTCACATATATACTATAGGCCTATATACAAAATGAAGTCACATTTTCTTCGATTAAAAAATTCACTGCATAGAAAATTCGTTAAAAATAAATGTTTGTCAATGCAAAACAATTTGATAGAAAATAAAGTTACGGGGTATAGAGAATTTTTTATTTATAACTCAAAAAAGTTCATTACATAGAGATTTTATGCTTTTAAGACATTTATGGAAGATAATCATTACCAAAATTTGAAGTTTTTAATCATTCGGTAAAAATAAAAAAAATCGAAAAATATATTTGTTACTGTAAACTAGTCTGATAAACTTTGCGAATTTATCTGATTTGCCAATGTTTACGTACAACTCCTTAGCGGGAATTCTCAAATATGATAAATCATCAATTAAATTACTCAAATTTACAGGACATTATGATTTAAATTCGGACTAAAATGATGAATTCCATCGGTAATGGTTATGTTTATAGATGTGAAGAAAGCCAGCATATTGCAAGACTGGTTAATTTGTTTTTTTAAATTTATTCACACTTGTTTCAATTTAGTTAAATTTTTATGGCAAAATACGTGTGGAGTACTCTTCGTGTACAGGAAAAGTTGATAAGAAGATGAATTTTTAACTGATAACTTCCTCATTTTTTATATTCATCAAACTTCACCAACTTCATTTGGAAATTATCATAACCGCCGGTAAACGTGATAAATGTAATGAAATTTATCGGACAAACGAAACGATTGATGATTGTGGAAAATAACAGGAGATTATGCATAACTGAAAATTTATAATATTTACCATAACATATTCATCAAACAAATGGCTGCGTCACCATAGGAAATGAATACAAAATACAAATTTTTGGATCTGACCTATATGGACGATAAGTCCTTGGGCGATCACAATTTTCAAAAATACGTGCTGTTGTTTTGATATATTTATTTGTAAACTATTAATATTGTAATTATAATACGGTTTTTACCAGGTATTTTGAAAAAAGGCGAAAAATAGTGTTGATCAATTATTAAGAATATCTACTTTTCATTCGAGAATGTATTAAGATCCCAATTTTTTAGGACAATTATTTTATTCTGGTTAATATTCATTTTTACTTAAATGCTCCCCATTTCCTAGAATGGTTTTTTTTTTCCTGGAAGAAGTTTCCATTTTATGTAGGGTAAACATAAAATATGCATAAAGAATATCAGTGGATTACGTCATAGCTCTTTAGTTCTTGAAGACTTGTCAAGTTAACAAGATTAGAATAGAACACAGTTAAAAATAAAAATTTTTGAATGCACCACATATGAATATTTTATGTTACATTTCCCTCTGGAACTTTTGGGTATTATGGAAGCGCTGTCATACGGCCCTTAAGGAATCGTCCGATCTATGACGGTTTTTTTATGACGAGGAAAAAAACGTATTTTTTTACAAAATTATAGCTAAAACTTGCCTCCATCGCATGAGATGTATCACGTGTGGTTTACCGGGACACTAATAATTTATTCGAGATCGCCCATTGTTCAATAACCATCTGATTATAAATAACTATCATGTAAACCTTTAAATCCTCAAAATTAACGTTTGAAGAATACGTAATCACAACCAGCGGTTGAAACATGGCACATACATATTCTACTGTCCAAATTTTGTTGGGGGCACGTCAAAAATGCAAAATTATTTAAAGTGAATTATTAATTTTTTTGGAAATATCTTGGTTTTAAAACTTGTGGTTCATAGGCAGCCTTCATCAATTTTATGTAGGGTCCAGGTATTTTGAGGCCCCATTGTGAGTTTATTTTTCTGTCTAGATCTGTACAGTATCTACATGTCAGTAATATATTTTTTTACAACATAAATTTACTGTATCAATGCATCTGAATTGCATTTGTCTTCCAATATTCACACCTGATAATACTTCAGTTTTGTAAAACTACGTATGACGTATAATTTCGCTCTTATTAAGAAATAAAAGAACGGATCCTGATTCTTTGGAAATACGTTTTCGTTAGAGGAATGTGGGCATGTTGGAATAGAATTGAAATCTTCAAAATTTCGAACTGGCGGTTAAGATGAATTATGAGTAATTTATACACCGTCAATTCTGTGCTGCGGCAAGGGAACATCAGTATCGGTTGGCTATGGGGCAATTGCAGGTTACGCTGTCATAGGGAATTCTTCGCTAACAGAGTTGAGAATAATTCTATTTCGTAGCAATAAATGCAAGCATAAATTAAGTTATGCGTCTATAACGACCCTATTGAAGTATGAAAAGTGGTTATAACAAGCTTTAGACTGTATGTAGTTTTCTTAGACTGAAATATTTTGTATTTTTCTGTAATATTCTTGTGATTCTATCAAAATGTTGTCAACCCTGCAAGATACATTAAATACTTAATACTAAATGAAAAATGTATGTTTTTAGTTATTCACTTTTCATAGTTTTCTTCACGTAAAATAACTCCTGCATGCATGTGTATAACCCTATAATTTATCTTTTAATCTTCGTAATGAAATTTAAATTCATGACATTTATGCTATGTAATTTATGCTAAATAAAATCATTTATAATTGCTAAATCCATTAAAGAGTTTTAGAATTCAGCCTGCGAGCATCCTCACCATAACAATCACTCGGAGTAGGGGCGGGGTCATGAACGCATTACCCGGAGGGGTCACATTTGGCCCTTGAAGCTTTTTGTCATGGCCCACAGATAATTTTCAGAAAATGGTTGAAAACATTGAAAAATTATCAATTCTGGAATTAATGAAAGAAATAATTTCATAATTAATGAAAGAAATAATTTCGGAATTAATGAAGGAAATTATTTTGAAATTAATGAAGGAAATGATTTTGAAATTAATGAAGGAAATAATTCCGAAACAAATTGGTGAAAACTCAGAAGTAGTGAAAGAACTAATTTTCGATTTTTTGAAAAAAATAATTTTCCAAACAAATAATTTCAAAATTAGTGGAAAAAATATTTCACAATAATAAAAGAGTAATTGCAAAATTATTGAAAGAAATTATTTCAAGACATGTTGAGAAGGAAAATAATTTCAGAATTACCAATAATTGTCTTCAATTATTTTTGCTCCTATTCAACTCGGGACCCCATTGACCCCTTCCATTAAGGTTTAAGATGCCACTAAATTTCATGAGTTGATGGCCCGCGAGCTTCATGGGAAGTTTCAATTTGGCCATCCGTGTCTGAAAGTTTGAAAACTGCTGACTCAAGCCAACAAGAATCCACGGACTATTTTTAGAAACCTGTAGTCTAGGATATTACGTACTTGACGTTTTTCCTGTCAAATGTAAGGCATGATCTTCAAGAGAGAAAGACTGCGTCTATTTTTATCAGATTCTCACATCGTCTGACTAATCACAGGACAGATCTCGTATTACTTCATTCTCAGTGTCACTAATGGTCGTAACATGGTAAGAACGAAAATTTTCGATGAGTTTTTAATTCTATACGCAAAGTAATTTGAAGTACTAAACGTAATATGTTGTACCGAAGGGTCATTATGTCATTATCGAATAACTTGTGTGATTAACATATTTTTTCCCAGAAGTAACGCCTCCGAGAGAAAATTTGCTTAACATCTGAAATTGGTCAGAGAAACGACGACACATTTGAGTAATTCCATATGAAGTAATTCCTGATGAAATTTGGAACTGATCAATTCGGTGGAAAGTATTTCTTTTCACTGTTGAACAGTAAAGCGAGGGAAAGATTTCTTAAAAACTACTGTCAAAATTTTATTGCCAAAAGTTTTGGAAACAATTTTCGGCAAAAAAGCTGCGTAAACGCATTCCTCACACTAGAACTCAGAGTAAACACCATCGCGCTTCTTCCAAAAATTACTGTACTTTGTCTTCTGATTCCACGCCACACACAAAAAAAGAGATTGCTACAGCATGGAGACCTTCAGGGGTTAGCACACCAACACCTCGGCAGGTATAAAAAAAAGCTGCCGTTAGGAATCGGCAATAAATTGTCGGTTCCGGTCTAATCAGCAATCCGGTCATTGTGCAGAAAACGACAATGGTGCGACCAAAGTGATCAAATTGTCTGACTCCATTTAAATCAGAGACAAATCTCATGAAAGTGTCGTGGCTTTTTAAAAAGAGTTTCACTTTAAATTCATGGATTTCTGGATTCGATTCGAGAGTGAAATTATCTGATATAGTGGCATTTCGATGTAATATCATACAAAATAAGAAAGAAGACGGGGGGAAAAATAAAAAAGAGCTCCGATTTCATGCATCGTCAATGGCTAGGAATAGTTCCAAGGGACAAACCACCTTCATCTTCATCCGCCATCACGAACACCGCAGAGACCAAGAGGGTGGAAACTGATATTAGGTGACATCATTAATAAAGCGTCAACCAATAAGATGATGAAGAGCAACAGTATATATATAGAGAGAGGAATGTCTGTTCGTGACGTTTCCAGGAGCAGAAACAGCAAAAAAGAACAACTTTTGAAAGATGGAGTCTTGTTGTCATTGATGAATGACGACATCCTGAGTCGCAAACTCATCTTCTTTGCTTGCTGGTTCTGTGGAAGAGTAAGGTTGGTTTGGACGAAATGTGCGGCGGATGGTGGATCATGCATCGGCGCACGTCTAACGCAACACCCTCAGATGAATGAATGAATTGTTACAAACGTGAAGAGAAAGATGCACAAAAAATAAAATAAAATGTTGCCATTTTTTATATATATATATATATCCTATTCTAATTTATATCTTTAGGATGTGACGGAGGATATTCTCATTGGCTGAGTTAGAGGAGGATGCAGTAGTATTTCCTTTCTGTTCTCTCTCATATTTTATACATCCTTTCCTCTTCATCTCCCACCATCTTTCTCTTAATACCTGGTACAATGCTTCCGTGATGAATTAACCCTCTTTAAAGTGTTACTTGGGAGGGGTACGTAGTACGCTACGTATATATGGATGTGTTAACTGGATCGATCAATCTACCAAGAGAAAGAAGACCGAGTGGAGCCAGTTTGAGATCTGGTCTTGGATTGATAATTAGGAGGTGGAAACAAATCGAATATTATAACTCAGCGTTTCTCAACCTATGGCCCACAGGCAGATTGGTAATTTGATTCTAACTGAAAAATTATTCAATTGTTGTGATTGATATTAGCAATATCTCTATGGGTTCGAATGCAATTATACAATCATACTTGGGTTAACGGTACTTCGTCAAGGAAAATGCGAAAAATGGCGGTCGTAAATACGGAATATCAATAACTGCAATAAAAAAAAATGCAATTTAAGATAAATTTGCTAATTTTTGCTAAAATGGGTGAGGGGTAGGGAGGGGGGAAAGAAAAGGTTTGTATATATCGCAGTGGACAAAAATTCATTTGACGGAAAAAACACTCAAATGACCAGATGTCTCGATGTCATCCAGGGAAAATACAGGAAACTGGGATGTTAATTACGGTGAAATACAGCACGTCGCCAATTGTCATCAAAATATTGTCATAATTTGGTAAAATCCTCCAATGGTATTTATAATATTTGAAAAATTGAAGAGAAATCGTTGAACCTGACAAATATGACATGCATATTTGTATTTATCGTAATAAGTTATGAAAGTGTTGTTTTTAGTAAATATTGCAAATTTTAATAAGCATTTGAATCTGTAATTGGCAATACGAGATAAATGTATAAAAAATTCGGAACTAAAAATACAGGAATGCCCACACTAGATAGTAAATTGTCATTGGAGCTGAGTTGTGCTTGGTTGGAAAGAAAGAGAGGTAGTAATAGAGAGTAATACGGGCAAAAAAGGGTCCGTCGAATCGTTTCAAGCATCTCACTGGTCCTTGAGTTCAGAATGATTGAGAAACGCTGTCCTAATTCAATATAAGTGGGGCGCAAATAATTGCAATTTGTATACGGAAATTGTGTATTCTTATACGCTAATTATATTCGATTTCGACTAAGCCCATCCTTTGCAAAAATAAGAAAAAAACTTCACGTATAACGAATATTTTTGCGGCTTGTTTCGACTTCGTTACAACAATCCTGCATGTCTCTCTTTTGCTGGCTCTATGTGATTTTACGAACTGAGCCATCTGTTGAAGTTCGTGTGGTTCAGTGTATTCCTTCAGATAATAATTATTTTCTTTCCTAGTCACTCAAGGATGAAATGGTAACCCGGATCTTGATCAATTGCAGAGGTTCCTAACCTGTTCTTCACGACAGCTTCAGAAAAACAAAGTGAATCAGTAACCTCAATGAAAATAGAAAGAGGTCTAAGAGGCTCCACCAAAGAAATTGATTCTAAAGATGGATCTGCAAATCAGAAATGTCGGAATCGCAGGTCAAGTGCATAGATCACCAATCTTTTTATATGCTGTCCTAAAGAGGGAAGAGTACAATTTCAAATATCTCTCTCTCGCATGACTGACTGAGAAACTGGGATTGCACTCTAAATTACTGAAATACACCAGATGGTTCAATCACTAGTCGGTTGTACTCGTACTCAAATGCTGTCGAATTCGGATATAACGATTTATTAAAACATTGGCTTAATCTCATGGATAAATTAAATTTAAAATTCAAATTTTTAAAAATTAAATACATATATATATATATATATATATATATATATATATATATATATATATATATATATATATATATATGTATATATATATTGTGAGTAAAGCATTAATGAATGGATCTCCAAATGTTTTGCCTCATTCTGTGAACTAAACATTTTTCTGTATTTTGAATCAACTTTTATTGACTTAAATTGATGTCATGCTATTTTATCATGCGTACAAAAAGTTAATAATAATTCCCCCTTTGATGTTTGAAAATTTGCAAAAAATAGATATTTGACATAGGTAAAAAAATTATCGGTATAGCATAGGAAATACGATCGAAAACATTCAAAACGTTTGAAATAAGTCAGTAGTTCAATAATACAGTCGAATCCCGTTTTAACGAATACCGTTATAACGAAAATCTCGTTTTAACGAAGACTTTTCTAATCCCCCAAATAAGTTTACATAGGAACAATGCTAGGTAACCTGGAATTCCTTTATAACGAAATTTCGTTTTAACGAAGTGATTCCTCCGGTCTCTTGTATCCGGGATTCGACTGTATTGCTAATGACATTTCTACTGTAGCATAGGTTTTCGAGGCTTTCCGACCGTGAGTGAAAATTAAAAAAAAACAAAAAAACTAAAAATCTCACAAAATGTATGAAACTTCCCTTTTGTGCATGTTTGTAAGGGTAAAAGTGGCAACTTCTTCATAGCGTCTAATGATGTACTTCAGTAAAAACTTCAACCTCTCTATTTCAAAGATGATGATGTGGTGAATACGCAGATTACTGCGTAATTTACCGCATCATTAATCATGAGTCCGATCAAGATCCTATCCAAAATAATTTGGCTTCCATCTCCCTGACTGGTGTTCATTATGGCAGATGCTTATCAACATGTCAAAAACAATACTCATACGAGTTTCCCGTAAATTAATTCTTCTTGAATTCCTCATACTCGATAAATAATTCAACTATATCCCAGGTTTCCCAAATGAAATATCTCGGCGTCATAATCTTAGTTGACCTACGTTGGAACAAACATGTTGATTACGCATTTCCGAAATGTTTCAACAAACTTTCCTTCCTCCACCGCTACCTTCAACACTCTCTCAGGAGATGTCAAACTGCTCTGCCACCAAACTTGTCTCTCCCGTACTTTCCTACGCAGCTGAAATCTGGGACTTCTACCCCTCCAGTAATATAGACAAACTCGGATCACAATCCAAAATAAATTTACCAGCTTCCTCCACGACTGTTAGTCACATTTTGTTTCCTTGTCCGATCTTGAAAATGAACAAACAAACTTAATATCCACCCCCACCCCCCACTTTTCTATTTATTTCTTGATTAACCCTGTTACGTAAGATCCTCCATGGTCATCTCAACTTTGATATTTCTGGTATTCTAGCCAAACCATCCTACATGTCCAATAGACTCGACCATCCCCAAAAAAGCAACCTACAGTATTTTTGCTTCTACTGTCTGTTTTACAGCTTCTTTCCTTATATTATTGGTGACTAGAACAAATTCCCCAGCTCTATTGTCGAGTCTTTCCCGAACACTAGTTCTTTTTTGTACGATATGAAACAATCTCTATGCCACATTCAACAGCATTCTCTTGTCTAGGCCTAATAATGGCCAACAATATTGTACAAATAAAAATAAATAATACAAGATATACAGAAGACTGGATGTTGTGAAGATATTTATTATTTGAGATGTTAATTTTTTTTTAAGGAAGGAAAAAACTCATCTCTGCCTCTACCGGGAGTCGAATCGAGGGACCCGGGTTCGACTCCCGGTAGAGGCAGAGATGAGTTTTTTCCTTCCTGAAAAAAAATTAACATCTCAAATAATAAATATCTTCACAACATCCAGTCTTCTGTATATCTTGTATTAACAAGTGGAGAGCGACATTCATGTCATGTCAAAAATAAATAAAATAAACAAATACTATTCAGCTGTAGAGACATATTTACCCGGTTTCTTGGATGTCTTAATAATTCACTGTGACTACATTTCGATTATTCAAAAGTGATTGGTTAATTAATTAGCTTTGTGGTGAAATTTACACTCCCATCCACTATTTAACAACATCTAAATGTGTCACACTCTGCATCACAGAGATTTTTAAAAGTAGAGTGAATAAAGTCAAGAAAATAGTTAGACGGATAGAAGCCAATGAAAACAAGTGATCCCACAGACGCCATTTCATCCAATAGTACAAGTACAGACTAGACTGCATCATTTCAACGATCACAAAGAAAAAAGAAAGTGATCAACTATAAAGAAGACTGACTGATGAGAGACACAAGAATAGTGTATAATGCCGTGGAAATCGAACGATTTGAATTGAACACGAAACCGATTATGAATTTTATTTCTGATTCATTATTGATTTCAATACGTGATTTAGGATTTTATATTCTAATTATGATTTGATATGCGATATAGGATTATATGTTTGATTTCCGATTGCATACGTAGATTGTGATCTCGTGACTGATTTCATACATAGATTAGGATTTCATACTTGTTATGATGATGCATTTTGTAATGTGGTGTATGTTTTATAAATGAAAATTACCAGAGGTATCCAGTCCATGAGGACAATGAGCCGATATTGCCATATGGCGATGTGGCCTGGGTATCTTTCGGTTCGACGGTTAATTAATTAGCAAATATATCTCAGCGATTTCATTATTAGACAATTAAATATCATACGAACTGTACACGAGAAGTTTACAATATACCCAAAACAGAGCAGGTGCTGTTTCATGATAATCCGATATAACGTTAAAAAAAAAAAAAAGGAAAGGTCGATCAAAGATTCGGGCAAACTTCCGTACGAGTGGGCGAAGTAGTAGTATATAGTAATAGTAGTCTCGTCCCAAGTCCCTTCCTTCATAGTGGAGTACTTAATCGAAGTTGAAGTAAATGGATCTTCAAGTGATTTTGATCAAAGAATAGGTCGGAAGAATACACCGGTCCTACGCTTGTCCCGGGGTTTTCTAAGAAAAGAGGAGGAGATAAAAAAAAAACACCTTTTTTTTTTCTCTTGAACCCATCTTGCAGTTCTTCAACAAGAAAACCATCATGACAATGGACGCGTGGCATCCTCATGTAAGCGTTTCACCACTTTTCTATGTATTTTTTTTTCTATACGGGGGTCGGGAATGGGATTCTTCTATTCATCCACTATTGTGTTGCGCAATTTCCCCCCCCCCCCCCACATCTATACCATAGAACCATCTTTTGTGTATTTATCTTCAAACCCAAAGGCTTTCACCCAACCACCTCTCAATTTTTTTTTTCATATAATATTATATATATAAAAAAAATTAGTTTTGCCCCCCCCCCTTAAATTCTAAAGATTTTGGGAATTTTTTTTATATAGTAGATGGGGTTTAAAAAAATAGTTGAACAGCTCAACCATCCTAGTTTTTTTAGTGGGGTTATGCCAGGTCGTTGTACCAGGGGTTAACCCGGAATATAAAATATTTTTTTTCGCTGTTATATTTTTCAACTTAACGTTCCATATTTTTTTGATCATTCCGACGCCTTTTTTTATGTCCTACACAGTACGTTTTTATAACTATTTAATGCCATCTGTCGATGTTGGATGTGGACGGTGACATACTTTCTACACCCTTACACAAATGTATGTCACTTTTCCTAGGACTGCCGACTGCCTTTTTTTCTGTATTTCTATATAGGACTGAAATTCTAGATTTCACAGGAAAAAATATCTTTTCTTCTTTCCTATTTTGCATTGTCATGAAAATTGTTCGCGGTTTATATGAGTATTTAATACGACTTTAATTTTTTTTTTTTTTTAATGCTTCTTACTACGACAATGACTTGACTATGTTGGTTCATACAGCAGTGGATTAGTTGGATGAAGTAGCCGGTTCGAAATCCCCCGAGAGAGAGAGAAGAAAGGGTCATTGGTTGTACATGTTTGTATTTCGGATTTATCCACTACCTTTTCCGTAGGGAGAAAATTAACAGTGTAAAAATTTAGGTCATAAATGGGGAGTAAAAACGGTCAGATTGGGGAAGAAAAAATTGGTAGATAAGAATGACCTCATAGCAATTTTTTTTGCGGTGCCCACGGTGTGAATTTAGTTCGCATGACTGGAATTTTTAATGCTTCGAAATGCCAAGTTCCGTTTCTAGAGTCCATGGGCAATTTCAGACGTCTCAGACGTCCCAGGACTGCTCGTCCCCAGGGTGGACGAGCAGTCCTGGACACATTTTAATAATTAATAACAAATCAAACGAGTGACATAAAAAGGTGCACTAAAATACTGATGTATTTTACAAGCAGTTATTTTTTTGATGAATTAAAAAAAAGTTCAAATTTCATTACTCTGAAACGAAAAACCCGACATAACACATAAAATGCAACACAGACATTGTCTAATCATTGTTTTTGATAATCTTCATAAAACTATCACATTTCGACATGAGCACCTTTTCACCAGTTAAAAACGGGCGCTCATATTGAAATGTGATATAATTATGTGACGTAAAATTGTCACAAATCTTAATTATAAACTGCTTGTGTTTCATTTTATGAAACGAAGTTTTTGGTTCGAGTTTTTCGTTTTACAGCGCCACCTATGGGCGAATATTTTTTTAATTTATCAGGAAAAAAAATCTAGGCCATGTAAATTTTTTAGTGCAAATCAATTATGTATGTCAATGTGGGATTTTTTATTTTTATTTTTTAAATGTACCCTGCATATCTCCATGCTGTTTTTGAATTTCTTCCTCCTGAAAATTTCAAAAAAACAGCAATTTTACAATTATAAGTAACAAGAAAGTGTTTTTTTTTTTTGTCCTCTGAAATTCTATGGGTTCCGTAATTTTTGGGAGTCCCGCGAGTTACCAGTTGGAAACCCATAGTTTAGTACAGTGTTTCGAAACCTTTCCCTCCATGGCCCCCTTTGTACCATATTTTCTTTCTCCTAGCTCTCTCGTCATTAATCAGGGCCCCCACCCTTCATACAGGAGTGAACCTCCCCTACTAATTAAATTGAATTTTTAAGTAAATTTATAACTTACTGATAAATTTATAACTTACAGCATAAAGTTCTGAATAACTTTTGTGATGCTGCGAAATAATTTTTCTGCGTCTAACTGCGTGCGAATTTTTGTTCTACCTGAGAAACAGAACTATTTTTAAAATATTTCAATATAAGCTGCTGGTAAACATTATTTATGTGAAAGTATTTTTATTAAAATGTTGTAATCCAAAGCTATGATTTTTTTGTTAGACAAGTGGCGTTTGTTTCAAGTACTACTCGTTCAAATTCCTTAATACATTATGTTTCTTTCATCACTGAGGTGTTCCATGCTTCAAGGAGAGGATTTCTTGTTTTCAAAAAACTTGTTTACAGCACTTTTATGGTATAAAAAAATGGTTAAATTTTTATGTATTTTATGGAAGCTGCATGTAGTTAAAGTTAAAATTTAACACTATCGACGATTCAAATTCTAAAAGCTTTCATTAAATTTTATTCAAGTATCCACGGAATTCAAAACAAAAAAATTAAATAAATAACTTTCCAACTTATTTTGTTAGACTTTTAGGCAAAACTCCATAAATGAGATCCTTAAATCAATGAAATAGTTTTAAGAAGTCTAGAATGAATTTGAAAAATTATAATATCGACATTTATTAAGGAGAACCGTTAGGTTCTGAGTTTTAATTTAAATTTTTAATATAAATTTAATTTTAAACATGAATTTCAATTTCAAATAACGTTTATTGACATTGAAATGACAGCACTAAATGATTTCTAATTTGAAGTTCCAAATATTTAACAGACCCTTCAAAAGTTATTTGACGTGAATACGTCTTTTAAATCGCCTGGCTATACTGGGAGCATTTGCAAAAAGTTGTGTGACGACATTTTTTAAACGCTGATATCTTAGGAAGTACCTAACGAAAGTCAAAAGCAATGGTATCGTCAGATGCACATGGTAAAGGTGTACCCAATATCACTCCGGTTTCAATATCGCTTCCCGTCTGGGCACCAGGCCCGCGGCCCTAGTTCGTAAAAAATTGTTTACCGCTATATCTCGAGCAGTTCAAAATGAAAATAGGCGATGACATTGGTGTCGTTTGTTAGCTATTCCAAAGGCGAAGCCTATGATAATGGCATAATGTCATTATGTCAGTACCTAACACGCGATTCAAGGCACAATAAAAAACGTATTCACGTCAGAACTTGCGGCCGTGTCTATGACACAGCGCCTACGATTTTTAAAAAAATTAATCCTCTTCACTGCAACATAGTTACCAAGTACATCTAGCATTAATAATTAAAAGTTATTAATTAGAATTTTTTAAAGCAGGCCGAATGACTACAGAATCGCCATAGCAACAAAATCTTCAATTGAGGGGGTAGGTGCACGCAAATTTTCCAAAAAAAACACGTTTTCGAATTTTTCAATATTCAATTGAAAAATTTTCTGCGTCCAACTGTGTTCAAGTTTTAAAATATTTTTAAAAAATTTTATTATAAACTGCTGGCAGGCACATATGCTAATGTTTTCCAATAAAATGCTCTTCTCTTAAAACTAAATTTTTTGTTAGATAAGGAACATTTTTTCGAACACCACTCATTCAAATGTCGTTAACTTTGTGCATCTACACTATGATGTTGAATACTTCAACACGATGATTTTTTATTAGTCATTTAAAAAAAAAATTATGGCACAAAATATGGGAAACTTTTGGTGATTTTTGAAAAAGTTGAAAGTTGTTGAGTTTATAATTCAATAAACAAAAATAACCAACAAGTGAAATCCTAAAAGCTCGTGCTAAACTATATGAAAATATTCATAGTATTTGAGGGAAAAAAATTGTCTAAAGTGGACAGAAAACTTTTGAATGTTCCTTAAAGTAAAAAGATTTATATAGCTTTCCCATAGGAAAGCATGGGAAGCCAAGATCGTGAACCATCCCCATTGTAATTGTAATTTGTGTTAATTGCCATTGTAATTTGTGTTAATTGCCATTGTAATTTGTGTTAATTGCATTTTTAATTGGGTTGCTGTATTTTTGAAACATATGACAACCATATTTTTATGGGCATCTTTTTTATCAGCCACCTCGTTGGGCATTTTGCCTGTTGTGGCGTTGTATTTGTATTTGTATTTGTATTTGATATAACGCGTTATGAATTTAATTTTTTTATGGGCCATAGTGAGCATCTAGAACCATCTCATTATGTGTATAGTTGAAATCCATTAAAAAGTCGAGATACTTAATTTTAATAGACATTTGAAAAATTTCTAATTTAAAAATTTTCACATCGATTCGAGTCAATGATTTCAACAATCCGTGAATTCCACCCATACTCAAGTTTTATTAAGATCGGTAAAATGGTCGAGTTTGATTAGAATCGTTTTAAAAAAAATTTAAATTTATCGAATTGCCTATTTTTTTTTTTGTCGGGCGGCGTCAACTTCTCCTTATTTCGTTTAAGTCAATGAAATAACCAATTTCATGGATATTTATTGGACACAACCTTTGTGACTGTATACAGGGTGCGTAGCAAACAGGAAGTATTACATTTTACTAGCGAACCATTGATTCTACAGGTATTCTTCCGATTAGAAAAACTGTCCAAGTAACGTGTAATGCTCAGATATGCCATTCACGTTGCAAGGGGTTGTATAATTATTAAAATTTAAAAAAAAAAATTAAACATTCTCCGTGTGCCCCAGTACCCATAACAAAATAAATTCCATGCTTCTAAGTGAAATATTCACTGAGATATGCAAATTTGAAATCGGAGAAAATTTGGGGAAGAACAGTGTTAAATCCGGGTGAAACGATTTTTCCCGCATTCAGAGCTGGTTTTTTTTTTCCAACTCTTCTAAATATTATTAAATAAATTTTTTTCTTCCCTATATAAAAGTGTTTTTCCATGTATAAAAGATAGGAGACCCCTCCCCCCCCTCAAACGTCACTCATTCCTAAAAATTCAAAACAAAATAAAACAATTATTACTAACGAAAAAAATATTTTTTTTAAAGCTCTCCGGCTTCCGCAATTTTCAAGGGTTCCGTGACGGTTGTTAACACTGGGGTTCCAAGGAACACAAGTTGAAAAGGTCCAGTATATATTCCAAACAGGAAATAATTCTTACCCAAACGCACACAATACGGGAATAAAAAAAAAAAAAAGATAAAAATTATTTCTTCACCACGAATCTGCACGTCAATTGAGGAGATAGGATCTCTAAAAATATATAGAGCCTATATAAACCATATACCCACATACACATATATATATTTCAAATTCACTGAATTCGAAACTATTTGAAGATCTAGGCCTAATGGGTATCCAAGGAAAAAGAAGAAAAAAAACCTCAAAAATATATAACAATGAAAGGGAATTCCGTTTCTCTCTCTCTTTTCACCGTTTTTAATGCCTCGGGTCCATCCAATTACTGGCATAGTCAACCATCTACAGGAAAATGGGATTTTAATGCCAGGTCATTTACATATTCAAACTATAGATAATTTCTTGGGGAAAAAAGTCATTTCTTATTTCCCCCCCCCCCTCATTCACTTGGCATAGGAATGTGTAGAGAAGGAGGGAGGGGGCATAGGAAAAAAAATTAGGAAAGGTATATACAGTATATCTGTGTGTGTGTATGTATGTGTGTGGATATATATACATATATATTCCCCTGAAGGCATTAACCGGTAATAGTTGCATTGAATACTGGGGGAAGTCTTGATGAAACCTTACAAAGTCAAGTCTGAAAGAGAAGCCTTTGAAACCCGATGGAGTAACCGGGGAAAAGAAATTTTTTTTTTTTCCATTACCAATCCTCTAGGCGTTTTATAGTGGCTTCACAAAGTGAGTGAGCGACTGTGGGGGTGTGTGTGAGAGAGAAGGTGTTCTCAATTACCTATATATGGCCGTTGTGTTCTGGAAACGCCAATGGGTGGGTGTGAAAAATGCGGTGGTAGACGTATCCACACGTAATTGTTCTGCTGGTAGATGGAATCAACTTTGGAATGACGGAGATTGTGTGTGGGAAGGGGTTTTGGATAACGGTGGAAAAACGTTTGTTGATGCTAAAAAAAAACACCTTTTGTTACTGTTGTTGTTGTTGTTCACGAACAAAAAAAGTTTTTAATAAATGAAATGGAGTTCTTAGTATGAAGCAAAAAACATTTTACAAAACACTATAAGGGTTTCAATGAAGTTGAGAAGATAAAAAAAATATATAGTGTAAGAACTATCAACTTAAGTACTGAAAAGGGTGCTTATTACAATCATTTGATGTCAGGCGCTTTCAAAAAAATTTTAATAAATTTGGAATGTTATAATGAAGTTCAATGAAAAGTTTTCACAAATATATGAGTGAATTTGTATGAAAAATGTCAAGTTCTTATAAAATCTTAGAATTTTTTTATCGAATCGAAAACGAGAGAATATATATAAAAAAATTGTGTCAAAGCGGTTAATGTATTTTATATGAAAGTCTTCCCAGCCTTAAATTCCCAGGTATAACCTATTGTAATTTCTAGTAAATAAAAAGCTGATATGTATACACGCTTTTTAATAAATGAAATGGCGTTCTTAGTATCAAGCAAAACAACATTTTGAAAAACACTATAAAGGTTTCAATGAAATTCAGAGAGAAGGTTTGGCTAGTTCCGATAGGCTTTTTGGTTGTTTTTCTCAAGTTTTGTAAAATATCTTAAATTTATAAAAATTTAATTAATAATTATATTAAATTTTTGTAGTGTAAATGCCAGCCTAAGAAAAAAAATCCCGTTTTAGAACAATATGAAAAAGAAAAAAAAATGGCATTATTCAACATTCTGAAACCAGGTATGTGGGAAAGAAAAAAGGAATTGTCCCGTTTTCATACGTCCCGTTCGCTCAAACAGGACATACGGTCATGGTTCTTGATACCGGGGGTTTCGGATATAGATATCAATCTGTTATTGTTATCAGGAACCTGAGTCCCGATGTGATCACATTTAGCGGCGTGCACTGTATATAACGGACTTCGTATGAAAAATATCAAGTTTATTAACATCAAATTTCGTTGATGCTTCATAAATTTTTTATGAAATCGAAAATGAGAATTAAAAAAAAGTTGTCAAATCAATTGATATATTTTACGTAAAAGTCTTGGACTTTCCATTTATACCGTAATTTCTTGTAGATAAAAAACTAGTATGTATCAATGGCTTTTAATAAATGTGATGGAGTTCTTAGTGTATGCAGAAAAAAAGAAACGTTTTAAAAACACTATAAAGCAGTGTTTCTCAAAGCGTGACTCGAGGCTCCCATTGGCGTCGCGGTGAGCGGAAGATATTACATTTGTGAGCCTATTTATGCTTTGAAGTGGTTGTTGTATATGGGAAAATATCTACCAGACTATTCTGGGAAACGGCGGATTAACCATGTATTGGGTAAGGGAGCGGTGGGGTGACAAAAGTTCGAGAGCCACCGCTATAAAGGTGATTTTTATTATTTCTCTATTTGATTTTTTATTATTTTCTCTCGCTTTCAATGAAGTTAAGAGAAAATAATAAAAAAATAGAGTCTGTAAACTATCGGGTTAATTCTCCTGAAAAGACTACTTATTACCATCACTTGATGTCAAGGTGCCTTTAAGATATTTTAATAAAATCTGAATATTACAATAAGGTCGAGTGAAAAGTTTACAGAAATATATAATGGAATTTGCATGAAAAATATCAAGTTCTTATAAAATTTGAATATCTTAGAAATTTTTTTATCAAATCTAAAATCACAGAATATGGGGAAAAAATGTATCAAATCAACAATGTATTTCATAGATAAGTCTTAGCCGTCCCAGTTATACTGTAATTTCTAGTAAATGAAATGGACTTAAAAAAAAAACAACTTGAAACTTGAAGCAAAAACATTTCGAAAATCACTATAAAAGTTTCAATGAAGTTGAAAGAAAATAAAAGAAATGCATATAAGATATATATGAACTATCAGCTTTTCAGGGAAGGCTTATTGAAGGTTATCAGCTTATTGAAAAGGGTAACTTATTACCATCACTTCATGTCAAGTGCCTTTACAGAAATTTCAATAAATTCTGAATCTTATAATGAAGTTGAATGAAAAGTTTTTAGAAATATATAATAGGATTTTTGTATGAAAAATATCGAGCTTCATAGAATTTCGTTGACATCTTAATAATTTTCTTATCAAATCGGAAATGGCGAACTAAAAAGGTAGTAGTTGTTACCACTATAAAGAAATTTTAATAAATGATGAATCTTATAATGAAGTGCAACAAAACTTTTTGAGAATTATATTTTCTGGAATTTTTTATGTGAAACATATAAATTTCTTGTAAAATTTTGTTAATACTTTTGAATTTTTTATGTAACCCAAAACGAGAAAATATTAAACAAATTGTATCGAATCAATTAATGTATTTTACAGAAAAGTCTTAAACTTCCCAGGCATTACCGTACTTTTTTTTTTTTTTTGTAAATAAGCAACTGGTATGTACAGGCTGCATCCTGAAAAATGCCCGGAGAAAGTAAAAATCTTAGAAACAGAGCAGGCCAATCCATAAGTAATTTTAATTCAAAAACGATAAAAAAAATTATTGAATGCGACTAAATTTTGGTACGTTGCACTTACTTTTATATTTTCATTTAGAATTTTATAATATCACTTAAAATAGCCGTTTAACTACGTTAAACATTGGAAGAAAATTCAATTTTTTTAACTGCATAAAAAATGCATAAAAGAACTGTTCATAAAATTGATCAAAAAATCATTTAAAGTCTCAAACGTTAAGTGAAAAGTTCATTGAGTTATGACGTGGCTATATCCTTGAGCGCTCAATTTTTACTTTATGTTGATTGGTTTTTATTATTACAAAAATTTATCAAATTACTGTATTTTTTCTGTGTCTTGAACAAAAAAGATTCATGTATCAAAAATATGTTATGAAATCCATAAATTGCATTCATTCAACTCTAAGTTTTGTTTTATGATCATGTGAGAACGAATAAGAAACCCGGTGAAGTAATTAATGTATTGCGTCACGTGGCAATACACCATTAATATGGCACTAACCTGTGGTTTGGAAATAATGAGAGATAGTAAGCCAAAAAAATAAAGTAAATTAATTAATGTTCTTACCAATCATGTCTATCTCAACATTCCTTTGTCATTGATCACTCGACCCTTCCATCCGAACAAATTTATAACCAATCTCATGCAAGTAAGCAATTAGAAAGTGAACTCATTTCAGATAAGAGAGATGAGAATCATGTGCATGCTTTAAAAAAATCACGACATTTATTTAGATTATTTTTTAACTGAATGATGACTTATAAATTATTGGTTTTTTGTTTTGTTTTTAGAACGTATTCCCAAGAGATCTTTACGATCTGTCCAGGGAATTTGTTATTGTACATCCATGCCCGAACCCAGACCTGCACAGTCAGAAACTAGCACCCTAACCACTGGACTGCCAGGCGACACACACAATATATTTTTAATTCATATTTCAGTCAGTAATCCAAAAAATCTATGGATATAAATTGCCAAAAATCTGAATTTTATCCTTTACTCTATGATTGGTTTTAATGCAAACTCGCTCACTTTAACAAATATTTAAATATTTCAGAAATTCATACTTCTTGGGATTTTAACGCATCTATTTGGATTCATTAGTATGCACGCAGCTAATAGGGGCGATTTAAAACAATATCACATTACCTAATAAAAAAAAAGATTTAAAATTCCTTTAACGAGATAGTATGAACTATAATGTACAAGTAAGTATACTGTACAGTATATCATTCATAGTTGAGTTTCAGTTGGTCGGAAAGGAAGGAATCACAAAGCCAATTACTTTACTTTATCCTTAGAAAAGTTTCGACAAAAAATTGGATTTTTACGAAGACATCAGAGCTGATTACTCCATAATAATCCTTTAAGAAAATTTCAACATTCTTTTTTCTTCTAATAAATTGTAATTGGCCTAAACAGCCTAGCAATGATAAATAACTAGCTGACTGATGGTGATGGTGGACTATATGTTGGAGAAGCCCGAGTTTCTTGGCCCTTAGCTTCTTCTTCTTCCAGTAATTAAATAACGGGATACAAAGTTTTTTGTTTTTTTAAAAAGGATGGGGTGACTGTTTCGGATGACCAATCAATATCTTTACCTTCATCAAGGCAGATAACGTTGCCAACTTATCTCACTGTTTTCATCCAATATATACTGGGTCGCCAAGAAAGTTTTTCCCGTAACTTATTGAGCAGAGGGGGGGGGGGGGGGGGAAGATAAAAAAAAATTTACCTTTATCCTTCCTATTTCAGTGTTTCTCAAAGTGCGCGTCACGACTCCTAGGGGCGTCGCGAACTTTTAGTTTCATGTAATTTTTCTGCAGTGAAGTTCATGATGCTCCAAAAATAATATTATAATTGGCTTGTTTTGACCCGACTTATTTATTTATTGTATTTTGACAACCAAAAATATAGCCAGAAATGTTGACACTATTTTTATGCCAAGTTTGTCACCGACAAAGAATACCTTAAATGTTTTGTGCATTAAAATACAAGAATATCAAAGAAATTGCCGAAAGCAAGTAAAGTGTTGCCATCTGCGTGCAAAAAAATTGTCAGAGGCAATTAGACATTGTTGATTGCAAATTAAAGTCCATTTTTGCAAACTGCAAAAACAAAACCTCAGGGGCGTTGTGAAGAGCTGGAGATATTAATTTGTGCGCCTATTTATGCATTTTGAAATGGTTCTTTTATATGCGAAAACACCCACCAAACTATTCTGGGGAGCCACTGATGAACTATGAATTGAGCAAGGAAGCCGCGCGGGTGACGAAAGTTTGAGAACTACTGTCAAATTTATATTCCTTTATTGTCCTAGAACATGAAGCTATTTTTAGAATATTTTCAAAATTTTGTCCGTGCAAACTAGTTTGGACAAAAGAAAAAGATATATATCAGTGTGGCTTACTAATGATTTTCCATTTTAATATGGTACAATCAATGGCCACAGAATTGTCTCAACAAGTTGAATATTCCGCCATTATTTGTGTATTCGACCGTTCTCTTCGTTCTCGAATTTTACCATTCTGAAATAATTTCAGGCATGTTTCATATTCAGAATACTATATATTTTTGAAAGTGTATGACAGCAGCAAAACTTTTCTTATGAATTTTAGGAAATCACGTTACTCTATAATATTGTACTTACCTTTAAGTGTAAATGTTTCAGTTCTTTGACTTCCAGTAACCTTTGATTAAATACATTAATAAAATCGAAAATATATTATACAAACCTCAGAATGAACACTTGAATACGATATATTAAAACTAGATTGGTGATTGTGTGATCAGCGGTCATTGAAGAATCAAATGTAATCATTCGAAATTTCTTGAAAAGATAATTTTTTTAAATCCAAGTGATTTGTACGAGAAATGGAAAATGAAAAACTGTATAAGCAGACGCGGATTTATGGTTTTGCCGCGTTTTTTTTGGGATACACGAATTTTGTCGCTCTTCTCCCATTATAGTCTAATTTTCTTGACTACTCTTTCCTCGAATTCACTACCCTGTGCAATAACCAGCTTGCCCCTCCTCCACTCCTGCAAGTACATCTGTGTCTCTAAAGTCACTCTTTTAATTATTTACTTGCTTGCACCCTGTTTGGGTCACCCTCATGCTTGCACGCTATTTTGATCACTTGGTCACTCACATACAGCACACGCTCTGGGTCACTCACTGACCTGATCCCTCGCTCTTTAGGTCACTCGAGTGATCATTCACATGCTTGCTCACGCTCTGTCACTCTTTTGCTCAATCACGTGCCTGCAATTCCTCTAGGTCACTCTTTTGGTCCCTCGGTGACCTAGTCCCTTGTAGTCTGGGCTGAAGCGGATTTATTGAGTTCTCCATTGTAAATATGCGCCACTGGTAAATAGTTTAGAAAAGAAAAGGAAGATAATTTCATATTAATTTTTATGCGGATTCACCGTAAACTAAAGAAGGTTTTCGTGGAAAAACTCGTAGATCTAGCAAGAAAAATTGGCCCAATAAATAAAATATCAATTTAAGCAATCGTAAAAGAGAAAACGTTCGAATTTTTTGTGCTTTTAGATTTACCAAACTTGAAGCTAGGCCTATATGATTACATTTGGTCATACTACTTTCATTGATTCTATGCTTGATATTTTCTTCAAAATATCGATATTCAAAGCTCCAAATGTGAATATTTGATGTGATATGAGCTAAAGTATTCGGAAATAAATATTAATCTCATTTAAACGTGTGCTATACATGCCAGTACCAAATTAAAGCTTTTGCAGTAAGTGATTAGTGATTAAGTAGGCTGGTTCGAAACCTCATAGACTGGTAAGAAGATTGCGACGATTCTGAGTTAGCGATAGAGTATGATATGATCAAAGAAGTTAAAACCTGTAGAATGCTTTGTTTATGTGAGTAAAAGTAAAAGAGTAAAGTCAATAATAAATATAGCCAGACATTTCTCCAACGAGAGAAAGAGATCCTGAATTTTTGAACAGAACAAACACCGCAAACTGGTAATTTAGTTTCAAATTAGTTCACAGTACTTAATATTAAATATGAGATTTGATTATTCATGTAATTTTACTACAGAATCAGAATTCGGTGAAATTAACTGCAAATAGAAATTATTAAATTAAACGTTTGTAATTTCTTCTGAAGTAACTCACACACACGTAAAAAAAGAAAACAGTTCAGCATGCGTCATGAAGAATGATTATTTTTTGAGGTGTTTACGTTATTTCGCATGTGGTACTGGAAATGAAGCTTTGAAGACAATTGATATTTTTGGATTCTTCCCAATATGTGAGGAAAGAGGTAAGGATGAATTTTAGCACGGACCAGGAAGTAAAAAGCTGCAATGTCAACTTCTTTCCACTGACTTTCAAAAAATGATCGGCAACATGTGGTAGAAAAGCTAGCTAGTGCATTCTTTGGAAGCGGTCAACTTATTTACATAAGCACAACAAATTTCTTAATAACTTACGCTTCGAATAGTGATCTCAGTCCACAAACTTTTTACTTCACATTTGTTAGATACATAAAAATTTAATTTCTTGAATATTTATGATTAACCAAACAGTATTTTGAAAAACATTATTTTCTTCTCTTTTTTTTAATGCAATATGGGTAATGCTTTCATCTTTTAGGTTTGAAAACAGATAGATTTTTATACTCCTTTTTGTATATTTAGTAACTAATCCCATTTAAGTGTATTTCCATATACAGCCCCTATACCGTTTGCAAAAACAACTCGTTTCATTCTCCATGTTGTAATTGACCTTAATATGCTATGTAGGGCATACCGATTCGTTGAATGTAAATTTATATGGACTCATTGGAATGGAATCACATTGGTTTCAATTTCAATTTAACTAGTCCAATTTTTGAATAATACTCATGTAGTGCAATATTTTGTTCACAAAGTACCCAAAAGATTCGATGTGCGTATATGTTACCAACGAAGTATGAAATATGGCAGTGAAAATCCTGTTTTTAGGTAAAGTACGAAATACTGGTTTGTAGCGTTGATTACAGGTATAATCAACGTATAACAGACTACCTATTACGCGTAATAGGTAAAATAACGTTACGCAATTTTACGTTATTTTGTGCGTATGTTAATACTGACGTGTGTAAAGTTGCATGTTGTTTGTTAATATGTGCGGTGGTTATAATGTATATCACATGGTGTATTTTGTCGAATTTCATAAAGGGAAAACTGTTGTGTACGTTGAACCACCTTGGAACTATTTGAAATAGTTTTATTGGTATTGCGTTATGTTTACATTCATAGTTTAAATTTTTTTTATTGTAATTTAACCCTGTTTCAAGGTACAAGATCCAATGTTGTACTTCGGGAAATTTTTACCTGTTCTTTAAAAAAATCCATCATGAAAATATTTTATGATAATACTAGGAAAGAAAAGTAACTTAAATTTTTTCATATGTGGAGTGCAAAAATTTAGAAATGCATAATTTAACGAATAAGTGTTGTTTCAGCTTTTTTTGCCCGTGACGTTGAGATATATTTTTCAAGTAGGCACGTTTTAGTAACGAAATTCTTCGCTTGTTTTGACGTGTTTCTTCTCATAATTGCAAGTTTTGTGAACTATATCAGTATATAATTATAATCTATTTATTCACTTGATGAACCATACTAAGTGCTCAATTATACCACGGCACTGTGAATAAAGTTATTAATATTTTTCACAAATGGTGGGACATCGTGTAAATTGCAAAAAAAAAAAAAAGTGTGTGTACCTTGGACGAGTATAAAACTTGAAAATTTTCATAGTTTACCTTGGGATATTTAGCTTACTCTAATTTTTACAACTTATTTTTTTTTTTGCATTTGAACACAATTTATATTTAAAATTTCAGTTCCATACTTCTCTTAAAAAAAATGCTCCCCCAATTTCTTTTCTTCTATCTACCTTTCGTTATTTCCTAATCAAATTTTTTGGAAAAAACATAAAGTTTACAGTGTGGAACGCGTCCACCAAAAACTTTTATCAAGTGAATTTCCTTAAGAGGAGACGTGATAAAATATTTTATCGTTCACCAGCACCAGCTATAGCAAAAGTTGGCATCACGGATGTTTTATCTTTAATGAAAGTTTTTAGTTTAGCGTTTTTCTTACCTATCATCAAAGATACTGACAGAACTATAAATTTAAAACATTTCATTTTCCTTTCTACAAGTATAATGCAGATTCATACTGTATGTAATATAGATATATATGTAATATAATGCATTTCATCAATAAATAAATACGTTCCTACCTCCATTATTAATTTATGTGTGTATACGTTAATAATAATTTTTTGTGTCATTATCTTCATATTCTTTTATTTCAGTATATGATTTATATTAAAAATACTGATTATATATTTTTCCAGTGAAATTTGCAGTTTTCTTTTTTTGGTCATTTCATCCTGTTTCAAGGTACAACATTACATGATTTAAGGTGCAAGACCCATGTTGTACGTCGTTAAATTTTGCCTTCTCTAAAAATCATATTTTATGAGTACAGGAGAGAAAAATAATTAAATTTTTTATACCATGCTTTTTTTTTCATGCTTCATACACTATATACTACAGATACTAGAAATTAATGTAGTGAAATTTTACGGTAAAAACTGATTGAGAAAAAGAAGTTTGAAAAGTAACTGTATAACTGGCTCTCCTGGTACCTGGAAACCATCAGCACGGAATTATAAATCATGCTGGATTTCATACTCGACCGGTGATGTATGCAATACATACTGATTATGATTTACGAGGTTTCAATAATTTATTACTTGTATAAGGACGTGTGTGCTGTTGAATGATGATCATGTGCCGTTGTGTTTGATTTTTTTCGCTTGTTTTGTAATTATTTAATAAAATTTCTAGATACACCCAGAATTCAGGAAAAGCTTCAATATCTCCCTGAGATGTGAATCGGGATGTGTCCGGTCCTTCAATATTCAATGCATTCTGAAAAATGTAGCACTCGTTCTACTCTCCCTTGTTTAACACTGGCTGCTCTATAAACTGGCTAATAGTTGGTTTCAGTAAGGCTAGTTAAAGGAGGCTTTACCGAACATAAGTTCATGTAACTGTTAAACTACATTTAAATTCTCTAGAATTTCCAGAAATTAGAAGTCAAATAAAATTAAAAGTTTAAATTTTCTTCATAACAATTAATTTCATTTCTAACAACTATAGATGGCTGCAATTCATCTCGGGATAGGATATGGATAACAAATAAAATTTGAAGACAAAACTTATTTATGTGTGAAAAAAAAATCACGTTTATAAAGTTATCCAAACCCTCCATCGTACAAAAAAAAAAGTCACCAACGAATGATAAGCTCCGAAAAGAAGTAATCACATTATAGAATAGTGGTAACTTAATTTCACTCCACCGTGAGAAGAAAAATCTCTCAGAAAATAAGCGTCATCCCTTGAAACAAAATTCAATTCTACATGGTCCAGTGATCGATCCCTTTGAGAATAATCATATGCAAATGGTTCGTGTTTCTCCCAGTGCAAGGAAAGATGATGGGCACACTGAAGAGTAAGAGAGACCATCAGCATAGAAAATATATATATCGTGTTAGAGGAAATGTTATACAGGCCAGAGTACGACGACTTTGGAGAGTAAGTAAATTTAATTGGTTGTGTTCATATAAGACCCAAGTGTATGGAATAAAGTACGGAACTTATAGCAGATACTCCTCCCAGTTTCTATCTCTCCTTCTCTCCCCCCCCCCCCCCAGACGGATATTTTCAAGGGATATTCCTGCACGTCTAATGAAATCAGGATATACCGATAATGCCGTACACGGTACATATCACTATTTTTCCTTTCTAACCCCTTTCCCTAAAGGCAATTTACAAGTACTCCCTTCTCTCTACCCAAGGCCTAAAAAGCTGACGTCCACGAAGTATGCAAGAGAAGAGAGAGAGAATCCTCCCGTGTAGAAATCCACATGACGGTTTCTCAGATTCCACAACCACCATTCCCCTCCTTTCTCTTCCATTCTCTCCATCCTATCCATCCATCCATCCTCCCACCTTTTTTGGAAGGATAGCAGGTCTTAAATCGTGGAGAGGTTAGTCAGTGCAGGATAATAGGGAGACCCAATAGGAATGCGACATCCCATTCTCTCCTACTCTTTTCACTCCCATACGAAACACACAAGAATATGTACGCAAAAAAATCGCATTGGGAAGCCCCATCAGCATAGAATGGAATGTCTCTGTCTATAATACCATAGCGTTACCACACACACACACACGCCCTCTTTCCTCACCCACGAGAGAGAGAGAGAGCCCCGCATAACTCAAAGCGCAACTTGAGGGAGGAGTGGGGCCAGTCAATGATATGCAGATCCCTCCCAGAAGATGCATATGCAAATGTCCTCTTCCCCCGCAGTCCAATTGGAATTTGCTTACGACACGCCCCGTTTCGGTGACACGAGCCAATCGCGTGCCGACGTGTATTGATCGCGGCACGTGTCCCTTGTTGTGTGAAGGGTAAAGATCTTTAGCGGGGAGCTGTATCCTAAAGGAGGGGAGGCTGAGCACTCCCCAACTCACACATACATGCATGTATATATATATATATATATATTTCAACCCCTGGCATACCCTATTCTCCTTACGACAGCAGTGCCACGCGACAGAATCTTCACACCGGTTGGCAGTAGAAAGGTGAGGGCAAAATTCTCCTGGTGCTCCCTTCTCCCCTCTTCTCGAAGAGACTTGACGCGAGGGAGGGCAAAGAAGGGGGGGAGACCGAGCATGCCCTCCTTTAAAAAAACATTGCACGGAGGGGGGTGCATGTGGATAGGGCTCCCCTGCAAGAACAGCAGCAGTAGTAGCACAGGGCACCTCCACCATCACAGATAGATAGAGAGAGAGACGAGGAGAAGGTGCTGTTCTTCTCTAAAGAGTTTGGGTGAAAGAAGAAAAAGAAAAGATCACAGAATAATAAGGAAAAAAAAAGGAGGAAAAACTCCGGCTGTGCTCTCAAAGGTGGGATCGAACCCGGAGCAGAAAAAGAAGAAAAAAAAAACGGTTCAAGGATCAGATGGTTCCTTAAATAGGGCAACTAGCGCTTTGAATTCAAAGAAAAAGAAAAGATTCTAGGAGAAGACGAAGAGAAGAAGAAGCTTGTTTCGGGGGGTTAGTGTACCCTTATTTCAACGCTGCACATCTTCCCTTGGCTCTCGGCTTCTTCTTACAGCAAACACGATACTTCAACAAAAATATCTACGAATATAAAAGCTGGAATTTCGACAAAGAAAGAGAGAAAAATTCGGAAATGAACGCTTTAAGTATCCATCCGACGTAACTATAACGGAATAACGATGCCGATGGCCGCCAGCTTGGACCGACCACACCCATTCTATGAATTCCAAAATAGCCATTGGTGAAGATTTCTCATGCGTGGTTACTCACGTCTCGACGGGACATAAGGATGTCCGTGCGATGAATGCATGAATTCTTAGATTTATTTTATACGATTTCATCGAAAATATAAGTTACTGAAGAAGAAGTTGGTGGTCATGAAGCTGGTGAATCAAGTTAAAATCAGATAACATAATTAAGATGTATGCGAAATTAAATTACTAAAGGGATGAGCATAATTGTTCGCAATCCTTATGACCAAGACTAACTTTCCAAAGAAAGGTACATGAAATTTGGCACTAGAATTTGTGGCAAGATATTGAGTTTTTGTGTGGTTTAGTCATTCTTCCTACGAAAACAGACAGCAGCTGTTGGCATGATCTTGAGTTAGAGTTCTCTGTATTTTAACCATTAATTTTATAAAAGCTGTGTTGATGCATAAAAATTTGGTAGTAACACATTCCTCTCTTGTGTGCAAGTGAAGAAAAGCTCAAGGATACCGTCATTATGTTCCTGAATGAATTTTTCAGCGATGAATGAATAAATTCTTACGTTTATTGACATCGATTTTATCAAAGATATAATTTTATTTCTGATCATGAAGTAATAAATCAGATAACATGATTAAAGTATATGCGAAAGTGAATCAGAAAAGTTAAACTTTAACTTGTAAGAAATTCTTATGTGACCAAGACTAAATTTTTCAAAGAAAGATTAACATCCGATTCCCAGGATGGTTGGACTAAACTTGGGTGGTAGAATCTTGAAGTTCGTGTATTTTAGTTATTCTTGCTACGAAAATAGACAGCAGTTGCCGGCCAGGTCTTTAAGTTAGGTATTCTCTGTATTCATTAATTTTATGGAATTATGGATTTATTGATACATGATGAGGTTTTTCTTTTCGCAAATGAGGAAAAGCTCAAATACGCCGTGCTTCTCTGAGTGAATTCTTCGGATGAATGGAAAAAATATTAGCTACACAATGATTTAATAGCCATTCGAACGTCAAAACATAAGTTGAAGAAAAATATACCATGTATACTGGATATCCCGCGGTACATGCGAAAGTAAATTACGGAAGCAAACATGTGTTAGAAACCCTTACGAGCCCAAGACTAACTTTTCAAAGAATTTAAAAGATAATAGGATCTTTTGAATTTTGAGTTGTTCTTTCTACAAAAAGAGACAGCAGCTGTTGGCATGATGTTGGCATTTTGATTGAGAAAGAAATTCCCTGTATCTCAGCCATCAATTTTATGAGAGTGTCATGAGAGTGAGTGGTTGTACAGATGCACTGTCACAATAGAAAAAAGGACTTATGCAAATGAGAAAAAAGTTTAAGTGAAGGAATACTTTGAATGGATTTTAGGATGAATTTTAAAAAAAATGTCATACAATGAGTGTACAAATTTTGGTCATACAAGTATTAAAATGTATAAAGGTAGCTTCAAGAAAAATTTTGATTGTAACATATGAAATATATTTGTGAAACAACTACATCAAATTGTTTTGCTAAGCATTCCGATTTTATTATCATTTATTTTCTTTCGGTATTGTTCTATCTTCAATTTCTGATAGTGATTCACCGATAGTGAAAAGTGCATTACTTTCTTAAGGGGAATTTTTCTTTTTTTTAAATAATCCTATATGAAGTGCGAGCTGGTCTAAGAATCAGGCATGAAACAAGCCAAATTTGGAGGCGCGTAACAAACATATCAGAGATATTTTGAAGAATGTTTTGTTTAATTTACGTTTGTCATACGCTCGTAAAAATTAGGCAGTAAGTCTTAGCGTTCAAGAAACTAAATTTTCCTGACTATGCAAATTTGAAAAACAAATAAATTTAGAAGTTTTTTTTACACCGCCTCCAGTTCACTAATCCCATGAGAAAAATGCCAGAGTCACATCGTCCAGAAATTCGACATGTAAATATAATATAGGATTAGAACCCATTCGAAATAGTTCTCTCACTACCGACATTCAGAAATACTTGTAGAGAGAGAGAAAACATACTAAACCTGTTTGATATTTGGTTTAGCAACTCTAAGAGTAATACAAAAAAATACGTCAAAAAATATCGCGACAAACTGTCGTTTTTCGAGATATGACTTGAAAAGGTTTCACTTTAGTGAACAGACCTCGTGTTAGAAGTTCTCTCGCACAGAACACATGGCACAAAAGTAAGTTAGCATTTTCCCACTAGGATATCTCGATCTGAGAGTAGACATATTCAAGAATTGGGGGTTTCTTGTATAAAGATCTTATTACACATTCGATCATTTTTTCAAAGATTATATATGACTGTATATCAAACTTCAATAATCGTAAGTGCTCAAAGTATTTCCTAGTTTCATGCAGTCAACATTCAAAACTAACCAGAGAATGTTATGAATGTGTATCGTAGATACGGAGATAAGCATCAGCCAGTTCAAGAACATCAGACACTATAAAATGGAAATAAGACTATTTGTTTATAATAAAACAGCGAATGTTTTTGAAAAAAAAATATATATAGGCTATATATATACACATATATTTATCTTCAGTACATCATGATCACTTTTAATGCTTCCACAATGCTCTGAGGTACTTTAAACCATTTTTTTACTTCTCATGTTTTCTATATATTGTTTTATGGGGGAAAATAATAATTATTTCTTTTCCTTACATAAGACAGTTTCTTATATCAGACACTCATAGATTTCCCAAACAGTACCAAAAGTTAATGAACTGTAAATGAATAGGAAAATATTTAAACACCACATTCCAACGTCCTTCAGATTTCACTTTGTTTCAAGAAAATTAAACAAAAGATCCTGATGATTTTTCATTTCCTGATTTCATAATCACGATTTATTAGGAGGATAGCAATTTTTGCTTCAGAATTTGTAATTACTGTTCAATTTTTTTAATAAAAATCAAAAAAACTCATAAAAATCGTCTATTTGCATATATATATAGCCTATATTCATTTCTAAATAACTGATGGGAAAATAGTATAATCAATTATTTTGAACGGATAAAAACAACACCTAATAACTTTAATATATAGAAATTACTTTAAAAAAGTAAAGTGGCTAAAAGACAAGTTGTAGAAATTAAGACCTTTTTCTTTGAATTGATATTGAAGAGTATAATATTTATGACGATCATACCATACAGTAGGCATTCTTGAAATATTTAGTAGTATATATATTCAGAGCAAAGAAACTGATTTAAGTTGTTGCTAAATTTTATATAAAGATAATCTAATTAGTTCGATTGAGATAATTATTGCTTATTTCAATGTGGGATTTTTCGAGGCAAATCTATAAAAATTAACTATAGATTCGTGATTAATTGAGAAAAGAATGAAAAATATATTCAGAATTTAAAAATACATGAAACCATGATTCCCAAAATTGATTAATTTCTATTTACTGGTATTTAACATGAGTCAAAATCACTAAAATACAATAGAGTTTATAAGATAACGAATTTCTTACTCGACGAAATTTTTTACCAAAAAACGAGATTTTTTAGTGGAACTATTGAATGTTCGTTTAATTAGTAATGAATTTTCTATACAACTAATTTATTGTTGGAAAGAAGTGACTTTGCTATATGAAAATACTGAATTTTAAATAATATATTCATTAATATGGAAAAAAATTCATATTACATTGAGTTTTTCTAGAATAATTTTCGATGTAGATTAAATAAATGGAAATATGAGCATTTTCCGGTAAAAATTTCGTTTTTAGCAATATTAATTATATACAGATGAATTTGGTCATATTTTTCTCTTCGTGTAATTACACTCCAATAAACGTACGCAACTCTAATCTATCATAACTTAGGTAATTTATTTGGCAATTTGCATTAAAATATGTGAGGTATGTAACGTGTAAAATTATTATATGAAGAGTTTCACAACAAAAGAATATATATATATATATATTATACACTGACAACTGACAATATTTTTGCCATTATTAGCTTATTATTGCTTGAATTATCGATAGATTTTATTTTTGAAGATAATATTGAATAATGTACCTAGGAATGATAATGTACTTGAAATATTAGATGTAAATTATTTTTCTTTTACTCAGTTATGCCAATTTTTTTTTGAATGCATATGATCGATCTATCCAATCAGTTCCTCTAAAAAAAAATGCTCAACCTTAAGGAGAGTGCGGGACACATCACTGGTTTCAAAACGCGTTGCGGGTCGCTTAAGTGATTTGTAAATATGCCGTGGGTAAATTGAGTGATCTGTAAATATGTCATGGGTCATTTGAGTGACCTGTAAATATGCCATGGGTCATTTGAGTGACCTGTAAATGTGACGTGGTTCACTTAAGAGATTTATAAATGTGCCGCGGGCAACTCAAGTGGTCTGTAAATATGTCGAGGGTCACTTGATTGATCTGGGAATGTGGCGCGGGCCAATGCCAACTTAGGTTTGAGACACCAAGGGCCACATTCGGACTGCGGGCCACGCGTTGAACATGTATGCCCTGAAACCTCAATGTCTAACGGGTATTCCAAGTCAACACCGATGACTTGGACATTGCTGCCTTAACCTCTAGGCCCCCAGAGTTAAAAAAAAAAGAACAAACTATTTATGATACAAAAATAACGTATAATTCATATGAATGAACAATAGAGCATACAAGCACACATGAGCCATTATCATTATTAAATCTTCAATTCCCTAGATACCATTACGCAACCATCACGTGCCTACCGGTTATTAACATGGTGGATGTCTCAACATGCCTATGATTTATTTTTTTAAATTTCATTTTCCTCGCATGAATGTAGAGGGAGTCGGTGCTTCCGCGGATTCATCTGATATTCGCTTCCACAGCACCTTAAAATACATCCATTACACTCAGTGCATTATATTAACAGCCCTTTAGCAGTAGGTTATTATATATTTATATATATTTTTTTTTTCTGCAAGCATATAGCCTGCTTATCTGCGTAATCTACGATTTCTGATGCACAACTAAAGGAATGCGGCTGCACAAAAGCAGTAATTCAACCCATTCCTCCACACCGTGTATTAAAAACGATAAATCTCTCCCAAACCGGGGAGAAAAAATAAATTTATTATATACGTATGTGCATGCATATATATATATATATATATATATATAACACATGAAATATAAGGCGTAGCCAGTAGATTTCACAACGAGGGTAAAAGCGAAATAAATCATAAACGAATATAAAAAGGGGGGGGGGAAGAATGAATTATCTGCATATTATGCTTTTAATTCAGATACTGAGATTTCAACGCACTGAGATAGTATTCAATTTTGTACATAAATATTGAATATATATATTTTTTGTAAATTTTACGGAAAAAAAAAAATATTTAAAGTGCCTTTTCTCTCTTTGCTGAATATGATATAAAAGGTTATCATTGATTAAGTCGGTGATTCCCAAAGGTTGTGACGCGGAAACTTAAGGAACTACAAGATAAAATATTTTTTTGAATAAAATCCTGGTGACCTTAGTAATAAAGTAAATCCTCACTATAACGATACTCGATATAACGATGAATCCCTCTACAACAGCGGTTCCCAACCTTTTTTTATTCGTGGATACCTATCTGGTCTATAATTTCTATGGCGGGGCTCCGTAGGCCTATTTTTTATTTATTCATCAAAGTAACTGATTTATTTATGTTATTTACAATATTTATAATTATTTTTTTTCCTTCAAATTTACTGGGTTTTTTTTTTGCTTTCTTCCAGCGGCCGCGGAGCCCCTGTGGAGTGACAACGGAGCACCGGTTGAGAACAGCTACTTTGCAAACGATACTCGATATAATGATAAATCCCTCTACAACGATACTTGGTATAACGATAAATCCCTCTACAACGATACTTGGTATAACGATAAATCCCTCTACAACGATACTTGGTATAACGATAAATCACTCTACAACGATACTTGGTATAACGATAAATCCCTCTGCAAACGATACTCGATATAACGACGAGTTCTTCTACAACGCTAAGCGATATAACCAAAGGCGCATTTATGGTTTCGCTGCCTGTGGGGCTATACGAATTTCGGTGCCTTTCTCTTATTCTAGTCTAATTTTCTTGGCTACTCTTTCTCGAGTCGGCCACCCTGTGCTAACCAGCTTGGCCTCTCTCCACTCCTGCAAGTATACCCGTGTGTCTGAGTCACTCCTTATGGTCACTGCTAACACATTCTAAAGCCACTCTTTTAGTCACTCACATGCTTGCACACTGTTTTGGTCACTCACATGCTTGCACACTGTTTTGGCCAATCACATGCTTGCACACGCTGTTTTGGGTCAATCACATGCTTACGCACGCTGTTTTGGTCACTCACATGCTTACACACGCTGTTTTGGTCGCTCACATGCTTACACAAGCTCTAGGCCAATCTTTTGGTTGCTTACTGGCACGGTTTCTTGCTGGTTCACTCTTTTGATAATTTACACGTTTACACATGCTCTAGGTCATTCTTTTGGTCATCTCATAATTGCACGTGCTCTAGATCACTCTCTTGGTTATTCATATGCTTGCACACGCTCTTGGTCACTCATGCATCACCCTCTTACAACATGAATGACATATCTAAGTTCTACACGTTATTTGGTTACTTAAGACCCTTCATATACAAATATTTTCTCCGGATTGGGTGAGAAATTCCATTGTTTGAGGCAGTGGTTCACAACCTATGCTCCACGGAGCACCAATTATCTTCCCTAATAGTTAAATAATTGAATGTGTAATTTTTAAAATCTAAATTTAAGTGTGCCGTGGAAGTTCAACTGTAAATTCAAGCTTGAAGGGGGAATAAAAAAAGCTGGAAAAACATTGGTCCAGAGGGTCGGTAACAAAAGGATCTTTGATGAATAACATTTTCTCGGACCAAGGGGGCCGTCGACGTTTCTTCAGCACCAGGGAATGAATGGCTTATTCCGAATATTTTAGATGAAACTGACAACAACGAACAGAACAAAACCAAGACTATTATTGTCAGTGTCGGCCTTGGCTAACTTATTTACGGAAACACACTGCCATTTTTAGACCTACTTGGTTTCACTGGACTTCACTTCCTGTTATTGGGTCAGCTACTTAAACACACGCTTTGTCTCGCATAATACAGTTCGGGTACGCACATAATATTATTCAATATTGCATGCGTCTGATACTTGCTGCGTTTCGTTTTGCGACCAATACATTAAGGAAGAGATTTAATTTATTTTAGTTCACACCGAACCCCCCCCCCCCCACAAACAATGGTAATATTTTTCTTGTACAGGTACTTTCAATGTACCACTAATTCAAAATTTTACAGTTGTTGATACCGTAGAACCCTAAACACAGACCACAACACCAGTTGGAAAACCATGTCCGATACATAATTTCTTAAAAAATGCAATTGATTAATTAATTTGAGTGAAATTTTGATTTAATCAAATGAAATTTATGCAAATATCTTTCAGAAATCATGAGTGTCGATGTCGTTTTCTGTCATCAATTTTTCTCAGAATTTAAACCTAAGACTTCATGGGGGGAAAAAATGTACCGTGAACCATTTGTCCATCCCGTGACGAGATGTTAAGTTTCATGATATTTTTTGTTTTTTATTTTGAAATGACTAGCTGATGCAAAACGAATCGATTGGTGATTTATGAACGGAAGATCCGAGTCGCCAAACTAGACAGTTCGTTTCGCGGCTGGTTGATGCATATCGTAACACTGCATCATAAATTCTGGAGCGGGTGTATATATATATATAAAATAAAAACTTTTTTTGAGAGCATGTTTGAGCGTGGAATATATATAAGTCGAGGAAAAAGGGTAAAACACTTCTCCCTGATGATATGCAAGATGGAATGCGATCGATTAACCCATTTAGAATCGTTTCATCATAGATTAAGTTCGAACAATCCATAACATCACGTTCTTGAAGACCTAGTATCGACTACCCGCCATATATAAGCACCATCTATCCATTCAAACTGGCTTAAATGCCTTGGAAAGTTCTAAGGAATTTCCAGCAGTCCTTTTCTTCCGTCGAACGAATAAGAGGATTAGAGAAAAATAGATTAAAATGGTTAATATATTACAGGATTATGTATCTAAGTTCAACATGCGTGACTCTGATAACAAACCCACGTGTTCGTGGATTAGAAGTGTACGTGTTTCCATAAATTATTAGTATTTAAATAATCGATTTTTTTAGGCTCATCAGAAGATGTTCAGAGATTTCAGGAATCTAAGAAACCTGCTCAGTCTTTTTCCTGAATTTTTCCGGACACACACAGGTACTATTTCCACTTATAGCCGAGAGATGGCTCTAATGCAAGAGTCCACAGGCATATATGGCTACCTCAATTATGTCATATCGACTGGTTAGCGTATCAACTTCAAGAGAGATATGGGAAAACAATGTCGTTCCTTATCGGTTCCACCCTGTATTTTACTAGTTCATCCTCAAGTTAGGCTTTTTACACTTTTCTTAATCGGAGGATCATTAAAATGTCTTGGCGATAGAGCTTGGGCCCTGTGCGGTTTGTTCAGTTGAGTTGAGTAAAATACCTAAAACAGCTCGATAAACCATTAATTCGAAGTACATGGGTCTAATCCAGAGTTTCTCAATAGTTTTTTCGAAATAGCCCCCCTAAGAATCTTGTAAAATCCTGACGATTAATCCCTCCTCCCCTATAAAAGACAGGGGGCGGGGGGATATGAGACCAATGCACCCCCAAAAATCGAAAAAAAAATTGTAAAAGAAGTTAAAATATTGAAAAAAATATTTAAATGTTGTTTTAATTTATTTCTGTGAATTAGAAACTTTTTTCGAAGGTTAAAAACGTTTTAAAAATGTCTTTGGAGCGCGCGATTTTCCTGTGTGTGTCCTTTTAAAACCTTAAATTAGCCAATGTGCTCCGCCCCCGCCCCCCACACCTCATAATCCACGTGATGAAATCCAAAAGACTATTAATGAGACTATTAAAGACTAAAGCATGAGTTTTCAACATTTAAGACAGTGCTAGCCAAAAAAAAAAAAAAATAATAATAATTTTATGAAGCCCAATGGCCAATAAATCATACTGTGGTATCGTGATTTTCGCAGTAGCGTTTTAACGGCTAAACCCAATGGGGCCCAGAGCTTTATGCTTAAATAGGGCGCCCTACATTATTAGAGAATTTTACTTACTCTGGGATAATTTTTTCATCAAATATGAATTTTCATCGGTATTTAAATTATTTCCTCATTAAATATGGCATTTCATTAGTTTGTGAATATTTTTTTTTTCATTGGATATGAATTTCTTTAATTCAGAAATTACTTCCGTATCATTTATTATATTTATTAAATATCAATTCTCATTAATTCTTGAACCATTTCCTAATCAAATATTAATTTACATTATTTCTGAGTTGTTTTTTCATCAAATATGAATTTCATAAATAATGATTGTTTCCTTAAAAAATCTAATTGCTTTCCTTAAAATCATATTGCCTCCATGTGAGGTAGGGGCCCCACGTTGGGAATCACGGGTCTAATAGCTTGTTCGAACCTATGTGAATATCATTATTATTTCTAATACACTACTAATAATTTTTATTTAATTTAATTTTGATTATGCTTGAATTTTCAAAAAAAAAAGAAAGAAAATTATACTGTAATATTCATACGAAACAAAATACTGTAAAAGTAATTTTCTCCCACCAGAATAGCATCTTCTGAATTTTTTTGAAAAAATATGTGATTAACTCAGAAATTCTTATTTTTCCTTGATATTTTAAAATTCATGAGTTTGAAAATAATTAGCAAAGTATATGTTGTTATTTTGTTTAAGAAATTTCTCCATAGCTTGATACTTTTTTCCAGCCGTGTCTGAAATATTTATACACATTTTTAATCTTAAAACACCTGGAATCAACAATTCGAATAATTTTCCGTTTTAAATAATCAGAAAATTTGAATATGAGTAGTTCGGGATTCACAAAATCAAAAATTTGGTACAACCCAGACCGAATCGAAATATTCCCGTATCATCCAGGTAACAAAAATTTCACTCATTTCAGCACTTAAGCCATGAATTTAATTTTTTTTAAATCAATCATTTTTTTAGGAAGAATAAAATTTAATTTTAATGCTCTTACTATGGACGTGGATAGGTCCAGAAAACTAACAGGAAAATTTGTTCACGAATTTTACGGTTGATATCTCTAAATTTTTTCAAATACAAATCCCCTCCTCTGATCCTTTAATAATATTAATAATATTAAATGATCAGAAGAGGAGAACAACAGGAAAATTTGTTATGGGCATCTTTTTCTCAGCACCTCGTTGGGCATTTTGTCTGTTGTGGCGTTGTATTTGTATTTGAAAAAACTAAAAACATCAATTCAAATCTCAACTCGGCCGGTGAAAGGTCAAGTTTAAAAACCTGAAATTAACGATTCGAATGATTTTTCGTTTTAAATAATCAGAAAATTTGAATATAAATAGTTTGGGGTTCCCAAAATACAAAATTTAGTACAATCCATACGTAGATATTCCGGTATCATACGCTTAACAAAACATGATTTCGAGGTCTGATATACATTACCATGAGTAATTTGATACATACGTATATGGAATTACAAAAGTGTGAAATTCATTTCTAGAAAAATGACATATTTAAATACTATATACAATACACATACAAAAAAGTTGGCACGTATATAGCACACAGATGTGTTAATGTTAGCGTATGGTTCGGTACAAAAAGGAAAAAAAAAATGAGGCCGGCCGTTATATACAGAAATGAGGCCATAACAGCCCTAGGATTTTTTTTCTCCTCCTCCTACCCCGAGATTATCGGCCATACCAGGTAAAAAAACAGGACAGGGAGAATGGGCCTGAAATCTCGTAGGTAGAAAAAAATGGGGTCGAACGCGCGAGGGATTACCGAAATACAGTCAAACCCGGTTATAGCGGCATCGACGGCCCACGCCGGTCTCCACATCGGAGATTCCACGCAATTTTGCTTAAATAATCAAGATGTCACTACAAAATCGAGATAGGCGTTTTCTTTTTTTTTACCAAAAAATGTGATCAGAGTTAATCAAATACCTTGCATGAAATTTTTATTTCTTTATTATTAGGGTGACCAATTTGATAAAGAAATCGGGATAATATAAATACGGGATATTTTCGATTCTCACCAAACACGTCGCAAAATGTCGATGAAATTACCAAACTGTTTATAAATAGCCCTTGGCGAGAAAACAAAATGCTACAGGAATTCTGCTAAAATGTATTTCACTGGAAAAAAGTTAACTTTTGAATATTTTTGTCATACTCATTATAACACAATTTATGAATGAACAGTGGTACCTTCCATAATCCGGACACTTCAACCGATTTTTTTTTTTTCAGTCAGGAACTTGTTTTCTTTACCCAAATTCTTTTTCGGCCTTGTCTAATACATTCGCCATTTTATTTCTTTTTTGTACAACATATTGTTGATGCCCACTGCGATTTTCGGGATTCTGGGAAAGAATGATGGCAACTGCGTGTCTCAATGAATGTGATTAGTAAGAAAGTCAGCTTTAATGAAAAGAAATTTTCATTAAAGTTTCTTCATTTCTTCTTCTTCTCTTCATTCTAAGCACTGTATGGTTACCCTTAGTGTTTTAACCTTATCAAAGTGAATTTCCGAACATACCAAAAACGTCAAGTGATGTGGCAGATACATGATGCTTTCTGTATACATCCGAGAGTTGAACATTTGGAAAAGCCAGAACGTAGAACACCAGTACGAATATTGTGTGGGAAAGATGGAATCGGAAAACTTACCGTTTACGAACTTCAGCAACAAAAAATATTTCTGCATTCATATTCCGGATCCGAGCAATGACTACAGATAATAAATAAGATGTTTTTTCTGCGAATAACTATTAGTAACGGTATGTACATTAGAGAAATTATATTCTTCTAATTAAATTATCTGCTACTATACGCATATACAGGATGTTTTTGTAAGTGCTAATGCGGCCTTTATCTCATCAACTGTCCGTCGTAGTGGTATGATTCCAGTTTAAAAAAATGATAGGAAGGCGTTAAGAAATTACCCTGTACCAGAGAGTGAAAATGCAGTGTGTAACAAAATAAAAAATATAAATGTTTATATGATCCATTTGTTCTCTAACTTCCTATTAGAAAGTAATTGCCCTGTATCTCCTGATGCCAACAAAAAAAACCCATGTTCCTAAGTGCAATATTCTTTAAGAAATTTGAATTCAAAAATCAACGAAAAGTTGTGAAAGAACAGCAAAAACGCTAACGGACAACGCTCTTTTCTCTCATTTATGCTGTTCTTTTCCAACTTTTCTGATTTTTTAATTCGAATAAAGGCGTTCAAAAACTACCCTGTACCAGTTTTGAGAGGGAAAATGTAGTTTCTGATGAACCAGGGGGGCCTGGTAAAATTTCGGAATGTTACGATTTGGAAACGTTCAACAGCAATAATATTAGGATTTTTAGCATATATCCAGACAGGAGCTGCGTAAAGTCATGTAGGACGTATGATCAATTTATACAAAATTAGTTTGTTGTTGATAGAAAGATCCGTATTACGCCCGCAAATTTTGATAAGGGGGCCCCTATGGTTTGTTTGGTTTTTTAATAACTTCAGAATAGTGATGGGTGAACGAAAGACGTATATCGAAAATTAACGTATATCGAAAATTAACCAAGCTATTTATGTGTATCAGATGGATGAATAATGTTTCCTTCCAGGCTTATAAATGAATTTAGGGGAAAGCTCAATTTTTCCAGTCGCCCACATGAAAATAGTTTTTCCAGCATTCAATTGGGCCCGACTCCGATGACACCACTTTTCAACTTTTTGGACCATCTCTTGAAAAGATTTGATAAATCTTCCTTGGCCTTTTCGTCTGTACAAATTATGGCACTATAGCAGCATAAACAAAGTAGCGGTAATTCCTTTTGGTGCTACCGGGAAGTCATGCATGTGCAAAACTTCATTGGAAATCAGTCCGCACCGCTAGTTATTGACGTGATAGCCGGGGTGTCGTTACAAGCGAGCTCGTTATAACCGAGTTTGAATTTAGTTACACGTCTACGCACCAGATGGCGACACTGGCGTTGAAACCCACCCACGATCGAGAGTCGCTAGAGAGAGAGAGAGAGAGAGAGAGTCGATTCCCCCCTCATTCTAGGCGCTTAGATGATCACGCAGGTCGAAGTCGAAAATGACTCGGAGAGCATGGGGGGGGGGGGGGAAGCAGGACGAATGGAATCTCGGCATTATGCGGCAGCACGCGTTATTTATCGATTCCGCACTGCGCCTGGCTTATCACCCCCTACCCCCTTTTTTTTCCCAGAGCAGTGTCTGATAATTTGGGCGAGCAAAAATTATCGGCAACCCCCCCCTCCCCCACTTTTCCATAGAAGTTAGCATGTGTGTTGGTGGGTGGGTTGAAGAAAAGGCGTTAAGAACCAACCCGTACTTATCTAGCCGTCTACACTACTCCCCCACTCCTCTCTCTCTCAATCTACTGTTCTCTGCATAATTTTCTGGAATTGTGCACCGTATTACATTTGCATACGGGTTCCAGGTAATTTATGCTCTCTCTCTCTCTCTTTGTGCGTGCCGGTATTAAAATGAAGGTGGATGTACCGTACAGTAGGTGGGAGTTGGATGTCGTTTACATTCGAGCTATATCGTTACAACCCGTGTCGTTGATCGTTGAATTTTTTTTTTTGAAAATTTATGCATGTGATGATTGGCTGGGTTCTTCGTGACGTCATTTTGAATTTTAGATAATCTACTGATATCTCACGCGTTTCTCGGGTGTGATTTCAACATTATTATTAATTAGTCCGTTTATTGTGTGGATCTTATCGACATTGTAATTATTTACTTTTCATGTGAGAAATTAATAATTATCGGTACAGTAGATTCGTCCGTATGACCATTGGTCAAAATGTGTGTTGGGATGAATTGAATTGGATATATTAATTTTTTCCGTCATAAAATTTTAGCCACTAATTAAAACTAGTACGGTTTTTTTTTTAATTTTGTGTCAGGGCCTACTTATCGGTTGAAATATTATGAGTAGTGATTTAACGTTAGAGAAAATAATTTCCAGCTCAACTACAGCTATGAGTATGTACCTTTTGTAAATCCAGTCGAATCCCATTTTAACCGATACCGTTATAGCGAAAAAATCTCGTTTTAATGAGCGCTTTTCTAATCCCCCCCCCCAGGTTAGTTTACATAGAAACAATGCATAAACTTATAATAATCGCTTTATAAAGAAATTTCGTTTTAACGAGGTGATTTCTCTGGTCGCTTTGAGTTCGTTATCACGGGATTCGACTGTATAATCAACTCTAATCAATAAATTACAGCTTAATTATCTTAAAAAACTAAAAAAAGAAATGATAATTATGGACTTTAAAACTTTAATTTTTTTATTTGTATTTCGAAAAAGTTAGTAAAATATTCGTTCAAAACAAATCAACGTAATTAATTGTTTTCAAGTTGAAAGAACCTTTAGGTAATTTGCTTTTTAATTAGTTGAGTTTTGTCTTCACTTATTTGTCTAAATCTATGAATTTATTAAAGCGTCACTCGTGGTGAACATTCAAAAGATGTTTTAGCCATAAACTACACTTGATTCAGCAATGTATGTCAGTTTTCCGAATGTTTTAATTTGATGAATTTAATATTTGAATGTGATATCAATATAGAAAACATAAGAAGAGACTAGTCGGTTTGAGTAATTCTACACAATTTATTTTCATTTCTGAAATGCGACTATTCACATTATTTGTTGCAAACAAACACGTTGCATTTGCACGTGCATAAATCACAAAATTTATGTTGGTAGAATCCTCGTAATATATAAATTACATTTAATTATATTAATCCTCAATATTATATTGCAGATTAATGGAACAGCCATTGTGGTGGTCGAAAGACGGACTCGCATCCTGAGGACTCGGGTTCGAACCCCACCGTTGCCACAGTGGTGGTAGGCTGAAGTTGGTTTTTGTAGCTCCCAACTTCGAGGCTCAAATAAAAAGTTTCGCCACAGAGGTGTCTGTCATCGTCCCGTCAACATGCCTAAAATGCCCAATTATTCAATCATTACACTTCGCTCACAGTTAGAAAGATTGATGGCAGATGACAGCACACAATTATTACACAGAACTTCAGGTTCACAACACGTACATGCAAATTCTGGCACATGCCTATTCGTTAGAAATTCCGTAGACGAATGTGTACGAGGTACATGTACGGTTTAGGAATAGTGGATTAATGTAATAAAAAAATTGATGCTTGAGAATTATCAACTTATTCTCTTACGAATCGAAATATTGACGAAACTCAAAATTAAGAGGGGAAAGAAAGAACTCCGGCATGTAATTTGATGATTGCTTTCTCCTGAATAACTTTTAATATTATTTATTTAACAATATTTTACGTTTCAGCTTGATGTAATCCCTTCATTAATAATAAATTGATATCACTAATATATATGACCATTACTGTCGAAAAAGAAATGAAATAGGCGGAAAATTGGCTGCGGGCTTAATTTTTTCAATCTGCCGTTGAATCTAAGGAAAATTAAGCGAGTTATTTTTTCATCAGTCATTGTTTTCACGATTTAATCAATTTGATTAGTAACTAGATCGATCAGTTTTTTTTTCCTTGAAAAAGCCTTTTTCAGTGCTTTATTCAATTGACTTTGCAACAAGTAAAGTTATGTTGCTCGAAAAAGTATGCGGTTATTAAATACTTGGTAATCAGCGAACGATATTGAGAGAATTGTGTAAATATTTTGATGAATTTCTACTTCAAGTAAGTAGAATGAATTTATTTATATAGAAATGTATACGGTAGGGACGCTGTACAGGAGTACGTATACTGTATTTCTCTTCCCGAAAACAGGCAGTATTAGAAGATGGGACGTTTATAAATTGGAAGTTAAAATTATTCAATGTTTTTGATGGAAACATCAATATTTCATATAAAATCATGACTAGAAAATCAATATAGTAGTTAAATGCAGTCAAACGTGGTCATGAAGATCGTGGCTGCTACGATAACTCATATCAATAAGCTTCGGTTTTGGCTAATTCTCGTTCAGAATAATACCAATGAAGCTGATCACTTTGTGAAGCAATTTTGTTTTAACATTTTTTAAGAAATTCATAGAATTTCAAGTTGATAAAATATTTGTATTGTTTTGTCTTTATGTGTTGATAACTATCACAATAGTAATAGAAACAAGGTTGGTTTCATGGCTGTAGATCCTTGTTCACTTTGAGAGTTCACACGGGATCGCTGTAAATGTGCACATGTATTTTCGTCAAGATCCGTATCATGCATGAAAGCATCTCTCCTGGGATTCTGATTCTTCAATTTAGTTATAATCCATGCATTTATAATATTTTTTGAGCTTTTAAAAGAGAGAGAGAGAGACTTCTATATACAGTCAACTTCAAGGGATACGTCAGTGACAGGCAGTGCTGGACGTAGGCAAACCCGAAGAGTGCGATTGCACCGGACAGCAAAATGTTAAGGCCGTATAACCGAATTTTATCACATTGATTGCGCATTACATTCGACTGTATTAAAAAGCCAGAACTTGAAGTTCGGTCGAATTATTGACGAAAAATATGTCAATATATTAACAGATATACATGTGCCTATGATTTTGATAGGACCCTAGACTAGGATTTTTAGCTGTATCCTTATATAAATTTTAAAGAAAACTTATAGTTATACAAATATTGGAAAAATATAAGACTAATATTTAAGGCCCCCCCCCCAGCCTTTCTGATGTGGGGGCCCATGGTCTCAACAGCATCAGCCCTCGGAAAACATATTCTCTGGGCACATCTCCATAACAGACCTGAGGTGCCAGCCCCCCTACAATTAAAATATATTTTTCATCTATTAGACATTACTGTATTTTGTTTAACATATGTCTCGTTAACACGAGGCTCTCTATTCACCGACTACCTCAGTGAGCCTATGCGTTAAGACGACCCTGTCATAGCCCACTAAACAATTAATGAATAAATGTCTAGTCGGCCGTGGCCCTGTACACTGGAACCTCGGAAGGTTTCTTTGATGTGGACCAGAATACCAAATCTTTTCGGTGAATGCATAGAAAGAAATGAGTTAATCTCTCTTAGCATGCAATGGCTATTATATCTCTCGTATACGGAGGAAAGTGGCATGCATATAAATAATAAAAGAGGACGGCAAAACTGTCTTCGTACTGGTCCGCACCAAGTCCGGCCCTGGGACAGGACAAACTCTTATGTGACGTTTTTTAATCATCTTTTCAGGTTTCAGAAGTGTATCTCTGCAATTGAAGACATCGTTTCAAAGTGGTGCAAGTTTTGTTAATTTTTGTATTCTTTATATAAATGTGAAACTGGCCGCTTCATTAAAGAATCTGAAGATATATATTTCATATTAGTATCTAAATAAATCTAAACCACGATTACAATGACATAATTTTTCAGTTTCTTGAAAGTAAGTTATAACTCCGAGTTGCCAAAACTTATTTCACCTCATTCTTCAGGGTTTATTACAAAAATAAAATTGAATGTGGTTCATAAATAAAACAATATGGAAGGAGGATCACTGATCTTTGATTATTGTTTTACGTTAATTGTACTGTATTTAATGTTGGAAGCCTTTTCTAAAAATTTTTTTTTTTTTTCAAGATGTGACGTGGGATCGGGGAAGCGATCATGTTAACAGACATTGAATATTGAAGGACCAGGCACACCCCGGCTTCACACACAGTTACCTCTAGTGGTAAACCAACAGATTTTTGGGAGGTCATGCAGATTTTAAATGTGACCAGAATAACCCGAAACATAACTTCGGCAGCATGAATATGTTAGGAGTAATGCATATACAGGGTGCCCTGTATGTTAATGCGACTTATATCTCATCAACTATCCGTCGTAAAGGTACAGTTTCAAATTAAAGAATGCTCAAAATGCGCCCAAATATTACCTTGTGCCAATTTTAAGAGGGGAAATACAGTGTGTCACAAAATAAAAAATCTAAATTTTTATACGCTTCCCCTCTTCTCAACTCTCCCCTCTTCCCAACTTTCAATTAGAAAGTTGTTGCACTGTTTCTCCTGAGACCAACAATATTTTTTCAAGTTTCCAGGTGCAATATTCGCCCGAATTCAAAAATCGGAGAAAAGTTTAAAAAAGATAGCATAAATGAGGGAATGTTAAAAGACCGTTAGTTTTAGCAGTTCTTTCATAACTTATCCTCGATTTTTGAATTAGAATTTTTTAGCGAATATTGCACTTAGAAACATGGAACTTTTCTCTTGGCCTCAGGAGATACAGTTACAATTTTCTAATTAGAAGTTAGTGGACGGGGGATGGGCAGAGGCGGACTTAACAGCAAGTCCCAACTTCTAAAAGACCCCGAAAAACCCAAACTTCACACTTTTTTCTAATTTACGGAGTCAAATATTTTCTTTTGCACCCGGGGCCTCGACCGACTTTTTCATTCGCCACTGGGGATGGGCATAAAAATTTAGATTTTTTATTTTGTTACACACTTTATTTTCACTCTCGAAACTGGCACAGGTAATTTCTTAACGCCTTTTGAGCATTTTTTAAATTGGAATCATAAATAAATGCTCCCTTCGGGGAACCCCGTATGGTGAACTATGTTTGCCGGGCCGGGGGTTAGTATCTCTTAAATTGGAATCATACCTCTACGACGGACGGTTGATGAGATGAAAGCCACATTAGCACTTTCAAGACACCCTGTATATGCACACACACACTAAGTTTTCCTGCGCATACCAATTCGTTAGAAATTACCCAGAGAAATGTTTACTAGTTGCATGTACGATTAAGTAGCAGTAACAGAGTTAAAAAAAAAAAATGTTAGTTACATTTTCAAAGGTAGCTATTAATTTAAATTAAAAACCATGCCATAATCAAAAAGCAGCCGTAATTATACTTGAAATTTTTTTTTTTTGAAATTTAGATTTTATTTTTAGGGCTGGAAATAGATTAATCGTGGTTAATGAAAAAATTTAATGATTAATCGAATTTTAATCTAATATTCTCGAATGTTATTCATTCATATAAAACATAGGTAACTACATAACATTAATTGATGCTATAAAAATATATTCTATTCATTTCACGCATTTTTCCACTGAATGGCTGTAAATAGATATAGAAATAGATTAAGGAAATAAAGGCCGCCAGTTCGAAGGGATTTTTATATCATCCTCCTTTATCAGAAACATGAATGTGCAAATTTTCCGAACATGGAAAACGACTTTTGAATATCACTCTATGAAAGTTGTTCTCCTCAAATGTTTTATAAAATGTGTATATATAGAGGATGCCCATTTGCGTTTCTGGCAAAACTCAGCAAAATGAGTGATTTCAACCAGCTGATGAACCCAAAAGTGAAAATTTGCACGTCCATTTCTTGGCATAAGGGGTGGTGCCGATATGCTGAACATGCATGTCATATCTTGGAATTTATTAACTTGGATCTCTTTTTTTTTTAAATCGGTAATTTTAGAAATCATCAACACTTTTAGTTGAATCGACTTGTGTTTCCTCATGTCGAAAAACTTGATCAAAATATTATTAAATACGGTCACTTATCCGAAATGCATAGGAACCTAATTTAAGGCGTCCTGTCGGTTTAGTCAAATGAATCAAGTTATATTATAAACTTTTAATAAAACTTTTGATCAGATTGATCGAGTCGATTAACTCAACTAAAATTTTTAACTGCGATTAACAATTGATCGATTAACCGACTCGATTAATCGGACCAGCCGTAATTTTTCTATTTTCGAAATTTACGTATATCTAGTGATTATAAATACATAAGAGATGTTGATACAGCAACAACAAGCTTTTTTAAGCCTTGCGAAATTTTTCCCCGTACAATTTTTTTTTCTCCCTTTATTATTATCCCTACTTTTCCTTTTCGATTAAGAACAACTTTTCCTTCTCCAGGGAAAATTAAATTTTTATCTGGAAGATAATTTGATCAAAACCGCTGGCAAAGTACAGAATGGACCAAACCGGGGGCCCGATGGCCACTCCTCCTTTTCTCGTACATCCTTGACGTGCTCGCCAGTATGTGTACGCTACGTATATATATAAATGGTTGGGTCTCGGCTTCTGGAGTTTATTAAGATGGACAGCGTTGGTAAGAGAAGAAAGAAGAGAATGGCGGTGATGGTTGGTGGTGGTGGTGGTGCTGTCGGCTATATTTTCGTCGATATTATTACAGTTGAACAGAAATCAAATTATTAAAGCTACCAAGTACAGTAATTTTTTTTTCCATCTTCTTGTTGCTCCTCCTTTTTCCTCTTTCTACCATGTGAGTGTGTCTAGTTAGAAGCCTCAAAGTCCATTTTCTCATTAGTGAGATAGAAGTTCCGCGAAAATATGGTACGTGTGGTTTTTGTATTAAAAATATATATATTTGGAAAGATCCAGAAAGAAATAATGGAAAAATATTTCAGAGGGAAAAAAATTGCGGTTTATGTAGCGGAAAGAATAAAAAAAGTTATTAAATTAATATGGTTTTATATCATTAAACTAGGTATGAAGCACTAAAACTCACTAAATTAATGTTGTTTGATTATCTATGTGATTTTTTTATGCACCTGCACATCGGTGCATATGTTACAGTGAGTGTGATAAATCGGTTATTATATACATATAACTAATCGATTTATGGTTATTTTTCATACTTACCAATCGTATTGGTAAGTTTGATAAATTTATCACCTTTGCCGGCGAATATGCACAATACCAAAGCCTCCTAGTACTTCTAGGAGGCTTTGATAATACTCGAGTGTCGTTGGTAAGTTTTATAAGTACTAAAAGAATCATCCAAAATCACTTTTTACCGGAGATAATGGCGTACCGGAGATAACCCAAGCGTCATTGGTATATTTTTCTGTGCCTTAATCTGTGATTACGCATAATACCTAGTGTAATAGATAAATCTGATAAATATGAAAAAAAAAAATCCAAATGAGTCAAGTATGTCTCGGACCTCGATATAATGATAACACGTTTTACAATCCTACCCCCCCCCCATATAAGGATAAAATACATGTATACATTATCATATATAATAGGCCTATCCTTTTTACCAACGACGCTTGGGTACTATGCATAATCGCCGGTCAAAGTGATAAATTTAGGGAAATTTATTAATCTTATTAAAATTCTTGGCAGTTATACATAGTAAGTTTTGTGTAAAATAACCAGATTTATCACATTTAAACATATAAAGTCCGATGCATAAAAATTCAATTACACATAAATTACGTATTTGAACATCGAAAAAATGGTTATAAAATAGGAATTCTACCCGGAAGCCTCTAGAAAGCGTTCTCATTCAGTTTGTCAACGGTACAAAAATGACACAACTAATAATTAAAAAAACTAGAATTAAACAACCAGAAAAATGTTTGTCATTGATATTATAATTACGTATTGTCATAAGAACATAATAAAACATGTTTAAACGGCAGAAATTTATATACAAAGTTGAAAAAAGTTTTATGCATTAAGATGTTCAATCGTTTACGTTAAGTATTACAATATGCGTAATACCTAGAAAATAATTTTAGCTTCTGTGGAAAAAATTATAGGCTAATAAAACCATCTTCAAAAATCAGTAACATTTAATATAATCACAATACGTATGTTGGAGATATGGTGTAATTTTTCAAATGATGCAATGGATTTGAAAGTTGAAACATCTTTGTTTCCAGCAATGCTTTAGTTGTAATGTTTTGCATCTAAATATAGATTGGTGTTTTTTTTTGTTCATAAAAAATTACTTAATAGGCCTACACACTGATCGAAACTATTTGAAGTCGCGAATATTCGTAAAATACGGGTTATGTGGTCACTCTTTATAAGTTTCTGACCCACGAGTGATAGAAATATCGCATATCTGGAAAGCGGACTGAAATTTTTGCGCACCACTGTACTATACAATCATTGTACTATAATGAACATTATAGTCCGATAAGTAACCGGTTCGCAATTGTGTCGGGTCCCCCCGCATGATTGTCCTTGTAAAAGATAACTGGTTATTTGAATTTGTATGAAGTCGTAATATACACAGCGTTTTCATAGTATAAATTATATTATGGTAATTATGGCAAAAAATTATATTCATCTCACATATTTTTGTCAGTTCAAATGTTTTTTTTTTTCCGCAATTTCAGTTCCGATTAGTGATTGTGCTCACTTTGACAATGATTTTTGATGACGATCGGCGGTGTTCCCCCGTATTTTACGGATCTTATTATTAAGATTCCAGTATACCATATTTTTCTCAATGAAATATGGTCATCAGATCATTTGAATATTTTTGCAATCGGAGATCCTTTGCCATCGTTTTGGACTACCTCTGTGGTACGCGGAACATAGGTTGAGAACCGCTGAAATGAATGGTTACTATGAACTATTCTCGACCCATACAATTTCGAAAATCATTAAGACAAATCATTCAAGACAATGATGTCTGGATTTCTCTAAAGCAGTAGTGGTTCTCAACCTTTAGAAACTCGGCCCGGTTGATATATTTTTTTGTGAGTAGAAGGCCCTCTTAACCAGAACATGGCCCGGTTCTGGTTAAGAGTAGAATGTCCGGTCATACACACGACTAATGGAAAACAAATGAGGAAAAATTAAACAGGGAATCACTGACGGCCCACTGCATGATGGCAGCACCCGACCAGACCGCGGCCCGGCGAGCGGATAAGTAGCACCACCCTAGAGGCCCTAAGGAAACGCTGCGGCATAGCCTTTGAAAGATCAGTTATCTTGAAATGCGCATATTTATTAATTGCAAAATTTATTGTTCAGAGAAATTATTTCTAATCAAAGACAAAGTTCACTACCTCGCAGCCAATTTGTTGAACCACCGACGTTATAGAGTTCTGAAAAAAAAACTGAAAAAGCCTCAATGAAGGGACGGGGAAGAATATCAAAGCAAAAAAAAAGCCAGTTCCGATGTTCACCACTAGAGGGCATTTTATTATGCAAATGCGTGAAGCACATGCTAATTTTTGAAACAATATGCCCCATCTATTGAAGTTTCTTGACCAGTCGAGAATTTGCGTTGATACACGATAAAGCATGGGCCTTTCACGAGTCAAGAATCGAAAATAGGAATCAAAGAATATGCAGTCGAATCCCGTTATAACGAACTCCAAGAAACCGGAGAAATCACTTCGTTATAACGAAACTTCGTTATAAAGGAATTACAGGTTTTTGCATTGTTCCTATGTAAACTCACGTGAGGGATTAGAAAAGTGTTCGTTAAAACGAGATTTTGGCTATAACGGTATTCGTTGAAACGGGACTCGACTGCATAACGTGTATCAATTAACTAGACAGTTGATTCACTCGATTCCAATTTGATTCAAAATATTTAAGATAGTCTTTGCTACTGAGTCTGAGGACCATAAATTTTCTTCTCCATAACTGCTCAGGAGCTTCGAAGCAGGGCCACACCAGACCATCCCTTTTTTTTTGGGGGGGGGGGGCATACTTACACTAGCAATAATTCTTTCCATTATTTCTGAATTTTCATATATTTTGGAATTCCGCATTTTCATCTATAAATAATTTTTGGAATTATGAAAGAAATTTCATATATTCTGAATTTCACCGATTCTGCCATTTTTTAAAAAATAAATTTTAGAATTTTCATCAGTATTGGAATTCTGCATTTCTCCATCAATATTAGAATTTTGAATTTTCAACATTTTCTGGAATATTTAAATTATTTCTTTCATTTATTCTGAAATGATTTATTTTATTTATTCTTTTATATTATTTTGAAATTATTATTTTTATACTCATTATGAATTTACATCAATTTCTAAATTATTTCTTTCATTTATCTATTTTTTTCCAGTTTTATTCATTTTTCAATTTTCTTCAATTTCGAAATTGTTTCTTTCATTTATTTTGAATTTCAATCAATATTCTGAAATTATTTCTCTCATTTATTCTGAATTTTCATGGTTTTCATTTTCTGATCTTTCGATTCTCCTCTCCCAGAGAATATAAAAAAAATCGGCGCTAATTGGCACTGAAATTATTAACACGTCTCCGGCCTCGTTGTTACTTTCGCACCGGGTCCTACGTCCGGTGCGAGGAGAACCTGATCCGAGGGTATGCTTTTCTCAGAAAAATGAGATTCCATAATCCAGGAATTGCTGAGTAGACTTAGGTTGAAGAATGTAAAGTAATCATATAACCGTATAACTTTTGATTTAATTTGATTGACCATTAGGATCGTGATATGCCTTCGCACGAAGAGTTCCTCATTTTACCATGATTTCTATTCAGATTGTACATATTTTTTAGTGTTTTTTTTAACTTATTTAGCTTTTTTTTACAGCCTTTGTTGCGGTTTAATATTCAAGATATTGCATTTTCCATTGGAATTTTGGTTGTTAAATCATTTTTAATTTAGAAATTCTTGCAAACAGTTCCAGTGTATGTGTAAGTTAAGTAAATTAAATGAAGAAAAGGAATAACTATTTTCATCATTTACAACTCTCATTAACATTCTATTGATATATTCTCACAATACTTAAAAACAGTTTCCCAAACATTTTTTTCATCGCCCCATTCTTCAGAATTTTTTTTCTATCATCGCCTCTTTACTAAAAGCGGACCCATGGGATCCCATGCTAAACAAGTAGCATTTATCGCCCCTCCCCCACCCTTGGACCATTCCAATCATCCATCAGATATTGCGATATTGCCCATTTTGGGAAACACAGCTTTAAATTATCAGGTTATATAACTTTATCATATACTATTTTGTTTGAGCAACAGATTTTTGTTGTTAATTAGTCCTAAAATGACAGACTAAATAATTCGCTGGATAATTGAGCTGGAGATATGGTAAATGATTGAATTCTCATGTTGCGTAAGAATAATTTTTATAAAATAGGGGGGGGGGGGTAGGCTCGCATTGCACCTTGAAATTGGAAAACACTGTGCCACTAACGCTATTCCAACCTAGATCCTCACGACGAGAGTCCAGCACGATGCCCACACGACCGAACAGCGACAAAGGTGGCGCTGTACTGACAAAAATTATATCTGGCTAAAAATTCCATGTCTATCATCAGACGAAGACTGTCTACAGGGTGATTACTGAATTCCCCTTGCCGCATTTTACTGGCAAACCGTTTATCCTAGAGGCATACTTCCAATGAGCAAAAATAGTATCCAAATAATATGTAGAGCTCAGATACGTCATTCATGTTGCAACAGGTTGCATAGTTATTAAAATAAAATAATTAACTTTTTATACAGGCACCCTGTCCTCAAAACCCAATAAGAAAGTCTCTGCTGGGTACAACAAAATAACTTTTACGTTTCTACGTGCAATATTCACGGAGATATTAGAATTGAAAAATCGGTGAGTAGTTGTGAAAGATCAGCATAAATAAGAGAAAGAAGCGTTGTCCGTTAGTTTTTGCTGTTCTTTCACAATATTTTCCCCCATTTTTTTTAATGAAATATCTCAGTGAATGTTGCACTTAAAAACGTGGAAGTGCTTATATTGGCCTCAGGAAAGACAGAGCAACAACTTTATAACTGGGTTTTTGAGGACGTGGGTGTCAGTATAAAAAGTTAGCAAAGAGCCATAGGACGAGAAGGAGTGAGCTCCCTCCCCATTTTTATTTATGTCCCTTTATTGCCCTAAATACTACGATGGCATTAGCTCTATCTATTCAGAAGCACAGGAACTAACTGCTAGAGTTACCATCGTCTAGCACAAAACAAAGGAAATATATATATTTCCTTTACATAGACATATGTAGTGTATATACATATACCTTAAATATACATATTAAAAACGCCCTCTCTACTCCACGCCTACTAATACGGACTTGAAATGTCCTATACTTCAGGTAGCTGTGAACTGTATGTATAAAGTCGGAAGGAAATCTTAGAATCATAATGGCAATGAGTGTTTAACCTCATGCCATTAATAATGCCATAAATAAAAACATGCTAAATAGTCCTTGTGGATAAAAGCAACTTGTATATATTCTACAACACGGACCAGTTGTGTTACACAAGAAGGTTCGCTACGAAAGGCATGTTGTTCATCTCGGATAAAGCTATTGGACTCCGAATTTGCAAGCTGTGTTTAATTCTATGTGTTTTTGTATTGATTTATTTTATAGACATGTTTTCCCATATTCTTTTTAACATATGGGGTATCCCATAAATTCGTAAATAGCTTAAAAATTCATAAAAAAATTGAAAGAATCGGTACAATTTCATTTGCAAAAAAGTTATTCCCTATATTTAGGAGGATAATCTAAGTACAGAAAAAAATTATTTCCAACTTTTGTCGATGGTGTGCGCTGGATAAAAGCAAATCAATGGAAATAAGTAAATGAAGCAGTAGTAGTGAGATTGGTTTAGCTCAACCACGAATCACTGACTGAAACTTTACGAACGTTTCTGACACACAAGAGATTGAAGAAAGGTTCAGGCCCAACGACTGCTATCGGACTTTCATGCGACGCCATCTATTGACAAAAAATTAAACTAATTTTCTGTACCAAAAAAAATATGATAATAATAATAAAAAATTTCTGTTCGTGAAAATAACTTTTTTGCCAACCGCATTCAAACACGTTTTCCAATTACCACCACTTTTTATGGATTTTTAAATTATTTACGAACTTAAGAGACATCCTATTCATTTTTAGTGTTTCCGTTTTTATGCTGTTATTTAATATAATGATAACAATCATTACGACCTAATAGGGATTCGAAACCAGACGCCACAGTCAAAGCCTAGTACGCTAATCCCTCGACCGCCAGGTAGCAAATTCATTTTGTATTCATTTTTACCCCGAGAGAGAGAGAGAGATCCCTCGTTTTCTTAAAACCTTCTGATTTTGGCAATCCCGAGCTAAGCAAGCTCTGTAGAGGGAGAGCTTTGCCCAATAACACGTTTTCCTCTATACCCTCCTTCTTTCTCTTCGAGGTAGTATGCTGTGCATGCAGCATAAATAAGAGAATACTGTGCCCCTCCCTCTTCCTTGCATTTTATTATTATTTTGGGTTGAGGGAAAAGCATTTATCAGCTCACACAATCGTAAAAAAATAATCAGTGACAATTTTAGAAGGTTTAGTGATTTACACTGTGGCAGTTATAATGCGAATAAAAAAACCCCGCTTGAAGGGTTAATTCGTTCTTGTGTGTTTTTTGCGATTTCGTCATTTTCACCTTTCTCCAGCTATAAAAAATGCTGCTATTTTTTTTATAAAAAATAATGCATTATAACAATTTATAATATAAACATAAAAATAACAAAATAATGTGAATTAATCTATGCAGGTTGACCTAAATGCCAGCCAAGACCACGCAAGTGAAACATTGAGGATGGAAATTGAAAAATCCTAGGTGCTTCAATCAGCAGCAAGTTGAAGACTTGGCGCAATTACTCAAAAATTTCTATCGCAGGAAATACCATTCCATTATACATAGAAGCAACATTCAAAATGTACACTAATATAAAATATAAAAGTCAAAATATATAACAATAATAACCGATGAAAAAAAAAGAAACTATTGCCTCGGGACAATTTTCTCACAATAACCCAGTCACAGAATCCAAAGGAAGTTCGTCCACACACAAAAAAGAAACGATCAAAAATATATTATTATTGCATAATAGATCAAAAAACTACACACACACACACACACACACACACACACACACACACACACACACACACACGTAAAGAAAAAACCGATGCATTATTTCTTCCCTCTTCTTAAAAAATAAGAAAAGAATGTATATGTAAAAACATATGCCCTTAAAAAACACCACACAAAAGAAAACGGAGATTTTCCCGCACGACATCTTATAAGACGGGGGATGAAAAAAAAAAAAATCAGAGTCCCCTGACCCCACGGGGCATTGCCCTCAAGGAAAAAAGCCCCCCCCCCCCGAAAAAAAACCTTAAAAAAAATATTCTCAGATTTTTTTTTTGTTGAAAAATGGGATAAAACGGGAAAAAAAAATTACACACACATATATATATAGTTGGCGGAATTTTCTTCTTATAACGTAACATAAAGGAAGTGGTTTGGCTTGCACGCTCCGCAAAAGCCATCCCGATTGGTGAAAGAAATATATATATATATATATATATAAAGAATGAAAAAAAAAATTGAAAAAAATGTCTTAGAAAAGAGAAAAAATACGCGGAGTCAGCGGCAGTAGCAAAGACGCCCGCCTTTTCTTACCGTTATGCTATTTTTTTTTTATACTTTTTTCGCTTCGCCCCCTGTATTTTATTTTCCTTCTCTTGCTTTTGGTTGGTACTACGTTATGTACTTCCGTCCGTAGTCGGTGGGTGAAGACGAAGCTAAGAAGGAACATATATATATGATCGTATAGTTTGTAGCTTCCGTTAGCTTCTTTTTTTTTCCTTATATATATTTTTTTCCTTAAGAAAGTAGGGCGAACGTCTCAGCGTCAGTCTCAAAGCTCCTTGTCGTCCCGAACGGCCTTGAACCTCGAACTCCAGAAAAAGAAATATATATATATAACTATATATATATAAAGAAATCAGAGTCTAGGAGAAGTCTACGACGATGGCAACAGATGTTCACGCAGGTAACAAGGGAGTGTTATATATAAAAAAAAAGGCATGGAGAAAGTTTCTATAAAAGTGTTGGTTGTGGTTTCTTACGTGAAGACTTTCTCGCCTTATTCCATGTAGAAACAATGACGAGAGACACCGTTTATCCATATGATCGGGTCAATGAATGGAGTTCGATGCTTCGGGGTCTCGAAAATCTTGGTTTTGCGATAGTTACTCGGGACGTTGTAACTTATTTGTTCAGAATTTTATAACATTTCATTCGCGAGTTTTTATCTGAACTAAAAAAATAGAATGCATGAACAGCATGAATGTCTGAAAGTGTTTCCAACGGTGGAGAGATGGCGCCACTTCCGTCAACGCCAGTCAACGGGGAATTTAAACTTCCGTACGCTCGTTCGGATACTATCGCATGAAGGCAACGATGTCGCGAAATTATTTGGATAACTTGTTCGTATATATCATACCATTTATAGCGTTTGAAGACATGAAACCAAAATTCTGTGGCGTTTGGTCAGAACATGATGTCTCCACAAAATGGCTTTTTGGTCTAAAAGCAAGTCTTGCTAATTATAACTAATTAGAAGTGAGATAAATGCACAAATACGTGTGTACGGCTAAACAACATGCTGATGTATGATATTTTCATTTGTATTGGTGTGTACGCTTTATTTTTTATTTTTAAACGATAATGAAAATGCTTATATCTCAAAAATGTAATTTTGAAGTTATCACGTTCTGACCAAACACCACAGAATTAGCGATATTAGGGTTCCAATGAGCACTCGTAGCCCATCAAACCCCCGTCATCATTACTCTGCCGACTCAAGAGCAGTAGTGTGTTTTACCATAAGGAACAGTAAGCATTAAGTGGGTGAATCCTTAGGTTCACTTAATACCCTATAGGGCTTTTTTTCCTTCAAAAGAAACACCAGTAATCAACAAGTGTCTAACCAAAGTCTCATGGATAACTGAAAATAATAGTAACTTAATCCCATAAGAAAATATCATATGCTGTAGTATTTCAAATAATGCGATTCGTATGAAAAAATGCGATTAAAAATTTATATGTACATGGTGATTTTAATTAAAGTTCGCTTACTCTGGGTAGTTTTTGCTCAAAAACTGCTGATCCGGATACAGAAAATGTTTACGATAACTTAATGAGACCATGGAAGAGAGATTTATGAAATAAAAAGAAACGTTCAATTTCCGACCACCAGGTGAAAAAGTGGTGCTTTTTATTGCATTTTACATTTCCCCATGATCCTTATAGCGTATTTACCAAGTTTCAATCGAATACGTCTACCAGAACGGGCACTATATAGGTCTGAGCAGTTTCAGTATTCTACCCTACTCAGACCAATGTAGAACCTGCCAGTATACTAACACTACTGCGACTTATGTAGCGCCCGTTCTGGAGGACGTAATCCACTGAAGGTATATAAACCTATATGGTCCATGGGGAAAAAGGAAAATTCAATAAAAATGTGTCACTTTTTCACCTGGTGGTCAAAATTTCAACTATATTTTATTTTATAAATCTCTTTCCCATGGTATCATCAAGATATCCTAAAAATGTGACTGTATTCGGATGTGCAGTATTTGGAAAAAACTACTCAGAGTACGGGAACTTTAATTTCAATCACACAGTACATTAATTAAACCAGCACTCATCACTAAACATCCACAGGTATCAAAAACCGAAAAAAAGCTATAGCAGGTGGATTTTTTTTTCATCAAGAAAAATTGGAATCTTCTCAGGGCCGATAGTGGACAAAGTATTCACAGTCTTGTGCGAAACAATTATATAACAGCCTTAAATGTGAACAGCCATGTCGAATCAAATCAACCTCAAGAATGCAGCACTCTACTCAAAACTTCTTTTTTTTTTAGATGAGTTGAGACATTGAAACTCCCTCACAAGCCGGGTATAGCTGGTCTTGGCATGTGTAAAAAGTTCTTTGGTCTAAAAAAAACCAGCACGTCTCTCTCTCTCTCTCTCTGCTGTCATAAGGAGCAATCTCAGCTAGATATTGAAATCTTATAGTGTTTATTTACAGTTGTCTAGAAAATCTGAAGAACGGGCTTAGTTTATGCCGACGGTGTCTCATAAATTCGTAAATAATTCATAAAAAAATTCATTGAAGGAATCGGTAAAGTGAATTCCGTTTGCGAAAAAGTTATTCTCACGAAGGGGAGTATTTCACGTGCGTAAAAAAAATGAGTTCCAACTTTTGTCGATAGAATGCGACTTATCTTAATGGATAAAAGCAAATCACAGGAAATAAGTAAAGCAGTCCTGTAAAATGCAGGGTGTGTAATAAATTTATAGCTGCTTTCTGAATTTCCCTGTTACTGGCGCTCACATAAGGTTTTCATTGTAATGCTGACATTGGTGAATGAAGCAGTAGTGGTGAAATTGTTTTACGTCAACTACAAATCGCTGGCTGAAACTTTACGAACGTTTCTGACACAGAAGGGATTGAAGAAAGGTTTCGGCCTAATCATTCTTGACGGGTCATCGTACAGCGACATCTCTCGACAAAAATTTGAACTACATTTTCTTTTGGTACTAAAAAAACCCTATTCGTGAAAATAACTTTTCGCAAACCGCATTCACAAGAACCAATGCCTTCAATTTTTAATAATTTTTGAACTATTTGCGAATTCATAGCACACCATGTATTCACATCAAGTTTTCACTTTAAAGCGCGCCCAACATAACGCAGCAGCGAAAACACATCGAAACGCAAGATATTGTGACATAATACATAGTGTAGAACAAATATTTCAGAAAACTTTTGGAGTTAAATCTGTAATTAAAAGGGTAATTTTTAGTTTAGAAAATTATGAAGCGATTGCTTATGATGCTGTCAAAACGGTTGACATTGTTTGCAAATATCATTCATGTTTTATTACGTGCATTATAAATACTGTATATTGATTTCAGAGGGTATTTAAATAAATACACGCTCTTTCCATTCCTATTCATAATAATAGGGACATATAATGTAAAGGATAATCAACGCAAATCTAAATTCTCTCAATACTGAGTTATTTGATGTGTGATGAAAAGTTAAAAACCGATGGTATTGCTTATTTATGATAGGCTTAACAAGCTGCACAATCGTGATTGATGATTTGCCATGCCTTAAGGTAGTGATGGGCTAACTACGGCCCGCCAAGGGGTTCCATCTGGCCCGCAAAACGTGTTCCGACAGAAAAGTATCAATACACACAATACAATAAATATCTAGGCTGACCATAGTTCCTTTATAAGAACGCGGGAAACAGAAAATCGGTACCCATACGGGATATCACAAATCAAACGCAAGTCGAGTGCATTATTGCTACTCGAGCCAGAAAACAAAATTGTCAAAGGCAAATAAAGTTGCCAACTATCGCTAAAATTGCTGAAAAATTGCCAATGGTTGGAAGTAGGGAGCTTCGACAAGACGCAATGAGTGTAAATTTATAATTCCTCACAAAAAACGTATATGTTTAACAAATATGTGAGGTGAATATGTCTAAACAGGATAATTTTTTTGACTAAATACTAATTCATGAAAAAAAATGTTTGATTCTTGATTTCAAAAGTTCAAGTAAACCTTATTAAAAAAAAATAGAGGGAAAACGGGAAATATTTTTTTTTTTTTATAAAAAAGTTGGAAATTTGTTTTCATACCAGAATAGTGTTCTAGCGTTTCTCGTAAAACGCAAACAGGAAAAACTATAAATTACTATGTTGGATGAGAAATAGAGAAGCCCAACATAGTATCAAATTGAAACATGCATAACAGGAAGACAATAAATAATTTAATATGAAATCATAGTGCCTAAAATGACACTTATGTCGAAACCATTTACACACAATACTTGACACCGCACCTAAATCTCATTACACACTCAGTAATGACATAATTACTTTCTCTAAATGTTTCCTAATCAGAACGATAAGGAAATTTTATGGATTTTTATCTCACGTCGATTCAAAAAAGCATATGGAAACGAAATAATTTTTTTATTAGATATGGCATGTGTCACCTTTAGAAATTTACAAGATATTCAACGGATATTTTAGATATGATATATAGTTGGTGTTTTTTTTTTTTTTTTTGGATAACATACTGTAATTCAGATTAGGGGAAAATTCTAAACTATAAATTCTTTCTTACTTTCTTTTATTTTAACGGAAAATTTCCACATGCTTCAAATAAGTTGAAAAAACGCCTGTACATCAACATGAATTTGACATACTAAAATGCCGTCACTAATGTCATTTATTATACCAGAATAGTCTTTCAGCGTTTCTCAACTTAATGGTTCGAAAGATACGATATGCGGTGAAGCAATAGATTTGAATTCTAAATGAAGATCATACAATTGTACTGTAGCAGCAAAATAACGCTATGAAAGTGATAAGCAATCATTTCTTCTCCAACATGACCTAAATATACTCGATATGCGCTCAATGTGTATGGAGCATTATGATCAGTGCGGTCTTGTCGAAAGAGACTGAAATAATCTAAGGATGTAATCTTTACACTGCTAAAAGAGCAATGTGCTCAAATCTTGATGAGATATTTCATAGTTTTACCTATGATAGAGGTACCGACCAACAGTGCTGCTCGACCGATTTCAAATCTCTGCTTTCTTCTGCGATGAGGGACTTATTGTTCGACCAACATGATGAAATTCGTATAAACCAGCGTTTCTCAACCTATCTCAACCAAACGATCACTAATTATTTTTTTTAAATTTGATGGATTGCCAAGTGTTTGGGTGTAATCTTTTTTTTTTTGAACGCATTTGAATATTAGTTATATTTCTGACATACTATTAAATTACATAAGCTGCAATATGTTACGGGAAAAAATATTATTGCTTTCAAACAAGAATTTTAAGAGAAAACTCAATAAAATCAATTGACTTGAGGAATAACATGCAGAGTGATCTTAATTCAATAAATATATGGTTTAAAAACAATAAATTAAAAATAAATGTAGATAAAACTAAATTTATGTTATTTGTGTGTCTGTGGTTCTGGTGCATTCAAAAAAATCAATGATTTTGGTGTCTTAAAATGCCATAGTATGACAGATGGTTGTATCTCGGATTGTATGTATGTGCACAGTTGTCAATAGTATATGTGTCACAGTAGACACCTTCAAGTATTTGGGGATATTTTTAGATTCAAAACTATATCCTGGAAAACACATATTGACTTGATATTGAATTAAATCGCAAAATTGAAAAAAAAATATTTTATCAGGAATAAATGTTCCCAATCAATTTTAAAACTGCTTTATTTTGTGTTAGTGGAATCTAGATTGAATTATGGCATTACATGTGGAGGGCATACTTTAGCAAACTTTTTACACTTTTCGTCACACAGAAGTCCTTCATTCGTATCAATCTGAGTAGAAATAGATTCACGCATACATTTCCACACTTTTCAATCATTAAAAATACTCCCTCTACAACATTTGTATGTTTATAAAAGTTTGAAAATGTTTTATACAAGAAAGTGGCCATTTCAATCTGAAATTACGTTAATTTGGAATACAATTTAGACGTCATACTATACAGGTAACAAGGCCAAAGAATACTCGTTTCCAAAAAATTTTCCCTCTATTCAGCTCCCAAAATATTTTATTTATTTCCTCAGTAAATAATTTAACAATCTTCATGTGTACATCTTATTTCATAAATTTAAAGTCATGGTTGCTAGCTCAAGAAAGTTTAAACTATTTATTTGACATCTTGCATACGCCGCTAAATGACGATATTTTTTGCCTATCAATTCCATTTCGGTTGCCACTTGTTTCTTAGTATTATAAATATGTGATTTTTTTCCCTTTCGTAATTACTTGCACCGACAAACATGTGTCAGTTATTATTTTTGTGGGCTTACAAGCTCGCTTAGCTCCTAAATGTTTTGTGTCTGTGTTTCAACGGACTACATGAAATTATATATTACCTTATCTCTCAATCAATATAATAATACTCTCATTGTCACAACGCACAATACATATTTTTCTGAGACCTGGAGATAAACTATTTTGTAATTTATAATTACTTTTTTCTCATTATTGACACTTTGCAGTTTGTTTAAAGTTATTTAAGAAAAATAGAATTTCAGACATTTATTGAAATGGTGAATCTTTTTCTATATTATATGAGTTCATATATGTAACAAAAATCTATATTGTAGTGAATTTCATTGTATTTGTATCTGAATATTTGTGAATATGTGATCCAGATTACATGAATGTTACCAAATTGATGTATATTTTATGCAACTGTATTGTTTTCATGTAAATGGAGCTATTCGTTGAGTAAATGACTCGCTCCCGAAGTTTCAAGTACGGTTTTTCTGTGCACTCTTCCGGTCACGGTAGAATAATGAAGCTATCGCCTTCATGGACCTTAGGGTGCGAATAGAAGTAGGGTGTTTTTCCTGAAGAATAAAACCTTTCAATAATATCCAAATAATATTACGGTATAACATTTTATGAACACCATATAGTGTGGTAATATTCATAAAAATTCAATTAAAGACAAGTGTAAATCAGTCTTTTCTCTTTCTACGTAATTAAAATTTCGGCAATTAAAATATTTCTCAATACACATTTCATAAAATATTGCTAATGCTCCCATAATTTTTATAAGCAATGTGTGCATAGAACGTCACAAACAGCCAGATAATTCCGAATGTTTAAGTTAGATATTTCATTATGATAACAGTTCAATGGAGATCCCATCATGTAAGTTTGATGCATCATCACAATCAATTCGCATCCTTATTTTCTACACGTGTTGTATGACCGTATGACGATGTAAAAACATGGTCACACGATTTCTCACAATAGAATCTCGAAATGGAGGAAATGTCTGTGTAAGAGCCGAACATTGCGGGGATCGTTTTCGGGTGCCGCGGCCCTTTTACACACAAGATCTTTCTCCTCCCTCCCTCTTCATCTTTCCCCTTAAGGCCATGAGAAGTTTGAGAGTCTTTTCAGGCTATTGTCGAAGCTGCTAACCACTAACATCAATCCAGGGACCATCAGCGAATCTTTCGCCACCCCCGCGTTCTGTTCCTTAAAAGGAGAAGAAGAAGCACTTTCTCGCCTTCTCATCAGTGGAATAATGGACGCGGAACGGGCTGGACTAATGGCCAGTGGCCGTACATAGCCGCTGTTTTGCTGGGGGACTTCGTTAACTGGGTTGTGGAAGCACAGAAAGAGCCTGGTCGGGCAGGAGGAGGCATTACAGGAAAAAAAAAGAAGAAAATAAGGAGTATAAAAACGCTGATTCTACTGTGCAAGTGGTTTTTGGCGACGAACTGACCATAACAACTCTCTTTTTTTTTTCGCTTTCCTTCTCCTCTGTACCAAAAAAAAGATCCACTGGACAGTGGGCATTGAAGACGGGAGAAGTGAGAGGATGCGAATGATTCGGAGAGAGAGAGAGAGAGAGAGAGAGAGAGAGAGGGAGGCAGAGGCTTCGAACGCCCTTTTACTAACGGCGCTCACCAATCAGGCGATGATCACCATGGAAACCGCATCCATTCCAGGACATGGAGAAAGGCAAAATATATATATATATATATATTAAAAAAAAAAAGCCTAGAGGAAGTCGGGGTGGTCATCCGGGAAATCACGTGACGAACACTTCCGTCCGATGGCCCTCTGGGGGTGGGTAGAAGAACCAGTAAGAAAAATAGGCAGAGCATTGGCTTCTGGTGGTAGTGGCGGTGTATGGTGGTGAAGTTGCCGGAATGGAGTATACCGCAATACCGCCTACCCCCTTTAACGGTATCATCGTTAGTCCGCTGCCCATTACCATCGATCGCCACGGAGGAGGTTTGAATTGAACTTGGGCAGTTTGGGAATGGAAGATGGGTGGAAGGTAATGCTCAGGGTAGATGGAGGGAGGGGGAGGGGGATCATTCCCATTATGCTAGTTTTTCATTTATTTCTTCTTTTTTTACTTCTTATTTTTTTTTTTTCTCCCACCCATTTCTTAACAGGAGTCTCCGCCTAATTTTATCTTTGAAGCAGAGAAGGCCATTCACGCTTTCAGTATCCTGCAAGGCTCCTCTATCTTTCCCCCCTCTAAATTTAAGGCTGTGGGATATCACTCGATCGATCGATTTCATCAATCTTTTAAGCTTTCTACTACGAGCTAATGAAATTTTTCCCTCATGCTACCCGAAGAGGCGTCCAAAAAAATATAAAGATACAAGAGAGGGAGGTAAAAAAAATATAGAACTAAAAGTACCCTGGTCCCCTATCTACCGATGCTATTAGAGGGGCCGTAAACGGAATCACAGTTACGAATGTACCACTGTTTGTTATCATAAACCTTAAAATTATGGTGGTTTTTTTCTTTGGTGGCGGGGGAGAAAAGGCCGCCTTGATGGGTGCTTTTACGGATTTTTCATAAGACTATATCGGCAAGATTCCAGGAGAAGAAAATTATTACCACTGAGATATCGGATAGCTGCTGTGTCAAGCTATAAACTGATATAGTCCCTCGTAATTTGTCCACTAACGTTACATGAATGTTGATTGGTCTAGTAAGTTGTGATTGATTCGCCAGTGGATTCAAAATTGAGAATGAATTATCAAATGCTATGCTTTTTTGGAGTATAACTTTCCATTTAATTTGAATAATAACTATCACATCCCCCTTTATTCCAGAGACATCAATGTGCAAGTTTTCACATTTTGAGTTTATAAGCTGATTGGATACCGCATTTTGCTACCCAAGTTTTTTTATGTGTATCCCTTATTGCAAAACATGTCACAAAATATTTTAGGAAAATGAAATCCATAGAACAAATATGAGTAAACATACAAACGTCATTTCCAACGTTTCCTGAGATTTGCACATTCACGTTTCTAATATAAGGGGTACGTTATATAGTAGCCAGTGATGCATTTGTGGTGATGCTAGTGCTGGTGGATGTCCCGTTATTTTGGAAACATACTGAGTCATGACTCATTATTTAATAGAAGAAATAGAAGAGAGAGATTTTTACAACATGTTCGGTCGACAGTTGGAGCTAGACAGAACTGCAATACAAGTAGACACTAGATAATGCCTAGCTAGTGAGTGGCATAAAAAACATAATAAAAATATAAAAATTGCGCAAGACAAGCAGCGCCACACATTCATACAATGCTTATTGGAGTAATGTGCGCACTAAACGCACTGATGATGAAATTTTGGCATTTAACCAGTTACGAAGTTCGTTTCAAAAATAAATGACCTCATTGTGATAAAAAATAATAAATGATGTATGTAAAAATGGACTAATTGTTCTCCAAACATGGCTATATGACTTCAATATTTTACTGCACAGTCATTATTAATTGCACACATTTTTGAATATCGTAATACCATGTTTCTCAACCTTTTATGCTTTATGAAGCGCCGAAATATGCGATGACGGCATGCGTTAGAATTGGATTAATCTGCTTGAATTTTGTCATTTTCCATTCATGAAATCTTCGTCAAAGTCATGAAAATGATACTTTTGCTTCATTTTCGTTTATCGACAATATTTTGAAAGATATTGACGACAGAGGTCGATTTATTATATGAAATTCTTTGAGAAAAAAGCGGAAACTATACTGTCTTGCCGAACTATTATATTTTCTGTTTTTTTGTATTAGTATGTTATTAGTAGTGTTTAAGAAATAACTGAAACGACAAAAATCGACTCAAGCTTTCATAGTATTTTATAATGGGAAATTAGTTAGAAATCAGAGGTGACACTAATACATACCCTATTCAAAATATGCTGCATAAGTAGCGTGATTTATTAGTAGTAATTTTCACTATCCAAACATATAATAGTAGTAATTCATTTTATATACTTAATTAGTGCTCTCAAAAGTGTGAATAAGTGAAAAAAAATAACAGCTGTTAATTATACTGTATTTAATTACACTTATTTTAAGGCTCAACTGAAATTGCAATGCAAGAGGAAATCCATAAGAATGTGCAAGCAGAGTATGTTGTTGAACAGAAAAGCGAAGTCATGACCTTGTACCAAAGACCCACTAAGAGAAGAAAGTGGGGAAGAGTTCGGGTTGTAGAGTCGTAAAAAAAGTTAAACCCCTGGCGGAAGAAAGGGTTTATAACCCCAATATAAACCCTTCCCCTCCCGGAAGGGTTGTGCATTATAATATAAAGGAAAAGAAGGGGTGTAGCAGTAGCACCTTGCGTTGTAACAACCGTGGCTTACAACTGCTTCGACAACAAATGTATGTGTGAGTTGGGGCTCGCGAAAGGGGTACAACTTGATGAGGTTCGAGCACAGGTGCAGACCTTCAAGAGGAAAAAATCGAGTCATTCCTTCTCCTCCTCAAAACTGACTTTACATTTTTCAACTCCCCACTTTTTTTTTCTATAATTATTTTATCCGGTGGTATGTGTTGATATAACAGCGTGGTATCTACTGTTAAGGGGATAGCACATACCATTGGTACACCATCTTGAAGTATCCACAATGAGAAATTATACTTGCTGTGATGTTCATTTACTTTCCTCCGGGGATTGTTTTATCAGTCTATAAATCAAAATAAATTCTCTTATATATATTATATCTTCTCTTATATAAATTATATCTTCTCTTATATAAATTATATCTTCTCTTATATAAATTATATCTTCTCTTATATAAATTATATCTTCTCTTATATAAATTCTCTTATATATATTATATCTTCTCTTATATATATTATATCTTCTCTTATATATATTATATCTTCTCTTATATAAATTATATCTTCTCTTATATAAATTCTCTTATATATATTATATCTTCTCTTATATATATTATATCTTCTCTTATATATATTATATCTTCTCTTATATATATTATATCTTCTCTTATATAAATTCTCTTATATATATTATATCTTCTCTTATATAAATTCTCTTATATATATTATATCTTCTCTTATATAAATTCTCTTATATATATTATATCTTCTCTTATATAAATTCTCTTATATATATTATATCTTCTCTTATATAAATTCTCTTCTATATATTAAGAAGCAATGAATTTTAATGATGCATTTTCCTATTTTATTAATTTTTTTTCATAAGAAAACCAAAAATTTATTCAATCCTATTGCCGTGTGTAAGATGTCTTTGCAGAAAGCCTCACAGATTTACCCAGCTGAAAATGTAATTCTGTGGTTTAAAACCTTTGAGGCATTTTCAAATATTTTAAAATGTATCATACAGAAAACGGGAATCCCACCATGAGCACGACCAGCATTGCAGTTGCTCACCCCATTTTTGTAATGAAGACGATTAGCATACACTTCTATTTTCATCTATAGAAATTGGAAGTACTGTACTAAATTACGTTATGACGACCGGCTGACGTTGTATGAAGTCTAGAGTGTCTCACAAATATTAAAATTCATACATTAATTTTACGTTAGTGCAAGAGAAGCACGAGCAAAGTTTCTCCAAAAATTACAATGCGATTTTCACGTTTCGAGAGAGGTTACCAAAATCTATCTCGTAAGAGTGATAAGATTTTTAAATATCATTATACATGGGACTGCTGTAAGTTAAAATTATTGAATTAAATCAATGTTATTACTGTAAGATGTTGCAAGGGATCACCAACAGTAAAATGGCTATTGAAAAACCGGACGATTTTAATCTAAATCGAAGACCAGAAAAAATATTTTTTTTTTGCTGTCGGTGTTAAAAGTGCTCTTTTTTTCACAATCTGCATTATCCTTTATTCGGTTTTCAGAGGTATTTCACGTTAAAAATACCAGTGATTCTAATACCTCTTTACAAAATCCTATAGTAATAAGTAAATAAGAAAACGAACAAGAAATGTAAGTTTAGTGCCCTAACCACACACAAATCCAAAATTGATGTCTGAACTCTATTTCACATCAGAAAATATAAAAAAGAAAAATCATCGAGGAAATGAGTAATTTATACGAGCGAAGATGCAAAATGATGTCAGCAGTGAATAGTGACGTACATGTACAAAATGCACAAAATTTATGCGTACCGTAGTCCGGAATATGTTTTCAAAGAACTACTTATGAAATATAGAATAAAAAGGACAAGGCCAGATTTGAATTTGACAAGAATGGATAAAGAAGGCATTCATGAGGCCCCAAGAAACAGAACATGCTTAATGAACAGAGAACATGCGTAACAGAACATGCGTTAACAGAACATGCGTAAGTCTTTTAATAGTTTTTTGGGGTCGGATTAACGACTGGTAACGGCAAGTTATGTTTCGAATCCCATCTATATGACACAAACATTGTAGGAATCAGACTTATATTCTTCAATATTCTTCTCAGCTTTTGAAAAGACGTAGGTGCTAGACTGTAAGCAGCATCATCTTTCTGAAGAACATTTGAATGAATAATACCATTTTATGGATTTCTTATTATCTTTTTTCACAATAGTGAAAAATTTGTTTCAGACAAGTGTATAGTTTGAAGGATAATGAAAATAAAATGTCACTCGTAATGAAAGTGAAATGCTCATAAGGTATTTTCAAATGTTAAAAGTATTTTCATGTCGTTATTAAAACATTCCTCAGGGATACAAAATTATTGAAAAATATTTTTTTAAAGGCCTCGTGAAGAAATTTTTTTTTTAATTTTGCTGTAAAGAAGTGATTGTAGTTGTAAAATACTAAATCTATTTGATTATAACGAAATAAAAATAAATACTGGAGTAAAAAGTAGTAAATTTATAATGAATAAAGGCTTCCGATGATTTACGGAAGCGTTGTTTGCAATCTGGATTCTGTTGCCCAATAAATTATAACGTCATCGAAAAAGGCACGAATTTCAGGACTTAATGTACATACATAACTGAGAGACACAGAATTTAAATGAATAATTTTTCACTCATTCATTTTGGATCTCATTTTCAGGAATTTAATAAAATTCCCTAAATATAAATTGGACATATTTTGTTTTTTTTTAGTTATAATCGTTTCGATCCTCGTTCATTAACTACTACACAGATCTAAATGTTTAGAAAAACCTAAAAAATGAAGAAAGATAATTCCAAGTTTTAATCGGAAGAAAAAAACAGAAATGAGGCAACATTGATACGGTAAAAAGAAAACAAAAACAGTTAAAAGAAGTAAATAGAAAACTTTTAGCACAAACTAGGCACACAATTTAGATCCGATTCCGATCTCATTTTAGTTTGTTATAATCCGCAGGTTATAAAATAATAAAATGAGATATTGAGAAAAAATAATTAATTTATTATGAATAAAAAATTTCCATGATTTTTGGAAGCGCTGTTTGTGATTTATGCCCAGTTGTCCCAAATATTAAAACGCCATCAAAAAAGGCATAATTTGCAATGCTATGAATGAATGACTTAATGCATTTAAGAAACATAAAAATAACTAAGAGACACAGAATTTAAATTAACAACCTTTCGTACATTCATTTTTGAATCTCATTTCCCAGGATGCATTAAAATTTCCAAAAAATAAATCGGACATATTTTATACTTTAGTTATACTCATTTCGACACTCGTTCATTAAGTCCTAAGCGGATAGAAATGACTAGGAACCTAGAAATTTAACAAAGGAAATTCCAAGTTTTATCCGGAAAACAAAGAAACAAATGAGACGACATTGATAAGATAAAAAACAACAAAAAAACCATTAAAAGAAGTAAATAGAAAAATAAGACTATAAATAATTGCAGACTGCATAAACAAGACACAATTTGGATCCGATTCCGATCTTATACTATTTTGTTATAATCCGCTTTACTGATTGTAACTGATTATAGTAGACTCTCGTTATAACGATATCTTACGTTACAGCGACCATTATATTGCAACGACCAGTAGGAGCCTTAAATGTTTTCACAGATCAACTGTCATATATGTTTTACTTTCGATATTACGACTCTCCCAATATAACATCCGTTTTCAACGGAACGAACGGGGTCGCTATATAGAGCGTCGACTGTATAACATAATGAAATGAGATAATGAATTGAAAAACAATATATTCATTGCGAATGTAAACTTTTTATGATTTTTGGAAGTTCCGTTCTGGATCCCATTGTCTTATCCATTAGAATGCCATCGGAAAAGGTATGAATTTCAATATTATGAATCACAATGTACTTGAAAAATACAAAAATAACTAAAAGCCACAGAATGCAAATGAATAATTTATCGAACGATTCTTTTGAATCTCATTTCCCAGATTTCAATAAAAATTCCGAAAAAGAAATTGAACAATTTTTTTTTCCTTCAGTTATAATCATTTCAACCCTTGTTCATTAAGTCCTACACGTATCGAAATGACTACAAACCTAGAAATTCGACAAAGAAAATTCCAAGTTTTAACCGAAAAAACACCAAAAAAAACAAAAAAACAAATGAGACAACATTGATAAGGTAAAAAAAAAAGAAAACAAAAAACCATTAAAAGAAGCAAATAGAATAAAAAAACAGGAAAAATAAGAGACGATTTCCAGTTCACTGCACAAACAAGGCACACAATTTAGATCCTAGAGGAAAAGGCCTCCTTGTGTATAAGAAACGAAGGCAAAAGCACTCTTTTCTCCAAATTTTCTTTTCCGGTCCGGGAAGCCCCAGATCCTAATTTCTCTTCAAACTTGGGAAAACTTAACGAGTTCTGGGAACTTTGGAGACATCGAGGAAAAATCGTTATTAAAGAACTTCTTTTCTTTTAAAGCCCTCCCCCCCCCCCATTTCCTCTTTTTTGCGTTCCCTTATTTTCTTAGGAATACTCCCCCCCCCCCATTCTTTCTTATTCCTTTACTCAAACCTTACTACGTGCTTCTACCACCTACACCACCACCAAATTCCTACTTGACACAATCCAACGGAGGCGGAGCCTAAGAAGGATGTGGAAAGAGTGTGGGGGGAGGGGGGGCTTAAGGAATGTAAAAACTAAAAATTTAAGAGAGTTTTTTTTTTTTTTTTTTTACTATCTCGAGGCAAAAGAGCCCAAGCGACGTCCTATTAAAGGCGGGAAAGGACCCTGAGAGCAGTAAACATTAGCATAAAATGAAAAAAAAAAAAAAATCTTGAGGAGGTATTTTTTGCTTTTTTTTTTTTTTGCTTTAGTTTTTCGCTCGATGGGCAGAAATAGTGTCCCTAAGCCTAGTGTCTGTCGCCAAGCTTACGTATTACTAGCATACATTAAAGATGTCAGGGTGATATGCATAATACTACTACTACCAAGCTCTCTTTTTGGCGATTTTTATTTTATTTTTTTTTATATTTTTACTAGCTTTATGCATTCGTTAAGGGATATGTTGCTAATGGCTCTCTATCCATTTCGAGAGAAAGGGGTTGCTGTCGTAATTTGCTCGCCAAGATGAAGCCAAAATGAATTAAATTGGTGGAAATTATTGCTGCTGTATTAAATACAAGTTTTTCATGTTTTATAAGTGATTCAATAGTTTTTAGTAAACAATTTTTTTTATAAAGTAATGTGTTTAAAGTATGGAGATATATTTATATTATTAAGTAAAATATTTTTTTTAAGCTTTACAGATAGGAATTAATATGAATAAAATTAATAAATTTTAATTCACATGCATCAATTTCACGTAATTTATATGTATAGATTCTGAATGCTGTATGGGGATGTACATGTTATGGTAAGTGTGATAAATCCATTATATATATATATATTATGCGTAATAACCTGTTATTATTCACACTTACCAATTGTCTTGGTAAGTTTTATAAATTGATCGCTTTTAAGAGCGAATATTCATAATACCCAAGTGTCATTGGTAAATTTGATAAACACTCAAAACATTATAGCTTTTCCCGGTGATTCTGCATAATCAAGTGTGGTTGGTAAATTTGATAAATTCTTGAAATTTATTGCTTTTTTCTGTGATTATGCATATACTAAAGTGCAATTGATGAAGTTGATAAATATGAAAAAAATAATTCCAAATGAGACTGGTATGTATGATAAATATAGCCGGACCCCGATATAATGATAACAAATTTTACGATCGTACCACAATGCAATGGTAAAATACATGCATGAATTATCATGTATAGTATATGATATGTACTATACATAGATTTATCATGTTTACTAGCAGCGCGTCGCTTGGGTAGTATGCATAATCACCGGTAAAAGTGATAACTTTCTTGATACTTGATAAATTTACCAACAACGCTTAGATACTATGCATAATCACCGGTAAAAGAGATAATTTTCCTACGATAAAGATCCGATGATTATTATGGGCAATTTCTGAAAATGAGATTGTAATAACACAGCATAAAATTATAGTCGACTTGAGCGGGATGTGGTCATCTTGGTGATTTTGATTTTCATCCTTGTACGCTATTGTAATTTCTTTCTATATGAATATAAAATATGTTGATTAACTGATTGAAAAAAAAGTGGAAAGTTATTAATTTTGTGTATATGAACCACAAAAATTTACTCGAACAAAAGTGAACCTCTTGAGAATGCCCATGATATCTCTTGCACTATGTCTCTTTTATGAAAATTTGAGCCAAACTATCCCAGCCAAAATAACGGTGAAAGATATTCTTCTGGCAACCAAGAACATTGCCACAAAAATATGGAAGGTCTCAAAAGAGAGGCGACGAACACAGTAACAGATATAGATCTTCGAAGAAAGAGATATTAAGGGATGTGGAATGGAAAAAGGAGGCAAAAGGGGTAAAGCAAAATAAAAAAAAAACGGAATGCAGTGACGAGATAAGATGGAGATCAAGAAAAGAGAACAGCATAAAGAATCGACGGATGGAGAGGGTAAAAGAAAGAAAAAGAAGAAGCACATTACATTATGCAAATAATTTTTAACAGTTGAGAGGAAGAGGAAAAGGAGAAATGCTTCAGAGAAAGTCGTTAGATGCTTTTCTTCATAAACGACAGAACACATGAATATTGAAGAAAGTATATAGATAATAATATATATATACGCTCTCGGAAGATGGCTAAGAGAAAAGTTTGGAACGAATTTCCAAGGCATGAAAAGAATTTTCGGAATGTAACGTATCCACCGCGTTGGACCACTATACGAATTTTTTCAGATTAAATATTAACAAAAATAAATTGCTTTCAATGACGTTAATTATAAAGTTTCCATTGAACAGGATAGGCCTTAATAGTGTCTTCATTCAAAAAATACCAGCTTGATAGTGGTTCTCAAATTATGCGTTGCTTCCCAAAGGCATCATCAAACTTTTCGTATTGATGGAGTTTTTAATTAATAGAAACTGTTGATTTTTTAAAAGAATGTGGCGCTTTGTACCAACCGAAAACCTCGATATTCACGCGTGTGAGGTTTATTTTATTTTTTTTAAAACTGAATTATAAATATAAAATAACGTTTAAAAGTTTAAAATAAATGGCGTGCAACTTCATTTAGAAACTTCCCATAGTAAGACCATAACATACTGTTGAGTAAAAAACAGCCCAGCTGTTCAAAACTGTGTGTGTGTGTGTGTAGTTGAGATAGCATGAAATTACCATAATAATGCATGCTGATATACATAGCTGGGACATGTTTGAGAATTTTGTGTATTTCGAAATTTCGTTCATTTATAAATTCAGATTATGATTATTTTTAGTGATTCTTTTATAAATTAGGATAACCATTATTTGCATTTATTCTTTTGCAAGTTAGGATTATGATCATTTTCGGTCATTTTTTCATAAATTATGATTACGTAAGTCATTTTTTACTTTAGTCATTCTTTCATAAATTAGAATCATGATCATTTGTATTCATGCTTTCATAAATAAGGATTATAATCATTTTTAGTCACTCATTTAACTTGGGAGGTTCTTAATAAGGCATCCACAGATCACCATGGGGGTCCTTGAAGAGGTTAAAAGTCCTTTTTAATAGGGGGTCCGTGACATTGGATGAATTAACTCATTGTTTCTACATCGATTTATGTTATTATGTTGTAAAATTATTTCATGAAGGCATCCGTGGCTTTCATTTTGTTATGCACAAAGGGCTTGTACAGCTTAAATGATTAACTTCTGTTTAAACCCATTTACATCCATAACTGGAGAAAAATGTAAAATGTGAGTGTCCCTCATTACCGAAACGGAATAATTTGCTATACACATATTAGCCAGTTAACGGAGACTTCGGTAACTGGCCGTAACATACGCAAATTCTTACATATTGAACATTTAGTCATTCTTTTATGCATTAGGATTGCGATTATTAATAGCGATCATTTCATAAATTAGGATTATCATCATTTTCAGTCATTCATAAATTAGTGTTTTAATAACATTCGGTGATTCTTCCATAAATTTGACTTGTAATCATTTTTCAGCTATCCTTTCACAAATATGGATTATTATAATTTTCAGTCATTATTTTAACACAGGGACAACCAAGGGTCTTTGTAGATATTTTAGGGTAGGTCCGTAAGCGTGAATAAGAAAAAATATTTACTTATTGTTTTCACATTCCTGTGTACTGAATGCTATTTATTGGCACAAGGGGTTCGCGGACTGCATCTTATTATTTCATCATCTTTAAAAAAAGAGCACATGGTTAAGAACCCTTGTTTTTACCCATTTACATTTATAAATGTAAAACCCCTCAAATAATAGTGTCCCTTATTGCCACGGGAGCGGAATAATTCGCCGTATACACACTGACCAGTTCACGAAAACTTCAGAAATTTTCCGTAGCATGCGCAATTTTTAATGTATTGTTGTTTTTTTTACCAACATACTCAGGTAGCTTCTAGCTACCATTCCAAATTACATCGAAAATGTCACCATCATATTCAGAACTTTAAATAGAATTGAAATAAGTTAAACACATTTAGTTCCAATACAAATAAACTCATTTCAAATCTCATACTTCAAACATTTTTTTTTTCCAAAGATAAAAACAGAAATATGCAACAATTCAAAAAAAAAACTTATTTTCGAATAATTTCAATTCCTTCACTTTCCTTTCAATAGCATCAACACACAGAAAAAAAAAAACGCTTCTCATATGAGCTTAGTGTCATGATAATATTTTTACGACTGACATAAATAAATCCTCTTTGATGTGATTCCTAAACTATATTCTCCCGAAAAATAATCATTTCGATATTTAATAGAAACCATCAAACTGAATCGGAAAACTCATTTCTTAGAAAATTCACGTCATTTTTTTAAGAAAGAGAGAGAGGTAAGAAAAAAAAAAATTTCCAGAAAATATTATAAGAGAAGAAAAGATGTCGTTCGACAAATAGATCTCAACTAATCAAGGAAGCACTGGAGTCCATATTGTCATTCAACATCAAAGGATGAGAAACTGTTCAAAAGCTCAATTTTCAAAGAAGAAGCACCAACTTCTCTTTCTTATACATTTTTTTTTCTTATACACTGGGTATCATTATTACCTTTTTCCTTCTTTTTTTCTAAGAAAAGAAATACCGGGGCGCAAATTTAGATTGAAAACTAAAAGAAGGAGAAAAGCTTCCACTCGAGATGTTCCTTCATACATTTTTTTCTCTCTCTTTTTTTTTCAATAATTCCATATTTCAAACCTTTCTCTCTTTCTTCTCCCCCCTTCATCGAGAAAATTCTATTTTTTTATATATTATTATTATTATTCTTACTCATCCCTAAGGCTAACACACTGTAATTTATATATAAATTTTTCTTTTACCCTTTAGTATGATGGGAGAGAAAGAGAGGAGTCAGGAAAAAAAGCAGAAAAAGGCCCCTCCTTTACCCTTCCTTCACCTGTTAAAAAATGGCAAAAACTCCGATTTTTTCCTCATTATGTATATATTTTCCTGGGGAAAAAAAGGACAATATGGAAATGACATATTAGCATTTCAATTCAAGATGAGAAAGAAAACAAGAATAATATATATAAGAATGAAAAAATAAAAATTGGAAATGAGGGAGTGAGAAATTTTTTTTTTTTTCACATATATATTTGTGTGTATCGACGATATCATCATAGGGCAAAAGTTACAGAAATGCTCCTCAAGAATAAAAAAAAAAAATTGTGACGATGGTTGGTGGGTGAAAAAAAAAATTCACAAAAATTCCTTTGGGGGTAAAAAAAAAAAAAAGAGAAATAGGAAAAACGGGAGTATCCGAACTAGAATTTAATGCATTTGCAATAGCCAATAAGCATGAAGGTCCCTAAAGACTTAAGAAAAAAATATATATATATTGGAGCTTTGCCATTTGCTTTAGGATTCTGTAATTTTTCTTTTTCCTAAAGAATAAATCGAAATGGGAAAAGCTAAAAATTATACTATTTTTATATAAAAAAAAATTTTATTTTTGTGTTTCATTTCTTTGGCAGGTTATTAGCATTAAGAGAAGAAAAGGATATAGAAGAGAGAGAGAGAGAGAGAGAGAGATTCCAAAGTGCCGCCATAATCTCGTGGGAACTCGATTTTTCTTAGAAGCGAATGCTGATAAAGTAATCTGAAATATAAATGGCAATTTCCTACCCTCCTCTACTCTGAAATATCTTGTTTTTTTTAGTTTTAAACGGGAAAGATGAGAGGACAAAAGGAAATTGGCATCGATTGGGATCGAGAGTATTTCGCTAGTTTCAACCACATTTTTTTTTTTCCACATATACTGTATATATATATGTGCATGTATTTCATTATATTCCGCAAGGAGTTTCATTCGAATGAGAGACTTATACCAATATCGTAAATCAAGATTTTTTTTTTCTTTTCCCTGGAATGTTTTCGGATGGAAATTGTCAGGATTATGTTATTTCCTGTTCATGGATTTTTCCAGAAAAAAAATTATTAAGAATGGAATTGTCTTTGAATTTTTTTTTTGTTTAGTGAGCGAGACGTGAATTCATGGGAATGTATTGAATTTTCCATGGGCATCTCCGTGTTTTTATGGGTCGATAAAATGAAACACGTTCGAATGGATTTATTAAGACCGATGAAAAGGAGTATCTGATGGTATAGCAAAATTTAAACGAAGCTATATATAACGAAGCCGGAAAGCGCTGATGTTCGGTAGTGGTAGAAATCACCGTAGGCGTGGGGGGGGGGGTTGAAACGCATAGCCCGTGAACCACATATTTGGCTCTCGAAATTTTTTTCAAAGGTCTGCCACAGGGTCACAATTAGGGAGGTCAGTGGATCTGGTACCCCAGAAGCTGGATCAGAAAGAAAGCTCAGTTTACTGGTTTTCCTTTCAAGAAAACTGGGAGGGGGGGGCACCAAAAGGAACATTAGTCCCGAGCGACTCCGTAAATTTTCGTTTCTAGTTGCCACGCTGGCCCACAGATGAAAAAGATTACATTGTTACAGAAATTATATAAATGGTAAATTTATGTAATTTGAATCATAAATGACAATCTCCTATCCTCCTCTAATCTGAAATACTTTTTTAAAACGGGAAAGATGAGAGGGAATTCAAGAAAATTCATAATTAACGAAGAAATATTAAAACGAAATATTTAAATTGCTATTGAAAGAAATATTTTCAAAATTAATGACTATTCATATTTACTGGAAAAATAATTTCAGAAGTATAGTGAAGAGTCATATTTTTGAAGGGAAAATAATTTCAGAAATAATTAAGATAAATCAATGAAAAAAAATTCTGAAAAAATAAAACTCGCAAATTATATATAGAACTGTGAACCCAGTTGGGCCCATTCGTTAAGGTACCACTGAGTGAATCTAGATGCCACTGTATGACTTGTTGACCCTCGGGATTAATGGAATGCTTATAACTCAGTATTTTAACCTATGGGTGGCGACACCAAACCTGAGTCGCAGGAGTTCCCCAGATCAGTGTCGTACACTCATCTGATCCACGTTATAATGCACTTATTGTGCCACTGGTTTCATTATTTCGAAAACCTAGATCCATGGGATACGATGTTGATGATGGTGTTGATTTTTGGTCGCTACTAAAAAAACCCTCCTGGCCTATGATGACGCCTTTCAAGTCCCACTCAAAGTGCTCACAAAAATACAAGTGCTTCCTGGTTGGATTATGGATGTCCACCGGAGCGAGTGAACTCAATCCAATAAAACTGATACTGGCTTCTAGCCTACAAGTTAACAAGGCCAATCAAACCCATTTTCTCACCAACAAGGTGTTTAGCGAGATGACTCGTTCGATGGATATATTATATTATAGAATAATATTTTCGTTTTGTTTGTTTGTTGCATCCCATGTATATAATATGGCGAGTGCAATATAAAAGATGAGATGGCATATGCCCCCCCCCCCTCAGTTGCTTCTAAACTATACCTTCATTCAAATATATACATTCATTCTTCTTAACGAAACCCAGGGACTTTTTTCTCCAACTCCTAACCTCATCTCGTCTGTTATCACCACAAAATTTGTTAATCGGGATAGTACCCAATTCATTGTCCGGGGAAAAATGTGTTGTAAAAATTTTGTATGTGTGTGTTTTTTTACTCAAAATAAAGTGTTCCAGACTCTGCCACGAAGCTAGGCTGGAAGACATCTCGACAACGAGATAAGTTCTGCCGTTCATTCATTCAGACTATGTTACATTTTGTCACATCGTTAGACATACTTTTCGTCCACCTATCCACAAGTTTGACTAGATCGATCCTTACATAAAATTTGAAACTGCAGCAGATTTTATTTTTCCGACTTGGGTGGCTTCCGAAGACATGAACCACTTCAAAGTTTGTAAAAACACATGTAAATTTTGCTTGGTTACCAAGGACCTGGGAATTAACTCGAAAAATCTGAATCTCAATTATTTTCGTTCTAACTAATTGATGACGGCACATCCGGATTTCTAGCAGGCAATAATATATTAGCAGGTTTCTAACAGCTGGCTGATGCGAAGATGAATTTAGGAAATTAAAAACCTCAACTGCTCTTGCAGGGGAATCGAACCCACGTCCTCTGACTTGAAGAGCTTGTGTGCGCTGAACGGGATCGTTCATGGACGGTCGGACCTAACTCAGGAAAAAAATGCATAATTGCTGGCACTGATTCAGATGGTGACTTATCCAAGGATATGAATAAAAGTATATTCATCTTCGCATCAGCCAGCTGTTGAAAACCTTTGTACGGATAGCAAAAAGTGACATCATACTTGAATGATATATTCTTCCATTAATCAGATGAATCTCGCAACAGTAGTTCGTGGCTGGAAAAATATAATACATAACATGTTCTTCTGTCAAATGAAAATGAAAAACTCACCCATTTACTGACGTTTTCGTCATGAACCAGCACAGGAATGCTTTAGCGATGGCGTGAAAAATTTGCGTGACTAGCCAATCAGATTTCTGGAAGCACATCTCAAGAAAACTTTCCGTTTCTTCATCGCTGTGATTCAGGATGAACTTTTCAGCAACTTCAGGAGGAACGTTGCTGAAATTGCATTCATACCACTGGAAATTAAAAAAAGTAGTCTTCCTTATTGTTGCTTTACTGCAAAACAACATTATTGTACATAACAATATCTTGCAGCTGATAAGCGGAAATTCACATTATTTTCACATTTTTATCAAAAAAAAAATTTTTTTTACGCAATTGTACTCATTTATATTTTCAAGATTAAAAGTTTCAAGACCCCGTGAAATTATTCATGTTATGTACGGCTGTAACACAGTTAATATTCTAGTTTATCAAATATATTATTTATGAAACTCTTGATTACTCGACAACATAGTAACTACATATATTATCGTAACATATTTCTAAAATTTAGACAAAACTCCAAAAAATACTGAATTTAAGACAATATTTTTGATGATTAAATGGGGTTCTTTTCCTGTTCACAGCGTGTGGTAATAAATAATCGTTTATAAACCTTGTAGCGCATCTTGGTATAATTTCATAGTAAATACTATGTATTAAGCATTAGACAAGTGAAATATAGTCATTCATGTATTTGCAAAACCATGTGCTTTGTACGAAGTGAATGATTATTCTGGTCATCATATGGTGCATGGTTATGACAATGCTAATTTCAATCTATGCATAAACAAGACAATCATTCAATATTTAAAAATAAGAACAAATTCACTTTTATAATTTGATACTCAGCCAAACTGTAATAAAAAAACCCATTCATATATAGATATCTCTGTATCTGAATGAGTTTATTATAAAAATAAAACCATTTAAATATGTTGAATCATCATTTTCGGTCACTTAAACATCATTAAAACGCAATAATTGAAATGTGATCAACTGAGTTATAATTTAGAAAAGTTTCAGAAATACAAAGGTATCTAAAATGAATTGAATTTTAAAAAAAGGCAATTACTTTTCAGCTGTATTTGGGCACGTGCAACACGTTCAGCTGCATACAGAGGCAACATCTGAATAGCATCAAATTTTCGGGCAGCGAAGATATTTTAAAAAATATTTCGAGGTTGAGTTAGGCAGAAAAGCACAAAATTTTTAGGTGCATAAGGGGGGGGGGGGGTAAATCAAAAATATTAATGGCAGAGGGGGAAAAACCCAAAATTCGGACTTGCTGTCAATTATTATAATAAAGTGGATCCCACTTATAACGTTTCCACTTAAAATGTTTTCACGTTTAGTACAACTTATTTTCAGGATTCCAACTCTTACTAATTCTCACCGAGATTACTCGTTTAACACAAAGTTTCTCGCTTACAATATTTTTTCATGATGGTTTTTTAAAAACGTTATAAGCAGGTTCCACTGTATATATAAGGAGATAAAGATGCTCCATACACACGCACAAACAAAAAAAAGACATAATTCGACTTACTGAAACGAACACAAAAATACTGGACACGGGACATCGCGATAAAACATTCACACAACCGAAAAATATTCGTATGCACGACACAGAATAGTCACCGAATGACTTTCACATTTTTTCACTCTATCCAAAATGTGGCAAAAAGCTAGTATCACGAACAAACGAAATCACATAATAGCAACAAATCGGATCCGTATAGAACGATACTAAATTTATATCCACAACTTCTGGGAAAAAAAAATAGGAAGGAAATATAATAGGGGGTGACTGTACTATTTTTGGACACGTGTGAATGAAAGAAAAACCAACGTGTCATAATCGCATTTTGTGGTCGGAATCGCATCTGAAATGCCAAAAAGAAAGCTACTTTTAGTTCTATAATAGTAATAATAACAATGTTGGGAAAAAAAAAAAGTAGGAAAAACGGTAGAGATATTATCAAACTGAATCATCGAAGACGAAGGAGAGAAAAACAGGAAAGAGATGCAAACGATAAAGAAAAACGAGGGAAAATACGTGTGAAAATATGTGAATTCGCTCTCTTTTTGTTGGGGGGAAAGTCGGACATGTACGGCATGTTTAAGATGCTTATTCACACCAGGTAAGATTCGTTGCAACAGGTATGTTTTTATTTACTGGCTAGCACTAAGCAAGAAAAATTTTGATACGAATAATATACGTGTCTTTAAAAATATTCGATTAATCCACACAGCAGCGGTTCTTAAACTTTTTTTTTACTCTATAATTTCAATGGCGGAGAGCCCCGTAGGCTTTTTCTTTAAATTTATTTATCAGATCTACTGATTTATTTTATTGTCCCGGAGCTGCCGCAGAGCCCCTTGGTAAAGCACGAGGAACACGGGTTGAGAACTCCTGACCTAGAAAGTTTGTAAGCATGTGAGTGACAAAAACAGTGTGCAAGTGTGACCGATTCGGTGATTGAACAAGAAAGTATGCAAGCATACGACTAACTAAAAGATTGACTTAGAGAGTGTATAAGCATGGGAGTGGCCAAAATAGTGACCTAGAGAGTGTATAAGGTATAAGCATGATAACAAAGGAACATGTCAGTGACCAACCAAAAGTATGACCAAGAAAGTGTGCAAACACGTGACTGACCTAGATAGTGTATAAGCAAGGGAGTCACCTAAAGAGTGACCAAGAAAGTGCGCAAACATGCGACCAAAAGAGTGACTTGGAGAACAGAGGAAGTTGTCAGTGACCAACCAAAAGAATGATGTATAAAATGTGTGAGCAGGGGAGTGACCTAAAGAGCGAAGGACTGGGTAAGCGAGCGGCCAAAGGAGTGTCCAAGAAACTGTGCAAGCAAGTGAATAATCAAGATAGCAGCGGTTCTCAATCTTTATTTACTCGCAGAGCTCTTTTTTTGTTTATAATATTTCTATGGTGGAGCCCCATAGGCCCTTTTGTAAAATCAAATTTACTGATTTATTTAATTTTCATCGAGTGGCCGTGGAGCACCGGTTGAGAACCACTGCCGTAGAGATTCAATATTTCCAATTAATGGTCATAAATGTAAATACACTCTGTAAGTGGATACCAGATAAAATAATATGCTGGTTAAATGTCTTTTATTCATTTATTTTTTTCATTTCGTCCCGTATATATATATATATATATATATATATGCACCCCGTATTCATTTATAGAAGGAAAGTCGAATACACCAAGGACTTCGAGCACGAAACCGCTTACCGCAAGCACATTTTCAGTCTAGTCTTTAGACAAATTTTAAATATACGGTACTGAATGCTTTGAATTATTTTTCTTGCCAACCTGTTCGCATAAAAATTGCATAAATCATTCAAGTAGTAAAAATTTACATTTAAAAACCCTAGAAATTTGCAGAATTTTATATGTATAGGAAAAATTCAACACAGTAATTTTACTGTATTTTGCTTGACATGATAAGTGAATAGCGAGAAGAGATCTTGCATGTGTATTCTTTAATTTCGAACATGGATAAAACATATGATTCACATAAGTAGTATAAGTGCTGAAACCTTTGCATTTGTTCAAATTTCTGTGTTTTAATTAATTTTTTCATTTGTGTATGTATATTTTTTGTGCATATATTAAGCATCTGTGTGGGTTTTTTTTTTTCTGAAATTCGCAGCTGTTTTAACACACAATAAACAAATTTCCAATTTCAATACGACTTAATGGGGTTGATGCACGATCTTAGCTTTCCTAAGGGAAAAAATCTTTTTCCTCTAATGAACATTTAAAACTTTTCTATTCACTTCAGGCACTCAATTTTTTTCCCTCAAATGCTATGGATATTTTTATACAATTTAACACGAGCATTTAGGATTTTAATTGTTGTGCATTTTTTTTCTCGAATTTTAATCTCGACGATATTCAACTATTTCGAAAATCACCAAAATTTACCCATATCTTGTGCCATAAAAAGTGTTTAAATAACTTTAATAAAAAATCCTCGTGTTAAAGTATGTAGCATCATAGTTTTCAGACACAAAATTTCAAGACATTTCAATGGGTGGTGTCCGAAAAAAATGTTCCATATCTAACAAAAAACTTTTGAGAAAAGGGAATTTTAGTGAAAAACATTAGCATATATGTCTGTCAACAGTTTATATTAAAATATTTAAAAAAAATATTTCTAGTACAGGGTAGAATAAAAACTTGAACACAGTTAAATGCAGAAAAGTTTATAGTATTTGAATATTGAAAAATTCAAAAGGTTTTTTGGAAAATTTGCGTGCACCAACCCCCCTTAACTAATTGACATTTATGGTGAATATCGGCATTTATGACATTTATATCGAAAAAAAATTATGTATTTAATCTCAGTAATTTAAGCTTATACTTTTCATTGATGCATTTATTGGTAAAGTCTAATAACTACTGGCTAATAACTAATGAATGGATGCGTCCGAACAAATTTTGAATTTATTTTAATATGAATGCCATTCGAAGTATAACAGCCAGCTTTTATCCGGAGGATATGACCTCTTCGAAAATGACAGGGGAGTCAAATATCTCTCCTTCCACCAGCACAGTATCTGTTGGAAAAATATTCATATCTTATTCTTTGGAAAAACAAGAATGCACAGAAAGAATACGTACGTCAGAATCAGTCTAATCCAATCCATTCATTGCAAAGTCATGTTTCTCTATCTCTCCTGATGCCAACAAAAAAATTTCCACGTTTTCAAGTGCAATATTCTCTGAGATGGAGGAAAGTTGGGGAAGAACACAGCAAAAGCTAACGGACACAACGCTTCTTTCCAAACTTTTCTCTCCGATTTTTGAACTCAGGTATCTCTGCGAATGTTGCACTTAAAAACGTGAAAAAAAAATTGTTGCCATCGGGAGAGAGACAGGTAAACAACTTTCTATTTGGGTTTTTTTAGACACAGGGTATCCGTATAAAAAGTTTTTATTTTTATTTTAACAACTATACAACCCAATTGCAACATGAATGACGTATCTTAAATTAATGACTCTTCGCACATTAATACTCCGCAAGAATGACTTTAATATCTGTCCCCGTTTCCTTGCTATTAGCGTAAAAAAATATCATTGAAGTAAATACAAAAGAAAAATTAAATTTAAATTTCGTAATTCAAATCAGTAATTTCTTTTTTAAAAATTAAGCCGATTTAAATCGGCGTACCCTGCCAAAAACGGCAAATGTTCGTGAATCACAGTCACAGAAGTCTAATCTATTCAATAAATAGAAAGAGAATTTTCTTCAGGACCATATTACGAACACTGATTATGAATGAATACGCCAGTATCAGAAAAGCGAAACGTTGTTTAAAGAATATGTTCATATTTTAATGGATAGTTTCACCGTAACTTGTAGCATTCGAAGAGTAATGAAAACGCATGACGTATATTAACCTCATCTACAAACTTGAATCTATTCAGGGTTTTTTGTTATATATACATTATCAGAATAATTGACGACAATATGATTAACAGTTTATGAACCAATACTCACAATCTGGATGATGAACATATTGTGACACACGTGTCACAATATATTAGAATCTTAATTTTAAATTAAAAACTACAACAGCTGGGCTCATAAATGTAATCGAATTCTATATGTTATTGCACATCAATAATTAACTCAAAAATCAAATGTTTAACCCTTACAGAACCATAAGACTGCTAAGAGTAAATATTAGTATGTAACCGTTTATTTTAGATAATTATTGATTTGACAGTTCTTTTTTCTTCTAAACGTTCCCGTTTACGTAATTGCGTTCGGTATACGTTCTATTTTGACATTTTGTATAAGAAAAATGCAGATAAGGTTATAATTAAATACGACAATCGCCAATTTCAAAATGGGGAAAAATGTTTCCCTTATCGTGAAAGGGTTAAATCATTGAATGATCAAAATAACAGATATGCAGACGAATCCCGATATAACGAACTCCCATTTATTGATTTCTTCAATTTCGTGAATTTTTTAAGAAGTTTCTATACGTATATTTGTATTACCTCAGCCCCGATATAAAGATTTTTCCTCGATTCAGCAAATAAAAATGTCGATTATATCTGATTCGTTAAATAGGGCTTTTCGATTGTATATATTTTATACTTTCACCTATACATTGAATAATGTATTTATTCAATTCAAATGAATGTTATTTTGTACCAAAAAGTTCGTACTGAAGACCATTCTTTTATTATAATACAGGCCAGAAGATAATATTCAATTAATATTACAGTTTTCTTTTTTCCCAGAAAGAAATATCTGATGAATAAAAAATGAGTCAGAAACAAAAAATAGTTAGAATTCCATTTTGCGTAGGATTCGAGGAGATCGAAAAATCCCGTTATCATATGCAAAATAACATCCGGGATTTCATTAGATTCGTGCAATGTTGTTGTTTGAATTCATTTCGACTGGGCCCCTGATTTGGCACTTAACAAACAAAGAGGCGAAAGATCAGTGTCTTATGGATGGATGAGCGAATGGGAGAATAGGGATGCCCGAGAGCTCAACATCATCCATCCAATCACGGAACCAGTTATCTTCTCCACGGACAATGATTCGGGGGACCCGAAACAAATTGCACACCAGTTACTTATCGGGCTATTTTGTTCATGATTGTTTGGTATAGTGATGGGAACACTACGGCCCTGCAAGAGGTTCCATCCGGCCCGCCGAGCATATTCCGGTAGAAAAGTATCGATACACACATCATCGATCTGGGCTGACCATATTTCATTCATAAAATACGGGAAACAAAAATATCGAGATCAACACGGGATAAATCAGCATTTTCGTGTACTTCACGGGATACTCAGGACCATCTTAACACGAGTCCCACCCGGGCGTATAGGGACTTCCAATACAAGATCTTTGTTAATGATTTGTTACAATAAATATGTAAATTACGGGAATATGCCTCTTTCTCCATTTTGCCCTGGGGGCTATGATGCTGTTCAGACGGCAGCAGGGACACTTTTTTGGATAAAAGGTTGTAACTAGTGTGGGGTGGGGCAAAGGAGGCATTTTCTCCGGCTGAAAACTTTGGGGAGCGGCAAATTCTCAAAGAACAAAAATACCGTTATAAAATCATTGCAGTTCACAATGAAGGTAGTGGTTACTCACAACAACACAATGGTTACTCACGGCTGTGGAATTCGGTAAAACAGTCTTATTACCATCAAGGGTTTCACGGAAAGTTTTAAAAAAATGTTGGAACGTCCAAAATTACCGAAAAGTTCCGTAAAATACAGGTAATATGGTCACTTAATACATAATACACACATACAAGTCTCTGGCCCGTTGGAAGTTTTACATTGGAAACCCCTGGTCTAGTACACATATGACCTACAATTGGTTGTTCCTTGAAGTTCGTATGATGCTATGAATTTATATTGCGAGAATTCCTAATTGTGAGAAACTAAAAATTTCCTTCGCATATATCTCAACTTTTTTTTCCTTTCATGTATACTAGAATAAATAAATGAAAGAATGATACATCACTGTTTGAAATTTCTAACAAAAATTTAAGGACAGCCTAAATCGCTAATGAACCTAATCATAATTAATTTATAATACTATAATTTTTTCATGAAAGCTCGGCAGTTTTGGAGAAATATCGAAAATAAATGTTTAAAATAAATAACGTATCTTTTTAAGAAGATAATGAAATTTCATGCAATTATATTTTCTAGTATAATTATGGAACAAACTTAGTATTAATTCGGAAAAAACCAACTTATATTATCGATTAGCGAACAAACTTATCGTTGATTATCAAAAATGTTATTATTGATTATCAAAAATGTTATTATTGATTAGCAAAAATCTTATTATTGATTAGCAAAAATCTTATTATTGATTAGCAAAAATCTTATTATTGATTAGCAAAAATCTTATTATTGATTAGCAAAAATCTTATTACTGATTAGCAAAAATGTTATTATTATTAGCAAAACAACTTATTATTAGCTAGCAAACATACTTATAAAATTATTAGTATATATACTTATAAAATTATTAGTATATATTCGTTTGTTTGATAATTAAGTCTGTTCTTAATGTTATAATTATTAATATATATAATTATAACATTAAGAACAGGCTTAATTATCAAACAAACGAATATAATTGAAATGCAACTCAATTGATTAATATTTGAATAATATTAAATTAGATAATATTAAATTAGATAATATTAAATTAGATAATATTAAATTAGATAATATTAAATTAGGTAATATAAAATAAGATAATATAAAATTAGATAATATTAATTTAGATTATTAACATGTTCACAGTCAATTCTTGCGAGATAGTGTTTTGTTTAACCACTTGACAGAAAACCGTTCTGGTGCTGCGAAAGCTAAATGCCATTTTTTCGATGTAATCAAAAATTATCATAAGTTATTAAATTGAATACTTGTAACAGTCTTAACTGCTGATTTGAATTTATACATAATCGATTTGAATACAAAATTGTTTATCAAAAAAAAGCATGTTTTTTTTTTTTGTGAACAAATAAAAATATGTTGAACAAATAAAACAAAATTTCCTTTTTAACAAAGGGACACAATAAGTGGTTAAACAGAAATTGACGTAATAACAGCATCAGTGTTTGAATTCGGCAAGCATCCAAATTCATGTTTTAAAAAACGCAAGTGCTGCGTGGGGTAGGCCTAGAAAAATAAAATACTTCGATTAATTGAATCAAAGCATTTAAAGTGAATTTATATTATCTTCATTCAACGATTTGGGAGAATTATCTTTACTGTATAGTGTGATTTTTCAATAAGAAGACCCGTTTTAGTTATCATACTCCGTTCGAAAAGAAATGCGCTTCACTGCAAACTAACCCTTTGTACCCTGAAAGTAACATCAGCAATCGTTGGCTTTCAAATGATTGCAAAAAGACATTGCGCTAAAAAAAGTAACTACATTAGAATCCTTTAGATACTTAAGAATAGAGCACGAGCTTCTTCATGAGGTTTTAGAGCAACCCCCCCCCTCCCCACTTTTTTCACAAAAAAGAAAAAAAATCATTCACACATTTCATGAAATTCAAGTCTTTGCTCTCGTTGGAAACATCCAGTTTTAGTACTCACAACAAGAGAAGTTTAAGAAACAAATCTCTCTTTAGACCATATTCTTTCCTTGTGGCTCCCTGTCTCAACCAAAGCCCTCAGCCTCAAAAATCAAGACTACCTACTAGTTGGATTGATTTCCAAATAAATTGATAGCGTAAAAAAATTATATAAATAAAGTTTACCTTCGTCACCCCCCGGGTATATATACCCGTCAGCCTCCGTCTTGTGGGGGTTCTACAGGTATTCTAAAATTACTGGCTCACAAAAATTCACTTTATTTCAAAATTGATCACACATTTGAATGGCCATATATTTCACTTATGTTCCATATCTGTGCTCAATCACCTGTCATGACTCCCATTTTATGTGATTCTCACCTATATAGCCTCCTTAAAATATCTCAGTAAGGAAGCCAATGGCCGAGAGTCATTTGTATACACATACGCATACTTGTGAGAAAACTATGACCGAGTGGGAACCAAAATCATTTACATATCATGTGTGTATCACAAAGATTTGCAGCTGTTACGAAATTACGAACTTGGGTTTGTATTAATTTATTGAATTATTACTGATTTTTGTTGATTTACTACGGATTTTTATTGATATATTACTGACTTTTACATGTGATCGGTTTAATTTGACATATTTGTTTAAATTATATTAGCTGGAACTCACTGGCGATGTGCACGATGGCACCTGCTCATATATGAAAACATGTACATTCTGCCAGTGATTACCCGTTGACCGGCGATGTCATTTCATGTTTCAATAAATCTCCCGAGTTCCCATAGGACAATGTGCTAAAATCACCTTGTGTGATAGAGCCTTGGTGTCTCTTGGTTCTCTCGGTATCTTCTCTCTCAGCACAGTTTCAAGCCCAAAAACCTCTCCTTAACGACTTACACACACATATATAAAGCACCAAGCGACCAAGGACTACGAAAAAAGTGATTGGAAAGCATCCGTTGCACAAACAAAAGAGTCCAATCCCAAAGATTCTCATCACATAAACCATAATATTCATAAATAGGAAATACTTCTTCCCTTGGAAAATGTACAATAAGACACGCCTCCGATGATCACGACATGGTGAATTCTTGCACAAGATACATGAGAATAGAGCACGAGCTTCTTCATAGTTAAGAGGTTCTAGAAGAACACAACCGCCCCCCCCCTCTCCACTTTTTCCTCAACAAAAAAAAAATCAAAAAGAAAAAATCATTCATTTCATGAAATTCAAGTCCTTGTTTGCTCTTGTCGGAAACATCCAGTCTTAGTACTTTACTTACAGCAAGAGAAGTTTAAGAAAAAAAAAATCAAGATGTAGAGGAGGGTTGGTTTCAAAAGAGACTGGATTGACTCCAACAGCAGCAGCAGCAGCGACTCTATGGGAAAAAAAAAGGAATCTTTGTGGTAGTATAGGCACTGTATACTCACACACGCACACACAACAATCTCACCCTCGGTCTCTCTCTCTCTCTCTCTCTCTCTCTTACTCTCCATCTCCCTCTCAATGTTTGCTTTTCATGGCAGAAGAAAATTTTTATTGCCATTCTGTTTTTCTCCCGTGGACCTCTCACCAGAATCCTCGAGTGAAATTTCCAGAAGGTTCTTCTTCTGTGCTCCCTCTCCTTCGCTTTTCTTAGTATCGGTGCTTCATTAATTTTAAATCCGAAGACGCTTTTTAGCTTCTCCATGTTGGTGCAGTTACTAGTCTTGGGGTGCGATGGGATGGAGTCAAGGATGTAGATATATTGTGGAGAGCACTTGGAGAACTGGAAAAAAAAATTTTTTGCCTCGTTTTTTTTTCTATATATATATATATATATATATATGTTTCTTCGTGGTACATCATTTAGCGAATGAAACAGTGATGTAAAAGTTCGGTTGCTGTATGGCATGTGTTTTCTAGCATGTGTATGTGTGTTTCTCCTATAACACATGTGGAAGAAGGCAAGTCCTCTCTGTGCCTTCAATTATGAGTCCCATATTTCCTCTACATCTTTCTTATATTTTTTCTTTCTTTTTTTTTCATCTTTTTTCATCTTAATCTTGGGACGAAAATGTCGCCGCATCAATAGGAAATAAAAGTTTCAAGACTCTCTCTTTCTTTGGTGTTATATACCAGAGTTGATTTTTTTTTACGTTTTTTTTCCTCTAAAATTTTGATATCTTAGTGTTATTTTTTTTTCCTTCTTCCAGTTTCTTGTTACTCGTTGAAAGAAAATGATAATAATAACGTGGATGAAAAAACGAGTATAAACCGTGGCTTTGAAGATGGTTTCTGCCTTTTTTTTTGTTCCAGGTTTTTCATGATGAGACAGAAATTCTAGAGATTCAAAGATTTTTCTTTTATACGTGGAAAGATTTTTTTTTTTCAATTAAAATGCTGAGATATGCATAATTTAAGTTCTACGGGGGAATGAACTTTGTAGAGAAAAATGTAAGTTTGAGATATTTTTTTCGAAAACGTTATTAAAAAAGCAATAATGAGGATATGCGTCTGTTTTTTTTTTAAGGATTAGTATTCATATTGGGTGTTGAAAATGTGTTTCAGGAGTTTTGCATTTTGTCCGATGGAATTCGAAATATGATGGTTCCTCTGATACGGCATTTTTATATAAGGAGGGGATTTTCTCCTTAAAAGTTTACTTTAAAGTTTGTCTAATATTAGTTTTGAGAGACGTTTCCATGAATCTTACAATGTATATATAGATATCTATAGATATCAATAAAAATATGAATTTGTTTTGAAAATTTTGTGAAAATGAAATGTTTTGTATTTAAGGTATTCATAAGGATTTCTTATAATCTTCACCGATTAAGCTTGTCGTGCATGGTGTGTTTAGGAATTTTCTACTTATTATATTTACTTGTATTTATATTTTGTGTTCAAAAATTTTGTTTGTAGAGTTTGAAATATGATGGTTCCTCTGATACTTTTAAAAGAAACTTTAACGTCAATGGTGGTGTGATTTTATCCAATTTTTAGAGATCCTTCCATGGATATAAAAAAATATGTAAATAGCTATACACATCAATAAAAATATTTGTTTCGAAAATGTGGAAAATGATATATTTTTTTAATTCAACTGCTCATAATGATTTTCTGTGATATTCACTAATTAAACCTGCTCATTATACGGTTTGTACATTTCTACTCATTTTGGCAAAACGATTTTCAGAATTCTATATCTGAACGGTTGAAAAACTTGCGAACTTGCTTATTTTAGAATCAATTTTTTCTTCTTCAGATTTAATTATAGAATATATTTACTAATCTATAGGATTTCACGAGAAGATAATCATTCTTTGAAACTTCAACTTAAAAACAAAAATATATTGAGATGGATTGAGAAATTTGGGAAATCCTATACGCCAGAGTTGGGTATTCTTGAATTCTTGGGAGACTTTGCACAGCAACTGTATCAGAAATTGCTTAGGAAAATAGGAATCTCAACATTTCATTGGTTAAGGTCTGAATCTCTAGTTCTATTCATTTCGGTATTCACACTCGACGGTTGAAATAATTAGCCTACCAATTTGAAAAACAAAATAAATCTCACGATGTATCATAAAGAATAATTCACACGACTTTTAGCAAAACATTTTTTTACATATGTCTGGTCAACCTAGATTCAAAATGTGTCATATAATCAGTATACATGATCATAACTGGGCCCACGAGGCTCAGATGTGATCATGTAGTAGAGGGCCCTCAGATATGATAATGATCATATCTATGCCCTCATTTGTTCATTATCATCCCTTTTAGACCTACTGAAAAAATGATACATGGAGTCTGTACAAACACAATTATATTTTGATCCTTTAATATTCTCATGTTTTTTTCTAAGATGTATGTTGGACGTAAGAGAAAATGGTTTAGGAGAGCTTACAAATATTTTATTTGAACGAAATTATGGAAGAAAAGGTAGCTTGTATGGATTATATATATGGATATCTCTAGGAGACCCTCCTGCTACATGATCATGTATATACTAGTTGTGTTAAATATATATATTTTTTTACATTCTGTTCCCTCTTTCGAATAGGATGCTCTTGTAGAATATGATATTCCGTATGGGATAAAACAATGAAGAATAACTTTGTGGTGAAACCAAACGACATTTTCCTATAATCAGTAACTGACGATTTCATTAACATTAACAACTATTTATTCCTGGCTATTCCACGTAATTGCCGCATGTTTTTCTGGGTGCCTTATACCTTTCTCGTAAAGCCTATTGTGACAACTTATAAGAAAATAAACCCAACCATCTCCGAAATTTTAAATACTATGCTAATTTTATGTCTTGCATGGTTTAAAGCGATAAAGAAAGACAACACATAACTTATTTCAGGATCATTGGATATTTATCAGGAAACAATCAAATTATATAGACTCATAACGAGTGAGAACCCGACAGATGAGAAAATATCAAAAATTGAGAACGAAAATTAATGGAAAAATTATCCTCAAATATTAAAAAAATTTTTACATCAATTATACGTATTAAAGTAATAATCAAATAGGAGGTCAAAAAAAAAAACATTTTTCATATCACTCTGAAGAGATTAATGTTCGGTTTTGCCAAAATGAAGTTGTCCGTTGAAAAAATTGAAAAATTCTCAAGCATGTCTGAAAATTCATTTGCCTGAATTTTGTTCCCAACGAAAGATTCAAAAGCCTATATATTAGATATGACTAGGAGTTCTATTTCATATATCTTTCTTGCTGAAAAAAAACTTTCGATTTCCCAAAATGTTTCTTTCTCACTTATAGGATGAAAATTAATTATTTTTCAAAGTTTTGATTAATCGTTCACATAATGGAGACTACACACCCGAAGAAAATTTGAAGTTTGTGGAAACGGTATATGTATTGTTATGTACCTTACTTAACTGACCGTGAATGTCATGCAATGTTTAAGAAAATGTAGCATACAGTGCAAAATAATTAAATATTTTTTCTTATGGAACAAAAAAAAAATCTATCGTAGTCTACTTAGTATCGATATTAAAATTTTATATAACTATTTAAGTTTCTGTCTACACGATTTTTGACAAAATATGTTTTATCAGTAACTCAGAAAAATATAAATACGAAAAGAAAGTTCTTTCAGTTCAGTTCTTTTTTCTAATATTGAAGGAAGTGAGAAAAAAATATGAAGAAGTTAAGCAAGATTTTTTCATTCTTTCAATTAGAAAGTTGCTCGGTAAACTTATGTAGGCAAAATGTATCTACGTGATATGGTATTGCGAAGGTTTATAGTATTCTTAGACAAGTTTTTTAATAGATTTTCCACGATGGGTTGAAAATGGTGTAATTTTAGTTTTTTTTCTATTTCGTCAATTCATTTCAGATTCTAGTTTGGAGAAATCTAATTATCACATCGAAAACGGTAAAACATTAATATTTACGAAGTTAGTATATATAAGTTTGAAATATCGATGTCCTTAATTCAAAAAATTGAACATTTTACGAGATAAAATTTTGTAGAAAAATTAATAATAATAATTTAAGAAATCATGCAATAAAAATCGTTTTATCTGCTTTTTGTTTTAGAAAATTAGTCTGTTTAACTCTTGCGAATCAAATTTATTATTTGGATCGAACATGATAAAATCATATATTCGATTACATGAGACTTGTATACCATAATTAACAAAAACGAAAAATATTTTTCCTCATTTGATTTATTTTAAGATATAAATTGTAATTTTTTACGTGTTTCAGACTCATGAAGTGCGATTTTACGATTGTAGTATAAGATATATGATAATGACATACAGCAAGAAGTATTCTCGAAATAAAATGAATGTTTTCAGGTACTTTAAGAGCATAAAGCACCATCTTTGTGCTTTGTGTGTGTACACTCTTCCCCCCTTATACACAAACTCCCTTGAGCACCTTGAATAATGCCCAAATCTTTTTCTCGAGCAAAAATTTAGATAGAGACATTAGATTATTTCCCCCTCCTTTTATTTTTTAGAGAAAACGTTTTCCCTCTAGTGTTATCCCACACATCCCTTTCTCATTCTAACTCTTTCATCCCAGGATCTTTCCATTATATATGTATTTTTTTTCCTATATGGGTTCTTAATTCCATCTTGCACCATTCCGTTCTTGTGTTTCTTATTTATTATCGTCTTGTTCCTTCGGTATTTTTCCACGAAACCGCTACGAATGAAGCACAAAAATATTATCGTTTGTTTACTTATTTATTTATTTGCTCTCGTTTTCCTCCCCTTAGCTGTTATTTTACTTCATTTATTTATTTATTTGTTTTAGAGACCTTTCTCGTTATTTCTCCGCTATATAACCAGTATAGAGAACAAGTACTTCATTCTCACCAGTTGGGGGAATTCCAAAAACGAGAAACAAGGGAAAGGCACGGTATACTGGGGAAAGGATAATGATAATCTATGCGGAATTTCAGGTACAAAACTCGAATTGTAATTCTCCAAGCTGTTACTGCCCTTCTTTTTTTTTACCCCTCGTTTGAGACCCCCCCCCCCTGCATTTAATATGCAGGGGAATCCGGTAAAGGATCATTCTTTCCTCCCTCATCCTTTCATTTCTCCTCTTAGTTTCAAGCTATTGGTTCATTTGTGTCTGTGCACATGTGTATAAGAGAGAGAGGGTTGTATTTAGGAATAGGCTCTTGTTTAGCAGCTGGATGGATATGGTTGGAGGCATCCTATGTACGTGTGTGTGTGTGTGTGCAAACACTTATTTCATACAATTTATGACTCTCTCTGTGCCCAGGGAACTCAAACGCAGGTTGTTACACCCCAAGAGACGGGAGATCATCTTCCCACTGCTTATACATAGAGCGTTATGGAGGGTGGAACCCAACCCGAAACCTTAATCCTGGAACTCTCCATCTTGAGCAGAGAGTTTTGTATCTGCATATGTAAGAGTCCTTGTAAAGGCATTTATTTCATTAGGGAAGCTTGAGTCCTCTATTGTTAGGAAAAGATCAATTTTTCCCCCCTTCTTGTACAAAGTGGCCTAAATTTAAGGGAAAAATCGTGCTCAGTGATTCAAGCAGTTTTTGTTATGAAGGGAAAAATGCTCCTTTCATGTACCGTGTAAGATAGATTGCTATTTATTTATTGATGGCTTATCTCTTCTATACCATGAAATAAACTCTCGAAACTTCAATTTATATCAATTATAAATTTGCGTGGAGTTTGAAAAAAATTAAAAGAGAATTCTATATACATCGCTTTACTGAAAATTCAGCTTAAAAACGAATGGAAATTTCCATACATCGAACATATATTTTTCTTTTCACTCAATATGCTCCATTGATTTTCGAATGGATACATCCATAATTCAAAATATGTTCGTTTTATTTTTTAAATATAATATCGAAAATATTTCGAGGAAAAAATTATGTAATAAAAGTAAACGTAAAAAAATATGTATGCATGAAAATTTTAAATAATGACCATGAAGTTGAAAGTTAATATAATCACCACGAGGTGGAAAAGTTAATATAATAACCATGAATTAGAAAATTTATTATAATAACCATGAAGTAGAAAAATTTTTAAATAACAAAAACTCTTCCATTTGACTTAATCAGTCATATGGCTACAAAAGTGTATACCGTCATAACAATTTTTGGTCTAATTATTTCAATTATTTTTTTTTTGTTCATTTAAAAGCACAATTAAGAACATGGTGTTTGTAAGAGAGTCAGTTTCAATCAATATTCATAAAAAGTTTTAATCAGGAAAATATATTTTATTAGCATCACATTTAAAAAAGGGGGGAATAATGAGAAATTAATTGGATAGATGACTGGCTAATTATATACTATATTCCAATGTACTTTAGAAAATAAGAAAATTAATTTCATTTCTTTCTTCAAAAGAGTAGAATTCACTACCCAAAAGCACTCCTCACCCTAGATATTATATAAATATATTTTTTCGTACATATCAAGTAGTGAAAGTTTGTTAGTTATTGTTTGTTAATTATTGTTAATTATTAAAAATCCACACATTTTAAAGGGAAAGATCCTATCATAATTTTAAGTGATTTACAAAATAATTATGATAATATAATCGAAGGGTTCGCTGCAAACAGGAGGTAGTTTCAATTTTGTGATTTGATTAATTTAATCATGCAATTTATTTTTGCGAAAGACGGAAGCATTTCCAACCTATAGCCTGGAACAGCTAAAAATATCACTATAATAACAATTCTATGAAAACAGAGCTTCCCTTCTTTTCACAGTATTTCTGTGGAAATTCCTTTCTTTTCACATTTGAATGTTCAAGCACGTTTGGTCTGCTTCTTAATTTCCTGAAATAGCAGCGTAATTTCTGACAGACAGGCCACTCTTTAAAAATGAACGGATGAAAAAAAAAATTACGTAGACCGTACTTGATCTTTTATGAAAGAAGATAGAGGCTCTAGTCATTTTAAAGTTCCCAATTCTCCATCTCCAAACTCTCAATCGTAATATATACCAGTGGTTCACAACCTTTGGAAGCCCGCGGCCCGGAAATCTCTTTTGCGTGAAAGGCCAGGTCATACACACAACTAACGAGAAATTAATAGGAAAAATTAAACTGCGAATCACTCACGGCCCCGTGTGACTAGTGTTAGGGCCCGGCACTGGGCCACGGCTCGGTGGTTGAGAAACACTGCTATATACCTACCTGGTTATTCATCTTCGTATGTCTATATGTTCTGCTCGGAGTATCACATGCTTTGACCAATCTTCTAGGAAAATTTTCATATAGAGTAAAACCCAACAACGGTCACTAATGGGACCGAGAAAATGTGCCGTTGTTAAGAGATTTAGTACTTCTGAAAAAATACTAAATAGAATTACAACTTACGATATCATGTGAAATTAAACAATCTATACTATGCAGTACGACATTTATTTTGCTTTGGATATGCGTGAATTTTGCATAGTAAACCGTGTGCACCCATTAGCAACTACTGAAACTTCGCGGGACGCGGACCGCATTTAGGAAACCATATATGTAAAAGGGCGCTAAATCAGTCATGAAGTTCAAAAATATAAAAGTCATAGCAAGTTCAAATTATGAATGCTTTTCTGATGGAATGATTCGTAGAGAAAACTGGAATTTTTGATACACTCATCTTGGTAAGAAATTTTGTGTTCATTTTCACTTATACGTCGGAGGGGTGCCGAAACGATGCCACGCACGAGTGAAAAATCTGTCTTGAGCCGCCTCTGTGACATAGGGAAGAACCTATACATATTTTTATGTTCGTAGGGTTCAAGGACGGAAAACTCCTTCAGAGCAAATATTGAGGACTACTTTTCTGTGATGTGCATCACTTTTCTGTTATTTTCATGGCCGAAAGTGGCAGTTATTCGGAAATCCTTATGTTCGGAGATTCACCTTAATGTTTATCCAGTGGGATGCGTTCTGTTTCAAGAAAATGTGGCCGTTGCTCAGAGGTTGCCGTTGTTCGAAGATGATCGTTATGGGACGTTCCTCTGCATATCAGGAAGACTCAGTGATGCTTTGAAGGCTTTCAAGGATTCCGAAACCCATGGGCTATATCCGGCCAAAAAGCAGATATTTATACTGTCCAACAAGCAATTCCATTAGACCTAAATAAGTATAAAATAAATGAAGAATTTCTCAACCATTTCGTTTTGCCGACGACATTGTTAATATAAGCAGTAATACAGGCGAACTAGAAGAAATGATACAAGAACTGGTGAAGGCAAGTAATCAGATAGGTTTGAAAATAATCTGCAAAACACTAAAATTTGTTCTACTCCTTTGCTTTGAAGAAGAAGATCCCGCTCAAAATCACAGAGATAGAACAAGTAGAAAGCTACGTATAACTGCGACAAGAAATTGCAATGGACAACGGAATCATTAATGAATTAAACAGAAGGATCAGGATCGAGTGGATCACTTTTGGCAAAAAATTGTAATTCTGAAGAGCCACATGCCATTATGCCTGAAAAGAAAAGTGTTTAACATATGTGTGCTATCGGCACTGATTCGAGTCCGCACGTGCTAAGGACGCTACAATATCAATTATTATCATATATTATCAATTATTTATTATATTTTGTTGATTTAGACCAGTGATTTCCGACGTGAGAGTTAACGCCCCCTGGGGGGGGGGGTAGATTGAAAGTTCTAGTGGGGTGACAGAAGTTACGGGTGTAACACAGGGTCATATGGGTTAGGTTGCGTTAGGGGGCAATGGGACAACAAAGGTTGGGAAATACTGATTTAGACGCTTGTAGTCGGACTCGTTATTCTGTTGCACAAATTTGTAAAGGTCTTTATATACATATACTCATTTAATAAAATTCCGGATGCACCCATCTTTCGGGACCGCTTCGATATCTTCTTCAGATGGGAAGCGGGATGTGTCCGGTCCTTCGATGTTCAATGTATCGGCACTGACAACGGAGCTAAAACATGGACACTCACAAGCAAGACGATACAAAGGCTACAGACATCACAAAGAAGCATGGAAAGATGTATGTTAGGCATCGCAAGGAGAGAAGGAAAAAGAATCACTTGGCTAAGAAGCCACATAAAGGTATATGATATCATGGAAAGAATTAAACGTTTAAAACGGAAATTGGGTGGGCATATTGCAAGAAGACAGTACAGGACATCACATGGACCACAAGTATTCTGGATTGGTGTCCCCGTATAATAAACGTCTGAGAAGGCATCCAGATGCAAGATGGATCGACGAAATCAGAAAAGTGGCTGGAGTCGACAGGATGGCTAAAGCATCAGACAGAGTAAAACGAAACAATTTAGAGGAGACCTCATCTCCTCTAAAGTGGACTGGAGTGGACTAAATGGATGATGATAAAATAATTATATTTCTAATAATCTGATGCTGTTTCAGGTGGACTTTGCTGGACTCAATTGGCTTTTGTCATTAAGTAAGGAGAATTGAAGATATAAAACGTTTTTATGATTTTTTTTTCTTCTCAAAGTTGGCTTCAAATTGCTGTTATGAGCTATATTTTTCTTTTTGCGCGTATATGTGTAGCCAAAATAGTTCTTTTCTTTGGAGTTTCTTTTCTTATTCTTAATGTCTTACTGCAGATGAATCCGTAAATAATAAATATGTATCGATCTGGAAATCATTTTCACAGAGCGCAGCTACTTTGAGGGTTTGAAGAGGCATCTGTAGACTGTGAAATTTTTTCCGTACTTGTTCTTTTTCGGAAAGACACCTTGTATTCACCTCAAAAATATGTCTTTAATACGGACGTGAAAAAAGGAGACATCACTATAGTTGATCCTTTTCTAACTGCCCACCTTGATTGCATAGAATTGATGTTGCTTGACGAAATGGAGTTATTAGAATTATTAGCACATGGAATTATTAGAATTAATAGCACATGGAATTATTAGAATTATAAGCACATGGAATTATTAGAATTATAAGCACATGGAATTATTAGAATTATAAGCACATGGAATTATTAGAATTATAAGCACATGGAATTATTAGAATTATTAGCACATGGAATTATTAGAATTGACTGGAATTGGTTACAGCTGTGAATGATCACGACCTAGTCTAGTGATAGATAAATTACGAACCGTATGCCATATGCAGCTCGCTTAGAACTTGTATCTAGACCGCCGCAGATTTTCTAATACTAGTAGTATAATATATTTTGATCCCTTATTTATACAAATACAAATACAAATACAACGCCACAACAGGCAAATTGCCCAACGAGGCGGCTGACTTAAGAACATCATGGATCCCCGAGCCCCTACCTACTACTGCTACACCACACATGCACCCCCCTCCCCCCCGCGGAACCCCCCAACGAATCGGTATATGCGGGAATGTGCGTGTACGTGTAGTGCAACCTGGCGTAAAGTTTGTTTCTGTGTAATGCTTGTTATGTAGTGCTTGTATTATAATTAGTTTTATAATAGATTGATTGATTATATTGGCCTGTCAATTTTTTTTTCTTTTTTTTGGCCCTCTCCTAAAAAGGTTTGCCCATCACACTGCTCAGCCCATGGGTTTTCAACGCACGAAGCTATTTATAGTGGCCATCTGACGAAAAAGATTATATGCAGTAGTTACAGAAACTATAGAAAAGCTGGAAGAAAAAAATATATTTTGGAATTGGTGAAGAAAGTAATTTACAACTTTTTAAAAACATTTCTGAAGTAATAAAAATGATTTCATAATTATTGAAAAAATAATTGGAGAAAAATATTTCCAGAATTATTGAAAAAATTATTTCTAGAATTTTATTGAAAAAATTATTTCTAGAATTTTATTGAAAAAATATTTTCAGAGTTATTGGAAGAAATAAATGAAAAGTATTTTCAGAATTATTGAAAGAAATACATGAAAAGTATTTTCAGAATTATTGAAAGAAATACATGAAAAGTATTTTCAGAATTATTGAAAGAAATACATGAAAAGTATTTTCAGAATTATTGAAAGAAATACATGAAAAGTATTTTCAGAATTATTGAAAGAAATACATGAAAAGTATTTTCAGAATTATTGAAAGAAATACATGAAAAGTATTTTCAGAATTATTGAAAGAAATGTTTGATTGAAATCGAACGCAATGTCTGAAGGATTTGAAGACCCCCTGTTCTACCCTGTCAAAAGCCTGGTTGGAAACCATTCATTTTTTCTCTTTATTCTTCCAACGTCCCATAATGCATATGTTTAAAGAAAAATCACCAGCATACACTGGAAAGTAACTGAAAGGCCAAGAAAAACTTAGTTCCAGAAGGGCCCGATGAATTTCTAAGCTTTCGTAGTTTATTCGTGAGTCAGAAGATAGCAATTTGCGCACAGTCAGTCAATTCTTATAGGTTGCATGTCTTTTTTAAATCAAGACAAATCTTGAATATAATTGATACAATTCAAAACAGATCTAAAAAAACTATGTATGAGTGAGAATGAATTACCGTACTTTAACGTGTAAATCAGGCAGGAACTCTGGAAGAAGTTGTAAAAGATATATCTACAATTCTATCCATAAAACAACTATTTTTGGGACCCAATTCTTACAAAAAAGAGGGCATATCCGTGCCTTAATTCCTTATATCCGTTACATAGCGTCCGTATAATGCACAAATGAGCAAGTTTTCACTTTTGTTTTATCAGCTGGTTGAATGCCTTATTTTGCTATGTAAATTTTACCTGAAAAGCGAATGTGTATCACTATTGAAACCCATGTTACAAAAAATTTTAGGAAAATAACTTACATAGCCTTTTCAGACCCGATCATTCATTTTTTGAAATTTTCAAAATGCTTTTGCATTTTTTATTTTAAAAAAAATGCATTGAAAACATCAATGTTAGCACATCTTCATTTTTTCACAATTTTTTTGTGAAACAAATAATTAACTTCGTTCAAATATTTTTCAGCTAAGATGATACAGAGTATATTCATCTTCATATAAATTTTTCCCCCTCTGTACCCACATGTGGTGACTGTTGTAATTAATTTATTACACGTGCATCAACGTAACATGGAAGATGAACTCTCCAAGTTTCATTTGGCAATACTGAAAAACTGAAATCTCCTGCATGTGCACTAAAAATGCTCCTAAAATGAAGGCATAAGCAAAGAACCGAAACGATCTTTCCGCTACCTTTGTACTTCGCATAAACAAAGGTTACGGTGTGCTAGAATATGCCAGAACATCAATGCTCTGTAATTTTTCTTACAAATTTGGGATCGTGAGACGAAATTCTATTCTCGTAGGAGTTAGTAGTTAAAGTAGTGCATAGGTGATGCGGTCAACTCGATTCGACGCACAATTGCTTAATCGATCCGGTATCTCAGGGAGTTCTAGATCAGAGGCTATGCTGGCACAGGCAATAACATTCCTGAAAAATAGCATTTCTAGTGAACGTGCAGGAAGTGACTGCTTTTCAGTATTGCCAAACTCTTTCAAATTATATTGGCGCACGTGAAATAAATTAATTATAACAGTCAGAGACATGTATTTTTTTAACCATTTATTTTGAACTAACCTGTGCAATAGATAAAATTAAAAAAATCGAAGCTGTTGCATATAGTAAATGCATACGAACCTGATCTATAAATTATACGCTAATTTTAACTTACTAAACATATGAAAGAAAAATAACATTTTTAAAAAATATGTAAACCAAAGAGTATTAAAACAGGGCTTCCCAAAGTGGGCAATGTCGCCCCTTTGGGTGGGGGGTGATAGAAGAAATAGAATTAGTATAGGATCCTATGGGTTGGCTTGAGTAGGGGGCGATGAGAACAAAAGAACGTTGAAGAAGGGGGGCGATGGAACAAAAAGTTTGAGAAACTATGTATTAAAGAAATATTTGAAACAAGCCACAAAGACATCCATGACAGAAATGAGATTCGACACCAGGAAGGGTAGAAATCTCCAAAAATTTGCATGCCCAGTCGGGCATGTAACTTAAAATAATATGCCCGAATCAATATTTTGCATCACCGAAAAATATTATCACTTACTATTATTACTTACTTAATTAATTTTTTTAAGCAAATTGATTTATTAGCTTAAAAAATTTCGAAAGTGATATAATTTTTTTTAAATAATCGAAATTTTGAAAGAAATACAAAAATTCAAAGGAAAAAAATGTTGTCCCCGATTAAAAATCTAAAATTTGTGATAACACTAATTACATGTAATTTTCCAAATTGTTAGTATCCGAAAAGAAGTCAGCCGGTTACAATTCACCTCACTTTATCATAGCCGGTTTAAAGTACAGGACCAAACTTGGGCAGGTGCCGGCTATGGTAGGGTATACAGATCATGCGACTGAGACACCGGGAAAAATGCTGATAGAAACCGAGAATAACACATATTCACTGATAAAAACCGGGACATCGCGAAAAATATTTTTCAGGAGGCATTATAGTGTGTAATCGTGAGGCAATGGATAAAATTAGATATTGGCCACTAAAAATATGGGCTTTGTACGGTAAGTTGAGTGTTCTTTTTTTGCCGTTGAAATGAGGAGGAAAATGTTCGCATAAATGGGAGAACGAATAATTCGCGAACCGATAATGAAAAAAGTATTAGAAGGAAAATTTCCCAACCTTCTTACTTTTTATATTTCATATTTATACTTTGCTAATATAAATACGAAAAAACGAAAAACCACTTTAAGTTAGTACTCCTGCTGTCACCTATTGAGTAAAAACAAAACTATCTGTTGTAATTCTTGAAACAAAATGATTGTTTGTTTTGAACAAATGTGCAAAATAAAAATAAACTATATGTATGGTGTGGCATTTAACGATGTGGTATGAAACTATAATAATTTTTTATTCTTATGCTACATACCGGTTTAATTCTACGTGTTAAAATACCGGTTAATATGCATTTTTGTTTGCGAAAGTGATCTAGAGGCAAACATAAAAACATGTTAATCGATATTTTGACGCATAAAATTTATATCGGTATGCAGCATAAAAACAAACAATATGTATCGTATTATAACATATTTTGTTTCGTTTTCAAGCTGCGTACTGGTATGAAACTAACAACCAACTTTACTTGGGAAAATTATAACACATACTTTAGTTTTTATTTGACAGGTGGCAGCTTTCTGATACCTTTTGAACACTTTATATAGTGTATACTAGGGCCAAATAATACGGCCATGATTAGTTTTTTGGAAAAATATATTTTTACGTTTTTGTGCAAACTATGAAGTATTTTTTCCTTCTTACACGAATACAATCGGATATACTATTTCGTTGGAAGTTGGGTTTTCCGTTTTCCAAAACTGCCTAGTTGCAGTATATGAGGGCTAATGACCGCACCGGGCTGCTAAATATTAAGACCGTGAAAATTAATCAAAATACGTTGGCTACACATTTGCATCATGTCTTCTAAAGAAATTCTGCGAAATTCCATTTCTGTGGAATTTTACACATGTGCGTAGGCACACATGCACATAGGCATACGAAGGATTTTCTCGAGGGGGGGGGGGGGTTAATTATTATTTTTTTTCATTCTGAAGGGTGAGGAACATTATAATCTCTACTCAAGGAAGGGAGAAGTTAGAACCCCAACCCCACCCCTCCCTTCCTTGCGTACGCCAATGCACATGCATTATCGTTGATGAAAAAAATGAGAGGAACGAAAATGCTCTAAATTTTCTGATTCTTTTTTTTTTTTTTTTTGCGCGTACTCGCGTTGGGCATGTTGTCGAGAGAAGTACATGCCCGGTTGAAATTTCTACATGCCCTGGCCATGTCTGTTGGCCAATAGATTTGTCCAGCCCTGGTAGACTAACAACTCAACAGCCATAAGCATAAATCATTGAATACGTTAGATCAAATTTGAGTTAACATTTTTCAGTATTCCTTTCGGGGAATGATAGAAACTATATTGTCTTCTCACCGAATGTAGAATAAAATAATAGTAAAATATAGATAGTGTACACGTAAACCAAAAAAAAAAAATCCTTCTTTCGCGAGAAAACTAAATTATATTTCGCGACATGATTTTCTCGCAGCATAGTTAGTTTTTAACCAACAATAACAAATGAAAATCTCAAAAGACAATACCACGTTCAATTAAAATTTTCTGATCTCAAAACACGTACACACGCCCTTACACTTCTGAAACTGCTGCAATCCTGATTAAAGACCATAATAGATTGAAAGGCCATCGAATTCCCTAGATCCACCAAACATCTTATAGAAAAAAAAAGACGAAATAAATAAAATATTGAGAATGTGAAATTAAGAGAGCAGGAAGAAGCCATAGCATTTGCATTTGATCCTACCACTTTCCTTTCTCCTCTTTCTCTCATGGTACTATTTTTTCAAAAAATTTTGAAAAAAAAAAGAAAAAAAAATCATATAAACTACAGAGAAAAAAACTCAAAAAGCGAATAATAATCATAAAAAAGGGAAAAAAATCAAAAATTTGTGTTTTTTTTTCTATGCATAAATTATAATTATTTTCTAGGTTGCACCCTCTTTTCTTTCGAGACCTTTTCTTTTTCATTCCACCCAAGCCATTCTCGCTCTTTTTCTTCTAATGTAACCATCCTCTCACTCTGGTAGCTAAAACGTTAACATGTGAAGGAAAGAATAAGGGTGAACAAAAAATAAATAAATAAATAAACAGTTATTTACCGGAAAAAACGGGGAAAAAACTCATTTCAAAGAAATTCATGTGTCAAAAAGACGTTCATGACAGAACTGAGATTAGAACCCAGGAAGAGCAAATAAACAACTCAACAGCCATAAGCATAAATGTTGGTTAGAGCAAATTTGGGTAAACATTTTTCAGTATTCCGTTCGGGGAATGATAGAAAATACATTGCCCTTCTCACCGAATGCAGAATAAAATAATAAGTGAAATATACATAGTATAAAACATTATGTAACAACAGCTTTCCCTGCATTGCCCCTAAGATATCAAACATTTTTCACACCAAAAATCCAACTTAATTATAATAATAAAAATAAATCATATAATATATTTGACTTCGTTAGAAGCATATAGTACGAAATCATTTTGATGAATATATTGTAATAGATAATAAAAACAATGTTAAACAGCGTACATGAGTGCAATAATAAAAAAAAAATGAAATGATTCATGATATATATTATGTTGAGCTCCACAATAACTAATTAAATTCTGAACTTTTATTCAAAGATATACAAACGAAAATACATTGAAACATATCTAATAAATGCAATAACAATATTGCTAAAAGTATTACACATACTAAATTTCTTTTGGCCAACTGGAAGGACTTTTCAGTCCTTTGAGGATGCAAAGTTTTTGTTTGTATTGTGTATGCATGTATTTGTGTATTATATATATATTCGTATTTGTGTATTATATATTCGTATTTGTGTATTATATATTCGTATTTGTGTATTATATATATATTCGTATTTGTGTATTATATATATATTCGTATTTGTGTATTATATATTCGTATTTGTGTATTATATATTCGTATTTGTGTATTATATATTCGTATTTGTGTATTATATATTCGTATTTGTGTATTATATATTCGTATTTGTGTATTATATATTCGTATTTGTGTATTATATATTCGTATTTGTGTATTATATATTCGTATTTGTGTATTATATATTCGTATTTGTGTATTATATATTCGTATTTGTGTATTATATATTCGTATTTGTGTATTATATATTCGTATTTGTGTATTATATGTTTGCATTTGCAAAATTAAATAAAAAGTATACACGTAAGTAAAAAAAAAAAAACCTCCACTATACATTTTTCTCTAGAAAATTAAAATATATTTCACGATATGATTTTCTCGCAGCATAGTTAGTTTCCAAACAAACAATAACAAAAGGAAATCTCAAAGAAACCCTCGTTTAATTTAAATTTTCTGATCTCAAAACACACACACACACTTGTATTTCTGAAACAGCTGCAATGCTGATGCTAGATTGAAAGACCATCAAATTTCCAAGAACCAACACGAACATTTTTTTTTTCAGAAAAAAAAAAATGACTTGGAATAAATAATATCTTGAGAAGGAAATTAAGAGAGTAGGCAGAAGCTATCGCAATAGCATTTGATCCTACCACCTTCCTTTCTCTCATGGGGCTATTCCTCAAAAAACAAAAATTGAAAGAAAAAAAAAACATCATCTACAGAGAAGATAAAAAAACTTTCAAAGCGAATAATAATCATAAAAAAGGAGAGAAAAAAATCCGAAATTCCCGTTTTTCCCCGCATAAATTATAATTATTTTCTACGTTGCACCCTCTTCTCTTTCGAGACCTCTTCTCTTTCATTCCACCCACATCATTCCTCTCTCTCTCTCTTTCTTTACAATCTAACAATCCTCTCACTCTGGTAGCTAAGACGTTAGCATGTGAAGGAAAGAATCAGGATGAACGAAGAAAAAAAAATCACTTATTTACAGGAAAAAACGAGAAAAAATACAAAAAAAAAAGTAGTATTAAAGCACGGGAGCAGCGAGGAGATAAGGCTTTTGTTTCTAACATAAAAAAAAAAGAGAAATAAATGAAAAAAAAAAAAATCTTTGCCATTAATTTAAAAGTCACTCCCACTACTGCTTTTGCCCCTCTTCCATAGCATCTTTTACGCCTCTTTCAGTAATTTCAAGAAAAAGGGAAGATTCTTAGGGAAAAGAGCAATGAAGAAATGAGTCTGAGTCGGAGGAGGTGGAGAAAAGAGAGAGATCCAGGCCATCTTTAAACATCGCCTTCTTTGTTGCTTAGTAACCGAGAAGCAATGGTTGGGGGAGGGGGGGGGGCGAAGGTACATCCAAAACTAAAATTAAAGAAAAAAAAAATGGGGTGTGTTTTCACTTCCAACGTAAGGAGTTGCATAGAAGGAACGGGGTCGGGTTGTGGGTAGTTGCCTGATTGCGTCTGAATATGCGAAAGTATGAAAACCGTAGAGGTCGGGTAGTAGTAGGAACAGTACAGGACGAGAATCTTAAAGAAAAATACATGTATAAAGGTGTGCATACTCGCCCCCACCTCCACCCCCCCCCCCCAACTCCTATTTTCTTTCTCTCATCTTACTCTTCCAGGGGTCCGAGAACTGAACTCAACCGAGTAAATGCTATTATTAAGGTCAGAGTTTTTACTCTTGGAAAAGATCCTCTCTCCCTGCATAAATACTAGAAAGGAACGGGGGGTATGTGATGGTATGTAGGCTACATACGGTTGGGGGGAGAGGATGCAGTGAATTTTACACAATGCGCGCTGAATTACTCCGAGAAAGTAACAGATAAGAGGAAAAAAAAAAGGGAGGGGGGCGTCATTTAATTTTATACTAAACACCTAATGCACGTGAAGGTACGGAAGAGATGAGGAAGAAAACAAAAGCTCCTCCGTAAAAATAGAATAGTATACCGTGAAGGATTATGTTCCTTAAAAATAAGAGTATGCGTATTAAAAATTGCTTCCTGAATAAATGAGGATTTTTAAATTTTTTTTGTGTTTATTCATTTTTTTTTTTTTAGAGTTTTGTCTCTCGTATACGCGCGCGAAACTAAATAATAATGGGTTCTCCCATTTTTTATTCTTATTCTCTTGGGAATTTTTGCTCTGGAAACAAGATTTTGCTCGGTGTAGTTTGTTTTCCTCTTTCTTTTCTCCTTTTCCCGTTTTAATTTTTGTAGTTTTGTTTTTCAGTGAGGTAGGTGTTCACTGACTAGGATCGATATGATAGTGAAATTTGAAAAATGTATGAAAATGATTTTCTTGTTGGGATGAATATACAGACTACACTGAGAGAGACGTGCTGGAATCAATTTATGTTACAACTATCGTTGATAAAATTAAGATATAGGGATTTTGTCTTGCTTTGAGTTTAATTGTTTCTTCATACAGCATATTTGTATACTGTATTTGTGTATTATATGTGAAAATCACGTTAAACAGATTATTGTGATTTTTTTTAGACTAGTTGGAATTTACAGGTCTTTCATGCATTTTTTCTTCACAGAATAGTGATAGAATTTCACTATAAAAATCATTCTTGCGCGGAACATTTTGACAGAATCGGATTATATAAGTTATGAAGCATTCACGCTGTATTCAACAATGATTATTTATCTTGGTTTGACATTCATAAGGTGGATACTTTACTAAATATCACACAAGTTTTAACCATCTCTATCGAACCTACTAGTGTAGGCTTATTTCCATCATTATAAGATTAAAAAAACTGTCATCAATACATTTAAATTTATTAAATGGTATTGCCGTTTATGAAATTAAACGCAGGTTCATCAATAAGCATTTCACTTTTAACACAACTACACAAAACATTGAAATAATTTGACGACTGACTACAACAACAATACTTGGCGGCTCACAATGGCGGCGAAAAAAATGTAATACAATGTCTTTTTGGCTTCCTGGAAGGACTTAGTGTCCCTTGTGGCCACATAGTGTATATTCGTTATTATGTGTATGCCTTTTTTTTTCTTTTGTATCCCTTTTCGAATGTTATTGTCCAGTATTTGCGTAATGTGTATGCGTGTGTATTTGTTTACGATTAAACAAAAAAAAGATTACAGGACCTTGGTAGATTACCTAAAAAATTAACGTCACTCCCATTGCACCCTGGAGTGGGTGGTTAGGACATTTAGTAGACCTACTATACTTGGAATACAAACTCGAGGGCCACAGCAAACAACTGATTTAACAGTGGCCGTTATTGACTTTCTAGCGAATGAAAAAAAAAAAAAACCCAAAAAATATAAGGTCGAGCAATAGGCCTCCCAGGCTTAAAGTTGATTTTCAGTTGTTCCCACCTTCAAGTTGCGAATGCGAGCCGATCTCCCCTTTAAAAACTCTCGCCACAGAGAGCAATAGGACTACAAATGGTACAAATATTCAATCACCACACTTCACTAACTTCACTTTTCATACATAGATGGCAGCACTGAAAATCAGACACAACACTTAAACTGTTAGGTACACACATTCACACTTCCGGCACAACTCATTCGGTAGTAAATTGCCCGAGGCGGTAGACCGGAGTTGTGCTTGGTTCAAAAGAAAAAGGCCTCCCAGGCTGTCCGGTTGCGAACCCCACTGGTGCCATAGTGGTAGTCGGCTGAAGCAGGTTTTATGTCGTTCCCAACCTCGAGACGCGAATGCGATCCAACCTCCCAGTAAAAAGTCCCGCCACAGACAAATATTCAATCATAACACTCACTCACTTCACTTCTGAAATGTAGATGGCAGCACTGAAAAATCAGAAACAACACACACACACACACACACACACCTCAGACTCACGGGTACCCATACACAAACACACTTCCGGCACAACTCAATCGATAGTAAATTGTCCATGGCGATAGACCGGAGCTGTGCTTGTTTTGAAAGAAAGAAGAAGAAAATACACCTCTCGGGCTATAACTTCGTCAGATTCTTTCTTTGGCGCTAAAAGCCCTACAAATTTTTACCTTTTTTTCCCCCGTAATCTCAATATAATTTATGGAAAATTCTAGCATTTCTATAACTGAGTAAAATTATTTCTGATTCCAAGGCAGAAAAAAAAGTCAAATTGCCAACACAAACTCATCTTCTACACACACACACACATTCTTCAATTAGACTAGATTTTTTCCAATTATTTTAGCGTTAATATTTTTGGTACTAAGATAAAAAAAAGTCAATGCTAATCCGAAGTCACTCCAAAAGATATGCACTAGTTTAGCCAAATCGAACTCGGCATCACATCAAATCTAAACTGCATCGAATCAGTTAACAATGATAAAAACAATCCACGTTCAGCTTAAAAATAATAAATAAACAAAAAAGATAAAATTTTCCACTAATTAAAAACCGAAACAATTTTTTTTACCAATCATATTAAGAGAATAAATTCTACACTACAAGGTTTTTGTGCAATTCGATTGGTTTTATCTATAATTAATTATATAATCAATAAATAATCAATTATGGAATTTAAAAAAAATTGGCACGCTTTCATCCCAATAATAAAACTCCCTTGGAAGTCTACCAGTGAGTGAATGAATTCCTTGATACTGCGTTTATTTGACCCCTGTGGCCCGACGGGGTTGCTAAATCAGAAATATGGGATAAAAATAATTTCAGAAAAATGTAAAAAAAAAAAGTTTTGTTTGCGTAAAAATTCAAACTATGTATGTAATTGAATGGACTAAAATTTGCAAAAGAAACAGAGTATATTTTTGATGCATTGCATCTGCTAGCTGGCAACCAGAAAAACAATGGATATGTATGAGTTTACGAAGAAGTGGAGCCAAGGGTAAAATTTTAATGAATAAATTGTCCGTTTTTCACCATGTTACTTATGGCGGACACAGATCTGCGAGTTTCCAGGGTAAATTTAAGGATGCGGCTTATACGTCGGAATGATAAGTGAATGAGAGTCCCTGGTGTGGCCAGTGATGATGACCATTATGTCGACCCTTAAATGGTGATAAGTTGGCCACAACTGCGCTATAACGTTAAAACAATTCTCAAAAATGCTAGTTTCTTTTTCTTTTCTTTCTTAAAGGATTGCACACGATGACTCTTTTATGTGATAGCACATACTTCTCGTAAAAATTACTCTGACGTACTTCTAACAAAAAATAGACGCAGAAAATTCAAATTGTTTTAACAACTTATTCCTTTTTTTGGGCTTCTCCTCTGTACACACATGGATTATTTGATGATTTCATTAGGCTTTTATGTCTCTCAGTGACTAGGAGACCACGAGACCAGAACTTGCAGTTTAAAGTTGTTTCCGAATGAATGACAATATTGCGCTAGAGAAGCTTTCCGAATAGCGGGGAAATGCTGACGAGTCCGTACAGTTATGCAAGAGAGCAATGATATAATAATGAAGAGACTAAGATATTAAGATTTAATAACTACACAGCGTTACAAAAAAAAATTTTTTTTTTTTTTTTGGTGGCTGGAATTTTTTAAACTGGTTTTGACTATATTGGGTGTGTTGGTTTTTCTCTCTCAGCTCTAGTTTTTGAGATTCAGCATAGTTCAATTGTGGAATATTTTAACTGTGTAGCAAAGATTTATTGAGTAGCAAATTTTTTTATGTGGATTCGTTTTCCTACTGATTTTTTTCCCTCCTGTTCCGTGTGTCCAAGTTAAATGCGTATTCTCCGACTTTCGTCAAGCATGCTCGTGGGACAATCCGGATCTAATTAAAGTTTTAAGTTTTTTTTAATCTGTTCTACGACTTTTATTCCGCAAATCACGAACAACTATATAAATTATTAAGTTCTCTGTTTTGAGGGTGATGAAGAGAAAAAAATGGCATCCAGTAAAAGAAGTTGTAATAATTATCCTGATGTATATTGCTACATACGTGGTGAGCACACCCTAAAAGAGAACGCAGACGTGCCAAGAATCCGGAGATTCTTCCCAAGGGGGTACCCCCCCCCCCCCGACACTAATAGACTCGATTAAAAAAATCACAAAAGAAAATTTTCGAAAACATTATTTTTTTTTATCAATTCAGAAAAAGTTCCATTCCTCCCCCCCCCCAAGGCAGGTTCTGCATTGCCCCCCTACCCGAGCAGAATATAATTCCATGTCAGTCTTTCTATGCAGAATAGAGAAATCACATCTTACATATACTGTTCATAAAACATAAGTTTCCTTTCGTGGTTGCTATCAGTGATTGATAATCTTGAGTATATGAACTCTCAAAAGGTTTATATCTAGCTTTATTTAGCTTAAAGTTTTATATTTTCTTTCTGAAGACATATTTAATCGGAGGAAACAATTACAAAACTTCAAAATACAAAGCTGCTGACGAAAAAACGTGTGTTTACCGCACGGCTGTTAATGAAATACAATAACGATTATACAGGAATTTCGGCAACCAAGGCCATGCCCCTGATAAATGATTGCCGATAAACGCTACATAAACAGTCACGTCTTTGCCAGTTGCTTAAATGCGGTCACCAAGACTTTTTTATACGGCTGCTCGATGGAAATGACCACGGCTGTCCTCTATGGGTGTTTTCCTTAACGACGACTACTTCCATTGACGTCACGACAACGTGAAAGCTCGCTAAAATCTAATTTTCTGCGAAAATCCGGAGTAATTTTAAAAAGTCCGGAGAGCGGGAGGAAGGATGAAAAATCCGGAGTCTCCCGCCTAAATCCGGAGAGTTGCAGAAAAATAGCTTTACCGTTCTGAACGGTAAAGCTATTTTTCTGATTTTGTTAAAAGAGCTTACCTTGGGTATTTTGGCGTTGAGCTTGGTGACCAAGATCAAGTTTGGACTCCACACACAGTGTGTAAAACTTGTACATATCATCTATGGCAGTGAACTAATGGAAAGAAAATGGGGTCTATATCCATTGCTCACTCAACCAAAATGAAAGAGGAATACGATACTATCACTTTGGTCATAGAGAAGATAGTTTCACAAACATCAATGAGTAATTTGTGTGGACTTGAAAATGATTAACTTTCTTCTTGGTCAGCAAGGGGCCTACACGAAATATCCTTGCTTCTTGTGTCTATGAGATAGCAGAGCCTAACAATACCACTGGATAGAAAAAGAGTGGCCTACGAGAAAGAACATGGTTGTTGGAGAAAGAAATTTGAACTAACCAAACGAGACGAAATCATATCGCTTCCGTTGCGAATAAAGCTAGGGTTAATGGAATAGTTCATGAAAGCTCTTGATCACAGGACAGCCCTTGCTTTGTGTACATAGGACAAAAAATTCATGAAATAAGTACAGAAAAACCTAAAGCCGGAATTTTTGATGGTCCTCAAATCAGACAGCCCACAAAGTTCACTTGAGAATTTGAAACAAAAGAAGCTTTCGGAGTGGAAAAAAATAATTTTTCCTGTTGTTTTTATCTGATTTTTAATTAAGCTATTAAGATTTACAGAAGTGTTGCTGTGTCTTTTTCAATCAATGTGAAATGATGAAAATTAATTAAACATTTTTTTCCCTCAATTTAACGCCTATACCCTACGCCTAATTTAATGTGTTAATGTGTGAATAACGCTATTTCCATATCTCACAAACAAGAGCTGATGGGCGAAAACTATTCGTTTTCAACGCATGAGATACACATAAAGTCAGTTAAAAAAAAAAACCCCGGCCCCAAAATCAGTATGGCGCAGTGTTATATATCTTGGAGACTTAACTGCTGGGCGACCACAAAAAATTTCATGAATACAAATACAACGCCACAACAGACAAATTGCCCAACGAGGTGGCTGACTTAAGAACATCATGGATCCCCGAGCCATTTTTTGGAGGCCCTACCTACTACTGCTACACCACACATGCACCCCGCCCACACAACCCCCAACGAATCGGTACGTGCGTGTACGTGTAGTGAAACCTGACGTGAAGTTTTTGTTTCTCTGTAATGCTTGTTATGCGTAGTTTTTTTTTTTCAAACCGAGCACAACTCAGGTCTATCACCATAGGCAATTTACTACCTAGTGAGTTGTGCCGGAAGTGTAAGTGTGTGTGTACCTAACAGTCTGAGTGTGTATCTAGTGTTGTGTATGATTTTTCAGTGCTGCCATCTATATCTCAGAAGTGAAGTGAGTGATGTGTAGTGACTGAATATTTGTACTGTTTGTAGGACTGTTGCTCTCTGTGGTGAGACTTTTTAACGGGGAGATCGGCTCGCATTTGCGCCTTGAAGTTGGGAACCACAGAAAACCAACTTCAGCCGACCACCATTGTGGAATTCGAACCCGGATCCTCGCATCGCGAGTCCGTCACTATAACCACTCAACCACCACAGCGGCATAGAACAATACCGTCTTAACCCATTTTTGACTAACATTGCATTTGATTAATGCTTTCTTTAAAATTTTTGAATGAAATTAGTATTTTTGGAAGTTAAAAGGTCCAATTTGAAAGAGAGAAGGACATGGTATATTAAAAAATGTGATTACAAGGAAATTTAATTATATATGACTTTTTTCAAAAATGAAATTTTTGGAAATTTCATGGGAAAAAAGTAGATTTTTCTTGAATATCTTTTGTCACGTGATATATGAGATTTACCAAAATCATAATTATCAATTATTTCAATTAAATGAAGTTAATTAATTTATATTATTTAAAAAGTTATTTAACTGGATGTTTAAGTAATTCCAAAGGAAAACATGGTAAACAAGTATCTAATTTTTAGAAACTTCTCAAAAGTAACCGGTTATCATGTGTAAAATGTTATGCAATTCGGTCATGAATTGGAGAAGCGATCAAAAATGGGTCCTCACGTGGGCCCACCCGGGCACGGTCCGTTTGTCTCAAATGCAGGAGTGGGGGGGGGGGCTCATAATAATGAGACCTGGTGAAGATTTTCGAGGTTAAGTATGCAAATAGGTAAGCAGACATTCATTGTTAGAACAGGGGCCTCAGGAAAAATCGATTTGGCTAGGGGTTCCATGACGCTCTTAACCCTTCAAGCGGCACTGACGAGATATCCCGCTTTCTTGAAAGTCTCTATATTTAGACAAGCCAAAATATTTTGTAATATTGATTTCTTAATGAAACACTTTTTCATATAGTTTGCATCTGCTTAAAATTGGAAGAAAGCCTACTTCATTAAAAACAAATTACGGCACTGCGGAGGGAGTTTAGTGATTTCTGCGGTGCTGCTCAAAGGGTTAAGACGACACTGGACTAGAGTTCTGTTCATTCGTTAATATTAGAACGAAATGAACTTAAAGACGTTTCAATGAAATATAGCAGCAATTTAAGTTTTTTAAAATTGTATAACCCAACAGAGCAAAAAATAGAAATTCGCTTATAATAAGAAGTCCGTTATAACGACAATTTCCATTGTAATTGACAACTGTCGTTATAACGGACTTTTACTGTACACAAAAAATCACCGAAGTAAAAAGAAAATACAAGGAATATGCAGAACTTCTAATGCGCATTTCGACACGCTATATATGTGTGTCATCTTCGAAGGACAAAAATAATAATAAAAATAATCACATTGACCGAGGATCCCACTTGGACTGGTAACAAAATATTAACTCTCGGTTGCTTAGTAGAAAAAATATACGTCTGTCCAAGTCAAACGTCGTGACCAGAATGAAGCTGAGCGCGAAGTTCTATGACGCCCTGGTTGGCTGCTTGTGAAACAGAGCTATTTTCTTACAATTCCTGCTCGTAACGAACATAAGCTATGGTTCTGCGATCGGTGGTGCTGATCTATTGTCATTTAATAATTTATTTTTGAAGGCCCGAATATATGTGGCTTCTTAGATGTCTGAATCCGCCGTGGACTTTACTTTGTTCCGCTTGTTTTTCATTCTCGTCGTGACGTTTGACTTGGACATACCTATATTTTTTATTTCCACTGAGCAACCGAGGGTTGAGATTTGGTAAGCAATCCAAGTGGTATCCTCGGTCAATGTGATTTTTGTTCCTTTCTTTTCTATTCTCTGAAGACGACACACATATAGTGTTTAAATGCATTAGGAGTTTTGTATATTCCTCTTGTATTTGTCTTTTTCGTTGGTGACTTTTCTGAGTATTATTAGGTGAAGTTTTCCTACTCTTCCAAACTTTTACTGAATGTAAAAAATTAAGGTGAGTTCACAGATCTACGTGCAACAGCCACTCGCAATGAGGAATGCAACAAGAAGGCCAACGGCATCCATCGTCTTACTTTATACTTCTTTTACAGGTCTTAACATTTCCCCCCTTCATCTTTCCCTCTTTCACGTAGAGTTACTATACCATTTTTCCCCGTTTTTTTTCCGTCCCGGATCTTCACAAGTTCCTCGGCTCCCAATCCGTCCGTGTATTCAATATCCGGTAGAAAAAGACGACGTCATTCCAGGGCAAGAAAGAAGACAGAATTTGCAATTACATCTAGGACGATAGCACTCCTACGGAATTTCATCCTTTTTTCTTTCTTCAATTTTCTTTGATGAAATCTCGGAATCCCGAATCAAAGCTAACAATGTTGCAGACATGGTATAGTCAAATCTCCGGAAAACTTACATAAGAATTTTTTTTTTCCCTTTCTTATAAATAAGTATAATATTACTATGTGAGTGCATACACGAGTGTGCTGCCTATATAAAATAATAATGAAATTCCTTGCATGCAGAATATGACATGCGTTGTTTCATTGCTTGAATTGCCCCCGGAAATTAAATTCCTTTTAGAGATTGGATTTAAAAAGAATAAAAATGAATGCATTTTATTGAAAGTATAATTTTAAATACAGTAAAAACTCTTCTAACGGCCATCTCCGAATAACGGCCACATTCCGTTGGAACCGAACGCGTCCCATAGACTTCTATAACGCCCTGATTGACTGCTTGTGAAATGGAGCTATCTGATTGGTCTATTCGAATTTTCTTACAATTCCTGCTCGTAACGAACGCGAGTCATGGTTCTGCGATCGGTGGTGTTGATCGATTGCCGTTTACTAATTTATTTTTGAAGGCCCGAATATATGTGAAGTCGTAAAAGTCTAAATCAGCCGTGGACTTTACTTTGGGTTAAACTTAACGCTTCTTTCTCATTCTGGTCATGAACAGAGGTATATTTTTTCTTCCGCTGAGAGTTAAGATTGGGTAACCAATCCAAGTGGTATCCTCGGTCAATGTGATTTTAGGTAAGGTATGTGAATTTATTACAGGTAACCTCCGAACAAGAAGGTTTTTTTTTCCTGTCTCAGGAAAAAAAGGGCAACATTTTTATAATTGGAAGTTGGAGGATAGGAGGACCGTATAAAAATTTAGATTGGATTTTTTATTTTGCTACACACTGTATTTTCACTTTCAAAACTGGTATAGGCTAATTTTTGAACGTCTTTTGAACATTTTAGCACTTACATAACACCATGTAACACAAAGAGGAAGAAGCCGAAAGTTCACGTTTGCTTAGAGCCCGGACTTATTAGGAACAGGTATAGATAGAATGTGGTATATGTATATATAGATGTGTATAGAATGTGGGAATCTATCGAAAATTTTGTGGAAAAGAACCAATTAAATAAAGCTGCACCAAAGCGAGCAATGAATCTGTCCAATGACAATGCACTTTTCTATTTCCGAGAAATCCTAAAATGGAGGCAAAGGCATATGCCATTGATAGGTTTTTTTTTCAAAGTGACACAGAAATAATTTTATAGACGATAGTGAGTCCGTGAATCGTCCTAAACGGTAGTCCTCCTCTTTCTCGTAGTTTAGAGTAAGTTAATTTGTAAACATTACCGTATTTTTTGTATACTTATTTATGGATAAAATATATATATGTATTGTATATTTATTTTATTACTGTGTTTTATAATTACCATATAATTACCATATTTTATTACTGACTTATTAATGATCCAATGCAATTTTTATTATTTATTTTCACAGGAGTGAATAAATGTGGAACGAATTAGTCGAGTTCACATCATTTCCTATGGGAGAGTTTGATTCGATATACGAGCGATTCAGATAACGAGCGCATTGGCAGAACAAATTAAGCTCGTTAACCGAAGTTCCACTGTATATAGAATATGTGATTTCGAATGTTTGAGTTATTCAAATTTTCAGCAATGTAATTATTTTAAATAATTTGTTAATTCAAATTTTCAGCATAAAAAAAATTTAAATAAGTTAATAATTAACATTTTTAAGTGTAACGTAATTCTAAATAATTTAACAATTCAAACTAATTTCAAATAATTCAATTACTGAATTTTTTAACAGTGGAAAATAAAATGTGACATATTGATAATAATTTAGTAATTTAAATTTTTAACAGTTTATCACAAATTGCAACATGATTTAAAACAATTTAATAACTCAATTTTTTAACAGTTTATCATAGATTGCAACATAATTTAAAATAATCTAATAATTCAAATTTTTCACAGTGTAACATAAAATATAATTCCTATTTTTCATTATCAAATATAGTGTAATTCGACAATTTAAAAATTCAAGCATAGAGTTCCATTGAGCTTCACGATCGATTTTTCAATTGAAAATCACGTGAAATAGATTATTGATCGAATAAATCATATTATCAAGGTCCAATATTATACATGGTCAAAATCTAAAAATATTTTGTTATACTCATGACTATACATATTAGCGAGAAAAAAAAATTCAATCTGAACAGAATATTAATATTTCTAGGGTAACAGCTTACGAAAGAATCACCCATATATAAGAAACCGATCGATCTCTAACCCATAAATTTAGGAGAATTCTACATAGACACACTGATGTTTTATATATAAAGTATTTATATATATATTTTTATTTTGTTTCAAGGAAGGAAGAAAAACTGATATCATAAAGAGCTACAAAATTAACACTTTAAGAACCAACAATAAATTTCCTAAGTTTTTATTAAACCTTCGGAAAAGTATCGCATTTTTTGTCTTTTCTCTCCGACTTCTCCCAATCCCGTTGTTTCACGTTCTTCCTAATATAGCTCTCTTTTTCTGCCCTGGAACGGGAACATCTCCTTTCCGGGACATTTTTATACATATATTTATTTTCATTCTTTTTTTTAGGAGAATATAATATGAGAACGGTGACGTTTTTACGAGAAACTTTTCAATATCCGGTCGAGTGACGTGAACGAACTTGAAATGTAAAAACCAAATGGTGCCTTTGGAAAAGATTCAAGGCATTGCACCATTTTGTTTCCCTCCCACTTTTATATTCTATACATGTTTGATGCTTCTTTTTTTTAGCCCACGACCGAACATTGAAATAAACTGTAATTGTTTCTGAAGGAAAACAATTTTTGTTTGCTTGAATATTAATATATATATTTATTTATTTATTTAATGGAATATTTAGAGATAAAACATATTAAAATTAAGAAAATATAGCGATTCGGAGATTTTCCCACATGAAAATTTCAAGTGACATTTTAACATAGGACTTCATCCGATAAAAAATTGATAAGGGTAAATTCAATGTGAATTTAAATTTTGAAATGATGTTCGTATAATTTTTGAACAGTTAATTGTTAATATTTTTTTCTACTAAAATTGAATCCGACCGTTGAGCTTTTCGTTTTCTATGGCCTTTTATTTCGAACACATTATTTTTTTAAATTTTGATATAAATGCACAGGGTGGTTGTAAATAAACTGACACTTTTCAGCCGTATGTTGCCCATTCCGATGGAGGAATTTCGATGAAACTTGGTACAATATATTATATATAGGGTATATGGACCATGGAAAAAAGAAAGATTCAATAAAAAATTGATACATTTTTGACCACCATGTGAAAAAATAGAGCTATTTATCGCAGTGATCTTCTTCCCATAGTCCAAATAACGTATTTACCGAGGTTCAGTAAAATACCTCGAACGTTCACTCCTATATCAGGGTGCCGTGTAGATGAGACTTTAACAACTCGTCCACCACAATGGGGACTACATATGTATAATTAGTGTAGTATAATTCAACTAATAGTTTTTGTAATACTACTGTAGTGTCAGTATAATTCAACTGACACTACTCAGCTTAATTATACACCGACCTATATAGAGCCCGTTGTGGTGGACGTATTTCATTGAAATTTGACACATACGCTATTTGGACCATGGGGAAAAGATCACTGAGATAAAAGAAATTCTAATTTTTTTACCTGGTGGTCAAAAATTTAACTTTTTCTTTAAATAGGATCTTTCTTTTCCCACATGATCCATATATATCCTATATACCAAGTTTCATCAAAATTCCTCATCAGAATGGACGCTGCATACGTCTGAGTAACGTCAGTTTATTTACAACCACCCTGCACATAATAATTTGGATTCGGAGTTCAACAATGATAGTTAAACTTGTAACTATATTGGCCTGGGTTTTCATGAGACCTCAGCTATAGCGCCAGTGTCTGTCAAGGCAATTTCTGTAGAGAATAATGTTAACGAATTTCACTTTCAACTTCCACAATGCCACGACCATGTAACAGCACATTTTTAAATAATTTTCAAAGTGAATATCTGCGGACTAGAATAATATGTAGAGTTTTTCATTTCCCCGGTATTTTTTCCAAAACTAAGCGAAGAATTTAAGCTCACCACATTATTTAACAACAAAATCAAGTAATTAGTTAGCTGAGTACCTCAATATATATTTAATTATCAATTTTATCTATTTAATAGATATCTGCTTCTTTCAATGTAATGTTCAAAATCATTACTTGTGCCATCATCAAAAAATTCTGCCCAAAATAGATTTATTGTTTTCGAACATGAGAGCATTAGCTGAAAGAGAACAAGGAATCATTCAGATCATATCTGAACATGCCATCACATTAAGAGGAAGAATCTGTACAATATTAGAGGAATCTGTACATTATTAGAGAGTAATCTGTACATTATTAGAGAGGAATCTGTACATTATTAGAGAAGAATCTGTACATTATTAGAGAGGAATTTCAACATTGTAAAAGAGGAATTTCAACATTGTAAAAAAAGGAATTTGAACATCGTAAGAGAGTAATCTGAAGAATCGTTACATTCTCTACCTTTTCTTCCTTCTAACCATAACATGGGCCGCCGCTCTGTCTCTTACAGTCTACATTGAATCATAAGATTATAATTGAAATATTATCCCTACTCTGGTACAAAATAAGTGCTGGCTCCAAATGAATTCACGACCTCACAAATTTATTATTACGACGAAAACAAGCTCAATTATGCTGAATCAGATCTAGTAAAACCTTACAATATGTTTCCTTTTTTTTGGCCAGTCAGTGTCAATGATTCATTGGCCCCACGCTCGTATTTATCATAAAACTTACATTAATTACTCACAAATACAACTTTAATAATACGGTGGATCCCGCTTGTAACGATTTTCAAAAAAAAAAACAAAAACCTCATGCTAAAATGTTGTGAGCCAATGTTGAGAAAACGCTTCGAATGGGAAAATCTCAATGAGCATTTGTAAAAAATGGAATTACGAAAATAAGTAAAATGTTCGAAATGGGAACGTTATAAACGGGACCAACTGCAATAAAAATCCCTATAAAATTGCGATTATTACTCTCGAAATTAAAAACTAACATGCCAGAAGAAAAATGAAGAAATTTTCATTAGAGAAATTTATAATATTATATGGATTTTTAAATTTATAATATTATATATCCACAAACTTTTAGAAAAATTTAGCAGCAAAATTTAGAAACGAAATTCAATAACCAACAGAAAAAAAGATTGAAAAATTTTATCTACTTTTAGTTTTTTAAAATAAAACTCCTTACGAAAAAAAAAAAAATTAAATTCTGAGAAAAAAATTGGAAGTTATAAGAGGAGATATATTTCCCTCGTACGTCTATTAGGTCTAGGAAAGGATGATAAGAGAGAGTTTCGGAGGAATAAACTTGCTGACAAGAGCACATCCGTGTCCATATTCCCTAATTTTGTCCTCTACTTTCCAGCAATTCCATCTGCCTACTTAAGCGTCCTTATAAGAGACACATCTCCCAAAAAAAAAAGATATACATAGAGAGGAGGAGAGTGAATTGTTCAAAACAGGAGAAAAAAAAATTGAGGAAATTTTAGGGAAATACGTGTGTTGTCGAGGGAATGGGGAATATGTAGCATATTTAGCTTCACCAAAAAAAAAAAACTCAAAAATTTTCCGCAACGCTATACTATCGGAAGACACCAGTAGGGATTCCTTATATGAATATTAATGACATCACAAGCGCCTTGAATGTAGTCGCCGTGGTGGGTTCTGAGGACCCGGCTGTCTTGTGAGCATGTTAGCCCATTCTCAACCCTTTCCCTCCAGTACGGTAATTCAAGAGAGAGAGAGAGAGAGAGTCGTGTTATCTATGCTTCCATACATAGATGGAGAGAGTGATGGTGGCGTGGAAGAAACACCGAGATAATTTCATTTAGTACAAGCCATGTGGACAGAAAATATGCAACGGGCCATGATAGACGAGCTCAGCGACGAAAACGAAGCCCCCCTTCTTATTCCCTTCTTCCGAAGCTAAATGAGTTACTGGGCTTAACTGGGCTACGTATCGAAGATATATATATATATTGGCTTCTTCTTGTTTCTCAAAAAACTAGGATAAAGTATGAAGGTATGTTACACGGCTAAGAAGTTTCAGTTTTCGTGGTTGTTGGTTTTTTTTTTTTTCTTTTTTCGCTCTCGCCTTAATTTAATAAATTTCCTCATTTTTTTGTCAAAAAAATAACTTTTCTTCTTTTTAGGAAGATAGAGTACCGATAGGAAATGTGTGAAATAAAGTTGACCTTATATAGTCAAGAGAAATTTGTCTTTGAGGTTTTTTGAGACTTCAGTGAAGAGTTCTGATAATTATGAAGGTACAGTAAACTTTGTATATGTAACGTAAATATATTTTATTCTCATACAGAATATTTCCCAATCCCTTGATGAGCCTCGCTTTCAACGTGGATGACTTCTGATAGAGCAGCACATTTTCCAATAAACTCTTTGAGTTTGAGCTCAAGTTCATGGAATATTTGTCCACTGGTAACGATATTCAAATCAATAAAGACAGGATTCGATTAATAGTTATTGATCATTGTTCGGTTTCCAACTGCAGAACCTCTCGATAACGGACTCGCTGATGAGGAGTGTCCGTCAATGCATAGCAAAATACATTGATGCCCATCGAGTAATTAACGAAAAGTGTCCACTAAAGGTGGGAGGTTCTACTGTATGTACATAGGAAAATCAGAAGAGTTCCAGCGCAGCCGGGTTTTTATTACAATTAACGGTCATTGCTACGAACTCCTTCGGACTTGAATAATTGGTGCGTAAATTGGAGAGATGTTCAAATAAGTGATGTATTGTTTGGGCCGCAAAAAAAATTCTTAAAAACGTGTCGGTCGGCGAAACCGAGCAACTGCACCATAACAGACTATGAATATCACTCCAGGGATAGAGATCTTCAACTACGTATAATCCATCATTCGTTACAGCTTATCCTCTTCTAAGTGTGTTCTGGAATTCATTTCAGAGTTCACTGTGAGGGAAAAGTTAAAATAATCACGATAAAATTGTCATTTTTGTCATCAATTCAGACTCTACTTCAAAGGCTTGTTCTGCGTCTCTGAGTACGAAGACTGTCTTCTGGAGGTGATGCAAACTCCGTTTATTTCGAGATTATTTATGAAAAAGTAAAATAGCCACTACATAACATATAATATACGTAACATATGGTGATATACAGATTACCTATACTTGACGTTGGCGTATTCTGAACTGCCTAAAAAGAAAGATGAAACTTTTGGAAGGTCTTGATGTGGTGAGACAGAAATTAACAGCAAAAAATCAGTTCGAACATCTACCTCTAGAAGGCATACACTTCAAGCCGTGGTGTGCACATATTAGTTCTCTTGTAAACATGTGACTAAATTGTTCAAGCTTCGAGGCAAGGAATTTGAACACCTCAAGCAGAGAGAGAGAGAGAACGATTTTCATTTTCATTTTTTTTCCACGACTTAAAACTGCAGTTCTGGTTCCACGGTGTCATAGTCATTGGGAGAGACTAAATTCGAATAAAAACATCACACACACATAAATCATGTCTATAGTGAGGAACCCCCAAAAATAGGAAGTGGTTGAATTTGACTTGAGGAGCATGTGCCATGATAAGAATCATTAAATTCAATTCTGTAAGAGAAAGAAGGAAAGAATAGTATTTTTTTTAGAAGTCTTCGACGTTACAGCGAATACTTCCTATTTTTCAATTCGCTATAACCGGATATTTTTGTATCTTTAACTAAAATCAGCTATTTGACAATCACTTCGTTATAGCGGGGGATTCTTGTTTTATACAAGGATGACGTCACTCTCCGCTACCATACGAAGGTTTAATAACTGGCTGTTGCGAAGATATATTTTGGAAAGAGAGAAAATTCAATTGCCCCTGCGGGGAATCGAACCCACGTCCTTTCACTTTCCGGGTGAACGCCCTAGAACACTAGACTACAGAGGCACCGAATCTCACAATCTTTCCTTGGAGCTCGTGTACACTGAAATCACAATGGCAGCGTCAGCAGTTGTGAGCTTGGCCTGAGTCTGGTCCGGCCGTCCATGTACGGTCCCTTTCAGTGTACACGAGCTCCAAAGAAAGATTGAGAGATTCGGTGCCTCTGTAGTCTAGTGGTCTATGGCATTCACCCGGGACGTGGGTTCGATTCCCCGCAGGGGCAGTTGAATTTTCTCTCTTTCCGAAATATATCTCTTCTCAACATCCAGTTGTTAAAACCTTCGTATTCTTGTTTTAAGCCGTACTATTTATAACGGACTTTTACTACTGTACTGTACTACTAAACCAGACGTGCAGTTCATCCATATTCCTCGGCGGAACTAGCAATGAATTGGTACACGTTGGAATGTGCACGTCCGTAATGTGAACCTACCGTGAAGTTTGTTTCTGTGTAATGCTGCCATCTGCCATCAAGTTCTCTAACTATGAGTGAAGGGAAATGGCTGAATAATTGTACCGTTGTTGGCCTGTTGCTCTCTGTAACGGACTTTTATTGTTTTCTCTTCTTACAATCACCGGATCATTTTGTAATCGAATAATGACCAAGTAGTTATAGAAATAAATAAGATTTACCTTTGACTTGTCCAGTGATCGTAAGTGCTGGTCACTGATCAGCCTCTCGTAGATGGACCTTGCCAACGGGCTTCGGAAGTAAGGTGCGGATTCCATCAATAATTTCTAGATAGAACATAACATAAAATCATGTATAGGCCTATATTTTTTGATCACATGTCACTAACTATAATAACAATGCAAAAAAATAGGAGAGAAATGTCTCAATAATTACTAATTATTTTAATGACAATTTTTTTCGAAAATGAAGGTATGTGAGGATCATGATTTTTCTTATACTGTACCAAAATTACGTTCAGAGCCCTGCTTCCCAAGGTGGGGCCCACGCTCCACAAGGGAACAATATGATTTTTGAGTGGGTAATTTGATTTATTAGTGGGAACAATCAGGAGATTTGTGGAAATTTTTATTTAATGAGAAAGAATTTTTCAGAATTAATGAAAATTCATATTCAGCGGGAAACGAATTTCAGAATTGATGAGATTTCATATTGCATAAGTAAATATTTGAAGAATTAATGAAAACTTACATTTAATGAAAAAGTTTCAAGATGAATGGAAATTCACAGTTAATGAAAAAATTATCTCGGAATGAATAAAATTCTTTTATATAACAGGGATCCAAATTCAACTCGAAGCCTTGGGGTCTTGTTGGGTCCATCAGTTGAGACGTCACTGTGTGGATATAGGCACCACAATGTATGAATTGTTGGCAATTGGGCTTCATGAAAATTTTTTTTGGCCCGCACTCTCAAAAGTTGAACAGCCCTGCTTTAGATAAAGTTTACAGCCCCTTTTGGACTTTCTCCACGTGGATAGGAGATCCCTTTTCCAAATAATTAGAACTACAGTAAAAGAAAGATTCTAAAGCAGGGAGTCCCATATCAAAGGATTAGCGCACAAACCTCTCAGTGAGTATTAAAACAAAGCCGCAGTTCGGAATCGGCAATAAATTGTAGGTCCAGATCTAATTAGCCCTAGTGTGCAGAAAATGACCGTAGGGCGACAAAATATTCACAAAACAACAGTAATACCTCCCCTCTAGCTTTTTATTAAAATTACATGGACGAGCGAGCCTCATTGTATTTTTCTATCCACTAACGGACAAGATTTTCGGTTCCATGGGTGTCCGTTATCAAGAGGTTCTACTGTATATGTCACGGAAAGAGGATAGAGGCATAAATAGGACCTACTTTTTTGGGGGGTAGTGCACACACAGGTTAATTTGAGGGGGAGCACCAAGAATCTCTCCAAGTTTCCAAGGAAAACTTTATTTAGAGTTTTCATTGGAAACTTCTGGGTTTTTAGCATTTAATATGCGTTTCAAATTCACAGAAATAGATTAAAACAATACTTAAAGAATTTTTTAAAATATTTTTACTTTTTTTACAATTGTTTCCAAATATTTGATCGTCTCCCCCCCCCCCTTCACCCAGCATGTCTCTTGAAGTGGGGGGGGGGGGGGGTATCAGGATTTTACAAGATGCTTGGGGCATGATGAAAAGTAGGTTGGAAACCACTGGTTTAGAGATTCAGTTAAACCTCTCGAAAAACTCTTGTCTCGAAAAGAAGGAAAAAAAATCTTTGCATTTACTGTACTAAATCAGTGTGTTCTCACCTCTCTATCTCGAAGTAATTTTCGAAAAACTTTCCATCTCGAAGGCCAAGCATAATGATAGTAAAAAGAAAACACAGGAAATTCCTTTTCTTTCGCGTAAATCTAGCTTTTCTCTGAAGGTGAAAGAAACTGATAAGAAAGGATTTCTGGTATATTACAGCCCATTGTGTTGATGGATATTGTCAATCGTAGACGGATACTGATTGACAAGGGGTAGATGCCATGTTCAGCCATGGTTCAGCATGACAAGATGTCAGCCAACAGGCAATTCAAAATTGCTTCAAGAAAGCAGAAAACTGCGTTTTTGGAACCAGCCATGTGCAGTGATGAAGGATCAGACCTGATGTGTTCACACCAATTTCAGAACAATGTTGAAGATCAGAAACATTAGGGCATTACTAAAAAAAACCACTAGAAGCTAGAAATTTCATTTTCAGATTTTGTGGAAATGGACAACTTCATTAACCTTAAGTTTTCTGAACATTGTTCAGCGGTTGTCAAAAAAGCGAATAGAATGCTTGGTCTCATTTTCAAAAAGGTCTCTTCGCGTTCTCCTAAAGTCATTCTTCCGCTTTTTCGAGGCTTAGTTCGTCCTGGACTGGAGTATGCTGTAAGGTTTTGGAGACCATACCTACAGAGGGACATAGACTTGGTTGAAGGGGTGCAGAGAAGAGCTACGCGTGTCCTTATTGGCACACAGGGCTTGAGTTATGAAGAGAGACTTCATTTTTTGAATATGTTTACATTGGATGAACGCAGAGGTCGAGGAGATATGATCGAAGTGTTCAAAATTTTCAATGGGATGGATAGGATGGACCATGAACTTTTAGTACACCGCCAATCGACTGCTTTTACAAGGGGACACCAGTATCGATTGGTGAGGGACAATGTAAGGTTATGGTGTCGCAGGGAATTTTTCTCTAATAGAGTTGTTAATAAATGGAATAGCTTACCCCCGGAGGTAGTAAATTGTAACACAATTGACACGTTTAAAAAGAAATACGATAAACATGTTGGAGTAAATCGGGAAGCTCTGTCCGTTCTTAGAATAAGACAACCATAAGTATTCTTTATGGGCATTGTATAATGTTTTATCATATGTATATAGGGTTTATCATTTTTGTGATTGTGTTTTTAATTGGGTTGCTGTATTTTTGAAATATATGACACCAATATTTGTTATGGCATCTTTTTTTCAGCCACCTCGTTGGGCATTTTGCCTGTTGTGGCGTTGTATTTGTATTGTATACGAGTAGTTCGTTACAAGTAGGGTTCGCTATAGAAGAATTTGATAGTGGAATGTGTGAATTTCATTCATATTTTATGTGTTCCATGCATTATTTATTCATTTTTATTACATTGACAATTTTTTTAACATTAATATATAACAAATAATTGTCACAATTTCAATTTAAATCAGTAAGATAATGCGTCAAAATTATTAAATAAATAATGACAATCATATTATAACACTTTTTCTTTCTCGGTATACTAACACACCCCCTATATTTCGATGAAGTTTCTATTTGAAATCAAGATCGAGAAGCCATCTCAAAGGCATCATGGGCTTCTCAAAGGTTACAAGAGGGAGGGTGACAGAGCTGCAGCCTGGGGGGGGGGGGAGGCATCCGGGATCATTTTGTTTTTCCACAATGAATAAACAAAAGGCAGGGTTAGTTTACTGAGATCCGAGCCCATGAACAGCTCTAGTGTGTAGGGTCCTTAGTTTTATCCACCCCCACCACATACTTCTTAACCATACATGCACTTCGTAAACATCCATTCCAAGGGATTTCTATAGAATTGGTACAAGCCGAAACGTGTCGTGTGTGCGTGTGTGTTGCCTTAACTTATTGATGTTGTCAGAGTTATGCTTGTTTCGTGTTTTGTTGCTGCTATCTTCCTTCCATATTTTGAAGTAAAATTGGCAAACATCTAAATTTTCATGTTATGAAAGTGTCATACTGAAGGCTTCCCATACATTGGAAGTACGAGCATAGCAATTTACACAGACTACTTACTATGGAGAGTACAAGATCTCGTTTCCATGGGCATCTCGTTACTTCTAGGCAGGGGCGTTGGAAGTGTTTTAGACCTGTGGTTACCAAACTTGAGAATCACGTGCGAAATTTTGATTTTTAAATTAATCCTGGGGATACTCGGGTCCGTGCTACAAAATACTGTGGGTGCTCGAGCATCCACGGCACCGACGCCACTGCATTTAGGGACTTGGCTCCCATGGTTAAGCGGTCCAAACTGGAGAGAGTATAAGGAGAACCTCCTCCTATCACAGACAATAACTCCTCGTAACTCCCCTCGTATTTGAAATTAATGCTGTGTATTAGGGATGTATCGAAATGGAATGGAATAAGGAGTGAATTGTTCTGATTGAAAAATTTTATTTTCGACACCAAATGAATTTTTGTAGAGGATTTTGAATTATCCATCGTGAAAAAAAATGGCAACGGATTTCAATTTTCTCCTGAAGGCTGGAGGGAGGGGACGCCTAATTGAGCGAAATAGATGCAGTCGAACACCGCTATAGCAAATTAGGCTTATAACGAACGAAATTTTCGATCGCGTTCCACATGTTGTTTTTCTCTTATCAGATCGGATATAGCGAACAAAACTTCCGGTCGCTGCAAGTTCACTTTAACGGGGGTTCTACCTATTTGTCACGACCCACACTTGGGACGCCGGAGCTTCCAAGATGGGTCGTTTAGATCAACCAACAGAAAGGGCTTCTTGAGTTATGGGCCACGACTGAAACTTGATTCGCAGGGGCTTCCGAGACGGGTAGTACAAGTGCACTTACAGCCAGAGACTCGAGCAATGGGTACCAATTTAAACTTGATCCGCAAGGACTTCCGAGATGAGTCGTACAAGTCCACTTACAGACAGGGATTATTGAGCCATGGGTCACAACCTAGACTCGATTTGCAGGGGTTTCCTGGATGAGTCGTACAAACTTACTTACAGTCCTGTTAGAAATGCACTTATCGCATCACTGATTTTACCAGTTTCGAAAAATAAATAGTCTCATAGGTTGCGAAACTAATAGTTGTTGATTTGTTGGCTGAAAATTTTCAAGAACCCTTGGCATGCAGTATATTTTTGTAAACCAGAAATTTTAATATGAATGGTTGATAATTTAGGGAAACTATAATTTCGCTTTTGCGTTATCTTCGTCTCGGCGTTCAAAGTTCATTTCATAATCCATTGGAGAATGTAGCTCTCGATTACGTATAAGGTATTTCAGCGCCCTCTACGAGAGTTCCGGGCCTTATTTTCCATTATAACTGGACATCCTGTACTTGCCGCGGTACCGTATGTAAGAAGCGGCGACAGTAGGAATCTAGTTAATATTCTGTTGTGCCAAAAGTTCCCCCAACATCCTCTTGGAACGTTCCCCCAACAGTACATCGGTATAGGGGATCTGTCCTACATTTTTATAGAGATCCCTCCACCCCAATAAATGCTCCGTATAGTTCAATGTTCTAGGAATAGAGATTGAGGTTGAGCGTAATCCACAGAGTTCAAAATGTGTGAAACCGCTCACTTCCTTTCTTAGAAAAGAACTTACTTGAGGAAATTGAAAATAATAATAATAAAGGAGAGTGGAAAAAGAGTCACGGAAGTTGATTTCGTGGACTTCCGCAAAGCAAACAAATCCCCCAATTATCAACTGATGATAAATTTTAATCTTGTCTAAATTTCAATTAGATCCAGGTCTGCTGATTGCGGTTGTTGAGCTTCTCTATAGATTAACATTGCATGAAGAATTTATAACTGTTACATGTTGTTCATTTTTGTAGTACCGCAATTATCCGTGCATATGTTAAGGTAAGCGCGGTAAATCGGTTGTTATACATAATAACCGGTTATTATGCATACTTACTAATCTTCTTTGTAAGCTTGATAAATACTGAAAACATTATGACTTTTACCGGCGATTATGCATAATAATCAATTGTCGTTGGTAAATGCTATAAATACTGGAAATTTATCGCCTTTATTTGTGATTATGCATACTATCCAAGCGTAATTGGGGAATTTGATACGTATGGACAAAAAATCCAAATGAGTCTAGTATGTGTGATGAATATAGTTGGATCTCCCATTGTAATGATAACAAATTTTATAATCGTACCCCGATATAATGATACAATACATGTATGAATTGTGAGGTATAGTATAACATACGGTACGATTTATTACGTTTACCAATGATGTGACGCTTGGGTACTACGTATAATGACCGATAAAAGTGATACATTTTTGGTACTTATTAAATTTACCAGCGACGCTTGGGAACTATGCATAATTGCTAGTAAAAGTGATTCACTTTGGAAAATTTATCAAATTCCCTTCTCATCCAAGCTGAAGGACTCCCTGGAACCTTTGCAATGATGCAATGGGTTCGCGGATCCCTGGTTAAAAACCAGTGCTTTAGACATAAAAGATTAAGAACCACTGCTGCTATATAAAATACACTGAAGAGCCAAAAAAACTAGTACACCTGCCTAATATCGTGTAGGGCCCCCGCGAGCACGCAGAAGTGCCGCAACACGACGTGGCATGGACTCGACTAATGTCTGAAGTAGTGCTGGAGGTAATTGACACCATGAATCCTGCAGGGCTGTCCATAAATCCGTAGGAGTAAGAGCGGGTGGAGATCTCTTCTGAACAGCACGTTGCAAGGCATCCCAGATATGTTATTCAATAATGTTCATATCTGGGGATTTTGGTGGCCAGCGGAAGTGCTTAAAGTCAGAAGAGTGTTCCTGGAGCCACTTTGTAGCAATTCTGGACGTGTGGGGTGTCGCATTGTCCTGCTGAAATTGTCCAAGTCCGTCGGAATGCACAATGGACATGAATGGGTGCAGGTGATCAGGCAGGATGCTTACGTACCTGCCACCTGTCAGAGTCGTATCTAGACGTATCAGGGGTCCCATATCACGCCAACTGCACACGCCCCATACCATCACAGAGCCTCCACCAGCTTGAACAGTCCCCTGTTAACATGTAGGGTCCATGGATTCATAAGGTTGTCTCCATACCCGTGCACGTCCATCAGCTCGAAGCAATTGGAACCGAGACTCGTCAGACCAGGCAACGTGTTTCCAGTCCTCAACAGTCCAATGTCGGTGTTGTCGTGGCCCAGGCGAGGCGTAAAGCTTTGTGTCGTGCAGTCATCAAGGGCACACGAGTGGGCCTTCGGCTCCGAAAGCCCATATCGATGATGTTTCGTTGAATGGTTCGCACGCTGACACTTGTCGATGGCCCAGCATTGAAATCTGCATTAATTTGCGGAAGGGTTGCACGTCTGTCACGTTTAATGATTCTCGTCAGTCCCGTTCTTGCATGATCTTTTTCCGGCCGCAGCGATGTCGTAGATTTAATTTTTTACCAGATTCCCGATATTCACGGTACACTCGTGAAATGGTCGTACGTGAAAATCCAAATTTCATCGCTACCTCGGAGATGCTATGACCCATCTCTCGTGCGCCGACTATAACACCACGTTCAAACTCACTTAAATCTCGATAACCTGCCATTGTAGCAGCAGTAACCGATCTAACAACTATGCCAGACACTTGTAGTGTTATATAGGCGTTACCGACCGCAGCGCCGTACTCTGATTGGTTCCATATCTCTTTATTTGCATACGCATGCCCGTAGCAGTTTTTTCGGCTCTTCAGTTTATATTTATAAAATTATAGTATAACTAAAACTCTTTATTTATTTGTTTGTTTTTTGTGTATGAATATTACAATTTTATTGTTTATAAATGCAAGTTTTTGTAGTTAACTAAGTACATAAGCAAAATCACTTCAACAAATTCCACACAAAGTGAATGCTGACAAAACTTTTGGCTGCTTCCACTTGAACACATGCAACTCGTAAACATCCCACTGAGGAACTTCCGATGAATTGGTACATTTCAGAATGTATATGGTGTGTACCTAATGTGATGTTTGTTTTTGAGAAATGACTATTATGTGCTCTAAAAGTGCTGCCATCTGCCTTCTGAATTCGAAAGCCACAACGTGGCAGGTTATTCTTGCTTGTATATTGCTTGATTTGTTCTTTTGAGCGTGGCTATGGTCTCTGTAGAAAGACTGGAAAAAATAATTTAGGCTACGAGCTGAATATGATGTTATTTTTTTTTACGAATATTTTTAATCTTGCCAGTAACTTCCCATGAGTGGAATATTTGGCATTATGGAAACATCGTTTTTCTGTAGCGAGTCCAGAAATAAAAAGTTGGTGCAAAAATAATTGTTTTGTGAGTAAATTGATGAGTTAATATGAATTAATGTGAAATTCACGTTCAATGCTTTTCTCTTTCCCCCAAATTTCCGAATAAACAGTATGAGATGGATTTAAACCAGTTTCCCAACCTTTTTTGTCCCATCGCATCCATTTTGTCCCATCCATAGGATCCTATTTTATACCAGTAGCTTCTACCGCCCCCTTGGAACATTCCATCGCTCCCCAGGAGGCGTTGGGAATCACTCATTTAAACTATCAAAGATTAAGTATGAAAGGCTGAAGATGTATAACACGTATCCCATTTTATGCAGATGAATTTTGTAAAAATTAAATTCTTATAGATTTTTTCGATGTCTCATATTATTATAATAATCTTAGAAACAACCCATATTAGTGTCAACTTATCCCAGAGCCATAGAAAAAAAAAGTGGAAAAGTAATTGATTTATATATATATATATATATATATATATATTAATTCTTTTTATATATTTGGTTTTGACACACTTGTTCAATATTCTTAAATATTCTCAGCAATTAGAAAAATATGAAAAAAATTTCATCATTGATTAAGGTCTAGTAATACTTAAACTATGTTAACTACTTTGAAAGACATTGAAAAAGAAGGAAACAATCATATAATTAATATTACTTTCAATTTTTTTTCACACAATTATCGTTCAAAACAGAAAGTGTAATCAAATTAATAGCCAAGTTGTTGGAATCTCAAATATAGCAATTTTGTTCCAAGCAATTGTATAACCTACATATTAGTAATTATAGATCCTACAATCATAGGCACCAGAACCTAGGGGCTGAGCGCCCCCCCCCCCCCACCAATAATTTCTGAAAAAACAACGCAATGCAGATTCCCTCTCTTGAGTACGTGCTCGAGTCACGTACATGCCCCCCCCCCCCAAATATTTTCTCTATGTCGGCGCCTCTGCTTACAATATTATTCTGTGTGTTCCTGTGTCAAAAGATATTACTATTATGCATTTATTTTCTACATTATTAATCTATCTTTTATATTAATGTTATGTAGTCTATACTGTTTTAGTAGCTTTTATTATTGTATTTTTGTACCATACAAGGGCTTGGCAAACTGAAAGAAGCATTTCAAAGAAAGGCCATTGTTATGCTATAAGGCAGAATATGCTTATGGCGGAAATATTCAAATTAAAATCATCTACATTCGCAAATATGATTTTTGAAACATGTCTGATATCAAGGCCGTAGCGGGGGGGGGGGGGGGGGGGGAGAGACTTGGGGGATCTGGTCCCCAAATGTGAGAAAATGACCGAAAAAAGGGACAAAGATGGCCTAAGCTATTGTTCTATCACTTTGCTTCCCCCTCCCCCGAATGAAATTTCTGGCTGCATGTTTTTGAAATCAGATCCCAGATTTAATTAAATGGGACATATATTTTATTTTAAGCAAGTATTCTTATCATAATTATATGTGTGCACTTATGGGGGTGTGAAACATATAATGCAGGCATTATTTTATTAGATTAATTAATTGAAGTAAATAGTATACAAAGACATAGCAAAAGAAATATATTGAATTAGTAATTCATATGACTAAATTGCATAATTATTATTATTATTTACTAACATGAGATTTTTTCAAATTTTTAGTGTTTTAAATAATCTTGTTAGAAACTTTGATCTATGTTTTTTAATTTACTTAAAGCATTTTCCTATTAAGCGATAAGATCAAGACACAAGCAGTATAAGCATACATTCTGAACTCCTATCAATATTATAATTGTATGACTCAATTGTAATTATTAATTTATTAAAAATAATTAAGATAAAGATTTGTTGTGTGTGAAATTTGAGTCTAAATAATTTCTTTATAGTCTATTAATGTTTGATAACAATATGGCACTGCATATGCTTGTGTAACGTATAGATATCACAATTTGTGGTTTTAAAATGGGGACTATCATTGCTTATATATAAAGCAAATGCTATGATATAAAGCTATTCTATAATATAAGCTAAAGCCGTCTAAATATAATGCTCTATATTTGATATTTTACCCTAGTATTATTATGTAATGTAAGTACATAGATATCTCATGCTATGTTTTTCAAGATATTAATAATTAACATGATTGATTATATACCTATGATATGACTGCTTAATGTCAAGATATAAATACTAAGATATTATATAAATATTATGTATAAATATAAAAGATATAAATATTAGAATATCATCTATGATATTAAGGGAAAAATAAATTCATAAAAATGCATTATGATATTTTGTTGGAAATTAATTTAGTTTTATTATTTATATGTTAATATAAAATTCATTTAAAATAATATGAATAAAAAATGAATAAAAAATTTATTTTTCAAAAAACAGATGAATTATTTCACACAAAAAACCTAGATATTCATGATGAATTTTGCTGAATACTCTTTGAAAATTAATTTATTATTATTATTATGTATATTTGAATATTAAGTTATTAATATATAAAATATGAATACATCATGAACATTATTTGAAAATAGATCACCATTAAAACTATATGAGCAATTAGAACTGAATTATGATAAGGAAAATTCAAAAAATATCCACTTTTTTAATTAATGTGAGTGTTATAAATGATACATCATTTTATTGTAACTGATATTAATGAATCGAGGATATGAACATGTCTCTTTCATATTGAAAATAAACATATTGTGCATATGTGTTTTCGTGAACAAGATTGACTGTGTTGTATAGGCCTATCACATACTATAATCAGCATCTGAAAATAAAACATCAGAATTTTTACAGGGTGATGAACTGACACATCCATTGCTTATTTGAAGTCACTTCGTCCATCATATTTGTTGAACCATTTGGTTATCAGCAACTAATCATAGAAAATGAATATTATAGAATCAAATAAAAAAGTTTATCATGCACGTGTGTGCTTTTTATGAAACCACATTTGATCCATATAATTGCAAATAATACCAAATATCCAATATGTCGATCTTGGTGTAATTTAGTAGCTGAAGCCTTCTTGAGAAGCCAAATATTATGTATTTGATGTCTGAATTTCATGCTTTTTGATTCCTTATTGCATTTAATTTTTTTTATTAAAAATTAGTGTTTACTTGTCTGTTTGAAGGAAACTTGATACTTCTTTGAGAACATTTTTCGATTGTTTTCTATGTATGAAGGAGACTCAATGTAGCATCTACACCAAATCAACAACCACTGCTGATATAAATAGTTCTGATAATTTCAATTACTACTATTCATTTTTATGAATGCTTAGAAATATGTATGGGGGGGTATCTGGGACAGAATTGCATTTAGGAAAATAGGATATTCGCCAGACCATTTTATGAGAAATTCAAACTGGTGGGTCACGTTAAAGAAAAGACATTCAGTGTTACAGGAATTATAACCATTGGTAGAAAAACAGAAAAGGTCATAGCCCATGGGTGAACAGTTTTTACTGGTAAGAGATGGAGCTCCATGATCTCTCATATGGGGCCCCAAAACTTGATATATATCTTCTGCCCCACCAAATGCCTTTTAACGTAAACATGGGGCATCCTAATGTTTGCTTTGGCTCTTCTAATTTAGTCAGATCCAAACTTATATAAATTAAGTTTTCCCATTTCATTTCAATATTGAAAATGAGGTTTATCTATTTTCAAGTACATATGATCTTGCTCTTGATTACTTAGGCCTGTAGCTCTTCACAATAGCCTGATTGATGATGCATCATTTACTATGTTGTAATTTCAATTTGCAATGTTGTCATAACATGTTCTCGACACACATTATAAAACTTTTTGGACAATCATGGGACAAAGAAAGCAAAACCATGGTTACGATATATGAAAGAAGTATTTAGTGAACAACAGTTGAAAAAGTATTCGTGGGATTAACAAGAACTAATAATCGCAGCTTTCAATAAAATTTGTTGAAATAGTTCACATATGAATTTAGTACGTGCACAAGGGACTTGAAATAGAGATGTATCTGAACTGCATGTAGATAAGAATTTCACAGAACTGTGTAGGCTAATATTTCAATATCAATATGTGCTACTAACAATTATAATTAAAGCTCTTTTGCAGCCACGTCGTTGTACAATTTGTATGTTGTGGTCTTCGTATTTGTATAAAGTGATACATAAAATATCACTTTATACATGGTGTATAGGCCATTCATCATAATTATACCATATATATTCACATGGTCAGATGCAAATTTTTTTACACTAAAGATTTCAAGAGGAAAACCTTTTTTTTTAAAAAAAAAATACAAGTTAATAAAATTAACTCTAGAGCAATACAAAATAGACCATTTCATTCTATATATATTCGTATATAATTTCTGTAATTTTTCAGCCTTCAATTACAAGCTGTCTCAGCAAAACTGAACACAATGTGAAATAAGAGTAGGATATCACAGCCATATAAAAATTCATATTTAATTTTTTGTTTTGAGAGAACATTTGTATTTTTGTATGGTTTAAAATAAATTTCTTTAATAAATATTATAGATATTTGATTTTCATATTTTGTTAGAAATTAAATTCAAATTCAATGATATAATTGATCTATTTCAAGATTTTAAAGGGTATATGGGATCTTTAATGTTATATAAACATTAGGATCTGCACGTGGTCGCGAATGTTTGGCCGAAATAGGCCTAAATTCTCCCACAATTCAATGCTACTGCGGCTGACATTTTGATCTGGGAATTCAGACCGGCGACAATGCCATAACAGCAGTATTGAAAGTACTATTAAAGAAACAACAGTACACGGAGGGGAGTGAATATTTAAAACAACCCTAATGAAACAGTCTTGTCCAGCAAAACAATCGCTGAAGCTTACCGGAGAGCAGCCAGATGACACCAAAAATCCATCGGCGACATGGGAAATCGGGGTTACGTTTTGTCGCCAAATCGATCGAGGGAGTTGGAAACGATGCCAAAAATATCGCCAGATATTATAGAAATTCATTTCTCTTTAAAAAAATTGTTTTGGTCAGAAATTTATGTAATTTCTTATCCAGATTTTTTTTTCTGCTGTTGGATACCGCAAAAATGTGACGATAAAAATGTAGTTTTTAATTTTCATACGAAATAATTAAAAAAAATTGTTTTTGAATCTAAACCCTGAAAAAATCCTGAAATTGTAAAAATTGTTTTTTAACGCTGACTACATCATGAAATTTTAATTTTCAGTCAAAAGTATATACATATATCCTTGAAGAGTATTTTTATTTCCATGCTCGCATTTTAATATTTAATTGGGTTTTTTTTTTTTCGTCAATTGTCGTGTTTTTCTACAAAAACTGAGTTTTTCCCCTAAATTTAAAAAAATTACTGAAATTTTAATTATTTTTTATGTAACAAAATGATTTTTTTCTGTTGACATTCGAGGAACTAGAAATTGAAATTTTGGCTAATTTTCAAAAAGAGGGAGAGGAAAAGAGAATAAATCATTATTGGCGCGAATGAAATGGAGATAAGTAACCAAATTAGATACCGTATGTTTTTTTTTTTATCAGAGTTTGCCCTCATTTGTCTATCAACGCTTCTGCCATCTATCGGCTAAAATACAAACTTAATGAATTTTGATGATCTTTTAATTTGTCGGGTGCAAATAATAAAGAGGCGAATAAAAAATCACAGAATAAAAATTGATTCTAAAATAATTGAATTTTCTTCTTGCATAAACGTATTTTAAAAAAAAAAAATTGAACGTATGATATTATTAAAAATGCAAATTAATTAAAACATTATTTTAATGAATAAAATTGATAATTCACGGCGCATTGTATGATGCAGTAATAAAAGAAATAATTGCAGATTTTCGAATCAAACTTGAAACACCTGAAGATTAAAGTCCTCTTTTTATTTTTTAAATTTAAAGCTATTTTATTGATTTTTTTTATCGATTTTGTCTCTCTTCGCTCCGCTCTCTCATGCTACTCCTATTTTTATGCGTGGAATGTAAAATATGTCCCGGTTTTAGGCTTCGTGGAAAAGGATGCTCGGTTCAACAAATGACAACAACTCCTAAATTTTGAATGGTCACAATTAATTTCCAACACACGCTTTTCATCAATAAGATCGACATATTATCACAGGTAAGTTACTATAAAGGTAAGACGTTTTAATTTTTTTTTTTGTTCAAATTTTGAAGCCAAAGCTTCCGCTTGCATCATCCGATCGATAACACGATGCATTCTCGCAGCCTAAAAATACGCCGATAATAAATCTTTGATTAATCAATTTCATACGAGGTATGTCTGTTTCGGTAATTGATAATAAATTTCTGTTATTTACTAATGCTTGTTCAGGTCTCATTTGAGAGCGCATGAGCGGCAGTGACGTCGGTGTAATTGATGTTGGGATATTCAACGCCTACTTCCGTTAATGAGTTTGAAACTGCGCAATGAACCGGATGTCATTTATGTTAATGATGCCTTTATTTCTCCTCCTACTATGATTTTATTTATTTTTTCTTACGCTTTGATCATTTGTGAGAATAGGAAAAAAGGGATCAGAGTAGAAGGAGGGAAGTAATTTGCATTTGCGTGGGAATTTATACTGCGCGAGTATCTCTTGTTTCGTTCATTATGCATTCTAATTTATTCTTTCATGGAGAATGAGAATCGAAGAATGAGAAGAAAAAAAATAGATAACATCATTAAATGATTTGATGGGTTTTTTTTCTATTCCATTTCTTTGAAGTTTTTTTCTTACCTCTGAAACTGATGATGCATATTGTTTTGAATACTTTCACTTGTTTAGTTAATTAACTGAACTGTGTAATTAATGTCTAAAAAAAGCGAAATTTCTAGGGTATGATGATTTAGATTAGAAATGGGAGTTATATTGAGAAGAGCTGAGAATTATTTTCTCAAATGAGCTGTTGAATGCATTGGAATGATTATTTTTTCTTAATTTATGTTTTCGCTATATGTGTGATGATAACTATAAACTAAATCATGAAATAATTTGAGCATTTAAAATAAATATGCAACAAATACCAGGAATAAATGACATCATCATAATTTGTGAATTTTCCAGTTACTTCTCCATCAATTACCGTGTTACAAAACAAACAAAAACACATTAAATGCATATTATTTTTTTGCCTCTCTACTATCATTTATTTAAAAAAAGAAATTTCAGATCAAATTAATAGATGTTCATATCCAATCAATAACATTGAAAAATTTTAAACTTTTAAAATTCATTTATACCAAAAATTTTAATTCGTGCAATAAACGTAAGTTTATAGTTATATATAGTTCCCATACTCTTCATTAAAATTTTTTTCTTTCGTTTTTTCTTATGCGAATAACCATGAATTAAAAATTTTTGGAAGAATTTTTAAATTCGTTAGCACTGAAAATCTATTCAGTTTTTAACATAAACTCTAAACGCCAAAATGGGTTAAGGATGCATTGAAAAAAATTCCGTCATTTTTACAGACATTTATAATGCGAAATATTTCCAATGCAGCTTTGAATTCAGCATTCAAAATTTACATTTAAAAAATACATTAATTCATGGATAAAAACAATATGTGGAAATAAATTTTGAATCATATTATTATCCCTGGAATGTGAGGTTGTGAAAAATCGGAAAATCGAAAAACAACGATTTATAAAAAAATAATTCGATACGATTGCATACCAGTCTGTTATGTAAATTATTTTGAAAACGAGCTTTTCTCCACCAGCTGATAACTAAATTTCGCCCGAGTGACTTTAAAATTAATAGCTACTGAAATACAAAAGTAAGTAATCTAACTTATTAACTATGAAGCTGCATCTGATTTAATAATTGATCAAAATTTAAATTGCTTATTTGTAATGCATAATAAATAATGAATGAAAGAAAATAGTAGAGAAAGAAAAGTAGAAAGAAAACTGTGATGTTTGGGGTTTGCAGTAGTTGTGCCCTCTGTTTCGTTACTTGAATTTGGAGGAAAAACGTATAGCATTTAAACTTCTCACAAACTAAATTTTTGCTCATTTTTATCAATCTTAGTTTGTTAAATATTCTTACTTGATAAACATTGTATGACTTGGATTGCGCCAAAAAACGAGGCTTTTTCCCTGATGTGAATAATGACTACAACATACTTATGAACCCGAAACCAACTAAAAACATCTAATTGAGTCTGCACAATCCAACAGATAATATTAAACTACTGCGGAAAATTCGTGAAAGATTGGAGAACTCACCTAGTCAAGTTCAGTAAACTCACATAGCTTATGTTACTACATGCTGTTCTATTTGAAAATATCGTGAGCTCATGCGGAGAGAAAGAGAGACTGAGTTGTATAAACATCGATATACATTCTTTATTTTAGTCCATATAATTTTTATAATTGACGAGTTAAAATGGAAAACCATGGAAGTGACAACGGTAACGTATTTGACTAGAAGAGGCTAATTAAAAAATAAAATAAAAAAAATAAAAAATGCTTAGAAAAATATAAAACTATGAATAAAAAAATACGTAGGAAATTCGAATATTATTAATAGTATATAAAGTTATAAGAAAACCCACATAACCACACTAAAAGCCCGTGGACACAAACCAATATACTATATGGGTGTATGTGTTGTATATATATGTGTTATACATGTATACATAAAACGATGTGCTGATACGAGAAAACGTTAGTATGATTTTCATGGATCTGACCTGGACGGATATAAGTCGCTTAAGAGATCATACCCTTGTATTCAGTTGTGTGTAGTTTACGTGTTGCGTTGTTTTTTGTGTTATGTCTTTGTATTGTATTCATACGTGTAAAAAATGATAATAAATTGTCTTTCAGAAAAAAAAAGATTAATTTACTTACATTGCATTTACAGTACGATTATTATCTTTCCTGTCTTTGGAAATTGATATTGTATTTTTGGACATATCTAGTGTTCATAGTTCACAGCATGAGAAACATACATTCTTCTTCACTAAGACCCACCTTTTTAAATTTCGGCAATTCCATCTCTTTACAAATTTTTCTACTTTTATCTTTTCATCATTCTGAACGTTTCTACTTTTAAACAAATTTTATCTTTTCATCGCATCGTTCTTTTAGGATTTTTAATTAAATCTGTTGCATATCAGATTACTATCATTACATTATGAAAATTGCCAAATTGAAGAATTTTTCAAATAATGCTTGTGGTTTAATTTCAATGATTAATTTTTATTTTCAAATGTTATCTCCACATATTTGAAAGGGACATTTTGGTACGATGATGATTCAAATCTTTATCAATCAATAAGAAAATTTTTTATCTTAAAAATTTTATTTCAAAAACCATGATTTAATGATATGACTTGAATGATGTTTTGTTTTTCACCAAATGAATGAGAAAATGATGTATATAAAAATTCATTTTCAATCAACAGAATAAGAATAACCAAATAATTCTTAACTTTATTATGAATCCAGAGAATGTCTATGAATTCTCTCAGTAGTTTCTTGTTTTTTTTTCTTCTAAACTATATAGTTCACCATTACAAATTAAGACGACGCATAAAAAATGGAAGCATTAACAGAAAGTGAAATTAATAAAAGAGGTTAGCTCATCACAAACCTGAGAAAATTTAAAATTAACGTGTATTTAAAATAACATTATCAGAAGGTAATATTTAAAATTCTAATCTGTAAGTCCAAAGATATTTGGACATTTTTTATACAGTATATATGCGCAACCCACGGCCGGCGAACCAAATGTGTGCCTCGGGATCATTTGATGTGGCCCGTGATCTGAAACCAAAACTTGTGAAAATGAACTTAGTGGAAAATTGAACAGATCACTTAAAAAAGTGACCCGCTGTGGAGTTCCACATCACTTAAACACACGCGGCACATCCCCAGATCACTTAAATGAGCCACGGCACATTTACAATTCTTTTGAGTAGCACACTGCAGTTTCAGAGTAACTAAGTGGCACGCGGTACATTTTCAGATCACTTGAGTGACTCACGACACAGTTCTAGAACACTTAAGTGACCGTACTACATTTCCATATCACTTAATTAACCCACGGCACATTTCCATATCACCTAAATAACCCCCCCCCCCCCGACACAATGATTTACAGATCATTTGAGTGACCCACGGCACATTTCCAGGTTACTTGAGTGAACTCCAGATCACTTGACACGCGTGATATATTTACTTGAGTGACTCGCGGCACAGTTCTACAGGATATTCCACATCCATTTCCAAATCACTGAAATGACCCACTACATATTTATGCATCTATTACGTGACCCGCGGCACTGTTCCAGATTACTCAAGCTGACCTCGAAACATTAACAGATCACTTAAGTGGCCCGCGACATGTTTTCAAACCAATGAAATGGCCCGTTCTCCTACAGGTTGAACACCTTTGATCTCAGCCTGTATATTACGTACGTATTTTACTTACTGTGTGTGTGTGTGTGTATACCTAGTATACTAAAATGAATTAATTTTTCCTACATGAGATAAATTAATGTAAGTAAATAAGATTGCCAATGAGAGAGAAGTACGTCGTCATTTATTTTTCTGTTTCCAAAGATCTTGTTATTGCATGTTATTGCAGATCAATGTTATTGCATTTTCAAAATCCAGAACTGTTATAATTTATTTTTCACTTGATAAAATAAGCTGAATGTCAGAAAATTCAAGAAAAAAAATCCAATAAGATGTACATTTTTAGTATGAATTAAAATGGAATATTATACTAGAGCTTATTACTTTTAAGAGTCAAAACTGGGTATAAAATCATAAATATTAATCAATCAGAAGATAAGTAGGAAAAAGCTGTGGCAATATATTTTCAAATTCTTCGCCCCATGATGAGCAGAAAATTAATTATGAAACAAGGATAATAAATAACAATTTAATTGATTATTAACCAATTAATATCATTGGGAAAACCTAGAAATTGATAAAATATGTACAGTAATTAGAATCCAATAGCTATATTAAACGAAATTGCAATTTTTGGCAACCGCAAGAAAGTTTCTATTACATTAATTTTATTTAATAATTTACATCCGGGCTGGAAAAATCGGAAAAAAAATTTGGGAACCAGAAAAAACTTTTGGCGGCAAAAAATTTTTAAACGAAGGAAAAGGTCCAAAATAACGCTGCTTTCATCTTTTTCAGGGCAATAGTTGCCCTGCCCTCATGCATGTTGGTATATATGCTGCTATAATTTCCAAACATTTGTGCTGCTCTCAGCCTGCAATTTAGTAAATACAGAAAAAAAAATTTAGGAATCAATATTGATTTTTTAGTCGCCATGACGATTTGGTGCCTGATATTTGTCCAGCCTTGATTTATATAAAGTGTAAGGTTTTAAGATACTATTAGAATTTAGACTTATTTACCAGATTTATTGAATACCATCAATATAAAACAACACGTATACGTAGTGGGTAAAGTAAAAACGGATATTTTATATAAAAAAATTAAAATTAGCTAGATATATTAAGATAATTTAATCGTTTTTCATTATTTCGTGAAGAATGGTAGAAATATATTTGTTGCTGTTCATTTCAATCTATGCAGTTTTATTGTTTATGTTAATCAATATACATTCCTCAAATGCGAAGTTTTCTAATTTATACTACTCTTTTATAAGTTTCAGGCTATTAATACAAAACAATAGCTTTGACTGATATGACTTAATAAACGTTGATTTACAAGACTTAGGTCGGTCGACCACTGATCACGAGCAAAAACAAGTTCCGTGCATGCGCAGAACTACTATATAGTTGTCTTGCGCATACATGCGACATGTTATCGCTCGTGCTAGCTTCCAGTGGACGACCGGCCAAACTGTTGATTGGACGTGGAAGCTTCATCAGAGATCCGACTTCACGAGCGCTGCTTCACAACTCTACTCTCTAAATTTTGTCGTCCCCTTTACAGAGAAGAGCTGGTTGCACCCAAATATTATCCTAAACATATTTTTATTTCGGAAGTTTTATAAAACTTACTAATCACCCTTGAATAATTTGTGAAAACTAATAGTTAATGAATTGGATGCGGAAGCGTGATCAGAGATTCGACTCAATGCGTGTAGCCTCACAACTCCTCTGTGCGTAACTACGTTACTTCCTCCCACATCCTTTCCAACAACAGATAAAAGTTGCTTGCACCCAATTCCACCTAAGCATTAAATTAATATATTTCTACCCATTTAATAACTATTAATTTGGTATTATATACACCCTACCACCACTCAATGTATAAGAAAAATTATTTGGACATTATGTTCATGGATCTTCCATTATTTGCGTTCTAGGGAAGAGAGTTTCACTCTACAAGATAGTTAAAATCATCATTAAATGCTACCTCGAACGGAAAAAGCAAATGAAATTCGCAACATGTTGATTTTAAATTTCGTTACGTTGTCCGAAATGTCAATTTTCAAAGCTATATTCATCGGAAATACGATTACAAGGAGGAGTTGGTTAATTCGGTTAATATAATTATATTCGTGGAATTTAGAACTTTAGCCATTTATAGGGCACAAATATTTAGACGTTAGTAGTTTGAAAGTCTTAAGTTTCCATCCTCTTGCTACTTGCACTATTTTTCGTCTTCTTATATATCGCTTTGTGCTGGAGTTGGTTTTTTTATAACTTTCTAACAGTTGCTTTAAAGTCTCGCAAGAATTGCATACTCCTCATTGTTTCATGAATTGGATTCCGTTGTGTAGTTGCGATCAAGGTTTACTCAACAGACGGCTTGAAGTTAAATTTTTTTTATTCAATGTATTGTTTTACTCATTGTTGTTAGTAGAGCCTGGATAATATGCACTACAAAAGTGGGGAAATATGTACTTAAATATATGCAAATATGCACTTAAAAATGCCAAAATATGCGTATATATATATATATATATATATATATATATATATATATATCAACCCAAAATATACACTGAAAACCCTGAAATTAAATTCCGAAATATGTACCAAATATTAGAAAATATACATTAAAAAATCATTATGCAAAAAAAAAAAAAAACACATGATTTTTAAAATATATATTTTCTATTTCTTAGTAAATAGACTCATTTACAAAAAAAATATCCCCAAATATATTTATGAACTAAGATGAATTCTACATATTTTTTATTTAGGTATTTTTAGTTCGTTGTAGCTGCTCAGTAAGGAAATTCCAGCAACAAAAATATTCCGGCTCGATTTCTAAAAAAAAAAAAAAAATTGAACACTTCTGACCCTTTTCAGAAACATTCCATCTCAAATTATATATCTTCACAAATAATAAAAATCCTTTTTTGGTTCCATGGAAGGACTTGGTGGTCCCATGGGACAGTGTTCTTTTTTGCTATAACAATAGCGTTACACTATAAAACGGTTGATATTTACAAAATACAGTATTACAAACATCTCTATGAATTCACTAAATCCTACATGCGGGAACATTCCCCCCCCCCCCGTTATGAAAAACTATCACAAAAGTGAGCTCAAATATATCTTCCAAAATATGCAGTTTTGGAAATTCTTTGATTTTATACATTTATATGCATTAATGACAAAAAAAGGCAATATATGCAAATGTATATACACATAATGAATTTACATATAATCCGAGCTCTAGTAATTAAATTTGACACCCGAGTGGTGTAGTGGTAAGATTTTTCTGGAAAAGTCATGTTGTTAGGAATAATTACGTATTAGTTGTTAAAAATTATGTTCCTACAATCTACAGAACTGAACTACACAGGGTATATAGGTAACAGGGTGTCTGATAGTGTACTGGCGAACCGTTGATCCTAGAAGCATACTTTGAATTGGAAAACGTATCCAAATAACGTGCAGAACTCAAATATGTCATTCAGGTTGCAAGGGGTTGTATAGTTCTCTGCGTTTACCCATTTTAGACTGACGTTACATTTACGCAACGTTTTGTTTAATTTTGTTTTTTCATTTGATATTCATAGAACTTTTTGTATGAAACGAACGAATTTTTTAAAATTAAAAGCTTTAGTGAAAGCTTCTGTATTTTTTAAAATTTGCTCGCAAAAAAACTGGATTTTTATGACTTGAAAACTGGATTTTTATGACTTGAAAACTGGATTTTTATGACTTGAAAACTGAATTTTTCGGAAATTTTATCAAAAGTTCAATTTGAATTTTTTTTCCCATGACCATGAACAGAAATAATTTTTTAAAAATAGGAAAAAGTTCAACTTTTTTTTGTTAAATGGTATATGAAATTTCCTAAAGCCATAAATACCAATTGCTTTAATTAAGTTTATTACTTTATCTTGATTAAAGTCACAGTTAATTGTAAACTTACATTAATTACAAATAAAAACGTACTAAATTATCGTCTAATTTTTTGAAACTTTTCAAATATGTTATTTAAGTAATATATACTGTTAACATGTATAAAGAAATTGAGCAATTTAGCCATGAATTGGAATAACGATAAAAAATATCAAACAAACCAAAAATCAAACAAATCAATGTAAATGCCAAACTCATGTTGATATACAGTATTGTGGAAAAATGTATTATTTGTGAACCATAAATTATGAAATCATTTTCGACGCTGAGCAACGTTGTTGTAGGACAGAGTTGTTCAACGCATGGCCCGTGGGCCACATTTGGCCCTCGGAGCTTTTGTCGTGGCCCGTAACCATTTTTAGGAAATGGTTGAAAATATTGAAGGATGATTAATTTTAAAATTAGTGAAAGAAATAACTTTGGAATTAATGAAAAAGTACTGTAAAATTCACGAGAGAACTAATTTCAGAATAAATTGGTGAAAATTCAAATTAATGAAACGAATAGTTCAGCAATTGATGAAAGGTCAGAATTAGTGAAAAAAATAACAAAATATTGAGAGAAATAATTTTGTAATTTGTGTTAGAAATTATTTTATAACTAAATAAATGAATAATTGTATAATTATTAGAAGAAATTATTTCAAGGTATGTTGAGTATTAAAATAATTTCAGAATTACAGAAATAAGTATTTACAGAATGATTGGAAGTGATGGATTAAAATTAATCAGAATTAACTAAATTAATTAGTAAATAATTAGAGAGAGGGAGAGAGAAATTTTTCCATAATTATTATCACACAATATTGATAATTAATAAGAAAAATAATTTCAGAATAAATGAATGTCTTCAATTATTTTTGTCCCTATACGACATGGGCCCCATTGGCCCCTTCTATTAATACGTCACTTTAAAGTATGTGAGTTTTTAAACCCTAGTAAATCTGAATTTTTCTCACAATTACATGTACGTCAGTATGAATTGGTGGTCCACGGACTTCGTGGGCGATTTCAATTTGGCCCGCGGTGTCTGAAAGGTTGAAAAGCCTGTTGTAGGACAATGTTTTCAGGCTTTTTGGACGAATGCTAAACTTTGGAGGAGATTCAAAACAGCCTAATCTTTGGTTTTAAATTGGGTATTGTTTTGAATAGAAAAGAAAAAACTTCCCATAACCAAAATAATTTCTTTTCTAACAATAATTAATTTGATAACATCCAAAGATACGCGCACTGATAAGGTACAAGCCAGGTCAGTAACCAAATAAATGAAATAAATAATTGGTGGGTACATTTTCTCGGATTAGCGGATTAGATAATTGTAATAATGTGTACAATGATTATTACCTTTCTATTACCTTCAAAAAAAGTCTCGTATTTAAAAAATGAAATTTAATTTTACAGCTACCACAGGTAATATTCATTCGTACCTCAAATGCGTTCAGCTTCTTTTTTTTTGGGAGGATAAGGGAATTTATTCTGTGCATGCGAAATTCGAATGAAACATTAGTCGTATATAAATTGCAATATTTTACTGAGAACATAAGTCAATTTTAATGATAGAAAATAGATAAAAATATAATAATAAAAAATGCAATTTTACTTACATTCACGTTCTTTCAAGAAAATCATCATCAGAAAAACACATAAATTCGAGAGAAAGGCATTACTAATTCACACGGAAATATTCCCATTAAATACTCCATATTTTTGTTTGGATACTTCCTAGAAATATTCCGAATATATATCCTTGCATGTAATATTTTCCGAGAAAACTTCTTGTTGATGTTCGTAAAAATTCCAGTTCTTAATCCAGACGAGTTCAACCATCTTCAAGGTTCTCTTTTGGCAGACATTTAGGGGGGGGGGGTCTTTGACCCAGGGGCATAGACCTCCTACCCCAAATATTAAGGGGTTTCTTTCACCCCTACATTTTTTTTGTACCCAAAGCGATTTCCTTGAAGGGTTCCTTCCGTACGGAGCAGTCTTTAGAGTACAATCTTAGGGTTCACTGCCCGACCACTGGGGTTACAAAGGAAAGAAAATCCTGTGAGGGTCGGGAAAACTAAAAGGGGGGAATTTATATATTTATTTCTTACAGTTTTAGTTTGGAATATAATAAAAACTATCCATAGGGGGGAAATTCGAAAATTGTGTTCATATAATGATGAATTAATATACTTCAAATCACATAATAATATTTTTCGTTGTGTCATGCTTCTCATTCGTTTTCCAAACACGAAGCTTCACATACAAATTCAGCTCATAAAACTAATAGCGTCGACGCTCGTTATAACGATCCCCCTTTATAGTGGCAATTCCATTAATACGACTGGTAGGATAAATATAGAATGTTATATAGTTACGACCGTAATATGTGTTTTCCTTTCGATGTAACGCTCACCAACAATAATGTCTATTTTCGACGGAACCGTGTGGGTGTCGTTATAACGAGCGTCTACTGTATAATTTGTTTAAATAGTTTGTACAATATTTCTTCGCGTAAGCACAGCAGGTGAAAAATACACAAAAAATTGATACATCGAAAAAAACTAAGTTCCAGACTTTTCCAGAATGAAATGTAACTTCCGTGTAATTTCTATTTTCTTATGTCCCCAAACAAATACTTGCCGTAGTTTCCTGCGTATAATCCGGATTAGCGTATAGTCTGCAGATGCAAATTTTACTAACTTGAAGAAGAAATGTCATCGTGTGATTCGCATACGCAAATTCATTTCATTCAGCAATAATGAAATACAGTCGAATTCCGTTTTAACGAATATCATTATAGCGAAAATCTGATTTAACGAACTCTATCCTAATCCCCCAGATACGTTTATATAGGGGCAATGTAAAAACTGGAATTCCTTTGTAACGAAATTTCATTAAAACGAAATGATTTCTCCGGTTTCTTGGAGTTCGTTATAACGAGTTTCGACTGTACAGTCGACGTTCGTTATCACGACCATCCTCGTTCCACGGAAAACGAACATCATATTGATAGAGTGTTATATCGAACATTTGAAAACAAAAAGTTTTCGTAAGAGAACTCATTTTGAATGGTACAAAAAGTTATATAATTCATTTTGTTAAAATCTAAGCCAAGGGTCTTCAACGTACAGCCCGCGGGCTGGCCACATTTGGCCTTCGGAGCAAATTGTCGTGGCCCACCAAACATTTTTAGAAAATGGTAGAAAACGTTGAAAGATGATAAATTCTAGAATTAATGAAAGAAATAATTTCAGATTTCGAATCCAATGTTTTTAACGTATAATCCGCGGATTATACGCAGAAGAATATATTTTCTGATTATTGTTGCTGAATGCACAGAGCCACCAACTTGGAATAAATAGAATATGATTTAAAGTGAAACCTCGATATAATCATACTTTGCGAACTAAGAAAAAATATCGTTCCAAAGGGATTTATCGTTATATCGTCGAGCATCGTTGTAGCGAGGTTTCGTTGTAATTAGTTGATATTTTAATATCAAATGATAATTTTCATTGTCAATTTCTGGGAAATTAAGCTTCTACGAAACTGAAATTAATGGCATCATGACATTGTAAGTGCCACAAACCTTCAAAATGTTTTGTTTTAAAAAGCGTAATCACCGTGGCAGATAAGCCAAGAAAAACAATATATACAACATTTCCTCATTGATCATTTCATTCACTATTCATGCTAAAATTATGAGTAATTTCGCTTATACTCGAACGATATAATGAAAATAAATACCGTATTTACTCGAATATAAGATGATGTATGATTTTGCTGATCAAAATAAGAAAAACCAGAGTCATTAATAATTAATTGTTATTCATCTCCTTATATTTCGGTTATTCACAAATACAGTAATACGATTTTTAGGACGTAAATCAGGGTATTTTTAAATTCAATTACAATACTTTATTAGTGACAAATTGTAATTACCGTAATTAAATATTACCGTATAGAGCAAAGGTGCTTGACCATTAAGAGAATTGTAGCCACTTCATTGGTTTGGAAACGTGCCGCGGGTCACGTGATGATCTGGAATTATGTTCCCGGTCACTCAAGTAATCTGGGAATGTGCCGCAGGTCACTTAACTAATCTGTCATTGAGCCACTGGTAACTTGAGTGTTGTGGAACTCTACCACGGGTCGCCCAAATGCTCCGGAGCTATATTACTGGTCACTAAATGACCTGCAATTATGTCGTCAGTCACTTGAGTGACCAGAAAATGTGGCACGAGTCACGTGAGTGATCTATAAATATGCCGTGCTCTGGAACTGTGTCGAGAATCAATCAACTGATGTGGATCTGAGCTACAGTTGGCTTAAATTATCTAAATGTGCCACGGATTATTCAAGTAATTTTTAAATGTGCCACTTGATGCATTTTTTCAAAATTATGTCTCAGTTTTAAAACCAAAGGTCACGGCCCACATCATGTGTCAAATTTGGTCCCACGGGCCATAGGTCGAGCATATATGGTATAGGGGACACTGAATAAATTCTGGAGAGCGCTCGGAGAATGGTGTTACAAGATACTGTAGGTCACCCACTGCGCTCCCGGCTCTGACGCTACTATTAAGATTCCGGGGTCTGGCTCAGGGCCCTGAAGCAAACAGGGGATCCCCAAAAGTATTGAAAGTTTTCACAAAATAAGGTCTTTCATAAATTCTGAATCGTCGTTAATTCTGAAACTATTTCTCTCATTTTCGATCATTTCATAAATTAACTTTCAATTATTTTACTCCCTGATTCTGACTTTAATTTTTAATTAATATTAGTAATTAATAATTATATTCTCAACAAAAATCCCGAATTATCATTTTCAATTAAATCAAAAGTCATCAATTCTGAAGTTATCTTTTAAATTATCCCAATTTTGTCTTTTAGCGAAATGTTTTGTACAGGTATTAGCTCGTGCATATACTACGGCCTAGGTATATGAATGTGTGAAAATTTAATAAAAATTGCGCCTTGTACGCGAGTAAACACGGCTTATAAATTCTCACTAAAAAAATATATCATGTTTTCTCTTAATTCTCATACATTTTAATGGTTATAATCGCATTATAAAGTATAAGAATAATCTCAGAAAAAATTTATCTCTACATATAATCATCAATTCCAATAAGAAAATATTTTTTATGCATAAAAAGGGCGTGCATATATATATATATACAATCTTCTTTTTTGGTGCTGCCTAGAATGAAATTCGATTCAAATGTGTTCAGCCATTTAAATGATTCTTCTTCTTCTTCTCCTCTTCTCCTTGCACTCGTTTAGTATTTCTTACGTGTAATTCCTGCTCTTGTTGCGTGATCCTGTCATATTTCCGGGAGCTGTTTCAGGTAATCTTACACATCTCAGCGCCATCTGCCGGCGTTTCCTAGTAATAACTTTTCCAAAGTGCACCACGGGGGAGATTGCTTTGGTTTTCATTGATTTATTTCTAGGCCGTGATCATTATTCTAGTTTTTTTCCCCTGAAAATGGTATTACGGTCGAACCTCACTACAACGATGCCTTTATACAACGATATTTTTTCAAATATTGTTTGGAATTGTCTATAATCTTGTCTAATGTTAAAATCCTCTCGATACAACGATGTCCTCTACTACGATAAATCCCTCTATAACTATATTTTTAAGAGATTTTGAAATCATTACAACGATATTGTTTTATATTTCACTGAAAACTGTCTTGAATTTAGTTTTAACTTCGTCATAAGATCTCGTTCTTCCGATTGAGTCTGATAACATTGGTGTTTTGCACCACATGATCACCAATACTATTTATGAAGTTGCTGGTATTGCCACTTTTTGTTTAAGGCGTCAAAAGTGCAGTGCAGTAAATATCTTTACAGAGGCGATGCTTCTATAATGAATTTCATTATAACAAACCAATCACTTACAGTTTTTCGAGGTGAATAAATACTTTCAGCTTTTCATATTTTCTGATGGTACTAATGATTCAGATTTAGAGAAGATGTCAAACGCAGCCTGAAGTAAACGTCGCGTGATGACAGTGTTGCCCCTCGTTATAACGATAATCTCTCTACAACGATATTTTTTGTTGGTCTGCAAAGCATCGTAATATCGAAGTTTCACTGTTTAAATGAACTTTTTAAGCAACAGCCTATAATCAACCATTCTTAATCCGATTTCCTCACTGATGATGGACACGAGGACGGTTTTTATTTACGAATTCTTCGACAACCTTCAATAAAATAAAAAAATAACCACATGGCTTTTGCATTTAAATTAGAAACCTGATCATACCATATCAAAGTTTGTAGAGTAGTCAAAATATTCAGTTTGTTTCAGTCTACCATCACTAATATTTACAAAGAATTAATGGTATTTTTTCTCAATTAATAGTTCAAAAAAATGGGCGTAGTTTCAAAATAATGTCATGAGAGAGAAATACAAGTGTATAAGTACAGGATTTTGTAACGTAAATGTTTAGTAGGTCTCAAATAATGTGACATGTATTGTTTGATTTGAGAAGGAGAGCTTAAAAATAGCAATTAGCATTGATCAATGTGTTGAGTATTAATTATTTCAGTTATCGTGAACTCATTAGAAAACATGAGTCATTATTTTATTTTTTTATGGCAGAAATTTAGCAAATATTCAGTGAGTTCTGAACACTTTCGGAATACAAAAAACATCATTTAATTTCAACTTGAGTTTTTTCACATAAGTTTCTTACATTTTACTATGAAATATTTCGAATTTATTCTAGGCACAATTGGAATACAGTGCGTCACACAAATAATTTTTAAAAGTTTATTCTGACGCTATTACAGAGTTCGTTGCTATGACATATATTACGGCGCAAGAATTTCGAGTTGTTTATCCATCGTGAAAGAGAACATAAACATTACAACAGCTAAATACTCCCGAAATCCTTCGACCATAATAACTCTGTTTGAATATTTTTACCACAAATATTTCAGTCTTCCTTGACAGTAATGGTAAATGCGCCGTCAACCACCGATTCGTCAGACCTGGGTTATAATAGCAGTTAGGGTTCGTGAGCGTTTGGGAGGTACTGCAGAAATGCCTATAAAAACTACAGTGAAATAACGATATAAAAATATTCTCGGGACTAAGAAAAACATCGTTGCAGAACGGGGGTTTTTAATTTATTAATCGGGTGCTCATGAACCCCTGTGATATCTTTGGAGAGATTTCAGGTCTTTTGAGTGTGGATGTGAAAACAACTCTTTCCTTTCGATTATTATACACTAAATATTATTCTGCGAAGTAGTTCCGTGGATTTCATTTTTATTGGCACGGGGGTTCTAAAGCCTTTATATTATTGGCACAAGGGGTCCGCAGAGCACAAAGTTAAGAACCACTGTTTTAAAGGGATAATTGTTATTGGGGGGGGGGGCGAGCAGCATTATCGTTTCGTGCCACCAAAGTTATGCCGTTGCTGAAATTTCTTCTAAATTGGCATTACTACCAGAAAATGCACATAATGAATCTATTCACCGTGAAAAAATTCAAATCAATGAGTTGATTTTCCAAACTCAATAATTTTGGTACGAAATACCGATAACACCAAAAGCCTTGGAAAGAACAAAAACTAGCGAGATATTTAAAAATATATTAGGATCAGGGCGGTCTTAATAGCATCACGGGCCCCGGGCCAAGTGATTTTTCTGAGGCTCTACCTGGCGAATTCTCGAAAATTTGAACAGGTAGGTTCTCATTTTTATGAGGCCCCTCTTCTCTTCAGGCCCCCAGGCAGTGCCCAGGTGGGCCCATGCGTTAAGACGGCACTGATTAAGATGTGTAATTTTGAACAAGAAATATAATGAAATATCGTTGTAATGGTACCACAATCTCTTCAGAAAATATCGTTACAGAGGAATAATAATTATTATTATTATTAGTAGTAGTAGTAAAGGATTTGTAGAGTTTAATATCAGACAAAAGGCAATTCCAAACAAGGTTTGAAGAAAATATTGCTGTAGAGAGATTTATCGTTATATCTAGTACCGTAAGTGAGGTTTCAGTGCAATAGTCCTGATCTAATTAGTTATTGTATATGGCTGTGATTCAGTGGAAATAATCTAATTATTAATATACAATTTCAAAATTCATAATTGTTTGCATGGATCGATTTAAATAATAAATTTTCCATGCAGAGCTACTTCAAGTTAACTTCATGCTCAACGAAGGAACAACTAAAAGTTTTCAATCATGAAAAAACATTTTTTTTATGAATAAATAAAATAAAATTCATTTTTCATATCTGTGTACTTCAGTGGAATACACTTGGAAATTTAAATGTCCTCTTTTTTTGGTTCGATGGATCGAGCCATATTGAATACACAATTGAATCATGTATTTTCCCACTCTTTCGAGAGAGAATCGATAACTGCTTTCTCTCTGATGAGATTGAAAATTAGCATATAAATTTAAATAATGATGGATTAATATAATGATGATGAACCTAAATTATGTTAAATACAGTAGACACTGTTTATTAGAATCACAGATAATGTTATCATTCGGGTATTGCTGTCACTTTTGCTAAGTAGGGAACAGATCAATATCATAACACGGTAAAAAATACGTTTATAGTTATCAGGATTTTGGTTTTTGTTATCAATTTCCACGACTATGTATGAGATCCAAAGGCTCACTTATTGAACTGAGTTCACCATGTCCTAATCGGGCCGTAACAGCCGCTATGATCCATCTACCCATGTACGTGTGGGGCTTCTTTTATAATATCTTTCCTATAGTGAGAAGGAACGTATAAAGTAAAAAAAAAAGTCACTTTCTTCCGCTTTTGGTAAGGTTCTTTCAGGTGACAGTTTCACAATTTTCGGCGGAAAGATTTTTTCTGGGTATCTATGGAGCAGTATGCATTAAAAGAAGTTATTGCAATTCGTATACTACACTAGTGATGGGCATGGCCAGATGAGCATTTTGTGCATGACCACAGGCCAGACGCGGTCCGATTAGAGGTTCTATTCTGCCTGCCGCAGATTTCAAAATAATAATATAGAAATTTTCAATTTCAGTTTTTAAAAAAAATTCATTTAAGGGTGGGGTGTTCCTTTTTTTTTTTTGGTATGGAAAATATAGTTGTGAGAATTTGAATATAAATTGATTTAAAATGCATATGCAAAAAACGGAACACGTATGCAATAAATATGCATAAAGTTATCAAAATATACTTATATATTTTTTTACAGTTGTGCAGGATGAACGATATTGTCTTTCATTTTCATTCAAACCATGGCAGTCTTCAAAGTATATAACACATTCCCCCACTTCATTTCTAAGCATAAAACTTCGAAGTACGAATCCATGTCTGTTCCACCAAAATTATTAATTTTTGTTTTTTTGGCCCGGCTAATAAAAAGTTTGCTCATCTTTGCACTACACTATACACACAAACACTAGACAGTTTCATTTCAACTACTCACAATTTTTGAATTAAAAAAGGATTTTAGCTTGAAGGGGGAAAAATATCCTTTTTTATAGAACAATTGGAAAAAAAATGCATGATTTTAGCATTTTTTTGAAACCAGTTATGTGTGGGAAAAGAAAAACGCAGTTTTCTCGTTTCCATATATTCTGTTCGACGAAACGGGATGTATGGTCATCGTGGTTACAAACGCGATTTTTTTCTGATATAATTATCAATCGAATATTGTTACAAATTCCGAGTCCCAATGCGATCACATTAAGCTCTGTTTTTTTTTAATCATCATGCAATAATTATTGTTATCGTTAGACAACGATTGCGAAAAAAAAACGATATTTTTATGTTGCTTCAAATTTCATGATTTCATGGTACTGAGGATACCATTTTTATGATTTACCTACCAGGCTTTTGGAAAGATATGGGGAAAAGATGAGCTGAAAAAAGCATTATGGGGATCTTTTAAGTTGTGTAAGTAGGTCGCCACGTGGCGATGGGGCGGGACTTATAACGGTGTCTGGGTCCTCGATAGAAAAATACCTGGCTGAAGTGAGCCCCTGCATGGGCATGAGACCTATTTGGAAATAGAGGGAAAAAAATCACTTTCCAGCTTCAAGGTATTCATTTTATTACGAATGAGAGCCTGAAAGTACATTTTCAGTTCTGACAAAAACTAGATGCAGAAGATACTTGACAGACTATGTTTGAAGACTATGAATGATTCTAATTTAAATAATTAACTTATTTTGTGTTTACTGAATATTAACACGAAACTTTACAACTTTGTGAATACAAACAGGTTTTAGACCTGATAACCTTAAAAAAAAAATAAATGGGAAATACAGCTTTAATTTAGAGCTCAAATAGGTACTAAATTGCTCTTAATTATCTTGTCAGGATTTCTAATTGAAATATTGCAGTAGTTGACCACATTCCTTTAAAAAAGGCCAAACATTCAACCTAGCTGGAAATATTTGGGTTGAAACCATGCCGCTTCTTTTAACCCTTTCCGGCACGCCACCCTTTAAAGTTGGAATTTAAAAAAAAACAAATTTGTAAGCAGTCTATTCAGGCATAGAGCAGTACGCATGTATAATTTTGTAAAGATTTAAAGATTAATTATACCATTGCAATTTTGTGGTTGTGCCCAAAGAGGGCACACTTCGAATTCACAATTTTAGGCTAGCTTTCAATGTAAAAAGTTAAAATTTATACACAATTAAGAGATTAGTGTGCAGCCAACAAAATAACAGAAATCCCTTTATATATATAAAAAAAAAAAACTTTAAAATTTGAATCCATTTCTTTGAACAATATGGATTTTCCAGAAATAAACACAGGCCAAAAGTATGGATCGGCTTATGTGGTGGTGCTGTTATCTAGTGTCGATAAAAAAGGTTCAAAGTAATCCCTAAACTAATTTTCATTTCATTTATCATTTATTTTCAGTGTTTAAAAAAGAAATTTTTAGGTGTGTCCAGACTGGGCACACTAAGTCGGTCGGAAAGAGTTAAATATATTGGTTATAGTTTCAAATTATCTGTATTTCTATCTATCTGTATTTCTATTTGAGAGATTTAGTCCCCATTTAGTCGCTAAGTATAGAATTACCGCAGCTTTGTCTTTAGGAGAAGCAATGGATTGGTCAAAAACACTTTTCCTATCTTGTCCCTGTAAGTTTCATAACTCTCTTCCAATTCAACTCCTTGACAACAGAAATTCATTTCTATCGTTCAAAAAAAACCCTGAAATTATACCTTTTTTCAATCACTAATATAGAAGATTTTTTCTAATTTTTGAACTGGTTGCATAACTTTCTTCTATACCTTTGCGTCCCCATTTCTCCTTTGCACGTTTTGACACACATACATAAATTTAAAATACTATTTCTCTGTCAATATTGGAATTTATTCACCACATGCCTGCCTGCCTGGCACCATGATTTATTGTCTAATGTTACACATAAATAGTTTTTATTGACTTATATTTGATGAAATTTTTTTTGTTTTCGTTTTTGCTTTCCTCTTGTGTGTAATTTTTATTTTCTCATTCGAAGTTGTGATAGCCAGTAAGAGCAACTTAGCTCCTTGGTTATTATTATTATTATCATCTGTTTTTGTTTCTTCAGTTTTGTGGGGTTTTTTTTCCGAATAACCAATAAAGTGTGTGTGTGTAACGTTAATGGTGGATACGTAATGCTTTTACCTTTCGAAAGGAATTCGGGGTTCTTTCGTTGGCACATGCCAATGTTAATGTCGAAATAAAATTAAAACATTTCTTAATATTATTTTCAAAAATTTATTTTATTTTTCATCTCCTCTTTGTATCATTATGCCATCGCAATGATAACATTTCAGCAATAGTGTTGCAGTCAATAATGTATTTGGTCTATTATTGCATTTCGCAGTAAACGATTTTACGAAAGATATTATATACTCGTATATTATGTACAAGCTTTTCTTCTCATCGGAATATAGCACTAGATATGTTTTCCTGTCTATAGGCCTTATGAATGCACCTATATGACTAGGGGTCATTTGATGCATTCCTCCATGATGAGGACACCAATATTTTTTTTCTCCTTGTCTTTCAGAATGTTCTCCGGAACGACAACGCCCTCCAGGGCAATGAGCTAAAATCGCTAAAGCGACTGAGACTGGCCATCTATTTCTGTTCTGTCCCGTTCTATCTATGTGTGCCTGTATTCTCAATAAAAATATTTGATTGATCTTTGCAAAGTTTTGCATACTCAACCACACATGTGTGTGTGTCAAACATGATCCGACTTACACTATAGGCTACATCAAAAAAAATTTCAAAGCCCGATGAACGTTAGAAATCACATCAAAAGAGTTGTTAGGCATCAATGGTATCTTGCATTCTACAAGTATTTTCGGTTTGCAACCGCTGGTCACATTGGGTTTCCCAGGCAATGCATCACTCAAAAATGATAAGATACGTTCATCCCTTAAAACAATATTTGTTATTTCCCCCAATACATCTAAAAGCTTTATGTATAGAAAACAAACGGACAGGCCAGGTATTTCTGCTAGCCTGAATCGATATAAAAAGTACGTGCATAAAAAATTGATTTTCTGAAATATCTCTGTGAACCCTCACAAGTTCTCAATAAAAATCTACCATCTTAGCCAAATTGCATACATTTTCGAATAGGGTTCGACTTGAATGTTTGACTACTTAAAAATCCCGTCTAAACGTTACAAATGTCAGAAATCATCAAAAATTGCTCAAAACCATGACTTTTAGGATGTTTTATTGGTTAACATTTAAATGCTCATTTTTTTTCCGAGGTGATGATTTTTTTCATACTTACTGGACACGTATAGAAAGCCTGACAAATCATTTAAAAGAGTCCATGTCCAATGTTACTGCTTATTCTGGGCCTTATTAAAGACGGGAAATTCCTCAAAAATTGCCCACAAAATAATTGTATTGAAGTAATATTACATTCCAAATGCATAACTACATTCTTTGTGATTCAAACTATAGCAAGAAAAAAAATTCGGGTTGCAAAAACTTGACGGTAAAAAAAAATCTGCAAATAAAACATTTCAAACAATTAGGCGAAATCACAGCTTCACATGCTCTGCTACAAACAAAGGGTTGTTGTCGTTAATTGTGATATTCACCAGAAAATTCAAGATATAAAATGGAAAGAAAATGTTCTCAGCTTATGTGCGAAGTCAATTCTGAATTTTTATCTTCAAACTGGCTGTAGTAATGAATGTCTAAATGACCGTTTGCATGTATGTAAATCTAAGCATTTAAGGGTTAAATATCTCCCAAATGTGTTACATCAATATACATAGTATGTGTAAAGTTATCTTGTCCTTAACATTTGTTTTTTAGGTTATTCTTCTCAAATTTTCAGATAGATGTATATAAATTACAATCCACTACTCTAAAAACTAAGCTAACAGCAAATAGATGGACTTGCACTAGAAACTAGCCAGCGCCAGATATCTCAGCAATTAACATGTATCAAACAATGCGTTACTGGTTAAAGAAATCCCTGACATTTTCCGTTGAAGTTCGGCTGATACTGGATGACACACAAATCCATTTACACCAAAATGCATTAATTACATGTATATAATACTGTTTTTTTTAAACATCTATTTAATAAAAAAATTTATTCACTCTGCAAAAAATTTTAATTGCATTGTTATTTTTATTCACACGCATTTATCAATTCAAAATTTTAATTTATTTATATGGGAAAGGGAAGGGTTCGTATATAAGAGATCATGGTAAACTGGATTAGAAACCAAATACACACTAATAACTGTTGATTATTCAATAAATTTTCAGATCCATTTTTTTTCACTCGAACATCTTAATCCTCTTTGGTTCACCCTCCATAAAAACACACATATTGAATTTCTTTCTTTTCCTTTTTTACAAAAACAGATGTAAGGTGGTACTATATACAGGGTGTTCTGTAAGTGGACCGACAAACTCAGAGGGTGATTAGTAGACATCAAGAGGAATAAAAATTGCAATGGAACAGATGGTGTCGCAAACCACGTTGAGAGGGTGAAAATCGCAAAAAACGCATGCAGGTTTCGACGCCACGTTAGAACGACAAAAAAGTACAATAGTGACAACAAAAAAGATTTATTTGATTAATAATTGCAAGATTTGTTGGAAGTGGCTGCCGCTGACGTCATTGCACAGTCTACAACGACATAAAAACGGTTCCCGGACGCGCTCGAAGATACCAGCTATGATTTTGATGTCTGCAGCAGCGACGAAAATTCGCGCTATGAGATCTTCCGATGTGGTGTGGTGTGGTGTGCATAACGTAGGTGTCATCACAGGTGTCGCATAAACGTATGATTTAAGGCAGCGGTTCTCAACCTTTTTTGACTCGCGGAGCCCTTTTCAGTATATAATTTCTATGGCGGAGCCCTGTTTGTTTCGAGGAGCCCTTTTTGTACATAATTTTTATGGCACCTTGGGGCTCCGCAGAGTACCAGTTGAGAGCCCCTGATTTAAGGTGACCCCATAGGAAAAATTCACACTGATTGAGATCCGGTGAAGGTGGAGGCCAAACAACGGGTCAAGATCAATCAATCCACCTCCTTGGGTATGTAATATCGAGGTGATTACGTACCTCGCGGGAAAAATGTACCACCATACATGAACACCCACATGCATCGTTGCACTGCGGGGGAACATGTTGCAGAAAAACAAGGTACGTTGCTCCATTCAGGCTTTAGGGCAGCAAGTACGGCCCCCCAAGAGATAATCACCGAGGGTTCGTGTCCACACATTCACACTCAACCTAAAGCTTACGTCAGATATGGTGAGCGGACCCACGAACGCATTCAGCGATCAACTGACATCCACCTTTCGTATCTTCTGGACTCAGAGCCGGCACGTGTTTTTCGCGATTCTCAACCTCTCAACGTGGCTTGCGACACCATGTTCCATTGCGATTTTTGTTCCTCCTGATGCTTACCAACAACCCTCTGATTTTGTCGGTCCATTAACAGAACACCCTGTGTAAGCATATTTTCAACTGAAAAAATACACCAACACAACATTTCAATTAATTAGAGAAGTGTTTCTCAAAGTGTGCGTCGCGGCTCCTAGGGGTGTCGCTACGTGCTAGAGGTATTAATTTATGTTCCTATTTACCCATTCAAGTTGCTATTTATTGGTGTTATTCTACTAAACTGCTCTGGGAAGTCGCAGATGAGCAAAGGAACCACGGGTGACAAAAATTTGATAGTTAATTAATTAGAGTATATTTTTAATTAACTAAAATGGGTGAATTAAGAGTAAATACAGTTTGCCTTTATTTTAATGTAATCTATTATCAGTTTAAATATTTCTCAGCAAAGCTGAATAGTTTTTAACCTTAACCTTTATTTCCAATTGCCCTAAATTTCGGGGATTTTATAATATGTGAACCCGTAAAATTTCAGCAGCTCTTGACAAAGACACCAACATGGAATCAACTCTTTCTAGATAAAAAAAAATTGTATTTAAATAGCTGCATTTTGCATTGAAATAACACTAAAACATTTTGAAACTTTTTAAAATACCAAAAAATTGAGGAAAGAAATAGGTAGCCTATAATGGGTATTTTTTACCATGCATTTACCATGTATATCCATGTATATACAAGAGGCCATAGCCGGCATATTATCAGAGAGCTCAGAATTTTTTGCATTCGTAAATTTCACTATTTTTTTGCGGCTTTTTTTAGATGAGAAGTGACAATTTTATATGGAGTAGAGTTGAATGGGAACAGGAAAAAATATTGGCCTCATACGTTTCGTGTAAAGTGTGAAAAGATATTCAGAGGAGATCTGGATGCCACACAGTGAGCTTTTGCCAACAAGTTGATACGCGATTCTTAGCTTGCAGATGGTCCAAATTGATGTAAATTTCATTCTTTGATCTCCGATTTCGCCGATGTTACCGCCTATTTTTAGGCACAAGACTATTCTGATAAACTAGCCAACAACTGTGCTTACTTCTTTTGAATATACAAAATTTAAATTTTCACATGCTCACGAAACTTATTCTAGCAAAAACACTGGCGATCACGAGCATGAAGAAAATATATATATATATATAAGTGCGTACATGCATATAACGAATTCTTCCATGCAATTATGGAAGCACCCCTGAAAATTCTCTTAATTTTACCGAGCGCCTACACCATCCTCCTACTACTACCATCAATTCCCGCTCTCGAACAACACACGTGAAATCAGAGCCCATGAGCTCTCGCTCTCACTTTTATCCTCGGCATTTCCTGATTCTCTCTCCCAGGTTTTTTTTTTATTTTATTCCTCTCCATATAATTTTTTCCAGTTTTTTTTCCCCTCTCTTCTATGTCTCCTGTTAATATCTTTGCTCCCAAAAGCACTGTTCACGCATGGACGCTAAAAGAGAAAAGAAGATGAAATGGTGGAAAAAAAAAACTAAAGAAAAGAAAGCATAGATGAGGAAAAAATAAAAGCAAAATAAATAAAAAACACATTTCACCTGAATTCTTAATGAATCTTGGCTTCTGATTGACTCCTCGGATGCTAACTCCTCCCACTCTTTTTCCTCGTCCCCCCGACGCCCAGCCAATCATAGAACCAACCCCGAGGGGGGGAGGGCAATGAAGATGGAATTTTCTGCACCACTAATGAGGATGGAGGGAGGATGTTGAGCAAGAAATGTGGTGGTGGGGAGGGGGGGATGAATGGATCGATGCTGAATCACTAATTCTTCTTGCTTTCCATCTTTTATTTCTACACACACACAAAAAATACCTCGTTTATACGACGTTCAAAAGATGCAAGATAAAAACATGGTATAAATGCGAATGACGAACAACTGAGACTTATTTTTGAATAGTGACTGCTTCCCCTCCCCCCTCCCCCGCCAATGTGAGTGTGAACCGTGTGTGTCTATTAGGCTACTGACAGACCTGTGCTCTCTAAATCATACACGCTGAACCCATGGCCCGTGGACCAAATGTGGTCTTCGGAATCATCTGCTCACGACCTCAAACATAATTTTGTAAAAATGAAGTAAGTGGTACATTTCCTGATCATTTAAGTGACCCGCGGCACATTTCCAGATTATTCAAGTGAGCCACGGTACAATTAAAGATCACTTAAGTGACCTGCGGCACATTTAAAAATCACTTCAGTGACTCGTGGCACATTTAAAATTCACTTCAGTGACCCGTGGCACATTTAAAAATAACTTAAGTTACCAGCATCACAGCTCCAAATCACTTAAGTGACTTGCATTACGGTTCCAGATCACTTAAGTGGCCCGCGGCACATTTAAAAATCACATAAGTTACCAGCATCACAGCTCCAAATCACTTAAGTGACTTGCATCAGGTTCCAGATCACTTAAGCGACCCGCGGGATAGTTGCTGATCAGCGCAGTACAGTTCCAGAGCACTTGAGTGACCCCGGCATGTTTACCGATATCTAAATTTTTTCACTCAAGTGTCTATTTGAAATGGATATCATCAGCCAACTCAATGGCTATTTTCGTATAAGTGAAAACGTTGAATAATTGAGATTTTACGTCGAATGAATGAATTATTTTAAAATTAACCACTTGCCGAATATGCCCATGCCAGACACGAGCATCCGTTCCGTCCCAAATTGATTTGCCCGAATGTAGCACGGGAATCTTAATCTTTGCCCCTCTAGAGGGCGCTAAAGAAAAGTTACAAATTTAACTAAATTTGCACAAACACCATGGCTTCATGCAATAGCAATAATGATATCTAGATAGATTATTGCTAATAACGTAGATACGTAATCTGATTCAGTTGCATAATAAAAAATAGATTACAGTAGACTCTCGATTATCCGGTCGTACGCTAATCCGTCTCGTCCAGTAAGTAATCCGGCGTTTTTTCGTCAACAAGAGAGGAAAACATGCCAGTACATGCCTGAGCGCAGAAGTTTATACACGCCACTTAATGTGTTCATATCGGGACTAGGAGTTTCTGATAACAATAACCAATTGATAACTATATCCGAGAAAAATAAAAACAAATACGATGACTATACTTTCAATTTAATTGAACGGGTCGCATGAAAAAACGGGGCGACTCCATTTTTCTTTTTCACACAACTGGTTGCAAAATGTTCGCAATCCACCGTTTTCTTTTTCCACGTTGTTGTAAAAAACAGGATGTTTTTACTCTAAAATCCTGCGTATTTTATATAATTCATTATTCAGCTATTATGAGGAGTTTGAATGGAACTGTCTGACGTGTTTTACGAATTATGATATTTTTAATGCCTACGGTACGTTCCATAGATCCCTTGAGAAAGTTTTTCGGCCGAGTAACTGTGAAATTGAAAGAAACTGACCAAGAACTGAAGGAAAGGGCTTTTGTTTATACATTAGTCTCTACTATAGGTAGACAATTACAAAAGAAACTTCAGTGTACATTGATTATAGCTGTTGCTATTGTCCATAGGGCATTGTGAACCGAGTAGAGAAATGATTGCTCCCCTGGTTACGGAACGGGTACACCTTCTCACCTATTATATGGTCTTGCAGGTTGATAGCGATAACTTATTGGGGGGGGGAAAAAAAGGCTGGTTCAACCTAAGTGTCCAAACACACAAAAAACTTTTAACGGAAAAAAAGATCTCATAAACCGAAATCCTGATAACTATAAACGAATTTTTCCCATGTTATGATATTGATCAGTTCCGTACTTTGCAAAAGTCACAGCAATATTCGAATGATAACGTTATTCATGATTCTAATAAGCGACATCTACCGTATTTTTCAAATGGGCTTTTCCAACTATCTTCCATTAATCCGGGTGATTTCAATAATCCGGCACACCCTTGTCTGCATGTGCCGTATTAGCGAGAGTCTACTGTATTTATATCCCATACAAAAAAAAAATCAAATAAGAACTTTTGAATAAAAATAATTAATTTCTCAAAAAAAACGTAATAAGTGAATCAAAATTTTAAGAATATTAAATAAAACAATTATAATTTTCTGTAATTGTCTGTTATTTCTAGTCCTATACATATGAGTAGAATGAAATGAACTGACATTTTTTTCTTCACAGAAATAAATTGAAAACCCATCAGGCAAAATGGTTAACAGGAACCAATTGCGACCGAAGCCAAACGTCGTGCAAATGATAAAGTCGTATAACTGATCGACGTATAAACGAGAGTTCCACTCTGAATAAAGGACGCGTTCTAGAGAAAGAGCCCTCCCACAAGAGTCTACTTCATCTTTCTTTTTCCTACTTTCTCTTGGGTTTTTATCCAGGACACATTTTTGTTTTACGCTAAATGAACCCAAGTTTGATGGTTCTTGAGTTTTTTCCCCCATTGCTCTACCTACAAAAATATTTTTTTCTTCATTTTTTTTTTTTTTCTTTTACAGGAGACTTCCCAAGTTTTCCCTTTGGAAGTGTGTCTATATAAACATCACCAAACTCGAAATTTTTCCCCAAAAAAAAAATTTTTTTTTTTGTGCGTGGAAGTTGGGAAAATTTAATCTTTTTTAAGGACATTTTCCAGTTGCACGGAGTTAAGGTGGATGGGGGGGAAAAAAAAGGAAGTCGAGGTGGTTTTTGGTTTGTGGAGAAGTCCTGGTAACGATGTTTGGTCAAATGGTTCCTCTAGAAAGTATGATGAAGAAAGAAAGTACGAGAAGAAAGAGCAGATAAGAAAAAAATGAGAGGTAACCCCTCCTTCCCCCATCATTTCTTAGTATTCCTCTTGCTTTTCCTTTTTTTCCATACGACACCCTTACTCTTCGTCCAAAATACTTTTACCAGTGAACGTCGTATAAACCTCGTATATACGACGTTCATTCAAGAGGCCGAGCCAAAACGTGTCGGACGAATGCGTAATTCGCGCAACTGAGACACTTTGACAAAAATGACCCCCCCCCCCCCACTGACATATAATATAATTATTAAATTCAATGTGTTTGATTGAATCTTTAATTCTCTTATAAAAATAAAATCGTTTCATCGTGACCTTTCCCCCCCAAAAGTGGGGCTGACAGGGCCCGGGACGATTCCCATCATTCTTTTTTGTTGAAAATAATTTATGGCGTGTTTTTTTTTTGTTTTTTTTTTAGCGTGTTTTCACGCTATTAATGTTTTTCCCAATAGTCACATATTGCTGCGTGAAAAGCCTTACCTAGAGTGTCAAACATCCAGCCTAGGGCCCCTGCCACTATTACTGCTACTACTTGACCGCTCATGCATCTAGTACACATTCCTCTGCAGAATTTCCAACGACCCGGTGAATGTCGGAACGTGTGCTCTTAGTGTGTGTAAATGCATGGTCCTAACGTATGTACGTTGTTAGAGCTGTGCTTGTTTTGTGTTGCTGCTGGTGCTGTGATCTAGCAAATGCTTGAATTTTGCCTTGTTGTCGCGAGGTCAGTTTGCAACATACTTCAAATTAAAATTAATAGACTCTATCAATTGAAAAAACTGAAACATTGCGTGGACAGGAATATAAGTTTTTTATCAATTTCACAGGATTCAAAAATTTATACAGAGATAATTAAAATTAAAAAATTGAATACATATTTAATTGCGATATTATTCGTGAATAAATAAATTAATCAATACATGTTCACAAAAATAAAAGGAAACATTACATTACATGCGTCTCACCCCAGGGCCGTAACTACGATTTCAGCCCAACGGAGCAAACACTATTTTGTCACCCCTATAACTTTAAAATTCGATAATTTTATTACGATTCTCTTTGTCTCCACCTAAAATTTCCGCCCCCTACATTCTGCAGCCCTGCCTCACACACACAGAAATAAATTGGACTTACAGAGGTACTGTTCATCTCCACTGGCTCCCTTGCGGCCAAGGGACGGCCATCCTGCACTAACTACTACATTTCGAATATTTTAAAGGGGGTTCCCCTTTTCTATAATTGTGAGCAGCCCCCCAGGAATTACCTGGTATGCGAACGCTAACCCTTACACACGCACACAAAGAAAGTGAGTGTATCTAAGAGATACTTCTAAGCTACAAAAAGAGATCCAATTTGATTGGTTAATTGAAGCGTGGGAATGGAATGATGTATATGTTTTAATGTCTGGGTGCCAATCAGTGTAAACTAAAGTCGTGGTGCATCAGTTTTAATCATGTAAGTGAGAAAGTGGTAAGCATGTGAAAGCGAAGAAAAGTGAGCGTTTCCTCTATTATTAAAATAAGAATAATTCCACCCATGCGATTTCAGCAGTTCAAATACTTAGATGAGGAAAACGGGGTTCACGACAATGTAAGTATGTGGAAAGTCTGTCTGCTTTCTGCGGGGAGATAGGGACCATTCTGCAGAATGTGGAGATCACTGATTTCATTCACACTTGAAGGAAGAAAATTGAATTTTAAAATCACATTTTTGAAATCTCTCACAGAAATAAAAAAAAGCGGAATATTACCTTCACTTAGGAAAACTTTCCATCTTACATGTCGAATAAATGAGTTATTTTGACATTAAAATGTGTATAGGAACCTATTTTGACCGTCGTATCCGTGCAAAAGTCGTATAAATGAGCGACGTATAAACGAGGTTACATTTTATGTGTATTATGCATTTTTTATTCCCCTAACTTCTTTCACTGCAATGACTGTAGGATGAAGTAGTCCCTTGGTTACTAGGCAACGGATCATTTCCATCATTCATGCATCCGAGAGACTCGCTGATGTGCATGGCTAGGTAATCCGAAGGGTAGGATGGACATTAGAATGGACCTTGTCCGGAGCTCCTGGCTAATCTTAGGAGTTTCTCTGCCTCTTTCTCTTTCTAGGAACCAATCTCAGAATATATGCGCATGGAAAGTAAAAAAAAAAAGATACAAGTTTATAATCATATACGCATACGTGAAATACCCCACGGACGCATGCTAAAAGAACTACGTACGCAAAAGAGGATCAAGTTCGTAAAAAAGAATGTTGAAACCATCAATTTCCGATCGATCAATTCTAAAGGGATTTTAGGGTAATGGCATTCAAAAAGAATTTTTGAGAATTATGTTGAGAAAAAAAGTAGAATTTTCGTAAAATGTACTCGGAAAATTCCGTTTTCTTTTAAAAACTATCTAATAACTGATAGCACAATACAGTGGATGCCGCTTATGTGACGTTCTTTCAAGAAACCGTAACTGCATAAGGTTATAAGCGGGAAAACGTTTTAAACGAGAAATGCCTATGAGAATTTTGAGGTAGAGATTTTTACACTGACGTAGTTTACTCATATGTAGTTTTTGATTCAACAACAAACATCACGTTACATATACAGGGTAGTTAGGAAAGTTTCCAGGCCACATTTTGCTGCCGAACCGTTGATCCTAGAGACATAATTCAAATTAGAAAAATAATCCAAATAACGTGTAGACCAGTGGTTCCCAACGTTTTTTAGTCCATGCACAGCAAAGCATCTCTGAAATCCTGATGTTCCCCGCGTACTTTGGTCAGAGGGTACCTCTCCTTCGATGAGAAACTTCATAGTTCTTTTTCAAAGTTTTTTTTTAATAATAATAACGTGATCATCACGTATTCCCAAGAGATCGTTACAGGGAATTTGTTCGTGTGTTAGTAAACATCCATGCCCGAACCGGGATTCGAACCCAGACTTGAACAGTCAAAAGCAAGCTCCCTAACCACTAGACTGTCAGATGACCGTTATTTTTTGTTAGGTCTCCTTAAATCTTAAAATTTTAAAACTAGAGGTCTTTGTTTCCCCCCCCCCATTTCTACCTACTTTTATTTGGTGAAAAGCAGTTGTTCTTAATCCGGGGTCCTCCTTGGAGAGACTTCAAGGGGAGTCCGTGAGCTTAGATGAGAAAATAATTAACTGATTGGGGTTTTACATTGCTATACAGAGAATATCATTTTTTAAAGGATGCGGCTTTCATTTTTCTTCATTTTATTGGGAAGGGGGGTCTGTGGACTACATCTTACTGGCACAAATTTTCGATGAAACACAAAACATTAAGAAGAACCCTTAGGCAAATTTCCTTCACTGAAAGCGAAAAATAAAAGAAGGAAATCATCAAAAAATAATTGTTTAAAAATTTGAACGGGAAGAAAAAATGAAGGCAGTTCGGAAGGGAATCCAAGCCTTCATGGAAAAACTCAAATTGCTCCCTCCTGAAAAATCAAATTGGACCCTTGTGGGACGTTGGGAGTCATCGATTGTCTTATCCAGATTTGGGTAGCTTCTCGGTTTACCGTAATATATTCATCGTATTCCTTTCTAAAAGTGTCAATTGTGTTACAATTTACAACCTCCGGGGGTAAGCAATTCTATTTATTTACAAGCCTATTAGAGAAAAATTCCCTGCGACACCACAACCTGGACTTGTCCCTTACCAATCGATACTGGTGTCCCCTTGTCGAATCAGTGGATTGACGGTGTATTAATAATTCATATAGTCCACCATATCCAACCCGTTGAAAATTTCTCCCCCTCGACACCTGCTTTCTTCCAATGTAAACACATTCAAGAAATCCAGTCTCTCTTCATAGCTCAAGCCTCGTGTATCTACAAGAGCTCGCGTAGCCTTTCTCGCCGTCCCTCCCCCTCCGCCCACAACCAAGTCTATATCCCTATGTGGGTAAGGTCTCCAAACCTTTACGGCATACTCCAGTCCAGGGCGAACTAAGCCCAGGAAAAGTGGAAGAATCACTTTAGAGGTCAGTGGTTCCCAACCCTTTTTTCTTCCGCACCTCCTCATCATTGCGACTTACCTTCCCGCATCCTCTTGGATAATACGTTTTTATCTGTTGGAAAATTCAGGGTTTTTTCTGTAATTGATTACATTAATTATGTCCAACAATTAATTCCTATGAATTCTTTTAATTATTGTTCAATATCTGTTCGGCTATGGCTAATGTTTAATTTTGGCTTCATATTTTCGAAAATTAATTCAAAAACGAAATCTCGAAGGAAAGTTACTATTTTTTAACATATTCTTCCCTTATTGATTCCAGCCATAATAACTATAAATTCATATTACGTAATATTACGTTTCTCTTGAGTCATGTATGTTCACGACTCGGTATTAAATCTAAGAACAACGTGCTAATAACACGAGGTACCAATGTAAAACAAACCACGAAATAGTTTAAGTAAATAACGGTATTTTTTCCAAACCGAAAATGGAAAACAAGTGCAATCACTAATAGAAAAAGAAACTTTTACATTGCAAAATTTGTATGACATATTTCTGTGAACAGAAATCAAAATATTGGTACGATTTATATTTTTTTAGAAATTAAAAAATTCAATATTTATCATCATTTTAATTTTCCTGACAAACCAGTCAACATGTAATTTTTTCCCCATCTCGCATCCACAAAAATTCTCTCTCGCACCCCCGGTTGAGAACCACTGCTTTCGGCGAAAGCGATGATACCTACTTAAGTATTGTATTGTATAAGAAACCTAACATTATATTCGCTGTTTTGACAGCCGTTGAACAGTTTTCCGAAAAACTAAGCCGCTCGTCAATAAGAATATCCAGATGATCGGTGATGGAGTTGTTAATACCACCGATCCAAGATTGGTGATCCTAGTTCAGTGGATTCTTTAAGCTGAAAAATATCTGGCCTTGAAATAATCACAAAAAAAGCCCCCCCCCCCAGGTCCAGTTTTTATACAAATAAATCACTAGCACACAAATAATCATTTATTTTGGAAAAAAAGGTGAAAATGTACCTGATTTCAAGGGGGAAAGAAATCCGAGAGAGAGATGTGAATTTTCCAAACTTTGTAATTGTGAGTGAGAATGTAAAAATAGAATAATTAAACATTGTATGCAGGAAAATACATCAATATAGGGAAAAAAATGGAGATCACGAAAATTGGTCGTACCTAGCTTGAACGTTATAAGTGTATTCCACTGTATACACAACACACAGGGCTGCAAAATTGGAGGGTCGACAATTTTTTCATGAATGTTTTTGATGTTACGCTGGGAAAAAAAGGGGTGAATATTCGGCTGCACAGGGGGCGTAAGAGACCCTGAATACGGATTTCAGTCCGTGGATGGTTTCTTTGTAAGATATTAAGAATCCTAACAACTTTTTTTCACCCATAAAGTGGTCGATCTTGTTGGATTTCAGCATCCGTCAACAGAAGCCATGTTTCCACAATACTGATCATATCAATATATCATCGATGTAACAATGATGATTTTACTCATATCGATGTCAATGAATACAGTGAAACCTCGTTACAACGATACTCGATACAATGATATTTGTTCAAATTGTATTTGGAATTGCTTATAGTCTTATGTTAAACTCATCTCGACACAATATCCTTTACTACCATAAAACCCTCCTATAACGATATTTTTTGAGATTTCGAAAACTCTCTGCTACAAAGATATTTCTCATATTTCGCACAAAACCACCTTCAATATATTTTCAAATGCCTTCGCGAATGTCTGATAACATCTTTGAATTTCTCTAAATTTTTGAACGTATAAAAAAATCTTCGGCTTATAAACAGAAAAATTCAATTTTTTGCTCTTGGAAGTCTAATGAAGTTGTGCTTTGGAGATACTTTCTGTGTAGTACAAGAATGTATTGCACAATAAACTATTTTCCAGGGTGGAACAAATGATGAAGTTTATTCAACTAATTAATTACAATTTATGTTGTGAATAAACACTCATAAACGCACTTTATAGTGTGGTATTAACAACTCCAATTCAGAAGAGATGCACATAAATTTGAAGGTTCCCAATGATAATTCTACCTCTCGATATAACTATAACCTCTCTACAAAGATATTTTTTTTGATCCACAGGTTATCGTTATATCAAAGTTTCACTGTATTTATAGTATCTTTGAGAATCCTCAGTCGATATGTCAAAAGTCAATTATATTCACCATTTCTATGTTAAGTAACTAGAAGGTATCAAGAGACAACAAGAATTATAAAAAATTTTGAAAATAACTATTCAATATGACATTAGGAATATGTTTAAAAGAAAAGTTGGTTCTATTATGTACCTCGTTTGCCAGGTTTTATTTTTCCGATTTTCAACGAAAGTATAAATCGAATCGAAGTGGAGGAGATTCATCAGCTGAAAAGGTAAATGTGTGTAAAATATTGGGGGCACTCGAGTTTCTTCAACTTTAGTGTCGTCTCTTTTCTTTGGTTTAGAGTACGGATATGAGTGAAAGGGAAATAATTCTAGGTCTAGGTCTTTGTTAAGTTACCAAGACATCTGCTCTTCCTCTCTCTCTCTCTCTCTCTCTTTTATGGTTCACATTTCCATTCTTCAAGATTCTGGAGACGTCCTCTCAAGGAATGGGGTGAAAAACCTCTTCCATGAATTTCATATCGGCCTCGTTATTCTCTGCTACTTTTAAAGTAAGAAAGAAGGATCTATATTTTTGAAGAGTTCTTCAATTACAATAAAGTTCGTTATAACGACATTTCACAATCACGAAGAAAATTGTCATTTACGGATTTGACGTTATAAGCGAATTTCCAATTTTTGCTCTGTCAGGTTACAACCCTTTCAGACAAGAGCATTCGTTTTTTGGAATTTTCAAAATGCTTTTACATTTTTGATTCTCAAAAATTTCATTAAAAACATAAATGAAAGCAAATCTTTATTTCTTCAATTTTTTTTTAAATTTAAATTTTTTTGGGAAGAAGTAATTCATATTTTTTTCAGCCAAGATGATACAGGGTATATTCATCTTCACATACAATATTTTTCCAGAATTTTATTGCTATAAATTTTATATAATAAATAGCTCCTTTCAATGAGGCACATTCTCCTGGATGCCATCTTAAAAACCCCCCTGAATGTTCAACTTTAAGTGCTACCCTCTGACGAAAACTAAAAGTTCATATTCACCATGTTTCTAACTCAAAACGTATGCAATCCTTTAAGTTAAGGGGATTAATTCCATGGGGTCAAAAGAAAAATTTTTACAGTGAGAAAAAGCAACTCACATATTTGTGGCACCACTGTCTGAAAGGGATAAAAATTGTGGAAAATTGCTGCTTTACCTGTATTAAAACGTCATTTAGATTAGTGGTTCTCAACCAAGGCCCATTCAGCCTCCTTGCGACCCTAGGGTTTTCTAGGGGTGCCGCGATTGTAAATCAGATGAAGGGGGCCACGGAGAGCTGTGAAGAATTCGAGATTTCAAGTGTAATACAGTCTAGTGGGGGAAAAAATTACTACTTTCAGGACCCAGCAGAGCTGTTAATAGAACCAGGGCAATCTTAACGCGCGGACCTATGTGAGCATGACCGTGCCTTTATATCCATGGGGTGGAAGGGGCTAAATGGTGAAATCTGGAACTAAGTTTTTCGAATGTATGTAAATACGTATGTAAACTGTTACTTCCAGCTAAGTATGGGCTCCAGAAAATCCCTTTGTTTGAGGACCCATGCCGTTTAGACGATTATGCATAAAACCTCCACAAGAACGAAGCTCAGTGAACTCTAGCCCAGGGTAGGCGTGGAGCCAGGGCAATGTGTCGGGAGGTTCGATATTAGATTCATTGAATTGTCTCATATTTTACGCTTGCCTGTATTCTCAATTCTATTCGCCTCTTGGCGGTGGGGGGGGGGGGTTGATCTCCCACGTTCTGGATCCGTGCGTGGCCAATGGTTCCAGAGGTATATCTGAAAAAAAAAAAATTGAAAAAAATTAAAAATTTAGTTTTGATTAAATTCAATTCGATAACTAGAAAGGACACTGCTTTATATCGATCATTTCGTTCCAATCTTAACGAATAAGCAGAGCTTTGGTTATGTGAAATTGTTGGTTTTTTTTTCATTTCTCGCAGCTGTTGATTCTGTTTTGGATAGAGTTTCGTACTATTGAAGTCATTTAGTCGATAAACATAGTAATTTAAATTCTCAGACATCATATCGCTGCTCAATTTCATAGCTCCATGAACTCGTTAACAGTTTTTCGCTAATCACAAATGTTTTTAGCACGTTTTTTTCAGTCATTCGGAAATTGCATTAAACTTCAGGTTCCGTGGTCTCTTGGTCAATGGGAGAGGCAAAAAAGTCGAATGAAATCATCACGGATACAATGTCTGTAGTGGTGGGGGGGGGGGCGAAAAATTTGGCTTTCCTGTATATCCATTATTTCTTAGAAGCACCTCTGAGTAACTATTATGAGGAGCATGTGCCACATGATAATAGCCATCGTGTTAAATTCTTGAAGAAATTTAAGGAAACACTGGCATTTTCGATAATTCTTTGATGTTATAGCGAATGCTTCCTAATTTTAAACTCGCTATAATCGATATTTTTTATATGGTTAACATTAGCTATTTGACAATCACTTGCAAATCACTCTTTATAGCGGAACTCCCGTTATAAGCCGCACTCGCTATAACGAGCTTTCATTGTATTATTTATACATGGAAGACGTATTTAACACTTGTTAACTGCTTCTCAACATAAGAAAACTCATAAAAAGGTTCAATTATGTAATCCACTGATATTTTTTTCTTTCAATGATTTTTCTTTATTAAACCGTAATGAGAGAGCTATTGATGCTTTGCTACTAACATCATTCGAAAAACAAAATCACTATAAAAAATCATCATAATAAAGGCGATAGATTGAAAAATGTCATTTACAGTTAAAGAGTTACAAATGGTTCTTTAAGATATGCTCTTCGGTTATTGGTCAATCAGTAAAATATCGCAAAGTTATATTGCATATTTATCTGAGAGATAAATAATTATAATTATTATTGAAACCTTCTTGGTATCAAAAAATTCAGAAAGCCTTAAATTTCCCAAAACATCTCATTTAAGTAAACAGATTCAGAACATCTAAATTTTCTTGAATCGATACAGATTCAAGAGAGATCTCCTCTTGAGCAGAAAACTATTTTGGAATTTTGAAATATTGCATCATATGCGAGAGTTTAACAATAGAATCTTCTCGATTTCGAAATAAAGAGGGATTAGTAGAAACATTGGGAAATACTTTGCAGTAAGTTATTACAACATTAGATCTCATATCGCAATCGAATAATTATTTGAAGTTTGTCATTTAACAGTATATAATGGAGCTTTCCATCTTTATCCAAAGATACCGATTTTTCAAATAAAGAGCCGTATGTGATGGAAATCTCTCAAAAATGTTATATGCAATGAGAATATGGAACTCCCTTAATGCGAGAACTGAAGTTCTATTTCTAACAATAGTAAGTAAGATGATGCTTTCGTCAGACGTAAAACAGTATGTACCATCAAGATGTAATATTTTATTTCTGAAATTACTGTTTGGAAGTCCCAGAGAGACAGCAATTTATTTATTTTGAAATCCACTGATGAAGAAATTATTGTTTGAAACATCGCTGATTGGGAAAATGTTCTTTGAAACCATTGTTGAAGAAAGTATTGTTTCGAATCACTAATTTTTAAAGACGGTAATGTTTGGAACCACTCAGGAAGAAATTATTGTTTTAAACTAGCAGACGATAAAAAAAACTATTTTCCAAAATGGGCATCAAAGAAAGAGTTATTTGGATCCACAGAGAAAGATAGTGTTGTTTGAAACCATTATCGAAGAAAGTATTGTTTGGAACCACAGAGGAAGAAAGTACCGTTTCGGTCCGCTGTTGAGAAAAGTATTGTTTGAAACCATTGTTGAAGAAAGTATTGTTTGAAACCATTGTTGAAGAAAGTATTGTTTGAAACCATTGTTGAAGAAAGTATTGTTTGAAACCATTGTTGAAGAAAGTATTGTTTGAAACCAGCAGTGGAGAAAGTATTGTTTGAAACCAGCAGTGGGGAAAGTATTGTTTGAAACCGTTGTTGTTTGAAACCATTGTTGAAGAAAGTATTGTTTGAAACCATTGTTGAAGAAAGTGTTGTTTGAAACCAGCAGTGAAGAAAGTATTGTTTGAAACCGGCAGTGGAGAAAGTATTGTTTGAAACCGTTGTTTGAAACCATTGTTGAAGAAAGTGTTGTTTGAAACCATTGTTGAAGAAAGTATTGTTTGAAACCATTGTTGAAGAAAGTATTGTTTGAAACCATTGTTGAAGAAAGTATTGTTTGAAACCATTGTTGAAGAAGGCATTGTTTGAAGTCATTGTTGAGGAAGCATTGTTTAAAAACATTGTTCACAATGATCGGTAAAAAAAATAACTGTTTGAAGCCACAGAGGAAGGACGTGTTATAATGTAACTGTCAATGAAAGTATTGTTTAGAACCTCGGAGGAAGGAAGTGTTGTTACAATTATAACTGTTAAAAAAATATTATATGACACCATCGTTAAAGAAAGTATTGTATGGAACCATTGTTGAAGGTAAGACATTGGTTAAAATGAGTGATGAAGAAAGAATTGTGTGGAACCACAGCAGAAGTAATTGTTGTTCGAAACTAATTGTTGAAGCAATTATTGTTTGAAACCCATTTTTGGAGAAATTATCATTTTTCTTAATCCACTGATGACGTTGGCATTGTTTTAAACCACCGATAAATTGTATGGTATGAAATCACTAATAAAGGTAACACATTGCACACATAAAAAATTCATAAAGAAATTATTATTCGAAATCGGTAATGAAGAAAAAAATTTTTGAAACCACTGATGAAAAAAACTATTGTTCAAAATAAATTGACGAGGAAAGAACTGTTTGAAACTACTGATGAAGAAAATATTGTGTGAAACCACAGAAGGAGAAAGCACGCGGAAGTATTTGCTCGAAGACACTGAAGAATTCAACATTTCTCGAAACCCAATGAGGACTAACGCTTTTTGAAAGAAACTAGTATAGAAATTATTGTTTGAAAACAACTAGAGAGAGAGAGAGAGAGTAAAGAAGGTATTGTTTAAAAACAACTAGTGCAGAAGGTATTGTTTAAAAATAACTAGTAAAGAAGGTATTGTTTAAAAACAACTAGTGAAGAAGGTATTGTTTAAAAACAACCAATAAGAAAATATTGTTTGAAAACAACTAGTAAAGAAAGTATTGTTTGAAAACAACTTGTAAAGAAAGTGTTTTTTGAAGACACTATTAATAAAAGTATTAGAAAAATAGATAAACGAACTCTTAATGATAAAAAGATCAATCTAAAGTCATCGGGTGAGAAACTATTGATAATGAAAGAATATTTGAAAACTATTGCCATCAGGAGATGTTGGAAAATTCATTAACAATAATTGTTTACCCGCTTCGTTCATAATAAGTTTGAAACTAAAGTCGTGACTTGGTTGACTATAAAACAATAAATAAATATATATGTATTTTTCATTATGCTTAGAATCATTACTACCAATATTAAGTTTATGCTTATATTTCAACTATAACTTTTATTTATCAAACAGTATTTTCGAAAAAAGCTGAAATGCCGTTCCTCAAAGAAACATGCTCGTTATAACATTTTTTTTGCAAAATAATGCATTAACAATCTGTAAATACACAAACATGTTACAAAACTTTTTCTTGTCATTCTTTTGCTGAACCGTTCGTCAAAAAAAAAACATTGAATTCTTCAAAATGCAGCTAAACGAGATTGCAACAAATCGCATTTCAAAATATAAAATATTCAAAAAATCTATTAAAGAAAGAATGAAAAGTAAGAAAGGAAGGTGAAGTAAGTATTTGTATGTTTTGAAAATATTTCTGGAAATGCAAATTTCATGAGAAATGGATGAACAAAATAAAATTATATGTTAAAAAATGAAAATTCTAAACTATATATATGCGTAATACAGAATATATTTCTTATAATAAGGTATGTGAAAATGCTCCCTTTCACATCAAAGGGCATTCCCGAATAGTTGTTCATTACAAGTAGCAAACATTGAAAGATATATTCAAGTCTCAATCTGTATTTTGATCAGTTGTTTCGGTAGTATTTTCAAGCTGAATTTTGTGTAGTATTTTGGTGAATAACTTCAGAACAAGACATTTTTAAAACTAAAGTCATTATAGAAACCATAAATTCATTGATTTCATCATATCCATCGTATTCGTGAAATCCTAGAGCGGACACACCAACTGATACGTATAGTAATAGAGACCGGAAGTTTAGGCAAAATACCATAAATGCCATTTTTTGTAAAAATTCCTTTTCTGAATTTTTCTTGCCTATTTTGACATTTTTATGTGTTTATTCATTAGTTTTAGAGGGTTTTATGTAGAGTTTAGATACTTTGCAGCATTGAGGACCTCAAAACATTTTTTTTTTTAATCTTCAATCTTTAGTATTAATTCTTATCAGAATTCTTACCAATTTAAACGCAAATAGCCATAAGTGCCTGAGAGGTAGGGAAATTGTTGTTAGGCATAGAAGTTACAGATTTCTCATATCTGTGGTATACATAACTTTCAGGTAGCTTCAACATACCGTCGAATTTGCACCAAAATAGAAAAAGCTGTAGACGAAAGCAACCCATGTATTCAGAAAAGGTGTGAATATATTAGAAAGTTTGTATTTCCACAGGCTTCACATAAAATGTCTAGCTCAGGTATCACACAGCATTCTAGATGAATCGCGGACCAATGACTGTCCATCTACAATGCCGTTCAAATCTATACTACTGCTGTCCCAGTGTCCCATCATTTGATTTCATTGTTCCAACAGGGCAGGATGGGAACTGATAGGGCTCCAGAAAGTATTGAGTACCCTACGCTGTTTTGATTTGATTTGATTTTTCTTTACACCATAAATAAATGCGCTATCGTGGCTAACCATGTGGCTAGTTATTAAGATACTATGGAATTAGAAACATTTTTTTTCTTCTTTCGGATCGATGCAAACCGATCGAATACAAAGCTCAATACTTGGAAAATTTTGAGAGAAATGAGCCGTTAGTGAGAAAATATTTGTCAAGTAGTTCCATATGAAAATGTTACAGCTTTTATATAATATTCTTTAATTTCAGGTAGCACTATTTTGAATGTAAGAAAATTACATATTAATTACTCAATTAAATTTAACTCTGACTTAAATTTTAAATATTGCAAACACTTTCTCTCTTAAGAATAATAGTATTAACGTAGCTAATAATGCAGTTATTATAATCTATTGATCAAATAATAGTTTCAGTGAGTGTAGTCAATTTTTTAGCCGGTTTTCTTACCCTTAATATCTTTTAGTTACTTTTTTTTTTCATTCATTATACAAATGTTTTGTTTTTAGTGCCGATTTTAGGAATTTTTTTGTCTGCCTATTTCGATCATTTTTAGTGGCTGAATTTCTGGGCTTAGTGAAATTAAATAAGGTATATTTTGAGATAAATTGCAACATTTCTCATTTATAGCAGAATCTAATAGTTTGTAAATATTTATCCAAGATTTTTTTTTTTGTGTTAAAAATAAATTTTTTTCCAATGATCCGAAATATTTATTTAACTTTTAACTGGTTATCTGAACTGGATTTATCCGGTTCCATTTATGCTGTTATTTGTGGGAAAAACCTCACCCTGGTTTTATTTTTCCATTTTAGGTTCATAACTTTCCATAAAATCACTTACTTTCTGAGAAGAAATTCAGAACAGAGAAGGTATTCATTTTTAATTATTTATTTTCTTCAAATCTGCATAGTTATTAGTTATTTATCGATATTGTCCTGTTACTAAAATTGTTACTTTTTAAGAAAACTGTTTTTGCGATTGATTGAATTGAACAATTTTTTAGATAATGTTTAATGCTTTGTAGGGGGAAATGCAAACCTATTATTTTAAATTTTTAGGGCACTTTACGTTATAATGCAAGTAACATGAGTTTACTACAAGCAAGCGCTAAGCCAATTTACCGCACATATCAGGAAGAAAACTCACTATAAGGTAGGCTTTAATTGAAAATCTTATTTTCAGTTTTCCATAACCAAAATCACTACTACTTTGTACCCTCAGAAATTACGCAAATAAAGCGGGAGGGGGGGGAGGGAGAAGGATGATCAGGGATATCCCTCCCTTGTTCACTAGAAAAAAATGTACTATTAGCATAGGCGGGAGGGCGGAGAATGGCATTCATCCCCAGACTCACTGTACACATCCTCAGTGATCCGTCTCCCCCCCCCCCCCCGTTCGAGGAGCCTGTATCCGCTTATGCATCTAGACCACAGGTTTTGGTAAGCATATCCAAAATCACGAATTTTCGATTCTTTTACGAAAAAAGTTTCTTAAAGATTTTTTTGTCATGTGACGTCTAAATTTTTATGAACGCCTTTCATCTCATGTTAAAAAGGTTTCAAAAATAGAGTTCTTTCTAAGCGTCTTATATCCCAACTATATAGTAAACATCTCTTATAACGAGCACTCACAATCGGCGATATGATTTCAGTTCCAACGGACTTCTCGTTGTAAGAGATCTTCAGGTTTTGCTGTCAGGAGTAATAAATTGTGGAGCAGTAGTATTCAACCTATGGAAGCCCGTGGGTCAGTTTATTTCTTTTTGTGAACGGAAGGCCCGGTCATATACACGACTAATCGGAAATAGATGGTTAAAAATGAAAAGGTGAACAACTCATGGCCTGGTTTGACTGATGTCAGTGTCCAGTACCGGGGCAGGGCCCGGCGGTTTAGAAACGCTGTTGCACAGCATTCTTGCTTGGTCTTCTCTATTAGTATTTTAGACAATTTCGTTCAGATGTTAGTGAATGAACAGAAGTGCAATCTTAGAACTAATTTTTGGCTCATTCCAGTTAATGCTATTGTTCAGAATTTTGAATTTTCAAAATAATTTAGCCAATCAACCTACTATAAAATACAACCAACTACTACACGCGACCAACTTATCTAAAATTCCCAATTATTATCTCACCACTCAATTTCATGGCTTTATGGACATCACATCTTTCCACTAATCCCTGTCCGGTCATTCGAAAATGACATCAAACTGTAAGTACCGGTCAAATATGGTCTTGGAATGAACAATCACCGTGGTCTGTCCAGGACCGCAACTAGGCGGGTCTGATGCCCCGGGCGCTGAATTTATCCTTTAACTGCTTCTTCTATATTACAAGGGACGCCAAAATGCCGGCTTGCCCGGATGACAAAGTACCTAGTTGCGGTCCTGGGTCTGTCAGTCACTGGAAGGTAGGTGCCTGGATGCCGTCAGTGCCTGGGTGGGTGCAGTTTAAAAGACAAGTTACACTGGAGAGCGGAACTTGGCAAAAGTCAAATTAGGTCATCATATGTACTGTATTGGGGAAAGTCCAAGAATAAGAAAAGGGAAAAAGAGGTAAAATTATCTTTTTCGCATGTGCAGTAGTAATCCATGTTTGGTTTAATTCTTGAAGGGAAATAAAGAAAAACCTTCGTTTTCGAGGATATTGTATTTTATTTATTTATTTTGACGTTACATCGAAAGCTTCCTATTTTCGCAACTCGCTATGAATGAAAAACTTTTGAATCTCTGATATTGACTTTCCGAAAACAGCTCGTAATAGCGAGATTGTTGTAAGCCATACACTTTATAGTAGACTGTATTTCCAATACGCCTTACATAGATTTGGCCAATTTTTTACGATGAGCTGTCAAACATGTTCAATGTCTCTTGCAATTACGTCAAGGATCTGATTCATCAATACATCTCGAATTTTAAATGCTGTTCCCGACACCGTGGACAGAAATGAAAGTGGTCCCCTCCCGAACGAAATTTCTGGCTACGCCCCTGAGCCCCCCCCCCCAATACCATGTACTCTAACTTCCAGTTAGAAAGTTGTTTCCCGGTCTCTCCGGAATGCCAACAGACAAAGTCCATGTATGCAAATGCAATATTCCCTAAGATATTGGAATTAAAAACCGGGGAAATGTTATGAAAGAACAGCAAGAACTAATGGACAACGCTTCTTTCCCCTCATTTATGCTGTCTTTGCTGTAAGTTAGAGAGAAGGAGGTACCGTATAAAAATTTAGATTTTTTTTTATTCTGTGAAGCACACTCTCGAAACTGGTACAGGGTGATTTTTGTATCACGTTTTGAGCTTTTTTTTACATTGAAACCATACCTCTACAACAAACGGTTGATGGGATAAAGGTCGCATTAGCACTTACAAGACACCCTGTGTATGTACAAATATGTCGTTTGGGGGTTCGAACCTGAATCACATCACAGTGATGAAGACTGGATGATGGACGCCAAGTATATTATTACCAGGGTTTCAAAACCATCCTCACACCTCATTTCCTTATCTCCAAAATGTCTAGCGCCAATTTATGATACACTTTCACTGACAATTCAAATAGTAAAGCATTTTGCTGAGCAGTGCCAATATTGGCAATGACTCAGTTATACATAGACCATAATGAATAAATAACAATAGCTGTTGTGTATGAAAATGAAAAACACGATGCGTGCAGTTTGATATTTCATAGAAAACGCTTCGGAAATAAGCTCTTCACTTTGAAACTAAATCATTAGAAAGTTGGTTTTTCTCACCAAAAAGGTGATCTATTCCGAATAAAAGAACTTCCATTATACAAGTATTTTTCTTACATCGACGCTTTGTCGTCGAGCTTCAACCTTCATCCATTGACATGCATAGCATTTCTATTTTTAACCGATCGATTTTATGTGAAGAGAATTTTCTCAATAAAGAAATCTGAGCCGATTCCCAATGATCACTGTGGGAATTTTTTTTTTTTTTTTGTTCTCCTGTAAGGAAAGGCCTAAAAACGAAATTCTTCCATGACTATAGCTTTAAGGAAGTTCTTGTCGAGACCGAATGAATATTTCTCGTATAATTTGTTGGGAACCTCGTAGACATCCCTTTTATTCCGTATATATATATTCTCTCTCTCTTTTCGATGGAGAGGGAGGAAAACAGCCACAAATATCACAGCTACGAGCCATTGAAGAGCAAAAAAAAAAAAAAACTTGGGAAAATAGAATTCCTCGAACTACTGGCGGGAGCAAAAAGATGATTGATGTGGCAGAAAACGTACTATTCCGAAGAAAAAGAGAGAGAGAGAGACGCTCCTTCGTGAAGTTTACAACTCTACAACACTGACAGAGAGCCTGTTGATTTCACATATCTCAATTTCCCGCTTCTTTGCAAAATAAAAATTTGAAAAAAAAAAAAGAAAAAAAATCTGAACCATGATTTTTTTTCAGAATTTTATTTGTGCTTCTTTTCAGTTATTCATGAAAAAAAAGTGTGTAATATTTTTCTCCCTGTTTATCAGATCTCATGGAACTTTTCTCTTTTTTTTTCCGTTTGGAATTCTTAAAGCTTTTTCGAAAACCTGTTGCAGGAATTTCTCAGCGAGTGTCTATCTCTAGCACATTTTTTTTCTGCCATTGAGAAAGATTTACTCACTGGAACTATCATCTATGACCTTTGAGTTGCGTGACAGTTGGCTTTTTTCATGGGAGATTACGGTAAATGTGATAAATTCAGTTATCGTGCATAATACACACAAGCGTCGTTGCTAAATTTAATGAATATTGAAAAAAAATTACCACTTTTACCGGTGATTATGCATAATACTCAAGCGTCGTTGGGGATATTGATAAATCGTACTGGAAAAAAAAATTTATCATGTTCATTTTTATGTAAATTTTCGTCCTAAAAACGTAGTGGGCGTTTAAAACGAGATATCTTGGCGAGTATTTAGAGACGGGACCACTAAAATAAGTCGTACTAAGAGCAAAATGTTCAAAGTGGGAGCATTATAAGCGGGGATTCACTGTATTCTATTCATTTGAGGAAGTAAACTTATTCCAAACATAAATAAGGGAATAATGGTCATATAAACGGAAATAAAATTTTTTGCAGTTTTTGGAAATGCATTTCTTCCAATGTGCCAAGCTAGTAATTTAATTTCTGCTTAAAATAACTTTTAGAATTCATTCTTTACGCACAAACATACACAAATTATTTCGACATCCAATATATCATAACTTTCATAAATCATTCCCAACAGGAGTGGTTTATCCAACTAACATGTAGGTAATTGATTAACAGCATTGTCAATATTTCCTGCTACGATACGTTTACACCATGCCCGTGAAGCTGCATCAGTGTTTCCGCGGTATCGTGTTATTTGATTAAGGTACGTCTATGTATAATTTCATTTATATTATACTTCTACTGTAATTATATATTCGTATATGTTGTGTTGTAACCATAAGTTGTGTTGTCATGCTAAAAAAAAAGCGAGCCCAAAGCAAGCGAATTACTATATCTACGGTTTAAAATTCCAACTATGAGAGTCAAGGTCGAAATTAGCTGCTCTATTGCGATGTATGCCAGAAACATTATGATTTGATACCATGATGCATAAAATCCATGATCGAATCAAGATTATTTTAAATAATGAAGAGATGGCTATGCTACAGAGCAGTGTTTCTTAACCTTTCTATAGTCCCCTTTGGACCATGGTTTCTTCTCGTGGTGCCCCTATCATAGCTACGGCCCCCCTATTCTCATCCAGGAGCGAGACACTTTCTACTTACTGAATTCAATTTAGTAAAAACTAAATTTATAATTAACATAAATTTTATACGTAAGAACGATATTTGGAACTATAACCCATACACGGATTTCGAAGAGGTGAGGCATGTGATCATCCCTCCCAAGAGCCGAATTATGAGGGAAAAATACGTCCGTGTACAACACGAGAAAATCCAACTAACATACGGAATAAATTATCCCTCCCGGTACATTGCCCTCTGTCCGAGCCTACCCTGGGCGAGAGTTCAGTGAGCTTCTTTCTTGTAGGGGTTTCTATTCATGGCCTTCTCAACATCATGGGTCAACGGGTAAAGTGATGTTCTTGCACCCCATACTTGGCTGAAAGTAACAGATTGCATACAGCGAAATCTCAATACAACGATGTTCTGCGAACCAAGAAAAATATCATTGCAGCGAGATTTACAGTTATATCAAGTGTCGTTGCAGCGAGGTTTCGCTGTATTTACGTACTTACAGACGAAAGTCATAGTACCAGATTTTATCATGTAGGCTACCTATAGACATGACGCCCGCGGGTCATGTCCATATAGGTTTATGGTGATGGTCTTAGTTCTATGAACAGCTCTGCTTTATTCTTAATGGTCACATTTTTTCCCACTACATTACTGGAAAGATTAATTTCTCAACAGCTTTCTGTGGGCCCTCTTTTCCACTTGTCGTGGCGCTGCTTCATGTTTTTTACCCAACCCCCCCCCCATGGGACCACAAAGCGGGCCCATACGACCCCAGATTGAGAACAACTGCTACAGAGTATTCTGATGACACTTGCACTTTGGCTTCCCATGTTGAAACACATGCACGTAGGCAAGTCGTAAATAAATCGCACTTTCACTACATTTTCACACTCCATTTTGCACATGTATGCTTGGAGTTGATACTCCTGTGATCACACGTTATCGAAGTTCGACCTTGTAAACGTCATTTTTCTTGCTTCTGCTTCGACGTAAACACGATCGCTCCACTGGCAGTGTGTACCGAGGAGAGAACGATGATTACTCGAATTTCTCTGGTTGGACGGTGTGGCAGGAGCTAAAACATATCGAATGCTTACAACACAATAGGAGGACATTGCTCTACTACAGAGCAGGGCTGGCCAAATCTGCAAAAATTTACATGCCCGGTCGGTCATGTGACTTAAGATAATTGCCCGAAAAACATTACTAAATATTATTACTGGATTTACTTATTTCATTAGGAAAACCAGTTCTCACTGTTGAAAAGAAGGCACAAAATAGCGTCGTGTTGTTTCATTCACATAATTTTTTTCCACTTCAACAAAATAATTCATATAGGATTCGTAAATTTTTAATATAAATCATCTGAATCTGCTTTATTACTATTGTCACTGTTGATATGATCAAAACCATCACAGAGTTTTCCCAACCCTACTTGCCTTACCGCCATTTATCAGAATTTTTTTCCATCACCCCATTGCAAGACATCACATTAGATTCAGGGTGAAATTGATCAATTTTTGTATTATTGATACTGGTCGTCATACAATTATTGCGGTCACTAGTTAGAAATCTAAGTATTAGATTTTACACTTATTTTATAGTTATTATACATACGAGAAAATTATATTTTTCCGCGCTGTTGGTGCCTGAAAAGAAATCGGTAATTTACTGTTGTCTTCTCACATGTGGAATCATAGCCTATTCACGTTCCAAGACCGGACATTGACAAGTGCGAAGGCCGCAGCAGAACTAGGCTGCAAAATATTAAGAAAAGTAAAACAGACATAAAAAAAGCGTTGACATAATTCCATCTCAATTGTCTAAAAAAATTCTAGCTAGAAATTAAATAATGACCAAGTGCTGCTTAAAAAATTCTTATTTAGGAATTACCGTCTGCAAACCTTACTACGCAGTCCGTCTCGGATGTTCTTACTCAAGCCTTTTTCTTCTCAACCGGTTATGGAACCTTATTTCAATTGGAAAGAAGTATCCAAATAAATTGTTCATTTTACATACTTATTATTTTACTAGGGGATCCCTAGTAAACTTCTTGGACAAGTCGTATTTATATGCCAAACACTCAACACAAGTTATTGTGTTGAGTCTCAAAATGATCGCTCCCGGCCTTGTGGCAATTTCAATAACATAAAAATGAGTTTGCCAGTGAGTCATCTCGGGTTGCTGGGTCTTAAAAATTTCAGTGCGCTTAAATATAGTAATGGTCACTCGTTGGAAATTTTCTATATGCTTAGTTTTTAACATTGAACAAAATAATAATTTGTAGTAAAAATATATAATATATATATATCACTGTAATGCTTTAGTTAAATTTGTCCCGTTGTCCAACTGTCCGCAGCCCGATGAGGTCGGTAGGGAAAAATTACTGGAATTACTGTTTTCAATGTGCTTGGTTATCCAAAAATGAAGCGATTGCTCATTAAACACTCTGAACACATTTCTTTCAATAATTCTAGAAATATTTTTTATCAATTCTGAAAAAATACAGTTGAACCTCGATAACTCGCCACGCGGATAACCCAAAACCTATTATTCCTATGGTATGATTCCACGAAACTCTCCCCCCCTCCCAAAAAAAAACAAAAAAACTCACAAACCCCGCAGAGTTCCGCGAAACACAGTTGGAAACCTATGCTCTTATACATAGAAATGTGAGTGGATCGCGAAGTTTAAAAGTATCCGGACAAGTGTGATGCACGACTAGACATTGCAGGACGTTGTCCAACATCGACCACTGGACAAGAAGTTTCAGCAAGCTCGAGATATGGTACTGCTAAAACCGATTCGTTACAATGGACAACTTGTATTCTACTCATGGTTCTGCTGCCTAAACCAAACATTTTTGTGTATAAATTGCAAAAAAAAAAAAAAAAAAAAGAATTGTCCGTAATTTTTTACTTGTCCTCGTATATAATTATGCGTTGTTTTATGCCTGCAAAAATGTCATTTTTCGCACCGGTATTTTAAGATTGATTGATTCTAGTCTTCCATATGTTACGGTGTGTAAATGTGATAAATCCAATTATTATGCCTAAAAACTGGTCATTACGCATAATACTGGTCATAATCACCTACCATTTCGGTAAGTTCGGTAATTTCCCTAAATTTATCACCTTTACCGACGATTATGTATAATACCCAAGCACCGTTAGTAAGCATGATTAAATCGTACTAAATTCATCACATTCGTCGGTTATTATGCATAACCGCCATTTCGTATTTGTAAATGGGATCAATCGGCGCCATTGCCACGGGGCATTTTATTATTTAGTTGGCCGTCTTGTGAGCCAGTATCTGAAATGGATATAATGAACTCTAATTAACGAATTTTTTGAACTTCCCCGAAATAACTCCTATATTCGACAACTATTTGACGACTTCTGAAATTGAACCCCGATATAATGAACTCCCACTCACCAAATTTTACAGTCTAACCCCAATATAACGAGCTTCAATTTAACAAATTTCTTTATATATCGTTGTCCGACTATATTTATCAAACATACTAGACTCATTCGCGATTTTTCTTCATACAGTATTTATCAAATTAACCCTATACGCTTGGATATTATGTATAATCAGCGGCAAAATTATTTTTTTAGCAAATTTACCAACGAAGCTTGATTATTATTCATAATCATCTGTAAAAGTGATAAATTTATCTATATTTATTATTTTACCTAAATTAAAAGGAATCGAGATGATTAGCGATTATGCATAATCACAAATTTATCACACTAACCGTAGCACATAGATGACCTGGAGAGAAGTATAAAATGTATTCTACTAATTTGCGAAATCCATATATTTATAAATGATGATTTCATAAGAAAGCTAACAAAAACTAATCAAATGAAATTTAAAAAGATTTTGAGAAAAGTTTTTTTTAAACAAATTATGAGAACGAAAAGTTTTTAAATGCAAGAAATTCTGCGAGTAATTATGCTATAATAAAAAAAAGACAGTGGTCACAGATTAAAATATTTCAATTTTAATGTTAAAATGTAGGGATAAATATTTATACTTTTATAAGTGGAGTTCGATTTTCTAGTTTATCCTCTTCGTTCCAGGGATACACAGGTGTTCCTTCATTTTTAACGGTTTTTAATGATTTTTAAATGGTTTTAATGATTCTTTTTTCAAGTTAAGATTTAAGGTATGCGTAAAAGGGTACCCAACTCAAATGGTAATAGTAAATATATCTATATTGAAACAATTAATTAATTAATTGTTTTAATGACATTTTGACTTAATAAACACAAATAAATCGAAAAAAAAAATGTTAATGATTAGTTTTGTCTCAGGTTTAAAGAGGATATTCAAATTAATTTAAAAACTATATAAAATTTGAGTTCTTGCATATTTAAATTAATTCAAAAAACTATACATTTAATTTGAATACTCGTGTATTCAAATTAATTGTACAGTTTTTCTAATAGATTTGAATTTACAAGAAAACCAAACTCGAATACAGTTTTTTTTCCTTTTATATTTTATTGCTTTATCTAGAAAAAAAAAGTATATTTTTGAATTCAAATATTATAATTTATTTTATACTAGACTTAATAAACTGAATATTACTATTAATATTATACTATTAATAAACTGAAATGTAATTGAATTTTTTTCAAATTTTTACAAAATTGCAGAATTCAAGGGTTTCTGTTTTTTTTTTAATTGATGTGAAAATGATAGGTTGAAAAAAAAAGGAAAAACTCTAAATTTTCTCATTCAATAGTATTTTCAGTTCTGATATCAACCCGATTCTACATGGGACTATGTACACGGGACAACACGAGCCTTTACAGGATGAAAAAACATTTCAACAGCAGGATATTATATTGAAAAGAAAAATCTTGAATTCAATTTCTAATGTAGGTCACCATATAGTAGGGAATCATGAAAAGTGAATGTACTTCTATCCTATTTTTTTACGGAAAAAAAAGTGATTCTCGAATTTTTTTTCCCTCTTTTTCAGGTATTACAAAAAATCGTATACCTTTTGCAAACCATCTAAACCAGGCACGCGAGCGTATGCTATTTACCCGTCTAACCCCCACAGCCGGTGAAGTACTACTACTCCTCGGAGTATCTGAGTCTCTTTCTTAGAACATTTTATCTTTTTTGCAATTTTTTTTAGATCTAGTACTTTTTAAGTTAGTACAACTGCTAGTACACTATTGAATGATGTGCAGTGAAAAAAAAGGGGGACACGCGACCCACATGCAGAGCGTGTGGCGGGTTAAAAAATAGGCCACTGTCAGTACTACACAGCACTACTGCCTTGTACATCATCCCCACTCCTAAGGGGGCCCATGTCAGCCCTTGTTCGTTTTTTTTTTATCCTTCTTTTTTTCCCCATCGTGAAATTTAGGTCACAGGCTCTCAAGTACTCTCAAATAATAATACTAATAGTAATAATAGTATTACAATTTTGATCAAAAATTACAATTCTGATCAAAATTATATTTTAAAAAACTCTTTTAATGTAAATTTGGTCTTCTATAATGGAATTAATTTCAAAACAAATTCAGCTTAATGGAAAATCTTCATGTTCACCCCCAAGAAAATGTATTGATTTTTTTTCTTCTTCACAAATACGGATGTAAATGGGTGCTGTTAACGTATTTTTAGTTGAAATAATACATCAAAACAGCAATTTAATCAATTAGTTATTTTTTAGTTAGCTAAAATGGTTATTTAAAGGGAGAAATATACTGTTTTCATTTATTTTTTACTATTAAACATAAAAAAATTAAATTTTGCTTAGCAAAGTTGAATACTTGGTTCCCTCTGCATTTTATTTCCGATTCTCTCAATTTGGTGTGATTTTATTAATCTCTGAACACGTAAAATTTCGATAGCTCTCGAAAAATATGACATCGATAAAGAATCAACCCTGAGTAGATAAAAAGTACTGCACTTTATTCAGTTCATTTTTAACCAGTTTAAATTGTTTTTCATGTCTATTTTGTCAAGACCCGAGGTACACATATATGTACCTTATTGAAATGGTCCTAGGTATATCGACCTGAATCACTAAATTAATTTTTTTTTCTTTTTAACCCATTTATAACTTACATTTGCGCAATGCTTTACTTAAATTTTTTTTCAATTAATTTTCGTATACATTTTTGTATGAGACGAACATTTTTGAAAATTAGAATGTCCCATGACTGCCATAGTATTTTTTTAAATATGTTTGCCAAGAAATTTGATTTTTTAGGACTTGATAATTTATGATTTTCAAAAATGAAATTTTCAGAAATGATATCCTAATTTTGGATCTGAATTTTTTTTTTCATGACCACGAAGAGAAATAATTTTTTTAAAAATAAAAATAAATAGTTTTTTCTTAATTCATTTTGTCATTTGGCATATGAGATTTTTCAAAATCATAACCACTGCTTATTTTTGAATAAAGTTAATTTATTTTAATTAAAAATAATTAATTGTAAATTTGCATTAATTACAAAGAAAAGTCATGCTTAATTATTGTGCAATATTTTTAGACTTCTCAAATACAATGATTTAAGAAACTAGTTATCAATACCAAATGGGCCCAATATTTGGCAGTTTTGTCATAAATTGGAACAATTATTAATTGTTCCAACAATTATTAATTGTTTCAATAAAACTAATAAAATTATTTTTTGACATGAAATTAACACAAATAAATTAAAAGAAAGTTTAATAGTCAGTTTTGGCTCAGATGTGAAGAAGATATAGCCGTATTTTGCACTGAAACGAATCCTAGACATGTCATTTTCTGGAATACAGAAAGTAAAGAAATTGAGAATATAGAAAAGAAATTGGTATTTGACCATGTATTTGCCATGTATGTGTTGCGGTAAGTAATAAATCGATGATTATCCATAATCACTAATCGTCTCGGTAAGTTTAATAAATTTCGCTACATTTATCACGTTTACCGGTGATCAAGCATAAATCCAGAATAAAGTTGGTAAGTATGATAAATATGGAAGAAACCATGCAGAATATAACTTCAATTCAACTGTTTATCAGTTTCTTCCGTACGTGATGGGCAGAGGCACCGACAGGAAGAAAACATTCGGTGGGGAGGGGGACTAAAGTTGCTGGTCGTCCCGTATAAACGGGACTCAATCCCGTACGCAGAAGAGGGGGAGTGCATTACATTGCTTTATCAGAAATTATTGGGTGGGAGGGGGAGGACTCAGCTTCCTTTCGAAATCTGTTGGGGGTGCGGTGGGGCTTAAATAGCCTCAGCCCCTAGGTTCCGGCGCTCATGGTGATGTGTGCACTACTGCATTTTGCGATAAAAACAAAATTAAATGAAAATGAGTGTTTTAAGGATTAAAAAAACGTATAAACTATCACGTCTTTCGTGTAATGTGTTAGCTTTCTTCACATTTGCCAACATTTTCAAACATAATAAAGAGCACTAATCGAATCCATCATCCTAGACCGGAGTTTGAGCAAAATGTCCGGTGAATTTAAGTAAATCATAGGTAATTTATCATATCTGCCAATACGAGCTGGGGGAATCATAACACAAGAACCGGTGATTTGTGTTAAATCTGCAAAATTTATCAAACTTACCTAAATTGTTAGTGATTATGCATAATAACCGGTTTTATCCATTTACTGTAATATATGTCTAAAATACACTATTCAATAAGAGGGGTAAATGAGGATAGTTGAGATATTTAATTGCCTAAAATTTGTCATTTTTTATAAGTGAAATTCAGCTGTTATTTATCTTGTGATTGAAACGTGACAGAAAAAGCAAATTCTTTGACGCCCTTCTCGATTCTCATTCTCGTCAATAGATGGCGGCAGTGGCGATTATAGATACGCATACGCGTTTTTACCCTGCATACGTTCCTGCGTATATTCGATATTTTCATTGATTCGAGGGAATAGTGGTAATGGGGGAAATCTTTTTCCGGGTTGGGGAAAATTTTTTATTCAACCGTTTAACCACCAACGTGGAACATATTTTTCATTCTCAAAATTATCATATAAAAAATGATCGAAAATTTTACGGGTTTTTTATAGTACATAGAAAAAAGAATTCACGTATTTTTTCTCAAGTAAGTTCGGAAACTTTAAGTTAATATAAACTTTTTTTGACAGTGTGTTTGAAATTTGACAACTTTTATATGCCATTTTCTTCGCATTTTGATTAAAATTTCCCAAAATTTTAATTTTGAATCAAATTGAGGATTGTTCTGTGTTATCTTTACTACTGAATATATCAATTTTCAATTTCAATTTCAATTTTATTCATCACATCATAAAAATTACATTGGCAAAACGAAAAAAATCCATCCAAGGGATCGTTGTCGATCCATACTGGTGGGCACCATTATAATTGAGTTAATTTTCAGACACGAATAGTAAATATTAATAACAAACTAATCATAATTTAAAAAAATAAATAAATAAGTAACAAACAAAGCAATGAAAAAACGCAAGACAGAGAAATCATCTAATGGATATGACATACATACACACACATATACGCAGACACAAAATATTACATTGATTTAAATTAAGATTAGTGATTTGTTTTATTAATATAAATAAAATAAATTATAAATGAAGCAAATATAATTAGTATTAGTATTAAAATAAATAATGGCAACAACGGAAGGTGTGATTCAGAAATTTTTGAGTGCTGGGGTAGTGTATCAATCGAAGTAAAGCCATTAATTTCTTTGTACTGTTACACATGGACATACTACGTGCGTTCGAAAATGCATGTCACATTAGCGTTTCAAGAGAGTAGGATTCGCGGCCAGTATCTGAAGCGTGTTGGCCACTTTGGTATTCTTGTTTGAAGTGCTGTTTATTTATCTGAAGTCATCACGTGCAATTGGGTGAATTCTGGGTAATATGAGCAGTGGTGTATTTACAGGGAAGATGGGAGGCTTAGTGGGCTATAGCCCAGAGCGGAAAGTTCATAGAGGAGAAAAATTTGATGAATGAGTGGCCAAGAAAGTTTGTAAAATGGGAAAGGGGGGGGGTAGAACAATTTGTATAAATCTCAATAAACCTGCCTCTGTCCAGACAACAAAAGGTTAGTGAGTGACCAAAAGAGTGACTTCGAGTGAATATGATAATATTACATTCAATAAATCCGTTGACAATTACTGGTATCAATGTTTGTCATTAAATAATAAATTCAAGAAAACCGGGGAATTTCTTTCAAAAAAGTCGGAACAGAGAAAAGAACCAATAATATCCTGGAAAATACGGGACATATGGTCACCATATACATAAAATGTGGTAGCTGGGGGTGGGGGAGCGGAGAATCACCCTACCGACAGCGAGCTCTAGATCCGCTCCTGCTAGAGCATATTCAAGCATGTGAGTGATCAAAACAGAACAGCGAGCGAACATGTGAGTGACCGAAACGGTGTGCAAGCATGTGAATGACTAAAAGAGTGACTTGGAGAGTGTGAATGACTAAAAGAGTGACTTGGAGAGTGTGATGAACATGGGAGTGAACAAAATAGTGAGTTAGAGACGCAGGTGTACTTGCTGGAATGGGAAGTGGAAGGCTAAGCGGGTTCTAGCACATGGTAGCGACTTTTAAGAAAGAGTAGTCGAGAAAATTAGACTGGAATGGGAGAAGGGAGGCAAAATTCATTTATCCCACAGGCGGCAAAACTATAAATGCGCTTCTGAATATGAGATTATAGACCGGACGTTTTGTGTTTGAGTTGAATTGTTTATATTCTGTGTGCGTGTTTTCCTTACACTCTTCGAATAGTTCTTACTAGTTAGTCAAAGTGATATGCCAGTTATATCTGCTGTGTTGACACCTGGGACACGGATGTAGAAAACATTTTGAAAAATGATTTGGTGACAACAGCAATAGCTGATGTATGCGAAATGCTTGATATATTTGTGATGATGAGGACAGAAGATTACCAATCCAGTGGTTTCGGGTGCATATATGTTACTTTTAACTATGCCACTACTTTTTTTTTACTATGCCAAAGCCCGAAATCGACCAGTTCAACAATTGACTGGCCCAGTTGACCCGGCCAATGTCCGAAATTCAGGGTTTCACCGGCCCCTGTACATCGATCCCTATATATCCCTATAAATCGATCCCTATGATCTGGGGTCATTACCACGTTGGAGTATCTTTTTGTGATAATTACGATTAACTATGACAACCCTGAGGATCAAAGGAATCGGAATTACACGTTGGTGATTAAAAATATATATTTGGCTCCTACCAGGCCGTCTTACTTCAGCGCATCGAGTTTTGGCCAGGGATCTCCGGCTACTTCGCGAAATAGCCGGTCAAAGTTTGAATTATTTCCGCAATTCGGATTTTGATCAAAACTCTTGGCTAATTCGCCAAGTGGCCAGGTCCGTCGTCACTTCGGGCTTTGGCAGTAACATACATATACAAGGGAGAAAAATTCTATTTGTTTCTATAGCTTAGGGGGTAGAGCACTCGTCCGGCGAACGAGGGACCGGGCCTCGAGCCCCCGTTGATTAAAAGTTGAATTTTCTTTCTAAAGTCATCATCTTCTAAATATAACCAGTCCTTTGAGGAATCTTATAGTAAGCTTATTGGCTGTATTTGCTGGACGTACATTTTACGTATTACATACATGTTAGTTTATTTGTTGCATTTTTCAAGTTTTGTCAAAGAGCTTTCACAAAAGTTTTATAGTGTAATGCAATTTTACAGTGTAGTATTATATGTATATTGTAGTGTGGAACTAGACCATTTTGGTGACGTATTCCTATAGGGCAGTGTTTCTCAACCTTTTTGAGCCCGCAGCCCGGTTTCATTGATTTCTGTGAGTCGAAGGCTCGAGCAAATACATGACCAACGGAAAATGAATAAAGGAAAATGAAATGCTAATCACTCGCGGCCCGGTATGAATGTTGTCAGAGCCCGGAGGGTTGAGAAACACTGCTATAGGGTGTTTAGTGAAGTATGATAAACTTCCCTAAATTTATCGCTTTTACCGGCGATTATATATAATACCGAAGAGTCGTTGATGAATTTAATAAATACTAAAAATTTATCACTTTCAACTGTGATTATATATAATACCCAAGCGTCATTGCTAAATAGTACTAAATTCACCACATTAGCCGGTTATTGTGCATAATCACCATTTTGTATTGTTAAATATGATAAATCGGTCTCATCGCTTTGATATGATTTATCACGTAGCTCAGTGGTTCTCAACTCTTGTGGTCCTGGGATATTCTGGGGGTGGGGGGTGGACTAAGAGTGAAAATTAGGCGAAGGGAGAACCCCGACCATCGGTGAAGGAGGACCGTAAAACAAACTTATCCGTTACAGTAGTCACATTTTCCCCAATATATTTCACTAAAAAGTTTATTTCTTCACAGCTTTTTAGTGAGATATATATATTTTGGGAAAAATGTGACTACTGTAATGGATAAGTTTGTTTCACGATCGAGCAGAGCCGTTCTCACTAGAGCCATCTCAACCCATGAACCCATGACCCCGAGGCCTCATATAGGGACCTACCTACACGATGAGATCTGGTAGTGTGATTTTCGAATGTGAGTATAAAAACATGTAAGCTTTTATACTAATCTTCAACTAAGTTTGCCCCCAGAACATCATTTTGCCCAGGCACTCATGATGTTGAGACAGCCATGCATAAAGCCGCCACAAGAAAAAAGCTCACTGAACTCTAGCCCAGGATAGGCTGGACCAAGGGTAATGTGTCAGAAATTTTGATGTATTATGTAGGCTCATTGGATTCCGGTATAATTCGGCTCTGGGGGGAAGGGGGGGGGGGGTTGATCACACACCTTCTGGATTTGTGCCTGGTTCAGGGTTTCAGGGTTCCAGAGAAGAATCTTGTCTATAAAATTTTTGTTTATTATAAATTTAGTGGTTGTTGAATTCAGTTCGTAAAAAAAGAAAGCGTCTCACTCTTGGATGAGGATAGGGAAGGGGGAAGCGGGATAAGACGGGGGGGGGGACATGAAAAGAAAATATAGTCCAAAGGGGGGTCATGACTACAAAAAGATTGATAATCACTGATTTAGATGGCCGTCTTATGAGCCAGAGTCTGAACCAAATATAATAAACTCTGATTTAACGAATGTTTCCGAAAACCGCCGCAATAACTCCAAATCAGTGAATTCTGAAATAGTACCTCAATGTAACGAATTTACATTTTTCAAATTTTTCTATCCAGATATATCGAATTATAATTTAAAAGTTTTTTATATTTACCAAATTTCTGCAAGTTTTTTTTTTCTTTTTTTTTTTTGAGTACACATAATATAACAAACACCTATTTAACGAATCCTACAATCGAGCCTCGATATACTGAACTCCTATTTGAACAATTTTAGCGGTTGTACCCTGAAATATTACATATTATTTTATCACATTATCATCGCACAGAATTTATTTAGCGTTTATCAAATTTACCAACGACACTTGGTTATACTCACCTGTAAGTGTAATAAAAATTTACCAACGACCCTGGGTTATTATGAATAATCGCTGGTTAAAGTTGTAAATTTATAAAACTTACCGACATGTTTGGCAATTATGCATGATAACCGATTTATCGCATATACCGTAACATATACAGGGTGTTGCCTTGAAATAGCGACAGACTCAGAACTGTGGAGCACAGTTCAATGTCAGAAAATAGACGAAGGGAAATGATTACAGGAGTTGTTGACACCACAGGCTGTGTTGTAATCATGCTGTCAAATAAATGTTTTTTGTATTTATTATTATTGGCCATTTTGTCCCACTCGACGTCACACTCTCAATAAATATTTTTGCGATTTTCACTTACTAAACGTGGCTTGCCATAACATGTTCTATGGCAATTTTTATTCCTCTTGGTGCCTAATATCACCCCTCTGAGTTTGTCGCCAATTGAAGACAACACCCTGTACATGAAAAAAGATTCAATTTGTGGATGGAGAAATCACACTAATGAGGAAGTCATGAAAGATAAAAAAAAATATGATATAGCTTGTGTTGAAAGAAATTATAAGAAGAAAATAGATTTGTCGGTAGGTCTTCGGTGGTTTTTTCCCAGGAGATAGGCTTCTGACTGTCACCGAGGAATATACTGTCAAGATTAAAGATAGGAGAGAAAGAAAGAGGAAAAATTATATGGGAAACTTCACAGATCTCTGTAAGGAAATAGCTATGCAGAGTGTAACAGAGAAAATTTACTCAGGAAAAGAATATATAACAATCTTTGATTCCTGACATCAGTCTTGTCGATATAAATGCTTTTCCTCGTATTGCAGAAGCAATAGGCGTACTGCCATTTCACAAGTCCAGATAGAAGATTTCGTCACCAGTAAACCAAATAAAATTTTACAAGATTTCAAATATTACTATATGCAAAAAAAGACATTATTATTATGAATTTTTTTAAAATCCGAAACGTTCACAACGTTTTCAATACAAACCTGATTTTTCTTAATCGACCGAAGACGTACGTGATTTCTAACACATATTATGGATTTAAAGAGCAAGCTTCTCAGACTTTTCTAACATAAAGGAATATCAATGTGAGCATATGGAGATTTATATTCGTTTGTTTTGTTTTTTAAAACAATGATGTTAAAAGTTAGGAGGAAAAAAGTAAAATTATCTCATTTAAATTCTATTCTTGCTGTAGTTTCTAAAGTACATATTGGTGTAAAAAAATGAAGTTTTGTTTTTTTTTCCTCCCAAATTGTTTTGTTTTTTCTTTGAATGAAATGTATTCGCAAAATTCTTGGAAATAAAACGCTAAGTTTAGCTAAATAATGAAAATACAAATTCAAACAAATACAGATGAATAAGTTTTTTCTGCGTATCTGGTTGATGATAGAGCTGTACATATGAACTTGATTTTACATTTTGGATCTTGAAGAAAATTTCGCATTAAAATTTCGGTATTGATGATCTATATCTAAAGGAAAGCTAGTTTCTGAGATATTACAATACGTGATGAGCGTAATCATGAATAAATCTGTTATTTATAAACTAAAATTAAGGGAAATGTTTGTTAAAACTTAATAGTGTGTAAATATAAGGAAAATTGTACAATAACAGAACTTGTCACATATTTATTATCTATACACAACATTATCACAGTACTACTTGATATATATATATATTTTTTTACCCTGTTTTCTGAGAATCTCAGATACTTTCATACTAGTACTAATACCAATATCTGATATTTTTTTAAAAATACAAAAATTACTTTGACAGTGTTTTTCAACTTTTGAGTACCCATGACCCTATTTTCTACATCAGTTTGGCTCAACCCCGACTCCCTTTCGCAAAGCAGGTGGTGATTCTTTGGTAAATTTTGAATAACTAATAAATATATTCTCAGTAACTAATAAGTAAATTTCTAATGATAAATATATTTCTAATAATTTTTCTCATGAGCATCTATGAGGGTAGAATTCTATTTTGGTATCATTAGAATGTAGACTACTTTTTTTATTTTCGATTCGATAATTGAATTTTTTATTTTTGATCCCCTCTTTTCCCCGTCTTCCCGCTTCCTCAAGTGGTCATGCCCCACAGATTGAGAATCAACAACTTACAGAGAGGTTACAATAAATAAATAGTAAAAATTTTCACATTCCTCTGCGTCTCATCTCCAGCTTAAAATAAGCAGTAGTTTAAATAGTAATTTTAAAAATAATAATTACGCAGAGGAGAAACGATATAAATTAATTAACCAAGAAAAACCCTGCTTATTATTGGTACATATTTTAACAAATCCATCCCAAGTTTTGAAAAATTCTGAACTACTTGCATTTATCGTGTTTCCCCGAAAATAAGCCCTGACATGATTTTACAAGATTCTCCTAATATAAGCCCTACCACAAAAATAATTACTAGTTAAAATCGTCAATCAGACGCATTTAGTACGTCGTTGTCGCTGCAACACACGATGGATGTATTGGACCATAAAAAATAACTTTACTGTTATTTATTATCAAACAAAAATGTTAATGAACGATTTCATTCAAATTAATACAGTAAATCCTCTCTTTTGTGGACACCGGCGGGACCAAAGCAATTTTCCAGGGGAACCCATACATCTCTGGGAAAACCAGAATTTATTGATATGGCAAAGACTGCATATAGTGCATCGTAATTAAAATTATGTAAATCGAAGAATCAATGCGTGCGTGCGTGTGTGTGCAACGGGCACCAATAATAAGCAATCATAGAAAGTTGTAGAAAATCACATCGCAAAAGCCAAAATCAAAAGTTAGATCGATCAAGGATTGTATTACAGAAAGGAGGAGCACCCCATTCCGCTCGGACAGTTCAATCCACACAGGCTAATTCACTTTTGAGCACTGTTGAAGATCTTGAACATTTCTTTACGGTTTCATTAGACTTCGGATTCATCCCGATAATCGTTTCCTAACAGTGATTTACTGCCACGGCGTTTCTATCAATAAATAAAAAAGCAATATATCACGTAGTTTGGCAAGCCAATGGATTCAGTTGTCATAAGTGAACAACGTGGTTTTTCAAGATGTTCCTAATATAAGCCCTACCCCGAAAATAAGCCCTAGTGCATTTTTTGGAGAAAAAATTAATATAAGACCGGTTCTTATTTTCTGGGAAACACGGTAGTGTTTTTGAGGTTTGTTCGAAAAAAAAAATTTTTTTTGAAACAACAAAAGTTCGAATCATCGTGTTAATTATTCATAAGTGAAAAAAAAAATACACTATCCGTAGAATTTTGTGAGTCTAAAGATAAAATTTCCAAATGTTGATCCACATACACGTCTCTGTATGAATATACTTATAAAAAAAATCGCTAGTTCCGCTCATTGTGCGGTGAATACATCCGACTATATCTAGGTCGGATGATAAAGCCTTGGCAATGGATAGAGGACGCGATCCCTTACCGAACGCCACCTTGTGGCATTTATCTGAAACTGGCGCTCATCTTAAAAAAAAAGAGAAAGGGAAGAAGGGAAAATTTAAATATATATATTGCTTTTACAGCAGCTTTTTTCAGTGAGAACTTACACGAGGACCTTTAGGTCTATCTCAGGGATGGGTACCAAGGAACTCCTGCGATATGCGATAACCGCTCGGGAGACGAGTTTAAATAAAATGGATTTTCTATAATTTATTTTTATTTCTGACTTTGTACTGAAAAGCATCTTACGGACCATAGACTAAAGATATAAATATTATTCTTACTCTGTGTTACGGACTCATAGCGGGAGTCCATAGACAAAGGGCCGTTGCCAGATATTTATTTCAAAGGGTTGTAAAACTAGTTCTTCAGGCAGGGCCAGAATTAAAGGGGGACAAATGGTGCAACTGGGTGGCAAACTTTTCGGGGGGGGGAGGAGGGGGAAGGTTATTTTTTTGAAGCGTGTGGAAAGGGCAAAATCCTACCCCCCCCCCCCCCCCCCGCAAAAATCTTAGTTACGGCCCTGCTTCGGGGATAGGGACCAAACAGATAGAACAAAGACTTAACTATATGTTATTCCACACATATAACAGTCATTTTGTAAAATTTCTGGGAGGACAGTAATCCCTGCTCCCTTTTCTCGTTACGACATCGCGTGGACACCTTTTCAAAACATTTAGCACTTTTTATTTTGAAGTGAAATAATTTTCAATAGTTAAATTTCGAACAGTATTTTTTATTAATAACACACATAAATTGAATTAGAATTTTTCAAACTAGATTCGCAAGGTTACATTTGTCTCAAAGAGTATTGACAAATATTTTTAAATAAGATGATGTTAAAAAATTTTATTTAAAAAAATATTTGCATAAGTTTTTCTTCCTACATATATTTATCAATAATTAATCTCAGCTTCAATTTTTATCAGGTTGAACATCCACTTCAATATTTCATCATCTAATGTTCAACATCCATAGATATCTCATATAGAAATTTCCGGAAACGGTGATGCCAGAATCTTCACGGTGATTTACAATTCGATGAAGATGACTTATACGCATTTAAAGGATCAATTTAAATGAGATATCACCCCCTTCCTAAAAATGACAGTTAATTTATATGCATATGTATATATTAAACTGTATATGGGTTGGAAAGGGTTCAGCTTACAAGCTGCTACCGATGCTACTTCTTTCTACTCTACTTATAATCAACGAAGAGAGAGAGAGAGAAGAGAAAAAAAATTTATACAAACACCTCTCTCACAAACAGTATCTCAGTATCCATTAAGGATGATGTGCGAAGAGTCGTTTCAGATACCATATGATCTACGGGTCCTTATCCGTTTTCTCTCTATATATTTTTTTTACAGCCATAGCAGTTGATGGACGATAATATGCGTAAGTAAAAATGGAGTGCAAGATTAAGCCCCCCGTAATTTTTCCTCACGTCTTTAGCAATACATAACACTTAACGGACAGACACCAACACCATTTGCTATAGTATTTCTCTTCCCTAGTTTTTGTAGCTCAGATTTCACGCAAAATATATTTTGTACGCAAGGCACTTAAAACATATGAGAAGAGCGAGAGAAAAAAAAGGTGTCTTCCATGGTATCTTCTCTCACCACCTTCTTCTCCTGTATACACTCCTATATAAGGATCTCAGTATATATTCCCCCCCCCCCCAACGTTTTCCCTATAACATTCGCGTTGAGCTGTTGGGGATTTTTAAATAATTTTCATCCATCCATCCAAAAAAAAAAAATTCTTGCATCGTTATTTTTCCCCGTTTGCAAGGCTCCCGTATGTCATTTCTTCTATTTTATTTTTCTCCTTTTTTACTACAGGTCTCTTTATCATACGGGATGATGTAAATGTTCAAAGACGAAGGGAACAGAGCGTTCGTTCACCATTTATTGATGCTCATGATTAGGTATAAACGAACTCTACCTGACAGATAAGAGAGAAAAAGATGAAAAAAATTATGGGATGAACGGGGTAAAAGAGGAGAAAAAAAAAAACGGGAAAAAGAGAAAAATAAATAAATAAAAAAGAATCAAAGAGAGAATGTGAAGCATTCCTAGAAGAAGCGCAAGAGCAAATGATCCTCAGAGGATACTTTTCTCTCTATTTCTCTCTCTCTACATATAAAGAAAGAGAGAGAGAGATGAGTAGAAGAAAAGAGCTAGTAATAAAGCAATAATGGCCGACCGCGTAAACAAAATTTTTTTCTTCAACTCCTCTTCCCACCAATGAAAACACGTTACTTCCGCCGTGACGTCACGTCGAAGAATTTCTTAAAGCCCGCATAATTAATTACGACGCAGTATCTTAAAAAGCAGGGAAGGGGGTGTGGGAGTGAGGAAAAGGGTCTGGAGAGGGAGGAGAGGGGAGGGAGGGAGGGACAACCAAATGCATGAGTTTTGAGCTTTCCCCAATTATTCATGAATATTGTATGCATCGCACTTCACCCCTTTCCCCAAATTCTTGTGTCACTTCATGAGTCCCGTATTTACAGGACAACCGGCAAATTTATTCCCCCCCCCCCTAATGCTTTCAATGCTGCTGACATAAATTTCTAGAAGCTCAAGTGCAATGATCCTCAGAGGATACTTCCCTCTCTATACCATGTGTGTTCCACCCACGACCCGCTTTGTGTGGTTCTGAAGACCACGCCGAATGTGGTCTTCAGAATCATTAGATGCGGCCTACAACTTCAAGCCTAATTTTATACAAGTAAAATAGCGGCACACTTATATGATTCGCGGTTCATTTACAAATCACTTAAGTGGCCCGCGACAGATGTCCAGATCACTTGTCCAGGCCCAAGACATAGCTCAGAACACATAATCGGCCCATGGTAAAGTTTCAAATCACTCAAGCGGCCCGCGGCGCATTTACAGATCACGTTAGTGGCCCGCGGTGCAGATTCACATCCATTGAGTTACCAGTGGCACAGTTCCAGATCACTCAAGTGGCACATTTACACGTAACGTAAGTGGCCCGCAACATGTTTTCAAACCAATGAAGTGGCCCGCACTCTCTTAAAGGTTGAGCATTCTTGCTCTATGCATATTATTATAAATTATTGATAATTGAAAAAAAAAGAGAGAGAGAGAGAGAGAGAGAGATGAGCAGAAGAAAAAAAGCCAGTAATAAAGTAATAACGGCCGACCGAATAGACAAAAAATAAAACATGTTTAAATTTATTTTTTTTCTTTAACTCTTCTTCCCACCAATGAAAACACCTTCCGCTGTGACGTCACGTCGAAAAATATCTTAAGCCTGCATAATTAATTACGGCGCAATATCATCAAGAGGAGAGTAACAACCAAATGCGTTGAAATCAATTTTTTTTGTCGCATTTTTTTCCCATTCATGGGATTTGATGGTAGGGAATGTTTGAATATAGATTTATATACAGGGTGATAAAAAAAGATTAACATTTCATATCTTGTTTACCCATTTCTGACTCGAGCATTCATTTTTTTCTTCAAAAATGCATTACAAACAAATGTCAGCAAATATTAATTTTTTCAATTTTGTTTGTGAAGAAATTTATCACTTAATTCAAATTTATCAACTAGGATGATGCAGGGTATATTCATCTTTACATACAATTTTTTCCAGATTTTTTATTGCTAAATTTTATGTAATAAATCACACTTTTCCCGGAGGCACTTTCTCATGGAAGCCATCTTAAAAAGATAGCTGAAAGTTTAACTTTAAGTGCTGCCCTCTGATGATAGCCCCGAAAGTTCATATTTACCATATCACTGACTCAAAATTTACAGAGTCCTTTAAGTTAGGGCTTAACTCCCTGAGGTGAAAAGAAAAAAATCTACAGCGACAAAAAGCAAACCCACATTTTTGTGGCACCAGTGTCTGAGAGCAGGGCTGGAACCACCCCGGGTAGCAAGATTTAAGGGGCGGCAGTTTTAGGTGGAAGCAAAGACCACTTTTTTGTAAAACTATTGAATTTTAAAAGTTGTGGGGGCGGCAAAAATCCTAGTTACGGCCTCATCTAAGAGGGTTATAGTTTCTCGGACTATATTATAATTCATTTTGGAAATAATTTCAATCCAAAAAATTCCGAAATTAATTTTTTTTATTCATAAATGATTTTCGATGTCACTTATTTTCATCCACTTGTGAGCAACGTGGTGGTCTTAAAAAATCCCTGAGATCATAAGCACCGGAACCAGGGGTGGGGGGTGCTCTGGCTATTTGAGCTTCTCCCCCCCCCCCCCACTATTTGTTCATGACTATAAACGCATCACATTCTCCCAACTTTTGTGTCATTTCATGAGTCCCATATTTACGGGACAATTGGCAAGTTCCACCTCCCCACCCGAAGCTATCCTCATGTCAGCGCCTCTGCTTCCATTGCTTGATATACAGGGTGTCTGTAACTAAAAAACCCTGCTCCAAAGTTGCCTACAGCCGAAAACGTCATCAGGATATTGTGAAATTTTGCGGATGACTTAACGAAGGGATAGAAATTTTTTTCAGCCAAAAAAAAAAAAAATAGTTCCAAATATCGCCACCAGAGGGCGTATTACTTTCAAAACCTGTGATATACATGTGCATATTTTTCGACTTCACGCAGCAGCTGTTGTACAACCTAAGACGCCTTCATATACATTCCGTGTATAAAGGGGCTCTACTACAACCTACAAAAATTCGCGGAGATCTTTTCAATGTGGTTGCTACTCACAATGATGACCGTAAGTTTAGGAGATCGCGGTTTGTTAGTGAAACTGTTGTACCAAAACGCCGATTGCGCAATAGCTGCTCTACGAAAAGGTCTAATCAATATTGAAAACCTTCGAAAGATGATAACGAATTTTGAATAAACACAAAATTGTTATCTACTCGTCCTGGAAGAAAACAAGTTTTTGCAGAGGCAGTACAGAACTACTGTGCAATATCCCATTCGCAATTTCAGATCGTAGCTAATAATGATGGCCATCGTGTGTAAATTGTTTTGCTGAAATAAAAATTGCAAAAGTGATAAGTGCGGTAAAAAATGTGTAATTTATTAATAAAACACCCTCCGGTGGTGATAACTGGAACTTATTTTCTTTTCGCTGAAATTCCCATCCTTCAAAATTAAGAAGTCATTATTAACAAGTCATTTATTAAGTCATCCACAAAATTTCACAATTTTCTGATGACTGGTTTTGGCTGTAAGCAACCTCAAAATAGGGTTCTTCAATTTTTAACACCCTGTACATGAAATATTCCGTATTGATCGACTTCCTGATCCATAATTTGATTAAGAAGTAGCATTTAGGGATCGTTTGACATTTCAGTGATTTGAGTTTCAAGGTGTGTCATGGTTGTCATGAAGAAGGTGGAAAAACTCCGAAAAGCGTAGCACCAAATGATCCTCAAGGGAGATACTTTTCTCTCTCTACATATAAAGAAAGAGAGAGAGAGATGAGTAGAAGAAAAGAGCTAGTAATAAAGCAATAACGTCCGACCACCGCGTAAACAAAAAAAAAAGGAAATATATTAAAATTTATTTTTGTCTTTAACTCCTCTTCCCACCAATGAAAACACGTTACTTCCGCCGTGACGTCACGTCGGGGAATTTCTTAAGCCCGCATAATTAATTATGACGCAGTATCTTTAAGAGCGGGTGGGGTGGGGAGGGGGGTGCGGGGCGGGAAGGAATCGTTGCTACAGGAGGGGAGGGGGGAGTGACAACCAAATGCGTAGAAATCAATTAAGTATTTTTTTCTTCCCCCCACCCCTTCTCTAAATCCCCCAATCCCCCCCACCTTCATTTCCTTGGAAACGGTTTCCTCATTGGTTCATTTCCGTGGATCGATCATTTTATTTTTTTACGGTCTCCGTAATTATATGCGAACTGTTTTTTCCGATTTTATTTTTTATCTATTCGTTATTTGCATGCGGATGGTAGAAAAAGTAAAAAAAAATAAAATATATATAATAATAATGGAGGGGGGTGGGTGGATAAATTTCCTTCCCTGTGGATGTAGAGAGAAAGAACGAGGGGGTGGGGGAGGGAATTATGAATAAAAAAATAAATAAATATGTAAAAAAAAAAATGAAATAAATTGCAGTCGCAATTAAGCCCCCAGATGTCGTCAGTGTTGCCCTGTTTTTTCGGATCAATAAGATGGGAAAAATATGTTTCTAAAGATGGGAATCATCATCATCATCAGCAGCAGCAGTGGAAATAAAATAATTACCGGATGCGGATGAGAAAAAAAAAAATTATGCGTGATTTTTATTTATTTTTCAAAATTTTTCGTTTCCAAGAATCTTTTTGATGGCAACGATGGCTTAATAATAAAAAAATAATAATAATAATATCGGAATGATTTCTTTAATTTATTTATTCATTTATTTTTATTATTACTTATTCTACTTCGCATGCGTGTTTGGTTTTTTTTTTTCCTTTCGTTCCCGGTATGCAAAATTACTAACGTCATCACATCGATTATTAATTAAGATGGCCGATCGATGCGGTTTAGAGAGATAGATAGCATCTTTTTCGCCGCCATGTTTAATTTTTCATTTCTTCTTCTCATTTATGGGGTTTGATGGTTGTGAATGTTTGAATATAGTCATGCTTGTATACAGGGTGATAAAAAAGGATTTACATTTGATATTATACACAGTTTGGTTTTTTTTTTTCATACTAGCTCATGGTTAATGTTGAAAATAATTTTAATTAATCATACAAATAATTCCAAAATTATTATTTTTATTATTTATAAATGACTTTCCGCGACTTATTTTCATCCGGTTGCGTCTGAGCACTTCTGTGCTCTTTGAAGTACCCCGAGGCTATGTTCATATGTACCCGAAGAACTATGTTCATAGGCAGAGAAGGATTTATGCCTTTGCCACCTGTGAGCTATTCAAATTTTGTCGCCCTTATTACGTTATGATTTTATGTTCGTGAGGGCCAAAGACTAAAATTTGTCCCTCCTTCAAACTTGCCGCCCTGCGATATAGCCCGCTTAGCTCCCTTGTAAAAGCGCCACTGGATATAATTTACTACCTAGTGAGTTGTGCCTGAAATGTGCATATTTACCTAACAGTCTGAGTGGGTAGCTAGTATCCTGTGTGCACTGCCATCTATATTTAAAATTGTGAGCGAAGCGGGAAAATTGAATATTTGTACTATTGTAGGCCTGTTGCACTCTGTAGCGAGACTTTTTAAGGAAAAGATCGGCTCGCCTCAAAGTAGGGAATCACAGACAACCAACTTCAGCCGAACACTACTATGTCGTTTCTGTGGCTTGGAACCTAGATTCGAGTTCATGACGATACCCACCACGGCTGAACAAATCCCTAAAAATTTACATGCCCAACTTGAAATGCTACATGCCGGAATCAATTTTTTTGTATATGCTAGCGTCAGACACATTATTGAAAATTACATGCCGGGTCAAAATTTTCATAGCTCCCGGGCCTCAATAGATTTGTCTAACGCTAATGCCTACACGACCACATTGTGGCAAACAATGCCTCTGACTTGAAAAATATCGTAGGTTTACTATGCAACTATAACCGCACACACACACGTGTGCAATTAATTAGCATTTCCTCAGTGACTGTTAACGAAACTGTAATTTGGAAATTAAAAGTAAAATTTGGATCCAATCGGGGAAAGGGAGGGTGTCACTGATATCGTTAATTCATTCTGGTTGTTTTCATTGGTCAATCAAAATAATTTTTTTTCCATGCGATAATTTTTTGAGTATTGTGTCAGAAAAAAAGTTAAATAACAAATACTAGGCGTGGAGCAGAAATAATAATAGTAACTAGTCTCAAATAATTAATCCTAATAAAGTCCCTATACAGTGCAGTTATTGATCCTTATAGCAAAGCGATACTGATTTTTTCTGGCTATTTTGTAAGAAAAAAGATCATATAGACTAGATTTATTAAAATGGCATTTATTGTTTAAACTCGGAAAAATATGATGCGGATTTTTTTTTCAAAAAATAATATTCATATTTGGATGTTGCAATGCATATGATACAAAAAAAAATAAAGCAAGTTGTATTGTTAGGCACTACTGTCCAGGAAGTACAGAAGGTACAACGCTTACTCCCCCTACGCATATCGTACTGTCCATACTATGTTCAAGGTCACCTGAAATGTATATTCAAGTGCAGATTGAAATTTTCATTTCCTAGTTTGAGGCCAGTTTTTAGGGGGTGTAGTGGTCTCTTTTGAAAATAATCAATACCGGGGGGAAAACCCTTTATAAAAAACATTAGACCTTGAACCAGTTTTCACTTCCCTATTTTTTTACGATCCCCTCCGCCTTTCTGTGACGCAACTGACCTTCAGTGCACCAGTCTATGTGTTTTCTCTCCCCCTTTTTTTCATATGAAAACTTGGTAGAGGCCCCCTTTTTTTACTCAAGGGGTCCGCTTAATCCCAAAACCACCCACCCGATACCACGTTTTTTGCCTGTCTATATTTTTTAACAGGAGGGATATTGGGGATTTTTTTTTCAAATTTATCTGGGAGCCCCACCCCACTCTTGGAGGCCACTGGGGTAGTAGAGCACCTCCACGGGATCTAGTGATGCTTCTTTTTTAACCAGGTTGTCACTAGAATCCCTGTTGTTGATAGCACCAGTGGTACGATGCAATGATGATGGAACTATGGATTTTTTGGATCCCGGAAGTTTTTACAGGAAGAAAAACATTTTATGCTAATTGTGTGTGAAAGAAAACGATTTCTGTGGAATACTACATGTACACATTGAGGATGAGACATAGAGGTGAGTTGTGATTTGTTTATAACATTTGCGATGATGAAACACGGAAGTGGTGCCTCAACAATGCAGCGCGTGTTAAAATTTTCATGTGAGCCCGTGTGAAACACATGGAGTCGTATGTCTTGATTTCAGTCAACAAATAACTATAACATAGACATGGACCAACTTAGTAATTGATTGCAACTTCCGTATAGTCAATTGTAAACAAATAATACACTGAATGTTTTTCAATAGGTTTAATTCATCTTTACATGATACAGGAAGAATTTTCTGTCTTCGTACTTGAAATGAATCGATATTCATTTAAAATTCCAAACAATTTCCAAACATATGGGTTTTTATTGAAATTTTTTCTATCCGAATTTATTTTTCCACCTACGTATATACCTGATATAATTTTAAGGTTTACAAGGTATGTTTCATAATTTCTGGAATTTATTTCGATGAAACAAAATAAGTCCAACAAAAATCTTGGATTTTAGTCCACCTGATAAATGCTAATTGCTAACTTTATTTATCGTGATTCATGTATTCTTTTTAAATTTATTCGCAGAATGTTTATGTCCAATACTTGAATTTGTTTCGTTCAAACCAGTTGTTAAAATATATTTTCGACAACAGGAAAGGAGTTCGCAAATTTTATTCAGGTTCATAAGATATTTTTTTCTCACATACAAATACAAAAGTTTGTATTAATTTCGAAACTACATAAAATTATGAAATACATTTGAAACAGTGAGGGGGGGTTGATAGATAACATTTATAAAATGAATATATTATGCAGGGTTAGAGAGGAGTCTTTCTTTATAATTTATATTCATCCATTGCTGCTGAAAAAATTTGAAGGTGCAATAAAACAAAATTAATTATATACATATCACTTATCGCTTTATGCTAACAGATCGTAAGTAGCAATTTGATGACTTAACCAACTTAATATTTTTTTCATTATACATACGAGTTTATTATTTTTTAATTTATCTCATATTTTTTTAATTATACTTGATAATAAACACTGTAAATTTCAGTTGACTAACATAGCATGCTTTTAAATTATCATTAGGGAAAAATACAAAATTGGCAAGACATAACTGATACATAAAAAATACGTAGCAATGAATTTTTCCTCTTAAATACGCTAATATTTTCCCTTTAAAAATGCAAAAATTATTGTAAGACTTAATTACACAAATACAAATAAAAAGGCCACAGCAGACAAAATGCCCAACGAGGCGGCTGAAAAAAGATGCCCGTAAAAGATATTGATGCCAATTACATATCTAAACTATAACAAAAATACAGAAACCCAATAAGACTAAATTAGTAGATATTTTTCTGTTTTTTTCTTCATTGAAAAGTAAATAACGAGTTTAAAATTATAAATTATAATTTGTTAAATTATATTTAATATTTGAAAAACAAATTATATTTTGTTCAAATACTTGTTTTATAGTGGAAATATTAATTCAAAACTTCTCAATCGAAGCTACTTCTTGCAATGAGTAAGCTACTTCAATTTTTATCTACACTAATTTTCGTGTAACTATATAATAATATAAATCTTTTATTGTCACAGTGGTTTTGAAGACAAAATATATTATTTCATTCATTTCAGCTATGCAATAAGAAGAAAATAATATGAAAGTGTGAGAATTATACAGTATTAAAAAAAATAATGAAATTAATTAATTAATTAATCTTCGTTAAATATAATTAAAAGTGAGAGGGAATCTGTCGTTTTCAGCCATTTTGATACTAATCATCTCATTAAATGTAATAATCCGATTTAAATATTGTTTCATTAATCGTTAATAATGCAATTTGTAACTATGAAAGTATAATTTGATTCATAAATTTTCACTCATTTCATACAAAATGCATCGATGTATAATTTGAAAAAAAAAACATTCACATAATATTTCGAAAAAAAATTATAATGGCTCTACAAGTATAAACAGAAAATTCTAATGTTAATGTTAAGTATAACATATCAGTAAACATACATACATTTGATAAATGTCTATATAAACATTATTTTTACATCATGTGCATATTTGGAAGTACTGAAAACCCACCAATAATATTGACAAATTTCCACAGCCACACAGCAAGAATGTAAACAAACATGCCGAAAAAAAATCAATATTTTTTCCCAGAGACTTCTTTAAATCGATATCCGCATATATGTACATGGAACGAAACACATGATTCTCAGAATATGAAAGAAGTGTTAAATGTAGATGGGAAAAATACATTTTTTTATTGACAAATAAATTCTACGTAATGATGAAATTGATTCCGGTCTACTGAATATCTATCGGAGGCATTAGCGGCTATGCCTAACGAGTAGAAATTCTTCGTTAAAATATCGCCGATGAAGACGCTGATTCAAATGCGCCTTCTTCGGCGTTGATAAACATCTTGTAATCAGCGCTTCGCCGATGAGATTCATTCGATCATCAGCTGATAACATGGATATTGTTTACTTTTGTTGCTTATTTTGTTTTTATTTTAAATGTAATATTTCCTTCAACAGAAAATCGAAACTGGGGATACTTAAAGTAAAAAAAAGATTAATTAAAAAATATATATAATTGTGAAACGTAAGACAAAAAAATATAATTGATGAATAGGAAAATAATGAAACTAACGTTTGATTGTTTTATTGTTTTTACATTAGGTATAAGATTCAATAAAGTTTGATAATTCAAGTGTTTCAGTAAATTTTAATTTCTTGATCTAATTGGGAAAGAAAGCAATTAATACAACTGAAGTAATGAGGTTGTAGTACTAATAAAAATTTAAATTATATTTACATTAAAAAAAATTTAGTTCAAGGAAATTTTTGTTTTTTTAAATTCTAAATTACTTTTTTCGTATTATTATTTACTTTAATTCTCAAAAATTGATATTAAAATTGTAAATTGGGATGAAGGTATTTAATAAATGTCTATGTACAGTCAAGAAACATATTGTCAATACATCTTCAGAATATATAAAACCTTTTCAACAAAGAGATTGATTACTACCCATAACTTTATTCATTGATTTAATCCATTTTCGAATTCCAGCATGTTTTTCTTGAATAAATTCTGTAATAAATAAACATATTAGCTCCTGTTTATAAAAATCACGTTCATCTGGTTATCAACCGAAAACACCTAAACATTTCAAATGGTTACATTGAATTTTTTAACGTTATTCAAATTTCATTGAATTGATTATTATTTTTTAATTGGTTAGGACTTTCCAGTTGTGATTTGAAAATACTGACAACAGATAACATAAAAAGAATTCACTAGCAAATACCGATAAATATAATTTTTACATAAAATAGTACCTCGACACAATGTACACACTCATTTTATTTTTATTTTAAAATAAATATATACTCATAAAATTCCTCATATAATCAGACATTTGAAAATTTGTCAAAGTAAAAACACAAAGTAAAGTAAGTAACAAACTAAATATTTCATCGCAAAAAAACTAAGGTTATTATACTCTTGCGAAGCGTCAAGTAAAACAATTCCTACAATTAATAAACATCAAATAATACCTACTTAATTTTATTTTAGTCAAACAGGATTGTAGTTTTAATGAATTTAAATTATGCAATATAAGATTTATTTTTGAATTGATGAGGTTTAATGAACCAAAAACTGTTAGAGTATAAACTTAAAAATATTGAATAAGTACAGTAAATCCATGTAAAATGAATCGTCAAGATTTTGGATCACTTTATATGAATTAACAAATTTTTACGTAGTCCAATTGCAGGGTACAACTAATTATATAAAAGATCTGAATGATCGTACAATTGCACATCATTTAACATTATGGCAAAAAAAAAAAACCATGAAAAATAATCAAAATGTGAACAATACTTAGAATTGGAATTTAATAACATCAGTTGTGTTATCATTAATAAAATCATACAATATTAAACATATTTTGAGTAATTTTATGAGAATAAGAAAAGTCTTACATAAGACACGATTATGTAAAGTGCAATAAAAATACGAAAAAAAATGAATCGCAATATTGCTCTGACTGACTTCAGTTATGAGAAATGAAAAAAAAAAATGCAATATATATATTATATATTACTTTTAGTATGTAGATTCAAATGCACGACAAAATTAATTTAAGAACGGCGAAAGATATTAAATTACATTTTTCGTATTTATTTTTAAAACATTTTTAGTTTTCTTTAGGCCAATTTATTACAATTAAAAATATTAATAATTTCAATAAAACTTATATATATTTTAACAAGAGTATGTTTTGAGTATATTTATTTTTTTACGTGTAAACTAGATGTATATGCAATAAAACTAAAATTAATAACACAATATAAAAAAACGTGTGATAAAAGAAAACTCAACATAAAAATGAAAAAAAAAATAGTATCGCATCAATTTCATAACGATTCCGATACATTTTTTTATATTTTATTAATGAAATGGTATTTAATACCTAAAGAGATAATAATATAAATCTCCATCAACATTTTTAGTCATTTAATAACTAAATTAATTACCAATTAATTGCGAATTATTCACAAGTTCTAGGTGAATATAAAATCACACATAATATATCACAATGTAAAATATGAAGACACTGATGAAATCCTCTACTGATTAATTATATCTAGTATCAAAAATATTAAATTCAGTGAGAGAAAGAAAAAATAAAAACATACTGACACTGATGTTAGCCAGTATTATGTCATGTAAATGTAAAATTTAATATTAAAATTTTAATTTCGAATATATAAATTCATTTCTAAGTGCTGTTGTCAGGCAGCAGATGACATTCCGCATTTTTAAATTTAATTTATAAAATAAAAAAAATAAATGAATAATTAATAAGCAAATGAAAATGAATTAAGTAATACGGTGTCATTGATAAAGGTTCTGTAAATTTTTGAATCTAAATTTTCTTTGTTTTCGGACATTCTGATTTTCTTCGTCGTTGACATACAATTATCAAACACATCAATCAATTTTTTTTTGTTTTTTTATTCCTTTTAATAATAACTGAAAAAAATAGTGTTAAATATTTTTTCTGGTTTTGTGTAAGTTTCGATATTTTAGAGCAAAAAAATAAAATTAAACAAAGCTTTTTTTATAAACTTACATTGAGATAAACTCATATTAAGCATGAAACTTAAATTTAGAGATATTTTAATTTAAACTTTATTTTAATTTAACTTTTTGTTACAGAAACGACTAATGCATGAAACAAAATATATGTACAACAAAATATATTTGTATCTAATTAGAAACATTACGGAAACTCAAAATAAATTTTTTAAGGTGAACGTCCTATATAAATATATATATATTTTTTTTTCCAAAGTTTTCCAGAAATGTCAATAAGTGTCTAAAATTTTATAATCCACATCTACAGTATTGGTTGCCGTAGTTGATAAATAAAACTGAACAATGGTACATTGACTAACATCATCTCGAGTTGAGTTTAATTCTGCATGTTTTCATGTCGGAGCTAATCAACTCAGTTGAAAAATTTAGCTGATAGTAAAAGATATACAACAGAAATTAAAATTTTGTATGTAACTGTAATTGAACAGAAGTTCTGGCTACCATGCTTGGAGATTAGGATGTTATTAGGCTTATTTCATAAAATTATATCAATTGTTATGCAACAAATTACGGATGTGTGATGAAAATGTTTCGGAACAAAAATCGCAGAGTGAATACCTTGAAAAATTGAGAAAATTAAAAGCTCTAAAAGACAAGATAATTCCGTTCTTGTAACTAACATTGAAACACTGAAATTATACAACAATATGAATTATTGAAATGCATTGAATAGAAAAATTGAACCTAAAGTGTTATCTAAAAAAAGGAAAAAATGCATATGAAAATATACGTTATGAGTCAAAAAGCGTATTAACGTTAACAAAATTTCGGTTGCATTTACAATTTTTTGTAGTGGTAACTTAATGAATTTCAACTCTTTCAAAGCGAGGATACACAATTTCCTTTGAAGATATATATATAAAATATATTTATAAATGGGAGATGCAATAAATATAAATCGTGAGTCCTAGCTAATTTACTAACTAATCTAAATCATTAAGTTGTAAATCTATGTAACACTATCTATGGAAATATCTTTTAAATAAAATGCAAATAAGAATACATGTTCAGAATGTATATGAACAAAAACAGACACTCGGCAACAATCTTGCCAAGAAAAATAATAAAAAAAAAGACAAATAAAAATGCCTATAATAAATTGGAACTGTAACCAAAATACGGTATCCCAAAATTAAGAATTATAAGAAGGAACTAAAGAGTTTTATGAAATGAAAAATACACTACCCATTGGAGAAAAATACACTGTCATTTATTCACCCATGGATATTTGCAAAGGGTTTCATCATTGCAGGAACTGGAACTATTTGAATGAAGCATCATAATCTTCGTCAGATTTGTAGATATGGATGATAACAGAGAATTTCTCAAAAACTATAGAAAAATTGGTTTGTGAATATTTACTTAATTCAGTTTTACAGTAAATAAATAAATGCGTATTTATATCTGTATCTATCTATATAGAAAAATGTACATCAGGAAAATTTAATTTTTGTCGGAACTCACCAATATATATATATATACACTTACATAAGATGTCCCGTATTAAATATTTTTGAAAAACTTTTTTTTTTCAATTTCTGATATTGTAAATTATATTAAAATGTTTTGGAGATTGAAAGTTCAATGCAAATATAAGTTTTCTATTACCCTATAAATACTCATGCTTATCGTATTATAAATTCTTTAAAATGAACTAAAAACAAGAGATTTTTTTAAAGTAGTTTTTTGCACAGAAATTTTATAAAATATATAAAATTCTATATTTTTTAAATAAATTCGATTCAAAAATTACAATTAATTGTAGTAATAACAAAGTTAAAATTTACAATAATACTAAAACTATAAAACGCTAATAATCAAAAACTATAAAATGCTAATAATTAAAAACTATAAAACGCTAATAATTAAAAACTATAAAACGCTAATAATTAAAAACTATAAAACGCTAATAATTAAAAACTATAAAACACACTAATATTACATAGCTCATAAGCTAAATTTATTTGAAAATTTAAAAAAAAATAAAAAAGTTTTTATATCAAAAAAATTCTAAAAATTATGTGAAAATATTTTTTAGTGGATTTCTTTGAAAAACTAGAAAATTGAAAATTTACAATGCTCCAGAAATTAGAAGCGTTGTTTATTGTTAGAGAAAGGGGAACTAAAATACAAATAATATATTATCCATAAGCTAAATTTAAACATACGGAATTTTTTGAAAAAAAAATCTTTTTACGAAACTTTTTTGTAAAAATGTGTAAAATTTTCTTTTTTCTATACAGTTTGAAAAATTTATATAATTCACATTTGTAATGCTAAAATTAGAAATGATTTTTTCATAAAGTTCTCCTATAAATACGTGGGGATCAAGTAATTTTTGTAAACTATTGAAAAATACACACTGTAAAAATACACAAATACTATGCTGTTCATAAAAAAGATTTTTTCTGAAAAATATATGAAATTCTTCTTTCCAGTACATTCATTTAAAAAGTTTGAAAATTATAATAAACAATGCTACTAAAATTACAAAATGGTGTTAAAAATTAATTGCAGTTATGTTAAAAAACATAACATATTAGCTGTAACAAGAGTGTGGTAAGAACTGCGCTAACTGAATGTATAAAGCATAAAATGCGAAATATAAAAATACGTTAATATTATATTTTTCATGAGCTAAATTGAAAATAAGATATTTTCAAAGAAGGTTTTTATCAAAAACACAATTTTAAGCAATATAGAAATTTTTTTTTAGTACATTTGAAAAATTACAAAATTCATACTAATATTTGTAATACTAAAATTAAAAATGTTGTTTTCATAAGAATCTCTTAGAAATACGAGTTTATCAAGTTATATTATTTATTCATTTATTTATTTATTTATTTATTTATTTAATACCACGCTACAGAAAACAATCCAATTACAGCAAGGTATGACCGAAACATTGTAAATATAATAAAATCAAACAGAATAGAATGCAATACACAGATATGAAACATATAAAAAAAAACACAAACACTAGTCAACACCAAATAAGTAAAATAAAGGTCAGTATAAAATCACCGGATCAATTAAAAATGAAAATAAATAAAAACACACGAGACGATTAAAAAAAATGAAAAATGAATAAACAAAGAAAAGTAAATATTTAACAGTCAAATACAAGAAATCACTATTTAAATATATATAAAAAAAAAAAAAAATTGCTGATCAATCGGAGAGAAGAAGCTCTTTGAATTTACCAATAGGAGTCGCAAATATATCAAATTCATCAGGTAAGCTATTATACAAAATACAAAATCTGTTAATAGCACAAGACATACCAATCAATGTCCTAAAGTGAGCTACATAGAATAATTTATTTGACCTTGTGTTGTACCGTGTGACCAAGAATCCAATTTTTGATAACAGAAAAGAACAATCGACATTACCATTAACCAACTTCCAGAAAAATTTCAAAAGTATGAAATTTCTTCTCTTTTGGAGACTGGTAATTAAAAAAATTTGTCGGAGAAAAGTTGTCGAAATTGTAATGTCATATGCTCTAAATTTCTTAAAATACAAATATCGCATAAATGAGTTTTGTATAATTTCAATATCATCAATAGCATTACTGTAATGAGGATTCCAAACAACAGATGCATATTCAAGTTTAGATCGTATTATAGAATTGAAAAGAACAATCATTGTATCCAAATTGGTGAAATCTTTAGTTATTCTTTTAAGGCAACCGAGTTTGCGATACGAATTACTACAAATATCGTTAATATGGTCACGAAAGGAAAAATCAGAGGTGTAAATTACACCCAAGTCGGTAGCAGAATATCTTCTCTGTAAAATATCAGTTCCAATATAATAAGAGTATGTGATAGGATTTTTCCTACGGGTGTAAGACATAACAAAGCATTTGTTAATATTCAAGTGTAGATGATTTTCGATACACCAGTGGTAAATGTGGGTTAATTTATCTTGAACAATAGAACAAGATTCAAAATTTACAATAAAGTCAAATATTTTAAAATCATCAGCAAATAATAAACAATTATGAAAAGCAGCGGCAAGGTCATTAATAAAAATAAGAAACAATAGCGGTCCAAGGACAGACCCCTGAGGGACTCCAGATGTTGCACAAAATCCATCACTAAGAGACGAGCCAAAAGATACAAAAATCAATCTGTTTTTTAGATACGAAGCAAAAAATTTACATGTATCATCGCAGAAACCAATTTTTTTTAATTTGTACATCAATATAGAGTGGTTAACACAATCAAATGCTTTAGCGAAATCTGTGTAAATTACATCGAGCTGGATTTTATTAGCTATGGCTTCAACAATATGAGTATTGAGGGAAAGAAGATTGGTAACCGTAGATCTATTTCTAACAAAACCATGCTGATTTGGGGAGATACAGGTGTTAATTTGCGCATAGATTTTATCATATAAAATAGACTCAAATATTTTAGCGAAAGGTGACAGAATGGCCACACCTCTATAATTTTCAATTTTATGTCTATCCCCTTTTTTAAGAATTGGAACGATTCTTGCTTTCTTCCATTCATCCGGAAAGATCCCATTTTTAACAGACATATTAAAAATTAATAAAAGTGGATACAGCAAATGCTCAGCACACGCCTTGACAAAATATGAATGGAAAAATTAATGGAAAAATGCATACAAAAATATGCAAAAAGTATGCATAAATATAATAGCGTTCATAGATAACTGAAAATAAAAAAAATTCAAGCAACATCTTTATCAATTAAACACATTTCAATAATGAAATTCTTTGTTTTTCCAGTACATTCGTTTCTAAAACTTAAAAAAATGCTAATTCATAATCCAAAAATTAGACATTCTGTTGTTAATTGCAAAATTCAAACCATAAAAGTACACAAATATTATATTGTTTATAAGCTGAACTAAAAATAAGAGTATTTGTTTAAAGTTTTCTGTACAAAAAAATGCCAACAAACGAGTGAATTTTTTTTAATAGATTCGTTTGAAAAACTAGAAGACTCAAATTTGCAATCCAAAAATCAGAAAAAAATAATTTTTTGATTAAAAGATAAAAAATATAAAAATTTAAAATACTATATTGCTCGTAAGATAATTAAAAAATAAGAGGTTTTTTAGAGGTCAGAAGATATCTAAATTATGTACGAAATTCTTCTTTTTTCGGTGCATTCGTTTCAAAAATTATAAAATTGGTATTGTCAATGCTTAAATTATAATGGTGCATTAGAAAATGCAAACTATAAAAATCTTAAATCTTGTATTTTTTTCTAAAATAAATAATGTGACCATCACGTATTTCCAAGATATCCGTAAGATCTGACCAGGGAATTCGTTAGTGTCAGTAGACATCTATGCCGGAAACAGGATTCGAACCCAGACATGCATAGTCAGAGGCTACCTCCGGAACCACTGGACGGCATTTACCATTTCATAAGCTAAATCAAAAATAAGACTTTTTTCTCAACAAATTATACAAAAAAAATATATATATATGAAATTTTTCTTGCAGTATATTCATTTAAAAAATGAGAAAATTTGAATTTACAATGCTAAAATTAAAATGCTTTTGTTAATTAGACGATGTAAATTGTAAAAATATTCAAATGTTATATTGTTTATTAGTTGGTTCAAACGGGATATATTTGAATTTTAGTTTGTCGATACTCGTCCAACTCATATATAATGTTATGAAAAATCAATCATGTTCAACCTTGAACATTTGGCAGGAAAAAAAAAACCTGTTCCAATGTCTGTTCTGTTGACCAAACTGGCGAATGCGGAAGCGGAGGAGTAGGAACCAAATTCGACATAAGGTAAAAAAAAAAACAGTCCTGTTTTTCCTGTCCCTGAGAGTCTCAAGGTCACCCTGAATGTGAGGGTGGATTCGATCCCACAACACCCACTCATACACCTACCAACTCTTCACATAATATTTGCTGGCCCATATTACTCAGCTGACCTTGGGACGGATGAATCAGACCAACGTAATATCATCTAATTATTCATAAAAAAAGTAGGTCACGGAATCAGGAAAAAAAAAATGAGGCACCGGTAGGGGAAACAAGGGAAAGAAAATAAAAACTGGGGCTTTGGGGCAGGGTATAGAACAGTACAGCCCTGTGCTTTACTGTACAGTGGTGGAGGAGAAAAAAAAGCATGGAAGAAGTAGTCTCCCTACGCAGGGGCCTCTCGTTCACTAGACTACGTATACATATGGAGGGTCTTCTTTCTCCCCCGCAATACGGATAGTTGCAGCACCCTTTTTGTATGTGAGCAAGTTGTAGCAATTTTTTTTGTAGTTGAAAAAAAAAATTTAAGTACTGGTAGGGGGATTTTTTTAAGGCCTATATACAAGGTTAGGCTTCATAGTAGGCGGAAGTAAGCCAGCCACGTGCCTATATGGCCTTGAGAGGTCCCAGAAAGGGTAGAAATGTAGGTGTGGGAGTAGAGAGATACTGCTGGTGTTGCTGGTGTACTTCCGCGTCTGAGTTTTATTTCTCTAATAATGTCACTACTGGTTGGTATTTTTATCAGTAAGTGAATTAAGAGGAACAATAAAAAATTAGTTATCTATGCCAATTAGAATTCCGGGATTTTAAATAAAAGAGTGAATTCCTCGTCTCCTCTAATCAGCATGCGGGGATCAAATGTAATCTCAAGAATAATAAAATAGGGAAAGATTAGAATTTGTGAGATAGAGATAGAGGCTGATTAGAATTCAGGAATCGAACTAGAATTTAGAGTCAAGTTAAAACTTGAAAATAAACATCTTTTCCTCCCGCATTAGCTTTAACGCTTTACGTGTCTTACATTTCAGATGATGCTCAAATTTTGTTGTTGAAGTACTTACTCTACTATGCACGCGATTGACAATTTAAGGTTTAAATTCTTGAAGTTGATCAGGATTCTCTCGAAGAAGATTAGAAATGTTTTATAAGTCAAACCGGATAATAATGGGAACACTGTTGTTATAAATTTATTTGAATGAAAACTATTAACAAAAAATTAAAAGTAAATCCATTGTTTTTAATCCGGTGAAGGTCCAAAAAAATTTTTATTTTGATCTTTCAAGATTTTTAGTGAAAATGTCTATGGTTTGTGAATATTTTTCATTTCAATTGGAACAATTTTTATGAATTTTTAAAAACTAGAGGTAATAGATACTTTACACCCCAACTGAAATGAAAAATCTGTAATATTCCTGTGATAAACCTATGTAGACGGTTGATACGAATGTACTCTGAATATATAATTTATCATATCTGAATTATTCACTATTATCTATCCTGATTCAACATAAACTAAAAAAAAATATCAGTCACTAAGTTTACGAGCGATTTGACGCTTTTTAATGCTTTACGTGACTTACATTTCAAATGATGCACAAATTTTGTTGTTGAATTACTCTACTATACACGCGATTGACAATTTAAGGCTTTAATTCTTGATGTTGATTAAACTTTTCTTGGAAACGATTATAAATGTTAGAGTTTGAACTGGATTATCATGAGAGCACTGTTGCTATAAAAGTATTTGAATAAAAATTATTAATCAAATTTAAACGTAAATCCATTGTTTCTAAATCCAGTGAAGGCTCAAAAAAATCTTGATTTTGATTTTTCAAGATAGTTAATGAAAATGCTTTTGGTGCATAAATATTATCATTGCAATTGGAAATTTTTTCATGAATTTTTAAAAATTATATACAATACATATTTTTTTATACCTACAGAGCAGTTAAATATTTTTAATATATTCTTTTTAAAAACCTTCGAGCTATAATACCCGGCGCTGCCCGGATTTTCTTTAATTGCTGGGAGGATCGAAAAAATGAAAAACCATCAAAAGTAGTAAGCAAAGTAACCATTCCGAAAATGATTGTTGAGGCCGAGAAACCATTGTTGCTCGAAAGTTTCCACACATTTCGGGCATTTGCTCAGCTCTAACAAACTTTTAAAGTAGTCTATCGTTCAAGTCGGGTCCCGTTTGGTATATATGCAAAATTTGACGTATATATATATAAATGTTGACGGTTGATATGACACTATGCACTCTGAACATATAATTTATAATAGATGATGAATTGTTTCTTTATCTATTCTTATACAACATAAACTCAAAAAATCCTAATCATTAACTTTTAAAACGATTTAACTCTATACGTATCTTGCATTTCAGACGTTGAGCAAATTTTGTTGTTGAAGTACTTGCTCTTGCATGCGATTGAAAATTTAGGGATAAATTTCTTGAAATTGATTAAGCTTATAAGACGAATTAGATAATCATAAAAACACGGTTGTTATAAAATTATTTCAATAAAAAGTAATTTATTACAAAGTAAAAGTAAATACAATTGTTCTAATCCAGAAAAGAGGAGCGTAAGGGCAAAAAAATTGTAATTTTAATTTTTCAAGACATTCAGTGAAAATTCCTTATTTTACATAAAACTTGATCATTTTTCCTGTAATCCATTTCCATGAATTTTTTAAAAATTATGCGCCTTACGAATATTTTGCACTTCCCATTGAAATGAAATATATTTAATATTTATCTGATAAACTTACGCTGCCGCAGCCGATTGATATATACTCTGAATATCTGATTTATAACACTTAAATTGTTTAATATTATCTATCCTGATTCAACGTAAACTCCAAAAAATCTCAATTATAAATTTTTTATGACATTTTGAAAAAAAATCTCATGATGCAAAAATATTTCTATAACTACAACAGAAAAAAATCCATTTTTCAGGAAAAGTTTAAACTTGGATATTTAATTCATAGATCCATAGCATCCAATTCACTTGGAGCTATTTAAATATATTTTTTAGCAGATTTATAATATTTAAATTATTTGAAATTATCTAAAATTTGTCACGTTCTTCCTGATCCAACATAAACGAAAAATCTCGATAATTAATGGGGGATATTTTTACTTATGTACTTGATGTTTTGGATACAATTTATGATACTTTGGAAAAATATCTCGAAGTACATAAATATTTTCATAAATATGTACATAAGCATTTAAACAAAATTCTTATTTTTGCAATTAAAGTATTTTGCCTATGAAAGTGTGAACCAAAATTCTGAATTCATAATATAAATTGTAAAAAATATTTTTATCAAAATTTATTTAATTTATAATCTAAATTCCTATAAAATTATCTAAAATTTATCCAACTTTTTCCTATAAACTCAAAAAAATCTCAATTTTCAATTTTTTTATGACATTTCGAATAAATTATCTCTTAGAAAAATATTTTTGTAATTTTGTCTTAGCATTATCTAAATATATTTTTAGCATTAAATTCATAGAGGATGTAAAAGCTAGTTTTTGATACATACGAAGAATAACAACTTTTGTTTGCATTTTTTTTTCATTCCCATACCAACCCTATACATTCCCTTGCTTTATGCTCCATTTACTTACTAATACGTATAACTTTTATTTTGGAGAAAAAATGTCATTTTAACCAATTCCCCAAGGTTTTTGTTCTGTAAAAATCGAAGAAAGAAAATATTCTTCGAAGTTGAGATTAGTTCTTTGTTTGCTGGAAATGCATAAGCTAATGTAAAGAGAAAGATGAAAGAAAAAAGCTTGTGGAAATGTACAGTGAGGGTCATATACAACATTGTTGCTTATTGTTTGCCTACTCATTGTTCTTTGGCTTTTACTATTTCCTTTTTCATGTTTTTCGAATCTCTTTTGTTGTGGAAAGAAAAAAATATTTAACAGAATTTCCTATTTTTTCTTCAAAAAGATGGGGAAAAGTAGCTAGTTTTTCCATAAGTAAAATAGTGAAATACCGCATTAGTTTGGTTTTTTTTGGGTGATTTGTTTCGTGGCTGAACAAAGGGAGGAACAATGGAGCAATACATAATACGTACATACTCACAAACAATGATGTAAATATGAATATATATATTAGGTCAATACTAACAAAGAAATGCAAATTCCTTTTGTTAGCGATTAATAGCATGACGTAAATAAGGCTCTTTATTTTGGAAATGAGCCATTTTTCCCCCGTTTATTCCACAAAAACACACATTTTAAGTTCAAATTCAAATTTTTAATCCTCGTGGTATTTTTTTAGATCACTTTTAATACATAAATACGAATTATATACATTTTTATGTTGTTGAAAAACACAAATTTTTGGTATTTGAAAATTTTAAGGATGAAAAAGAACCAAAAGTTTTAATATTAAAATTTTACACCTCAAAACAATTATTTTTGTAAATTCCTTTTCCGCTAAGTTCTGCCTTACGAACTATTTTTTTTTAAATTATAATTCATATAAAAGTAGATTAAGTTTGTCATTTGGTGAATTTCATCATTATTAGTGATTTTATTAAAATATAAATACATTTTTTTGTGTTATAATAACTGTTGCAAATTAGAACTTGATGTGGTGATAAACATAGTGTTTGTGCGCAACTCATTTTGAGCCATATATATATATATATATATATATATATATCTTGGACTTTTTTCTCACTATCATGTTTCTAAATATCCATAAATTCACTTCAAATACAATAACAAATGCAAAATTTAAAGTCATAATAGACAAAATACACAACAGTGTAGCTGAGAAAAAAATGAGGAAAGAGTTAAAAAATTGAGAAAGATGAAAGAATATACACGTATATAATAAAGATACAGTATAAAAAACCGTATAAAAATACGGTTGTTATTGCCTAAACAATTTAACCACAAGTTAGAAGTAATTCAGAAAAATTAACCAAAATAACAAAAGGTATAATAGGCTGCCTATAAATATATGGTAGTCATTTACGTGTTATTTTCAAGTGGCATCATTCATTACAGTATGCAAATTTTTGTAATTTATCATTTATTTATTTATAATTCATAAATTTCATGAATATCCTTAGATTGATTTGAAAACAACAAACGTTTCTTGTTTGCTATACTTGAACGTATTTATCCACAGTAAACAATATTCGAATTCACGTAAGGTAACTTCTTTGCATCGCAACACATGCAGCAGTGAAGCCAATATCACAGAGAAACTGTGTGACACTCCATCACATTTTTATTTCTTTAATTCTTATTATTTTCCTGCAACCCTTTCAAAGACCTACCACTCCTGTTACGGCCGATATATTTTCCGGGAAAATAAATAAAAAAAATTATAAATACATCACAGAAAATTATTCATATTTAACAGTAAAAAAGGAACATCAAGAGAAAGACTTCATTAAACTTTTCACTGACATCGTCACACTAGGAGCACAAACGCATATACGGTAGCAAGTTCTATCAAGGTATCCATCCACGTCTTCACCGTGAATTCGGGAAAGTACGGTGTGTGTTTTTCTTATAAAGCATGCTAAAGATATGAAAAATAAAAGGAAATAGGTGGGGGGGAAAAAGTATTAAAATGAAAAGAAAGAAAAGCAAGAGGTCGTCGGTTTTTGAGGTTCGCATCCATCAAGGGAACGTCTGACCTGCCTCATATTCACATTTTTTCCTTCTTCATCATCCTTCAACGATCCCTGTCAACTCGGGCATTTTTACTTTTACTTTTCCTTATTTTCCTATTTTTTTATTATTTTTCTCCTGTCTCAGAGTCTCTCTCCCTCTCTTCGCAGTTCGCTTTCTCCTTACGAGCTTACGGTTCACTTTCTTAGGGATGTGCTCCTTACGTACACACACACACACATACACACACAAGAATAGGAGTACTCCCATATTTTTTAGTACTTCTTTCTTCTCTTGAAGCTCTGACAACATAATTCTACTTCACTGTGTGGTGCTACCAAGTTTCGAGACAGTTTGTTTATGTTATCCTTTAGTCCCTGACATTTCCGTCCTCCCTTTCAGTCTCTCTCACTCACTATTTTCTACATCATCACCTGACTTCTTTTCCGTGAGCAAAAAAAAAGGGGAGAAAATTTGCATAAAGTACTTATGAGGTATCATTTCAAGTATCGGTGGAATGCTAAAATCTATGGCGTTGTTTTCACTGGAGCAATTTGTTAATTTTTAACGAATTGATATTGATGTCATAAATGAGCGGGATCATGTGGGCTTCAATGTTATGTCGATCGTTAGTATAGCATTAAGACGTGCGTGTAATGCTCGAACCTTTCTCAATGTGATATCGGGTTGAGATCAATAATTTATTCCATATCCCTCCTTCAACTAGCCGGCATGAGGGAAAAACTCAGGGACACCGGATTTATAAATGTTGAAGTCTGGTCCATTCCCGGCATGCTGTGAAAAGTGTGAAATCTTAGGAATACATAAGAAACAGAATACATAAAAACCCGATATGAATTTGTATTAAATACTGAATAAATAAGCGATAAATAATCACTGTATTAAACGTGCTCTGTTCAGGAATTTGATAATGATTATGAAAATACAGCATTTATTTATTGGTACAGTTAATTATTGTTAGCTAAATACTAAATGCAGATTCTCCATTCTGTACGTTTTTCTCCATGTTTAGAGATTAAAGAGAAACATGTTCTCTTATGTCTCCATTCAACTCAATTAGTCTACGCGAGAAAAATATGTTTGGTATCCGAAATTTTTAGTAAATCAAGATGTAAGGTAGGAAAAACAAACATAAAGCTAGGACTACTTGAACGCACTAGTTCCTTAAACAAATATTAGAATAAAATGCACAAAGCAAACATGATTCAAATCAGCCAATTCAATCGATTCTTAGAACCTAGATATTTAAGAATTATCCGGCATTAATGATTCGAATTTCCACGCCTGCTGGTCTCTCTCTCTTGCTATTTCCTAGCATGCTGGCTAATGCGGGGAATACGGTATTTATAATAGAATATTCTTGGTAAAAATTTAAAATTATTTTTATAGTGAGGAATTTTTGGAAACAGTTGAGTATTCTGAAAATTCTTCAAATTTATTTTCGATACGTACTTATAGCCATGTTATTTTTATACAAATATAAAAACCACCGCTGGCAGTAAAAATTACGGATGTAATAAACATTAAAAATTCAGCAACCCAAAATAAAAGCAATTTCCTAAATATTTTTACTACAGGGTGGGCGGAAAACGTTAGTAGAAATTAAAAATGGAAAAAAACCGGAAAAATATAACCGAAATAAAAAAGGTCTGCAGGGTTAGCATCACTAGGTCACGGGAATTTTTTAACACCGAAAAAACACCTCAAAAACTGCTGATAGGTGGCGCTGGTACGAGTGACTTCGGTGGAAATATGCAAATGAGACGGTTATAAGAACTTTCATTCCTAATCTACAGTTCACCGTTGTAAATCGTGTATGGGCATCTTTTTCTCAGCCACCTCGTTGGGCATTTTGTCTGTTGTGGCGTTGTATTTATATGTGAACCTGCTGCACTCTGCCGTTGCTGGATTTGTGACTCGCCTGCAATTTGTTTATCCCCTGTGGTGGTGGTCATGCGGAACACATACTGTTGTAATAAATGATTTAGAGGCATTCTGTTCATTATTTGTGTAGCTTTCCTTTGACTTCTGCACGTCAGTGCCACCTATTGGCTGTTTTTTGAATTTTTTTTCCCTGTCAAGAAAATTCCCGTGAACTAGCGATGTTAACCCTGCAACCATTTTTTATTTCGATTATTTTTCCGATTTTTTAAAGTTTTTACGGACTTTTTGCCCCCCGCCCCTGTGTATTTTCCATCAGTGGCACCGAGAGTTCCTTTTGATTTTTTCTACGTTCCCATTAAGTTAAATTATGAAACAATTCGATTTTATACATTGCAGTACCAAACTGATTTTTATTATTCTCATTAATCTGAAACTCATGCAATGCATTGCGCTTCCTCCTGGTGCGAAAATGCTATGAATCACGTGAAAGTATTGTATATGTCACTGTCAATGCCCGAAAATGGCTACTTCTTGAACTGGCCAGCCCAGTCTACTCAGCCAATGTCCGAAATTCGGGCTTTCACCGATCTTTGGCCGGCCTCTATATATCGATCTATATGCAGGGCGATTCAGAAAAGATGGAAAAACTTTAAGAGGGGACAGTACACACCAATACAAACAATTGTAATCAAAGAATGCATGGGTCTGACACGAAACGCAACCGCACTAGCGCGTTTAGAAACGGCCGCTCCGCAAACGTTAAAACGGCATTCCTTTGAAATTTATTGGGAGAAAAGAACATCATGCTATGTACCCTGGGGAAGAAGAAGAAACCGTATGCAAATCTGCGTCACAGTGAATTAAAGGTGCGGATGGCAGTCCTGTGAAGTTATTCCAGGGTGCAATCGATCTAACAGTTGTAACGTACGGGATAATAGCGCACTTCAGTAATACTGAAAAAGCAGACATGCATTTCAGTATGAAAATATGTAGCGTATTTCCCCAGGTTACATTTGCATGCATGGTGTTATTTTTCTCAGGAATGTCGTTTTAATATTTTTGGAGTGGCCGTTTCGAAACGCGCTAGTGAGTTTGCATTTCATGTTAGGCCCTGCATTCTTCGAAGAAACCATGACAATTGTTTGTATTGGTGTGTACTATCGCCTCTTAAAGTTTTTACCATCTTTTCTGAATCACCCTGTACATCCCTATATATGAATCACTAAGATACCGATATTCAGACCCCCTTTGACCGTTAGGGTTGCCATAGCTAACCATAATTATTACGGTGAGCTATGGCTAATTATGAATGACCATAATTATCACAAAAAATACGTCAACACGGCGATCACCCCGAATCATAGGGATCGATATATTTGAATTAGGGATGGACATATGAGGCCGGTCAATTCGCGAAGTGGCTAACTTTGGGCTTACTCTCCCGCTCGCGAAGTGGGCTTTGGCAGTGACATATAGGCATTTGACTTTGTTCTCATGTTATCCACTACATTAACTTTTTTCTTCCTCGCAAACATTATGGGTTTTTCATTATTTTTCCCGTTTGTTTCGTTCATTAATATGTACTTATGTTAGTTGTTATTCGTTATAAACTTGCAATGTATCAACCGGTATGGGTCTTTAGACGTATTGTTTGATTATTCTTCCTCATGTTGTATTTATGCAACAAATTGAATTAATAAAGTAAAATTGAAATATGAAAATTGAAATTCATTAATATTCCAAGGTAATTTGATAGACATGGTGATTAATTTTTCAAAATTTTCATTCTGTTTTAAAATGACGATCATGTAAAATCGTGTTACTCATTTCATTGAAGTTTCAGTTATGCTGGAAATAAAATATATTTCAGAAAAATTTTATGTAGGAATAAATATCCAACGGTAGTTAGCAGTATTGTAGACGTTAATTTCTTTTGATCTATGGTGTTTACATGTAATTTTTATCGATATTTAGTTCGGAATTTTAATCTATTTTCTTCATCTTGATTCATTTTCCTGTTAAAAAATTATTTTTCGAACGAAAAATGTGACCATTTTTTTAAATTAAAAAAAGGAATTCAATTCAAACCAAAAGTACACAAAGAGAGTCATTTACGTTTTTTTACTTTCATCCTTCTAGTATATTTGTTAACTTTGTGAAAGAAATTACAAATTTTCACCGCACACTAATTTCAATTTTTTTTTTTTAAATTCCCTTAGAAACAAACAATTTTTCAGAAGGAAAAATAACAGTAATAACAATTTTTCTGTAAATTATTATTTTTTTTTACATTTTTGTTTCCACAGAGAAAAATTCATCGTAACAAAATACTTGAGTTGTACCAAATAATAATAATAAACAAAAAAATAAGTAAATAAATAAAAACTAATCAAGAAAAGTGCGAACAAAAAAAAAAAAATTATTTTTTTTGAAAACTTTTGTTGAGAAAAATATTTCTTAAGGGAAAATAAAAAGTTTTTCCCTAAAAGGGGAAAAAAATGAAATAAAATAGAGAAAAAAAAACCAGTTTGAAAGGAAAGCAAGGGGGAAAAAAGTGGAAAGAAAAAAAGCGAGAGAGAGAGAGAGAGAAAGAAAACGATACATATTACGATCGAGCCTAATCCAGGAATGAGAGCACATAGACATCGACCATTTGCTTTTGAGTACTACATCCTAAAAGGGAGAAGATATTCTGCACCAGTACGCGTACAAGTATCGGAATCCCTTCCCTGAGTCTTAAAAACTTGTCACGTTGGCCATTTTGGAAGGATTAGGGTGCTTCTTTGGTGTACATAGCAAAAGCCCCGGGATGAGTGCCGAGCGCTGTTCCTTAAATGGTACTAAAAAGAGAAGAAAAAGAAGAAAAATACATAGATAAAAATATATAAAAGATATAAAAAAAAATGCAAATCAATGGAGGAAAGAGCAATCGCCTTTAAGAGATAAGAAATAAACGACTCCAGAAAACTGTCAGTCGTTTCGACTGAGATCTTTTCCATTTTATTCTTTTTCTTTTATCTTCTTTTTTTCTTTTTTACTTTCGTTGTTTTTATCGTTACCGGCGGAATATAGTTTTCGAAGTCTGATGAAAAACATCGTTAATGCATATACATTGATGTTTTTGTGTTGCTTTATTTTTGGAGAAACGAGTCACTGTAACCACTTAATCTTCCATAAAGTTGAGTGAAAAGTATATATCTGAACAAAATGTTCAAAGGGGGGTTTGATGGATCCTTATATACAAATGAAGGGCGAATGATTATGCTTTTATGTTCATTGGTTTTGAAAAGGTGTTCAGAAGTGTGTGTTTTTTTATTTAGCGCTGCTTATAAAATACAGTGAAACCTCGATATAACGATACTCAGCGGACCAAGGAAAAAAAATATCGTTGTAGAGGGATAGTCCGAGGCTTCTTAGTTCGTCCTGCACTGGAGTATGCTGTAAGGTTTTGGAGACCATTCCTACCGAGAGACACAGACTTGGTTGAAAGGTTCAGAGAAGAGCTACACGTGCTATTGTTGACAGACAAAGCTTGAAATATGTAGAAAGACTTGATAGAAGACTAGAATATGAAGAATGACTTGATTTCTTGCAAATTTTTATATTAGAGGAACGCGGATGTTGGGGGGGGGGGGGTGTTTGCTTGAAGTGTTTAAAATTTTCAATCGGATGGATAGGATGGACCATGAATTATTATTACATCGACAACCGACTGCTTCGACAAGGGGCGGGCTCCAGTATCGTTTAGTAAGAGAGACAATTCCAGGTTGTGGTGTCGGAGGGAGTTTTTCTCTAAAGGGTTGTTAATGAATGGAAAAGCTTATCTCCATAGGGTCGTGAATTGTAACACAATTTTAAAACCAGTGTGATAGATATAATGGGATGAATCGAGAAGCTACCCATACTTAGATAAGGCAACCATAATCTTTTTTATGGACAGTGAATTTATATATTATTAACTATTGTGATTATTTTGCTTTTATATTGAGTTACTATGTTTTGGTTATATTTGCCATCTACTACCTGTATATTTTTTATGGGTATGATTTTTTCAGCCACCTCGGTGGGTAATTTGCCTGTTCTGGCCTTTGTATTTGTATAAGTGAGGAAGTGGGGCACTCGCCTAGGGCTTAAAATTTGATTAATATATACTCACTGACTAAACCATTTTTCCCTAGTCACTGAGCCTAACGCTTCCTTTTCTTTTTAGCCCTCTTCAAATCAAAATCAAACTCAGAACTCATGAATGATTTATGCCAGTCAGTATTTTCGAAACTTATTTGAAATTGGAAAACATAAAATCAACAATATGATTCAAAAATAAGGATCATATGCCTCGGGTGTTTTTCATTTCTCATCATTTTATGTTAAATTCCCGTTAGAATTAGATTTGATAAGCCTAAACATGCTCGTGTCACACATGTAGCAAGTACCTAACAGTAGACATAAAAGAAAACATACGTTATATATGAGAATCTTAGAAAAAAATCTTCAATCACTACACTTTAAAATATTAATCTCAAACATCTCTCTCGAAAAATCTCTGCAATTAAAAAACAGTAATATACTTTTCTATCTCAAATCTTTGCAAAAAAAAAATATTAGGGGAAAAAAATTAATGTCTCTTCACTCGTTCTATTTGCACTTGAAGCACATTCCAACAACCTTAATACTGAAAAAAAATTAATTATTCATAAACGAAATAATTCTCTTTTTTTTCACTTCATGGGACTCACGTAATATCCGACTTGAAAATTAATGCATTAATGCAGTGGGAGGATAAGATGAGAAAAGGATGATGATGAGAGACGATGAGCGAGATGAGGGAGGCTGTTTAATTTATGAGTCGTTTTGCTCTTTCCTCCCATAAATGAAATTTTATCTTTCATCTAAGGTTCTCGCCCCCATAATCATAATTGCTTTGTGCTAAGATTAATTGCATTCTTAATGAGATTCCCGCTCATATAAAATTAAATATTTAATGAGTCTTCTCTCTTTCAGCTCAGCTCTTCCCCCTAGTCTCTCTTCTTTCTTATGGGAGAAAAAAAATGAAATTGCTCGCCATATTCGCTTAGTATGATTGTATGCTCTATTTTTTTTTGTTAATAATAATAACTTTTTTTTGTACTTCAAAAGCAAAATTATTTCTGTAATTACAGTTGGTCGTACGCCTCGTAGCTAAACTTCAATTAACTCTTCCCTCCTCTGTATGAAAAATGAAAGGAGAAATATCTCCAACCTATTAGCTTTCTCTCTTTCCAGGTCTTTCTTCCATTAATATGGAAGTATAATTTCTTGATACTTTGGAAAATGTGCTGTTCACGTGATCTTTACATGCCATTGGAATAAGAAAAAAAAAAAAGATTATTATTACAATACGGGGAATTCGAATATTTTTTCTCCTCTTTAGATATGTAATTACAGAAACACAATTTACCGGAAAGTATTATTGCCTTAAGGATTATTATCGAGATTGCTTCTTTTGGTGATTTATCAAATGTATCATTGTTATTAATTTTTTTTATAATAATTTTTTTTTGATATTATGCCAAACATAATTTCGTTGATTACGTGACCCCTACGTACGATAGTGAATTTCTTTGAATGTTTTATTTACGAAGTATTACAATGGATAATTACTCCTATATAAAATTAATGGTATCAAACATTCGTAGTGTAATATGTAATGCATTTTTGAATTACATTTCCTTCTATTTTATAGCTGTAATAATTTATACTAGAAAATATTTGATGAACTTTTTTTGTCTTTTGAATATGAAAATGGAAAGTGTAATATATATATTCATAATTTATAAAATTTTAATTTTTAAGTTGAATTGTTGTTAATGTAGGTAGGCATCTAAAAAAGTAACTGGAAAATTTGGTAAAAAAATTAGTTCTTACATATTACTTAATTTTTTATACAAGGTTAGTAGAATTTTTGTTTTTATAAAAAAAAGTGGAAAAAAGACGTGAAATTTTTGGGCTTCAAGAAATGATTTTTCCCACATGAAAAATTCACCGATTTTCTCAATATTATGCACAGGAAATGCATTTAACCCTTAATGGTTCACCCATATAAAATGTATTGGCATTCTTTGTTAAACAAATACGAATATAAATGGGTTCTGTTTGCATATTTTTAATTGAAACAATACATCAACACAGTAATTTAATGAGTAACAATAACAGATTGCATTTTTTAATTAGTTATAATGGAAATAATTAGTTATAATGCAATTCGATTAGTAACCCCAATTAAGGATAAAATATAGTTTTCCTTTATTTTTTACTGTTATTGCTAATAAAATCTTGTTTAGCAAAAATAGAATAGTTTTTACCTTCAATGTTATTCCCAGTTTCTTCAATTTGGTGTGATTCCATAAATCTCTGAACACATAAAATTTCAGCAGCTCTCAGAAAATGACACCGACCGACAAAAAATATACTCTTCCTAGATAAAAAAAAAGTATTGTACTTATTAAGCTGCATTTTGTACTAAAACAAGATTTAATTTCTAAAACACTGATACAAATTCAGGACAGAAATTCGTATAATGGATTTATTTTACACGGCATCTGCCATGTATATTCAAATACACTACGGAACATAGAGGGTCGATGAAATATGTTATGGAAACAAAATTCAATTCATGTCTTTATATGGCATGACTTTGATGATTAATAACTGTTGATGATGAATTAATTTTAGTTAAACTTCACTCTTTCGAAAATAAATTTTAATTACTGAAAATTTCTTATAATTTTTTCTTATTTTGTGAATCGTAAACTATACTTGTTATATCAATGCAATATAATAGCATGTCAATACACTCCCTTTTCCCTCTTGTTATAACTATTTTGAATGAGAGAATATATGAATATTTACCGATAGCATATATATATTCATGCCTATATCAGAATGGAATGGACGAAATTAGTTTATCCTTAATCCTAAAAAAACTCCCTTCTTACACAAATATTCAAGAGTATCAGAAATACTTAAATTTTTTTCCAACATTTATGAAAAATTGCATGTATTTCTTGATTATAATGATTTTGTGAATTTTATCATCTTGTAATTAAAATGGTAACTAATAATTTAAAAGCATTAATTATTGGTCATTTTTAATTTTAACTATTTTTTTAGTAAGTCTCATTAAAGTTTCTGGCATTCCAAATTTTTAAACGGCGTTGTAGGAAAGTAATTCTTTTCATGACAACCTGTTTCCCAGGTCTCCAATTCAAAACGTGTGTATATGTTACTGCCAAAGCCCGAAGTTGGCCATTTCGAGAAATGGCTGGCCCACTTGACCCGGCTAATGTCCGAAATCCATGCTTTCACCGACTCCTCCATATGTCGATCTCTATACATCTTATTAAATGGATCACAAAGATGTCGATATCAGATTCCTTTGATCGTTAGGGTTGCCATACCTGATCATAATAATTATGGTTAGCTATGGCTAATTACGAATAACTATAATTATCACAAAAAATACGCCAACGTGGTGATGACCCCGAATCCTAGGTATCGACATATAAAGATATATAGGGATCGATCAATATACGAGGGGTGGCCGAAGAATGTCAAAAGCCTGTATTTCGGACATCGGCCGGATCAACTGGGCCGGCCAGTTCGCAAAATGGCCAACTTCGGGCTCCACAGTAACATATATACAAATTTTACGTGTTTGTAAACATAATAATAATACAGTCGACATGCATTATAGCGACACTCTTCGTTCCTCAGAAAACAAACGTTATACCGGAAAGTCATTATATCGAAAGTTTGAAGAAGGAAATAACTTGTTAAGAGGGAATTCATATTTGGACGAAATAAAAAATGTTATTATTTATTTTGTTATAATGTAAGCTATTGAAGTGAAAAGGCATAAGCTTAGCAAAATAACAATGAAATAATAATAATTAAAAGCTCGCACCCGTATACCGAATGCTCCAATACCAAGGGTGATTTTGGCAAATAAAAAAACATTGCTTTGCACATTTCTTTGTGAAAAATAGGCGGAAAAAATCTGAGTTAGGCCATCGGATTGAATTGGTCTTTGGTGGTTTTTATATTGATTGAATAATTCGAGTAACATGAGATAAATAGAAAAAAACTGGGACTTATCGTAACGGTCGTTATAATGAAATAGTCGTAGCATCGAGCGTTAACTGCTCTAAATTATGTATTAAAATTCACTAAATTTTCAAAAACCTCTTTGATAAAAAAAATCGTGTTTTAAAGCATTTGATGCTTATTGACATTGGTTTCGAATATTTTTTTTTAAACAGAATAGTTAATTTAATCAGAAACTTGTTTTAAAAATTCAATATATTTCAGTACAAATAATTCAATGCAATGCAATAGTTGGCTCATTTTTTTACATTTTGATGAGATTAATATTCCAAAACCTCGATGCTTTCCAGATCTATTTCAAACTCGTTACAGAAAGACGGTTCCCAAATGAATATTTTCACTGCACTCTCATCACGACAACCCAAGTATATGAAACCCACACTTAAAACCGGTCAAAGCAGGGGAAGAATGAGAAAATCTTTATTATATCGAACCAAGCATATAATAATATCCAGGTAAATCTCCCATCTTGATGTCAATAACTGAGTAGGCAATCACAACGGCTGAGCGATTCCCAGCAGCGCAATGATACAAAAATGATCTTCTCTTCTTTCTCATTTTTTTAAAAAATACATTTCACTCTAAAAAGATGATCCAAAGTATAGAGAGGATCTTCAATTTACATATAATTATATCTGATATCGGTTTCTAATTAATGGTTTTTCCTCCATATTTTTTCCCATCCCCGATACCAGTGAACGGAAACTCGACTGTAATCAAAGGCAAATACATAAAAAAAGATGAGAAAAACCTCATATATTTTTTTTCCTCATAAATGACTTTATGTATATGTGTGCGTGTGAAGAAATATATGAGCGAGATTAAACGTTAAGAAGAGGCTATCAGGGGTCCCCTCATGATTTTCCAGTTCTTTCCTTCCACGTATCTATCTTCTATTCTCCATCTTTTCTTTCCCATTCCTCCCATAAAATGCATAAGAAACCAATAATTCCAGCCGTTTCCGATTATCGGCAAAAACAAAGATTTCTTCTTTTTAAAAAAAAAAAAAAAAAACCAAGTTATCATTTTTTTCTGCTCCTTTCCTCATCTCGAAGATCGCTGGTGCCTGGAGGATGGTGCCCTTAACTCTAGCATTGGGAGAGAATGCCAGCAGAAAAGAAATCAATAAACTCAATTAAAGTTTTTCATTATCTATGGTATGGTAGATATCTACCAAAGATATCTCAGAGAGAGAGAGAAGATGGATAAAAGAAGAGGAAAAAAAATAATAATAATTGCTGTGGAAAAAGCAAAAACTAAAGATGACGAAGGGACCACGGAGAGGAGGTGGGAAATAAATAATAAAATGTATTTATTATTTTTTTCATGGAAAAAGGGGGACATACGACAGCGCCCTCTAGTGACTTCAGTGAAATAACTCATTGGGGGGTTTCTTTAAAAAAAAAAATAAGGCAGCCGGGAACAAAAAAAATGGGACATTTCCATCTGGATATCTGTATATATACCAATTCTGGCAAAGAAAGAAATCCAAAAAAACACACACACTCTGCCATTTTCTCGCGCAGTAATTTCTTCTCCAGTGTCGATTTCTAGATCATTTTTTCTACTTCTATTTCAAGTATTTTTTTTTTTTTACTCCTTTTACTCCTTTTTTCTTTGAGAATCTGGAAAATTTGGCGTCTGGAGTCGTAATGACAGGACTTGTAACAATGGGCAAATGGGAAGCAGAAGAAGAGTTTGCGTGGAAGAAAGAGAGGGTTTTTTTTTTTTTTGGTTCTTCTCTCAATGCTTGTTTTGCTCCTTGGGTTTTTAGAACAGGCCTCCTTTTGTTTACGCAACACTGGACTCCTTCACTGTATTTTTTTTTTATCATTTCCTTGAGATAATCGCTTTGTTGGATGCTTTTGGAGTAAAGAAACTGGGACAAAATAAAAAATATATAAATAATATTACAATTGAGTCCGAACACTAATAATGCTTTGTTATTCTTCTTCAGAAATATATCTATATATATTTATGAAATAGGGGGTGGGCTGAAATGAATGGCGAAAAATATATCTTAAAATGAGAGAGAGAGAATCTCGAAATTTGTTTTAAGGCTATTTAAATTATTTCTCCTTCCGATAAAAATGGCTCTCTTTTGTTAGTGAGGGGGGATTCCGAATATGTATACCTAACTATGATACAATGGGAGTTTATTCAGAAATTTATTTGTCAGTTCGGTCTTTTGATGTCTTCTAATGTCAGTTAATTTCCATGGAAGAAATTTTCTTTGATCAAGAATTCATTCATTCATTCATTTCTGGAGATCTGAATTTCTTGGATATATCGAAATTATGATTTTTTTTTTAAACTAAAATTTCTGTATTCAACTGTCATAGAATAAAGCAATGAATGCATAAAGCGTTTCAATGCATTTGACCACGAGAGTTTTTTAGCCACCGACAAAAGCCGATATTTCTTTCATAAAATAGAACATGGGTTTTTTTTCTTCTACATTATGAACATGGCAAATTTGAGCATTAATTTTTTTCCAAATTATGAATGCGTGAGTTTTATAGAATGGTCTTTATGAAAAAAAATAGCCAAAATAAATTTGGAATATGTATTTAAATGCTTTACTGTTTGTTTTTCTCGTGATTGAGTTTTGACTGAAGTTGTACCACACAATAGATACCAATATGTTTATACGTCGTAATTTTGTTACTTTTCAATTCCTATGTTCGATCTGTTTTGGAGTACTGAAGCATAATTTGGAATCCACATTGCTTATTTAATATAGTTAAAATTAAACGTGTTCAAAACAGGTTTTTACGCTGTGTATATTTTAAGAAACATCAGTCATGTAATCATTACTTACCAAACGAAATATGCTACTTCGCTCATCGCTCTGTTATGATTCCCTTGAAACTCGCCGTCTCAGGGCCCTTACTAGGTTTCTTGTAAAAAATTTTCACTCTGATATTGATGCACCTGATATTCTAAACCTTATTACTTTTTATTGCCCACGAATCAATCTTAGATGCCGTAATCTTTTTTATGTTCATCTATATCGTTCTGATGTTTTGAAAAATTCTCCATTGTACCGATTTCTGAGATGCAGTAATACTGATGATGTATATTTTTAAACTTTGAATTTTGTATATACATGTTTTTCTGGTATTCATATATGCAAACTGCAACTGGGCTTTTGCCTGTAGTTTGTATTTAAATAAATAAATAAATAAATAATATCAGAAAAATGCTGATTTTTTTAGACTGAAAGTATTTACCATTCTTCAACTATGTTATGTGAGTACATGACTAGAAGATACGTATAAATGTGACCCAAACATGGACTTTCACATATCAACATAGTAAGTAGTAACAAGAAATGTCATATAATGTCAGCAGATCAAGATGTCAACCAGTCTAAAAACCACTTTGTCGCGAAACCCACAGCGACAGATCCAATGATTAGGGAGGTGTAAAAAAAAAACATAATCGGAATTCCGGATTTTGTCACTTATTTTCTTTTGCCTCTCCAAAATCTCTTAAAAAACCACATGTCTTGATACAATTATTTCTAAAAATAGAAAATCACCTTTTGGGCTCAAGTGTGGAGGCATCTGGAAAACACTCGGTGCTGTAAAGATGTGTTGCACTGAAATTATTCAATTTTTAATTAAGTTTTGAACTTAATTAATTTTTAATTCAAAATACATGCAATTTTGTGTGTTTAATTTTTCCAAAAATGAAAAAAAAAAATCGAAAGTATGGAGCTATGAATATTTGATGCTTTTGTGACTTCAAAACATCCTTCATTCATGATATTTATGTATGTACAAAGTAGCATTGGAGCAGATAGTTCTATTTGTATCCTGGAGTGAGAGGAGAGGGGGAAACAGATATATCCGTCCCCGTCTCTTAAACCCTCTTCCGACCTACATCTGGCTTCCTCCTATTTTTCTACTTCCCGTTACCGTTCTTCCCCTATATGTACGTATTTATATTTTCAAACGTGTAATTTCAATGGATAACCCAAACATGAGAACACGAAGAAATGTGGAAAAATATGTATTGTTGTCACCAAGAAAGTGTTGTATTATACTTAATGCATTCATTAATTATAAAAATTATGAAAATTAATTATATGAAAAGTTATTTATATAGTGTATACTGATCAGGGTCTGAACCAGATTGGAGCAGAGGAGGGGACAACTGCCCCGGGCACCGGTTTTAGGTGAGATCAAATAACACAGTTGTAAAATTATCGAATTTTAAAGTTGCGGGGATGGCACAGTTATGTTTACTCCGGGCGGCAAAAAATCTTAGTTACAGCTCTAATACTGATTATAGTTACAAAACCTGGCATTCAATACCTTCAAAATTACCGTAAGCAGAAGTTCTAAAAATAATTAAGATTAATTAAGAATTTAATTCTTAATTACATTCTTAATTAAATTTGAAAAAAAAAGATTTTTTTGCAAAAAATGCTTTTTTTGAACATAAAAATGTTGTTTTTGTGTCGTAATTCCACTTTTTATGGCGTTTCATAAGCCGAATTTTTTTTGTATAGCATATGTTACCATAATAAACAAAAGTACTCTGCGTTAATGAGCGTTAATCCTCTTGTGAACAAGTAAATTCTATCAAATATCTTGGTGTTTATGTTGACACTAACCTTAAATGTGGAATGTTAAATGTGTAACCTTAACATGGAATTCTCATATCACAAAACGTCACAGCATACTTTGTTATTTTTTGTAAAATTTTTTTACCTCAAATTTTATGTCAATTCGTCTTTCCTTTTAATTTTGCATTAATCATTTTTTCACTCTCAACTACTTTATGGTGTTTAATTGTCTGGGGCAGTGACTACATTACTAACTTATATCTTTTGATCACTTTGCACGAAAGAATAATTTGACTGATATCTAACGCTTATAGTACTCCTTCACTAGAACTTTTCCATTCCTTAAATATATTACCACTTCGACATCTCTACTTCTTCAAATCAATAGTTATTTTATTTAGGAAAGGCAACATTCTTTACCTCTGAACACCTTTCCTTCTTCTGCAAGAATCAACTCCACCTATTTACTTCCAAGAATCTATAAAAAGATAGATAAGAAACATTTTTCATATCTTGTCCCTAAACTCTAGAATCTCTGCCTAATCAACTCCTTAACAATAATACTTCATTATTAGCCTCAAAAAAATTTTAAATGTGACCTGTGTTTTTTCTTTTTATTTTATTTTATTTATTTATTTATCTTTTGAGTTGACGAGCGATGCAGAATCATAATTAATGCATGAATATTTTGGGAAAATGTTTTTTACAAGAAGTTCTTACCAAATGTCCAACATGACTTCAAACAAAAATGAAAAATTTTGCTGAACATGTTCCAATGGAAGACGGCTGCAAGGTATTACGACCGAGTGGCGTGGTGGTAAGATGCTCGTCTACCATCGTGAAGGCTGCCGTCACGGTCCCAGGTTCAAACCCCGGGGAAGAATGTAAATAAGATATTTTCCTAACAAGCTTGAGGCGAGCACCGGTAAATGGTGCCTTCGTTTCCAACCCAACTCATTAATGGCAGTAAATTGCAATATAGTGATATGACCAGAGTTGGTGGAGTAGTAGATGCAAGGTATTGTACAGCTACATAGCCTTGTGCACGTGGAAATAGAATTTCTATGGTCTGCATCACTTTTCTTTTCTCAACATATACCAAAACAAGGGCTCTTGAGATCACTCTGAACACTGCTGGCACACCATCCAAAAACAAAAGAAAACAGAACGCTTTTTGTATTTAGACATCATTTTATTTCCCCAAAAGAGCTTCATTCACGACGTAATAGCATCATTAATTGCGCATGATTAAAGACTTAGGTATTTCCATATTTATATATCCATATATCACTTATCATTTAAAGTATGTACAATTTTGAAATCGGATAATTATTTATGAATCACATTGTACATTAAAGAAAGAAGATTTCCAGAAAGAGACAGAGAGAGAGAGAGAAAAAAAGTGGAAAAAAAGATTTCCATTCTTATAAAAAAAAGTGTTTTTTTATGTGGTTTTAGATTTTATTACGTTTGATTGATTTTGATTTGAAGAAAAAAATTCACATTAGATGAAATCATTGCAACATGCATTATTAACGGATTTTCACGGGAAATTTTTTAAAATAATTATAAAATACCTTATTGCTAAAAGATGAATTTCTCATACATGATGCTTCATAAAGACTACATTAAATATACAGAATAAAGCTCTTTACGCTCGAAGTAGATAAAAAGTTCCAAAAAAAACATTCTAGGAGTACGCAAGCATACTTTTATATGCACGGTGGGGAATCGAGCAGTTTTCCATGCAAAAAATGGGGCAAGCATGCATTGCGTTCCCCCACCACACATTGACGTCTCAAATAAAAATCATTTCCCGTGCTGCGGATGTGACGTCATAAGTTTTGTTTCGGTTTTACTCGAAAACTATGGGACTTTGAAGAATAATTCTCTGGAAATTTTTTTTCTATTCCCAGAGACGATATTTTTCCTGTAAAATATAGGAGAGATTGCTATGCCTTGGAACATTGTTATTCGAACTTTTTTTACTGAATTTTCACCGTAAAATATCACTAAATTAATTTTTAGCATTTGTATACTATATGAAATATCTATAAAATTTAAATTACCTCTATTTCTTACGGTGGTCGTGAAATACGGATTTTTATAGAAGGTAGCAATGTTCCAAGGTGCAACATGGGTCTTGTATCTTGAAATATGTAGTGTTGTACCGTGGAACAAGGGGAAATTACAAAGAAAATAAACTAAAAATATTACTAAAAAAAAAATGTAAATATTTTTAAATATAAATCATACAAGTGTGTTTAAATGAAAAATATATAAATAATGACACACAGATGTGAGTATTAATATATGCACACAAAAGTAACAATAATGGAAGTAGAAACATATTTATGCGCATATAAAATTCATAATTGTTCTGCAATATACTTGTAGAAAGAAGAAAAATTGAACGTTTTCAAACCTTTAGTTCTGCCAGTTCTTATGATGCTAGGAGATTGTGCATTAGAGATACATCATTGATGTCAACATTTGCTATATCTGGTGTGGTTGGTAATAGAATATTTTCTCACTTCTCCTCCTAAGGAAATTCGAGTAGACATAGTTCTTTTTTTTTGTACTCATGCATTCTGGGTAAACGTTATGATTTATCCCATAAATAACGGAAGAGATGAAATAGGGGATAGCTGAAGTTTTTGTTGGAGAGACGTATGGAAATAAAATTTAAAATATAAATTTTATTCCAACGTAAAAGAAGAATTAAAAGTTAGTGTAAATTGAGTATTCTGAGTTAAAATGTAAAAACCAAGTTTTATACTGCTCCAAGAGACACGTGTTCCACTACTTCTGAAAAATATCAACAATTTCATTTACAGTGCTGGTATGATTGACCAATTAATATAATTTATCAGTGATTGCATAGATTGTAATTGCTAAATATAGTTCACTAAACTTGCAATAATGAGGAGAAACACAGCAAAAATAAGCACACAATTTTGTTACTCAAATTTGCTTAATAGGAAAATCTCCCCCAAGGTAACAGGTAAAGATCTGAAATACAGAGAGTTGTAAGGTTATGCATTGCTGACCTCTTGCGCTCCAAAAACATTAATTGGAACGCAATACTAATAAAACTATTTCAAGTGTTTCAATGTTTACTATCTTCAAGGTACAACAGCTTTACTCTACATAGTTTTCTCGGGATAATCAATATAGTTAGACAATCTAGCACTAAAAATATAGATACAATGCCCCGACCTTATTATTTATATCAAATTCACACATTTTTCGTGCTCATAAATTTATTTATGAAGATGTTTATTTTCTATATTAAAAAAATGTAAAATTTGAATTTTTTTCAGCATTTTGTGGTAATGATGATGGAAGTAAAAAAACAAAGCTAATATTTCATGGTATATACTCGATATAATCTCCTCTAATAATGCATATATTAAAGACCTATAAGATCCCTGATATATTCTTTTACATTAAAATTCAAGACTCTCACTGAAAATTTTCACTGAAAAAAGGAAGTTTTTCGAGAAGCTTTTATAACACGATATTTTTTTTATATTTTTCTTCGTGATCTTTCTCTGTTCCGTTATAATGAGAGACGGATTGAACGGCGTCATTACTTTCGGATCACTTTTACACTGTTCAAAAGAAAAGAGCTCATTAGGAAGAGATGATTGATGTCGTGCTGTCCGCACCGTCCATTTCTCTTAAGCCGCTTTAAACGAATGATGAGGAGAGGATTATAAAGGACCCAAAGTTACCGTTTCTTTATACATTCTTTTCTTTTCTTACTACAATCTTTGACCGTATTTCACATTTATCTCAGTTTTAAGCAGCAGAAGAACAAGAAAATTAGTGGCCTCTCGTGATTAAGACTGCTCAACTTTCCATTTTTGAAAGATAACTTCCACCGTCCCATACAATAAATCTTCAGAGCGAGGCCATCTATTATGCCGATGTAGTAAGAAATTTATAGATATAATTTAAAAAGTGCTAAAGTCGAACTTTTACTATGGTCATATACTGTTTCCGATATCAGTGTAATTTAGAAAGTCGTTAGTACTGTAATGTAGATATTTTCTATTATATAAATATATATATTGCACGTACATATGTATAAAAGGTTTTTTTTTAATATCAAAAGTGAAAATTATCTTTCATTCAATATATTTTTTCAGAATTTAAACATGCAATATATATATATTTTTGCATTATCTGTGGAGGAAGTTTTATTCATTCATTTTATTTAAACGATAAAAATATCAAATAAAAAATTCAGTTTTCTGACATGAAATAACAAATTTGTCAATTTTTTATTTTAAAAATATTTTTAAATAATATATTTTTGAAAAAATATTTTTGTAGCAACAAAAACTCATTGTTTAAAGTCTGAGGTAAGTAAAATAATAATCATTAGAATGTATAAAAATTAAATAAATATGTATAAATATTATCAAATTTAAATGTTAAATATGATAAAACTTTATAGAATGTTTTCGATTTCGGAATTAAATAGTTATAGAATTATAGAATTTTTTTTTGTTTTCTTCATTTTTTTAAATTTATTTTTTAATATTATTATCATTTATATGCATAATATGCATTTCGGAGATGAAATTAAATCACCAAGGGATCATACGATCCATACTGGTGATCATAAATGAAAGTGATATAATTAATTCGATGTGCATAATTCACACAAATATATAAATGCAATTCATCATCTATAAATGAAATGTTTTTCATTAATATTGTTAAAATTTAATAGATATATAAAGATGGTAATTTAAAAAACAAAACAAATAAACAAAAAAAAGTTGGCGTAACACACATGTTAATATTATTATATGCAAACAAGTGTCAGTTTGAGTAAAATATAATATCAGTCATATTTAATTATGAAAGTAAATTATGAAAGTAAATTATGAAAGTAAATTATGAAAGTAAATTAAGAAAGTAAATTATGAAAGTAAATTATGAAAGTAAATTATGAAAGTAAATTATGAAAGTAAATTATGAAAGTAAATTATGAAAGTAAATTATGAAAGTAAATTATGAAAGTAAATTATGAAAGTAAATTATGAAAGTAAATTATGAAATTAAATCACATGAAAGTAAGTTATGAAATTAAATCACATGAAAGTAAGTTATGAAATTAAATCACATGAAAGTAAATTATGAAAGTAAATTATGAAATTAAATCATGAAATTAAGTAATGAATATAAAAAATTGCAAAGATGGTTTTATGGAAATTTTATCAAGTTTATTTTAGATAAAATACATACATGTCATCCATATTTTTGATGGTCATCTTTTTGTCGCCACATCGTTGGGCATTTTGCCGTGTGACTTTTATATTTATATTCGTATTTGATATCAATTAACATACAAATATTTTTTTCAGAATATCACGAAACTGATTGAATTATATGCTAACAATTTCAAAAGCATTTATGGAATATATTGACCCAACTAAATATATGTAATGTTATCAACGTTTTCCTGTAAGAACATTTTTGTAATGTTGAACACATATTTTTTTTTCATCTCCTAGTAAAACACATTCATAATTTTCTAGCAAAGAAACAATACTAACTTAAACGAGTCTTTCAACAATTTCTCAATCATGATGATCTGAAGTGAAAATTTGAGAAACCAGGCTTTTTGAAAATTTTCATCATTAATTTTTCAATGTCAAATAGATAATATACATAATTACAGTGTCATCAAATTTGAATTCAAATCAACGTATGGGGTTATATATAATCTATACAAGAACATTACACTAAATCAAATTAATATGAATAATCGGAAATCATTATGCATACTACAGTTTTCATGCATATAGAATTTTGGTAAAATAATCCCAAAATTTAAAATAAAAGAAATTTATGTATAAAAAAATTATAATATTGTGAATAAAGCAGTTTTAATTTCATCTTAAAACATCAACTTAAAATATGTGTAGCACACATATTTTTTACTAGAAAATAGAAGCAGTTTTTTTTGTAATATTTCGCATAATTTCTCATGTAATTACTTCATCTCTTCTTGATAAGCTGTATAATGAGTAGACATAATTGAATGTGAAATAATTAAGATGGGATTGTTTATTCGCTGATTTTTCGATTATCAACAAATGAAACGTATTTTTTAATTACATTAAATCATTTCCATAAACATACATTGGAAACAATATGCTACAATATTTCAATAGTCTTTAGTAAAGATTGATTGTGGAAACTGAGAAAAGCTCACGTACTTGGTAAATTTATCGATTCAGCTCCGATTCTACCACTTTTCATGAAAGATATGTAATCTTAGTTTGTATGATGATGTTTTATGAACTTTAAAATTACCCTGGCATCATTTTACCAGAATTTTTTTTATCAATACTGTAGCACATTCTAAATAAAATAATTGAATATCCTACAGTATTGATTTGTTATTCGAACAAGCAAAAAACAAGCCCACCAAGTCTTTCTTTTAAATAAATTATTTACTGGAAATCCTTATCAATTCCAAATACTCAATTACATAATTCAATTCACTTCCCATATGATCTGAAATTATTCTTGCATTCATTGTTCATTGTGGGCCAATTATTATAAAAACAAAATGAATGTTAACCTCAATTAATATCAGAAATGGATGATTAAAGGTACAAAGTTGCATTGGCTTTTACAAATAGTGTGTTGTTGAACTGACTATATACTTATTACATTTGGAAGAGACTAAACTCTTCCGATATATTTTTATTGAAGTGTTAACAATGCCAATTTGGTGGATAGAGTATACCACAAATTATAAATTCAATTTAACGTCAAGTGCCCAACTAGGAGACACCAGTTTCATTTGTTTAAGGATAGTTCAGGTTGTCATATGCTGGAGAGTCTTTTGTCAGTAGAGTCATGAATATTCGGGGTAGTATACATTTTATTAATTAATGCTTAATTTTTTTTCTTAGTTAATGACACGTAATGGAAGCCGGAATAATCATTAAAAAGACCCATTTTTAAATGTACTGCTTATACAGGGCCTTATTGAAGACGTGCAAATCCTCAAAAATCAAATAAATGTATTGAAGTAATATTACTTTCCAAATATATACAGGTTGGATACTATCGACCGCCTAATAATTACATACGTGATTCCTTGTGAAAAACTAATAGAAATAATGTGTTTTCAGTGTTTTGATTTCACCAATAATCATGGAGTTATAAAATGGTTATGAAAAATTGATCACGTCACTTTCGAATCCTGCCAAATTCAAACAACGTGAGCTATACACATGTTTTTAAGCTGAGAGCATTGCTACAACCACTAGTGTTGAAAAGAATTCATTTGACAGTGAAGGAAAAACAATTACCATATTTTGGCAAAAAAGTGTGGATTTTGGGAAAACAACTTTCCCAATAGATCTCGTTTGACTAAAGCTTTATAATTCTAGTGATAAATTTTCCATTATAGTGGGTTGACGGTATATGGTATATGGGGAATAACATGGTTAACATCAGCCTACACGAAGAAAGAGAATAACTGAACGAGTATAGTTAATAAACTTATAGTTATAACTGATTTTTTTTTCAGTTCATTTTCAATTACTGGCAACCCGGTGCATGGGGAATTTTTTTTCGTTGGGTGTTTGGCTTGATTGACCGTTAGAAAACTCACACATCACAAAATTTCAAATCGCTACAAAACTAAATATTCGGCTGATCCTAAAATGGGAAACACTTTTTCATATTAGTTTTTCCCAAGGAATCAGGTATGTGATTATTGGGCGGTCGATAGTGACCACCCTATATAACTACCACCTTCTTTGTGATTCAAACTGTGATAAGAAAAAATTTTGGATTTCAAACTTCAAAGTAAAAAAAAGAAAGAAATGTAAACAAAACATTTTAACAAATTAGCGAATCATTTCACAACCCCACATGCTCTGCAACAAACATATAGTTTTTGTCGTTAATTGGAACATCTATCAGCAAATTTAAAATAAAAAATTTAAAAGAATGACCTCACCTTGTATGCAAAGGTGACTATGGATTTTTATTTTTAAACTGTCTTCAGTAATGAACGTTTAAAGAAACCTTTGCAAATATGCAAAGCAATGCATTTAAGAGTTAAAGTTATAAATTATAACATAACCAGATAAAAACAGAGAAAAAAAACTAGGCTGGTTTTCTGCAAGTAAATTAGAGTATTTTTATAATATATTCAATAGCTACCACATTCATATCGCTAAAAATTTAATGTTAAATATGAATTTATTGCTCCAAAAATTGATCCATATTTTTGTTACCTTTCCTTTTTGCTATTAGAAAAAGCCACTCTCATACCTAGAAGTATACTAAATAAACTTATGAGAAATATTCCAAAACAATAAAAGAAGTAATTATCCTATTCTATGAGGCATATTCAAAATTATGAAAATATAAATATGCAAATTATTTATGGTTATCCAAATATAACCGCATATTCAAAACCAATTAATTAAACTTCTAAAAAAATTTTAATCAATTTTAATGACTTAAATGTTTTTAATGTTTTGAGATTGACCATCCAAGACGAAAATTTATTTACCGCATTGTTAATTTTTCACTGTCTTCCTAGATAATACAGTAATAAATATAAAATATTAAAATATGATAAGTATATTAATAAATAATTTCATTTGCATTTTTACGTTCCCTAGTAAGTTTTATATAAATCGATTCACATGAAAAAAAAATATATTTTTTGATTCATTAGTTTTACTTTATACTTAAGCTTTAGTATATCACTTGATTTCCCCATTGTTGAAATTTAAGTTAATGTTAGGTTTCTTTTTATTAAATTGTATTTTATAATTTTTTAATTCTACTGAATTTAATAGGTTCATTTTCACAGAAAAATATGAAAGCTCATAGAAACTATTGAAGGAATTTAACTAACGAAGTATTATTACTTATATATAATAAGTAAAGCATAAGTAAATTATATTAATTAATATAGTAAGACACAGCAGATGTAAACAAATATTCCAATTTCAAACAATATAAATAAGATGTTTAAGATTTTTAGATGATTAAATTTCAGTTTAATTTTGTTCCTCCCGTGTTTTTTTTTTTTTTTTTTGATTTATTTCAGTTCGCTCTGTGCATTAATATTATTCAACTAATGCAATTTCAGTTTTGATGTGGCTCATAATAATTAAATTGGGAATTTTCGTGTAGTGTAGTTTGAGATAAAATATAAAATTCATACTGAATATAAAACAAATATGCATAAATAATAAAAGTTGAATAATTCAGAATATTGTGTGTTAACAGATTGTGTTTAAATTTTCAGAAATTATCTCATTGAATATTATTATATTATCTTATTTGAACCTAATTTTCAGAAATAAAAATAATCTCTGTATATATTTGCTTAATATATGTTCTTAAAATTACCAGAAAATTCGAATATAACAATAATGATGAATAAAATTACGAATATATGCAGACAAAAATTCCTCCACATATCAATGTGTTAAATTAGATTGATTCATATATAAATTGTATATGGAAATCACATGCAGTATTTTAGTTTTAACTCCTGAGTTTTTCCGAAGAATGGAAACTATTTATTCATATCTGACACGTTCTTTCATGAGAAAAGTTTTTATAATTACTTTTTAATAGTATTTTACGGTAGGATTCATGATATGCAAGAGTTACCGAACAGTCTCCACCATAACAGCATAAAAATTCAGAAATGAATGCGATTATAATATACGAATTTGAAATTTTTTTCCCATTAAACTGCATGCTATTCACACGTCAAATACAGTGATATAATTACATAATATGCATTGGAATGTGAAAAAATATAGCCAGAGTTTTAATAAAGCCATATGTAAATAAATACTTATGATAGACTTTTATCCTTAATACAAATACAAATACAACGCCACAACAGGCAAAATGCCCAACGAGGCGGCTGAGAAAAAGATGCCCATAACAAATATGGATGTCATATACGTATTTCAAAAATACAGCAACCCAATTAAAAACACAATCGAAATCACACTTTAAAATACCTTCATATTTAATTTAATCAAAAGGATAATTTTACTGATAAATCTTGAATAATATCGATTGTAGGAAAAATAACGAATGAAATCCTTATACACACACAATTTTAATTTTATGTTTTGCTATTTTTTCTATTCCTGGAACTCAACTTTTTATTAGCATGTTCGGATATTTTTTTAATTGTTGTTTTATGAGATGGGGAGCAATGGAAACCACAAAATGTTTCCACTTAATCAAGTAGAGATAACGATTTTCACTTAAATAATAGTGTAATCTACTTTTTCAAGTGGATATTTCGATCACACGTATATTTTCTAATTACTCGTATTTCAGTCCAGGGGGAAGGGTCATCAATTAAAACATATTGCTGAACTTGTCACATTCGTTATAAATGTGCATTAGGTGCATTGATTATTTTAATCCATTATTTTAATTTGATATTCAAAAAATATGTGAAAATGACTGTAATCAAAATAACCTCTCATAAGTGAAGTGGCTTGGGGGGGGGGTCTCATCAGGGTCGCAATTAGATGCTTGGCCAGCTGGGACAAGCACATATTTTAGCGCCGACTTTTAATGTTGGAAGAGAGATGAAAAGGTGAAATTAGCACCCCCCCCCCCCGATACCGCGCCCATTGCAACAGACCCGTCCGCTCCCCGTTTGTGACCTTGGATTCCATACTTCTTAGTATGGTCAAAAACAATGTTTTAGTAGAAATATTATTAAAAATATTATTTAGCCAATTATTTATATATATTTCTAGTTTAGTACTCATATTTTGATTGTATGCGCTATCTTTTGCTAGTATAATGTGTTACTTATCTGCAATATTTATTATTTTTTTGCGATTTTTCAAAACATCTATATCCATATTCATATGATACATGCTTCATATCCTAGCCAAAACTGACTATTAAAAGAAAATTCACTGATTTGGATTTATTGTACAGCAAAATATCCTTTAAAAAGAAAATAAATTAATCAATTTGTTAATTAATTAATTCAGATCCACATCTTTAGTAGGATAATGAGTTAAGTGCACAAATGTGTGTGTTTCAGGTCCTAACTTGAAAAAAGAATCATTTGAAACAGAGGTGCACATTCTGCACAACCCTTTTCATCCGCGGGATAGATATGAGGTATTTCCTCCTACCCGCGGACCAGAAACTTAAGTGTGGCCATGTGAAAAGAAAAAGAGTGGCCATGTGACTTGCATTTTACGAGATAATCTCGCAATTTTGGCCGTTCAACCTTTCTTTAAAAAGTTCCTTTTTTCCCCTATTTTCAGCGAGGCTTAGTTGAATTTTTGGAAAAAAGAATTACGATTTTTTCCATGGATTATGAATTATATCGTGAAAATTATAACTCTATCATAATTAATTATAGTCATATAAATATATTTGTTATTATAAATATACCTCGCATATTTGTTCAACATAAAGGTTTCTTTGGCGAATTACATTTTATATTCTACAGTACCCATCATTTTCTACAATTATCGATTTTTCAGCAATTTGAGTTATAGCTGGCAACTTTACTTGGCTTTGACAATTTCTTTAGCTCTAATTGGTAACTTTACTTTCTTTGACAATTTTTTGGGCTGTCAATTGCAAATAGCATTACTTGTGACAGTTTTTTTGGCTGTAATTGCCAACTTTACTTGCCACTGACAATTTCTTTAGCGATATCCCGTATTTTTATGAGAAGAATATAGTCAGCCTAGGTATTTATCATATTGTGTGCATTGATACTTTTCTACCGGAAAAATTTTCGTCGGCCAAATGGAACCCCCTTGACAGGTAGCAGCATTTGGACCTCGGGATGGAGCTTGTGCACCCCTGATTTAAAACTATTTAAAACAATTAGAAATGAGGTACATATATGTATACCTCCCGGAACGATGAGGTTACTAACACCTTATGCGCATAATCAAATAGCATGGCACCGATGTAGTTAAATAAAATAAATTCAAAATAAAGAGCATTGTTCTGTTCTAAAAATGAGAAAAATATTTGAGAACCATTCACATAAATACATGGTATATAAAAATACAAGAAAAACCTCTTAAAGGGTACCCCTCTTTTACTGCCAAACAGTAATTTCCCCGTGAATAATAAACATATTTTTCAATCCCCCTGATTAACTGTCATTCCTCTTTTACGGACGAATTTTTTTGTCCCACTGGTATCCGCAAAAGAGAGATTTTATGCTGTATATATTTATATTTATTTATTTAATAAATTCATTTCATTTCAATTTTTTAAATTTTAAACTTCAAATTTAATTTTAAATAAGATTCAGAGGAAGAAATCTCACACTTTTGGCTCATTTTATGGTTTTCAACAATTTTCTATACTTTGAATTAGATTTTATTCAACTGCTGTACAATATGATGTCGTGATATTTTCGTTATATCGTTTTATAATAATTTTTTTAAAACTACAATTTATTTCATTTATTGCTTTCAAAATATGCATGATGAGAAAAGAAAAACCCATACAATATAAAAATATAATCGATATTAACAAACAAAAATACCCTATTTATAGTCATCAAAGCAAAACTAAAACAAATTTTGCAGGGAAAAAGCATTGTTGACTATAGATTTAGAATAAAATCGAATGCCCATAAATCATAGTCATAAATGACTTCCAAATGTTCTGACAACAGGAAGGAGTGCAATCACATGCACAACGCATATGACGTTATTTTCAAATTGACACAAATAATAAAAATGAGTATTAATACATTCAAAAAAAATGTCAAAAATATGTGAAATCGATTTAATCCATAATTTAACTGAACAAGAAATGTAGAAAAAATTGAAGGAATCATGTTCAGCTTTAATTATCAAGTAAAATCAGCTTCATTTGCTCTATATAGAAAAAAGCCGAAATCAATTTCGCAGAAACGCGTATTCACCATCTCGAGGCAAATAAATACCTGTACAGACGATAATAAAAATTAAGTATTTTTAACATCGTCAAGTAATATATATATATATATATATATATATATATATATATTACTTGATGATGTTAAAAATACTTAATTATGTAATACTTAATATATACATAAATAAACAAAACAATGAAAAAACAATAGTCTACATCGTTATTGAAATGAATAATTCGAATAATACTTTTTAAATACCACGTATGTGTGCATGATCTGTATATATTTTTGGAAGGATAGCAAATCAGTAAAGTTAAGAATATCGGGTGGTAAAGTGTTGCAAAATCTCTCTTGGTAAGGTAAACAAAATGCTTCTTCAGAACTATTTTGGGAATCAGTGGTAGGTAATGTGCATTTTTTAATACACTGGAGAAAAACAACTGTTTAAAAGAAAAGTAAATTGTCGTTTAAATCTGCAATAAATCCTCGATGTAGTGATAATGTGAGGACCAAAGAAAAATATCTTTGTAGAGGGATTATAGCTGTAACGAGAAGTAGCACTATCATTGGCATCTTTCTTGAATTTGCGTTGTTGGTAGTCAAGTTGATCAGTTGATTGTGACACCCTGTAAAGTAGTTTACCACATAGCACTTGTGTATACTACACTAAGTAGCTTCACCAGAATTTCATGAATAGTTTCGTAGGGTAGATAGTGCAAAATATTGATGTTATTAAACACCCCCGAAAGAAAAAAAACTGGTGAGGAATTTAAAAAATATATTGAAGGTGATTTTTGAGCGATGTATAAAATACAGTGAAGTATCGCTACAACGATACTCGATAGATACAACGATAAATCACTATACAGCGATAATTTTTTTAATCATATATTTGGAATTGCGTGTAGCCTAACGTTGGGCTCCTCTCGACCCAACGATATCCCTCTATAACGATATTTTTCGACGATTTTTCGAAACCGCCACAACGATATTTTTCATATTTTACTCAAAATCACGTTTAATATATTTTTAAATTCTTCACCAGTTTTTTTTTTTTTTTTTTGTTAATAACATTGGTACTTAACTATCTACCCTCCAAAAGTGTAAATAAAGTTGCCATGAGGCAATTGGGGGGGGCCGTGTGTATAACACAACGATGTTGTACAATAAACTACTTTCAGGGTGTTAGAACCAACAGAATTCTATTCAGTAACTAGCCAATTCCAATTTTTTTTCCGGGAATAAACACCATAAAATTAAACAATAAAATTTCCGGATATACCCATCTTTCGGACTGCTTCGATGTCTCTTTGAGATGTGAAGCGGGGTGTGCCCGGTCTTTCAATATATTAAATGTGAATAACACAAAAGAAGGCATTTTATGATGGTGCTAACAACGCCAATTCAGCAGAGATGCGAACAACGGCATAAATTTTGGCGGTGCCTGATGATAATATGCTTCCTTTCAATAAAAAAATATCCTCTCTACAAAATTTTTTCTTCCTCCGTAGAGTATCTCTATATCGAGGTTTCACTGTATATTGCTTTAACGGTTTCAAAATAACCTCGAAAAATATCGTTATGGGGGAAGTCTATCACAGTAAAATATATCGTTGTATCGAGATGAGTTCAACATTAGACTAAAGAAAATTAAACAATTTTTTTTAAAGTAAAATATCCCTTTAGAGGGGGTTTTAACATTATATCGAGTATGATTGTACTGAGGTTTCACTGTAATTGAAGTTGATTTCACTGTATTTCGTGCACATTGCATATCTCGTATTATAACTGTACTTGCTTCAGTTTTTGTATTCTTCTTCCACTCATTTTTAACACTCGTGTAATCAGCGTCCGGTCACTCCGGGCACCGGCGACTACATTATGTGACGTCACAGCTAGCCGTCCATCAAACAGCAGGTTGCTAGGTAACGGGATGCAAGAAGATGCCTCCTCATCCCTGCTGGCGCTCATCTGCAAAAGGGCGGCTCTTTAAAGAGGTGGGTGAATACAAAGAAGAACGAAAAAAAAAATTGAGATGTGAAGCGAGAAAAAGGGAGAAGAGCTGGTCACTTCCCTAAAATAGGGGTGGTCAGCTTGAGGATGAGAGAGAAATTGAACAAGAAGGAACCCAACCAAAGAGGAGTATTTTAAAATTTTTCGACGTCCGCCATTTTTGCATCGGAAAAATAGCCACAATTTTAACATTTTATATTCTAATGCTCTCCATTGTAAGTAGGGCTTGGAATCGATTGAAATTGTTAGGTTTAATCAAATGATTTAAAATCGATTAATCGACTGAATATTAATCGAAGGTTTTTCTTAACTATGTATTATATTTTAACATTAATTTATGTTATAAAATATATTTTATTACTTTTTCATGCACCTATCTGCCAGATATAAACAAATATCTGGATTAAAAATTAAGATTGAGAAATTAAAGCTGAAGCAATTTAATATGCTGAGCATATTTGTCTAATCCTGGCATTTCTTTACTTGGATCTTGTCTTTATTTTCTTGTTTTTTTTAGAAAATTGGTTATTTTAAGTTAGTCATTCATTTCAAAACAATTTTTTTAATTCTGTTCTTTTATTGAAAAAATGAATTCCTCCTAAATGTGGTATTTTGGGGGAGGAGGCGGGGAGTTGATGCTTCTGAAATACGAAAACTGCAATTCACGGTGAAGAGAATAAATTTTGGTACTGCCTTCTAAATCCCCGTCTAACTCGATTTGAAACTCAAATTATCAGTTTTCATCAAGTCGACTTGTATTTCCTCATGTCAAAAACCTGATCAAAAATATCTATTCAAATATTTTAAAGTACGGTCACGTATTCAAAACATTATATATAGGAGCATAAGATATCTAATTGGTTCAGTCAAACAAAGCAAATTAGTTTACAAACTTTTGGTAAAAATTTTAACCAAAATTTAATCCGATTGGTTGAGTTGACTAACTCAACTAACATTTTTAACTGCGATTAACAGTTGATCGATTAACTGACCCGACTATTCGATTAATCGAACCATCCCGAATTGTAAACACACATTGGCTTTAGATATATAACACTGAGAAGTATTATGCAATACGTCGTTTTTGTCGATAATAATTCTAAATAATAATTCTATGAAGGATTTCATAATCAGGGATTTAATGCATAATTTTATAGATCATAGATGAACTGAATAATGAATAATGTGCTGCTAAATCTTCTTTTCTGAAAATGCTTTGCTTTATAACATAATTTGATACTGTTCAGTCAGTGAATGTCATCATGTATGTTTGTTAGGAAAATTGCAAAAATTTTTTCGTTTCTAAAAGATATTTTCAAAAATATTTTTCTTTTATTATCATAATATAATTTAATTGCATTTAAGTAGTTCAATAATCAAATGCATTTTCAGTAATTATTTAAATTATTCAAGAAGGAAATAATTTAGTTACCTTAAACACAGGCTTAAACCTGTCTTTCTTTGTCCTAAAACGATAAAATAATAAAACGTTTTCTAATTGCTGTATAAAACCTTTTTCGCGCGCGCGAAACTAGTTTCCCATAATACCTAGTCGAAACTACAGAAACTGGTTATGAAAATGGTTATCTACAGTAATTAGATTAGTAAATTCTAATATTTTATCGTTTTGGGCAAAGAAAGATTATGCAGAAACCATAAGCAACACCTATACATGTTATCCTAAGGGATTGGATATCTCATACAAGTGGTATATATCATATATGATTATGACAGAAATTTAAAAAAAATATTTTAAAAAAACCAGCAAAAACACATTAAAGAAATGTTTGATACGTGTGAAAATAGCAAAAGACTACAATGGAAGTGCATCAATGAACACGTAGGGAATAAAAATACGAAACAAAATACCTTACCAGAATTTTAAAAACCTAGAGATATGACTAAAAATTTCAATAATGACTTTATTAGAAGAAATCGATATAGACGATATAGAAGAAACTACAGACTGTACTTGTACAATACAAGCAAATGTTTTCAGTAATACCAGTAACACTTTGTTTTGTTCAGAAATTTCTAATGAAACATTAAAAGGAATAATAACAGAATAAAAAAATAATAAAGCAAGCGGACATAAAATAAATTAATATAATTCCAAATATGGTTAAAATCATCTCTTAATATCATTTTGATATTTTGAAAAAATATAGTTGATACATCATTATCAAATGGGTATTTTTATTTTTACAATGAGTTCTATTATTCTATTATAACTATTATTACAATTATTCTATTGTAAACCCAATTTATATAAAACAGGAAACATTAATGATTTAATAAACTATAGACCAGAAAATATCAATTCTTCCAGTTTTTCAAAAATAATAGAGAACTGTATTAAGAAACAACTAATCAGCTTTTTAAACAAAAAAAATTGCATTTAACCAATATGGCTTTTAAAAAAACCCCAAAAAACACTCAAATGGCTATTTTTAAATTCAGTAATCCTTTGAACAATGGATTTAGTAACAATAAATACTCCCCATTGCATTTTTCTTGGATTTATAACGTGTATTCGATGATGTTCATTTGGATACTCTAACAAAAAGAACATTTTCATGAGGCATAAGAGGAAATGTGTTAAACTGGTTCAAAACATACTACTGCATTATTATAGGCAACAAGAGCTGTTATAATAAATGGTGAAATTAGCACATTCCAAGACGTAATGAAAGAAGAGTCCCGAAATTATCGGCCCTAGGGCCATCATTATTTCTTGTTCATATCAAAATGTGTAAAATTAGTTAAAATGGTAAATTAATTTTATTCGCAGATGATACTATCCTTTATGTTGAAGATTCAGAAACGATGAGTCTTAAAAAACAAGTTGAAGAGAACCCATTTATATATAAGATGAATATAAGCTAAATATTACCAAACTAAAACTAAATACTCGAAAAACAAAATATATTTGCTTAAAAACTAAAAACTATCAGCCAAACTATCAATGTTGATATACACAAAAATAGATAATCACTGCTTGTGCCAGTTGCAATGCAATTGTCAACAAATCGAAAATTTATGACTATAATTTTTTAGAAATTTTAATATAGGATGATCTTAAATGGAATCTTCAGTGTGAAAAAATAGTTAAAAAAAATTAGAATCTATATATATGTAAATCCTATATAAACTCGAAAACACGATTGATAAAAGCTTTCTAAAGGACATATTTTATGCATGGATTTATTCAATAATAACATTGTGCCAGAATTAAATAGCACTTATATTAAAATAAGAACGCACTTATATTAAAATTAAGTACTAACTCTAAAAAAAATAGAACAGAATGTCACACATTAAACATGAGACAAATCTGTATACATAACAGATACCCCCTTCTGTTATGTATACAGATTCAGTATACCACCTCTTAAAGTTTTTCGCATCTTTTCTGAATCACCTTGAATGTAGAATTATAAAATTTGAAACAGTAAATAATACAGGGCTAACATTGAAAAGCAATAGAATATCTACTCGATAGAGGAATATTTATCAAGTGCCAGGAGTCAATAAAACATCATATTTAAAGAGAATTTCTATTACATTGCCCCTAAATAAATGGAAATATCAAGTCTTTTCCATACAATGAACCATACGAATATGCAATATGAGCTAAAATTTCAACATTTGACCATTTGCAAAAGATATAAACTACGAAGAAATCGTGTAATACAGATGATAGAAAACCGTAACAAAAGATGATGTAATTTTTTTTATGATATTGATGAATATACTTTTGGTTATTTTCAAAAATGTTTTCTGTTCTTTCTGAATATTATTGATAATTTTTCTCATAGTATATTGCACGGAACTGACTTTATGGAATTTCATCATTTTACTTATATATACTGAAATTGATCTTTATAAAAACTGCGCAGTGAAAATATAAACATGTTGCCTGTTTGTTTTTTTCCTTCCTCTTCTGTATGCTGTTGCATGAATATGCAATCGAATCCCGTTATAAGGAAATCCAAGAGACCGGAGAAAAATCACTTCGTTATAACGAAATTTCGTTATGAAGAATTCCAGGTTTTTGCATTGTTCCTATGTAAACTTATCAGGAGGATTAGAAAAATGTTCGTTGAAACGAGATTTTCGCTATAACGGTACTCGTTAAAAAACAGGATTCGACTGTATTTCTAAACTTTGTATACTGATCAAAAAGAGGGGGGGGAAAGGGAAATGTACACGTGTAATAGCACTAATAAACTAATAAAATAGAGTGTAAATAAATAGCTTGGTATTAACTAATTCACATTGCGCTACTTTATATCAAAAAAAAAAAGATAAAATACTATTCCAATAATGACTTAAATTAAAAAAGAAAATCCTTAAAAAATGAATGACAATTGCTATGGACCAACAGACAATAGATTACTTTTGGTAGACCTACTGGAAGGACACCCTAGTCCATTGGAGTCACAGGGTGAATATATTCCTAATCTATGTATTTATATGCGTGTTTTGTTTCTGTTTTTGTCTTTTGGATTAGTTTGTGCTTGTGTTTTTGTCAAATAACAAAAAAAGATCCTCCGGGTAGCCAGTGTTTAAGATAAAATAAACTTATTCGAAATAACTATTTATGGCCATAAAATTGTTTTACAAGATAGTTATTTAAAAAAAGATTCAATCAAGCACAGGCGTTCAAAAACGAATATCAAGTTGGAATTATTTTTTGAAAATGAAGCATATTTCAATATTGTTTTCGTTTCCTTCGTTCATGTTTGTCAGCAAGCAAAGATCACCTGGAACCGATTTTAATGCAGATTTTTAAAAATATGCGCATTCAAAGCCAAATTTTGACATTTTTCCCGAAAATTGCCCAATTATTTCTCGAAACAAATTCGAATATTACATTTAATTCCGAAAAAATCGTCAGTGATTAAAGCGGTTGAAAGAGTACGAGTTATATCATTCAGACACTCAGATTGTCATTCACTAAGTTCCCATCTAAATCCAATCAAGAGCCTGTGAAAATTATAACACACGTCTCTGAGGAGTCATTCCAATCTTCGTGAATGAAAATTGAACTGAAAATAAGCGTGTTGAGATATTGCATAATCTCAAAATATTAACACCATGACGAATGCGTGCTTAATTTTTGTTTAAGACGATACACAAATTCACAAGTATGCAACATTTTTTTAGCCAGACAGATATACAGTAATTCGGTTATACATGCGTATAACTGAAATTTTAAATAGGTTAGTTATGCACTAAATTTATTTTTGATCCTCTAAAAATCGTTTCCTCACAGAATAAATTTATGAAAGCATAAAATTATATATTTTGCTGATGTCTCCAAAATTGACTGTTTTTATTGCAATAATTGTTACATAATTCCATTCCATACAATCTCAACTTGCGAAATACTCTCCGCTGAATTTTTTTTGCGGCTATCTGTTCATTTGAGACTCTAACTATATGTTATATATCTTATACATCTATTCATTGTTTTTAAGGCTTCATTGCTCTACCTGAAACTTTTGAAAATAATGTTTTGATACGTATCTTTCAAGAATTTTTTTTTGATTGAATATGAAACGATAGAAAATATATATAAGTTGCGGTATATGTGATAAATCCAGTGGTTATGCTAAATCACTGGTTTTAATACATAATAATCAATCGTTTCGGTTTGATAAATTTCACAACATTTATCACTTTTGCCTATTATGAATAATTTCCAAATCGAATTAATAAGTTTGATAAATCATGCCGAAGTATCACTTAAATTCTACCATTTATCGCAGTTTGTATCGTACGTGATGGGTGCACTACACGCAGTTTGCCATAAAAATTAAATTACAGTGAGTGTCGCTAATTTGAGGTAAACGGGACTGATATTACCTCAAGTTATCGAAGTCTCGGATTTTCCGAAAAAAAAAATACAAACAAATTTTGGAAGAAGAGGGGAACCTCCGTATATTTATCCAATAGTAAATGTACTGCACATAATGTGGAGTGAAAAATTAAGAAGATGAAAGGTATGTCTACGTATTTGTATACTTACTCTCTTGTCCTTTTTTTTCTTGAAAAAAAAGCTTAATTCATTATAGATAAGGGCTAACAAGACACATGATATCTTTATCAGGAAGACTGACAGGTGATCTAGCCCTTGGGGACACACTATGAGAATATGATTTGATTTCCATATTATAAATTTACTACAGAATTGAGTGTGAGAAATTCTGGCCCGAATGAAATCAAGGCCCCCCTTCAGTCTCTCTTCCTGGAAAGTCTTCTTCAAAATAAAATTACTCACATTTGTAAGGATAATAATAATATAATAACAATAATAACGTGATCCTCACGTATTCCACGGCCGACTAGATATTCAATTGTTTGTTAATTGTTTCAATTAATTGTTTAGTGGGCTATGCGTATTCCCAAGGGATGTGCATGATCCGTCCAGGGAATTTGTTAGTGTTAGTAATAATGAAACAAAATGCGTTCTTTTCGAAAAGCCGTAAGATTCAGGATTGAGAGCACGCCTCGGATTATCCGAAACCTTGAACTTTCGAAACAGGATTACCGAGTCCATTGTAAATTATAAATAACGGTAAATAAATTAGAAACATAAAGTAATTATTAGCCTAGTAACGTTGATTTCCTTCACATATAATTAACGTGCAAACAAATTCGACGTTACCGATAAAATTTATCATACTGCATTGAAGTAACATGATGTCCGGTAAATTTAAGTAATTCATACACATTTAACGTATCTTATACTGTACTCTATAAGTATGTGTAAAGGTAACCACATAAGTTTTATTCAAAACTTTCCTATGTCCTCGAAGTTTTCCTGTCTTTTTTCGATATATATATCTCCTTTTTCTTTCTGTTACTTTATTCTTATCGTAGTTTTTTTTTCTTCTTTTTCCTCTCAAAAATAGTCCCTGGGATGGAGAAAAATGCTATTGTATGTGCGTCTATGTGTGTATGTGGGATATATACGGTGATAGTAAATAATACGTATATCGCTCTCCTCATCGCCATTCACTATAAACTTGAGTACCGCCATCTGTCGGTGATGAACGTCATCAAAACTGTTTTCGCTTCGTGCTCAATGATTCACTTAGATTTATTTTATAAACACAAAAAAGTACTTTAAATGTTTAAAATTTTATATAAAATACTACAAAACAGACTCCACTCCAAAATATACTTTTTAACAACTGTTTAAAGAAAATTATTCTTGATAGTTTTTATTATGAAAAAAATTGAAAACAAACTTAGCGTAGTTTGCAATCTTCTGCAGTAACAAAATAATGGTGCTGCTAGTAATGTTAATGGTAGGGCCATACAAGTTTTAATAAGTCTACAAATTTATTAACATAATGAGTTCAATTGATTCTTTTATTTCCACATTCAAATTATTGAAATAAAATTCTGTTTTTAAAATTGTTGACATCGGTTTTTTTAAAATCAAACGAATTCATCAATAACACATTAAACGTAAACATAACGTTTATTTAGCGACATTTATTTATAAACAAATACACAAAGAATTTATAGTGGCATCTATTTATTATGTTTATTAAATCGATTAATGGATGAGTGTAATTCTAAATTACTTATGCAGTTTGTTTTTTTTTGTGTGCGTTGCGTGTGTGTTTGTTTTTGTTGTGTGTGTGTGTTGTTTATGGTATTTCTTATAATTCAAAACAATACAAAGAACTCTAGTAGCTCCTGCTGTTTTCATTTGAATAACTTCAATGTAGTTATTTCATTTGATGATACAATGAAACCTCAATATAATGACACTCTGCGGACCAAGGAAAAATATGGTTGCAGGGATCTTATCGTTATATCGAGAGGTGACATTATCATCAGGTGCGCCACCTAAAATGAGTTGTTGTTGGCATCTCTTCTGAATTGACGTTGTTAGGAGCAGAAAATGCCATTTTTGGACATTTATTCACGGCAAAAAAATATAATTGTGATTAGTTGATAGATATAATTCATTTTGTTAAATAAGCACAACACAAGTCTACTAGACAAAAAGTTGCTTCACGGAAACTTCATCAACACTTTCGGAAGGTAGATAATGCAAAATACAGATGTCAAAAACCCTAGAAAGAACAAACACTGGCGAGGAATTTAAAATTATATTGTAGATTATTCTGAGTGAAATATAAAAAATATAATTTTAGTAGAGAGAGAGTTTTTCGAAATTTCCTCAAAAAATATCATTATAGACGGGTTTATCGTAGCAAAGGATACCATTGTATCGAGAGGAGTTTGACAATAGAATGTAAGCAATTTTCCAAATACGATTTGAAAAAAAAAATATCGTTATAGAGGGATTTATCGTTTTATTGAATATCGTTGTAGTGAGGGTTCACAGTGTATTTATCATATCTCTACAGTGTCGCAATAGACACCCGCTACAACGACCGTGCTTTATAGCGGCATTTCCATTGTAACTATCGGTCACGGATGATTTCTCATTCGTCTGTTGTTATTTTTCATCCAATATAACGACCTGAAAAGATTCTTCAATCTATTACAACGTCCAAATTCGGCTCTTTTCCACCCTTCTTTTTGCAAGGATATAGAAAACCAGGTATCACTGCCTTTTAGATCCAAAATACCTATCGAATGTTAAAATTGTGATATGATAAATACTGTATGTTGGTAGGGATTCAAAATATTTTTTGAATTAAAACGTTACGAGAAAATATTACTTGAAACCCATACTCCTCATGTGATGAACAAAACATATTTACCGTAACTCTAAAGCAAAATAACTTTTGCTGCTTGATCAAAATTCTCTTCATAGACCCTCCATATAACACCACATGCAATCAAGTTCTCAAATATTAACCCTTTGAGTCACAGCAATCACTAAACTTCCTATAAAATACCATATCTTTTTTCTTTTTATATATTTTTTCTGATTTTCAGCAAGTGAAAACTAAGGAGTATAGAAAAAAATATTCCATTCATGAAATTAACTTTACAAAATATCTGGGCTTGTCAATACTAAAATAAGAAGCTTCTAAGGAGGTGAGATATATATCTTGTCAATGCCGTTTAAAAGGTTAAAAGCCTAATTATAGAAATTGAATACATTATTGACTGATTAAAAACTTCCTCCTGGTTCTACACGTATGTTGTGTGACCACAATGCCACATGCACTAATTCACTTTCTTCTCAGGGAAAGTGGTTTATCCTGGAGTAATAGGTTTTATCTTAGCTCTGTCTGAGGAACAGGATTGAAACTAAATAATAATACAGTGAAACCTCGCTGTAATGGTACTCGATACTACATATATCACTCTACAACAATATTTTTCAAATCTTGTTTGGAATTCCGAATAGTCTAATGTTAAACTCCTCTCGATACAACGATGTCTTTTACTACGACGAATCCCTCTACAATGATATTTTTTTTAGGAGATTTTGAAACTGCTCGAATGATATTTATATTTCGCTAGAAACCCCTTCAATATATTTTTACATTCCTCGCTAGTTGTTCTTTCAAGGGTGTTAAATAACGCCAGAATTTTTCGCTATCTACCCCCCTCCCCCCCCCCCCCCCCCGAAAGAGTTTAATTAAGTTGCCTTCAAGCCTTACTTTACCGCACAACACTTTTGAACAAAATTGTTGTGCGCTAAACAACTTCACACACAGTGCGGAACAAATAACTGAATTTTATTATTCATCTAATCAAAAAAAATTTTTGTTCCGAATAAATACTTATAAATGTATTTTATGTGGTACTAATGACATTAATATTTAGAAGAGATGCCCACAACAACATAAATTTGGTGGCGACTACCGCTCTATTTTTTCGATAAACTCTCTACAACAATATTTTTTCTTTGTCTCCAATGTCGTTATATTGAGGTTTCACTGTACTTTGAAAAAAAAAACTAATCATTGTAGTTTGCGTAGCTTGGTAATCAATGATTAAAATACTGAATATCAATTTAATGAAACCCCACCTCTTAAATATCATACTGACTTCAAGTACCACTGGTCTTTCATTTACATTCTGCAATAATAACCATCATGTTCGAGTAATTTATTTCTAGTAACGATAATAACTGACGCAGAGCTAAAATTGCTGCGTAAACTCGAAACAATTGACGAAGCTCAAATCTTATCTCTCATCCCACTTCTGCAAAACATACAGTAATGAATTCTTCAAAAAAACTGATAAGACATCCTTGTGTGGGTAAATATAAAAATCCATACAATTTGACCCAAAAAAAATCCAAGATTATTCGAAACTTCTAGAACAGTGTATGCAATATCGCCTTCTAGTGGGCGATGGAATGGTCCAGGGGGCGATGAAATGCAAAATTTGGGAAACTAGGATTTAGAAGCACGAATAATTAACTTAGAGTAAACTTGAAACACTATATACTCTACTATGCACATCAACTAGGTATCACTGCCTAAGATTCAAAATACCTATCGAGTGCTAAAATTCTGATGCGATAAATACTGCATAATGGTTGTGATTCTCAAAACGTTCCAAGTTAAAGCGCTATGAGAAAGTTTTACTTGAAACCCATACAAATCATGTGGTGAACAAGATATCCCCCCGACAGCTCTGAAGCAAAATACTTTAGAGGGGGTTGTTTGAACTTTTACTGCTTCATCAAAATTCTCTTCATAGACCCTTCAAAGCAGCTCATACAATCAAAAACTCAAAATAATTCTCGAATATTAAAAGTCTAATTAAAAACAAAATACAATTTCTGACTGATCAAAAATGTACCATGTATCAATGATATCAAATTGAGGGCCCTTCAATTTTTTACTCTTTGATTTTACACGTATTTTGCAAAGCTATAAAATTATAAATTGTAAAATGTGATACATGTAATCTAATTTTTCTAAAGGGAAGTAGTTTTGCGATTGAATAACACTTTTTCATCTTAGTGCAGGTTAAGATTACTGTCACAGTCTTAGGAACAGCAATAAAATGGAACAAATATCGGATGAAAAGACTTAAATGCGTAGTTCGGTAATTAATTACTAAAATACTGAATGATCATTATTTTAATTGAACTTCTTGAATACTATACTGACGTCCGATACCACTGGTCCTTCGTTACCATTTAGGAATAGTAACCATCACGTTTGAATGCAGTGATACCTCGATGTATAAATATACTCTATATCCAGAGATAACATTATCATTGTGTGCCATCAAAAATTTATACTGTTTTTTACATCTCTTCGTAATTGGCATTGTTATTACCACCATGAAATGAAGTTTATGACTTTGTTCATAGCAAAAAACTGTAATAGATTAGTTGATGAATAAAATTTAGTTAAATGTATCGCTTTGTAACATAGTTTACTGCACAACACTTTCTTGCACTCCCCAGAAAGTAGCTTCAAAGCAACTTCATTAACGCTTTCAAAGGGTAGACTGTAAAAATTATCAATGTTTTTAAGCACCCTCAAAAGTAAAAAAACAGGTTAAGAATTTAAAAATTTATCGAAGGGGATTTTCAGTGAAAAATATAAAATACAGTGAAACCTTGCTACGATGATACTGGATACAAAAATAAATCATTATAACGATTTTTTTTCTGAATCGTATCTGGTATTGCCTATAGTCTAATGTTTTGTTCCTCTCAATACTATTAAAATGTATGAAAATATATTCAAAAATATCCTTGTAGACATTTAAAAAATTATAAAAAATATCCTTATAGAGGGGTTTATCATAGTAAAAGATATCGTTGTATAGAGAGGAAGCTAACAGAGCCTTTTACGAGAATTTGACTTTAGACTACAGGCAATCCCAAACGAAATTTGAAAAAAATAATGTCGTTTTAGAGGGATATATCGTTATATCCAATATCGGTGTAGCGAGGTTTCTTTTAATTTAATTCTAGTAATGATAATAACTGAAGCAGCACAAAAATTGCTGCGTAAACTCGAAATAATTGATGCAAGCTCAAGCCTACGTTCCATATCTACAAAAAATACAGAAATGAATTCTTTCAAAAATTGAAAAGACATCCTTGGGTAAATATAAGAGAATCTATAGCATGTTAATGTAAAAAAAAAAAAAACAAGATTAGCTTGTTGAGAAAAACTCAAGACTATTCGAAAACCTCAAGAGGAATTTCAATATTCAAAAGTTAAACTAACTTAAATTTATTTAAACTTGGGAGATTCACGTCTCTCTTTTTTCCTGGAGAATTTCAAGTGATCAGGCTCATTATTTCATCCCGTTCTCAAAAAAAGAGCCTTGATTAGAATCACTCAGGTCTCATTAGGATAATGCATCACTAGTCGAGTCCCGTGTGGGCTGTTACAATTGCCCCGTTACACAAATTTTCTTCTCTCAAGAGTTACTCTTCTTACTGGTTTAAACTTCTCGAAGCTTCTCTTTTTTTTTATCTTTTATAAATACAGTATATGCTCGCATGTGAGTATATATATATATACATATAAGAGCGAGTTTACAGCCCCAGTGGCTGTTTTTTTTACTGCTTTTCCAAATCACTTAACTTTGACCAGGAGATGGTATCCAAGAGGGGATACTTGGCTTCTTATATATTTGCATCCTGTTTAACGTTTTTGAGTCTCTTCTTCTTAGCAATCCTGAAAAGAAAGTTTAGGAGACATAGAGAGGTGAAGGGCGAAGGATTCTTACTTGGTAAGTTTGTATTAAGGTAGACGATGTTCAGCTTGTATGTGGTCCCTAAGGAACTTTGGTCGTTGTAGTTGTAGTAGTAGTAGTAATCGACGACACAGACCGTGTTTCGTGCTGCTGCTGTTATTTTTGCATCTTTTCTCTCTCTCTCTCTCTCCTGAAAGTAAAAGTAAGGAAAAAAAATCCACGTGGGAGATGAAAGTTTTATTTTAGTGCCATGTTTTATAAAGTAGGCGATAACTTTTGAATACGTGTTTTTCCCCCCTAAGCTTCGGCTAAAACTGCGTCTAAACAAAACATTTCTAGGGTGTCTTCCTTGTTTTTTCCCAATTTAAGTTGACTGACTCATAACATTGTTATAAATAATGAATGTAATTTTTAGTTGAAAATAATTTTTTTCGAGATTTGTTAATTTTTCCCACAATTTTCATAAATAATGTTGCAATTGAATTTATTCTTTTGGATATTTGTGTTTATTTTTGTTTGCTTTTTTTCCGTTTCTGGACATCACCACCAGCATTTTTTAAACCAAATCCTGAAACTTTATAGCATTGGTAAAACTATAACCTGACATTAGTATGGTACCAAAAATTAGTATGATAAAATTTTCGATAATACTAGAAAAACAATAAAAATTTAAAATAAATAAAAAATATTGGTATGAGATTAAATTGAAGTATTTTAAAAATCTCGCATTGCATGAAGAAATTTAATCAGACAATTTTATCACGTTATATTTTTCACAAATATTTGAGCAATCAAAAAAAAAATTATTTATATATATATATATATATATATATATATATATATATATATATATATATATATATAAAATTGTAAATTTTATACCCCGATTTGCATAAATAATTTTTCAATTAAATTTATTCTTTTACATATTAGTTTTTGTAGTAATTTCTCTCTGGATATCTATAATATAATTATTTAAATCAAATCCTTAAACTTTACAGTATTAGAAAAGTTATAGCCTGGTGTGGTGAAATTTGATAATTATAGGAAAAAAATGTAAAAATTATAATAAATAAAAAATATTGAAGTGTGAATATTAAGTGTAATTAAAATTGAGTAATTTTAAATTCCATCGCCTGAAGAATTCGACATTATTTTTCGTGCAAACTATTTGGGCGGACAATAATTAATAATTTTCGTTTGATCTTTTGATTATTGAAAATTAGTACATACGGTATAAAAAAAAAATTAAAATTTTAATTGATCTATACGATTTTTAGTTAAAAATTATTTTTTAAAGATACATTTTGTCCCTCGATTTTTATAAATATTTTGGCAATTAAATTTATTCTTTTGGATATTAATTATTGTTCCTGAATATCAATAACTACTTCCCAAATCTAATTTAATAAAATCTAATATTTTTTTTACATTTCCAACATTTCTAAATGATTGGTAGAATAAAAACCTAACGTGAAAAATTACCGTGGTAAAATTCAATAATAATGACAAAAAACTAAAAAATTATAGGAAATAAAAAGAATTATATAAAATTAAAATTCAAGTACGTGATACTTAAAATCTAACTTGAAATATATTCCACATAGAACTCGAATGATGAGACAATATTTTTCATGCACCTATTTGGGCAATGAATGAAAATGTTATTTCTTTCACTAATTGAATTCTGAAACATCTGAATTTCTTAGCGGGTTTTATAGTGTGGTGTTTAAAAAACAGAATTTGAATACGTACCTCAATATGACTGCAAGCGAAAATTTTAAAAGAAATATAATTTGAGCACTTGATAAATCCGCATCTAAAAATAAATTTCATTATTTGAAATGGTTGGTACAAAGTGTATTCAAATAATTGCCTTTTATATATGGAGTCCAACAATATGACGTCTTATTTGTTAATCATGAAGCAACTCGTATTATAGATTTCACGTGGCAATTAGAAGAAATGTTTGCGCATTTTATATTTACTACGCCAAAAATTGTATTGAATTCATAGGGCCTCCTGAAAGATAACTTTTTTTTCAGGAGGAAATAAATCTTTATTTTTATGCAGAAAGATGACCTTATTAGGAGAGATTTAGGAGATAATTTATAAAAAAACAAATCGACATATATATATATATATATATATATATACTAAAATAAATACAATATAGACTGTACGAAAGAAAGAAATAAAGAAAAATATACATACAATTGAATCCTATATAGGGACTATGTAATATTACTCTTTTATTAGTGTCACCATTATTCCCATGATGATTTTGAAGGCCAAATTAAGATTTGAATTGATTTTCATAATTTTTTTTCTTTTTAGAGATATCAACTAAGAATTCACAATAAAAAACATTCATGTGTGTGTTCTGGACTTGCACATGTCTACAGAAACAACAAAAAACGAATTTTAATCTCCTTAAAAATAGATGATTTTAAAAAATTAAGTTATGGCATAAATGCTGTGAAATCTATGAAATTTTTGTTTTGTTTGAGTGTCATACTTTCTGGAGAAAAAAATTAAGGAGCTTTCATAAACGAAAAATATTTTTTATAATTAATGAAACTGATATTCCAAATGGGAACATCGACCGTTAAAAGGTTTGAGTTAAAAACTTTGAATCGTAAATTTACAAAATTCCAACTGTTTAAATTATACTCGAGAAATGACTTTAGAGCTAAAAATAATAAATTTTATATAAATTCTGTTTTCTCCTTAAATAACTACGTGAAAAATATTTTACAGTTATCTTGTACGCATCATAGGCAAGCTTGACAAATAAAAAAGCTTCATACTTTTATAATTGAACACACTTTCTGCTTCAAACTTTCTAGATCACTCTGCGTCAAAAAGTGTCACCAAAGTTCTTAATTTGATGTACTTCATACGTTCTGTTTCTTTATTTTTTCGATAGTTTTGCAACCATTGTACCATATGTTGTTCACTGCATTCTGTTCGAGAACATGCTGGCCTTTGGGCATCGAATGGAATAGTGGTCATTCTTCCTCGAAATAAAATGAAACAAAAAATAGCAAAAAAGGAGAGAGAAGATGCTTCATTGGGCACACGAGAAAAGTTTGGTCATTGGGAAACAGGGATTAAAACTTGAGCGTGTAGTGAAACTCACAACAGGGTTCCAAGAAGAAGGAGGGGGAGGCCGGTCAATGGCTTACGGCAAAGTCCACTTCAAAGTGACAATTGATTGAAAAGTCCAGAACCATCTTCGAGATGATGTCCTCGTGCTCAGGAACATTGAAACTCGATTTAAACTTTTACAGCGATTCCCTCTTTAGCTACTTCAACTTCTTATTCTTTTTTTCTACGTCTTGTTCTTTCTTATATACTTTTTTTTTTCTTTTACCTCTCTCTTTCATCTGGTAGCGTTAACGCTTGACCAGTTATCAAGCTTTTCAGAAGTTTTGTAAAACTTAAAGCCCACTTCTCTCTAACACTCGAGTTGACCATTTTGAGTGGTTTGACTTCGATGCTGCTGCTGATGCTGTTTCCAGTTCCGAGAATTTTCCTATTTTCTTGAACAAGAAACTCTTGCCCAATAAAGTTTTATGTCTTTTATTTTGTAAGAAGATTTCACAGAAGCAGTGAGCAGAAAAAAAAATTAAAACTGTGCACAAGGTTTCCCTATACAATACGAAATGTAAGTGAGGAAAATGAATTCAATTGATTAAATCAATTATCATGAGAATTTATTAAACAATAGAGCATTTAATTTAACCAAACACTCAATAGTTGCCTTGTAACTATAAAAATTCCATTATTAACCCTTTACCCATCAAAAGAGTGGCCAACCTTTCTCCAAGCCGTGTCAAAGTTGAGATTATTTTCTTTGTCACTCTATACGAATTTTAAAACTGAGACCATACATCCTGTTTTACAGGACACGAACATTCTCTCGGTTTCTGCAAAATATTTTTCGGCTGTCCTCTTATTTTCGTAAAAATATTCAGTTTGTCACTATTTTTGAGTTCTAAACTGCTTTTATTTTTAAGTCATAGATTCGATTATCGCAATGCTGATTGTATATTGTGTATCGACGGATATATCTGTAGGGAAAGAAAGTTCATCTTACCTACACTATGTTGGACAGAGACACCGGAACCTGAGGACACCGGGTGCTTGTTCCCCCTCTCCCCAATAAACTTTGCAAAAGGACGTAGAACCCTCCCCTTCTCCAAGAATTCATGGTTATACAATGGCTCCCCATGCGGACGGTCATGAATTTCATACACATGGGACGTGCAGCAACTACACCCAAAGATGAAAAACCTAACAGAAACGCTTTAATTAAATAGAAAATGATCTCCCTCACGTAGTTATTATTTCAAGAGTTTTACCATACTAAACATATAGATTTGGCAGCCCATACAAGACCATCATTCACAAGAAAAGCATTGTTTATTTGATTGTGAAAAATCGAGTAGAATTTCTTTAATTTCTGAAAAGTGTTGGCGTGCCACTTTTGGCATGCGTGCCGTGGGTTGACCACCCCTGTTCTATGACATTATGAAAAGTGGAATTATATAGAAGAAAATGATAATAAATGAAAATATCAATACCAATCAATCAATTTTCATTGTCAAATGTGCCGTTACAAAGAAAGTATGGGTGAATAATTAGTTTTATACAATGAAATATTGAAATATCAAAAAAAGATTAAAGGTTTTGCATGAGAATATGGGTTCAACAAAAAGCATTAATTGTTAAAAACAAACAAATTATGTATACGAAAAGTTTCCTCAGAAAAAATCATCAAGGAAAATAAAAAAAACAATTAGACAAATAAATATTTAAAATAAAATGGGAAATAAGATAAAGTAATTTAACATGAAAACCAAGTAATTTTTACAAATGGAAAGTTACACAATTTTTTACAGACGGAAAAATATATAAATTATAAAAATATAAATACCATGATAATGATAAATAATTAATTTGTGAATTATTTAGTAGATCATTTTAGTTCTAATTAAATAAAAAAATGAATACGATTTTTCAAACAATTAGTTTGATGCATGAAAAATTATCTCACCTGGTAAAGTACCGTCAGAAGAAAAATGATTAAAATAAAATTACACTATTTATATGTGACGTGAAAATGCCAAATATTCTTGAATGCAGTCGCGCTCGTAATAACGACGCTTCGTTATAGCGACAATTGCATTACAACGACCTACACTTTGATCTTAGCCAAAAGGCCGAGAAGTGATTACAACGACCAGTAAGATATACAAATACAAATACAACGCCACAACAGGCAAAATGCCCAACGAGGTGGCTGTCCCAAATGTTTTCATACGTGTAATGACTATCCTATGTGTTTTGCTTTCAATATAACGACTACCCTATACAATGTCCGTTTTAACGGAATGATGGGGGAGTCGTTATAATGAGCATCACATGTATTTAATACATTTACATGTAGTTTTAATATAATCATTTTCTCTTTACAACCAACGGTGGCATTTAATATAGAGCGTAGCAATGCAGTTTGGCTTCAAATGTGATGTTCAAAAGGTTTTGAATTTTGTCGACTATCATCTTGATTACATGTATAAAATATTGTTCATTGGAAACTGTCCATGTTCTTACCTCTTAAACTTAACTCAATGAAGTTCTCTGCTTTTAAATCAAGTCACTCCAGAGAATATATAAGCATAGTCATAAGTATTTATAATATTTGTATGCATCTTATGATATGCATACAGGTTTAGAAGCGTTTCAATTTCCGTACACATGAAAGAACTAGCAACAAGGGTAATCAAGTAACTGAAAATTTCGATAAAACTTCATAAGTATCAAATTATATCAAAATATGAATCTAATTGTGATTTCTCAAACCAAAAGTTTTTTTAAAGTTCGTCTAAAACAATGAATTTTCAATCATGCAGGAAAAAGTTTATAATGCATTTCATAATGTTACAATATTTGGTGTCTCGTTCAATATTTTTTTTTCGGTAAATATGTGATGAAACATTGCAGGACAGAGAATTTCTGATGGTACACATTTGTAAAAAAAAAATTTCATGTTTCCTATATCGATTATTATATAATTACTTTATTTTCGCACATGAAACATTTTAAAAACTGATGTTTCAAATTTAGTCAAACCTCATCAAACGAACCTTTTTTCAAAAGAATTTTTCACTAAATACAAATGAAATGTCATCTCGCTAATTATATAATCTTCGTTTATTAATGCGAAATAATAATTTCATCTGAAATAAGAAGAATGAAGTTTTACTCTTGAAAATCTCTCTAGAAACAAGTCCAGTGCGTCCATAGAAATTATTCCTCTATCCTTCTTTCCACTACTGTTCATAATTCGATAATGATCTACAGTTTTATAATCAAATTTGTTTCTTCCTTCATTACCTTGTCGAATTCGTCTATTTTCTTATTTTGACACCACGAGGTGCTAATGGTTTTCTGTAGATCGGATATGTGTGTGCTTCTTCACTTAGGTATCTATTATTCACGTGTACCATGATCACTGTTATAGCGCGGCTAGGCGTACACAGCTTCAGTATTTTTTAAACATATTCTTTACCAGTAAAAAGAGCGTGGGTACAAAACTTCATTTGGACCCTGCATGCGTGCCGTTGAATTAATTATTTTAATGTTCTATGAATAAAGAAGTTTGTAATAATCATGGTCGTAAAGTGATGTAAATAGTATACTAAATATATTATTGTTTTCATAAAAAGAAATTCCCTGTTCACATTAAATTATATACAGCTAAAAACATTTTTAAAATATAAGCATCATTCCATACACACGTATAATGCTTCAAGTCCCGTTTCTAAACCAAATCATTATTCTGTAAATTAAACCAAATTCGGTATGAATGAACTAACTTTAGTGCTAATGGACTCGTTAAGACTATAAGAGGTCGACTATATAAGGGGTCGTTATATAGTCGACGCTCTATATAACGACCCCTTCGTCCAATCAGAAATGGACGTTATATCGAAAGTAAAACGTATATGATAGTCGTTCTATGAAAACATTTGGGACTTATCCTACCGGTCGTTGTAATGGAATCGTTGCAATAACATGGGGGTACTTATAACGAGCGCCGATTGTATTATATTACTTCTATAGACAATTAGGCTATACTGTATTTGCAGGGTATTCCAATTGATAAATAGAGTAATCAGTGTAAAAGACTTAATTTACCCGGTAGCAAGACGAGTGCTAGAAAGTAATATACGCAGCATTTATACATAACACTGTTCCATAAACAGCCCTGTAAACACATATATAGTTAAGGTACGCACCGAGAGAAAACAAACCAATATTCACGGCTAAGTACGTAATATAGATATACATATAAAAATGGATGAAGGTCATAGTCAACACCTGTTTCAACAAGAGTTTAGGTAATATGCGTAACCCTTCTTACGCCTATGATATAAAGATATTTTCCACCATTCAATACATAACACAGGGAAGGGGTTGCCGACGCATCTCCTGCACCTTTCTTTTCTTTTCTGTTTTTTCTTCTTCTATGTATTGCGCCTCGTAAAGATGTCTCGAATATTTGAATCGTGAAATACGGTTTCCCGTAAAAATGCCATCACTTGCGAACAATAGAAGAGACGACTGAGGCGCGCGCGCGCAACCCTTTAGGCCCCCGTTTACTATCATCAATCCTCTCTCCCATTCGCAAAGTGTATTTTCCCTCTCACCTTTTTTTTAGTGATTTTTCTTTCTTGAATTCTTTCACTTTTTTTCCCCATGTTACCCCTTTCTGCCCCCTTCGTTTTGAAGCCTTTAGTCACCCGTTTTCTCCGAATACAATACATAGAAAAAATATTTTTTCAAACAATTTTGTTGAATTTTTCTCCCTTTAAATTTTTTTTCTTCAGGTGTAAGTGAAAGGGGTGAGAAAAAATAAATACTTTCACCTGCTATAAGTGAAAGAAATATTTTTTTTGCAGGTGGATGTAAGTGAATTATACATTTCTATACGCTTAACGATTCAATTTTTCAATGAAAATTAAATCATATCTGTAATAATTATCTAAATACAATTAACCCACTTATAACTGTCCGGAAAAAACCGAAATTATTCGTTTCACACGAACTTCATGATATCCGTACCGGCTAATGAGCTTTCGAAATTCACGAGATATGGGAAAACTTCGTAACATGTAATTATTCGTTATATCCATATACGTCCGACTGTATATGTTACGGCAAATGTGATAAATCCGGTAGTTATGCAAAATCATCGACCATTACAGTAATCTTGATAAATTTTGTCAATATTTTGCGAATCATTTTTACTAGTGATAATGTACATTAATCTCCACTTTGTATTGGTAATTATGATAAATCTAGAATGAATTACTTAATCTGAAGTAGAGAGAGTTGATGAAGTACTGTACTTAAATCTGCAGAACAGTTTACACGAACTTCAGTCTACGATGATGGATTCGATCGGTGATGTTGACAGTTTAAAATGTTGATAAATATGAAGAATGTCCAACATTAACAAGACTGATAAATATTTTTTATGTTGCTATCCTTTATTTTAATTTAATTCAGTTTTAAGGAGAAAATACGTGTTGCTCACGCATTCCGTTTGGACAAACTGATAAGTTATAAAAGTAAACTGAGTGATATTTTCACATAATTTCTTTCATATTTATGAAACTTATCAGGACAATTTGTGATTTAGGTGCATAGTTACCGATTTATGACGTTTACTGTAACATGTATCAACAAAACTATTGTATATAACGATGTAAATCTTCATTAAAAACGTTTCTGTGCATTTGTATGCACGAGCTTGAACAAGTAACATTTTGATGTGAATAGCAGAACGTGAAATCAAAGTCCAAACGAGAGAATTCTGAAACTACTGAGATTATCTGCTTATAAAATGAAAATATTTGAATTAATTAATACGTAATAGACGTGGGATTATTTACTTATAAAATTATGACAATGCATTGCAATTCTCTATTTAAATTAGTACTTGAATTAAACACAGATTCCATCGATGGAAAAAATATGCATTTCTGTAGGTATCGTAAATTTTGAAAGCTCAACTAACAACTATTCAAGAAACTGAGTAATTTTGAAGTTAAAAAAGGCGATAAAACAATTATTGCCAAACTACCTTTTCTGAATGATAAAAATATTTTTTGAATTTTAAATTATTTAAATTGTATGATAATATTTTTCAAGTGAAATTGAAAATAAATAAATAAAAACAATAAAAAAAACGTGTTTACATGAACTATCAATACCCACAGTTTTTGAAGTGAAATCAGCATCAAAATATTAGTTATCAAAAATTTATCAACTTTAGATACAATTGTTAACAGATTGATCAGATTTATTAGTTGCGTCATAATCTATTACTCGCTTAGTATGGATTACGGCATTGTTCTCACCGATCAGTTGATGGTGGACTTATAGGTGGTTGATTTATGATTTTTTCGCGATAAAATTTCTGCTACAAAAAATTTCATAATTTTATTTCACGGAATTATGGAGGTTTTTTTTTTACTTGACTAAAAATAACTTTTTTTCCCTGTGGTTGCAATCATTTGGTGATCATCCATAATCTCAAAAATCAAATATCAATATATTAATCAAGGCACAAATTTGAATTTGTGTCTTTATAATATGTCTTGGAATATTTTGAGGCTATTTGTGCCCTCCCAGTGTTCTGCGTTCATTTTAATCTATATTCGAAGTGGTCAGTTCTTGCTGTCATCATTGTCATATGCGGATACAGGTTGATTAAAAAAAAATTCAAATTTTTAGAAGCATGAGAACCTAGTAAGGCAGTCCCTTTTTTGTCATGAGACCAATGGTCGGAAGTGAGAAACTGTAAGATACTACAGGATGCAGAAAGCGCCTTAACGTATAACTTCCGCACGTGCATCCCATGAAACAAAATTATCAACTCGGTGTGTTGGAGAACCTCTCACAAGAATTGGTTCTATTTTCCTTCTGTCTGTGCTGATGTTCTTTAAACAAATCAACATTCTTTTACTTATTGAAATATACCGTTAAATGTCACACATGCACATTTCAAACAGAACCTTAATCGAATAATAAGAAACATTAAAACTTAGATAACCCCCATTTTTTACGGACGTTGCATTTACACAACGCTTTGTTTATAAAGAATTTTTTCATATACTTTTTATTCAAATTTTTGTATGAAATGAACGTTTTTGGGAACTTGTAAGTCAAATGAGTGTCATATTATTTTTCTAATTTTTTTGCAATATAAAACTCGATTTTTTATAATTTTTAAAAAATGAAATTATCAGAAATTTCATTCCGATTTTCTACCAGAAAATTTTCTTATCCCTGAACATGAGCAGAAATAATTTTTTTAATAATAATTTTTAGGGAAAAATAATTTTTCCCAAATTTTTTTGTCACATGATACATGAGTTTTCCAAAAATCATAAATAATTATTTTGATTAAAATAAGATAATTAATTTGCATTTATTAGAAAGTTAATTAATTGGAAATTTACATTAATTACAAAAAAAAAAACATGCTAAGTTGATGTCCAATTTTTTGAAACCTCGAAAATATGTTGTTTAAGTAGCCAATCATATATAAAACATTGTGCAATTTGGTCACGAATTCTAAGAGCGGTAAAAAATGGGTTAACGCTTATCAGAAATTACTTAGAACTGTGCAGCAGCAATAGTTTCTTGATTGCGAAAATTAATTTTTAGAATTTTTATTTTCTTCACCATGGTTCCCAAGCAATACGTTTTTCAACAGTAAACATGTTTAGCTGAGTTTAAGTTTGTTGTTTTTTTAGTGCTTCTTAATGCTTCGAGTATGTAAGAATTTCTGCTATTCTTTATCGAGTCCGAAAACTTTTTGATTGCTAGGTAAGGATACTATGTTTTCCGGAAAAGATATTATGTTACCCTTACTACTATTCATAGTGTTAAAGACTTTTCAGAATTACGAACTGTTTATTTGGCTGCTTTGCTTCAAATGATTGAAAGCTGATAATAAGAATACAAGAAAGAGTGTTTCACCCAAAAGTAAATCTCTATCACCTTCACATCATTGTTTTCACTTTAATAGTCACTTGAAAATGTTTTACTTCATGAAAACTGATCCTGAGCTTTTGGTAAAATTGGCGCGTTATGTCTGGAGTTTTCAGTTTTATTCCAGGATCCTGTAACATAAAATCTAGAGCACCGGAACTAGTAAATGAGGCGCAAGCTCACGGTAGGTACGGTACTTGGAACCGTAAAAAAATAAATATACCTTCCGTTCTGTATAGAAGTGGTAATACTAGTAGCAGTATGGGAATGGCAAGGTCAATGTCACCAACACGCGATATGCAAGAGGGAGAAGAAAAATCTTATGTTATATAAAGAAATAGGTCATCATCCGGAAGTTTCTTTAAGACGTAAAACCGGGTTCGACCCCACTTCCTCCGGTTTTTTTTAAGGACTCTTTTTTCGCAAATATAAAAAGAACGGTATAAGGACCGAATCTTCTCGAAACCTTCTTATAGTTAAGTTCGTAATCTTAGAAATCTGGGTCACAGAACCCATTCTAACTGCACAGTACTGTCTGTACCTTTACCAGTAGGCAAGCTCGTGATGTCAATGTACCCTCAAGGACAGGACGCGAGTTCTAATCGAAATATACTTTTCCCATGCTTAAATTTATTCTTAGACTTTCCCAAAAAGACGGTCAATTGAGTAAATATTACTTTATTGTTTTCAAATATGCTGAAGTTTCACCGTGCACACAGACGTAGGATTTTTACAAATAATACTCTATTTTAAATAAGCCGTATTTAGTAAATCACAATATATTAATTTGGAATAAATAATTTTGATAATTAATACTTTTATAAATTAATATAAACAATTTTGATAATTAATACTTTTATAAATTAATATAAACAATTTTGATAATTAATACTTTTATAAATTAATATAAACAATTTTGATAATTAATACTTTTATAAATTAATATAAACAATTTTGATAATTAATACTTTTATAAATTAATATAAACAATTTTGATAATTAATACTTTTATAAATTAATATAAACAATTTTGATAATTAATACTTTTATAAATTAATATAAACAATTTTGATAATTAATACTTTTATAAATTAATATAAATAATTTGAAATAAATTACAATCTAAAAGTTTGAAATAAATAGTTTTCATCATTTATGATGTATCATTTAAATGATACCAGTTTTGAATGAATACTTCTGATAAATAATATTTTATTAAATTTAAATGAATAATGGTGGTGATGAGAGAAACTTTATTATACTGAGTAAATAAGTTTGATTAATAATGCTCTATTAATTTAAAAGAATATTTTCTAATAAAAGATACTTTATTAATATTTAATAAATAACATTTTATCAAATTTTAATAAATATTTTGCTAATTTTTTTAATAAATAATAAATATCAAACTTTAATAAGTAACATTTTATTAAATTTTAATAAATACTATTTCATTAATTGTTTTAAATTGCCTAAGTTTCTTACAGAAAAATATCCGCATAAAACTTTAATCGTTATACGTACATAGAAAATACTGCATTATACATACCCGTTTCAACGCGCACATAACATTTTGCTTGTCTAGATATCATCCAAACAATATTATTAAATTTATCGGAAGTTAAAAATTATATCCCAACTCAGGTCTTATATTCATTTATATTGATAATTTTTAATGATTATTTTATTTATCATTTATGCTAATTACTAATATTTTTCCGATTTCTGCTATTTTTTCGAATATTTTTAACACTCATTTACAGAGAACTTTGTCCGAGTCACAAATCAATGCATACTTTTTAAAGTAATAATTAATATATTTGCATTAAAATTTTTCGATATGGAAAACTCATCAACAAAATATTTGTAGTATATAAAATATTGATTATTTATCTATGTGTAACGCGATTTGTAAATATAATTTAAATCAATAAAATTATGAACACTTTATTTCTTTTGGTTGTAATGAATTTGTAAGAAAATTCTCGAATTACACATGAGATGTAATAAGTTTATAAGTTTTGGTAGGAACCTCTTGATATATATATATATATATATCTGTGTCGATCTTAATGAAATTATCACTGCAATTTTAAACATAGAAATTGCACACAGATTAATTGAAAGCAAATTTCAGTTTTGAGAAACAAATCGAAAATTTGTTGTGTTTTTTAAATTTAAATTTATGTTAAACCAAGTCTAAAAATTTATAAAGAATTATCAGTAAAAATTTTAAAAATCATAAAAATTATGAATAAATGTTACTAAAACTATGAATAACAAAATGTTGTAAAAATAATATAGGTAAAACTTGGCTAAAATTTTAATAGTTATAATGTAAGTAATTAAATTCCTAAATTCTTTTATGAAAATTACATTAAAATTTTAAAACTAAAGTATTAGTTTGAGTTTTAATCCCACAGAAAATTTTGTAAATTTAAATTTTTTAAATGATGTAACTATAAATTTTTGAAATGTTTTGGACAAATCTCGTCTAAACTTTGTATGCATACCAAACAGGACACGACGTGACAAACTATTATGGCTATCTACCTTAATAGTTTGTCACAGCTAAACAATGTCCCAGCAAATCATGTCCAAAATGGTCAAAAAATTATCCGGTAAAAATAGTTCTTCGGCTTGAGCAGTAACTTTTAAAATTGTTCTACCAATCACTTTTTCAACATGTTTATCCCTTTACAATAATGTCACTTCTTAAATTTTCCGAGTGCAGAGGAAATCTGGACAGCACCAGGAATATATGCTAGTTATTTATAATACTAAAATAATCACAAATATCAATAATCAATATAGAAATTATTAACATAACTCAATAAAATTTATGCTTTTCAAAAAAAACTGAAATTTTATTTTAAAAAAAAAATATTTTCTTTGAAAAATTCCAACAAAATTTCGATTTTCCGGGTAGAAACGAAAAAGCATTGTAACAAAATATTGGATATTTCACAGACCATTCTTCGCTATGCATCAAAGGACCCCCTAACGTATACCTGTGCATCTTCTTATTAATAATCCTTTTAGATCTCCTTACTCCTCTGATTCCTTTGGGATTTTTCCCCTCCCTATCCTTTATCTTTTTTGCACGGAATGTCGGAACATGGATCTGAGAGAATAACAAATACATATATTTAAAAAAAAATTATTATGTTTTCCCCCTTGATACCTATAACAAAAAAAAAAAATTTTTTCCATTGAAAAATTTCTTACGGTGAAAAAGATCTATAACCGATAACGAAGAATACTCGTAGGTACGAGCGAAATTCACATAACTATGAAAGAAAACACTGATTTTTTTTTTCGCCCCTTTCTTTTGTATCCTTTTACTTATCCGTTGTAAATATCATCTTCGGGACCAGGATGCAGATTCCATGCGTGTAGAATAAATTTTCTTCGTGTTTATTTAAATTAAATGAACTTTTTCGCACTTGAGAATTTCCAGTGATCTAGATTACAGACGTTCTTTCTAAAATAATATTTCGGTACTTGTGTTATTACGCTCAACATGCATAAAATAGATATTATGTCCTACAATGATATAAGAATTACTATGGTTTTTGACTAACTAATGGGAAATATATTTTTCTTACCTATTTAGCCGAGCCATTCTGGAATTCAAGTGAAATGTCATAAAACCATAAGATTTACCATATTGAAATCTATGATTATTCGTCAATCCTCTATAAAAATTAATAATCCTCGATTAAATTGAAATTTTCGTCATTGCCAAAAACGTTGTTTATCGAGAATTTTTAAAATATGATCTAACACAAATAACTAAAACGTGAACCGAAGTTGTGATATGGAACAATAACTTTTGTCAAACATTAATTATTCTTCTCAAATGGTAAAAAATGGTGATCTCATCCTATACGTATTCATATAGTTCATATAGTTTTCCCTGTTCATTTAGTACAGAATATAGCAAACGCCTTTATGGCGTGGTTAACGTAAACAAAAATAGCATTACTTCCCGTTAATTACTTATTTGATTTCCTACATGCAGCTTTCTCCCCGATCTGAACTTCTAATAATGAATACTTATAAATTTTAAGTTGTAAAAACAGATACTAATTTTTGAAAGAAATAAAAATTACTTTTTCTTATTTATGTAACAAAAGAAATATCCATACACAAAAATGGGGAGAACTGGTCATCCAAAGTGAACATGATTGTCACACTGGATGATAAGCACTTTATTTCTAAAATATTAAAACTCCAGTTCAAAAACTCAAAATAAAATTTAAATCATTTGAAATCATATTTAAAAAAGTTTAAACTACATTAAAAATTCGTTGGTTAAAAATTTAATTTGTAATTTATTAATTATCCTTAAAATTTCTGAAATCAAATTGAAAAAAATGGAATTTGAAAGGAAAATAAAAAATTAAATTAAAAAGTAAAATTAAATTAAAAAGTAAAATTAAATTAAAAAGTAAAATTAAATTAAAAAGTAAAATTAAATTAAAAAGTAAAATTAAATTAAAAAGTAAAATTAAAGAATAGAAATTAAAAAAAAAATAATACATAAAACAAAAATTAAAATTAAATTGAAAAATAAAAATAAAAATTAAATTGAAAAATTAAAATTAAAATTAAATTGAAAAATAAAAATAAAAATTAAATTGAAAAATAAAAATAAAAATTAAATTGAAAAATAAAAATAAAAATTAAATTGAAAAATAAAAATAAAAATTAAATTGAAAAATAAAAATTAAAATTAAATTGAAAAATAAAAATAAAAATTAAATTGAAAAATAAAAATTAAAATTAAATTAAAAAATAAAAATTAACTTATACAATAAAAGTTACCTAAATTCAAAAATTCCACACGGAAGAGAAGGCGGAAATATCGATATATCGTTATGGAATAATTATCATGTGCTAATGAGTTATTCGAATTTTACTATAATTACCAATTATAAATAGTTTAACTAATAGGATATGAACTGAACGAGAATTCAAAATTCAAGAATTTCGAATAATGTTGAAAATTTGAGGAAAAACGAATTTTTACATCCCTCCATAACCTCTAGCCTATCCAAAATCCAGCATAGAAAGTTTCGGTTTAATTTTCAAGTCTTCCAATTTTAAAATTTAAACCCTTAAAATATTTTTGAAAAGATATTTTCTGAGAGTATTTTTCTTGTTATAAAGTAACATACGAAAGTATTTATATGTGCATATATACTGTATATCCGTTATCCGTCTCGCGTCCACATAAAGGTTTTCATTATCCCTTCTGATGATGAACGATCTCCATATTGACCCAGAACTCGTTAACATCTTCTGTAAGTCATTGACTTGAGACACAAAGAAAGCCGCCATATTGGAACTTTCTTCTTCTTGCAGAATATGCTTTTGCCGATCATTAAATTTAAAATTTTCTTCTTTCTTTATTATTTTTTTTGAAAGAAAAATTTCTGGGAAAGAAAAAAAAAACTGATGCATATAAAAAATAATTGATGCGAGAACTCCGTGAAGTTTCAAGTTCCGATACAATTTGCCAAGTAACCTCTACGCATTTGGTACCGCCTCTCCATAAGAAAAAAAAAATGAAAAAAAATGAAAAAATCTTAAGGAAAAGAAAAAGACTTTCTAACCCCTTTGCTCCCGCTATGCAATTTTAATTCCCAATCGATGCCACCATTGGATTAAAAATCCCAAAGGGATATTTTAGAGGTTTTTTTTTTTTTTCTTTCTTTCTTTTTCCCCTTACGTATATACTTCAAAATTCTTTTCTTTCTTACTTCATTTCTCCTTTATATCCGAGATTTTCTCAAGTTTTTTCTTTCTTTATTATATTAAGAATAGATAAGAGTATAGGGGAAAAGGTGTGGTCGAAACGCATCCGAATATAAGAGAAACTTTAGGGAGAAAAAGAGAAAAAAGAAAATCATAAAAAAAAAATTAATTTTTAAAGAAAAAAAATTTTTTTTTCTTCTCTCTCTGAGGAAAAACGCATTTTCTCCAATCGAATTCCAAAGAAGCGGCAGCAGCTAATGGTTTTTTGTAAGTTATTAAATTTTTTTTTTTTTCGGACGCAGTCATTTTTATAGCCCCTCGCGCCTTTTTCACAATTACCGAGCATTGATTCCGCATCATTCCCATTGGTCGCTTATCTCTGTACTGTGGAGCACAGAATCGGTTTATATATATATATATATATATATATATACATATATATATTATTAACACTGTACCCTTTCCAGACCTTACCGATACTTTAGTCATTTTTTTTTTCTTCTTCTTACTGTAGAATTTTCCATCGTACACTTTCCCCCAGTATCTGTTCGAATTCCGATGCTTTTTATGTGTGACGTGTACAACTACTACCTTCCTCCTACGACGAGAAGTGATTGACGTCGTATTTTATCGAAAAGGCAGGAAAAAATAACAGCTTTCTCACTGACAAGCGCACATATACGCACAAGATGGAACATCGGCCTGTTCCGACTTTACCGTTCCGGTTCCACTCTCACTCCTCTCTCTTTTTCCGATTTTTTTTTTTTAGTCCGTAACCGCAACCGTTTCGTTTCAGTATCGATATATTTATCGGAATTTACTTTTTTTTATCCTATTTTTCTTTACGTACCTTTAACACTACATTACTGATCTGATCTAAATGCAGTATAATACCGGAAGCGTTTTGCAATTTCGAGTGAAAAACTAGCGCGTAATTTTTTTTTTTTTTCATCCTACTATCATAAAAATTCATAATTTTTTTTTTTTCGTTAAAGCTGTTTTGAAGAAAAAAAATTGGTGTTGTATGTGTTACGTTTAAATGGTTTCTTATCCTTCCCTTATAAATTTATGGTTTTCTTCACGATGTTTCATAGATTTTTCTTAGAAATTATCTCTCTGTGATCCCTTATGGAATCTATGGAATCTGATTTTTTTTCTCCTTTCTTGACTCGGAATTTTTATCATTTATTATTATTGGAAAAATTTATTAAATTAAAAAAATCAAGTAATTTTATTAAGGTATCCGACTACGTTGAAAACATCATTTTGGAAGAAGATATATATTTTTATGCTTTATGAAATCACTGTTTTCATTTCAAAACAGGACTTGTTTTGTTTTTACGACGCTAAGAATTGAAGTTACGTTCACTTTAAAGTAATGCTTGAATGAAAACTTAAGACGTGTTTTACTAAGAATGCTATTTGTAACATTTTACTTGAGTTTGAAACATGATTTGTAAAAATTGATTGATTGTATCATTACGAAATTTTAATATAATGTTTAAATTTTAGTTCATAATCTGCACCATCACTAGGCGACCCCTAATTTAAGATATTTGTTTTTTTTATTTCTGGACTCGAATTTTTATCATTTTTATTTGAGAAAATTTTTAAATTTAAAGTTTATTAAGTTGATGGATTTATTTTTCGCAAATCTATTTTTGTTTGAGATAAAAAACACGTTTGTTTTTCATGTGAAAATTCCAGATTGAATCTAGAAATCGATAATATCCTATAATGCTTAAAATGTGAAGAATTGCTCAATTTTCATACTTAGTCTAATATATTGGATGGCCAAAAAAGAAAAGAATACTTTCGACATTTTATGGTAGCAAAATGATGTTGCAGATCGATTCTGGTCATAACATTCCCGTAAAACCGAAACTCGAACATTTCGAAACAAATGATGGTGTAAAAATACTGAATAAACTTACTACATACTTTACGTAACTTCTATCACAATATTACTGATCTTATCCTTAGGTATACAATGTGTCCTCCATATGCTAATGCAGCCTTCATCTCATCTCAACCGTCCATAGTAGACGAATAGTTTCATTTTTAAAAATGATCAAAAGGTATTCAAAATTATCATGTACTAGTTTTGAGAGTGAAAAGACAACGTGTAGCAAAATATCTAAATTTTTATACGGTCCTCCTGTCTTTTAACTTTCAATTAGAAAGTTGTTGTCTTGTCTCTCTTCAGTTCCAACAAAAAAAAATTCCAAATTTCCAAGTGCAATATTCGCTGAGATATTCGAATTCAAAAATTCGGAGAGGAGTTGGGAAAAGACAGCATAAATGAGGAAAAGGAAGCGTTGCCTGTGTCTGTTAGTTTAAGCTGTTCTTTCACAACTTTTCTTCATTTTTGAATTTAAATATCTCAGCGAATACTGCACTTAAAACTTGGAACTTTTTTGTTGGCCTCAGGAGATACAAGGCAACGACTTTTTTAACTGGAAGTTAGAGGACAGGGAGACCTTATAAAAATTTGGTTTTTATTTCATTTTGTGAAACACTGTATTTTCACTTTCAAAACTGGTACAGGGTAATTTTTGAACGACTTTTGTGAGCATTTTTTTAACTCAAACTATATCTCTACCGCGGACGGTTGATGAGATAAAGGCCGCATTAGCAAGTGCTAATACTTACAGGACACCCTGTATATGCCCACAGTGCCCCACAATCGACTGACGGTATGGTTTTCAAAGCGGGATAGCAAGAAAATGGTGGCCGATATCAAAGTCATTCTTGCGGAAGGTAAATGTGCGAAGTAAGGAATTTCAGATACGTCATTCAGGAAGCAAGGGATATATATAGTTTCTAAAATAAAAATAAAAATACTTTTATACGGACACCCTGTGCCCAACGACCCAGTCAAAAAGTTGGCCTGTCCCTCCTGATGCCAACAAAATAATTCACGTTTCTAAGTGCAATATTCGCAGAAATATTTGAATTAGAAAAACGGAGGAAAATTGGGAAAGAGCACAGCAAAAACTGTTTTTGATCATTTCCAGCTAATCCAAATTCTGACATTTCAAAACAAATTTATATTATGATGTAAAAATATTCGATAATCTTACTATAATCTAATTAATTTCTTATTACAATTGAATCAAGTGATGAATTACGATAAAAAATTGCAAATTTCAGTAATTTCCATTGCATAGGTCGTACTTTTTGTGTGTTGTTCTTTTCCCAGAACAGTACATTTCTTGCAACTGGATTTTTTGATCGAATTTTATTACTTCATTATGCACCTCAACATACCCTGGTTCGAAGTGTGAGAAATCATTTTCAGAAAAAAAAAAGTACAGCCTATTTGTCAAAAATTATCGCTTCGCAATATCCTGTCAATAAATTAATTTAAAACCAGATCAGCATTCAATAGTTTTAAGGAAATTTATTTTATTTCGTCGCAATGTTGGCGTTATATCACAGACATGAGCTTGTACTCGTACCAACTATTTCCAAAATTTTTGGAGAGAATTAAAAACAAATACTGACGCTAAATAGTCACCCTGCAGATACCGATGATATTCTCCAGTTCTTGTCAAATACACTCGATTGTAGCCTAATCGGTTTTCGTAAAATCGGGTGTGATTCCATATTTCAGTTCAACTGAATTAGCAGAAAGAGAAAGGTCAGCGGCGTTCTGTCTTTGATTTAAGAACTGAAATTCTCAGGGGAAAGGTTCAGATTCCTTGATAGCTAACTTGTGAAGACCCAACCAATCCATGTCTGTTTCTTTTATGCTCAACTTGAAACATGAATCAAACTGTGGAGAGTATTGATGGTACTCTCACATCCTATTTAGTAACAACTGGAATATTGCATTGGTATCTGTAGTCATTCATATTCGTATACCAACCCTGTAACCCTGTACCTTCACTTGCATATCGAGTTGCCGTAGCTCATACCTCCTCCATCATCGCTGTGCCAATTAAATGCAGTAGTGCATTGAAGCCATAGTTGATATAAGACAATAGGATGATTACAATTTAAGTCATCTCAGACCATCTCTAAGATGACAAAATATTTAGAAATGTGGCTGGAAGTACATATTTACCACGGGAGTTACCAACCACCTCCACAGGAACTAATTTATATCATATGTTGATGATAATTGATGCTAACTAATTATATGTGATAATTAGAGCCCAGAAGTCCTGGCAAAATACCGTAAATGACTTTTTTGTCTGTTCTCAAGCTTTCCTGTAAGAATGGTTTTTTTTTTGCCCTTTTCTGCTATAAATGCCTATTTGAAAATAGTTTTAAGTTTATTGGTGCATTTCAGAAGCCGTAATATGCAAAGCTTGGATGTTTTGAGCATTGGGAACAAAAAGAAATGCTTTGTTAAAAAATTTCCAACTCTACTCTCAGTATTAATTTTCATCAGCAATCCCCCTCCCCCCACTAAGCTTCATTTAAACACGCGATTAAATGAACTGAGAAATGGGGAACTTGGTGTTGCCATGAGTAAACTTAGCTTTGATGACGTATGGTGTTAGACGTGGTGTTTCAGATGAACGCAACTCATGTTAGAAAAGTAGAGAAAAATTAGAAATTTGTTTCTCCACATGCTTTACATAACATGTCTCGCTCAGGCATTGGACTTCATTTCGTATGCATAGCTGACCGATGACTGTCCCAAGAATCAGTTGACGTCATGACTGAACCAAGGTGGAATAGGAGAAAACACAAAGCTCTGAGCCTTCCCCCCATGTTGTTTTGATTTTGTTTTTACATCATAAAATGCACTGCAAACAACCATAGATAATTATTTTACATACATATTTTTGGTATTCGTTTAAATTGACCAGAGTTACTTTCAGTGGGTGTGTGGCAGATGTGGCCACACAGGGCATCGCGTCTGGAGGAGTCACCCATATGTGGAAATATAAAAAAAATTAGTCTAGGAAGTTTTAGGAAGTCTTTTTTTACAAAAGAACAAGATGCTATGTTTCAACTATAGAAATGATAGTGGTTATTCCAAATAATACATCAAATAAACTTATTCGCAACTCGAAGGAGCCCCTCATATCATTTTCTCTTCGGGCTACGCGTCTGCCAATGGTGGCCGTGGAATTGACATGAGGGACCTCAAATACTTTATGTTGGGCTTGAAATTAATTATTAACTCGGATAAAATAATGCAGTTATTATAAACTTCTAGTTGAAGCAGTAGACGGATTAAGTACGACCAGTTTTTCAGCTAGTTTTTGGACCCCCTTAATAACTAGTTTTTATTTATATTTCCTTCCTTCCATAAATTATAAATGCCTCTTTTTAGTGCCTGTTTAAGGTGTCTTTTTCCGACCTATTTCGAACATATTCAGTCTTTCAACTTCCGGGTTTTACCCCAGCAACGAATCGAAGGTTGAACGAACGTTCCGGACGCAGAAGAGATCGAAGAAAGCTTCAGGTCCGACACTCTTGCCCGACTGGTTTCCCTGGCCCTCTATCGAAAAAAAATTGAACTATTCTTTTTTTTTTCTTTAAAAAAATTCCACCCCCCTCCCGTGAAAATAACTTTTTCGCGTACCGCATTCAAATAAAATCGCATTCCTCGGTTCTCACGAATTTCTACACTGTTTACAAATTTATGGGAGACGCTGTATGTATGTATATACATATATACATATATATATATATATATATATATATATATATATATGCATATCCATCATATGTAATCTCAGTGTGGAAATCCTTGACTAATTCTTATACGAGCATAACTAGCGATTCAATGGTAGTTCGTTGAGTACAAATTTTGTTTCATTCTTTAATTAGAACTAAAATGATTGGTCTCAAAAAATGTACATTCCCGAAGAAACTTGATCCGATCCCTGTCGGAATACGGTATTCAGAATGAGCATTGTTATTATGTCATTATTACTATACAGGGCGTCCTGCAAGTGCTAGTGCGGCCTTTATCTCATCAACCGTCCGTCGCAGAAGTATAGTTTAAATGTAAAAAATGCTCAAAAGATGTTCAAAATTATCCTGCACCAGTTTTGAGAGTGAAAATACAGTGTGTACCGAAATAAAAGATCTAAATTTTTATACGATCACTTTGTCCTCTAACTACCAGTTAGAAAGTTGTTGCCCTGTATCTCTTGAGACCAGCAGAAAAATTCCATGTTTCTAAATGCCATATTCGCTAAAATATTGGAATTCAAAAATCTGAGAAAAATTATGAAAGAACAGCAGAAACTAACGGATAACGCTCTTTCTCCTCATTTATGCTGTCCTTACTGAAATTTTTCTTCAATTTTTGAGTTCGAATATCTCATCGAATGTTGTGCTTAGAAACATGGAAATTTTTAATTGGAAATTCGAGGACAAGGGGACGATACTGTAAAAATTTCGATTCTTTCTTTGTTGCACACTAGTTTCTCTCTTAAAACGGATACAGGGTAATTTCTGAACGTTTTTTGAGCATTGTTTATATTTTTTATATACTTACAGGATACCCTGTATATTATATTTACAATCATAAATCCTTAAAACCATACGTTTCTCAGGTTCCTTGAGTATCGTCATATAAGATTTTCAAACGATTTCTAATTATTCAATCTATTTTTGTTCAAATAAATTTGTAATTTCGTTGAATAAATTGGAAAAAATTGAGCAAAACTTTAAAAAATTTTAATTGAATGAAATTTCGATACATTTCGATTTAATGAAATTTTAATAAATTTAATAAGTTCTAATATGATAAAAGTTTAATAAATTTAATTTAAATAAAACTTTAATTAACTTGACAAGTTCAAATTGAATAAAATTTTAATTCAAATTTTAGTCCAAAGATAACAAAACGTTAATGAATTTAATAAGTTCAAACTTTTTCAATGATTTTGATTGTAATAACTTCGATTTTAATATGTTCAAATGGAATAAAACTTTAATAAATTTGATTAAACAAAATTTTAAAACTTTTCAATTAAATGATAATACATTTAAATTTTAAATTAGGTTTTAATAAATTGAATTTATTCAAAATTAAATAGAATTTCAATTAGTTAAATCAGTTCAAAATTCAAATTAAATAGTATTTTAAATTTAACGAAGGGAAAAAAAATTCCTCATCTCAACAAAAAAGCGACAGAAACTAAGATAAAAATTCATTCTTTGGGACTTCTCCGAGAGTCAAATTAGCATCTTCCTTCTGTCACGTGATATACAGATAGAAAGGAGAGACAGAGGAGAAAAGAGAGAAAGTAAAAACGCATTGAAAACTATCTTGAGCGGCATTTCACTAGGCGATGGTACTCCTGTCCAATGGCTATTGGCAAAGATATAGGCGCCCTTTTACGCAGAAGCAGCTACTTGATGGCCAGCCATATTAACCACTTCCCTCCCCCCCCCCCTCCCCTTATGCCCAAAATGCCTAAATCTTCCACATACCATTCTCCTTCACCCTCCCCCACCCCCGATCGCGTTCTCTTCATATATATAGGACCACACACACACTCACTCCACCATCTACTATACTCATTCTGATCGATGCCAGTGGCTATTAAACGCCTCCGACGTTGTCCGTAGAGGATGCGGATGTGGATGAGAGTGGATGCCTTGGATGTGGAGGAAGAATGAAGGTGAAGAAACTCCTCTTTTCTCTTATTTTGCTCAATCCCTTCCTGCTTCTTTCTTTCCATCCGCTCCACTCCACACACACACGCGCGCGAGCTCCTTGGTCCTATCTACTACTTCGGTTTTTATTCTTAGACTAAAATTGATCGCCCCACTTTATTTTTAGTAAAAGGAAAATAAGAAGGAATAGGGAGATGCGGGGGGGTTGCAAGAATGAAAAAAAAAAGTTTTAAGGCAGCCTCCACCGGAGACTACACTACTACTACTAACACTACTGTCCCCAAGTTCTAGGATTAAAAGAGTACACTTTGTCTTCCGTGGCAGCAATTTCGAGCCATTGGAAGAGTTGTTGTGTGTTCGGGGGGGTATGGTGGGCCTTAGGATTGCCTATTCACCGGGGATGTTTAGTGCTGCTGCTCGCTTATTGGACCACTGGTACAGTATATATTGTAGGAGGAGGGGGGATGGAAATTGGGGAGAGGGTAAACGAAATTTCGGGAGGAGAAAGAGCTGCAGCACAATACACTAAATTAATGGTTATTCATGGTAATGGGAGGATATAAAAAAAAATTCCAATGAAGAGTAAAAAAAGTATTACAATGGAGTCTCAATATAAATAGGCTTAGTCTCTATAGTGTACCGTCGAGTTTTAATACCTCTGAGGCCATTTTGGAGAACTCACCTATGTTTATAAGGGCTTTAATTGAGAGAGTTTGGTATTTTATTATTAATATATTACCATTTTAAATGATATCTTACCGTCCGGGGGGCTTTTTTCTAATAAAATATGGACGCGTGAGTCATTTATGTGGTTTTCTTATTGCTGTTTTTTTTTCCCTCGTGTGTGGCTTGTTATTAACTATTCATTCCACCGTAATAATTTCGTGTATTTATTCACTATTTTGTCAGTTCGGATATTAAGAAAAATGTATGTTCGCAAGTGAATATAGATATTGAGAGAAAATAGGCGCTGTGCCATTAAGGGAAAATAGCTGAAAATTTATGGAATTAGTTCTTAATGATACGAGTTATATCTTAAAAGATTGAATTTATACCAACCATAAACAAAAATATTTCACAGTATAGTTTCGAACGAAATATGAATTTTAAAAATTGAATTTCTGTGTTAATTGTCATTGTCACTTAATGATTTTACATTTTTTTTATCTATTGAATTTCAGAAATGGTTTTTTTTACGTTTCAATTCATAATTTAATTTATATTTTCTTAATACTAGAAAATTAAAACCCAAAAAATTAATAACACTAAAAGAAAAGGATATTAAGGATATTTATCTGTTCGATACGGTTTCCGATTGCATGTGATTTTCACAATTATAATTTCACCAAGATCAAATCCATGCTATCTAAAACGGGATCATTTCTTCAAACGTAATGACGTAATTTTAGTCAACACCGATTACTTTTGCATGCGGATTCAATATAATCACGGAATAAATGTGAAATTCACCATTTACAAAAATAGTTTCTGAATGCATTTTGTTGTACTGTATTTATTTTAAATTTGCGTGAAATATATATGCTCTCAAAAAATGGTTTAAAATCATAAAAGAAGTAGCACATGAAATATTTGGTGACTGTAGAAATGAGAAATGTTAATTACACACTGATATAAATTTGACACAAAAGGATTTATGTTTGTATTCAGAAAGCTTCTCCGAAAATCTTATTCGTGTGTAGAAAAGAAATTTTCTAGTCAACACAATTCTTTATTACACGAATGTCTTCTGTAAAATTTAAAAAAACAACAATGTTTTCTGAACAATGGTCAGATTCCGACAAATATTCAAAACAATTATACCTAACGGAGAATACTCAGGAAAGAAAAATTTTACCGAATAATGATCTAATTTTCTTCACTTCTGCTAAGTCGAACATCCAAATCATCAAAGGAATAACAGCAACGCTAAGTATATAAGACAACAAACATGCGATGTCTTGGTGATAGTTAAGTATTCAAAGCAAGAATGCTTTTTCAGAAAACGCTCAAAACACAATATTTTCAGAAAAATATTCATTCTTTACAGAATAGTACTCGAAGAAAAAATGATTTCAAACAGCATTCAAAATAGAAAGGATTTCAAACAGCATTCAAAATAGAAAGGATTTCAAACAGCATTCAAAATAGAAAGGATTTCAAACAGCATTCAAAATAGAAAGGATTTCAAACAGCATTCAAAATAGAAAGGATTTCAAACAGCATTCAAAATAGAAATTATTTCAAACAGCATTCAAAATAGAAATTATTTCAAACAGCATTCAAAATAGAAATTATTTCAAACAGCATTCAAAATAGAAATTATTTCAAACAGAATTTATATAGAATATAACAATGATTTCAAAAAATACTTTAAACAAAAAATAATTTCGAACAATATTCCAGTATTTGCTAGACAATAGCAGCAATTTTTGTCATTTACAATATTCTAAAGTGTTGATGCTGCAAACTAAAGATTCGTTTGTTGCATTGTTTCATGCTTTCTTTCCTTGAAAATCTTTGTTTAACGAAATTCTTTTAATGTCTGTATATTTTGTGAACATTTTCAATAATAGCTCAATAGTTTTTGCTGTTAGGAAAATAAAACTAAATTATCTATTGTTTAAAAGAACGTGTAGGTATATCATAATAAAATTGAGTAAAATAATACTTGTTATGGTGGGGGTACCACTTTAATATACTTTAATACGAATACCTTACACACATATACATATATATATATATATATATATATATATATATATTGCCAATACTTTAAATACGAATGTATTTAAATCCGAGATTACGCTATAAAAGTTTGATAAATTTTGTAAAACTTGAAAAATGCACCCAATAAAGCTCATAGGTTGCATTCGAACAAATGCAACAAATAATCTTACTGGTTGATTTTTAAAATTTTATAAAAGAACTTTTAGAAAAATTTTATAGTGTAATACCGGACTTATAGGCAGGGGTTAAACTATAAAAGTTTTATACCATAGACAGGCAGACATGACCGCTGACCGCCCAGAGAGACTGCCTTTAGTTTGATACCACAGGGAGACGACCCATTTCTTCCCCTTGAAACACACACACAGTAGCGTGACTTACCGAGTAGTTCTGATCTTGGAATAGCAAAAAATCTCCATCCAAAGTAAAGTCAAATTTTTTCACCCAGTAAAGTAGTTAACTGCATTACTTTACTAGTAATTTTGTATACTACACATAAAACGGCTCCAAGGCAACTTCATTAGTGATTTTAAAGGGCAAAATGGTGCAAAATAACGATGTTAGTAAACGCCCTCAAAAGAACAAAAACCGGAGATTGATTTAAAAATATATTCAAAGGGATTATGAGCGAAATATATAAAAAATATCGTTGAAGCAGTTTCGAAATCCCTTCGAAAAATATCGGAATAGAGGAATTAATCGTAGCAAAGGATGCCGTTGTATCGAGAGTTTAACATTACACTAAAGGCAATTCCAAACAAGACAAGATTTAAAAAAATACCGTTGTAGAGGGATTTATGGTTGTAGCAAGGTTTCACTTATTTTATTTTCAAATTCATCTCTTCCGTCTCTAAAACATCATTTTATAAACCCACAAAGATATCATAATTGCAAATCAATATTCAAAATGTCAATCTTCTATTAATCAATGGAAAAAAAAAGCTATCACACACACATTTGACATCCCTTTTATCCGTGAGTACCCTCTAATTCTAATCGCATCGAAAATATTTGTCTTGTATCCAGAACATGCCTTCAATGAGCGTTAATCGGAGAAGACACGGCATTTCAATTGGCAAATACATACATAAAAAAAAAAAATATTCATCGGGGACCGTCATTCAAAGTCATAGTAAAAAAGAAGATTCTTCCAATATACATATATATATATATATATTCTTGGAGGATATTTCTGTGCAAATCATCCTCTGAAACCTTTAGGCAAGTCTATGCGATCCGACAACGTACCGTTTCAATTTCCGGTTTACTTTTTTGACATTTCAACTTACCATTGAGATTTCGCTCCGTACAATGTGCTACTACTCCTCTATGAATTGCACCGCCCCTTAACATGATCGGGGAAATTCTTTGCTAGAAATCGTAAAAAAGGGGGAAAAAGTTACAAGATGAAGAAAGAGACGGGGAGGAAAAAAAGTTCCTTCGGGAATAATATTATAAGAACTTTAGAAGGTTCTGGAAATGGAGTGTGAGAGAGAGAGAGAGAGAGAGAGAGAGAGAGAGAGAGAGAGAGGGGAGAAGATTTTAAAAAAATAACAAAAAGCTAACAGGAAAGCTATCACTTTAAAGATACAAAGAGCAAGAAGCCAGAAAGATTCTTGGAAATATCCTTTGACGAGTTCTAAGTGCACATGACGTCACTAATTAAGGTGCCACTGTCAGTGAAAAGTGATTTTTTTCGATCCCGTTATTTTATTTTTCCTTCCTCCGTTCTTCTTCGATCGAATTTTAAAGGCAATAGTTATCTATTTCAATTCAGAGTGAAATTTTAACTTTCTGAATATTTTATATCATGCGATATTTTTCAGTGTCTAAAAGAGCAAAAAATAACTTTAGTGTCTCTGTTTCTCAAAAAGAAAAAAAAAATCACAAATGATTTCTAGATATATATTCCAAAATGTCGATTTATGAATCAATCTTATACATACAATGTGAAAGTGTATTTTTATACAGACGAATTATCATGGAATCGCTAGTTATGCTCGTATAAGAATGTCAAGAATTTCACACTGAGATTGCATACGATCAATATGTACGTACATCCTGCGTGCCCCATAAATTTGTGAATAGTTTAGAAATTCGTGAAAACCGAGGAATTCGTATATTTGAATGCGGTCTGCGAAAAAGTTATTTTCACGGGAAGGGGAGAGGGGGGGGGGGGTTACAGAAAAAATAGTTCAAATATTTGTCGATAGAGGGCCAGGAAAACCAGTACGGAAGAAATGTTGGACCTAAACCGTTCTTCGATCGCTTCTGCTTCCGGAACATTTGTTCAGCCGGCGATCCGTGGCTGAGGTAAAACAACTTAACCAATAGTGCTTTACCCACCGATGTCAACATCTCGAAAATCGTGAGAACCTTATGTAAGTTTCAGTAACAGAAAAGTTACTGAAAGTCGTTAGTGTCTGTTGTTCTTTATACAAATCTACAATTTTAGACCGATCGTCGCCAAATTTTGAATACACTGAGGTGCCAAAAAAGTCATGGGATACCTTTTAATATTCTGCACTTCGCCACGTAAAAGGAGGCCCCACACGATATTAAGAGGTATCCCATGACTTTTGGCACTTCAGCGCTGAAGTCATGGGATACCTCTTAATATCGTGTGGGACCTCCTTTTACCCGGCGAAGTGCAACAATATTAAGAGGTATCCCATGACTTTTGGCACTTCAGTGTATATGCAAAACAGAACCGGGATAGAACCGTAGGCTACTTTAAAAGTTCATCAGAGCTGGACAAGTGCCCGAAATGGGCGAAAAACTGACGGGCAACAATGGTTTCTCGGCCTTAACAATGACTTTCGGAATGTTAATTTTGGTTACTGTGGATCCTTAACAATCCGTATCAGGCATGTGCAATTGTGCATGCCTTTAAAATGGTTTGCCACTTCTTTAATGCTGCCCGTATTATGCATGATAGTTCAAGCCTTTTTAATGGTTTGCCACTTTTTCAATCCTCTCAGTAATGGAAGAAAACCCCCCGTGCAAGCGTCGGGTATTACAGCTAGTACGTAATATCTGTAAGTCAGAAAAAATCCGATGTCTATATTCTTCAATACGATATTAAACTATAGCTCTAGATGTATTTTGAAACAAAACTACGTATATATCAAATGTACAATGATGCAAACATTGTGAAATGTGTTTTAATGTCTATGTTACAGTAAATGCGATAAATAGCTTATTAATCATAGTCACGAATCGTCTTGGTAAGTTTGATAAACTTTAAAAATACAAAGAGCAAGAAGCCAGAAAGATTCTTGAGAAGATTCCTTTGACGAGTTAAAAGTGCACATGATGTCACTAATTAAGGTGTTCTTTTCTCAAGGGGTTGTTTAGTTATTGAAATTAAAAAAATCATTTTTAATACAATACCCTTATGCTCCGAAACTCAATTAGAAAGTAGGAGGTAACTAAAAGTAGGTAAAAAAAAAACAGTTTTTCCGCATCTTCAGAGCTGTTAAAATAAATAGATTCATAATTATTAAAATAAATACATAGTTATTAAACAAATACTGCATAATTTTACATCTAAATATATAATATCCCTTAAGTGCAAAAACGTAAGATGTTTTCAATGTCTGTATTCTTCAAGAAAAAAATGTGTCTTAATCTTAGACACATTTCTAATCAGAAGTGACTCGGTAGTTGATGTTCTTAAGTGTAAAAATAGTATGACGTATTTGTTCATAATTCCTCAAAAATATATAATTAGAGTCGCATATGTATCGATGGGTATTAATATTCCAAAGCTTTCTGAAGAAATAACTAGTTGACGAAATACCACCAAACTTAGTTGATATCACAGCATTTAAAAACAATTCAGTGTAAAAGCGTTCAGTTCCAATAAAAACATCTAGGGGAAAATAAAAACACTGCGAAAAGTGAAGAGTGACAAAAATGGGTATGAAACAGTACGTAACCAATTTTCTAAACATAAACTATAGAATGCAAATTATATTACTCCAATACAGGATTTTCACATTTCGTGTAAAATGAATACAGCTATAATGTCCGCTCAGGCAACGACAGCACCACCGCGATCGCTGAATAATGAAACTGACCATTCTTTGATGACTTTTAAATCACACATAATTAATTATATGCAGTTACATGCAATAAATAAGTGTGTGCAACGTCATATATTTGCCCATTCATTTACTTTAAAAAATATTTCGCAAAAATCAAATTATATTTCTGAGTTTTTAAATTCATATCAGCAGAGTTTAGTGCTACTTTAGGCACAATAATGAATGTACCCTCTCCAGACATCTCATCGTAGAGATAGCACTTCAATAAGAACGAACCCGGTTTTTTGAAACGGGGGAAAATCAATACAAATCTTGAGAAATTCCTGAAATTCCGCAAATGGGACACGCTTATGAGTCATATGCATTAAGATTAATTTGCTTCTATTTCACTATTTCGAAATTACGTATTCAGATTTTTCCTGACGCCCGAAACCATAGCTCCAAATAAATAAATAAATAAATAAATATATATATATATATATATATACACACACACCTATGCATCTATAAGCACCCCACGCGCTCTAATCAATTTTGTTTTTGCATTTGCGCGATTTCCTAATTTTTTTTTTTAAATTCTCTAGTGAATTAAACCTTCCAAAGAATTTTCTCCCTTTTTTATTTATTTTTTCCTCCTTCAAACAAATTCATTAACTTATGAATTCCATGAGAGAGAGAGAGAGAGAATTAGGAAAAATTAAAAAAAAACATATATAAGTAAATTTATTATTTTTTCTTTTATTTCTCTTATACATTCTCGTAATTTCCGATTCCAGAATTTTCTATTTATTTGGATTTCTTCCATGTTCTTTCCCCTAAGGCATTCGTTTCGTTAGCTGCATTCGTTGGTATAAATATCGAAGTTCATGTAATATCAAGGCGAAAATTTAGAGGGGGAAAAAAAAATTACATGCATTGGTGGGGGGGGGGGGGTAGGGAAGAGAAAGAGGAAGAAGCGGTATATCTCTCAAAAAAAATATTTTTTATTTGATTTTACGGTTTTTAGTAATTTTTTTTCTCCCTGTTCGCGTAAATAACTCACGTACACGCACTCGTTTGTATTATTATTTTTTTCCCAATCAGCTCTAGCCCCTCCTTAAGGTTGATTATTGATTTCTTCTTTAGAGCAAGAGAGAAAAAATTTAAAGAATTTAAAATTGATTTTTTTCTCTCCCCCCCCCCCCCACGTTTAAAAATCTTACGTCATTAGGCAACAGCTTTCATCAAGAGATTAAATCCGGGAGATGCATAAAAAATATAATATAATATATATATATATATTATGGTTTGTTCATTATTTTAATATATTTATTTAATGTATCAAAAATAAATACGGTCTCTCTTTTCTTATAAATATTTTTTCCCTCTCTTAATATTTTTAATGAAAAAAAAACTGAAAATTTCTTGCATTAAAGTTTTTTGATTAAATTTTCCTCACGTTTTCGATTATCGTTGATGGATTAGCTAATATTTTTTGAGGGGGGATTTTAATTTTGATTATATGCAGGTGGAGTCTTTCTACTTATTTTTATTTTTTTTCTGTGAGTTTCTCTGAAATTCTTTTCTCTAATGAATATAAGATATTGAAATTTCGAGAGTTTTTTCAATTTCTTTTTCAATTTGGGGTGTTAACTATAAAATTTTAGAAAAATTTATATTAAAATATTTCTTTCGAATTGTTTTAAGGTATTTTTCACCTTACTTACCTATATTAAGAATTTAATTGTGAAATATAATAAGATGTATGCACCTTGGTGGAACTATGAGATTTTTGAGCTGTTGTGCTTACGCTAAACATGTATTGTTACATATATTTCAGTTAAATACATTTTTTTTAATGATGCTTTTCAAAATATATTGAGTTGGTATTGAATGCTTTCAAATATCATGATTTCGTGCGATACTGATGTTTTTTTATTCATTTTAGGAAGTAATTTTTAATTTATTGTTGAGAAGGCCTTCTCTTTCAGATTTTTTTTTTCGAACAAAGAGAGATATCAATGTATTTAGATAGTTATGTGATTTCAGTTATGTTTATTGTGTGATGATAGTTTTCCTAAAGAATATGTTCGGTTTTATTGTTCATAAATAGTTCATTATAAATTCAGTGTATAATGAGACACTGATTTACTCAAAGAAGTGACTCTGATTGTTCACTGATTTATTGATTAACTCAATTTATAATGAATTACTCTATTACAATTTTTTTTTTTCAAAAATAAATTTCATGCCAACGCTTTACAAACAGCATCATGACAATCTGCTCCATCTACAAATCGCATGTATAAGCCCTTCAAAGAATCACTTAGCTTCGGGTTGCCATAGCAATTTTTATTTTATGTCAGTGCATACTTGGATTAGCAATAATATTTTAAAATTAATTCCATAGCAATGCTTTTGGATAACGATTTCCCTGTCGATATTTTTCAAGCAATAATTTTACATTATTGTTTCTTTACAAATAATTTAATGTCAGGGATCTTTTAAACCCTCCCCCCCAAAAAAAAACCGCAAATGAACCATAGTGAAAAAATTTGTCTCCGAATTCCTAAAATAATTAAATTGGAAATTTTTAGGTATACCATGCTTTATAGCTTTGTATAAATAATTGTTTTTGTAGGAATATTAAAAGCCGTTCAACTTACACGTTCTAATTAACCTATCACCTGACTGCAAACTTCCAAAAAATTGAGCAGAATTTTGTTCAAAGTTTGCTTAGATGTCGAAAGAACATAAGAAAGTTCAATAATTCGCCGCCAGAAGAAGTGCATTGATATCATCTCGTAGGATTCACCTTATTTGATACAATTGAAACGTTCTTCCGTCGCTCTTTATTTTTCCGTTCATGACTTATAAGCATTTCAATATATCCTTTATTATGACATACTTTATTATGACAGGCCTTAGAACAAAAATAATAAATATAATAATAATGATAAATAATCTATAAAAACATCACACAGTCATCAAAGTTATATAATTTCATTGTACGCATTATATGGTGGTATATCTTTGTACACGCAAGGTAATGATACTTGTTGACCTGCCATCTGGAGGTGAATATGGGAAATTTTTATGCTACTGTATTTTAAAAAACATTTTGAAGACAAATAATAAATTTCAACCACCAAATCAGAGAACGACAAGCAGGACATTACACGATATCTTATTTTATTAATAAATTTTAAACAATTTGAGCTCCAACTACAATTAGTTAATTTCAATACTTTTCGTCAAATATTGTATGCCAATGCTTCTCAAACGATTACTTCAGTGTATATAACTTTTAATAATTAAACCATGATAATGTTTTTCAACCACTAATTGACAATAGTGATATTTATCAATCAATTGCAATTCAATGTTGGTTTAAAAACACCCTTTTAACGGTCTTAAAAATGTGTGAAGAAAACTGTGAGACCGTTAAAATCTGTTTGAGGATATACAGAATACAAAGATGGATTTTGAAGATTATTGCAATGGTTTCTATTTCAATGTTGTTGTTGTTGTTTTTTGCAAATTTCAATCCAAATTTTTTGTTTTTTCATTTCAATTATTTATTTCAAACCTTTTCGATCTCAATTTTCTGATTGATTTCTTCTATTTAAATAATATCAGACGATACCTTTATAGGCAAGCACTTTGTTCATTGCATACACAACAGTAATAGCGTAATACATATTAGGGATTATAAGTGGTATCACACCAACTTGAAAAAAGAGAAAAACGTCTTGTTATTATTTATATATTTGCTTCTTAAATCATCTGTTATACTAAATAGGTAATTATTCAAATAAATTTGCATTCGTTTCGAAATTTATACCATATTAATAGATATCATCTATGTAAGCCATGATAATATTTATATAGTTCGCACAAATTCAACTAGTTTCGATATTAATATGTAAAGTCACTCAAATTTCTCATATATCAATACCGGAAAAAAATTAATAGAACTGAAAAAAAAAATGTGTTCCAATTCATCGTAGTGTACATATAAATAAAAGGTGAATAGCTATCAGCTGGCACCACAATTTACTGGCGAACCGTTTATCATAGAGACGTACTTCCAATAAGAAAAAGTATTCAAATAACGGTTGGACCTCAGATACGTTATTCATATGGCAAGGGGTTGTACAGTTATCAAAATAAAAAAATAAAAAACTTTTTATATGGACACCCTATCATCAAAAACCCAATGAAAAAGTTGTTGCCTTGTATCTTCTGAGGCCAACAAAAGAAATCCATGTTTTTACGTGCAATATTCGCTGAGAAATTTAAATTCAAAAATGGGAGAAAAAGTTGAAAAAAAAACCAGATAAATGAGAAAAAAAATAAAGAAAATTTTCTGCTAGTTTATGCTGTTTTTCCAATTTTTCTCTAATTTATAAATTCAAATATCTCAGTGAATATTGTACTTGGAAATTTAGAATTTCTTTTTTTGCCTCAAGAGAAACAGAGCAATAACTTTCTAATTGGGTGTTTTGAGCATAGGGTGTTCGTATAAATAGTTAATTTGTGTTTATTTTAATAACTATGCAACTTCTTGCAATATAAATGGCGTATTTCAGATCTACACTTTATTTTAATACTCTTTCTAACTGGAAGTACAACTCTATTTGGATCAATGCTTTGCCACAAAATTGTGATGCCAGCTGTTAGCTATGCACCTTGTATATGTGTTTTAATCAATTCGTATTCCAGATCAATTTAAACTTTCTTTTCCCTACTCCTAATCATTATGAAAACTCCACCATCAAATGTGGGAGGGGAGCTAAGATGAACAGAACTCATATTTATTTTTTATAGTTAGATGATTTTTTTATCTCATAGCAGATGGTTTTTAACTACCGTTTTGATTACAATGTATTTAAAAAATACATGATTTGTTAAAATTTTATTTTTTACCAAAAACTTGCGGGTATTTATTTGTGATTGATCAAAAATATAATTTCTAATTGGGCTAAACATGATATTACCTGTCAATGATTTTTCACGCAAACTATTTCATAAGTTTTCTCGTGTCTAATTTACTTATTCATTTAATTAACTATGGTAATGTTAAGTGATCAAATCTGCTCCTTTATGTCTGTTTCATGTTTCTGAAATACTGATCCTACAACAAAACGCAATATTTATGGTCTCAAGCAGTCTTAAATACTTTATATAGCTACAAAATTGCAAAACTTTAATTTCTGAAAATAAATAATCAGAATCCGAGTATTTGAATATTTAACATTCTGATTGGTTTTGTGACAAATTGATGTAGCATAATATATCATCATTATATAGATTTTTTTTTTATTTTTCTAAAAATATACATTGATCACACATTTTACTTCATAAATTTATTTTCTTGTTTCGAGAAACGTTTTGGATTAAGAGATGTACAGTGAAGCCTCGATATTCTACGGACCAAGAAAAAATAGCGTCGTAGAGAGAGGGGTTATTGTTATATTCAGAGGTAACACTATCATAAGGCACCACCAAATTTATTCTACTTTTGGCGTCTATTCCAAATTGGCGTTGTTAATACCACCATGAAATGCATTTATGAGAATTTATTCGCAGCATAAAACTCTAATTCATTTTAATTGATGGATGAAATTCAGTTAATTCTTTCACCCCGTAAAAACGTTTCTCCGCGTAACACTTTTGTGTACTACAAAGAAAGTAGCTTCATGGCATTTCCATTAACACTTTTAAAGGATACAATGGTGCAAAATACTGATGTTATTAAACATCCTCGAAAGAGCAAATTCATCGAGGAATTTGAATATATTTTAAAGCTGGTTTTGAGTGAAATATAAATTAAAAAATATCGTTGCAGCTGCCTCGAAATATCAACGAAAATATCGTTATAGAGAGATTTATCGTAGTAAAGGATATCGTTGTATCGAGAGGAATTTTACATTTTAGACTATAGGCAATTCCAATCAAGATTCGAAAAAAATATCGTTTCAGAGGGATTTATCGTTATATCGAGTATCATTGTAGCGAGATTTTACTATTTCACTGTATTTCCCTCCTTCAGAGTTATCCTAATCCGCAATTTCTCAAATGTGATGGAAGTTTTGCCATTCAAAATCCTAAAATTAATATATATATATATATATATATATATATATATATATACATACTGATTTTTCAGTATTGCAAAATCATTGCAGTTCAAAATACTGCAATCATTATCGTTTGGAAAATAATCATCGTTCTACGATCACCGACCAGCAGCTGTTGTCAGGTGAAAATAACATGTATTTTCCCATCCGAATTCAGAGCTCCCTAAAATTGCTCATTATATTTTCCTTCACTTGTTCCAATCCAACTGATAATCATACGAAATGTCTTCTCTGAAGAAGCAGTTTTTCAATTAAGATTACAATTCCATTATCTCGGTATATTCTAAAAAGCATCAAGAAATGGGATGCAGATTTTATTTCTTTTTTTCCATTAAAAGAAACAATTTCCACGTTTCAACATATTTATGTACTTTTATAATTATACGTCAATCAGCTTTTTTTTACCTCTATTAAAAAATATTTTACCGATCATCCTACAAAATTATTTTTGGATAAAAATTCCAGCAATATTCATGTACATCTTATTTAAATAATAAGATTTCTTTCATCAAAAATTATTTTGCTGGGAAATCGTTTAAATAAATACTTGAAAAATATACTTTTTTCATATTATGAATGCCTGTAAATCAGCAAAAAAGAATTTAATTATTTTCATTATATATTGCTCAAAGAAATTTAACAAACAATATTTCACGGTAAGTGAATATTTTGATCGTGCGCGTAACTAATCATGCGGTTACTATAGAATGTATTTATAATCCAACAGATATTGTTTAACAGCATCACTCGGAAATATCTCAGCAAAACATAATACAGTAGAGCATTAATTTTCCGAATACCGATCAACCGAAAGCGTTCCAGTTGTCAAATTCAAATTTGTGCGCTATTTAGAAGTTCCGATAGCGGCCGTTAGTGCTTTTGGTAAAGCCAAAGAAAATTTTGGATTTCTTTTCCTAAGCTGTAGGCCGACTTTAATGACCATTTTTGAACTTGTCAAACTAAGCTAATGATCTGTTATCCAAAAAATCATTTATCCGAACACCCCCAGTCCCCAATGGTTTTGAATAATATCGATGTTCTACTATATATAAAGCAACTTTGCTTTTATTTTCAATTTGACAAAAAATATTCGTTTTTTCGCTATTTTCTTTTGATTTTTCTATATTTTTGAATTCAATGGTACTATAATACATCAGAACGTCGGTCGGGGGAATCAAACATCTATTTAGGTTTTGGAGGCAAAGGAATGCTCTCAGAAGCGTTCTGCATTAAGCAAATGTCAAGGTGTTCCCGATAAGAGACCTAGATATTTGATACAACTTTTTTCATTTTTGAATTCTTTTTTGAATTCTTCGATTAATTTCATTCTAAAATTTTTGAAATTTCCAATGTTCTTAATTTTTCAGTTTTTCATATATAAACAATAAAACTTTAATATATATATATATATATATAGAAAAATATACAAAATGTTAAAATTAACTTCTGTCGAAACTCCCCAATACCAGCGCCATTGACAGCTGTTAATATGCAGTGTAGTGAACAACATTGTTAAAGTGTGAAAACATTGTTTACATACGAAAACCGGAAAACAAAAAAAAATATGTTGTGAACAACTGGAAATTGAAATCATTATTATAATGATTTCAATTTCCAGTTTTTCACAACATAATTTTTTGGTTTTCAGTTTTTCATATATAAACAACGTTACTTTAACAATACACACACACACACACACACACACACACACATTCTGAAAGAAATACTGAATTGAAGATTCAAAATAATAAATTTTGAAAAAGAAAAATTGAAAAAAAAATTCAAAATAATAAATGTTGAAAAAGAAAAATTGAAAACAAAATTCAAAATACAAGTATTAAAGCCACAGTATATAGTGCCTCGAGAACGACCTCCTCATTGTTCCATTTATTTATTTATTTCCTCCTTCTTTGTTCTGATTTTTTTACTTATATATAATAAAACTTCTCTCTAAGATTGTTGAAAAATCTACAAACAACACCCAGTTTTCCCACTATTCTATAGGAAAAATAGGAATAAAGAAAGATAGAAAAAAATTTATATATACAGTAGATCTATCTCTTATTTGTTTAACAACGTGTTGTTGTTTGTTGTACTGCTGGATAAAGAGGAGCTATAGATTGTATATACATAATATTATACGTCTCAATCAGCTCTCTTCCCCCCCCCCCAATAAAATATTTTACCAATCATCCCACCAAATTATTTTTGGATAAAAATTCCAGAAATATCCATGTACATCTTATTTAAATAATAAGATTTTGTTCATCAAAAATTATTTTGCTGTGACATCGATTCGAATAAATGTTTGAAAATACAATTTTTTTAAATATTAAAAATGCGTATAAATCAGCAAAAATTATTTATTTAATTCTTTTCCATTATTTATTCCTTGAACAAGTTTAACCACAATATTTTTTTTTTCAAGTGAGTATTGAAATATACATAGACCCCGAACAAACCACAGAGTTCACGGTACATGAATGTTTTGATCGTACGCGTAACTAATCATTCGCTTACTATAGAATGTATTTATCCTTGAACAGTTCTTGTTCAACAGCATCACTCAAAAATATCTCAGCGAAAAAGAAAATAATAATAATAAAAAGAAAAAAAAAACTTAAATTCTCTCTAAGATTGTTGAAAAGTCCACAAACTCCCAAAGCCTTTTTCCACTATTCCATAGGAGAAATAGAAATAAAAAAATATAAAAAAATATATTTTATATATATCTCTTATTTGTTTAACAACGTGTTGTTGTTTGCTGGATAAAGAGGAGCTATAGAATGAAGCGTGTACTCGGGGAAGGGATACGACAAGAGATAAGAGTATTCAAGTGAATAGTACGACAAAAAAAAATATTTAAGAGAATAAAAACTTTCTTTCACGCAGACTTGCGATAATATTTTCCTAAAGCAAAAATATCGGAAATATATATATATAATTCTTTTCTTATATTTTATTTTCTCTCTCTCTCTCTCTCTCTCTCTCTCTCTCTTCCTTCAGTTTTCTTTCATTTCCAATACGAAGCACTGATCTTTAGGAAATATTGGTGCATAAGCAAATGCGAATTAAACTTCCAAGCTCCTGAGAGTGGGCTTCTCGCTTGCCCCTTCCCTTCTCCCTATCCCGGTCATCCCCCCCCCCATTTCTTATACCTATAAGGATGTTGTTGAGGATGAAAAGATGCCCCGGATGAAGAGAGGAATGTGGAATGTTGGGAAAAGAATCTAAGAATAAGAGGAAGGAGGAGGAGCTGAGTCTAGTAGTAGTTGTCGTAGGGTAAAAACTCCAACTAATAGAAGGAGGCACTCTTCGAATAGGCGCCTTCTAGATTTTAAGCAGGAATTTAAATAATAAGGAGATAGTGGGGGGGGGGGGGCTTTACACGTTATAGCGCTTAATCTTTAAGGAAGTGTATATCCAAGAAGAGGAGAATAGAAAAAATTAAAAGAAGAAAAATTGAGAAATTTCTGGATGAAAAAGAAGGGAAAATTAAACATTTTTTTTTTCTCGTTTTTATTCTACAAGGGAATCCCTCTATTCCTTATAGAAATCTTATTCGGGCATGTTTTTCAATAGTTCTCGCTCTCTCGGTCTTAATAATTATCTTGTAGTATTTGCTCCTTGTTGAGGGGATGGATATGAAAATAGGGAGCGATATTTCGCCTTTTATTTTTAATACATATAGATATATATTCACATGTGTATTGATATATATTGAGATCCCTCAATTCGAATTCGGGAATTTCTAATTCAAAAAATAAAATCTAAAAAAAAAAAATGAAATGAAAGCAAATACTGAAGGTAATAGATGTCTGATTTTTCATCTCTTAATGCTCTGGGATTATTTATTCGGAAGAAGCAAAAAAATATTTCTCATTTCCAGGGAATTTCATACCGTATTATTTGACGCCTTTCTACTCATGTAATCGTTGTCAATCGATAGGAGGATTTGTTTATTATAAAACACTAGATAAACTGTGTGGAAATTACTGAGCATGCGCGGAGAAGAGGACTCTGCAAAACATTTTAAATTATTAAGAAAATTATATGTATTCAGATTTCTTTTTTCAGATTTCATTTTTCTTTCCTCTTGCCGTCTCAATTATTACTTACGAAAATTTGAAAATGGCATGTCATATAAAATAAGAATAAATTTTGAATTTTCAAATTTATAAATGGAAAAAGCTTACGGAAAGTAATAAGACCTAGGAAAAGAGACACCATATGCTGTTAAAAAATTCATACATGATTATACTTAAATGGAATGCATAAAAATGCATATACTGAAACACTTTGAGTATGCATTTTTTTTCAGATATTTTATCCAAATTACTATTTGAGAGAAAACGAATTAAGAAGAGTGTGTTTGTTGAATTTATTATTGTAATATTCATTGTAAATGTAGGCATTATATATATACATATATGAGAAAACATGATGAGAGACGAATGAAAAATGGTTAGTACTAAATTGGATAGCAAAATTTAGTACTAACATCTTCATAGCAATTTAATTTCGAGAAAATCTCGGATTTTCTTAGGATCATATGAATTTCGAAACAATTTAGAATTTTTCATCAAAGGGATTACGAGATAAAAATAAAACAAATTCAATTCTGGAATTTAAATGTCGTGAAAATTGTGCTTTTGAAAAATATTTCAAATTAGTGAATGATGAATGCCTTAACTGAACATTTCGATTTATTTCCGAAATTTTGCACGATTTTCTTTAAAAAAAACAGTTGTTAAGACTTGAAATTTTATGTAAAATAAATTCTTCCTTTGTGCAGAACGTTTTCCATACTATTTAAAATGTTTTTAGTTTTAATAGCCTCACTGTATGTTATTAAAATTTAAAAGGGTAGATTTATTCTAATTATTTATTATTTATTCTGATTCTTGTATGGAATTTTCATTAATCTTAGTTCATTGTTTAAATAGAAAAATTTCAAAAGGTATTTTTATTATCATATGATATTGAAATGTAAAAGAAGTTTATAGATAATTATTTACTTCTTATTTCTCATTTCTGAAGAAAATTTTCAGCATTCGGGTTCATTATTAAATACAAAAAAATTCAAAAAATAATAAATATTAACAATTTTTGAAGTTAACCCCCCTCCTTTTTTTTCATTTGCATATTATTTTCTCCTCTTTTATGTAGAAAACGAAATGAATTCTAGACTCCAAACTTAATCATTAGTGTCGTCTAACGTCATAGGTTATTACAAGAAATTTAATATTCAAGAGAAATTCGATATTATTTTCCATAAATTTTAAAATATCTTCGCTCGACTGAGAATGTAATTGTATTTTCTACCGAAATAATTATCATACGCGGAAGCAAAGGGGAAAAAAAAGATACATGATTGAGAATTGCGTTATTACATTCCGTGTACGGATTATTAGTTTCCGTCCAGGGACCGACCAACCTCTTCAAAGAGAAAACTCGTCCTTATAACAAAGTATTAAGAAAAATCTCTTGAATATATTACCTATCTGTTGTGTTTTTTTATAAGTTTTACGTTATTTTTTCGGCGGTACCTTATCCTTTTTATCCATTTTGATTAAATTCCGGGACTTTTTTTCTCCCGCAAAAAAAAAAATGGTATAATACTCCTTTCATATAATTAAAAATTTACGTGGCGGTACCAAGAGGAATATAAAAAGGTAAAGGAGGAGGAGAATTTTTCCTTGAAAATTTTAGGTAGTGTGAGAAAGGGTAGTTTTTTGGGTAAAAAAAGCCGATATCCGCGTATCTTCCAAGCAATAACATATTTTGCTTCTAAAAGTTTCCGGAATCCGTTTTGATTCGCTGACGGTGAGTGGGCAGAGCCGCTCGCACGTAACACGTTGGAGGTGGGGAAATAGAATATGTTCTAGAATAGGATTTTTACTTTTTTTTTTTGTTCTAAGATATCTCTCAGAGGATGTGCAATATTCAATATGTCCTCCCTTCCTACTTGAATATGAAGGTGGGAGTTATTAAAAATGCTGTGGCTATCGGGAAATTTTGACTGTGTGTGTGTGTGCGTGTTTTTTTTTTTTTTTTTCATTTGTTCCATGATGTACGGATCCCTTCGTTTTCGTTATCCTGTTTCAGGAACGGGAAATATCTGAATTTTTTATTTTTCCTGTTATCTTGAATATTTTTTGTTGGATTGCATGGTATATTTCCGTTTCTTCCTGCGGTTTTTTTATTTTCTTTTTCCAATATCTCACCTAATGGAAAATTGGAGAAAAAAAAAACTACAACATGGCATCCTTTGAAAAATTGCCGACATCAAAAATGACGTGAATGTTTTTTATTCATTTATTTTTTCACAAACAAAAATAAAATTTATATGTCAGAAATTCTCAAGCCATAAATTTCAATATTTCTATCGTTTTATTTGAATTAATTATGACAATTAATAAAATTATGATAATAATTGCTGAGATGCACCCATTTTCTCAAACTTAGTTGTCGTGAAATGTAATTCATGCATGTCTATGAAATGTAATTCTTAAATACACCTATGCTCTTAAATATCTATGGAATGTAATTGTTAAATTAAATATTTTTGGAATGTAATTGTTAAATTAAATATTTTTGGAATGCAATTGTTAAATTAAATATTTTTGGAATGCAATTGTTAAATTAAATATTTTTGGAATGTAATTCTTATCATCGTCATCATTATAATTCATTCACATAACCCATGTGCAAATATCTCAGGCAAATTTTGCCCATTACTCTAACACGAAGTAATGTAACATGAGTTGTGGGTCATATAGTTGTATCCTGTTTCAGGAACGGGAAGTATTTTTATTTTTTCTTCGTGTTATCTTAAATATTTTTTATGTTGGATTGCATGGTATATTTCCGTTTCTTCCTGTAGTTTTTCCCCCCAACATCTTACGTAATGGAAATTGAAAAATGAAAAACAAACATGACTTTCCTTGAAAAATTTCCGTGACCAAAACGGCACGAATGTTTTTTTTTTTTTTTTTTGTTCTTTCCCCCCCCCCCCCCCATAAACAAAAAAATTCACATTTTTGAAACTTTTGAGTCATAAATATCAATACAAATACAAATACGACGCCACAACAGGCAAATTGCCCAACGAGGTGGCTGACTTAAGAACATCATGGATCCCCGAGCCATTTTTTGGAGGCCCTACTTACTACTGCTACACCCCAAATGCTTCCCCCCCCCCGCGGAACCCCCCAACGAATCGGTACATGCGGGAATGTGCGTGTACGTGTAGTGCAACCTGACGTAAAGTTTTGTTTCTGTGTAATGCTTGTTATGTGTAGTGCTGTCCCCAGTTTTTCTAACTATGAGTGAAGTGTTATGGTTGAATGATTTACCGTTGTAGGACTGTTGCTCTCTGTGGCGAGACTTTTTAACGGGGAGATCGGCTCGTATTTGCGCCTTGAAGTTGGGAACCACAGAAAACCAACTTCAGCCGACCACGGCCAACAAATATACCAATATTTGTATCATTTATTTAAATTAATTATGACAATCCATAACATTATAATAATAATTGCCGAGTGTAAATATTCTAAAATCGTTGATGGAAATATAAAAAAAATTGAATTTTTGCAATGGACGTAGATAATAATTGATAATTATGATTATATTTTATGAAATTTTGCAAGAAATTAATAGATACATAAATTGCCACCAACATTAGAAATGATGTGTCGTTTCAGTAAGAAAAAATAAAATTTTTATTTTGAAAATTGTCAAGTCATAAATGTCATTATTTCTATCATTTTATTCGAATGAATGATGATAGTTAATGACGTCATAATAATAGTTGCTTAGTTTAAAAAGAAAATTGTTAATTTTTCAATGTGCGTAAATAGAATGTGGATGACTTTTTTTTATTTATATATTTTAAATTTATATACTTATATATATACATATTTTTTTTTTAATTTATATATTTTTTTAATTTATATACTTATATTTTTTTTAATTTATATACTTATATTTTTTTTAATTTGTATACTTATATATATATATATTTATTTATTTATTTATTTATTTATATAATTAATATTAGTTTATACGAGATAAAGATGTTAACACATTTTCGTAAGTGTAATTTTAAATGTGTATGAAATGTAATTCTGAAATATATGTGAAGTTCTTGAATATCTATGAGAAGTGATTCTCAAATATCTATAAAATATTGTTTTCAAATATCTATGAAATGTCATTTTTAAAATATGTATGAAATGTCATTTTTAAAATATCTATGAAATGTCATTTTTAAAATATCTATGAAATGTTGTTTTTAAAAATGTCTATGGAATGTTATTTCTAAGTGTATATACTTTTTAATTTTTAAATATCTATAAAATGCAGTCATCAAATATTTATGAAATGCAGTTATCAAATATTTATGAAATGCAGTTATCAAATATTTATGAAATGCAGTTATCAAGTATCGATGAAATGTAGTTATCAAATATCGATGAAATAAAATTATTAAATATGTATGAAATGAAATTATTGAATATGTATGAAATGAAATTCTCAATTATCTATAAAATGAAGTTCTCAAATATCTATAAAATGAAGTTCTCAGATATCTATAAAATGAAGTTCTCAGATATCTATAAAATGAAGTTCTCAGATATCTATAAAATGAAGTTCTCATATATCTATAAAATTAAGTTCTCATATCTATAAAATTAGGTTCTCATATCTATAAAATTAGGTTCTCATATCTATAAAATAAAGTTCTCAATTATTTATATCGAATGAAGTTCTCAATTATTTATATCGAATGAAGTTCTCAATTATTTATATCGAATGAAGTTCTCAATTATTTATATCGAATGAAGTTCTTAAACATCAATGAAAAATATTCTTAAATATATAGCTATGAGAAATGTCATTTTTAAATATCTATGAAATGTAATTCTTACATATCTATGAAATGTGAATCTATTATACGAAGTCATATTCTGCTATTTCAGAAAACTATTTATATGGCATTGTAATAAGCCAATACTTAAATGGTATTCTGTTCATATAGATATTTCAATAAACAGGGTAACGCATTTTGAACTGAACACAGATTATATCTGAAATTTCATTCAAATACATTTTCAATTCAAAATCGCAGATGAATTGCCATGAAAATTGCTTTTATTTTACAATGCTTTGAATAGCAATATTAAATTAATTTAAATATTTTCAAATTAAGTTTTCAATACATTTTCTTCCATGTCCAATACATAAGTATACTCACCATTTTTGAGTTGAAGAGCTATTGGAAAAATATTATTACCGAGATATCCGCACGACAATTTTCAAAAATAGAACTTTCTGTATAAAACATTTGCCCTCAAATACGTAGCTTTACATACGAGCAAATCATTTTTTAAACTCTGCTTATGCTGCGAGAACAAATTTATAATTTTACGCACATATTTTGAAAAGAAAATGAGAGTAAAAGGAAGCATTGCAGAGCATTTACACATTTATACACTTTTATATAAAAAAATTGCTATAAATTCCTCTTTTAACCCTTAAAATTTAAAGAAATTGTCATCGTAGAAAATTTGAGCATTTAAATTTTTTTATACATTCATTGATGGTTCAATTTTATAGCTCAGCACGGTTATATCTCGAGAAATAAAAGTAATATCTAAAAAAAGTATATTTTAAAGTGTAAAGCCTCACCAATTTAGTTACGGAATCGAGTTTTGCGTTGACGAAATGGCGGGAAATGCTAATTCTCTCTTCTGAACTAATTTTCCGTCAACTTCAAGCATCTAGTCATGTTACAGAGCACCGAATATTTTACTTGTACGTCTAAAATGTAATATCACGCATATCTATATTATATGCAAATGTGTGTGTGGCGTTGAACACCTTATTTACAAATATGAATTGGGGCCGATGCAACGTACGGACATTTTTGTGAGAATGAACAGTAAAATAGCATATCTCTTATTTCCTATGTATATGATGTCTTCACTGAACTAATGCTATTTGTCTAGTGTATGTGGATCACGAACACACTTCCCAGTTTTATCTATTGTTTGCAATTTTCTGCTTGTACTTGATGCTGCATCGGTGGAAATTGAATACCAAAAAATTAGCATTTCACGATATTTAAACCGAATATTCATTTTTCACCCTATTGATGGTGCTCTGAAATTTTCTCGTTGTTCAACCTCTTCCCCCCCCCCCCCTGGTATTTCAACTAGCTTTTGAGATGATTTTGAAGAATATTAATTAATTTTAAATGACACCGATATTGGGGATTGGGGGAGGGTATCTCTTACTGAATTTAGTCACACTAATATTTTAGGCTCATAATTGTAGCTATCTGCATTTAAAATTTAGAAAGGTGCACTGAGATATATATTTTCAGTTTGTTCCCAGTGCAAAATTTTATAATAATGATTAAAATAAATTTAATAATAATGATAAGGGTAAATTTATTATCAATGATAAAGATAAATTTATTACAAATGATAAAGATAAATTTATTACAAATGATAAAGATAAATTTATTACAAATGATAAAGATAAATTTATTACAAATGATAAAGATAAATTTATTACAAATGATAAAGATAAATTTATTACAAATGATAAAGATAAATTTATTATAAATGATAAATTCACTAATAATGATAAAAATAACTTTTAAAAAATGATAAAAATAAATTTAATAGCAGTGAATAAAGATAAATTTAATAACAATGTTATAAATATTATAGTTAATGTATCTAATGGATGTAATTTTCATTAAATATGTCATTCCTCTATTTTTGCTTATTTTAATGAGGCATTTAACTCACAGTGGATTCATTGTTGGAAACAGTGTTCATTTACTTCCAACTTTGTATCATCTAATAATTAATTGTATTTCAAAAGTAATCCTAAATTAGCTACCTTTTTTATACAATATTATGTTAAGCAAGAATAATAATTCACATAATTTATTAATTTAAGTATTTATATCAATTAAAAAAAATATGCGAATAGTATATATATAAATATCTGATAATATGTAAAGAACATATGAAAAGAAGTTGAAAGAGAGAATCAACTATACATTAAAAATACAAACACATGAGACACTTGATGACGGAAATGTAATTCAAAGAATCTACTTATTAAATAATAATAATTATAATCATTTTTAAATTATAAAACTATTGAAATAAGAATAATTTTAAGTTCATGATAATCTATGATTTTAAGTCTGATTTGAATTATAAGATATTTTATTCATTTTTTAATTATTGTTTTGTATAATGATTATATACTACTTAATTATATATACTACTATATACCACTTAATACTATCAATTTTCCTGTGTTAATTCCAGATTTATACGTTTTGTATTTTCTTTTACCATTATACAAAAATACATAAACACAAGATAAGATTGTATCGTACAAAATATTGCCGGTGATCTTGATTTTCTTTCATTAAGCATAATAAGCGTAAGCATTTCATTAAGCGTAATAAAAAAATATATTTCGTCGACTCTAGAGGTATAATTAGAAAAAGTATCTAAATAGCGTCTGATAAGACCTGAGATAAGTCATATTGCAAGAAGTTATAGTAAAATTCATAGTGATTAAATTTTTTTTTTAAAATAACTTTTTATACGGACACCCAGTCTCTTTAGAAACAAAGTTAAAAAGTTGTTGTGCAGCAAATATTGTACTTGGAAACGTGGAATTTCTTCTGTTGACCTCAGTAAATACAGGGTAAAAACTTTTTAATTGGAATTTTGAGCAGAGGGTGTCCGCGTATAAAAAGTTACTTTTTATTTTAATTTAATAACTATACAATCCCTTGCAACATGAAAAATATGTCTGAGTATTACGCGTTATTTGAATTATTTTTCTAATTGGAAGTATGCCTCTAGGATCAACTGTGCGCCAGTAATTTGCGGTGAGTGCTGTTAGCTATACACAATGTATGTATGTGTGAAAAATTTTAAAAGAATTTCTCTCATCTCCCGATGGTTTGAGAGGTCACTGTTTGTGTCATACGTTTGTTGTGAATTTATGAGTAAATGAAAATAAAATTTACAGTGCATGTATCATACACCGTAACTGCTCATACCTGCATTGTACTTCACGATATTTAATTACAGGTCGGCATTTCCATTCGTAAATGATTCAGCTTTTCCAAACAATGATATTTATTATCATCATAATAATATCATAGATACATATAAATATGCATTTATAATTTACTTTTGCTACATCATATTATTTTTCTCATAAAAATTCAAGAATACGTGTTTTATAGTTTTATTTATGCACATTAATTACGATTGCGAAAATCTAATGTGTATCTAGATCTGCATCGGGCTTCGTTTGTGGAAAACTAGTATAAGCCATCAGAAAATGAACAAATAAAATTTATTGCATTTTTTCTGAGAATATAAATTACGGTTGCGATAATTTATAAGTTGTTTTTAGATAAATAAAAAAAAACATTTTTATAAATAACAGATATTAGATTTGTACAGACTCTAATAAAATAGTGGAAAAATTCATTTCAATAAGAAGTTTTGAACCAATTCGAGTTTGATTCTAAATTTCTAAGAATGAATTTTTCAGTGTCTTTTTTTTATTTGTTTGAAACATTTTATTTTTGACAGAATTTTTAGTGTGATTTATTGATTTATCTCAACAAAAGTCTTGTGGTATTTTTCATTCACTGAATATTTTTGATCAATTCAAAATTCAAATAAGAAATTTGCTGATTCATATGTTAAAATTAGTTTTCACTTTTGGTGTCAAATACGTCTGTATATATTGGTGCATTAAAGAGTCGTAAAATCAAAAATTACAGTGATGGAATTTTTGAGGCGTAGTTTTCAAAACATTTACGTGAAAGACTGAAAGCATACGTCAGATTATATGTTATTTCTGAATTCATTGTACATAAAAATCCGTTTTTAGACTACCGCATATAATTTAAATTAATATTTTGAGTGATATCTTCCCTCTCATGTCAGAAGCATGAGTTTGCAATGTCTTGGTAAAAAAAGTGAAAAATTTCGTTTGAATGTTTATTCTACCCATGTAACTCCAAGGAAGTTGCTTTCCTAAAATGTTTCGTAACATGTGTTTGAATAGGTACACACATTCGTGTTTCAGGCAAACCTTAGATAGAAAAATAAGTTAATACACCGAACCAGCTTATTAGAAAAAAGTTAAAATTTGCACGTTCTTGCTTCTGGCATGCGGGGGACAAATAAACGCCAGCTGCAAATCATCACTGATGTTGTACATGTTCCCCAGTCAAGAACTCTGAAAAATCTCTCAAACAAAAGCCAAATTATTTTGCAACAATTTAACTGAACAAGAAATTTTCAATTCTCATACTATAACATATATAATTTTCTTAGTGCAATAAAGTTTGGGCATTTCATGCTACGCTAAAAAATCAGTCGTATTAAAAAGATTTTTTATCCAACTTTATGTACATTAAATCTTTATGAATTGATCTTTATTAATTATATAAATATAATCCATTATTAATTTATGTGAAGAAATATACAGTCAAGACGCACTCGATATAACGACCCCTTTTGTCCCATCGAAAACGGACGTTATATTTAAGGGTCGTTATATCGAAAGTAGAACGTATATGATAGTCTTTCAGTGAAAACATTTGGGACTTATCCTACCGGTCGTTGTAATGGAATGGTCGCTGCAACGTGAGGTCGTTAGAATGAGCATCGACTGTATTACCATAAAAATAAAACTGTTCACATTTGTTTCGATTCGTAGAATAGCTCCTAAACATCAGGCAATAGCTTTTTTTCACGATGAAAAATAAAACTAAGGACACACATTGGACTTTTATCTAGTGTATAATTCATGTATGTATTAACTCTGATCCGTTCTTTCTCTTTTTTCGTCGGACAATCGTGCTTAATGCATCCGAGAATGCTGAAAATATAAAATATAAAAATAAAATTCTTAATTGTTTCTCTGTAATCAGAGGAAAAACTTTTATTGTTGAAAATACCAAAGCATAATAAATCAAAATGCTCTGTTACGAGGGTGTATATATATTGTACTAATAATAATGCAGTACATTATGCTATGCAATAACGCTAAAGTTTCTAATACAAACGCGAAAGCCACAACTCATAAATTTTTCAAAAAGGTGGCTGAGAAGAACGCCCATAAAGACGTATTATCCATTTGTTTTAGCAAATTTGTCCATTACATTAGCACTTTTCAAACCATTGCATTTATTGAAAGATTAAATTATGTTTTTCGGATATATATATATATATATATATATATATATATACCGTATTAAGATTATATTAATATTAATTATATAAATTATATTAATATTAATTATATAGATTATATTAATTACTATTTATTCAGAATAAATTATATTTTATTCAGAATTTTTTTGAGAATTTAATGTCATGAAGTTGCATTAACTCTACATTATATGTTGTCAAATTAATCAATATTTTTTCAACACAAATTCTATAAAACATCAATTATGATTCTCCTATGAACACACTACTAAATTACACACTATAAGTTAGTTTCACTCCGAATCAGTCGCTATTTTTGAATATACGCATATTGAAGTTAGAATTTTTACATTTAATTCCGAAAAATACTATTAAAATATCGTAAATTAAGAATTTTTCCAATTAAGGTTGAACAATGCGAAGTAATTATTAAGATAGTGAAGAGAAAAATTTTTTTATAAATTTTTTGTATGAGATTTCATACCTTGATAACCAGGTAAAATGGAATTGGTATTGGTATATACACTGGAACCTTTATTCAAGGGACATTCCTTATAAGGAGACATTCCGTATATTTAGGAAACGAATGTCCTTATCTGTGTCTAACTATAAGGACTGTGAATAATAACTCTTTTACCTCTCTTTAAGGGATGAAAGTCTAGTTGTTGTTAGGGTGTTTCTTATCGTGAGGTTTCACTGTATTTCACATATTACAGGGAATTTCACTCGTTATCATATAAGGTATTTTTTCCTGTATTGTATCGTATTGCTTGGATCATAGTTAGAACGATTTATGTCTTACGCGTGCTACGAAATTCATTTTTTAAAATCAAAAATTATAACTTAATATGCTAGCCACTTAACCTCTGTGCGGTCGAGTGGCCATCATCCATCCTCTCACCGTGAGGATCCAGGGTTGAACCTCGTAGACGGCACATTGGTGGTCGGCTGAAGTTGTTTTTCTGTGGCTTTCAAACTTCAAAAATTTTTGAAACACTTGAAAAGTCTCTCCGCAGAGAGTAGGCAGTCCTCCAACGTGACACTCACATAGCATGAAAAATTTAAGTTTTCACCATCTTCTTTTCGAAGTATGAAATTCTGATGACAGCACCAAAACAAGAACGCAACACAAGCACAACTCAGACAACATAAATGCGTTAGCGTCATGCATGTATGCATACACACAACACGTTCCTGCTCGTTCCGACTCATAAAAAATACCGCAGAAGAATGTATACGAGGTGCATATACTGTTAGGTAGTATTGGTATCGTAAAACATGGTGAAAAAGGGAACGGTTTTCACATCGACTAACATATATATATCAAGAAAACAGAAAGTTGTAAAGTTAACTATACAAAAAACTTAATTTATATGAATACTATACTTCATTTCCTAACGTATTATCATGTTGGCCAACTGCAATAAAAAATTGGTTACGGAAAATTGTTTTGTGAATATAATGGGGGGGGGGAATATACAGGTTGTCCTGTAAGTGCTAATGCGGCCTTTGTCTCATCAACCGTCCTTTGTAGAGTTATAGTTTCAGTTTAAAAAATGCTGAAAAACATTCAAAAATTACCCTGTAACATTTTTGAAGTGTGTAACCAAATTATAAAAAAAATCTAAATTTTTATACAGTCCCCTTGTCCTCTAACTTCCAATCAGAAAGTTGCTGCATTGTTTCTCCTGTGGTCAACCGAAAAAATTCCGTGTTTCTAAGTGTTTCTATATTCACTAATATATTTGAATTAAAAATCGTAGAATAGTTACGAAAGAACAACAAAACTAACGGACAACTCTCCTTTCCACGGCCGTAACTAAGCTTGAGCAGCCGGGGCACTGACCAAGGGCTCCAAAAAATGTACACTTATTTTTCATAATAAGCCCTTTTTAAGGGTTTTTTTCCCTTTCAAGAAGGGTCTCCAAGGCAAAATTCTGCCCTGTGTCCAGAAAAGGTACACTACGGCCCCGCTCTTCTCCCTTACTTATGCTGTCCTTTCCCAACATTTCTCCGATTTTTGAATTCGAATATCTCAGTGAATATTGCACTTGGAAACATGTAATTTTTTTTGTTCTGCTCAAGATAGATATGACAGAAATTTTCTAATTGTAAGCCAGAGGACGGGGAGACCTTATAAAAATTTAGATTTTTTTTTATTTTGTTACATTGAATTTTCACTCTCAAAACTGGTACAGGGTAATTTTGAACGTCTTTGAGCATTTCCTTTTTAAATTAGAATCATACCTCTACGACGGACGGTTGATGAGATAAAGGACGCATTAGCACTTACAGGGCACCCTGTATGTGCTTGAGCTTTTACAAAGTTTTGTTCCTATCCAACTCACTGTTCCTATTCACCCCGTTTTACGGAATACAAAACATTAGCCATTTTGATTATTATTCTAATCGTTACGATGTGTTCATAAGACTTTCATTATATGTATTTAAAACATACACATCTATTGATATTTTCAGAAAATAATACTTTTCAACAAAAAATAAAAAACAACGATTATAACTCTTCTTTAGGTAGATTATTTTCTGCGTGCCATACCGGTCCATCATCAAAGCTATTTATTTTCAAAGATTTCTGTCAACTTGGCGCCAAGTATAAAGGATAACGGCATAATGTATTTGTATTTGTATTATGTTTGGCACTACACACGAGAATCTCTCTCTCTCTCTCATACTGTGCTGTATACTCTCTCATAGTCTTAAACCTATGTTTAAGACTATGTTTTTAACGTTTACATTAGTATCTCAGAAGAAGTTTTGGCTACATCAAAATATGCGTCGTTTTTAATGGCGTTATTTACACTCTTATAAACATGAAAGCACTGATTCCCAACAACACAAAACTTTATTTCCTAACATGTTAGCCAACTGAAAAAAAAAACTAGGTACGGAAAATTCTTTTGTGAATATAATAGGGGGAATACATGTGTTTGTTCTTTTACAAAGTTTTGTTCCTATTCACCCATTTTACGGATTTCAAAACATTTGCCACTTAGATTATTATTCTAATCGTCACGATGTTCATAATACTTTCATTATTCAGATAACGTTTACATCAGTATCTCTCTAAATGCATATTTAAAACATACACATCTATAGATATTTTCGGAAAACTTCAACAAATAAAAAACGACGATTATAATTCTTCTCTAGATAGATTCTTTTCTGCGTACCATACCGTGTCCATCATCATAAAAGCTAGTAACTTTCAGAGATTTCCGTCAACTTGGCGCCAAGTGTAAATGATAACGGCATTATGTTTGGCACTCCACACGAGAATCTCTCTCTTGCTCTCTCTATCTCTCTCTCTCTCATACTACACTGTATACCCTCTCATAGCCTCTAACACAGGTTTGTGCATAATAATAATACTATAAAAAAAAAAGCAAAAAACAAGAGAACAAGACTCTTCTCCAACATCTTTCGGAATGCAAGAGGTCGGACTAATGGTTTTCCTTGCCTATTCTTCTTGCACTCTTTAAACCCACACAGACACACACACACATGCTTTTTTCTCTTCTCTCTCTCTCTCCTCTTCATCCTTTACTCTTCAGCATCCATCCTTCCAAAAGCTTTCCTTTAACGAAGCATCCATGTTAAAAGAGAGAGAGATGAAAAAAGACCTGAGTGGATGGCCAGCTTCATTCAATGCTGAATGAAATGTAGGTGGTGGATGGAGGTTCGAGTCCCTGTAGTTGTTTGGAATATGTCGTTTTTTTTTTCCTTGTTCATTTATTTTGTTCGGCATTCTCTCTTAATTTCGTTCTTTCTGGGAAAAAACTCTTTTTTTTTATATTTTCTTTCGATCTTATGTCTCGAAATTTTTTTCTTTTTTTTTTGTCCAAGTACATAAGGGAAGTAATGTTAAAATGGAGTCGGAATTTTTAAATACGATAGGTTCCTATTCTTTTTCCAATTTTTTTTTTTGTTTTTGTTAGAGGGTAGTTTTGTCTTGTTGAGAACAGAAAGGGTGCTGAATAATGTAATGGATCTCTTTAGATCATACAACCTTTGGTGTGTGTTTTTTATAAAGGGAGGGAAAATATTGAAAGAGAGGGATTTTTTTTTTTTTTTTACCCTTTTTCTCCTTGTTTCTTGTCTCCGTTAAATTTTTGGGGTTTTTTTTCATTTTTTTTTATATTCCTTTATGCCGTCTCTTACTGTTTTTATATATGTGTATAAAATGATGGTATTTCTTTTTTTTTCCTTCTCTAGATTTCTTTTTTACATCTCTTTCTACTCAAATTATTTTCCTTGTGAAAAGTCATTTATAAAAACAGTAACAAGGCAAAAGTTCTCTTTGACATTAAAAATTTTATGAAATTTTTTCCTATGTATTTGTATGTATGAAAAAAGATAATTATTCATGATGAATATTTTTGACCAGGGAAAAAATTATTGTTACGTCTTTTATGGTTTTTTTTTTTCTTAGAAATTTTTTCTCGGGAAATTGTGAGGGAAATTTTTTTTTTTTTAATTTTTGGGAAAAAAAACATCTTTTCATTTCAGCTGTTTTTTCTAAGGGGTCTGTAAGAAATAAAACTTCAACATTGATTTAAATAGGAGCAAAAATCGATATAAATGTATAATTATATAGAGTTTATATAATAAAGTATGCTTTTTCCGAGATGTCTGCAGCCATAAATATTCGTCAGAAAGCAACGAAATTTTGGAAATGTCTTAATAAAGAAATACGAAAGGCGTTTATTGCATGAAAGAAGAAATTAGCTCCAGAATTCTGCACTCTATAGAGGGCCCATTCCTTCTTTATTCTGTTTCTGTAGTCTCATTTCTGTAACAGAACTAAAACATGCTTAAACATGATAGTCATTATTGTGTTGTCGGCTACCATCTGGGATCTTAGAATAGTGTATTTGACAGTCAGGGTAGTATATGCAATGTCATAACTAGCCATTCCTGTGCCTGTGCAAGAATTTGCATTTAGGGCCCTTTTGGCCCATTCTTGGGCTCCCTCCCCTAAAAGTGGGCCCTGTGCGGATGCGCCTGTTTCACCTGCCTAGTTACGGCAGTATACATGCTATCAAATACTATAAATAATTGGTTTATACTATAAATAATATAAGATAATTAGAGTGTAATGCACCCTCTTTCAGTTGGATACAAATGTAAAAATATAAATGCAACTTAAAATTTTATGAAAGTTTTTCTACATATTTGTATGCACGCAGAAAAAAATACTATTCATGACGAATATTTTTGATGATATTTTATACTTTGGAGAGATTATCATTTCTTTTGTGGTTTTTCCCCCCTCAGAGATTTCTTCTCGGGAAATTTTTTCAGTTTTTTCAAATTTTGGTAAAATGTGTTTTTAGTCATTTCATCTGTTTTCTAAAGAGTTTATAAGAAATAAGACTTCATCATTCATTTGAATAGGAATAAAAATTGATATAAATATATTATACAGGGTTTCTGTATATGAAGTATGCTTTTTCTGAGACGTCTGAGGCTATACATATCTGTCAGAAAGCAATTAAATGTAGCAAATGTCTTAATAAAGGGATATCTAAGGAATTTATAGCAAGAAAAAAAAATTAGTTCTAAAATTCTGCATCATAAGGGACTGCTTATAGGGAGCCATTATTGCTTTATTCCGAACGTAACACTTTAACTATTCTCACTTTCTGTAACATAGTAAGACATCTTCACCATTGTGCGGTCGTGTGGGCATCTGGCTGAACTCTCGTGAGAATCCAATTTCAAACCCTGTTCGCGACGCAGTGGCGATCGGCGGAAGTTGGTTTTCTGCAGTTTTTAAACTTACGTGTGCAAATGTAGGCCGTTCTCGCATTTGAAAAAGTCTCTCGGCAGAGAGCAGGCAGGCCTTCACCACGATACTAATATAACATGACAAATTCAAGCATTTATTATCTTCACTTCAAAATATGGAAGACAGATAGCAGCACCAGCATAACAGGAAACAAACACAGCTCTCACAACATAAACACGTAGGAGTCGCATATGCACTCAGAGCACGTGTTTTGGCCTGTGCCAATTCTTTAGACGTTCTGCAGAGGAATGTTTACGAGATGCATGTACGGTCAAGCAGTTAATTGTAGCAAAACATGCTCAACGTTATGATCGTCATTGGCTAATCATCATGGCCGACCAACCATCTGGAATCTGCAAAATACGCATTCGACAGTCGAGTGCAGTCGATATACTTTCACTCACTTGTTGCAATATAATCTCCTTCGGTCGATCACGGATGCAAATTGGCCACAACTAGCAAATTGAACTGCAACATGGTCAAAAAAAATACATGACAATACTTATAGAAAATATGAATATATCATTTACACCTGAACACTATCAAATCAAATGTCTCTGTCGTGATAAACTAGGTCTTTTAGAATTCCCGAATGCTATAAATTAGATTCTCTAAGGTTTCGAACATGCCAAAATTCTAAAAGTACAGTTTTGCTTAAAAATTTATCTTAAGCAGCTGTTTCACTCAAGTTCCACTTCTGTTTCACTAATACATTGTATACTACAAATATATTCAATAATATATCACTACTCATTACTATATTCACTACTATGAACAGAATCATATACTGGGGGCGGAGCATCGTAAGAAAATAGCTATTCATATATCAGAGAATCCATAGTAGCTATAAAACCTGGACCATCTTAACACGTGGACCCATCCGGGAATGGGTTTGTAGTGGGGGGGGGGCGGATCTCATGTCCGTTGATGAATTTACTTGATGAGTTCTGGTACTATGATTCGCGAAAGGCAGTGTGTAGATATGTAAGCATTTACATCCAGCTGAGTACGAAAACCCAGAATATCTATATGTGCGTGGGAGTCTATAATTTTGATGAAAATGCCCCCCCCCCTCCTTTGAGAAGCTTACTGAAATCTAATGGCTTACCTTGTAATTGCTAAAATTAAAGGCTTTTGAGCAGGCGAGATATCTCGTCCATGCCGATGAGAAAGTTGAATAGTATCGGAAGCCCACATAAACGAGGTTGTGATTTTATATGGAATACGGTAACAAATATTGTCACCGTATTAACCCTTCCTATAGGAATTTATACAGGGTAAAGTATTTTTCAGTAGCAGTTTCTGATATCTTCTTTAAATTCGCTGTCTCTTTCGTGCCTTTTAGACATTTGGAACTTCCACGGAACGTTTCCTTCGACACGGAATCTCTCCGGGGAAAACTTTTTTTCCCACTGAACAAGAGGCGTGTAACTCCCCCCCCCCCACCTTTTTTTTACCTTATTCCAAAAATTCTTGTAAAGCCCCACCCTATCAAGACCAATTCAAAAGTCGAATTGGGAATTAGTCTTTGCCAATCCTGTCTTATTGGTTCCAAGATAGCCTTTAGCAGTCACCATTTTCTTTTTATACTTATTTATATTTCTTTTCCCAGGGATACACCGTTTTCTTGAGATAGCTCCGGTTTTCCTGATATTCTTGGGGGAAAAAAAATAGTAGTAGTAGTAGTACGTATCGCTCGTAGAAGAGCCAAAATTACAAGAGTTAGGTTCTCAATCCTTTATTGCCATGGAATACTTCTCTTTCTTTTTATCAGATGGGAATAGGGGATTTTTTAGCATTTAAAGGTTCGGATATATAGGAGAAGAAAAATCTAGATACACGTATAAAAAAGAAATCGAACAGAATTTCAAGAACCGCAGATCAGCAAGGAATGCCAAAAAAAATAGTTTTAGTTTGTATTACGGTTCACAATTATTCGGGTGCCATGAACCCCTTTTCCTGTCCAGGTTTTTTTTTCCAAAATAGCTGCAGAATTTTTTTTATGCGTATATTTTTTTCTACATTTCTTTTCTAGATTTTGCGACAAACCAAGACATGTACCTCATTTTCTTTACAACATCTTTAAAAAAAACGACTCCCTAGAGGATTTTACAAGAGAAATAGAATATGGAAACAGAAAAAAACAAATGGGAAGGAAAAATCCCGATGAAAAGAAAAAAATGGAAGCGAAATGAGTTTTATATCGTAGATACAGAATTTATGCGTACATCACAACGGAGATAGATACAAGCTAACTTGGTTAGTTAAAATTTTGGGATAATTCCAATATAAAAACGAATTTCTCCCGTGAGTTTCTTATGCATTGTAATCTTGAAATTAATTAATTCGATTTTTTACCTAATGTCTTGGATAATTCAAAGGACGAGAGTCAGTTGCACTGCTCGTTAAACCTATCAATCAAATCCGAGGGTCAATTGCTCTGAGCTTCCCTCTTATCAGATATGTAGTTGCACGGGAGGAGGGTAGATAAGATTCACCGAACCTTATTTTATCTCATTATCTTATCTATAGTAGATTGTGTTGGAAGAAGTATGTACTAGACCAGTGGTTCTTAACCGGGGGTGCCCCAGGAAAGTATTTTTCGGTATGCGAGATGTAGAATTAGAATGTAACATGATGGCTGATTATATTACTGAAAATTGAAATGATGCAAAATATTGTATTTTTCATTTCCAAAATTCGAATCAAACCTATCATTTTAACACCTCATTTTTTTAACTTTCTCTCTCAGAAAAGTGTACAGTATGGAATTTTAAAGGATTTAGAAAATACACACTTATATGCAGAGGTGGCTTGAGGTCGGTTGAGGTTCCGAGTCCAGCAATTCGGAGTCCGTTGTACCCACCGTTAAATATGCCTCTATTTATATGCAGTTTTCAGATGATTTTGCTTAATGTTTATTTTTCTGTTAGCGACTTCAGATCCATTTATTTTTTACACTTATAATGAATGATGGTAATTTAATAAAAAAAGTATTTCATTGAAATGCGAGTCGGCGCACGTATATTTAAATAGAATTTCAAAACTCTTATTTAGAACTATTTCCGTGTGCTCAGTAGGAACCATTTCCAAAGCTACGGAAGACAGCTTTGCAAACACTTCTACTAGAAGCTACTCCTTTGTGAAATGGGGTTTTCAACCGTTATGCTTGTCAAAACAGTAACCACAAATCGCTTGATATGCCGGTAGTCTTCTCATAAAAAGAATTTTCAAAATTTCATTTTTATGAAAAAGAAACAATAAGTTAACCACTAAAAGTCGACTTACAGTAATTTCGATTTTGTTGCATTGACACCCGTGTGTATTTTTTTTTCAATAAATTAGTATAGCAATTTAGAGGGTAAGAATTTTAAGTTTGAAATTTTTATAACAATTAATTATTGGATAATTAATTCAATTAATTAAAAAAATTTAATTTTCTCGCCAGTGACTATATGACACTGCCGTCCTTATCATAGATGAAGTGTGAAGGAAAATTAATGCGGGGGGAGGGAAAAAAATTTATCTATCAACAATCGGTATCAGTAGGAAAAAGGGGGTCCCCAGTGCAATTCGGACATAGATGACAAGAGTGATGCAATGCGATTTGATAGCCACGCCTACCTTCCATTCCAGCTGACCCATCTCCAATTCAAAGTTTGATTTCAATATGTAATTTGCAAAATGGCACTTTTCCCACAATTCCCAGCTATAAAAAAATAAAAAAATCATACACAACACTAGATACGCACTCAGACTGTTAGGTACACACACTTACACTTCGCACTTCCGGCACAACTAACTAGGTAGTAAATTGCCAATGGCGATAGAACTGCGGATGACTCCATTACCACGTGACAATTGCACATGCAAATGCTGCAACTCAGGAAGTACGGTTGTGTGAGTCTGTGATAATTTTCTCCTCAGACATAATTTTTAAAAGCTGGTGTGTTAAAATCCTAGTGATTTTTTCTGATAAAACGTTTTGAAGATTCACGTCTCTCTATTATTAGTTTGTTTATTTTATAATATCAATGTAACATTTTTCACCAATTCGAAACGAGCTTCATACGCTTGTTCAAAACTTTGGAAAAAAAATGATGTTAACTTACGGATGTGGACGTGAAGTCTCATTGAATTTCTCACAGAGGTCGGAAATTAAGAAAGCAGCAGATCTCCCTATTCCAGCACCTACAGAAACTACGGACGTATTTAAAAGAAATAGGGCTGTTGAAGCTCAAAAATCACATCTCTTTGCTTGAAATCAAATTGAAGATTTTTAAGAACATCCAGAAGAAAATTATAAATTTATGAATGAAAAAAATTTTCGTGATCAAAAAATATTTAATTTTTTAAATATTAATTAATAATTTATCAAAAAAATATTTACGTTGTATACAAAAACTAGTTGCAAAAAGGAGGAAATTATCATTTTAATGATAGTATTTGATAAATTTTTCATAATTATTAAGAGTTGTTGATTTTTTTTAAATGGAAGTATAGTCATCTTTTTGTTTTGATGAATTGGGTAATTCAAATTCTTTGGATGATTAGAACTTTTTTGCTGTCTCTTTGAGATTCGAATTAACCAAGTTCGAGTGCAGATTTGCTTAGGCATATGCCTGTTTTCTTATTTCTGTTTCTGTATTTAGGGAATATCTACGGGTGATAAGTGATTTATAGGATTATATATTTTTAAAAATCTCATAAAAATCTGAGCTATCAATGACTTACTTCGGAGAAGGTGTTTGCAAAACATAACAGGCTTCGACCAATGCTCGTAATGATCAGTGTTTTTTAGTCTTTTCCTCAAATATTCCCAAAGGTGGAATTGTAAGTACAGTAAAACCCCTCTCTCTTAACGGACACCCCTCAGATGCTGCCACCCCTCTTTTAGGGCTAAAACATAATTTTTAACAGACATTAATTTTTAACATAGTATTAACAGGCGAATTTTTTTGTCCCACCACTCTGTCCGCAAAAGAGAGGTTTTACCGTGCTTATCTGTACTTAGTATGGAAAGGTATCACCAAATATTTTGACATCTAAAGAGGTAAAGACAGTTCAGTTGAGATTTATATTGCCAAGTTGAGCTAAAAGTATTTGTTTCTTACACCCAAATAACGCCTTAATTAGATCTAAGAGCTATGTAACATTATGTTTGATTACACATGCTTGAAAACATCGAAATCTCATTTACACGTTAGCTTCATTTACCAATACCCTTGCTCTTTCAATACATGCATTTGAAAGTGGCATTGCTGCATATTTGCAAATATGACGATACAGGTGAAAGAAAAATCGAACAGAATTTCAAGAACCGCAGATCAGTAAGGAATGCCAAAAAAAAAATTTTAGTTCGTAATACGGTTCACAATTATTCGGGCGCCATGAACCCTTTTCCTATCCAGGTTTATTTTTTAAGATAGCTGTAGAATTTTTTTTGCTTCATACTTATTTTTTTTCTAGATTTTGCGACAAACCAGGACATCATTTTCTTTACATCTTAAAAAAAAAGACTCCCTAGAGGATTTTACAACAGAAATAGAATATGGAAACAGAAAAAAAGAAATCGGGAAAAAAAATCCCGATGGGAAAAAAAAATAGAAGAGAAATGATCTTATTTTATTGTTTGTTTGGTTTTATGCAAAGAAGTTACTTCGAAAACTAGGATATTTCTCTCTCTCTCTCTCTCTCTCCCTCTTATACCGAAATACGGTCTTCAACAATCTGTATCCCGGATAACGACAGGAAATGGTCCGCAACGAGGCCCTAAACTGTAGGGGGTCCTTCATCTTTATTTTTCCGAGGGGGTCCCTCTTTTTCCACCTCCAGCTTCTCATCGTATTGTCTGTCCTCTTCAAGTGATGCCGTGTGGCTACGCAGCTAATCTTGAAAACATTGATCAAAAATGAATCCCATTGCATTTTTATATATATTTTTCTCTCTCATCCTCTTCCCTCACTGAATTTTATTCAGTGGAAAGTAATTTAGATGGGTCCTTATTTTTTTTTTTCTTTTATATATACATTTTTATTCTTTGGCTGAAGTTCAAGATACAAAAATATAAGAAATATTTTTCCCCCCCTTGCCCCGTTGTTGATGATGATGATGATGATTCTCCCTCGTAAAAATAACTTTATTATTTATGTTGACCGCAGAGAATAGTAAGTCTCGTGGAAGTAATGCGAAGAACTTTATTGGCCCAAAATGGGTGGCAGCCAATCTTTTTTCGGGGGGTGAAGAGGGCAGAATAGACACCCCCCTTTCCCCACCCTCTCCAAAATTCTGGATTTCGGGCTAAGGATTTTTTTTTTTCGCCCCATAATATCTAAGGGTAGGGGAAAAGGGCACACACAGAGGGTGGTGGCATTTCTGCCTCTGGAGCAATATTTTATGTTTCAAGTTCAGTTTATGGATGAGAGTTTATGCAATTTATTCTACGAAAAGAGGCTGAGAAGAATAATATGTATATGTACGTTTATATTTATAAATAAAAATAAAATAAAATTTAAGGCATGCAACACCAATGGGCGTAGCTTATGATATTTCATTTCCCTTCTTAATAATGTAGGAATTGTGTTCAATGTGACTTATTCGGCTGAAGTAATTGAAGAGGTTTTTTTTTTTCTGCTTTTTCTTCTCCTCAACGAAATTTTTAACCCTTTGAAATCGATCCAAAAAATTTTTTTTGGTCTAGAGTCTCTCTCTCTCTCTCGCTGATGAAGATGATGTATTGATCTTTCTGGGATGGTGTCTCTTTTTTTTTTCTCTTTTCGTGAAGCTTGAAAAATATCAGAATTAAACATTTTTATTATTTCGTGAAGATATAAACTCACTAGATAGATATTTAGCTGGTTTGGTCCATAATCAATCCAAATATTGCAACAGACTTACTTCGGTATTTACAAAGGTCTCTAAGGATTACTAAAGGATTACTAAATTATTTCGAATACAACTCAGTTGTTATCAAAATAAAACTTCACCACGTCTCTGCATAATGAAAGTCAAATTCAATCAAAAGCAGTCCCATTGTTACTAATATTTTTTCTACCCCTCATGAGTTTTTATGCCTCGTGATACCTCATGCCCCATTGATATTAACCGTGGTTAAATGATATTAAGTAGTTTTTAAATTTTTCTGATCCACATTATAACTGCCACATTGGAAATAAAAGTGTTAGGAACCTGTCGGGGTGACCGAAATAAAGCAGATCAAGTTTGATGAGATAACTCGGAATTTCCGTTGTAAGGGTTAAATATAGGGTTTTTGATGATAAATATAGTCCCAGTTCTCTCTCTCTTGCACTTCTGATATTGTATTGAGAAAAAGATTATTTGTATGATAAATATATGACTTAAATTATACAGTTTGAAATAACTTTTCTCCACTTCTAACGTTTCCCAAATTGAGGGTCCCCATTTGCAGGTGCGTAGAGAAAATTTAGCATTGGTGACAGGGCTTATTACGTAGCCTTACTACCCTTTTAGTTACGCTAGTTTATTTTTCTAACTAATTCCTGACTTTGGGTCGCTGTGTTTAAGCTATGACGACCATATAATTTTATTAACAAAAATCTTATGTAAGAAGAGTAAAAAAGAAATTAAATTTTCTTTAGTGCTTCTCCCCATTCATAAGATAATTCAAGGAATTTTGTTTTTGTATTTACCAATCTCCTAGTCTGTTTTAGGACTTCAGAGAGTTGCTATATCACCTGCTTTGAGGAATACAACGTGTGTGGTTCTCAATATTATTATTTTAATAAATACAAATACAGAATCTTAAGTCAAAGCAGGCAAATTGTCCAAAAAGGCAAAGAAAAAAATGTAAAAAATAAATGTAGAAAATAAATGTAAAAAATTAGAAAATATAAGAAAATATAAATATATATGTATATAAGCATATAATTGTGAAGAAATAATATTGAAAAAAAGCGTTAAGAAATAAATCTTTGTCATTTGAATGAGTTTTCCGAATCAATGCTATTCAAAGCACGTATGTAAGAAATCATCGCTACTTGTAATCATACTATTCAAATTTATTTCTAAGACTTGTAATATGTTTCAATATTGGGTAAGACAGTATAATAATTTAGAAATGGGTGATTTGAAGTAAACGCATATAGTTTTTTTTTGTTTTTTTTGCTTTATTTTTATTTTTCAATATTATCATATATTTTCTTTGTTCTATTTCTGTATCATTCCATCCGTTTATTCTAAGCACTAAGAAAATTTAATTTCTTCTGTTGTTAAGATCACTATTAATAAAATAAATCATTGTGTCATCTGGATTGACTTTCCGAATCATTGCTATTGAATGCGCGTATGAAAGCAATCATCACAACTTGCAATCACGCGAGAAATTTTGTAGAAAATACTTTGTCATTTTTATACACCGGTAGAAACACTAATTGACACTTAATAAGTCTCTAGTGATGGAATTCAGTCTTTTGAATTTCCTCAAAGAAACGAGCATTCATTTAAAAACTAATTTTTACTAATGTACGAAAACTCACTTCCCAAATATGGCTTATTCAGTATGACCTATGCATAGACTAAAGATATAATTATTATTCTTACTCTGTGGACTTATGCTACCAATGCTATGGCTTATGCTACGCAAATTCCTGTTAAAAATTCATTCCCGATTCCAGTTCGTTAAAACTTAATGTAATTTCCCTTCATGTAGTTTTCTTGGAAATACCTATTTAAGCAGAAAATTGAAATATATCGAAAACGGTGAGTGTTGATATATAGCCTACAAAAATATACGAAGTGATAAAATTTGATCTTACGTAAAGGGAAAAAAATCATATACATAATAAGCATAAATATTTTTAAAACAATCCAGTCTAAACGTATTGGAATTCATTCATTCGTAGCCCTTCATATTCAGGTATATTAAAATTAAAAATTAAAAAGCATGATTAGATATTTACCGCACAAAAAGATCGAAACTTTTCAGATACTTACATTTTTTAGCAAAAAAAAAAAATCAGAATTCCTGGGGGAAAAAAGAAATAGATATTTTTGCGTTATTTTTCTATGTATCATTCCATTCCTTTACTCTATTCTAAGCATTAAGAAAACTTAATTGTCATCAATTTTGAAAAATGGTTGATATATACACAAAAATATGTGAAGAGATAAAATTTGATTGTACTTCAAGACAGAGAAAAAATCATAACACTGTATACATAAATATTAAAGAAAAAATCCACTCAAAAGATATTGGAATCCATTCATACGTAGCCCTTCATATTCAGATATACAGTATATCGGAACTGAAAATTCAAAAGCCTAATTAGATATTTCCTGCACGAAGAGATCGAAACTTTCCAGATATATTTAATGAACCCCCCCCCCAAAAAAAAATTTAAAACTTCAAACTTCTTGGAAAAAAAGAAATATGCATTTTTGTTTTATTTCTATCTATCATTTTCTATCCCTTTACGGTATTCTATGAGCACTGAAAAAATTTAATCTCTTTTGTTTAATGTTAATAAAATAAATCATTGTCGTCTGGGTTGATTTTCCGAATCATTGCTATCAAAAGCACGTATGGAAACTACCATCGCTATCTGCAATCACATATTTCAAAGGTATTTCTGAGATTAATAATATTTTGTCATTTTTGGGTGCTTTTTATAAAACAATATAAGAATTTATTTGAGTAAGAAATTTCGTAAAAAGTTTTTTTGCCGGTCTTATACACCGGTGAAAATGCTAATTAACCCATAGTAAGCAAGGCTCTTTAACAGCGATGGAATTCAGTCTTCTGAAACTCCCCAGAGTAATGACCATTAATTTAAAAACAAATTTTTCCTAGTGTGCGGAAATCTACTACCCAAACATGGCTTCCAAATTCCTGTTTAAAAATTCATTCAAGTTAATGCATTTCCCTTACATATAATATAGTTTCTTTGAAAATACCTATCTTAGCGGAAGATTGAAGATATCGAAAGCGGTATTTAAAAAAGGGTTGATATATACACAAAAATATATGAAGTGATAAAATTTGATCTTACTTCAAGAGTAAAAAAAAAAATTCATAATATACATAAATATTAAAGAAAAAATCCACTCTAAAGATATTGGAATTCATTCATTCGTAGCCCTTCATATTCAGATATATATCGGAATTGAAAATTCGAAAGCCTAATTAGATATTTCCTGCACGAAAAGATCGAAACTCTTCAGATATATTTTTTCACCCAAAAAAAAGAAAAAAAAATGTAAAAATTTAGAATTCTTGGGGAAAAAGAAGAAATATATATATTTTTTGTTTTATTTCTATATCATTCCCCATTCCTTTACTCTATTCATCGGGAATAGATTCCATGGAATTATTATTTCGGATCAAAAAGATATTAAAGATATTTTTTCCCTTTTTTAAAAAAAAAAAATATCCGAACGTGATTTTCATAATCATTTGAAATGTAAGGCACTAAGATGAGTTCATATCAGCGATTGCAATATATTTCTCGCGAAGGCGGATGAACGTATAATTTAAGGAGAAAGACGGCAAAAAAAAAAAGAAATATATATATATATATATAAATATATTGAACCACACGCATGCAATTATAAATGTAATTTCGAATCTGGAAGTAAAGGGTTCTCTTCTTTTCTACATTTTTTTTTTGTTATTTCTTAATATATATATATATTTTTTTTTTTTCATTATTTCTCAGAGAAAAATTTCTCCTTGATCTCAGGAGATGAAGGAAGAGAGAGAACAAAAATATATAAAAAGAAAATTTCTTTCAGATGTAATTAAGGGAAAAGATTTATAGCTTTGCCAAGGAAAAAAAATCGGAAAAAAATTCCTTTTTTTCTTAATTTTTTTTTTCATTCGCGGGGGGGGGGGGGTTAAATATAAGCTTGTGTGCTTAATGGGTAGGAGATAGGCATGGGTATGGAATTGGAGAGAGATAGAGAGAGAGAGAGAGAGTGGAGGGATCTCTCTCTCTCTCTCTCTCTCTCTCTTTCAAAATTATTCTCTAGGCGCAAGGGCTTTCTGCATATTTTAATGAACCCGTAGAACGGCCCATGATTGGCTGATTATTTGGAGTAGGGGGCAGGTATGAAATCAAAGGGTTTTTTTTAATATATGCATACCAGAGATAGGTGGGGGGAGAAATGGAAGGGGAACAGAGTAGATGTGGCTACTACCACTACTACTACTTTTGGTGAGGGGGGCTTCAGAATGAAAAGGAATGGTAGTGGTGCTGGGAAATTAAAGAAAATTCGGTTGGCGGATGCTGCTGCTGATGCTATCCGACTTAGAGAAAAAAAAAATAGAATTTAAGAGTATAGATAATGAAAAAAAAAAATTTCTCTCTGATCCTGATACCTTTCCGATATCAGCATTCGCACACCTAATTTATATAAAAAAAAAAATTGTGAGACTGGGGGAAATATATGCGCTACTGTTATATGTAGATAGGGTACGGGATATATAGGAAGAGTGAGTACACCAATTACCATACTACAAATCCGAGTTAAAATACTCCTAAGGTACAAAGTAATGGTGCCGTTCTTCTCTTTTTGGTGAGTTATGTACAGTACGTGTGTGGGAGACAAATCTGCGAGTACTGTACTGTACTTATCCATTTCCATTGCTGCTACCCCTTTTTTCCATTATTAACCCTTTATAGACCGCTGATATGTTTTCTTTTTTATTCTGGATGAAAGGGGTGATTCTCTCCACCTAGAATGGAACTGGAAGATCATAAAAGGGAAGTTTCCAATCCGTAATCCTGTTATTCTAAGAATTTAGGCGTGGGTACAGAATTTGTGTGCACGTCACAACGGAGATAAATAGATATAGTTTTAGACATATGCCCGTTTTCTTTTTTGTCTGCATGGAGGGCATATTTACAAACTCTGGTGTTTGGTTGTTGCTTATCGGATTAGCTTTTCAAAATCTCATAAAAATTATCCAAGCTGTCGTTGAGTCACTTCGAAGAAGGGTTGCAAGATATAATTGGCTTTGACCAGTACTTATTTCTCGTAATGGGCAAACGGGGCATGCGTCCTGGCCTCTCAAAATTGTATTTTTTTATTTTAATATTTCTCTCTTATTTCGTGAAATGTTGATAAAATGGGAATCGTAAATATACATTAGTCCCAACTACCCGGCCTAATGTGGCTGAAGGGCAAGTAAACTAACTAAACATCCGGATGGGCCGGAGTTCTATATAAATGCTCACTTCCTACCACACCCATACAATTAAAAACACCCTTTTAATATCAAAACCCAGTCTTATTCGTATTTTCTGACCTCTTCCCAGTACTTCACAAACGTCTGATATGTACTGTACTGTACGTGTTAAAAATGTATTACAGAAAAAGTCCAAGTGTAAAAATATTATAGGCCTACATATTTCAAGATAAGTTTTATGATGTCTGGCTTAATTGCAGGGAGCATAAAATAGCGTATACAGTACTGTATGAATACATAAACTTTTAATCCTTTCAACGACATTGACGAGATATCTCGCCTCCTTCGAAGTTTTTTTTATTTTACCCTTGACAAGCTCAGATATTTTTACAGACTATTTTGCGATGCATAACTTTTCACTATACCCTTTAACTTTGCGCCTGCTTAAGAAGGAAGAAACCTTTCTTCATTAAAGATACGGCATTTTACAGGGGGTTTGGGTATTTGTACTATATCGAAGTAGTATAAAATTAGACCTTTATACTTAGGTTAACCGGATCTCATCGAGAAAAATTGGAGAAATTATGATCCTAAATATTAATTTTAGCTAAAAATTAAACGTTTTAAATGTTTGCTAATTATTGCAAAAATATCTAAAGCACGGAGAAATGAAGGAAACTACGGACTTCAATAAACAAAAAGGTTTTTTTATGGGAAAAATTCATTATGACAAGGTGGCCATGTTTCATTGAAAAAAATACTGAAAATAGGAATTTTAAATCTTAAAAAAAAACAAAAAAAAGGACATTGCTGCTAAAATTGAAAAAAAAAATAAAAATACAGAAATTATTCATTATAATCATAATTATCGCAATATAATTTTATAAGTCATGAAAATTATTTCTATTCCGGATTTTAGTGAAATTCAAATCAGCTCTGTTGAGAAACTGGGCAATTGTATGAAGGAACTCAAAACGGTTAATAATATGAAAATGTATCGTGAAATAGGAACATATGCCCCCCCCCCCCACTACTCCGCATACTGTAAATAAGTGTTCCACCGAATCATTTCAGACATATCACTGGTCCTTGGGCATCGAAAGGTTGAGAAACGCTGTTATAGGAAATTAGTTTTAGAGTTTTCCTGTTGCCCATTTATTTTTCGAAATAGCTTATACAGGAATTTTATTTACTTGTTTGCAGCTTGTTAATTTTTATTCTAACACACTGAATGTTTAAAAAATTATATTTATGCAATGTGTAAATATTGTACGAATTTTAAATTGCTCTACCCTGTTGCCCCGTGAATTTTGTATATGCTGTGTATTATAACTTATAATTTTATCTGCATACTTATGATTTTTATACTTATAACTTTGTCTTATGTTTGTTGTCCATATGAAATTATATTTTTATATTCATACATAAAAAATTGCTACCAAAGGTAATGATATGTACTGTGAAATCATTTCGCTATGATAAAGTGAACAGATATGTGTAAATGATTTCTTGAAACAAACAGAGTTTAGTTTTCACAGATTGTAGACTAATAATTCTAATATAACTTTTGTGAAGATAACCGTGAAATATAAGATCAAAATACAAAACATTGACTACAAAGATTATATTATCACTGATAGCAGTTTATAGTTTTTAAGTGCTGAGGGTTTATCGGAGTCCTTTTAGGCTATCATTGTGGATCATGATTTATTTGAAAAACATAATTAATTTGACGAATTCCTAATGCATATTTTATGTCGTCGTAACTATTAAAGGTTTATATGCATTACGATTTCTCACCACCATCAAGCAAAAAACTGAAAATCAATACTGTACTTCAACTAATAAATCACAATTTCAATATACTCGAGTTTCAAAATCTACATTCTAAGCTAAGCACAATGAGCCGTACCACTTACTGTACTTTTTGATTTTTTCGATTCTTGTACTTTTTTACATGATGATTACCTCTCTTTGATTATAATCTTTTCTTCCTAAAATCTTCGTTACTGTCACTTTTATAAGCATTTAATCTATGTAGTATTTAGTGTACAAATATAATAAATTATTATTATTTTATTTTAGAAAACTTGTCCTGTTGGGAAAAGGCTGTGTTGATGAATTTCATAAAGTTATATTTTATTCAGGTAATTATGTTTTTAAAGTTTCACATGCGAATACTTAATGCTACATTAAATTAAACAAACATTCCTCTCATTTATTTCTATATTCTGCAGAATTTTGATAGTCATAGATATCTGCATATATTTACTATTAAAAAAAACTTTTTCTTTTTGAAATATTCACTGAGATATTTGAATTCGGAAATCGGTGGAAAGTTGGGAAAAACAACGTTAAATACGGAAAAACGTTTTGCTCACATTTAACGCTGTTCTTTCCCAAATTTTCTCCGTTTTTCGAATTCAAATATCACTGAATTCTTTAGTGAATTTCAGTAAATCTCAGTTCAAGATATTGGAAACGTGGAATTTTTTTTTATTGGCATCAGGCTGTATGAAATATTAATGTTAGTAAAATGCGCAAGAGTAGTCCAAAACATCCTTCTTGTTTATTCAAAATTGTAATCGCAGGCTTTGTTCGATTTCGATTTATATCTTTTTCGATTACAATCACTGAAAGTCTTTTTGCTAATGCTAATTTACCACGCACAAACAACAAATGTTGAAATTTTCGAGTTAATTATACAATTCAAGTAATATTATTGTTCATAAAATATTTGTTAATATCACACTATATTGACTTCTTCTACGTGGCGCATTAATCAAAAACCGGTCATCAATTTCAACAAAGATGATCACAAAAGGTTTATTTTTTATTTGATAGGTGACAGCAGTAGTTCCAGTTCAGTGATGTTTCTTACATCTAATATATACACGGTGATTACTGAATTTCTCTTGCCGCATTTTAATGGCGAATCGTTTATTCTAGAGACATACTTCCAATTAGAAAAAAAAAGTATCCAAGTTATCTGTAGAGCGTCATTCGTGTTGCAAAGGTTATTATATTTATCAAAATAAAAAATTAACTTTCTATACGGACACCCTGTCCAAAACCCAATCAAGAAATCGTTGATCTGTCTCTCCTGAGGAGAACAAAAAAAACATTTTCACGATTCCAAGTGCAATATTTGCAGAGATATTCGAATTCAAAAAATCAGTGGAAAATTGGAGGAAAAAACAGCATAAAAACTAACAGTCAACGCTTCTTTTTCTGATTTATGCTGTTCTTTCAATCTGCTGATTTCTTTTAAAAGACACTATCTCGTTAAAATTCAAAATAAACAAGTTTTGCGAGTAGCAACAAGAATGATTTCTTCTTTGAAAGCTCTGTAGGTTCCGTCGCATCCATCCCCAAAAAGCTGTCACGGAATCGTAGAGTTCCTCGGAACACTAGTGGGAATCCCATGATCTATAAATCATTAAAAAATATTTGTGCATATTAATATTTTTATATATTTTTTTCTATTCCAGTCCCACCCCCCCCCCTCAAAAAAAATGGGAGATAAGAAATCTCGATGTTTTTAACGTATAATCCACCGATTATACACAGAAAAAATACGTCACTAAATATCTGCAAAAGATGGAAAACCCGGTGACTATCCATGAAAACCGAGAATTCACGCAACATTATATAAATAATCAGGATCCTCATAGTTCAGTGTGAAAAATCCACTCTTTAATGAATTTTTTTTCAGCTTCGTTCCGAGAAGCTTTTATAAGACGCCCGTCTTGTCTGAACTCGTATTAAGTAAAAGAATTGAAGCATGTCTAATCCCAAAGGGCTCGAAAACCGAACAACATCCATAAGTGTTAACGTCAACTCCCATAGTATAAAAGGCAACTAGGAGTTGATGATGCCTCCAGCGAGATGTTCGAGGAAAATTCCTGATGGGAGAGAACCTTGCGGCAGAAGAAAAAAAAGAAGAGCTTTCCAATGTTCGAAGGATATATGCATATATCCATCGCCCATCCAATCAGGCTATGTTTTAATGTATCTTTCCCTTCAAAAAGAGAACTAGTCTCATTATGAAACAAGACAGGAGGGATGAACATGGAAAAAGAAGACTGTGTGTGAAACTGGAAAACAAAGTTTCAGCATCTTCCGTTGATGAAATTCTCTCTCTTTTTTTTTTTTTTTTTGTATTTTTTACCCCTTCATGCTTTCAATATATCTTTCAAGGGGCCCCGGAGAAAGTGATATAATATTAACGATGAAAAGTAAGAAAAAGGAGACTTTAAAAAAAACCTTAAAACTACTGTGAAGTCACAGTCATCACAGCAACACTTAGCAAGATTAACTACAGACAACCCAAAGCTTTTAGTAAACAAGTTACAAAATAAAAAAAAAATACGAGAAAAAAAATTTTTTTTTTCCTGTTCCCTTCGGCGCTCGTGTTTCTGTATAATGTCCTGGCACAAGTTTTCTAATTTCCGGGGAACCGATCCTGAAGGAGAAACGGGGCTGTAGGAGACTGGAAAGAAACGATATATATATACACACACACACACACATACAAAAAGAAGACCAATGATCTTAAAGCTTTACTTGATAAGAAAAAAAAAATATATATATATATATATATATATAAGAGTTGACGGGTATCCTCCTTAAGTTTAAAATTAAAGTTTTCTGAAGATGGTATTCTGACACCTAATTTTCCCGAAGCCAGTATCCGGAGAGGCAAAAAAACAGGGATAGGGTCCTGGGGAGTGACTGGAGTATTTTAGAGTATGTATTTGTATGTGAGTTCGTGCTACAGTCCCTTTATTTACGTTTTTAATAAGGCGATAGTAAAAAATGGCGAGAAAAAAAAGTCTTATCTTTAAAGAAAAAATGGAAAGAACATTTCAAAGAAAATAGTTTCACTATGCCCTCGAAATTAATATTAAAAAGTGAATGTAAGGAAGGATAAGTTAGTGAGGGGAGAAAAATAAAAATAAAAAGTATTCTAAATGCTATGGGGTGTAGAAAAGTAGAGAAAGGGGTATTTCCACATTTTTTTTTTTTACTTTTTTTTTTTTCTAAAGAAAATTCTTAATTTTTTTTTTTCTCAAAACTTTTGTTGTTAGGAGATGAGAAATTCAATCTATTTTGATTTCTATGGAACTTTTATTTTTATTTTATTTTTTCTTTTTTTTTTTGAATATAGGGAATAACAAAAGAGATGAAAAAAAAATTGGATAAGCTGGAGAATAACCAAAATAAAAAAATTTTCTCCCAACGTTTTTTGTTCATTGGTGATAAGTACGAGAAGAATAGTTAAACTAAAAATTTCGTTTCTTTCTTCTGCTCATCGCCTTTCTTGTTTAGATACAAAACAGATGTTTTCATACAAGATTTCTTTTTTTCTTTCTATACACGCGAAATTAAATTCCAGTGGCGTAAACACTTGTTTGTGTGTATTTGTATTGTGAAGTTTATTCTCATTTCCGGAATATTGCTGTATGCTCTTCTTCTTCCTCTTTGGAACGTTACTTCTCGTTGGTGTATGAACGGGAACGAAAAATTAGTATTATTCCAATACACAGAACGAATATCCAATTTTTAAGATTATTTTCTGTTTGGAATGTAGTATTTTTCATGGATAAAAGGTATTTGTTATTTCATTCCATGAGTTATGTCGTCGAGGATCGATATAGAAACGAATTACTCATTTTAGTATTAATCCTCTGAAAAGTTTATTTAAAATAAATTTATAATAGTTTTCTTGGAAATTGATAAGGAAAAATTTGTGAAAATACAAATACAAGGTCACAAAGGGAAAATACCCAACGAGGTGGCTGAGAAAAAGATACCTATAACAAATATGGCTGCCATATGCCTCTAAAATACAGCAACTCAAAAACCAAGGATGTGTGTACTGAAAATGCGTTCGAAAAAAATACGGCGATTGAAATGAATATTTAGTTCCCTACGGAATTGAAATTCCGCTAGAAATTTCATAGATCATGCCCCTCCCAACCCACCATTGTTTCTGTCAGGGCTCCAGCACTGGGTTTCCGTATTTGGTTTTCACACCACACAGGGGTCTGTCCAGGGAAAATCTGGGTCGTTTAAAAAACTTGTATAAACTGGAAAACACTAATTGTTCCCCTCCCCCAGCAATTTTGAGATAAATTTGGGAAAAAATAGTTAACCTAAAACTTTAGTTTCTTTCTTCTTCTGTTTGAATACAAAACAGATGTATTCTTACAATATTTTTTTTTTCTTTCTATACGCGCGAAATTAAATTCCAGTGGCGTAAACACTTGTCTCTGTTCATTTGTATTGTGAAGTTTATTCTCATTTCTGGAATATTGCTGTATCTTCTTCTTCCTCTTTAGAACGTTATTTTTGGTTGGTGTATGAACGTGAACGAAAAATTAGGGTTATTCCAATACACACAATGAATATCCAAATTTTAACATTATTTTCTATTATTGGAATGTACTGTTTTTCCTTTACACGTATTTGTTATTTTATTCTGTGAGTTATGCTATGCTATAGAGAGAGAATTACCCATTTCAATATAATCTTCTGAAAATAGTGTTTAAAATAAATTTATAATAGTATGGAAAAATCTTTGGTACTTGGAAAATTAACAGCGAATAATTTATGGCAAATATATGGTTAGTAAAATAAAATTTAAATTGAATAAGAAAAGTAAAATCTACCTCTGTAAATCATATCAACGTTGATTTTAGGAGAATAATTTTAAATTAATCGATATGCGTAATTTTTCCTGGGGATTTCTATGAGACAGATTGAAATTTTTTCTTTCTTGATTAAACTATTGAAAACTATTAAATTTTTCTAATAATAAATTACCGCATTTTCCTGCGTATAATCTCATATTATGCGTCAAAAAACATCTGAATTTCTTTGTGCAGATTATATACCGCTACGTACTGTCTCTGCAATTTTTCTTACTTCTTGAGAAGTAATAGAAATATATATCTTAAAAATTAATTTATAAAAAAAATTTCAAATTTATAGATAGCGTATAAATATGTATAGAAAAACCTCTTCAATTCTTTAAGATTGCATTGGTAATTGAAATTCTCGCATGTGAAAGATACACCGCTGCGGATTACGTGACGATATTTCATTCTCAAAGTAGTGAAATTTTCATGCATTTTTTGAAAACGATTCTTGCAGTGTGTTTCCTTTTTTGAAAACTACTACTACTATATCTTTTTTTTCGAATTTTGGAAAAATAATTAACTATGAGGGCCCTTCAAATAGAGCACTGATTGTTACAGTGTGTATATGCATTTCTTAAAATAATTTTACAAATACAAGGGCACAATAGGCAAAACGCCCAACGAGGTAGCTGAGAAAAAGATGCCCATAACAAGTATGGATGTCATATTACTAAAATACAGCAACCCAATTAAAAATGCAATTACATTGTATACATATACATTGTATACATATACATTGTATACATATACATTGTATACATATACATTGTATACATATATATGTACATATATTGTTTCAATGTGCATGCATTATTTGGAAAAATAGTGCTGCAAAATAATGCATTGATTAAAAAATATTGTTGCAGAGTATGTGCATTGCAGAAAACATTGTTAGGTCTCTCTCATTGATCCCCCAACACCATCTTCTCATACTCCTTCATTCAATTGAATATAGAGCCGTGATTCCCAACGTGGGGCCTATGCTCCACGGGGGGCAGTGTGATTTTTCAGGGAGAGAGCTATTTGATTTTTTAAGCGAGCAATCATGATTTATAAAATTCATATTTAATGGAAAAATAATTTCTCTTAGAATTAACAAAAAATTAATATTTTGTGGGGAAAATAATTCCAGAATTGATTAATAGCCAAATTTAATGAAGAAATAACTTCTGAATTAAAGAAATAATTCAAAGGTTAAGGTAATCCATTGAAAAAAAAATGATTCCGAATTAATGAAATTTTATATTTCATGAACAAATGCTTTAAGTAGCAATGAAAATACATGTTTAATGAAGAAGTGATCCCAGAAAGATAATCCAATAATGTAGGGCTCCCTATTTGTCTCGGAGCCCTGGGCCCCGTTGGGGTTCACCCGTTAAGACGCTACTGCGATAATATAGTAGATACCACATATATCATACCACATATGACTTTTTGGTCATTGGGATTCATGATTTTTTTTTTCGCACTCCCTTAAAGGTTGAAACCTCGTGCTTTCGACCAGGTTATATGGCTTTGGGCTTCAGGTGATAGGGCTTTCATGTTTTGGTATTTGATTTTCTCCGCGTGAATTCTTTCTTTTCAATATTTCAACTTTTTTTACTTTTTTTTTTTATCATCTTGGGCCAGCCAGATTTCCCCCCCCCCGGGTACGTGTGCTTTTGTTTGGGCTTTTTATGGGGGGGGGGGGGCGTCAGAATTTAACAAGTTTTTTAGGTGGGGGAATGACGAAAAAATTTTGGAAAACACTGATATATTTTAAATATTTTGAGATTTTAATTCTAATATGTTCAACGAGCCAGTCACGTGTAATTCATACAAATACAAAAACAAATACAAATACAACGCCACAACAGGCAAAAATTGCCCAACGAGGTGGCTGACTTAAGAACATCATGGATCCCCGAGCCCCTACCTACTACTGCTACACCACACATGCACCCCCCCCCGCGGAACCCCCCAACGAATCGGTACATGCGGGAATGTGCGTGTACGTGTAGTGCACCCTGACGTAAAGTTTGTTTCTGTGTAATACTTGTTATGCGTAGTGCTGTCATCTGCCCCCAGTTTTACGAACTATGAGTGAAGTGTTATGGTTGAATGATTTATCGTTGTAGGACTGTTGCTCTCTGTGGCGAGACTTTTTAACGGGGAGATCGGCTCGCATTTGCGCCTTGACGTTGGGAACCACAGAAAACCAACTTCAGCCGACCACCACTGTGGGGTTCGAACCCGGATCCTCGCATCACGAGTCCGGCACTATAACCACTCGACCACCACATTCAGTTAAGACTTGAGCACTATATACAGTATATATGCCAGCTGTCGAAGCAATTAAGTATGATGATGACAAATATAACATTTAATAAAAATTAATAGCCGCTGTGGTGGTCGAGTGGTTATAGTGCCGGACTCGTGATGCGAGGATCCGGGTTCGAACCCCACAGTGGTGGTCGGCTGAAGTTGGTTTTCTGTGGTTCCCAATTTCAAGGCGCAAATGCGAGCCGATCTCCCCGTTAAAAAGTCTCGCCACAGAGAGCAACAGTCCTACAACGGTAAATCATTCAACCATAACACTTCACTCATAGTTAGTAAAACTGGGGGCAGATGACAGCATTACACATAACAAGCATTACACAGAAACAAACTATACGTCAGGTTGCACTACACGCACATTCCCGCATTTACCGATTCGTTGGGGGGGGGGGGGTGCATGTGTGGGGTAGAAGTAGTAGGTAGGGGATCCATGATGTTCTTAAGTCAGCCACCTCGTTGGGCAATTTGCCTGTTGTGGCGTTGTATTTGTATAATATATGCGTGATGCAAAATGTGCTAATCATTCGTTTAAAACAACAATCATATACTGTACTTCATGTGTCCGTTCATGCTTCTCTCAATTCCTATTTTCAGTAAATTATGTCATTATGTTCATTGAAATTAAATTATGTTCTAAAATGGGCCTATATATAGTCCACATTTTCAGTAAATTATGTCCATATTTTAGAACTGTTCAACTAAAAATAATCTATACGTAGTTTCTGTAAAAATCAAAAATAGAAGCTTAATATATCTTACTATATGTTTACTATATGAATAGTTATATGCATCGAAATATAAGTCAAGTAATCTTTTTCCTTTAATAGAAACTCAAATTAAAATCAAATAATTCTTGGGATGTTATGATTTTACAGGATGTCGACTTTTAATAAATTCTTCTTCTTATCCTATATAGGTTGTATCATTCTGTTGAAGCGGTGGTATATCCAAACAATTGAACTGCTTGGGTAAAGCTTGGAAAGAGAACTCATCAGTAAGTATCTAGTACAAACACCCCGATTGAGGTACCACTCGAGAACCGAATAAACTATTTTCATGAAATACTACAAGTGAATAACGGGATTTTTTTTCTCAGATTGATAGATTTCGATTGATAGATCCAATCATGCAGTCTTTCCGTAATCTAGTTTTGCATTTCCTTAATTTATTAAAAATAATTTATCACACCGAGTAATATCAGTTAAATTCTTTACAAAAAGTTCATTTTTTTAGTTCTAGTGCAAACTTTTCCTATTTTTACCTCAAAATCAGTGTTCAACTACATGTATATTTCATATCAAGAAACTAAAAAAAAAATTTTAATTTTAAATTCTTGTACTATCATGTACTTCTATGTACTTATCATGTGCTAACTGATTCTCATTCTAATATTACTATCGTTGGAATGTGTAACGAACTAAAAACATGACATTATTTCAAATGGAAAAATGAGCTGTGAGATATGAGTATTACGTGGCACGAGTGATTTTCAGGAATGAATTAAACTCGTAACTTGAGGTACCACTGTGCAAATCTCGCAAAATATTTCTCAATGGTAAATCGATATTTTCTTTGAAAATCATAGGAAAATAGACATCCAGTATCCTGAGATTTTAGGGAAACGTGACATAAGGGGGAAGAAAAAAACCGTTCGTAATTATCCGAACCAGTTTTTAGTGATTAGCTGTTCAAGTATTCAAACGTTTTACGATTAGTAACATCAATATCAACACAAGAATGCCGATTACAATTTCAAGTCATTTTTGTGAAAAAAATAATGCTCAAAATATATATTTAATTCATGTTATGCGTGCCTGAAAGCGAAAAATCTATTCACGAAAACACGCATTAATATCACTTGCGTTTGTTTCAACGCATTTAGTTTGTCATGACATGACGAAACCAAAACAGGAAAAAAAAATTTTAAAAATAATGATAATGAATACATAAATAAATAGAAAGAGAAGAAAACAGGTAATTGGTTTGATTAGTTATCATCTCTATCTCTAATATTTCTTTCATTTTCATGTTTTTTTTTATTCCTTTCCACATGCAACTTCACCAAATTACAACGTGGTAGACACTCATCACGCCACTAATTGCGCATAATCACACCAGATCACGTGAACCGGACGTGATGGTATAAAAAAAAGTAGTAATTATACTAATTACGACCGAGAAAAAAAATGAAATATAATTATTGGGATTTCGCCTTCTCTTTTACCTGGCGACGTTATAGAAATCAATCGTGTCTCACACACGGAAAATCGTGTGTGAGTGCGGGTTATTCTTTTATAACCTCAGCTCCGGCCTTGAAACTTATCACTCGCCCAAACTTGTTCCTATTTTTTTCTACCTATAGGTCCCTTATATTATCCATCGACGTGGCATTCGTATTTGATTACTTTGTAGATGAAACTAATGATCATTATTA